>NC_142656.1:35570000-37970000 GCF_055504915.1 Nelumbo nucifera | reverse complement strand
TGCGCACACCATGGCTGAATGCACATCATTGCCATGGTGTCCCTTTTGGTCATTGAATGACCTCCCTCAGTGGTGGGCCCCACACCTCATGGAGAGGTTATGTGCGGGACCCTAACCGATTTGGGCCCACCGAAATCTGACTTTATGAAAGTCAGTGGGAGCCACTTGGGTTTGACCTAGATCAAACTAGGGTGTAATTGACTATTCCCTCCAGCTAATATGAGTGCATGTGATAGGGAGATTCAAGTGATGAACTTTCTAAAGGCCTTCCATCATTAGCATGAGGATGGGTCCTTCAATAATAAGAAAACGCACTAGAAAATGGGCTATCCATTTGTTGTTGGGCTTGTCTGAGTGTTTCATAAGATGATAGGGGCGTCATAGACCGATGTGGGAGGGGCTTCACCAGAAAATGGGAACTCTCTCACGGTACCTTGGCATTCATGAATATGATGGGTAAGCACTCACTGAACAGAAAGGTTTACCTGAAAATGGCTTTGAACCTTGTCTGACAGAGGCCAAAGGGAAAACTCATATGATGAGTGGATATGATCCTTCACAGAAAGGTGGTGGGGTTATGCAGCTGAAACAGTTGGCTCCATGCACCCTATGTGATTTCCCACATTTCTAGAGACAACCCATAGTCTCCGTCACTGAGAAAGGAGGGAAATCTCAGAGATGAATAAATTGGAATGGAACATAGATTAAAATTCATATCTATGTAATGAACATGAATCAAATTAGGTTGTGGATTGATGTTTGCTCTTTTATCAGAAAATGACAAACGGACAATTTGCAAAGCTGCTTGATGACAACAAGCTGAAGGGCCCAAACTATGCCGACTGGTACAGGAACCTTATGTTGGTCTGAACCTTTGAAAAGTTGGATAAGGTAGCCAAGAATCCTGCCCCGGGTCCGGGAGATAGGGCTTCTGAGGCCCGGAGAAGAGAATACCATGAATGGGAGGAGAAAAACTCCCTTGCCCACTGCTATATCATTGCCTCCTTGGACAACCCAATTTAGAGGCAGTTTGATTAGATCAAACTTGCTAAGGACGTTTTGGACAGTCTCAAGACAATGTACGAAGAGCATAATCGTTCTACTCGGCAGAAGGTCTTGAAACAGTTCATGACCGCACAGATGTCCAAGGGCCAACAAGTTCACGACCATTATCTTCGGATGATGGGTTATATCAATGAGCTGGAGGCTCTTGGGTCTGGGCTGGATCTGGTAACACAGATCGATGCTATTCTCAACTCTCTGCCTCCATCCTTTAATCCATTCATCATGAATTACAACATGAACAAGCTGAATGTCAGCTTGCGGGAACTCAGCAATATGTTGCAGAGGGCCGAAGAATTGATTAAAAAGGATGAGCCCATTTCCATGCTTGTTGAAACTGGCAAAACGGGCAAGAAAAAGAAGGCAAAGAGAAAGCCCTAGAAGAAGGCTGCCAAACCCAAGAAACAGAAAAAGGACAAGGCATCGGATGCTTGTCATTTCTGCAAGAAGACCGGCCACTGGAAAAGGAACTATCCTACCTACCTGGAATCCAAGAAAGGTAATTTCGAATCTTGTGTTATAAAAACCAATCTATTGGTAGTTTCTGTGTCCTAGTGTATTGACTCCAGGGCTTCAACTCATGCGTGTAACTCACTACAAGGGTTTAAGGTAAACAGAAAGCTGAGTGAAGGAGAAGTCACGCTCTACTTGGGGACTACTGCAACTGTTGCAGCCACGGCCATAGGAACCGTGGAGTTAAATTTTAGAGAAGGAACCATTGTACTGAAAGATTGTCTTTATGTACAAAATTTAAGAAGAAATTTGATTTTTGTCTTAAAACTGTGTGTAGATGGTTATTCTATCTTCTTTAGTAATACGATTACTATTAAAAGAAATAACAGATTCATCGCATACGGGGAACTAGAGAATGGTCTCTATATTCTACATCCTTCTCTAGAAACTAACATAACCGAAACTTTGTCGGCTGAAATCCCTAAGAAAAGAGTCCGTGATACAGTTAATCCCACGTGCCTGTGGCCTTACCGAATTGGCCATATCGGTGTTGACCGAATCACAAGGCTGGTAAAGGATGATCCTTTGGATTTTCTAACGGTAGAAGATCTTCCCACCTGTGAGCCTTGCCTACAAGGTAAGATGACCAAACGGCCATTTAACGGTAAGCCTGAAAGATGTACAGGGACACTTGACCTTATACATACTGATGTATGTGGTCCCCTGAGTGTTAGGACATGGAATCAACACGTGTATTTCATCACCTTCACAGATGATTTTTCACGATATGGTTACGTGTACCTAATGAGACACAATTCTGAATCCTTTGAAAATTTCAAAGAGTTCAGACAAGAGGTCGAGAAACAGTTAAGGAGAGAAATTAAAGCCCTTCGATCAGATCGAGGTGGCGAGTATCTCTCTGACGAATTCAGGGACTACTTAAAGGACAATGGGAAAGTATCACAATTGGCTCCTCCTGCTACACCACAACTCAACGATGTTTCAGAGAGGAAGAATAGGACCTTATTGGATATGGTCCGGTCACTTCTCATACACTCAGAGTTACCCACATCTTTTTGGTGTTATGCATTAGAGACTGCGATCTACGTGTTGAATTAGGTTCCAACCAAATAGGTTCTGAACACTCCATATGAACTTTGGACCGGAAAGAAACCAAGTGTCAGACACTAGAAGGTTTGGGGTTGTCTAACACACGTTAAAAGAATGAGTGCAGACAAGTTGGAATCCAAGACCAGTCGTTGCCTATTTGTAGGCTACCCAAAAGGCTCTGTGGGTTACCTATTCTATGACCCAAGTGAGCAGAAGGTGTTCTGCAGCTGAAATGCATAATTCTTGGAAACAGATTACATCTTGGACAACCATCGTCAGGAAATAGTTCTTGATGAGGAGAGCTTAGGAGTAGTGGGAGATGTCCCACAAGTTCTAGGTAGTGACCAACCTAGAAGATCCACACGGGTATCCAGGCCACCGGTCCGTTATGGTTATGACCAGGATAGTTACCTGGTGGAAACCTTGACTAGTGAAGAGGATCCCGTGACTTACGCGGAAGCTATGTTGAACATAGATTCCCAGAAGTGGGTGGAGGCCATGAGAGCTGAGATGGACTCAATAGAGACCAATGGAGTCTGGACTCTAGTAGATCCGCCCTCCGGGGTAAAAGCAATCAGTTACAAATGGATTTACAAGAGGAAGAAGGGCCCCGATGGTAGGATTGAGACCTACAAAGCTCGTTTGGTGGCGAAAGGGTACACTCAGAAAGAGGGAATCGATTATGAGGAAACCTTTTCGCCTATGGTCATGCTTAAATCCATTAGGATCCTGCTAGGTATAGCAGCATACCATGATTATGAGATTTGGCAGATGGATGTCAAAACTGCATTCCTGAATGGAGATCTTACTGAAGATATCTACATGCAGCAGCCACAAGGCTTCATTGCTGTTGGTCAGGAACACATGGTATGTAAACTAAATAGATCCATTTATGGACTTAAGCAAGCTTCTAGGAGTTGGAACATCTGTTTTTACTCTACTCTCATATCATTTGACTTCAAGCAGAATCCGGATGAATCCTGTGTTTACAGGAAGTACAGTGAAGATAAGGTTACCTTCTTGGTTCTGTATGTAGATGACATTCTACTAATTGGGAATGATGTAGGAATGTTAACTACGGTGAAAGATCTTGGAAAAGCCTCCTATATACTGGGTCTTCGACACTATAGAGATAGATCAAAGCAGATAATAGGATTATCCCAATCTGCTTACATTGACAACATAGTCAAAAGATATAGCATGGAGAACTCCAAGAAAGGAAATGTTCCTTTCAGGCACGGAGTCACTCTCTCCAAGAAGATGTCTCCCAAGACCTCTGAGGAGATTGAGGGCATGAAGAACGTTCCCTATGCCTCAGCCGTAGGGAGCATCATGTATGCTATGCTGTGCACTCATCCTGACATTGCTCAGGCAGTGAGTGCAGTAAGCAGATTCCAGGCCAACCCAGGGCAGGAGCATTGGACTGCTGTGAAAAATATACTCAAGTACCTTCGAAGGACAAAAGAGTTTTGTCTGGTATTCGATGATAGCTCACTACAGATCCAAGGGTATACCGATGCCGATTTTCAGTCGGATCCAAACGATAGAAAGTCTACATCTGGATATGTTTTCACGATAGGATCGTGTGCTGTTTGCTGGAAAAGCAACAAACAGAGGTCCACTGCAGACTCGACGACCAAGGCCGAGTATATTGCCGTAAGTGAGGCTGCCAAAGAATCCATGTGGATGAAGAAGTTCGTTCACGAGTTGGGAGTAGTTCCGTCCAACACATCACCCATCCAGTTGTTGTGCGACAACAATGGAGCCATTGCTCAGGCTAAGGAGCCACGAGCCCATTCGAAGTCGAAGCACATCGAGATGAAGTACCACATATTGCAGGAGATTGTTGGTAGAGGGGACGTCCTGATTCAGAAGGTAGCGTCAGCGGAAAATGTAGCAGACCCATTGACGAAGCCACTATCACAGAAAGTGTTTGAGAAACACGTGGAAAGCATGTACTCCGGCGTGTACCTAATTGGACCTAAGTGCAAGTGGGAGTTGTTAGACAATTTTGTATGCCCTTAGCTTCAATCAGAATGATGTACATTATGAGTTTATTGTAAATGAATAAAAGTACATATTTGATTCATGTTCCCTTGGTATGTTTCTGTGTAATACCCTTAAACTGGACACTTAATGAGACTCGTGTTAGTTAAGAATGTTCACAGCCAGTGGGTTGGTCTGGGGAGACCTATCCTGATAAGGCTGACACTGATGTGCCACCAAGTCGGTTGGGGTGGCCTGTCTCAGACGCCGGGGTGAGACCCTAGGAACATGCAGTGTAGGATCAATTGAATTTTTGAACCAGACTAGATTTCCAGTATTGCCCTGCACTACGTGTCGGATTGGGCTGTCTTTGATGTACCAATAAGTGAGATCCTTACCGGGGGTCAAAACCTGGGTATGTTGGGACAGTCTGAAAGTTCATTTGAGTGGGTGATCATAGTGACAGGATCAGCCCCTTTGTCGGACAAAGGTAATGATCGGGGGTGCACTCTCTCTGATGGAAACCAAGACTGCCGGCAGCCGATTTCAATCGTTGAGATTTGTCTTGCAAAATATATTTTATATGAGATATAAAAGTATATATACATTATGGTTTCTAAAATGTTTGCAAAAGTTTTTAATTCACTGGATCCATATAAGCAGAGGGTGCAGCACTGTTCCTTGCAACTGAGGGAGAGGTCCTCTCTTGTTGGGCAGTGTTTGATCATTATGAGCTGAGAGGTTGAGTGTAAGACCATAGAGAGTAATACCTGATGGGCTAATCTTGCATCTGCCCACAGTCCCTGGGTGTTACAAGGTGGCTTGGCCCAAGGACCACTTAGGGTAAGTGTTGGGCCCATAGAGCCCATTTGATGGGTTTCAGGGGTTGCACTGTCCATAGCAGTGTATTCGGCCAGGCCTTGTAACAAAGGCTGGGCCAAACCCATGTGGCTGATGTGTAGATCAATGTTTGGATCCCACGCCATACAAGGAAGCCCAACTGGGCAGTAGTTTGGAAGGCTAAGTGAGCACACAACTTTAATGGGCGTAAAGCTCATTTCGAACTGGGCTGATTTGATTAGTTTAAATGAGGAGCGAATCTGGGATTAAATCAGTTGATAGGATTGGGCCTTGACCCTATCCACTCAGAGAGTCCAAGATCTAAATAAGATTTAGATCTAGGAGCCTCCTAATAGGATTAGGAGAGGGCTGATCTAATCTACAGATAAGACAAGGGTTCTTCCTTATCACTTAAAGGGACCTCTAATCCAAATATGATTTGGATCAACAACTCCTAATGGGATTAGGAGCTGATCCTTTAGAGTTACAAGAAAAAGAAGGGGCGGCAGCCTTTAGACAGCAGAACAACACATTAAGACCTCAAGTCTTCAGAGCTGAAAAACAAAAGAAAGATTTCTGCAATCTCTGCGAAATTCTTTCTTGCCGACTCCTTCCTGCTGCCCCAGACCTCCAGTTTGATCTCCAACTTTGTAGGAGAGATCAAGATTCGATCTTGATATCAGCCCTTTGTGAATGGACTGATTGGAAGCAGTGCTCACATGCCATCCAGTTATTCTTGCGAAAGATCAGGTTCTTGGAGAACGCTGCTGATTCTGCTCCATCCTGCACTGCGCCATCTTCAGTGGGAGCAGTCTTTGGATCCTTCCTTGGGCGTGAACACCTCCATTGGGAGATATTACTTCTCCGTATCAGGTATAATTCTCTCCTACTGCTTTTGTTCAGATCTGGTTTAGTTTATGGTTCAAGATTGATCCTTGAAAATATGATTTTCTAAATAGGGAATTTGATTCCCAGTTGAAAGGGAGAGAAGAAATTTTGAAATTCGCCCACCTTATTCCGCATGTTTTGGGCGTCCATACGATGGATCTCTCATCCCTTCAACCCGATCATTCACTTTGTTCGACAAAGGGGCTGATCCTGTCACTGTGATCACCCACTCAGATGAATTCTTTGATTGTTCCAACATACCCAGGTTTTGACCCCCTCTAAGGATCTCACTGATTGGCATATCAATGATAGCCCGATCCGACACATAGTGTACTACCATAATCAAGTCTAGGGGTTAGGTGCAACTTTCCAGTTTTTCCCATCTATCTCCAAGGTCCAGGGAATACTAGAATTTTGGTCCAGTTCAGGGTTTCAAGAAAACTCACACTACATGTACCTCAAGTCTCACCTTGGTAGCTGAGACAAGCCATCCCAATCAACTAGGCGGCACATCAGTGTCAGCCTTGGTAGGATAATTCTCCCCAGATCTATCCAACAGCTATGAAGATTCTAAACTAACACGAGTCTCATAAGTATCCAATTTAAGGGTATTACTCAGAAACATACCAAAACACTTGAATCAATTATGTACTTTTTATTCATTTACAATAAATGTCATCAAGTACATCAATCTGATTGGAGCTAAGGGCATATACACTGTCTAACAGAGCTACCTAGTGTCCTTTTGGCCTACAGGACGACCATCAAGACCACAATAGGTGAAACCTTCAACTTGACATATGGAATGGAGATCGTGATCCCCGCCGAGATCAAAGTACCGACCTTGCAGCTCGAAGCATCTGATGGGGAGGCAAATGATGACGAGCTCCGGACTAACTTAGACTTAATCGAAGAGGCGCGTAACCTAGCTTATATCCGGATCATGGCATACCAACAATGGGTAACTCAGAACTATAACGCCTAGGTCAAGAGATGACAGTTACGGGTTGGCAACCTAGTGCTCTGCAAGCTGATGGTACCTGAGCCCAGTACAGGTAAGCTCGGACCAAACTGGGAGGGTCTGTATAGGGTGAGATGAGTGTTCAGAGAGGGTACATACGAGCTCGAGATTATGGAAGGGAGACAAGTACCTCGATCCTGGAATGTTGACAACTTGATGAGGTATTACCTATGAACTCGCGATTCCAATATTTCCGAAAATTCGCTAAGTCCGCAAGACCACCGAGTTAGTCAAAGGGTACCAAACTGGATAAAGGACTACGAGTCACTCCCAGGGCCTACGGTTTATAGTGTCAAGTTGCCAAAAGATTTTGGCACAACATAAGTCCCACTCGCCTCTTCGGTATGGGCAACCTAAGACCTAGTCACTTCGGCATGGGCAACCTAAGACCTAGTCGCTTTGGCATATGCAACTAAAAACCTAGTCACTTCAGCATAGGCAAATGAAAGAGTAGCTTGTGTGTAGACAGGTTGGGCACATACCCTACAGTGTTTGCTCACTTTGGCCAGACAACTTGCAGAAACCCCTCCTAACAAGAACCGGCCGTCTGTCCTTTCTACAACCCTTGAACCCCTCGAGACACCTTAGCCTTGAACCGAACGAATTCAGATCTACAAAATAGAAAAATGAACAAGAATTAAATCTAACAGAATGCAAAAATAAAAATAACAGACAAGAAAATGATGAAAATAAAAGAGTGGTTGATTAGATCCAGTGGCAGTAGTTGTAGATTGGTTGAACAGCTTGTAGGAACCCCTCTTGACAAGAACTGGGTGTCCTCCCCGTTTACAACCCTTGAACTCCTCAAGAAACCTTAGCCTTGTAACTGGGTGAATTGACCAACACCTTCTATAGGGCCCTTGGGTTATAGAGAAGGGTGGACACAACTGGAAATAAGGAGAAAGATGGGGGGCGACAACTAGGATTTAGCAAAGTTAGGGACGCGCTATGGTTTCTAATGGATGGCTAAGATGGTTTTGGGGTGATCCTATGGCTGAAAATAAAAGGAGAGGGTGCCCAATATTATGTAGGGCTGAAATTTGGGCGCCCAGAAATGGAGGGTGTAGATTAGAACATCTAGGGTTGAAGGGTTATGATTAAAAGAATAGGTGGTGCCCTAAGTTGAATGGTTGGGATATAAGATGGAGGGAGTGGCTGAGATTTGGAGGTGAGGGGCTGAATGGTGAGGGTTAGTAGAATAGGTCGCACCCTAGAGTCTAAAAGCTATAAAGGAGAGCCCTAAAGAGTGGTTGAGATTAAAAGAGGTGGAGGGTGGAGAATAAACACCTAGGGGTGGCTAGGATTTGCTAAGAGTGAAAAGATAAGGTTAAAAAGGCTCCTAGGGTTTGCTAAGGAGAGGGGAGCATGGTAATACAATAGGATGGGCGCCAACTGGGTTTAGCAGATAGGAGGCACCCTCCTGTTCTTAGTTCTTTACAAAAACACCCCCTCTCTTAGCTGGTCTTCACTCCAGCTTCCCAAAAACTGCACTTCAGCCTAGAAAACTTCTCAGTTTTTTACTTAATTTGCGTAGAGACCCTCAGAGGTTACATAATTGATTTAAACTGGGAAAATGATACACTTTGATTATTCTAAGGCCAAAAATACCCCTGAATTGATGATGCCCTTAAGGCATCAAAATGCAGGGTTATTAGTGGCTAGACCCAAGGACCATTTAGTGTAAATGTTGGGCCCATTAAGAGCCCATGGTGATGGACTTCGGGGTTCACTGTCTCCTATAGTAAATTCGGCTAGGCCTTGTAACAAAGGCTGGGATGAACCCATGTGACTGATGTGTAGATCAATGTTTAGGTCCCACGCCATACAAAGAGAGCCAATTGGGCAGCAGGTTAAGAGGTTAAGTGAGCACATAAACTTAATGGGCCTAAAGCCCAATTCGAACTGGGCTTAAGTCAGTTAATTAAAAGGAGGCAAGATAGGATTTATAATCAGATTAGGATTAGCTGAAGGATAAGATAAGTCTTATCCAATCAAGAGTCCATATCCAAATATCAGATTTGGATTAACGAACCCTCTCCTAATTGGATTAGGAGGCTAATCCTAAGAAGGCTATAAATAAAGGGGGTGAATTCGTCAGTAATACACCACAACAATCTGTAGAGTTCTTCCCTATTCTTGTCGCCCTTACCCAGTTCGATCTCCACTTGTGGGAGTGATCAAGAATTGTTCTTGATATTGCTTCTCGGTAGAAGAAGCAATCTGACGTCGTGCTCATTAGCCCTCTACTCCATTCTTGCTGAAGAATTCGGTTCTTGCTGAAGTGCCATCTTGTTGATCTTGCTTCACCACACACTTTGTCATCTTCAGTGGAAGTGGGTTTTGGTTTTCTCCTTGGGCGTGAACACCTTCATTGGGAGTTACTGCTACTTTGTATCAGGTATATCCATCTCCTCCCTTTTGGTTTCAAATCTAGTCTGGTTTGGTTCAAGATTGATACTTGAAAATGCACTTTTCTAAAATAAGGAATGCGATTCCCAGATGGGAGAGAGAGAAATTTTTTGAAATTTCGCCCTACCTTCCTACAGGGTTCGGCCATCCATGTGATGGATCTCTCATCCCTTCAAGAACTATATTTCGAAGAATCATCATTAAGAAATTGTTCTTTCCGTGGAAAGCTCAGGAGTAGTGGGAGATAATCCAAAAATTCCAGATGGTTGGAGCAACTTGTCTCAGCTACTAAGGTTAGATCCTAAACACATGCAATGTGTGTTTGGAAAAAACACTGAACCTGGACCAATTTCCAGTTATGCCTTGGACCTTGGAGATAGATGGGCAAAATTGGAAAGTTATGCATAATCCTAGACCTGATTATGGTACTACACTAGGTGTTGGACTGGACTGTCTTTGATGTGCCAATAAGTGAGATCCATCAAGGGTGACCATAGTGATAAGATCGTCCCATTTGTTAGACAAAGTGAATATCAAGGTTTACACTCTCTCTGATGGAAACGTAAACTTACAACAGTGGATTTCAATTGTATTTGAAATCTGATTTACAAAATGTATTAATATGTTATATACTACTACTTTATGAAAATGGTTTGCAAAAAATTTTTATTACAGGATCCATCTGAGTAGAGAGTATGGCACTGCATCTTGCAGCTAGGGGAGAGGTCCTTCCCTGTCAGGCAGTGTTGTGTTCATCATGGACTAAGATGTTAAGTGTTAGAGACCATTACAAGGCTGATTACCTGATGGGCTTTATCTCACATAAGTCATGATCTTTGGGTCTACATAGGGTGGTTGAATCTAAAGACCATTTAGATATAAATGTTGTGCCCAGATTGAGCCCATGCTAATTGGCTCAGGGGTTCACTGCCTTGAGTAGTTAATTCAGCCTAATCTCTTTCAGAGGTGGAGCCAAAAGCCCATTACTAATAAGATTAGTTAAGCTATGACATGACAGCTTAAGTTGTCATGTGATTTGGGTTGAAATTAGGCATGGTTTTGGGTATAGAGCACCTATCCTCTTAAGAGGATAATACTTATTTATTAAAAGAGTCTTGATCCAAATCATATTTGGATAATCTCCTAATTAGATTAGGAGAGTGTTCTATAGAAAGGGGATTAAGAGGGAGAGTCTAAAAAGACTTGCTCTGCTCACTGTCTTGCTCTCTCCTCTTCTCTCTTCTCTCCCAGAAACCCTATCATGACCAAGGCTTTTCAAGAACTGATTTTTATCAGTTTTTCTTCTAAATTTTTGTAAAAAAAACGTTGGGTAAATCAGGCTTACACATCCCATTCAATCCAAGCAAGTTGGATAAATAATTTGCTGAAATCAAGTGTTGCTGAATTGGTTCTTTGTACATTGTGCCATCTTCAGTTGGAAGCTGGTTTTAGGACTGATATTGGGCATGAACTACTACTGCCTTGGGAGCTGCAATTTGTGATCTCCAAACCTGGTATAATATCCTTTCTCCTTGGTTTCAAATCTGGTCTGGTTCAATGCAAGAATGACCCATTTCAGATTTAAAATTTACTAGGAAATCAGTTCCCAAAAAGGTTACAAAAATTTTTCAAATTTCAGCCAGCCATCTAGAATGGTTATGCCATCCATCTAATGGATTCTAACCGTATTCCAACATGTTTTCCCTTTTCTTCTTGTAGTCTTGCACCGTCTATTCAATAGGAAGGCTTGTTGTTTGCATATAAGTTTTTCAATTAATAAGTCTCCCTTTACTGATAAAGAAGAGTCCAATAATAAATTATCATTAGAAATTCGTTAATTTCTTGTAAATTCCGAAAGATGATGAAATACTTCTAAAATGGTGAAAAATATTTGTTAAATCATCAAGAGATATTACAAGGAAAATAAATGCTCATTTACAGAAAAAGTAGATTAAAAAAATTATAAATTTAACATTTCCTTGCTTTGATTTATCTTTGGAAGGGGTGAATTACCAAGCAAAAGAAAAAATCTCATATGTAAACTATAGTGATTAGGAATCTTGAATAGTACATAGGGGGTGTTCTTTTTTGGATTTTGGGAGGGGGTAAGTTGGTCAATGGGATTTTGGTTCCTATTGACCAAGAATCCCGTGTTCAGTTTTCAGATTTATGTGGGGACCAGGGAAAGTTTATTTTCCTAGGTATCACTTACCCGGGTAAGTGATACCCATCTCCTAGATGGGTAAATATCTTTTCCACCTAGGGGGAAAGATGCTAATACTTGAATGGAACAAAAATGCAACTTTTAATAATGGATTTTTATGACTAAAATGGTAATTACCATATTTACCTAGGAAATAAAACTTACCCAGGTAATTGCATTTACCTGGATAAGTAACTTACCGAAAAACGAACGGGCCCATAGAGATAATCCTTGGACTATTCAAATTGCCTCTTCTGATAGACTACAATGATTTTCAAGGTTAACATGTAGTTCATAATTCATACATTGTAATGCCACTAATATCCCTACCCCTCCCTTTCAGGCTTTTAGTAATATAATACATCATTTTATGTTTCAAAAAAGATATGATGCCATTTGCATCTCTAAACATTCCCTCTATTCCTGGTGGTCCCGAGTTATGAAAAATTGAAAAGAGTTACCATCAAAGTTTAACTTGATCTTGTTGTTGTCCAAAGGGTTCAGATCTTTTAGATTCCCAATGATATTTCAACAATATAATGTGTTTTTTTTTCTGATCAATAACTGATTTGCATTTATTCCAAACAAGAAATGTACAAAAAGTGTCTACGAGGTGAGTTTATATTTCTTTCTGTTTCAAGTGAACCCCTTGCTACTATCCTTCTCAAATGCAACTTTAATATACAAGAACAATTTTACACCCCACAGAGATTTTATAAATTTTGCTCAGGAATTTGGAAAATGAGAAAATTGGGAATGATACTAGAATATACGGAAAACATAGAATTGCCTTATGGAACTTAAATGAGGTATAAGTACACAATTAATACCTAAAATAAAGGAATAACAGACCACTAGTCCACTATGTACAACAAATGATATAAAAGATTCTAAATATGCCTATTTTATCATGAAGATGCAAATCTTAAGCATTGGTTTCCTTTTGGCTGCACTATTGAATAAACGATTTTTTTGGAAACATATCCATCCAACCTAATTATTAATAGTAATTATAACTATCACTTCAATGGTCCCATGATAATAGTGTGTTAACACATGGATAAATGCAAAAAGCATAGAGAAGACTCATATAAAACAAAAAAAAAAAAAATGCTCCAAAGAATTATATGATAGAACCATTCCTTCACCACCGATTCAACGTTTTAGAGTAGTTAACAATTAAGTTAACTTTCAGGTTGGGCTTGTAGTAAGCAATGATAATGCTGGCTTTCCTGGTATAAAATGTCAATGAAATCACTCTTTTGGACAATTTGATCGTACAATGCATATGCACATTTTGAGTTTTGAAGAAATTATTCCTTTGGCTCCGGGATTCAGCATTTATTCTAATCAAATCAACTCTTTAAAATTAACAAGATAACACAACTGCATAATTTAGGCTTTGCTAAAATTGCCCTTAGGTTTTCTATTGAAAGATTGTTTTCCGAATAATCTTCAAAGCACAATATTTGAAAACGGTATTTCAAATCAAACAGTTATTTTCAAAACACACTTTTACCACAATCTCTTAGAATATGTCATCATTTCAACATCTGCATGCAAAATTATGTTCCACTATTGTTTTTCAAAAACATGTTTTCAAAACATTGGACTTCTTTACGTTGCATGATTCTGAATTCATTTAGGGATTTTAAAAATAAGTTTTAAATAAATATTTACGCATTCATCACATATCTTACAACTCGCTAACATAAGCGTTAGTCACCAATGCAGCTTATTCATTACAGGCCTGGTCTATCAAACTTGGGCACTACCTCTGGGCCAACACCTGGTTGTAATAAGACCCTAGCAATCCCAAGAGGCCCTGGAAACCCTAGGTCCTCATATCACAAAACCATGGCAGCCTCAAAAGGACATGGCAACCCTAGGCACTCATATTACAAAACCCTAGCAACCCCAAATGCTCACATCATAAAACCATGGCAACCCCAGGAGGCCCTCACAACCACAGGCACTCATATCACAAAACCGTGGCAACCCCAGGAGGCCCTGACAACCCTAGGTGCTCACATCATAAAACCCTAGAAACCCCAGGTGCTCATATGATAGAAACCATAGCAACCGTAGGGGCTTACATCATAAAACCCTAGCAACCCCAGGAGGCCTTGGCAACCACAAGTGCTCATATCACAAAACCCTAGCAATCCAAGCGCTCACATCATAAAACCCTAGCAACCCTAAGTGCTCATATCACAGAACACCAGCAACCCCAAGAGGCCCTAGCAACCCTAGGCACTCACATCATAAAACCCTGGCAACCCCAAGCGCTCACATCATAAAACCTTGGCAACCCCAAGAGGCCCTAACAACCCCAAGCACTCAACTCATAAGTCCTTTGCATCCCCATGCCACCATCTCATAAATCCCTGGCAACCCCAAGCCGGTACTTTCATAAGTCCCTAGCAACCCTAGGTGACCATCATACAGAGCCCTGGCAACCCCATGCAGCTATTGTATAGAACCCTAACAACACTAGTCAACTATCTTACAAAAGTTGTGGCAACCACATGAATTGCATATTTCTTATGAAGCCTTGGTAACCGATCTTAGGCACCAATGATTTACTCTATCTTTGTCTATATCACAAACAGACACAAATAGAATGGATCACAAAGTTTATTATAATCAAATAGTTGGAAAAGAACTTGATACTAGTAAGCTCTGACATCGTCCATCTCATGCCAAGTCTAGCAAAGAATGCACTCTTTTAATTGATTGTTAATCTTTCAGCACATTAACCAAACTATGTGACTACACATCCCGCACATAAAACTATATGCATCATGATCCACAATATTATCATTACAAGAATATCAGCATGTTGTAACACAACAATTGCAACAAATGCTCAAATCACATCACAAGAATATTATGTTCCTTCAAAAATTCTACACACTAAATGGGGGGCTTCCTATTACACCACCTTTTGTACCATATTTTTCCCCTACATAATACTTCACTCACCAAAATGCAGAGTTCTAATATTTTTAAAATTACCTCCAAACCTTCTCTAGTTTTGGAAATCTACCAGCAACTCTACATCAATCATATTAATCTCGCAACAAATGTTTATTGACAACGCTATGCAATCATTTAGGTGTTCCAATAACTTTATGCATCTATCGATGTGCCTGAGGTTCTATATATATACACCTTTCGAATGTTTCTTAATAGAATGACCTCTATCAAGAAACAAGGGGGCTGAAATTTCAACATAATCTCTTCCCCTCTCAAATGTTTCTTGATGGAATGCCTTCCTTGATAGAAGGTCTTCCATCAAGAAACAGGGGGGATAAATTAGAGGAAATACTAAGCTATACCGTACAAAATGCTCCTATGGTTTCACCATCATTTACACCTTCAATGCTTTGTACATGACTTGAACGACCCAAAAAACAACTGCAAGTCAATACAACAACACCAATAAAGAAAAGTCCAATTTTAATAAGTAGGCCCAACCATGCCCCTCATTCCCATAGAGTATAAAATCACTAGGTTTCTTTCCTTTGGTGACACCCATTAAGTTGCATTTATAACAAATCAAT
The DNA here is from genome assembly GCF_055504915.1 of Nelumbo nucifera. Classification (NCBI taxonomy): domain Eukaryota; kingdom Viridiplantae; phylum Streptophyta; class Magnoliopsida; order Proteales; family Nelumbonaceae; genus Nelumbo; species Nelumbo nucifera. Next base: position 37,954,462 of record NC_142656.1, on the reverse strand, counting down.
CAACTCCCCCGTTCTTAATTGTCTAATCATAGTTACATGACACCAGACGAGCAAAGCAAATCACAAAGGATGCTTATTGACAATAATACTCTTATCAATAAGTAGTGGAACTAATTATAGGTACATGTGGTCCATCATCACCAGGACTACAATGAAGATGTTAATAAAAAACTATACGGAGAAATCCCAACCGGGGTACCTCTATAATGGCACAAAGAGACTTTATCAAAATGATGGAAGGCTTGCACACTTGTGATGAGAACAGAGAGCCATCCAGGACTTTCAATGAGCATGAAATGCCTCCTAGGACCTGTGATGAGCAATGAGTGTCACTTGAGACTTGCGATGGACATAAAATGTCATTGCCAGTCTGAGACAAACCCAATACACTACTAGCACTTTGCAATGGACACAACATGGTAGCGCATGCTGTAACGAATGGTGGATAGACCTCGAGACCAGCGATGGGTACAGAATGATATCACAACTCTGTACTTTTCCAACATCCTGTAATCAGCAGAGAATAGCGGCTCACGCCATGGTGAACAATAAACAAAGCCAAAGCCGACAATATATGTTTATAGGTAACTCACACAGTCGCGACAAACTGCGACAAAACACTTCAAAGATGACTTACAGAGACATTCAAACACATCAGCCAATCGAAAGTCCCAACACGTAGCTGCAAGAGAACCCATGAAAGGGTGTAGATGACACGTGCTATGTGAGAATTCATAGGTAATGGAAACTCTATCCTTGGAGAGTCTCGCTAGACACGTGGAGAAATCTTAGTGGAGTTTGCTTGATAGCTGATGTGAGGATAAAAGATCCCCTTTCCTAATAGGGAAAGGTCTCTTTTTGGGATCTTCTCCTAATACCCTGAAGATATTGTCTACAAAAGGAGAATAACTTTCCCCCACATGAGAGACTACCATCCTAGGGTTTCTTAGGAGATATCTCTCTTTCACTCCCTTCTCTACTCTTCTCCCACCATCCACTAAAACCATTCTTCCCCCTCATCTTTTCTCTTCCCCACCGTTCTCTCCAATCTTCCAAAAACTAGACCAATTGACTAGAGTCCATGGTGATTATAGAATGAATGTCTTCTTACATAGTCTTTGTCGCTCAAGTGCAAAACTTGAAAGAGTTTGAGGCTATGGTATTTGTACCCGAAAAAGAAGAAAATATAGAAGAAACATAAACCTAGTAAAATGCTCCAAAAATTGCCTAGTCCCTGATTAGGAAAATATAGAAGAAACAAAAACTACGGGTTGTTCTCCAAGTAGGGCATGTGTCACTCATCCGGCTGAAAAATAGAAAATGTTTATGATATTTTTATTATAATGGAATCTAGAACACCAAGTTCTATATTGTAGATGAGTTGTAGAAATCAGTTTAAGGATGGCCCATTAACATTGCCTTCCTCATCCCATTAGAAATATGGGTTAGTCTAAACCCAAATATGAATAAGAACAGCTGAAGGAAAGATTTTTGTAATCATTACCTGGCTGGTGTCATTTTTAAACCATTCCCCATCCAATTTTATCTATTTTCCATCAGTTTCTTGGTCAAAAAAGTAACATTCGTGGTTTTCTATAAAAAATATACTACATATAAAGGCTGAATAGGAGACAAAAATGATAATGGAAATTTACCCTTCAATATATTTATAAATGCCCTGAACGTATTGTTATTGCATATCTCAACAAAGCCACAGCCCTCCCCTCCCTAAAAACATCATTATTGCAAATGCCATTGGTAGTTCAAGCTTCACATCTGCTTCATAATATCCTCCCACCAAATCAATAATCCACCTCAAATTCTTTATGAAGTATGGTCTCACAAAGAAAGAGATTCACTCCTTTGAAGAAATTCATCTGAGTCCCGAATTACCTTGCCATTTTAATCATTGTTTAGATGGTAGCTTCCAAGACCATTGGGCTTAGAAGGATATCTAAGCTGTTTCCAAGTAACTTTTCCTGTTTTCGCACTATGCTCCTGCACCAAGCAGCTAGGTTAGTCATACAAGTTGGCCATGAAAAATAAGTTCGAGTATATAAATTCCACCCTAGATGAGTTAATAGACCCATCCAAACTGCAACCGAACTTGTATAGAAAAGGAGATATCCTGAAGAATGACGTGGATGGATGCTCTTAATTCCATGTGTTCATGTGATTCATTCATTTATTTATTTTGTCTTACGAAAACTTGGACCCTGGGGGGTCTAGCTTGCTGATGATCCTATAACTTGAAGAATTTCAGCTACATCAAGCTAAGGTTAGGGGTTTGGGCCCATTGAAAATTTAACCCCAACCCAATACAGCCCTAGTTGCACCCTTAACTGTAACAGCAGCATCAGACCTGAAGGGTCTCACCACCTAACAACCCAGCTTGAGGATGAAGATGGTATGATATCCCAGTTCAGTGGAATACCCATTACATGTGGCAAGCCATAATGGGACTTAAACTAGGGTTTTAATCCTGACTTTCTCAAGCCATCATAAACAAATTTCCAAATGTTTAAAATTGATAATCTAGCCAAAGATTGCATGAAGTATAAATAATTGGTCCATTAGCAGTTAAAACATTATATGATAATTTCATATCTTCAATCTTAGAGAAGTTGCTAAAGAACTATAGTAAACATTCACAAGAACAAAGCAGGTTCTTCTGATTAATCTATACAAAAAATCTATGAAAAAAATTCTTTACCTGTAATGCAAGACTTAACCCACCATTCTCTTCCTGCTCAAAGTACGAAAGCTGCATATAAATCAATTCTATTAGTGACAGGCTAACCATGTAAAGTTTGCAAAGTAAATATTATACAGTTAGTCCACTGCTATAGGAAAAACCCAATAAGAAAAAAAGCATGAAAAGCCGTCTTTTCTACTTGTAGACATCTTTTTAAAAGAAGTAAGAATTCTTGTGGGTACCACAAAATGGGTCACTCCCAAAACGTAGTATGTTTTGGATCACTAGGTATTAATAATAGTTCGTTAATGGCAAACTCAGAACATGAAAATTAGATATTTTCTGAAAGTAATTGTCAAAGTTTCTGCTTGTGGTATATCAGCCAACTCAGTTTCTCTCTTAGCTTCTTTTTCAGCAATTTTACATCTTTCCTGGACTTCCTCAAACCTCTTGAACTCAGAGAGGTATTTGTGCTACAGATGAGTCTTCTCTTGCTCCATTATCCTAGCTTCTCTCAAATGACTGAGCTGTGGCTATAACAGCATCCAATCTCTCAAAACGTTTCAGTGCCGACACTTCCGAGTAATAGCTTTTTACTTTTGCCTCAGCAGCCTGCAAATAGATTATAAAATATTATTACATCAACATTGGAATCAACCATCAAGAATGCATAAACACATGCAGGAGAGGCACAAAAGCAAGAGTTGCAAGAAGAATTAAAGTTTGAAAGACAAAGATTAAAAGAATGGTCGAATTTCACTACGATGAATCTGTACATGGCTGAATATTTATACAAAATAATAAAGAACAAATTAGAAACAATTACAAGAATAGAAATAGAGAAATAAAGAAAGGTCTTCAATAGGAAACTTGCTAAGAAGAGAATTTCCTTTTTGCTCTGATTGATCTCTCTTTGGTAAAAGTCCTCTGTAAAGTAGCTGGTCCTTCTTTCGTAGGAAGACTAGAGCCTTCTTTGGTAGGAGATCTAGGGCTCTCTTTGGTAAGAGTGCTGGATGTCATGGACCTAATCTCTTCTAGCATCTCATGCGGCACTTGGGCAGCAGTCCATCGTTCCACAAGTCAGCCTTCCCTGCTTAGATCACTCTCCTGGCTCCTAGGACCAAGTAGCTTACTAACTCGTCCCTCACACTGAGGCACACACTTAGGCAACAAAAGCACAAAACACACAAGGAAAGAGAGATGGAGAACTCAAAAAACTCTTTGTATTATTCAAGAGAGGGATACAATGCTTCATTGCTTCTCTGCTTGTTTGCAAATAAGGGAGGGGGTCCCCTTTTATAGGCACTTCCACCTCCTTACAGGATTTCTCTATAACTTGATTGTTCTAGACTTACTTCTAGACTTATCCTAGTTCCCTTATGTACATGAATGCTCTAGAAATGCTCTAAAAGAATGTATAAGTATGTACAAGGCTCAAGGGCGTTCATGAGGCTTCTAGAATGCTTTTGGAGACTCCTTGAACTCTCTTGAAGTGCCTTGGGGCTTTTGAAACCTTCTAGAGTGTTCCTAAAACCTCCTCCATCCTCCTCCTTCTCTGTAGGGTTGAATCAATTATGTCACCTCGTGACATTCTCCCCCACCTAATATGACGACATCCTCGTCGCTTCTCCCTCATAGTAGCGATGAAGCAAGTCTTTGTGGCCAGCTGCAATCAACTCATCTACTCGTACACACGATGCTTCTGAAGTGGGCAACCCCTTCCATTTGACTATGTACTCTTCCCATGGAGTTACCCTAGGAAAAGTGGTCATGGTTTCACCAATAATCTCCTCAGGTTCCCTGCCCTTTGGATATGTGGCCTTCATAACTACTATAGCCGCCCATTTGCTCCAATCTTGATTAGTTGCCTGGCCCTTTCTAGTGTCTTTATCTCAACCTCTACCTTGGCTTGGTCCTGCATAAACAACTTTTTCTTTGTGTTGTGCTACCCTTAGTTGCTTGTCCTCTGGACTAGATTGGCCCCCAAGGCCTTATCCCGCACCTAGTTGTAGGGCTGATAACATCTTCACTGTCGCACATGCCCATCCACTAGAGAGACCATGCATGAGGCCCCTACCTCCATGATGCTCAACACTCGCGCATAAGGTAAGGTCACAGCCCACACATTATTGAAGAAGTCCATACCTAATACCATCTGGTAGTCATCCATTGGCACCACAGTTACATCTATCGCACCCTGCCAGCTCCCTAGTTGGATGCTTATCCCTTGAGCAATGCCTTCGATCTCACGTGCTTGGGAATTGACTGCCTTGATCATGCACATGCTCTTTTTCACCTTTAAGCCCAAGCACTTTTCCTCCCTAGTTGAGACAAAGTTGTGAGTCGCTCCAATGTCAATCATGGCTTGGATCTTCCCACCATTAATCAACGCCTCCACGAACATCAGCCTTGACCTAGCCATAGCCTTGGCTACCTCCTTATCCGGTTCCTCCAACTTCTTAACACTGCAAAGCAAATGTAATGACCCAATATTGGCCTCCTCATGGTTGTCTTCTTATTCTTCCTCCTTATCTATATGGGAGTTGAAGACTTTCTTCTTGAGGCAATCTATGATCATGTGTGCTCCATCACACCGGAAGCACTTGAGTGTCTTCTTCTCTGGGCCCATAACCCTGTCTCTCCAACTGCCACTTTTTCCATCCTTTTGGTCTTGGGAGGACTAGGGCCTAGACGATCCTTCCTTGATATAGGTCTCATCTCCCCCACCTATATCCTGACTTGGTTTGGTGGGTTGGTCTCTGGTCTCCTTCTCATACTCAGTTATTTGCTCTGCAGCGGCCATGGCATTGGCCAAGTCTTGGATGCCATGGCACCTTAATTCTTGCTCTGCCCATGGTTGAAGGCCTTCCATGAAGTGGAACAAGAAGTCCGTGTCCATCAGGTCGGGAACCTCCAACATGAGTGTAGAGAATGCCTTCACATAGTCCCTTAGAGTATGCGTATGTTTGAGGTGTCTAAGGTTCTCCTTGGCAAGATACTCGACATTCTCCAGGTAGAGCTGCTTCTTGATTTCTCTTTTGAAGTGTTCCCAAGTGTCCGTGGTGCATGTGGCTCGTTCAACATCCATGCACCGCCTATGCCACCACAACATGGCAGTGTCTACCATGTTCATAGCTGTGGTACGTACCTTGGTCCTCTCGTCCTCAAGGCTAATTGCTACAAAGTATTGCTCCATCTGCCAAAGGAAGTTATCTAGCTCTCTTGCAACTCACGTTCCCTTGAATGGTTTGGGCTCATGGGTCTTCAACTTCACCATCTCACGAGATGGGGCAAATAGTACTCCATTGGCTATCGCCCACTTCCACAAGGCATGGTCTACTTGCATCTCCTCCATCTGGACTTGATGATCGGAAATAGTCCAGTGCAAGGCCCCCATTTGGCCTTGATAGTCGTTATGCAAGGCCTCCATCTAGCCTTGATACTCTTTGTGCAAGGCCTCAAGGGTCCTAGTAATAGTACTGTTCATGACCTACTCGAATCTGGCCAACTTCTTCTCAGAGAAGTCTAGGCCACCATTAAACTTCTCCATTTCCTCTTGGGCTTTACCAAGACTCACCACTACCTTGGTTAGCCGCTTGTCCAAGATAGCAACCTTGTCCATGGATGCCTCCTGATTCTTGCTACCATAAATGCTCTTCTTGTTGAGCTCCATCTTGGTCGCATCAGCCCTTGTGGCATCCTCCACTTCAAGGGTGATGTCCTTATCATCCCTAGCCATGTGATTAGTGTTGAACCTGGCTCTAATACCACTTGTCATGGACCTAGTCTCTTCTAGCATTTCCTGGCTTCTAGGACCAAGTAGCTTACCAACTCGTTGCTCACATTGATGCACACACTTAGGCAATAAAGGAATAAAGCACACAAGGAAAGAGAGATGGAGAACTCAAATAACTCGTTGTATTACTCAAGAGAGGGATACAATGCTTCATTGCTTGCTTGCTTCTTGCTTCTTTGCTTGTTCGCAAATGAGGGAGGGGGTCCCCTTTTATAGGCACTTCCACCTCCTTACGGGATTTCTCTAGAACATGTTGTTCTAGACTTGCTTCTAGACTTCTACTTTTATACTTATCCTGGTTCCCTTATGTACATGAATGCTCTAGAAATGCTCTAAAAGAATGTACAAGTATGTACAAGGCTCAAGGGCGTTCATGAGGCTTCTAGAATGCGTCTAGAGACTCCTTGAACTCTCTTGAAGTGCCTTGGGGCTTTTAAAAGCTTCTAGAGTGAAACCTCCTCCATACTCCTTCTCTGTAAGGTCGAATCAATCTTGTCACCTCATGACATGGAGCTCTCTTTAGTAGTAAGGCTAGAGCATTCTTTGGTAAGAGGAGAAGAGCTAGAGTTGGCTGACCTAGGGTTGGCCAGCTCCTTAATACACCCCCTCAAGTGAATGTGGGCTGGAAGCACTTGTAACTTGGACCGAAACCTTTCAAACTATTGAGACGAAAGTGGCTTAGTGAAAATATAAACAAGTTGACCCTATGTGGGAAGGAACCGAACGATCAGACACTTCTTAACGATGAGATTCTGAGGGAAATGAAAATCAACCTCAATATGTTTAGTATGGGCCCGGAAAATGGGATGAGCTGCAAGGTACGTGGCCCCAATATTATCATAGTAGAGAATCGGTGGAGACTTAAGGTTGACCCCCAAATCGGAGAGAAGAAAATTTAGCCACAAGAGTTCGGTGGTGGCATTAGCTAGAGTTCAAAATTCAGCCTCGGTGCTAGACCGAGCTATTGTAGGTTGCTTCTTAGCACTCCACGAAATCAAATGAGAACCAAGAAAATACCATATCCACTAGTAGAACGTCTATCATTGGGGCAACCATCCCAATCAGCACCGGAGTATGCTGTCAACGTGTTCGATGAGTGTGCCAAGAAAAACAAACCAGAGTCAGTGGTTCCTTTGAGATACCTTAGAATCCTCTTTATTGCCCACTAGTGTTCATCAGTAGGAGCTTGTAAAAGCTGACAAACTTTATTCACTGTGAAGGTGACATCTGGTCTTGTTAGAGTGACATACTAAAGAGCACCTAGAATTTTTTGGTACTGAGTGGGATCAGATAGCGGTTCACCAGTAAATTAAGAGAGCTGGGATGAGGTAGCCATTGGACTAGAGACAGGTTTGGCCGCAACAAGGTTAGTCTTCAACAGAAGATCCAAAATATACTTATGCTGAGAAAGGAACAATCCAGTTGCATCACGATGAGATTCAATACCAAGGAAGTAATGCAATGGCCCCAAGTCTTTCAGAGCGAAGGTCTGAGATAAATTGTTGATAAGCTGAGAGACATGAGCAGAGGAGGATCTAGTAATAAGAATATCATCAACATAAACAAGAATGTAAATGGTAATTTGTTCTCGGTTGTAAATGAACAAAGAGGGGTCACACTAGGAAAACCAAGCTCAAGGAGCCTGTTTGAGCCCATAGAGGGCCTTATGAAGTTTGTAGACATGATGGGGATAATTGCTGTCCTCAAAGCCTTTCGGTTGACGTACAAAAATAGTCTCAGTAATAAAGCCATTAAGAAAGGAATTATGAACATCCAACTGTCGAACGTCACTACCACGGGAAACTGCAAGAGCAAGAGTAGTGCGCACAGTAGTAGGTTTGACTACAGGACTGAAAGTCTCAATGAAGTCGATGCCCGGAACCTTAGTGAAGCCTTGTGCAACAAGATGGGCTTTGTAGTGATCAATGGAACCGTCAGAGTGCCGTTTGATTTTAAATACCCACTTGGAGCCAACCACATTCACAGAAGCAACATAGGGAACTAGTTCCCAAGTACCATTCTGAAGCAAGGCATGAAACTCGACAACCATGGCAGCCCACCAATGAGGAGACATAGAAGCCTGTCCGTAGGAGGAGGGTTCCTCCTCATGAGTATGAACATCATGCAGTAAAGCAATTGGAAGAGGATGGTGAATCGCAATTAATGCTTGAGCCGACCTAGATGTCATAGACCTTGTCATCATTGTATGAGTGTACACTGGAGGATCTACAATAGGAGTTGTGTCCAACAGTTCCTGAATAGGGCAGGTGCGCAGAACTAGAAAGGAATCAACACTGAGAGAAACTTCCTATTCTTGCTCAGAGGAGAAAGTAGCAGATGCCTCATTAGTAACAGATATAGATGGAAGGGGAGAAGAGGATACCTTAGGAGCCACAGGAGTTGGACACGTGTCACCACTAGTGATGCCCAAAGAAGGAAGAAAAACTCTAGTAGGGGTATCAAGGATGGAAGGCAGTGATGACTGTGCTGCTCCAAGAAATGAATGCTCATCGAATACAACATGTCTCGTAATTATCTCTTTGCCAACAAAGATACAGGGAGCAGAACGGAAATTCATCTTGTGTGCATTATAAGGCTGAAGAAGAGGGTAACACTTACAACCAAAAACCTTTAGCATAGAATAATCAGGAGGCTTTCCAAATAATTTCTCATAAGGAGAGAGATTACCAAGGCCCAGAGTTGGCAGTCGATTGATGAGAAAGATGGTAGTTTCAGCAACATCTGCCTAGAAGGACTAAGGGAGAGAGGAGGATACCAGTAGAGACAATGTGGACTCAAATATGTGCCGATGTTTACACTCAACATTACCATTCTGCTCATGCGTATGAGGACAACTAAGGCGGTGAAGAATACCAACACTATCAAGATAACAAGAGATTGTGAAATTCTCCACTGCAATCACTCTAAAACATCTTAATTTTTGTAGAGAAAAGATTTTCCACATGATTCTTAAAGTTAATAAAAGCATTAAACACATCTGACTTCCTTTCAAGAGGAAAAATCTGTTAGACATTGTATGCCCTTAGCTCCAATTAGATTGATGTATAGATCCATTTATTGTAAATGAGTGAAACTACATAATTGATTCATGTTGTTTATGGTGTGTTTGTGTAACACCCTTAAACTGGACACTTAAGAGACTCGTGTTAGTTTAGAATCTTCACAGCCATTGGATAGACCTGAGGAGGTTTATCCTGCCAAGTTGGTTGGGGTAGCTTGTCTCAGCTGCTAGGGTGAGACCTGAAGTAATTGTAGTGTGAATTTGTTTGAAACTCTACAATGAACCTTTTTCCAGTTATTCCCTGGACCTTGGAGACAGATGGGAAAAATTGGAAAGTTACACCTACCCCCTAGACTCAATTATAGTACTACACTGGGTGTTGGATTGGACTGTCTTTGATATGTCAATCAATGAGATCCTTAGTGGGGGTCAAAACCTGGGTATGTTGGGGCAGTCTGAGAATTCACCTGAGTGGGTGATCATAGTGACAAAATCAGCCCCTTTGTCGGACAAAGTGAATGATCAGGGAATGCACTCTCTCTGATGGAAAGCTAAACTACCGACAGTTGATTTCAAATTTGTTGAGATTTGTTTTTGCAAAATATATTTATACAGAGATATACATATATATTATGGTTTCACAAAATGTTTGCAAAAATATTTTAATTCCCAAGATCCATGTGAGTATAGAGTGCAACACTGTACCTTGCAGCCGAGGGAGAGGTCCTCTCTTTTCGGGCAGTGTTTGATCATTATGGGTTGAGAAGTTAACTATAAGACCATTTAGGGCTTTTACCTGATGAGCTAATCTCACATCTGCTCACAGTCCTTAGGCCTTCATAAGATGGTTGGACCCAAGGACCATTTAGTGTAAATGTTGGGCCCATTAAGAGCCCATACTGATGGACTTAGGGGCTCACTGTATTTAGTAGTGAAATCGGCCAAGCCTTGTAATAGAGGCTAGGCTGAAACCATGTGGCTTATGTGGATATCAATGATAGGGTCCCATGATGAGAGTAGAATTTATCATATTTTTATCCCCAATTATTCTGTCTTTTATACTAAATTAGCATCTATTTGGACTCATATCTCTTGTATTTTGGTCCAGGGTATGAAAGAAGGCATCAAGAGCAAAGAAAGACAAATCGGATGATTTTTCACAGTTTCGACATCATTCAGTGATCTGGGCCTAACTCGCGTTTCCGAACTCCGAATGGGCTGATTCAAGATCCACTGGAAAGATAAGAGACAAATTCACAACTTTTATATTTTGGGCTTTCGCAGATTCGGCCTGCATCGAAGTCAATTCCGGGCCCAAAGTCGCAGCAAATTCATAGGAAGGCCCAATCCGCAGCTAAAGCCCAACTCGCAGAAAAGCCTGGCTGAAGCCCAATTCGCAGAGGAGGTCTATTACGAATCCAAGAACAAGAAACTAAGAAGAATCCTTCTAGATTTAAATTCTTGATGTAATCTTAGAGTGATAAAAGGATTGAGTTCAAGAGATAAAGAGATAGGATTATAATTAGGATAGGACTTTCTATTTCATGTAAAGATCAACTTCAAGAGAAAGTAGGAGACCACCCCCTCCCCTTTAATCTATATAAAGGAGGGGGCGGATCAGATTTAGGTATCACTTGATCACTGAATCATTCAATCATTCAACTTCTGATTTGAATCAAGAAGCAAGGAGCAATCAGTCAAGAAGGGTTCAAGAAAGGTTCAAGAATTCAAGAAACTTCAAGAAGAGGAGATCTCAGCACCATGGGCGAATTCAAGAGTTCTTTCTTCCCCTTTCTTTGTTTTAATTCTTCCATTATGAACTAATTTGTTTCTTGCTAGGGCTGTGGAAAGCCTAACCATGTTAATGAATATATTTTTATCTTCTTGATTTATCCAAGATTATGATTTCCATATAATCTATGAATTATTGTGCTTAATGCAATTAAGAGCTTGGCCACCTCTTAATTGATTTGGGTTATGTGAATGAATTGAGAGAGGAATTCACATAATTGACAGAATAATTCATAGTGTGAATTGAATGGTATATAGAGATATATATACATGATTCATCTGAATTTAATGGTTTTCTTGGACCTAATGCACTTCCATCTTGAGAGCTCTACTTGAGAGATCGAAGGGTTACCTGATGGGCGTATGTTTAGTATATCTCGAGAGAGAATAATAAATAAATTTGTGAAAATCTCAGCTTATGTGAATAACAATTAGTCTTGGAAAATTGGACCCATCAATATTCATTACATTGGTTAGGTGGACCTAAAGTCCTAGCGATTCCATCCATTGCAGATTCGGTTAGTGATCACCTTTGTTTCTATTATCTTTCTCTAGTTTTTATTTTCAGTAGATCTTGTTCAAATATGAAATTCGATTGTCCAAATAATTAGGGAAGACGGTGGTTCTAATACTTATTTTGTTAAATCCCCGTGGGAATGATATTTTTATATTACTTGATAACTAGTGCACTTGCTTGGGTTATATATTTATAGCTATCAAGTTTTTGGCGCCGTTGCTGGGGATTTAATCCTAAAATAATATTAGAATTTGTTAACCTTGATTAATTTGGACCTTTTATTTCTGTTTTTTTTATTATTCTATTTTTCTTTTACTTCTTTTTATTTCTGTTATTATTTTTATTTTTGTTTGTTTGTTCGAATTTTTGTTGGTTCAGATTTACTAGTGCATGACACGCACTAAACAGGAAGGGTTACCTGATGGGCGTAGGTTTAGTATATCTCGAGAGAGAATATTAAATAAATTTGTGAAAATCTCAGCTTATGGGAATAACAATTAGTCTTGGATAATTGTACCCATCAATATTCATTACATTGGTTAGGTGGACCTAAAGTCCTAGTGATTCTATCATTTGCATATTCGATTAGTGATCACCCTTGTTTTTATTTTCTTTGTTCCAGTCTTTATTTTCAGTAGTTCTTGTTTCCTCAAATCTAAATTTCGACTGTCCAAATAATTAGGGAAGACTATGATTCTAATACTTATTTTATTAAATCCCCGTGGGAACAATATTATTATACTACTTGATAACTAGTGCATTTGCTAGGGTTATATATTTATAGCTATCAAGTTTTTGGCACTGTTGTCGGGGATTTAATCTTAAAATAATATTAGAATTTGTTAACCTTGATTAATTTGGACCTTTTATTTCTGTTTTTTTTATTATTCTATTTTCCTTTTACTTCTTTTTATTTATGTTATTATTTTTATTTTTATTTGTTTGTTCGAATTTTTGTTGGTTCAGATTTACTAGTGCATGACACGCACTAGATAGGAAGGGTTAGCTGAATTCGATCCAAAAATTGAAAGGACTCTTCGCTTGTTGCAAAGGGCCAACAAAGGAAAATCAAGAGAAGAGGTTGTTATTTGCGAACCAGCCATAGAGATAGAAGGAGAGATGGCAAAAGGAAATCGCACCCTCTTGAATTATGCTTGTCCAAACATTGATGGGGCGACATCCAGCATTTGCAAGCCCACCATCCATGCAAACAATTTTGAAATAAAGCCTGCAATAATTCAAATGATCCAAACAAGCATTCAATTTAGTGGGTTACCAAGTGATGACTCCCTAAGATTATTTCCTTTTTCATTGTGTGATAGAGCTAAAGATTGGCTCAATTCACTCCCTGCAGGAAGCATCACCACTTGGAATGATTTAACTCAAAAATTTTTGGCTAAATATTTCCCACCCTCCAAAACAACAAAATTAATTAATGATATTACTACTTTTGCTCAATTTGAGAGGGAGTCCCTGTATGAAGCATGGGAAAGATTTAAAGAGATGCTTAGCAGGTGTCCTCACAATGGGATACCAATTTGGCGACAAATACAAACCTTTTATAATGGTATTACCCCCTCTAATCGATCCATTATTGATGCAGCCATAGGTGGTACAATCATGAGAAAAACTCCAGAGGAAGCATATGACTTAGTGGAGGAGATGGCATCAAACAGCTACCAGTGGAGCAATGATCGAACCAATCAGAGGGGAGTACATCACATTGATTCCTTTGCATCCTTATCTACGCAAATAGCCAATTTAAATAAAAGACTGGATAATTTTAGTATTACAGCCATGAATACACCATCTAGCATCTCATGCAATTTATGTGGTCAAATAGGACATTAATTATGATTGTCAATTAAACAGTCCTTTTATTTCCCATGAGAATGCTAATTTTATCTCTTATGCTGGTAGGTCAAACTACAACCCATATTCAAATACATACAACCCAGGGTGGAGGAGTCATCCAAACTTTTCATGGAGCAACAATCAGCAAAAGGCACCCATGGGATTCCAACCACAACCGCCCCCACAAGAAAAGAAGAATAATTTGGAAGAAATGATTTCTAAGTTCATCAATGCTACTGAAGCAAAATTCCAAAGCCATGAAACATCGATTAAAAACTTAGAAGTTCAAATTGGGTAGGTGGTGAGCATGTTATCAGAGAGGAAAGAAGGAAGGCTGCCAAGCAACAAAGAAAAGAATCCCAGAGAGCATGTGAACTCCATAGCCGTAAGAAGCGGGAAGGCAGTTGGTGAAATCCAAAAAGAAGACAAGAAAGCTGATGTGGCCAATCTGCAAAAGGAGGATGAGGGAAGTACACCTAAACTAAATTTACATGAAATTAAACTCCCTATCCCCTACCCTGGAAGAATTTTGAAAGCTAACATAGATAGACAATTTGAGAAATTTTTAGAAGTTTTCAAAAAAATACACATTAACCTCCCCCTTTTTGATGTATTGTCACAGATGCCGAAATATGCCAAATTCTTGAAGGAGGTGATGTCAAATAAAAGGAAATGGGAGGAATGTGAGATGGTAAATTTGAACGAAGAATGCTCAACCATCCTCCAAAATAAATTGCCCCCAAAGGTTCAGGATCCAGGGAGTTTTTCTATACCTTGCACCATAGGGAGAACTGAATTTGAAAAAGCTTTATGTGATCTTGGTGCTAGTATAAATTTAATGCCCTACTTTATTTTTAAAAGGTTGGGATTGCATGAACTAACATCTACCACTATTACCCTACAGTTGGCCGATCGAAGCATTAAATACCCTAGGGGAATAGTGGAAGATGTCTTAGTTAATGTAGGGAATTTCATCATCCCTGTTGATTTCATTGTGTTGGATATGGAGGAGGATAGATCGATGCCATTAATTTTAGGAAGACCCTTTCTTGCTACTAGTGATGCTTTAATTGATGTGCGAAAAGGTCTACTTACCCTTAGAATCAATGGTGAAGAAGTGGTGTTCAATGTATTTAAAACCATGGAACATCCCAACACAATTGAACATGAAATTTATGCAATCGATAGCATTGATGTTGGTGCAGCTGAAGTAGATACATCTAAATCAGAAGACATGCTGAAAGTTGCACTTAACAATAGTCCTAATCAATTGCAACAAGCAGAGCAGAAGTTTGTACTGAAATCAGAATTGCGAAATTTGACTTCTGAGCCACATTCTTTTGAAATTACAATTCATAATGCATCTTTACCTCCATCTCACACAAAACCCCTCCCATCTATTGTGTAGGTCAATATTCCAGGTTTAAACCCACCTATGAAGGATGAAAGGGGGAAACATCAGAAGTTAAAAACCAAGTGGGGTGGACCCTTTAAAGGGGCTAAAGTATTCCCTCATGGAGCGATTGAAATACATAATGATGATGGGAATACATTCAAGGTAAATGGATAGCGGTTGAAGCATTACATCGAAGGAGAACAACCCACCCACCATGGGTCCATTCTCTCCTTGAAACCACCATGAAGGAAAGGTGAAAGTCAAGCTCACGACTTAAAATGAGCGCTTGTGGGAGGCAACCCATTAAGTTTTACTTGTTTGTTCAGTTTTTTTTCTTCTTTCTTATGAGTGTGTTTTTCTCTTTTTCGTATCTCAAATCTACAGGATCTCAACGAGGCATTCAGGGATGTCCTCTTAAATCTCTCTCCTTATTCTTATCATGCATATTCCATACATTGAGGACAATGTATATCTTAAGTGTGGGGGAGTAAGGGTTGATAAATTTTTTCAAACTCTAGCAATGCTTTGATCATCACTTTTTAACCTTTCCTTTTGAAATTTCTGCTCCTTAGAGACTTTTTTTTGAATGATTGCAAACCACCTTGAATCATGTGCTTAGGTAGGATAGACAAGAAAGGATGCAGGCAAATCTAGCTGAAATTTTTGGCTATGGAAGGTATCTCAGTAGTTTGAATGATCAATGGGCAAGATGCAATACAAAGTTGACCCTTGTGAGCATTTGGTTTCTAACGAACAAATAGGGGTTGATTATTCTAGAACATGTTTTGTTAGGCATGTTGAGACCACGATAATGAGTTCATGTATTGGAATGTGTTACCAAAAAAAAAATGCACTCATCCCTAGATCCCAAACCCTAATTCACCTTTTGATGCATTGCACTCATGATAAGTGGTGGAGATGTGATACATGAGCAAGTTTATGGTAATAACATTCTTTGTTTCATTCTGAAGAATCATGAGAGGGTATTTTTTTAATCTTGCCACATGTGATTATGAAAACAAAGAGGGCTTACTCTAACCCTTAATTATTCATGCGAAGAGAAGCCTATTTCCCTTGATTGTCGATCTCACTTAGGGACATGAGGATTGGCGATTTAAGATTATTCCTTGACAAGTTAAAAAGGAAAAGAAGGGGACGAATGGGAGGACCATTAATACTGGATCAAGGCATGCAGGAGAACAAATACACTGTTGAGAGAAATCCAAAACAAATCTTTTAGTTAGTTTGTTCTTGTTTTAATTTTGTTTTGAGTTTTGTCTTGCTCGAGGAGGGGCAAGAGTTTAAGTGTGGGGGATTTGATGAGGGTAGAATTTATCATATTTTTATCCCCAATTATTGTGTCTTTTATACTAAATTAGCATCTAATTGGACTCATATCTCTTGTGTTTTGGTCCAGGGTATGAAAGAAGGCATCAAGAGCAAAGAAAGACAAATCGGATGATTTTTCACAGTTTCGACATCGTTCAGTGATCTGGGCCTAACTCGCATTTCTAAACTCTAAATGGGCTGATTCAAGATCCACTGGAAAGATAAGAGAAAATTCCACAGCTTTCATGTTTTGGGCTTTCGCAGATTCGGCCTGAATCGAAGTCAATTCTGGGCCTGAAGTCACGGCAAATTCATAGGAAGGCCCAATCCACAGCTAAAGCCCAACTCACAGAAAAGCCTGGCTGAAGCCCAATTCGCAGAGGAGGTCTATTACGAATCCAAGAACAAGAAACTAAGAAGAATCCTTCTAGATTTAAATTCTTGATGTAATCGTAAAGTGATAAAAGGATTGAGTTCAAGAGATAAAGAGATACGATTAGAATTAGGATAGGACTTTCTATTTCTTGTAAAGATCAACTTCAAGAGAAAGTAGGAGACCACCCCCTCCCCTTTAATCTATATAAAGGAGGGGGCGGACCAGCTTTAGGTATCACTTGATCACTGAATCATTCAATCATTCAACTTCTGATTTGAATCAAGAAGCAAGGAGCAATCAGTCAAGAAGGGTTCAAGAAAGGTTCAAGAATTCAAGAAACTTCAAGAAGAGGAGATCTCAGCACCATGGGCGAATTCAAGAGTTCTTTTTTCCTCTTTCTTTGTTTTAATTCTTCCATTATGAACTGATTTGTTTCTTGCTAGGGCTGTGGAAAGCCTAACCATGTTAATGAATATATTTTTATCTTCTTGATTTATCCAAGATTGTGATTTCCATATAGTCTATGAATTATTGTGCTTAATGCAATTAAATGCTTGGCCACCTCTTAATTGATTTGGGTTATGTGAATGAATTGAGAGAGGAATTCACATAATTGACAGAATAATTCATAGTGTTAATTGAATGGTATATAGAAATATATATTCATGATTCATCTGAATTTAATGATTTTCTTGGACCTAATGCACTTCCATCTTGAGAGCTCTACTCGAGAGATCGAAGGGTTACCTGATGGGCGTAGGTTTAGTATATCTTGAGAGAGATTATTAAATAAATTTGTGAAAATCTCAGCTTATGGGAATAACAATTAGTCTTGGATAATTGGACCCATCAATATTCATTACATTGGTTAGGTGGACCTAAAGTCCTAGCGATTCCATTCATTGTAGATTCGGTTATTGATCACCTTTGTTTCTATTATCTTTCTCTAGTTTTTATTTTCAGTAGATCTTGCTCAAATATGAAATTCGATTGTCCAGATAATTAGGGAAGATGGTGGTTCTAATACTTATTTTGTTAAATCCCCGTGGGAATGATATTTTTATACTATTTGATAACTAGTGCACTTGCTAGGGTTATATATTTATAGCTATCATGCCACGCCATACAAAGAGAGCCAATCTATCCAGCACTTAAAGGGAAATGAGGCTGAAAGCTTCATGGGCCTAAAGCCCAATTCGAACTAGGTTTAATTTGATTAATTAAATAGGGGGCGAATCTAGGTATGGATCAGTAGATAAGGATAAGAGGATAAGTCTTATCCACTTAAAGAGTCCAAATCCAAATAAAGATTTGGATTTGGAAACTTCTAATTGGATTAGGAGAAGTTGATCCTGATTTGCAAATAAGATAAGGGATAAGCCTTATCATTTAAAGAGTGCAGATCCAAATAAAGATTTGGATCAAGAAACTCCTAATCAGATTAGGAGGTTAACTCTTTAAGGATTATATAAAAGGAGGAGGGGAACTGGAAAAAGGTTACATAGTTTCATAGTTTTTGCATTTAGTTTTCTCTCCCTCTGCTCTTGCCACCCTACCCTGTTCAATCTCTAGATCTTTGAGTGATCAATATTGGATCTTGATATTGATTCCTGCTGGAAGAGTCAATCTTCAAGCTGTGCTCACATCCCTGCTTGATTCTTGTTGAAGAATTGGGGGTTCTTGTTGAAGAATCCCCTTGTAGATCCTACCTCCCCCTAAGATGTGTCATCTTCAGTGGAGGAAGGATTTGGTAACTTCTTTGGGTGAGAACACCTACACTGGCAGGAGCTTCTTGCGTGAATTCCATATCAGGTATTCCTCTCCCTAATCTTGGTTTCAAATTTGGTCCGGTTTGTTTCAAGAATGAACCTTGAAAAATGTAGTTTTTCTTAATCAGGGAATATGATTCCCACAAGGGAGAAAGAAATTTTTGAAATTTCGCCCAGCCACCCTACATGGTGAAGGGATGGGAGATCCATCATATGGATGGCCGAACCCTGTAGGAAGGTTGGGCAAAATTTCAAAAATTTCTTTACTCCCGTCTAGGAATCATATTCCCGATTTAGAAAACTGCATTTTCAAGGTTTGTTCTTGTAACCAAATCGGACCAAATTTGAAACCAAAATGAGGGAGGGATATACCTAATATGGAATCCACGCAAGGATGCTCCTCCCAATGTATTTATTCACGCCCTAAGAGAGTACCAAATCCTCCCTCCACTTAAGATGACACAGCTTAGGGTGAGGCAGGATCGACAGGTAGTTCTTCACAAAGAACTAGTGATTCTTCAGCAAGAATCGAATAGGACAGTTAGCACAGCTTCTAAATTGTTTCTTCTGGCAATAAACAATATCAAGAACCAATCTTGATACAATCTAAGAACTGGAAAACGAACAGGATAGGGCGGCAAGAGCAGGAAGAAATAGAGCAGAAGGCAAGAGCAGTCTAACTATGTTGTTTTCTCTCTGTATTCAATGAATGTGTCTTCGGAGGTTCGCCCTACTCTCTTATTTATAGCCGTAAGGAGAAAATTTCCTAATCTCATTAGGAGTTTTCTAATCCAAATCTTTTATTTGGATCTAGACTCTATAAGAGATAAGGATAATTCCTTATCTTCTCTGCAGATAAAGATCAGCCGTCCTAATCAAATTAGGAGTTCCTCTGATCCAAATCTTTATTTGGATCGGGGCTCTTTAAGTGGATAAGGATAATCCCTTATCTTATATGCTGATCCAAATCCCAGATCTGCCCCATTTAATTAATCTAATTAACCCAGTTCGAAATGGGCTTTTAGGCCCATTAAGCTTTCAGGTTCACTTCCACATTAATGCTGGCTAGCTTGGCTCTCTTTGTATGGCGTGGGACCCTATCATTGATCTACACATCAGCCACATGGGTTCGGCTGAGCCTCTATTATAAGGTTTGGTCAAATTCATTGCTGAATACAGTGAACCCCTAAGTCCATCACTATGGGCTCTTAATGGGCCCAACATTTACACTAAATGGTCCTTGGGTCCAGTCATCTTATGAAGGCCCAAGGACTGTGGGCAGATGCAAGATTATCCCATCAAGTATAACCCTTAATGGTCTTACACTTAATTGTTAGATAGTAATGCCCTTAACTCCAATCAGATTAATGTACCTTTTGACATTTATTGTAAATGAATAAAGTACATAATTGATTCATGTCATTGTGGTGTGTTTTTGTATAATACCCTTAAACTAGACATTTATGAGACTCGTATTAGTTTAGAATCTTCACAGCCATTGGATAGATCTAGGGAGATTTATCCTGGCAAGGCTGACATTGATGTACCGCCAAGTTGGTTGGGGTGGATTGTCTCAGCTGCCAGAGTGAGACCTGAGGTACATGTAGTGTGGGTTTTCTTGAAGCCCTGAACCAGGCCAAAATTCCAGTATTGCCCTGGACCTTGGAGATAGATGGGCAAAACTAGAATGTTGCACCTGACCCCTATTGTCAGGCAGTGTTTGATCATTATGGGCTAAGAGGTTAAGTGTAAGACTCTTGAGGGTAATACCTAATGGGCTAATCATGCATTTGACCACAGTCCTTGGGTTTTCATAAGGTGGCTAGACCCAAGGACCATTTAGTGTAAATGTTGGGCCCATTAAGAGTCCATAGTGATGGGCTCAGGGGTTCAGTGTCTCCTATTGTGAATTTGGCCAAGCCTTGTATCAAAGGCTAAGTTGAACCCATGTGGTTGATGTATAGATCAATGTTTGGGTCCCACGCCATACAAGGAGAGCCAACTGGCAGCAAGTTAAGAGGTTAAGTGAGCACATAAACTTAATGGGCCTAAAGCGCAATTTCAAATTGGGTTAATTTGATTAATTAAATAGGTGCAAATCTGGGTTTGGATCAGCAGATAAGGATAAGAGGATAAGCCTTATCCACTTAAAGAATCAAGATCCAAAATAAAGATTTAGATCAGGAAACTCCTAATTTAAATAGGAATAAGTTGATCTTAAACAACAGAAAAGATAAGGGATTATCCTTTTCACTTAAAAAGTCCATATCCAAATAAATATTTGGATCAGGAAACTCCTAATCAGATTAGGAGGTTGTCTCTTTAAGGCTATAAATAAGGGAGGAGGGTGGACATGCAAAACAAACCAGACAAGATACAACAATCTATAGAGTTCTTCCCTGTTCTTACAACCCCTACCCAGTTCGATCTCCACTTGTGGGAGTGATCAAGAATTGTTCTTGATATTTCTTCTTGGTAGAATAAGCAATCTGAAGTCATGCTCACCAGCCCTACCCATTCTTGCTGAAGAATTCAGTTCTTGCTGTAGAGTCATCCTACTAATTTTGCTTCTCCTCACACTGTGTCATCTTCAGTGGAAGCAATTTTTTGTTTTCTCCTTGGGCGTGAACACCTTCATTGGGAGTTATTGTTACTCCGTATCAGGTATATCCCTCTCCTCCCTTTTGGTTTCAGATCTGGTGTGGTTTGGTTCAAGATTGATTCTTGAAAAAGCAGTTTCCAAAAATAGGGAATGCGATTGCCAGATGGGAGAGAGAGAAAATTTTGAAATTTCGCCCAACCTTCCTGTAGGGTTCGGCCATCCATATGATGCGACTGCCCGACAAGAGAGGACCTCTCCCTCGGCTACAAGGTGTAGTGCTGCACTCTCTACTCACATGGATCCTAGGAATTAAAACATTTTTGCAAGCATTTTGAAACCATAATATATATGTATATCTCTATATAAATATATTTTGCAAAAACAAATTTCAATGGTTGAAATCAACTGCTAGCAGTTTAGCATTAGAGAGAGTGCATCCCCGATCATTCACTTTGTCCGACAAAGGAGCTGATCCTATCACTATGATCACCCACTCAGATGAATTCTCGGACTGTCCCAACATACCCAAGTTTTGACCCCTCTAAGGATCGCACTGATTGGCATATCAAAGACAACCCAATCCAACACCTATTGCAGTATCATAATTGAGTCTAGGGGTCAGGTGTAAAATTCCAGTTTCACCCATCTATCTCCAAGGTCCAAGGCAATACTGGAATTTTGTTCCAGTTCAGGGTTTCAAGAAAACTCACACTGCATGTACCTCAGGTCTCACCCTGGTAGCTGAGACGAGTCATGCCAACCAACTTGTCAGTACACCAGTGTCAGCCTTGGTAGGATAAATCTCCCCAGATCTATCCAATGTCTGTGAAGATTCTAAACTAACACGAGTCTCATATGTGTCTAGTTTAAGGGTATTACATAGAAACACACCACAACAACATGAATCAAATATGTACTTTATTCATTTACAATAAATGTCAAATGTACATCATGATGATTGGAGCTAAGGGCATACACTGTCTAACAGCTCCCACTTGCACTTAGGTCCAATCGGGTATAAGCCAAATGTTAGACAGTTTTGTATGCCCTTAGCTTCAATCAGAATGATGTACATTATGAGTTTATTGTAAATGAATAAAAGTGCATATTTGATTCATGTTCCCTTGTATGTTTCTATGTAATACCCTTAAGCTGGACACTTAATGAGACTCGTGTTAGTTTAGAATGTTCACAGCCAGTGGGTCGGTCTAGGGAGACCTATACTAATAAAGCTGACACTATGGTGCCACCAAGTCGGTTGGGGTGGCCTATCTCAGTTGCCAGGGTGAGACCCTAGGCACATACAGTGTAGGATTAATTGAATCTTTGAACCGGACCAGATTTCCAGTATTGCCCTAGACCTTAGATATTAAGGGGCAAAACTAAAAAGTTACACCCGACCCCTAGACTCGATTATGATTCTGCACTAGGTGTCGGATTGGGCTGTCTTTGATGTACCAATCAGTGAGATCCTTAGCGGGAGTCAAAACCTGGGTATGTTGGGACAGTCTGAGAATTCATCTGAGTGGGTGATCATAGTGATAGGATCAGCCCCTTTGTCGGACAAAGGTAATAATCGGGGATGCACTCTCTCTGATGGAAACCAAGACTGCCAGCAGCCGATTTCAATCGTTGAGATTTGTTTTTGCAAAGTATATTTTATATGAGATATAAAAGTATATATATTATGGTTTCTAAAATGTTTGCAAAAGGTTTCAATTCCCGGGATCCTTATAAGTAGAGAGTGCAACACTGTTCCTTGCAGCTGCGAGAGAGGTCCTCTCTTGTCGGGTAGTGTATGATCATTATGGGCTGAGAGGTTAAGTGTAAGACCATTGAGGATAATACCTGATGGGCTAATCTTGCATCTGCCCACAGTCCCTGGGTGTTATATGGTGGCTTGGCCCAGGTACCACTTAGGGTAAGTGTTGGGCCCATAGAGCCCATTTGATGGGTTTCAGGGGGTGCACTGTCCATAATAGTGTATTTGGCCAAGCCTTGTGACAAAGGCTGGGCCAAACCCATGTGGCTGATGTGTAGATCAATGCTTGGGTTCCACGCCATACAAGGAAGCCCAACTGGGCAGCAGTTAGGAAGGTTAAGTGAGCACATAAGCTTAATGGGCCTAAAGTCCATTTCGAACTGGACTTATTTAATAAGTTAAATATGGGCGAATTCTGAGATGGATCAGTAGATAGGATAGGGTCTTAACCCTATCCACTCAGAGAGTCCAGATCTGAATATGATTCAGATCTAGAAACCTCCTAATGAGATTAGGAGAAGGCTAATCTAATATGTAGAAAAGATAAGGGTTTATCCTTATCATCTAAGGGGATGTCTGATCCAAAAATGATTTGGGTTAGCAACTCCTAATTGGATTAGGAGCTGATCCTTTGGGTTTACAAAATAAGGAGGGGGCAACAGCCTTTAGAAGAATCAGATAATCAGATCCTCTTCAGAGTTGAAATCACAGAAGAAAGATTTCTGCAATCCCTGCAAAGATCTTTTTGCCGCCTCCTTCCTGCAGCCGCCAGATATCCAGTTCGATCTCCAGTTGTGGGAGATGTCAAGATTCGATCTTGACATCAGTTCTTTGAGAAAGAATTGGTAGGAAGCTATGCTCACGTGCCATCCTGCTGTTTCTTGCGAAGGACAGAATTCTTGGAGAAGAATACTACTGATTCTGCCCCATCCTGCACTATGCCATATTCAGTGGGAGAAGTCTTTGGATCCTTCCTTGGGCATGAACACCTTCGTTGGGAGATACTTTTTCTTCGTATCAGGTATAATCCTCTCCTACTCCTTTTAGTTCAGATCTGGTTCAATTTATGGTTCAAGATTGATCCTTGAAAATATGATTTTCTAAATAGGGAATGCGATTCCCAGTTGAAAGGGAGAGAAAAATTTTTGAAATTCGCCCCCTTTATTCCGCAAGATTTGGGCGTCCATACGATGGATCTCTCATCCCTCCACCAAAGTCCCATACTTTCCACGTGTTTCTCAAACACTTTCTGTGTCAGTGGCTTAGTCAATGAGTCTGCTACATTTTCGCTCATGCTACCTTTTAACATCAATCTCTCATAGATCCAGTGTTGTCACACAATAGTGGAATGGGTGATGTGCTAAATTCTAAATTCTAGAATGAACACCTTCATTCATCAGGCAGCATCACTTACAACAATGTGTTTGGCTTTGGTTGTAGACTGTTATTCTTACTACTCAAGACCCCATCGTGAAGATGTATCCAGATCTAAACTTTCTATCATCTGGGTCTGACTGGAAATTGGCATTGGTATATCCAAGGATCTATAGTGAACTACCATCGAATACCAAACAAAACTCTTTTGTCCTTCGAAGGTATTTCAGTATGTTTTTCACAACGGTCCAATGCTCTTGTCTTGGGTTAGATTGGTATCTACTTATCACACTCACGGACTGAGCAATGTCTGGTCGAATGCACAGCATGGCATACAGATGCTCCCTACGATAGAGGCATAGGGAACTTCCTTCATCCTCTCAATCTCCTCAGGTGTCTTGGGAGACATACCCTTGGAGAGAGTGACTTTATGCCTGAAAGGAACATTTCCTTTCTTGGAGATGTCCATACTATATCTCTTGACTATTTTGTCAATATAAGTAGATTGGATAATCCTATTATCTTCTTCAATCTATCTCTATAGAGTCGAAGTCCCAAGATGTAAAAAGCTTCTCCAAGATCTTTCATGGAGAATTGTTGTGAAATCCATACTTCCACCGTAGTCAACATTCCTACATCATTCCCAATGAGTAGAATATCATCTATATATAGAACCAAGAACGTAATCTTATCTCCACTGGTCTACTTGTAAACACAGGGATCATCCGGATTCTGCTCAAAGTCAAACTGTTTGACGATAGAGTCAAACCGGATGTTCCAGCTCCTAGAAGCTTGCTTAGGTCCATATATGGATCGATTAAGTTTACATACCATGTGTTCCTGACCTGTAGCTATGAAACCGTGTGGTTGCTATATAGAGATATCTTTGGTAAGATCTCCATTCAGGAACGTAGTTTTCACATCCATTTTCCAAATCTCGTAGTCATGGTACGCTGCTACATCTAGTAGGATTCTAATGGATTTAAGCATGGCCATAGGCGAAAAGTTTCCTCATAATCGATTCCCTCTTTTAGAGTGTACCCTTTCGCCACAAGATGAGCCTTGTAGGTCTCAACCTTACCATCGGGGCCCTTTTTCCTCTTATAGGCAACCAATTGCTTTTACACCAGGGAGCGGATCTACCAGAGTTCAGACTCCATTGGTCTCCATTGAGTCCATCTCAACTCTCATGGCATCTACCCATTTCAAGGAATCTATGTCCAACATAGCTTCAGTAAAAGTTATGGAATCCTCCTCACTGGTCGTGGCTTCTACCAAGTAACTTTCTTGCGTATAGCCGTAATGAACTAGAGGCCTGGATTCCCGGGTAGATCTCCTAGGTTGGTTATTAACTAGAGCTTGTGGGACATCTCCGACTAGTCCTGAGCTCTCCTCATCAAGAACAACTTCCTGATGATGATTATTCAAGATGTAATCTTCCTCCAAGAAATGAGCATTTCAACTACAGAACACCTTCTATTCTCCTGGGTCAAAGAATAAATACCCTACAGAGCTTTTTGGGTAACCTACAAATAGGCAATGACTAGTTTTAGATTCCAATTTGTCAGCACTTATTCTTTTAAAATGTGGCGAACAACCCTAAATCTTCAAGTGTCTCACACTTGGTTTCTTACTGGTCCAAAGCTCATAAGGAGTCTTCGGAATAGATTTTCTTGGAACCCGGTTTATCACGTATATCGCAGTCTCTAATGCGTAACCCCAAAAGGATGTGGGTAATTCCGAGTGTATGAGAAGTGATCGGACAATATCCAATAAAGTTTGGTTCCTCCTTTCTAACACACCGTTTAATTGTGGTGTAGCTGGAGGAGCTAGTTGTGATACTATCTCATTTTCCTTTAAGTAGTTCCTGAATTCGTTAGAGAGATATTCGCCTCCTCGATCTAATCAAAGGGCCTTAATGTGTCTCCCCAACTATTTCTCGACCTCTTGCCTGAATTCTTTGAACTTTTCAAAGGATTCAGACTTGTGTCTCATTAGGTACACATAACCATACCGAGAGTGATCATCGGTAAATGTTATGAAAATAAATGTGCTGGTTACATGTCCTAACATTCATGGGACCACATACATCAGTATGTATAAGGTTAACTGTGCTTGTTGATCTTTCAGGCTTACCATTAAATGGTTGTTTTATCATCTTACCCTGAAGGCAAGGTTTACAGGTTGGAAGATCTTCTATAGTTAGAAAATCCAAAGGACCATCCTTTACCAACCTTGTGATACGATCTATGTTAATGTGGCCAAGTCGATAATGCCACAGGCACGTGGGATTAATTGTATCATGGGTTCTTTTCTTGGGGTTATTATCCAACGTAGTTTTAGTTATATTTGTTTCTAGAGAAGGATGGAGAACATACAAACCATTCTCAAGTTCTCCGTATGTGAGGAATTTGTTATTTTTATTGATAGTAATCATATTACTAAGGAGAACAAAATATCCATCCGCACATAGTTTTGAAACAAAAATCAATTTTTTTTTCAAATTGGGTACATAAAGACAATCTTTTAATGTTATTGTTCCTTATCTGAAATACAATTCTACATTTCCTATGGCTATAGCTGCAATGCTTGCAAAAGTCCCCAAGTAAAGAATCACTTCACCGTCACTTAGTCTTCTACTTGTCTCGAACCCCTGCAATGTGTTACATGCATGAGTAGAATCCCCGGAGTCAATACACCAGGAAGCAGAAGTCACCAACATATTGGTTTCTATGATAAAGAATTCGAAATTACCTTGTTTCTTGATCCCCAGGTACTGAGGACAGTTCCTCTTCCAGTGGTCGGTCTGCTTCCAATGGAGAGTTCCTCTCCCATTTGCACAGGTTCAGATATGTTCTATTTTGGTTCAAGACTTGAACCTGGCTCTAATACCATTGAAGGGATGGGAGATTCATCATATGGATGGCCGAACCCTGCAGGAAGGTTGGGTGAAATTTCAAAAATTTCTTTACTCCCATCCAGGAATCCTATTCCCGATTTAGAAAACTACATTTTCAAGGTCCGTTCTTGTAACCAAACCGGACGAAATCTGAAACCAAAATGAGGGAGGATATACCTGATACAGAATCCATGCAAGAATGCTCCTCCCAATGTAGGTGTTCATTCCCAAAAAGAGTACCAAATTCTCCCTCCACTGAAGATGACACAGCTTAGGGTGATGCAGGATCAGTAAGTAGTTCTTTACCAAGAACTAGTGATTCTTCAGCAAGAATCAAATAGGACAGTGAGCACAGCTTCTAGATTGTTTCTTCTGGCAAGAAACAATATCAAGAACCAATCTTGATACAATCTAAGAACTAGAGATCAAACAGGGTAGGGCGGCAAGAGCAGGAAGAAATAGAGCAGAAGGCAAGAGCAGTGTAACTGTGTTGTCTTCTCTCTGTATTCAGTGAATGTGTCTTTGGAGGTTCATCCTGCTCTCTTATTTATAACCTTAAAGAAAAAATTTCCTAATCTCATTAGGAGTTTCCTAATCCAAATCTTTTCTTTGGATCCGGACTCTTCAAGTGATAAGGATAATCCCTTATCTTATCTAGAGATAAAGATTAACCTTCTTAATCAAATTAGGAGTTCCTTTGATCCAAATCTTTATTTAGATCTGGACTCTTTAAGTGAATAAGGATATTCCCTTATCTTACCTACTAATCCAAATCCCAGATCTGCCCCTATTTAATTAATCTTATTAACATAGTTTGAAATGGGCTTTTAGGCCCATTAAGCTTTCAAACTCACTTCCACTTTAATGCTGGCTCACTTGGCTCTCTTTGTATGGCGTGGGACCCTATCATTGATCTACACATCAGCCTCATGGGTTCAGCCTAGCCTCTTCTACAAGGCCTAGCCAAATTCTCTACTGAATACAGTGAACCCCTAAGTCTATCACTTGGGGCTCTTAATGGGCCCAACATTTACACTAAATGGTTTTGGGTCCAGCCATCTTGTGAGGACCAAGGACTGTGGGCAGATGCAAGATTAGCCCATTAGGTACAACCCTCAATGGTCTTACACATAACCTCTCAGCCCATAATGATCAAACACTGCCCAACAAGAGAGCACCTCTCCCTCGGCTGCAAGGTGCAGTGTTGCACTCTCTACTCACATGGATCCCAAGAATTAAAACCTTTTTGCAAACATTTTGAAACCATAATATATCTATGTATATATCTATATAAATATATTTTGCAAAAACAAACTTCAACGGTTGAAATCAACTGCTGGCAGTTTAGGCTTCCATCAGAGAAAGTGCATCCTCGATCATTCATTTTGTCCGACAAAGAGGTTAATCCTATCACTATGATCACCCACTCACATGAATCTCGGACTGTCCCAACATACCCAGGTTTTGACCCCCTATAAGGATCTCACTGATTGGCATGTCAAAGATAGCCCAATCCGACACCTAGTGCAGTATCATAATCGAGTCTAGGGGTCAGGTATAACATTCCAGTTTCGCCCATCTATCTCCAAGGTCAAGGGCAATACTGAAATTTTGGTCCGGTTCAAGGATTCAAGGAAACCCACACTGTTAGATAGTTTTGTATGCCCTTAGCTTCAATCTGATTTGATGTACTTTTGATATTTACTGTAAATAAATAAAGTACATGTTTGATTCATGTTGTGTGGTATGCTTCTGTGTATGACCCTAAAACTGGACACTTAATGAGACTTGTGTTAATTTTAAATGTTCACAGCTGTTGGATAAGTCTGGGGAGGTTTATCCTACCAAGGCTGACATTGGTGTGCTGCCAACTGTTGGGGTGGCTTGTCTCAACCGCCAGGGTGAGACCCAAGGCACACGTAGTGTAGGATTATTTGAATCCTTGAACTGGACCAGATTTCCAGTATTGCTCTGGACCTTAGAGATTGATGGGAAAAACTGGAAAGTTACACCTGACCCGTAGACCCGATTATGGTACTGCACTAGGTGTCGGATCGGGCTGTCTTTGATATGCCAATCGATGAGATACTTAGCGGGGGTCAAAACCTGGGTATGTTGGGACAGTCTGAGAATTCATCTAAGTGGGTGATCATAGTGACGGGATTAGCCCCTTTGTCGGACAAAGGTAATGATCGGGGATGCACTCTCTCTGATGGAAACCAAACTGCCGACAGTTGATTTCAATCATTCGAATTTTGTTTTGCAAAATATATATATATATGTATATATATGATATATAGATATATACGGTTTCAAAATGTTTGCAAATGGTTTTAATTCCCGGGATCCATGTGAGTGGAGAGTGCACCACTGTCCTTGCAGCCGAGGGAGAGGTCCTCTCTTGTCGAGCAGTGCTTGATCATTATGGGCTGAGAGGTTAAGCGTAAGGTCATTTAGGATAATACTTGATGGGCTAATCTTACATCTGCCCACAGTCCCTGGGTTTTTATAAGATGGCTTGGCCCAGGGACCACTTAGTGTAACTGTTGGGCCCATAGGGTCCATGTGATGGGTTCAAGGGGTTCACTGGGCTTCCTAGTGAATTTAGCTAGGCCTTGTAACAGAGGCTGGGCCGAACCCATTTGGCTGGTGTGTAGATCAATGCTTGGGTCCCACACAATACATAGAATCCCAAATGGGCGGCAATTTGGAAGACTATTGAGCACTTATTACTCAATGGGCCTAAAGCCCATTACAATCTAGGCTGATTTGATCAGTCAATTAAGGGGGCGGATCTGAGATTAGGATGAGCCCTAAGGCTGATCTAATCTGCTGATAAGATTAAGAAGAGTCCTAATCCAAATTCAGTGGGATTTGATCTTGGTGTCTTCTTTGGGCGTGAAGACCAACTTTGGGAGATATTACTTCTCTGTATCAGGTATAATCACACCCTTCTCTTTTGGTTCAAATCTGGTCTGGTTTGGTTTAAGTAGGATCCTTGAATTTTGATTCTAAAATCGGGGAATACGATTCCTAGTTGGAAGGAAGGTAGGAAATTTTTTAAATTTACCCACCTATTCCGCAACAGTTTTGGTGTCCATACGATGGATCCTACCCTACCTTTCAGTGGTATCAGAGCCACAAGTTTGAATCTTGATCCAAAAGATCATATCTGAACCTGTGCAATTTGGTAGAAGCGGTTCTATCCGGGTATTGCGCAGATTGTAGTTTTGCTTCAAGAAACTGTTTCTTGTTGAGGATAATTGATCTGAAATTAATTTTGTTAAATCTGAAATTTATTTAGAATCGTTCTTTATTTTTTTCTTGATTTAATGGACTGTTTGTACCTGGAGATCGAAGTGCAGAATTGGCGCAGATTGTCTGTGCAATCTTTATTTGTAGTTTCTATTCAATTCGGTCTGTAAAGTATTTTTTTTTTATTTTCTAGACTGAATGTAAAGGATTCAATCAAGGATGTAATTAATTAATAGAAATAGGATTTCTATTTTTTTTTTTTTTTTTTTCTTGATTGGAGAAGGCGACGACACTGGAGATTTGCAGATGGAGGGATCGCATTCTGCATTTTGCAGTTTGTGAAATTGCAACTCTAATGACTAACCTCTATTTTGAAGGTGGTGCAAACAGTCCAAGTCTGGTTTATGATTATCTAAAATCAGAAATATTAATTTCAGATCTTTCCTGAATTAATTCTTGAATTGAAAATCAGTTTTGGACCATCTCGGACCAGATTGGACCAAATCTATTTGGACCGAATCTGGGGTTCGAAAGGGGACTGTTTTCATTCCAGATTTCTCACAATTTCAGGCCCAAACTTGATGTTCAATTGCAGGGATTAATAAGGCCCAACCTGTAAAGCCCAGTTTTAAAGAGTGAAAACTGCAAAAACCCATTTTTCTGAGAAAAGCTATATGAGCCGAACTGCTAACTGCTATTCAGCCCATATACCTAGATGATTTTAATTGTTAATATTGTGTTTTGTTGGGCTGATCAATGGGCTTTATAGTAGTTAATTGATTGGATCAATTCTTCCATATCATGTGATGTGTGGATGTTTGATGTGTTGCGACTGTGGGCCATAAGCACTTGGCCCATGATGATTCATTAGGGGCTCTTGCGCACACCATGGCTGAATGCACATCATTGCCATGGTGTCCCCTAAGGTCATTGGATGACCCCTTCCCTGCATGGTGGGCCCCACAACCCTAAAAAGGGACGCGTGCGGAAATCCTAGCCAATTTAGGCCCACCAGAAATCTGACATTATGAAAGTCAGTGGGAGCCACTTTGGTTTGACCTAAATTAAAACTAGGGCATAATTTTGGTCCCTCCGATAATATGAGTGCATGTGATAGGGAGATCCATATGATAGACTCTCTAAAGGCCTTCCATCATTAACACGATGTTCGGTCCTTCAGTAATGAAGAAACGCACCATAAAATTGGGCTATCCATTTGCTGTTGGGTCTGTCAGAGTGTTTCATAAGATGATAGGGGCATCATAGACCGATGTGGGAGGGGCTTCACCAGAAAATGCCAACTCTCTCACGGTACCTTGGCATAACCTGAATATGATGGGTGAGCACTCACTGGACAGAAAGGTTTACCTGAAAGCGGCTCTGAACCTTGTCTGACAGAGGCCAAAGGGAAACTCATATGATGAGTGGATGTGATTCATCGCAGAAAGGTGGTGGGGTTGGTGGGATTATGCAGCTGAAACAGTTGGTTCCATGCACCCTATGTGATTTCCCACATTTCCAAAGACATTTCGCCGTCTCCGTCACTGAGATAGGAGGGAAATCTCAGAGATGAACAAATGGGAATGGAACATAGATTAAAAGCCATATCTATGTAAGTAACATGAATCAAACTAAGGTTGTGGACTAACGTTTTGTTGTTTTATCAGAAAATGGCAAACGGACAATTTACTAAGTTGCTTGACGACAACAAGCTTAAGGGACCCAATTATGCTGACTGGTACAGAAACCTTATGCTGGTCCTGGCTTCGGAAAAACTAGATAAGGTAGCTAAAAATCCTACTCTGGATCGTCCGGGGGATAGGGCTTCTGAGGCCCGAAGGAGAGAATAGCAAGAATGGGAGGATAAAAACTCCCTAGCCCGCTGCTATATCATAGCCTCTTTGGACAATTCGATACAGAGGCAATTCGATCAGATTGAACTCGCTAAAGACATATTGGATATTCTGAAAACTATGTACGAAGAGCAGAATCGTTCTACTCGACAGAAGGTCCTAAAATAGTTCATGACCACGTAGATGACTAAGGGGCAGCAAGTGCATGACCATTGTCTTCAGATGATGGGCTACATAAACGAGCTAGAGACCCTTGGTTTCGGGCTAGATCTGGTCACACAGATTGATGCTATTCTCAACTCTCTGCCTCCGTCCTTCAACCTGTTCATTATGAATTATAATATAAACAAGTTGAATGTCAGCGTCCAAGAGCTCAGCAATATGTTGCAAAGAGCTGAGGAATTAATAAGGAAGGATGAGCCAATAGCCATGCTTGTTGAAGCTGGCAAATCCGACAAGAAGAGGAAGGCAAAGAGAAAGCCCCAGAAGAAGGCCACCAAAATCTAAGAAACAAAAGAAAGACAAGGCATCTGATGCCTATCACTTCTGCAAAAAGGCCGACCACTGGAAGAGGAATTGTCCCCGCCTACCTGGAATCTAAGAAAGGTACTTTCGAAACTTGTGTCATGGAAACTAATTTGTTAGTAACTTCTGTATCATGGTGAGTTGACTCCGGGGCTTCAACTCATGTGTGTAATTCACTACAAGGGTTCAAAGTAAGTAGAAGGCTGAGTGAAGGAGAGGTGACACTTTACTTGGGGACTTCTGCAAGTGTTGCAACTACGGCGATAGGAACCGCAGAATTAATTTTTAGAGAAGGGATTCTTGTACTGAAAGACTGTCTTTATGTACAAAATCTAAGAAGAATTTTGATTTCTATTTCTAAACTATGTGTGGATGGATATACTGTCTCTTTTAGTAATGTGATTACTATCAAAAAGAGCAACAAATTCATCACATGTGGGGAATTAGAGAACGGTCTCTATGTTCTACATCCTTCTCTAGAAACTAACTTAACCGAAACTACGTTAGTCGAAATCCCCAAGAAAAGGACTCGTGACATAGTCAGTCCCACATGCCTGTGCAATTACCGACTTGGCCATATCGGTATTGACCAAATAACAAGATTGGTAAAGGATGGTCCTTTGGGTTTTCTAACCGTAGAAAACCTTCCCACTTGTGATGTATGTGGTCCCCTGAGTGTTAGGACCCGCAACCAATACGTGTATTTCATCAACTTTACCGATGATTTCTCACGATATGGTTACGTGTACCTAATGAGACATAAATCTGAATCCTTTGAAAAGTTCAAAGAGTTCAGACAAGAGGTCGAGAAATAGTTAGGGAGAGAAATTAAGGCCCTTCGATCAGATCGAGGTGGCGAGTATCTCTCTGACGAATTCAGGGACTACTTGAAGGCCAATGGGATTATCTCACAGTTAGCTCCTTCTGCAACACCCCAGCTTAACGGTGTTTCAGAGAGGAGGAATAGGACATTGTTGGACATGGTCCGACCACTTCTCACACACTCGGAATTACCCACATCCTTTTGGGTATATGCGCTAGAGACCACAATTTATGTGCTGAACCGGGTTCCAACCAAATCGGTTCCGAAGACTGCGAACTATGGACCGGAAAGAAATCAAGTGTCAGACACTCAAAGATTTGGGGTTGTCTTGCGCACGTTAAAAGAACGAGTGCGGACAAGTTAGAATCCAAAACCAGTCGTTGCCTATTTGTAGGCTACCCAAAGGATTTAGTGGGTTATCTTTTCTATGACACAAGTGAGCAGAAAGTGTTATGCAGTCGAAATGCCCTATTCTTAGTGACAAATTATATCTTGGACACTCATCGTTAGGAAATAGTTCTTGATGAGGAGAGCTCAAGACCAATGTGAGATGTCCCGTAGGTTCCAGGTAGTGACCAACCTAGAAGATCCACCCGGGTATCCAGGCCACCAGTCCGTTATGGTTATGACCAGGATAGTCACCTGGTGGAAGCCTTGACTAGTGAGGAGGATCCCGTGACTTACGCGGAAGATATGTTGGACATAGATTCCCAGAAGTGGATGGAGGCCATGAGAGTTGAGATGGGCTCGATAAAGGCCAATGGAGTCTGGACTCTAGTAGATCCACCCTCCGGGGTAAAAGCAATTGGTTGCAAATGGATCTACAAGTGGAAGAAGGGCCCCGATGGCAAGTTTGAGACCTACAAAGCTCGTTTGGTGGCGAAAGTGTATACTCAGAAAGAAGGCATCGACTATGAGGAAACCTTTTTGCCCGTGGCCATGCTTAAATCCATTAGGATCCTGCTAGTTGTAGTAGCATACCATGACTACGAGAATTGGCAAATGGATGTCAAAACCGCATTCCTGAATGGAGATCTTAGTGAAGATATCTACATGCAGCAGCCGCAAGGCTTCATTGCTGCTGGTCAGGAACACATGGTATGTAAACTTAATAGATCTATATATGGACTTAAGCAAATTTCTAGGAGTTGGAACATCTGTTTTGACTCTGCCGTCAAATCGTTTGATTTTGAGCAGAATTCGGATGAGCCCTGTGTTTACAGGAAGTCCAGTGGGGATAAGGTCACATTCTTGGTGTTATATGTGGACGATATCCTACTCATTGGGAATGATGTAGGAATGTTGACTTTGGTTAAGGTGTGGCTTTCATAGCAGTTCTCCAAGAAAGATCTTGGAGATGCTTCCTATATACTGGGTTTTCAACTCTATAGAGATAGGTCGAAGCGGATAATTGGATTATCGCAGGCTGCTAACATTGACAAAATTGTCAAAAGGTACAGCATGGAGAACTCTAAGAAAGGAAACATTCCTTTCAGGCACGGAGTTACTCTCTCCAAGAAGATGTTTCCCAAGACTTCTAACGAGATTGAGGGCATGAAAGACGTTCCCTATGCCTCAGCCGTAGGGAGCATCATGTATGCCATGCTGTGCACTCGCCCTGACATTGCTCAAGTAGTGAGTGTCGTATGCAGGTTTCAGGCCAACCCAGGGTAGGAGCATTGGATTGCTGTGAAGAACATACTCAAATACCTTCGAAGGGCAAAAGAGTTTTGTCTGGTATTCGATGGTAGTTCAGTACAAATTCTGGGGTATACTGATGCCGATTTCTAGTCGGATCCGGATGATAGAAAGTTTACATCTGGGTATGTTTTCACGATAGGATCGTGTGCTGTTTGCGGGAAAAGCAATAAATAATGGTCCATGACAGACTCCACAACCGAAGCCGAGTACATTGCCGCAAGTGAAGCTGCCAAGGAAGCCGTGTGGATGAAGAAGTCCATTCACGAATTAGGAGTGGTTCCGTCCAGCACATCATGATTGCCCAGGCTAAGGAGCCTCGGGCCCACTCGAAGTCAAAGCACATCGAGAAGAAGTACCATGTACTGCGGGAGATTGTTGGTAGAGGGGACATCCTGATTCAAAAGGTAGCATCAGCGGATAATGTTGCAGACCCATTAACTTAGCCACTCACACAGAAGGTGTTTGAGAAACACGTGGAAAGTATGGGACTCCGACTTGTACCAGATTGGACCTAAGTGCAAGTGGGAGCTGTTAGACAGTTTTGTATGCCCTTAGCTTCAATCTGATTTGACATACTTTTGATATTTAATGTAAATAAATAAAGTACATGTTTGATTCATGTTATCTGGTATGCTTCTGTGTAAGACCCTAAAACTGGACACTTAATGAGACTTGTGTTAGTTTTAAATGTTCACAGCCGTTGGATAAGTCTGGGGAGATTTATCCTGCCAAGGTTGATACTGTTGTGCTGCCAACTGTTGGGGTGGCTTGTCTTAGCCACCAGGGTGAGACCCAAGGCACACGTAGTGTAGGATTACTTGAATCCTTGAACCTGACCAGATTTCCAGTATTTCCCTAGACCTTGGAGATTGATGGGCCAAACTAGAAGGTTACACCTGACCCCTAAACCCAATTATGGTACTGCACTAGGTGTCGGATCGGGCTGTCTTTGATATGCCAATCAGTGATATCCTTAGTGGTGGTCAAAACCTGGGTATGTTGGGACAGTTTGAGAATTCATCTGAGTGGGTGATCATAGTGACGGGATCAGCCCCTTTATCGGACAAAGGTAATGATCGGGGACGCATTCTCTCTGATGGAAACCAAACTGCCGATAGTTGATTTCAATTGTTGGAATTTTGTTTTGCAAAATTTATATATATGATATATAGATATATACGGTTTCAAAATGTTTGCAAATGGTTTTAATTCCCGAGATCCATGTGAGTGGAGAGTGCACCACTATTCCTTGCAACCGAGGGAGAGGTCCTCTCTTGTCGGGCAGTGCTTGATCATTATGGGCTGAAAGGTTAAGTGTAAGGCCATTTAGGATAATACCTGATGGGCTAATCTTGCATCTGCCCACAGTCCCTGGGTTTTTATAAGATGGCTTGGCCCAAGGACCACTTAGTGTAAGTGTTGGGCCCATAGGGTCCATGTGATGGGCTCAAGGGGTTCACACAAAAAAGTAGTAGTTGAAAATGGTAGACTTAAATGATGGGCTTTACCCATTCGGAAAGTTTCACACATAAAAGGTCAACTGAAAGATCTAGAATAAGGTAAACCAAACATAGAAATAATATTTTTCACAACTCACGGAGATGTAGAACCTAGTCGTTGATGTCATTCTGCCA
Organism: Nelumbo nucifera; assembly: GCF_055504915.1. NCBI lineage: Eukaryota > Viridiplantae > Streptophyta > Magnoliopsida > Proteales > Nelumbonaceae > Nelumbo > Nelumbo nucifera. The sequence continues at coordinate 37,917,489 of NC_142656.1, read as the reverse complement.
TAGATGTTTTCTCACCTATAAGAGATGTCGAGTTCTCTATCTTGTGCTGAACTGCTCCAGGAATTTGATAGAGTCCGTCTCTACTTGGTCCTTAGAGTAAAACTCTCCTTGTATGGTCCTTCAAGACATAGAAATCCAGATGAAATTCAAAAATCAAATTATTATCCTTCGTAAATCTACTTACAAATAGCAAATTTTTAGTAAGAGAAGGGACATGAAAGATATTCTTCAAGGTAAATTGATTATGTTTGCAAACTAGAGCTGCTGACCCTGTATTATTTATAGTCAAACCTGTTCCATTACTCATCTTGACTTGATTAGAACCTTGGTATTCAGTTCGGACTTGTAGGTTATCAACATCCGGTGTCATGTGATGAGTGGCGCCATTATCTGGATACCAGATTGGATAAAATCTAGTTCCGTATGTAGAGCTGTTGTATGAGATGTCACTATGAAAAGATATAGGATCTACCGGATGCGTAGTGTTTTCTCCCAGATACGAGAGATCAAATATTTTGTAACACTTTAGTGATCCATGGCCTGATTTGTTACAAAGCTGGCAAATAATACTATTTCCTTTTCCACGACCTTGTCCATGGCCTAAGGGCTAACCACCACACCCCTGCCTCTACCACGATTGTTGCTACCCCTGCCTTGATTGTAAGAATTCTGATTGGACTGAAAACTGTTAGTCAAATTTTTATTATTATTCATTGCAAGATTTGCATTAGGATTTTCATTGGAAAAATTGTGCTGTAAAAGCCAGGCTTCATGACTCAGAAGTAACACAAGAACATCACTAATATTGAGTTGCTCTTTATCAGCTCGATTTGTAATAGCTGTAATAAAGGATTCATACTCACTGCCCAAGCTGGATAGGATGTATAAAACCAAATCTGCTTTTGTCATTGGTTCTAAGACTGTAGAAAGATTATCTGCAAATGTTTTGGCTTTCTAAACAAAATCGCTAATGGACAAGTTCCCTTTCTTGAGGTTTGGAAGTTGACGTCTGAGTTGAAGTACCTTGGATCGAGAATGAGAAGAGAAAGATTTCTCCAAAGCATTACAGACTTCAGCGGTTGTAGAGAGTCCAACGACTTGTGCTAGGACTCCTTCAGTTAAAGAAGCTACAAGCTAGCTTAGGACCAGATGATCTAAATGTACCCAGATAGAAAATTCTCAGTTCAGAATTCTCTTACTACTATCAACAGGATCTAGAATCAATTCTTAGGGAGGCTTGGCTGATCTATCAATAAGCCCCATCAACTTGTGGGCTCGAAGTACTAGAAGCAATTGAGCTTTCTAGAGAAGAAAATTTTCACCATAGAGTTTGATTGTCAGATAATGTGAAATATTAGAAATAGAACTGATGTTCATTGGTAGGGAAGAATTCTAGGAAGAGGTTGAGCTCGAGCTCATTATCTCATAAACAATGGGAGTGTTGTAGGCCACAACTCTAATACCAAGTTAAAGCTCCTCCCAAGATTAGGGAGGGATATACCTGATACAGAATCAATGTAGAAAGCTCCTCCCAATGTAGGTGTTCATGCTCAAAGAGTGTGCCAAATCTTCCCTCCACCGAAGATGACACGGCTTAGGATGAGGCAGGATTAGCAGGTAGTTCTTCACCAAGAACCTGTGATTCTTCAGCAAGAATCGAATGGGGTAGTGAGCACAGCTTCAAAATTGTTTCTTCTGGAATGAAACAATATCAAGATCATATCAAAATCAGATCCAAGAATTGGAGATCGAACTGGGTAGGGCGGCAAGAGCAAGAAGAAAAAGAACTAAAGGCAAGATAAGTCTAACTGACTTGTCTCTTCTCTGTGTTGTGGTTCTTTTTCAGATCCGCCCTGCTCTCTATTTATAGCCTTAAAAAGACAACCTCCTAATCTCATTAGGAGTTTCCTGATCCAAATCTTTTTTGGATCTGGAATCATTAAGTGATAAGGATAATCCTTTATCTTATCAATAATTCAAGATCAGCTTATTCCTAATCAAATTAGGAGTTTCCTGATCTAAATCTTTATTTGGATCTAGACTCCTTAAGTGGACAAGAGTTATCCTCTTATCCTTATCTATTGATCCAAACCTAGATCCGCCCCTATTTAATTAATCCAATTAACCCAATTTGAAATGGGATTTTAGGCCCATTATGCTTTCATGCTATCTTCCTATTAATGCTGTCTAGCTTGGCTTTCTTTGTATAGCGTGGGACCCTAACATTGATCTACACATCAACCCAATCACTATGTTACAAGACCTGGCTGAATTTATTGTTGAATACAGTGAACCCCTGAGTCCATCACTATGGGCTCTTAACGGGTCCAACATTTATACTAAATGGTCCTTGGGTCCAGCCATCTTATGAAGGCCCAAGGACTGTGGGCAGATGCAAGATTAAACCATCAGGTATAATCCTCAATGGTCTTACACTTAACCTCTCAACCCTTAATGATCAAACACTGCCCGACAAGAGAGGACCTCTCCCTTAGCTGCAAGGTACAGTGCTGCACTCTCTACTCACATGGATCCCAGGAATTCAAACATTTTGCAAACATTTTGAAACCATAATATATAAGTATATCTCTTTATAAATATATTTTGCAAAACCAAATTTCAAACACATTTGAAATCCACTATCGGTAGTTTAGGTTTCCATCAGAGAGTGCATTTTCCTAATTGGCACATCAAAGACAGCCCAATCCAACACCATGTGTAGTATCATAATCGAGTCTAGGGGTTAGGTGTAGCATTCCAATTTTTCCCATCTATCTCCAAGGTTCAGGACAATACTGGAATTTTGGTCTGGTTCAGGGTTTCAAAAAAATCCACACTACATGTACTTAGGTCTCACCCTAGCAGCTGAGACGAGCCACCCCAACGGCTATGAAGATTCTATCCAACGGCTATGAAGTACACCAGTGTCAACCTTGGCAGGATAAATCTCCCCAGATCTATCCAATGGCTGTGAAGATTCTAAACTAACACGAGTCTTATATGTGTCCAGAGTTTAAGGGTATTACATAGAAACACACCACAATAACATGAACCATATATGTACTTTATTCATTTACAATAAATGTCATAATGTACATCATGCTGATTGGAGCTAAGGGCATACACTATCAAACATCTCCCACTTGCACTTAGGTCCAATCGGGTACAAGCCGGAGTCCCACTTTCCACTGATGCTACCTTCTGAATCTAGACATCCCCTCTTCCAACTATTTCTCGTAGTACATGGTACTTCCTCTCGATGTGCTTTGACTTCGAGTGGGCCTGTGGCTCCTTAGCTTGAGCAACGGCTCCAGGGTTGTCACACAATAGTGGAATGGGTGATGTGTTGGATGAAACTACTCCTAATTCTTGAATGAACTTCATCCATATGGCTTCCTTGGCAGCTTCACTTGTGGTAATGTATTCCACCTTGGTTGTGGAATTTGTTGTGGACCCTTGTTTGCTGTTTTTCTAGCTAACTGCACAGGACCTCATCGAAAAGATGTATCCAGATGTAATCTTTCTATCATCTGGGTCTGACTGGAAATCAGCATCAGTATACCCAAGGATCTGTAGTGAACTACCATTGAATACCAAACAAAACTCTTTTGTCCTTCACAGCGGTCCAATGCTCTTGTCCTGGATTAGATTGGTATCTACTTACCACACTCACGGCCTGAGCAATGTATGGCCGATTGCACAACATGGCATACATGATCCTCCCTATGGCAAAGGCATAGGTAACTTCCATCATGCCCTCAATCTCCTCAAGTGTCTTTTAACATTCATGGGACCACATACATCAGTATGTGTAAGGTTAAGCGTGCCTCTTGATCGTTCAGGCTTACCGTTAAATGGTTGTTTCATCATCTTTCCCTGAAGGCAATGTTCACAGGTCGGAAGATCTTCTACAATTAGAAAATCCAAAGGACCATCCTTTACCAACCTTGTGATATGATCTATGGTCCTTTGGATTATATTTGTTTCCAGAGAATGATGGAGAACATAGAGACCATTCTCAAGTTCTCCGTATGTGAGGAACTTTTAATGTAATTATTCCTTATCTGAAATACAATTCTATAGTTCCTATGGCTGTAGTTGTAACACTTGCAGAAGTCCCCAAGTAAAGAGTCACTTCTCTGTCACTCAGTCATCTGCTTGTCCTAAACCCCTGCAGTTTATTACATGCATGAGTAGAAGCCCCGGAGTCAATACACCAAGAAGTAGAATTGACCAACATTTTGGTATCTATGACAAAGGATTCAAAATTACCTTGTTTCTTGGTCTCCAAGTACTGAGGACAGTTTCTCTTCCAGTAGACGGTCTGCTTGCAGAAGTGATAGGCATCTGATGCCTTGTCCTTCTACTTTTTAGGCTTGGTAGTTTTCTTTTGAGGTTTCTTCTCTGCCTTCATCTTCTTCTTGCTCAATTTGCCACCTTCAACAAGCATGGCTATGGGCTCATCCTTCTTTATCAGTTCTTTGGCCCTCTATAACATATTGCTGAGTTCTTGAATGCTAACAATTAGCTTGTTCATATTGTTATTCATTATGAACTAATTGAAGGAAGGAGGCAAAGAGTTCAGGATGGCATCAACTTTGTTGACATGATCTAGTCCAGATCCAAGAGCCTCTAGTTCATTGATGTATCCATCATCTTAAGACAATGGTCATGAACTAGCTGGTTCTTGGACATTTGTGTGGTCATAAACTGCTTCAGGGCTTTCTGACGAGTAGAACGATTCTGCTCTTCATACATCGTCCTTAGACTATCCAAGATATCCTTGGACATTTCGATCTGATCGAACTGTCACTGTATTTGATTGTCTAAGGAGGCAATGATGTAGTACCGGGCAAGAGAGTTTTTCTCTTCCCATTCTTGATATTCCCTCCTACGGGCCTCAGAAGCCCTATCACCCGGACGATCTGAAGCAGGTTTCTTAGTAACTTTGTCCAATTTCTCAGATGTCAAAACCAGCATAAGGTTACAATACCAGTCAGCATAATTTGGCCCCTTAAGCTTATTATCGTCCAACAATTTGGCGAATTGTCCGTTTGCCATTTCTAATAAAAGGCAAAGCAAATATTAGTCCACAACCCAATTTGATTCATGTTATGTACACAGATATGGCTTTTAATCTATGTTCCATTTCCATTTATTTATCTCTGGGATTTTCCTCCTATCTCAATGACGGAGACTGCGAATTATGTCTTTGGAAATGTGGGAAACCACATACAGTGCATGGAGCCAACTGTTTCAACTACATAACCCCACCACCTTCTTGTGAAGGATCACATCCACTCATCTCATGATCTTTCCCTTTGGCCTTTGTCAAACAAGATTCATTGCCATTTTAGGTTAAACATTTCTGTCTAGTAAGTGCTTACCCATCATATTCATGAATGCTAAGGTACCGTGAGAGAGTCTTCCATTTTAGGATAGACCCCTCCCACATTGGTCTATGATGCTCCTATCATCTTATGAAACAATCCAACAGATCCCGCAACAAATGGATAGCCCAACTTTATAGTGCATCTCCTCATTACTGAAGGACCCATCTTCATGCTAATGATGGAAGGCCTTTAGAGAGTTCATCATATGAATCTCCCTATCACATGCACTTATAGTTCAATGGAGGGAACGAAATATTATGCCCTAGTTTTATTTAGGTCAAACCAAAGTGGCTCCCACTAAATTTCTCAAAGCCAGATTTGAATGGGCCCTAAACGGCTAGGGTTCCGCATGGTTCCTCTTGGGGAGGAAGCTGATGTGGGGCCCATCAAATGGGGAGATCATCCAATGATCTTATAGACACCATGGCAATGATGTGTATTCAGCCATGGTGTGTGAAAGATCCACTATCAAATTAATCATGGGCTAAGTACTTATGGCTCATGTACGTAGCACAACACACATCCATACATCACATGCATGAAACAAATTGATCCAATCAATTAAAATATCTGTAAAAACCTTAATTTATTAGATTAAATCAGTATCATCCCAACAAAACCCATAATGTTATCATATAACATTATCTAGATACATGGGTTGTACTACAAAAAGCAGTTTGGCCGGTGTAGCTAAATCAGGGCTAATTCAGTTTTACATATTAAAACTAGGTTTTTATAGAGGTGGGCCAAATTAAAACTTGAAGTGGGCCATCAACCCTCTGGCCTAAATGGAATTAGGGTTAGAAAAACCAACCCCATCAAACCAACAATTCTGTCCAGCCAGTTTGGACCAAATCTGGTACAAACCAGCCCAAGATTTTGTGTCCAGTTCAAGATTTAATTCAAGAATAATGATCTAAAAAATAAATTAATTCAAGATAATCAAATTATCATGAAAATGAAATCAGAGGGCTGCACTGTGATTTTCTTGGACATCATACAAACTTGCAAAGAAGAGTTAATCGTAGATTGCAAAATCGATATCTACAAAATCGCAAATCACAGAACTTCTTTCATGGAAATAAAATAGAAAAACCTGACTTTTTCTATTATTACATCACATCGAATTCCTATACAATTTTTCTAAAAAAAAAAAAAAAATATTTACAGACCAAATTGAATAGAAAATAAATCATAGGGTGCGTCAATCTTGGCACCAAAAAGATTTGATCTCCATCACATGTGCAGCCCAAAAATTCAAGAAACATTCATAGAACAATTCTATAAATATAACAGAATAATAAAGATTTATTTTTCAGATCATCCGCCCATAATCTGGGAACCCTGAACAAACGCTAACTGCGCAAATCGGGTAGAACGCTTTCGGCCCATTTGCATAAATTCAGATCTGATCTAATTTGGTTCAAGACTTGAACCTAGCTTTGATACCACTGAAGGGGTGGAAGATCCATCATATGGATGGCCGAACCCTGCAAGAAGGTTGGGCGAAATTTCAAAAATTTCTTTACCCCCACCTGGGAATCCTATTCCCAATCTAGAAAACTGCATTTTCAAGGTTCGTTCTTATAACCAAACCGGACCAAATCTGAAACCAAGATTAGGGAGGGATATACCTGATACGGAATCCACACAGAAAGCTCCTCCCAACGTAGGTGTTCATGCCCAAAGAGTGTACCAAATCCTCCCTCCACTAAAGATTACATAGCTTAGGTTGAGATAGGACCAACAGGTAGTTCTTCACCAAGAACCTGTGATTCTTCAACAAGAATCGAATGGGGTAGTGAGCACAGCTTCAAAATTGTTTCTTCTAAAAAGAAACAATATCATGATCAAATCTTGATCAGATCTAAGAATTGGATATCGAACATGGTAGGGAGGCAAGAGCAAGAAGAAAAAGAACTGAAGGCAAGATCAGTCTAACTGAGTTGTCTTCTCTCTGTGTTGTGTATCTTTTTCAGGTCCTCCCTACTCTCTATTTATAGCCTTAAAGAGACAACCTCTTAATCTAATTAGGTGTTTCCTGATTCAAATCATTATTTGGATCTAGACTCTTTAAGTGATAAGCATAATCCCTTATCCTATCTGCAGTTCAATATCAGCTTATTCCTAATCAAATTAGGAGTTTCCCGATCCAAATCTTTATTCGGATATGGACTCTTTAAGTGGATAAGAATTATCCTCTTATCCTTATCTATTGATCTAAATCCAAATCCACCCCTATTTAATTAATCCAATTAACCTGGTTCGAAATGGGCTTGTCTCTCTTTCTATGGTGTGGTACCTTAACATTGATCTACACATCAGCCACATGGGTTCAACCTAGACTTTGTTACAAGGCCTAGCCGAATTCACTGCTGATTACAGTGAACCCCTGAGTCCATCACTAAAGGCTCTTAATGGGCCCAACATTTACACTAAATGGTCCTTGAGTCCTGCCATCTTATGAAGGCCCAAGGACTGTGGGCAGATATAAGATTAGCCCATCAGGTATAACCCTCAATGGTCTTACACTTAACCTCTCAGCCCTTAATGATCAAACACTACCGGACAAGAGAGGACTTCTCCCTTGGCTGCAAGGTACAGTGCTGCACTCTTTACTCACACAGATCATGGGAATTAAAACCTTTTGCAAACATTTTGAAACCATAATATATATAAGTATATCTCTATATAAATATATTTTGCAAAACCAAATTTCAAACACAGTTGAAATCCATTGCCAACAGTTTAGGTTTTCATCAGAGAGAGTGCATCTTCCCGATCATTCACTGTGTCTGACAAAGGGGCTGATCCTGTCACTATGATCACCCACTCAGATGAATTCTCAGTCTGTCCCAACGTACCCAGGTTTGACCCCCACTAAGGATCTCACTGATTGGCACATCAAAGACAACCCAATCAGACACCTAGTGTAGTATCATAATCGAGTCTAGGGGTCAGGTGTAACATTCCAATTTTGCTCATCTATCTCCATGGTCTAGGGTAATACTGGAATTTTGGTCTGGTTCAGGGTTTCAAGAAAACCCGCACTGCATGTACCTCATGTCTCACCCTGGCAGCTAAGACGAGCCACCCCAACCAACTTGGCAATACACCAAAGTCAGCCTTGGTAGGATAAATCTCCCCAGATTTATCCAACGGCTGTGAAGATTCTAAACTAACACGAGTCTCATATGTGTCTAGTTTAAGGGTATTTGATGAACACACAATTTACCTATAATTTATGGGCCTTTGCATGGAGTTTTATGTCGGTTTAATAAAATTTTGCCCTATTTTAACTTGATTGCAAGAAAGATTTCAAGGGCAACCAACTCAAGGAAAAGAATGCAAAGAGCAAGAGAAGAAAGCCCAAAATTTATCAAATTCAACCCAGCCTAGCCATGAGAGCAAGAGAGTATCATTCGGCCCAAGTAGTGCAAGCTAACTCTTTGGGAAAACCCAAGGAAAGAAGCCTAGCAAGATGAAAATTCCGGCCCACCAAAGAGGAGGCCCATTTTCAGCCCAAAGAACAGCCTAGAGTGCAACCAACATGTGCTCAAAAGCAAGCTAAGTTGCAGCCCAAATAGCAGCCCAAAGGGAGCTAGGGGTGGCAACTCCTAGAAGTTTCTTGAAGAGAATGAGGGAGCACTCTAGAAGGTTCAAGAGGGGTGTAATACACCCAATTCTAGAGGCTTCAAGAAGAGGCAAGAGCTTCCTTGAAAGCCTATATAAGGAGGCCTCTAGAGGGGGGAGAGGTGTCCATTTGCCCAAATTCAAGGCTCTCCATTCCTTTGGGGTTCGAATTCCTTGAAGAGAAGAAGAGAGAAGAAGGAGCTAGGCGCAAGAAGGAGAAGGGCTGAAGAGATTCAAGCAAGGAAGAAGAGAAGAAGGTGAGTTCGAATTTGGGGAGAATTTGATTGAGAGATCCTTTGTTCTATTTCTACTTAGTTTTTATTTTCTTGAGTTCAAATTCATGCTTCTATGTATGTAATTTTCTCTTCCTCTCTTTCATTCTTTCTTGTTGTAGTCAATGCTATAAAATTTCAGATTGAATAATCAAATTTCTTTATCATTCGAGTAGACCAGATATCTTCTTGTTGTTTCTTGAATAGAGTGTGAATTATAGATCAGATTGGCCGATTTTATCTCTCACAAACTCAGATCTGAGATTTGTAAGATCTGAATTGTTTGAGAAAGAATTCAGATCTTCAATTTTCAGGTCGGCCGATTTGATCTAATGCTTGGAATTTCTAGAGTGCTTGAGAGAGACTATAGGAATTCAGATCTACTATTCAAGAACTGAATTGCATGCAAGGTTAGAGATAACTTGCACAATTCAGTTGGTGATCAATTCAGATTTGAATTGATGCCCTTTATGTGTATGAATTAATGCATGCATGAATGATTAGATCCTTGATAGAGATATAAGGATCATCATTCATGCATAGGATGAACATGCTCTTGAAAAAGGCTGTTCATGACCTTGGGGTTTCATCAAACCAAGGCTAAATCATGGCCTATTCGAATGAGTTAAGTAGTTTGGTTTCTGAATCATGAAATTGGGTTTTCTTGCTTACTCTTTTAACTTGAATAGAAGGTAATTGAGCCAATGCTTTTTAGTTAGATTTTAGCTTAGGATTTTAATTTTTTATGATGTTTTGTTAATCAGATAAGAATTGGCCAATTTAGTATCAGTAGTTGTTTCTTAAATCCTCATGGGAATGATACTCTATTCACCTCTTTACTACTTGAACGGCTAATGCACTTACTAGTGTCACAATGATGCACATCAAGTTTTTGGCACCATTGCCAGGGATTTGTGGAAGCAATATTAGGAACCATTGGCCATTCTTAATCTGTTTTTATTCAACATTGCATTCATGGATGATTTTCAATTTTTCATCTTACATTTCAGCATTCGATGTAAAGGCTGCATTGATGGAGCCATGTTTCTTCTCTTGATCCTTGATTGTTCCATCCAAAAAGATTTTTGTTGCCTTGCTGTAATCTGTTTTAGCTTTCTTCCATTCTAAAAAGAAAAAGAAAAAATATAGAAACAGAAAAGAAAAAGGAAAAAAATGAATGAAAGAATGGCATGTGAAGATCTGAACTCAGACTTGGGTTCAGATCTGTATTCTGCTGGTTGCAGGTTTGCTAGGTTCAGAACTGAGTTCATCTGAACTCAAACCTAAACCTACTCAATTTTAACTTAGTTCGGGCAGTGACAACACCCAATTTACAATGTGATGTATCAGACTTGTCTCAAGGATCAAAGGGTAGCAAGGAACTCAAACCTAAACCTACTCAATTTTAACTGAGTTTGGGCAGTGACAACACCCAATTCACAATGTGATATATCAGACTTGTCTCAAGGATCAAAGGGTAGCAAAGAATGACATGTGAGCTTTCAGATCTGAAACTCAGATTTGAGCTCAGATGGTTGCAGGTCAGATTTGAGCTCAGAACCCACTCAATTTTGATGTGAATTCGAGTAGTAATAGTTCCCAATTGACAATTTGATGCATCAGACTTGCCTCATTGTTGAAAATATAAGCAATGAATGGTAAAATCAGATCTGAAGTGCATGAGAATCTGAGGCAGTATGAGATCTGAAATCTCTATGGACTGATGTTTTGTTTTAGATCACTTGCACCCAATCTGAAATTTCTGAAGACTGATGCATTGATTGGTTGGGGCTGATGTTTTTGAGGCCTGAAAGATCCAAAAAGAGCTTCATATTTTGGATTGTAATATACTGGCATTCAGATCTGAATCAAGACTGCTTATAGTATAAAGTTGTAGACCTGATTTCAGGTTTTTGCAATCACTTAATATGAGTCACACAGGCTTGGATGTCCATTACTAAATTTAAAGTTTTTGATGGCCAGCTCTATTTTCTAATTTGGACTGATATGAGATCCGATCTGAATTATATTTGGACTGAGTTTTGTTCTGTAAAACTGCTAACATCAGATCTGAATGGCAATAGTTAACAATACCAAACATTGCAGTCCTGATTTCAGGTCTTAGCAATTGTTTGATATGCATGAGCTATACAGGTTTGGGCTCAAATGTAGAGCTTAAAATCCTTAACCCAAGCCTAACTCAGGACTGGTTTCAATTTATTTCAGGTCCTCTTAATATATTTTTCAGTGCAGATCTGATATCTGCCCTAAAGCATGACAGATCTGATCCCAGCTTTAATGGATGTATATTGCGATGTATACCAATGAGTGTGTATGAGATATACAGCTCAGATCTGAATTATTTGTTATTTTATCTATGGACCAACAATACCAAAAAAAAAAGTTGCAGGTTTGAACTTAATTGAATTGAATCTGAATTCGGATGCTGCAGATAAGATGTGCATATTGCAACCTTGAATAATATGCTTTTAGTATAGTCAGCTTCATTTATTTATGTTAGGATGTAGGTTTTGTATTTCAATAATTCACTATACATTTTCAGTTGTAATAGGATTAGTTATTTATATTCTTTTGTGAATATTGACCTTTTTATTGCTTTGACCTTTACAGTTTATGACAAGCAGACCTGAACTAGAGGAGATCCTTTACGACCCAGAAATTGAAAGGACTCTCTATGTCCATTTGAGAGCTGCTAGGCAAGTCAGACAAGAAGCACAAGAAATGGCTAAACAAAGAACTATGATGGATTATGCCAAGCCCTCCCTCACCGGGGCTGCCTCTAGCATTATTAGGCCAACTATTGCTGCCAATAACTTTGAAATTAAACCGGCCATAATCCAAATGATACAAAATATGGTACAATACAATTATGTGGTATGGCCCACGAGGATCCAAATGCCCATATTGCCAACTTCTTGGAAATCTGTGATACCTTCAAACACAATGGGGTAAGTGATGATGCCATTCGGCTGAGGTTATTCCCATTTTCTTTGAAAGATAAAGCTAAGGCTTGGTTGAACTCATTACCGGCAGGATCCATAGCCACATGGGATGAAATGGCTGGTTGATTCCTCTCTAAATATTTCCCTCCCTCTAAAACTACAAAAATGAGAAATGATATTACTACCTTTTTCCCAGCAAGAGGGGGAATCTCTCTATGAGTTCTGGGAGCGTTACAAGGAGCTACTAAGGAGGGTTCCTCACCATGGCAATCCGATCTAGCTGCAGGTGCAAACTTTTTATAATGGTCTGACCGATTCAAACAAGACCATCTTAGATGCAGCAGCCAGGGGCTCCATAAACAACAAGACTCCCGAGGTTGCCCATGCACTCATAGAAGAAATGGTAGCCAATAATTACCAGTGGCATTCTGAAAGAACTCAAGTAAGAAAGCAGCATGGCCTGCATAATGTTGATACATACACGACTCTATCTGCTCAATGATGTGTGGCTCATTGTGACACTAGCAAGTGCACTAGCCATTCAAGTAATAAAGTAGTGAGTGAAGTATCATTCCCACGAGGATTTAGGAAACAAGTATCAATACTAAATTGAGTACTTCTTATCTGATTAACAAATAAATCAAAACCTTAATGAAAGGTAAAAATCCTAAATTAAAATCTATCTAAATCATTGGCCCAATTGCCTTCAAATCAGGTTAGAAGAGTAAGCAATAAAAGTCTATCTCAGAATTCAGCAATCTATCAATTTGGCTCATTCAAATAAATCATGATTGAGCCTTGGTTTGGTCAGACCTCAATTTCATGAACAGCCTCTTTCGAGTGCATGTTCAATCTATGCATGAGTGATGATCCCCATATCTCTATCAAGGATCTAATCCTCATGCATGCATTTCTTCAAACACATCTAAGGCATCAATTCAAAATTGAATTGATCACCAACTAAATTATGCAAGTTATCTCTAATCTTGCATCCGATTCAGTTCTTGAATAGTAGATCTGAATTCCTAGAGTCTCTCTCAAGCACTCTAGGAATTCCAAGCTTTAGATCCATTCGGCCAATCTGAAAATTGCAGATCTGAATTCTCTTTTCAAGCAATTCAGATCTTGCCATCTCAGATCTGAGAATTTAGATCTGAGTTTTGAGGGTTAATTGGCCGAATTAATCTACAAAAACACCCTTATTCAAGAAACTTCAAGTACAATTCATAACCATTCGAATGAATCAAAAAGAATTAGATTGCTGAACTGAAATTTTACAAGCTGAAATACATCAAGGAAAAATGGAAGAAGGAGAAAGAAGAAAGAAAATATAACAAAGAAACAAAATTCAAATTAAAGGAGAATGAAACTACAATTGAGTTATTATAAAGGATCTTTGAATCACAAACCCCCAATTTCGAACTCACCTTCTCTTCTAGCTTGCTTGTCTTGAACTTCCTTCAGCCCTTCTTCTTCTTCCTTGCGCCTAGCCTTCTTCTCTTATCTTCTCTCAAGGTGGCTGAACCTCTAAGAGTGGGAGAGCCTTCCTCTCAAGCAATTGAACTCCTCTCCCCCCTCTTAGAGGCCTCCTTATATAGTTTTTTAAGGGGGCTCTTGCCCCTTCTTGAAGCCTCTAGAATGGGGTGTACTACACCCCTTTCTTGAACTTTCTAGAGCTCTCTTTAAAGCTTCCTAAGGGCTGCTAATTGGGCTGCACTTAGGCTCTCTCTTAGCTTATGATAGCTATACTTTGAGCTGCTCTTTTGGGCTGAGAATGGGCCTTCTTTGTTGGGCCGAATTCTACTCTTAGCTAGGCTTTCTTTTCTTGGGTTTTCTCAAGGAATCCACATGCTCTTCTTGGGCCGAAGTGCTTTCTCTTGCTTCCACAACCGGACATGGCTGAATTTGGTCTTTTTGAACCTTCTTTCCTTGCCTTTTTTCTTCCTTTTATTGGATTAATTACCCCTGAAACTTATTCTTAGCATTAAGCTAAATTAAGGCAAAAATTAATAAAACCGGCATAAAAATCCATGCTAAAGTCCTCAAAAATTATAGATAAATTGTAGGTTCATCAAATACCCCCACACTTAAGCTTTTGCTTGTCCTCAAGCAAAGACATCAGCCATAAATTGAACATTCCCCCCTTCTAATCTCACCATTTACCGGGTGAATGTTTAGGATAGAAATGCATTGAGTAGTCGGGGAACTTTTGTAAGTGTTCAGCTCTTATTCTTGTAAATTACATTTAACATATGTATAAGATCCAAGGAAAGGAGAATATGAATTTCTTCAAAGTCCAGCCTTCACTCCAAATCAATATATAAATTAGCTCCTTAATTGTCGAAGTTAATAATCTAATTGCTCTAAGTTTCACATCTGTAACTATATCTTAATGAGAGTTCAACTTTAGTATGCCCCTTTGAACCTCAACTGTCACCAAAATTACTTATTTGTAGGGGTGAGTGCATTTTATGCTCCGTCTCACCCTTTTCTTCTTCTTTTAGTGTGAGTGCATTTTATGCTCCATCTCACACTCTCTTCTTTTTTTTTTTTTTGCGAGTGCATTTTATGCTCCATCTCACATTGGTCACATGCTTGAGGTAGATAACAAGACTCATGTTCTGAGCTGCTAGTTTTTCTATTCAGCTCAAAATAGCGGAGTCAATTTGGGTTGAATCTCATGTATCAATAATTCAGATGTGCACTAGCTTCTTTGACCATTAACAATGAAATCAAGTGCTTTGTAACACATGAAAGGTAGTTAAGGCTAGTTATGCTGAAAGACATTTTCAGCTCCCCTTTTTTTTTCTCATGCATATACTAACTTGGGTCATTTAAAAGAATAAAAACTTAGCAAATACATTGGTCTCCCTCAACTCATTGTATTCCTTCTTAAAAATCACCTAATAAATAGCAATGAACTTGGGGGGTTCCAGTTTACTTGGATATGTCATTGCTTGCAAATGTATGTTGGGGTGAATGAGGTGCATGGATTCAGCCCCCAAATTCTAGTTCTCAGGCTCACTCCCCCACACTTAAGATGAACATTGTCCTCAATGTTCGTAGTGTTAGGGAATCACACTTGCTAGAGCAAATTGAAGCAAAAAAAAGGATGAACAGTGTCCTTAAAGAATTGGAATTTTGAGAAAAAGATCTTTATTTTACTAACTAATATTCTAAAAGGATAAATGACAAAAAGATACCTTAACCTGTTCATGATCAAGCAAAGAAGATTATTGGTTATCAAGATAAATAGTGGATGGAGGGGGTACAGTACAACCCATTAAATATGGTTTCAGGCGCTGACCATTTACTTTAAATGTGCCCTGAACCGGGTGGGTGATTTCTATAGTCCCATGGGGACAAACCTGCGAAATGGTAAAGGGTCCAGACCACCTAGATCTCAGCTTACCTGGAAACAAGCGGAGACGGGAATTATATAACAATACCTGTTGGCCTACATAAAAGTCTCGTCTCAACAAGTTCTTATCATGCTAGTTTTTGGTTCTCTCTTTATAAACTTTGGCATTCTCATAGGTAGCAAGTCTGAATTCATCCAATTCATTCAATTGCAACCGCCTTTTAGCCCCTGTGGCCTGAATGTCAAAATTTAAGAATTTAAGAGCCCAATAGGCCTTGAGTTCTAATTCAACTAGTAAATGGCATGCTTTACCAAAGACCAATCTGTAGGGGCACATGCCAATGGGTGTCTTAAATGCAGTTATGTATGCCCATAATGCATCATCTAATT
Source organism: Nelumbo nucifera (assembly GCF_055504915.1). NCBI lineage: Eukaryota > Viridiplantae > Streptophyta > Magnoliopsida > Proteales > Nelumbonaceae > Nelumbo > Nelumbo nucifera. The sequence goes on along the minus strand of NC_142656.1, from coordinate 37,901,477 downwards.
TGATGGACCAATCTTTTCTGGCAGATGCTACGGTCTTCCAGAATTCTTTTGAGTTCCCTATTAGCCAACTCCACTTGGCCACTAGTTTGAGGGTGATAAGGGGTAGCTAATTTATGTGTAATTCCATATTTCTGCATTAACCTCTTAAATTGACTATTGCAGAAGTGAGTTCCCCTATCACTAATTATAGCTCGCGGAGTGCCAAATCAGGAGAATAGCTTCTTTAGGAAGTGTACCACCCTCCATGAGTCATTTGTGGGTAAAGCCATGGCTTCTACCCATTTGGATACATAGTCAACTGCAACGAGGATGTACCTATTCCCAAAAGAATTCGGGAAAGGTCCCATGAAATCTATACCCCAAACATCAAAGATTTCACAGATCAAAATATTGGAAAGGGGCATTTCATTCCGTTGGGAAATGTTTCCTGATCTTTGGCATTTGTCACATGTGGACACGTACCTATGGGCATCTTTGAAAAGTGTGGGCAAAGATAAACCTGATTGCAAAACCTTGGCTACAGTGCGACTAGCTCCAAAATGCCCTCCTGCTTCTTTATCATGGCAAAATTGGAGTACCAACTCCATCTCCTCCTCGGGGACACATCTCCTTAAGATCTGATCTCCACACAATTTTTACAAAAAGGGTTCCTCCCACAGATTGTATTTTACATCAGAAAGGAATTTCTTTTTCTGTTGATATGAAAGGTTAGGAGGAAGGACTTGTGCAGCTAGATAATTAGCAAAATCAGCATACCAAGGATATGAGTATTCCTGTATTGAGTACAACTGTTCATCCAAAAATTCTTCTCGAATGTTGCTGGTTATCTCCTGTTTTGAGCTTACCTTGTCCAACCGGGAGAGATGGTTAGCAGCCAGGTTTGCAGCACCCTTCATGACTCTAATCTCAATGTCAAACTCTTGCAACAAAAGGATCCACCTGACCAGTCTTGGTTTTGAGTTTTTCTTGGTAAGCAAGTGCCTTAACGCCGAGTGATCTGTGTAGATAACAACCTTGGACAATATCAGATATGAACAAAACTTGTCAAGTGCAAATATTACTGCTAGCAGCTCTTTTTCTGTAGTGGTGTAATTGAGTTGGGGTCCATTCAAGGTTCTACTAGCATAGTAAATTGGCTGAAAATGTTTGTTCATTCTTTGTCCTAAAATAGCTCCTATAGCAGAATCACTCGCATCACACGTTAATTCAAATGGGAGGGTCAATCGAGTGCTACCATGATAGGTGCATGGATCAATTTGTCTTTTAAGATGTTGAAAGCATGAAGGCATTCAATTCAAAATTCAAAAGTCACTTCTTTCTGAAGCAAGGTAGATAATGGCTTGGCAATTTTTGAGAAATCCTTAATAAACCTCCTATAGAATCCGACATGTCCTAAGAAACTTTTCAAAGAACGAACAGATGTTGGGGGTGGCAATTTTTCAATTGCCTCCACCTTGGCCTTGTCGACTTCTATACCTCTTTGAGAGATCTTGTGGCCAAGCACTATGCCTTCTTGCACCATAAAATGACATTTCTCCCAATTCAACACAAGATGTGTTTCTTCGCATCTAGTAAGCACCTGTTCCAGATTATTCAAACATGCATCAAATGAAGAACCGAAAACTGAAAAATCATCCATAAAGATCTCAATAAAATTTTCAACCATATTAGAAAATATAGACATCATACATCGCTGAAAGGTTGCTGGGGCATTGCATAACCCAAAGGGCATCCTTCAGTATGCAAAGGTACCATATGGGCAAGTAAAAGTGGTCTTTTGGTGCAATTGGTATCTGGTTGTACCCTGAATATCCATCCAAGAAACAATAATACTCATGCCCAGCTAGCCTCTCTAACATTTGGTCCATAAATGGGAGAGGAAAATGGTCCTTCCGGGTGGCTTCATTTAATTTTCTATAGTCAATACACACACGCCGTCCAGTGATGGTTCTAGTAGGGATGAGTTCATTTTTCTCGTTTGGAATAACAGTCATACCCCCTTTTTTGTGCACAACTTGCACAGGGCTTACCCAAGAACTATCAGAAATAGGATAAATGATCTTGGCATCTAACAGCTTAATTATTTCAGCCTTTACCACTTCTTTCCTGTTGGGGTTCAGGCGCCTTTGGGGCTGAACGGAAGGCTTGGTGTCCTCTTCCAACAAAATTCTGTGAGTACAGATTGATGGATTAATGCCTTTGATATCCTCTACCTTCCAAGCTATAGCATTTTTGTGTTCTCGCAACACTCTTAATAACTTTTCTTTTTGTAAGGGATCTAGTGTTGCAGAAATTATTACGGGGAGATCTGATGGTTCCTCAAGGAAAGCATACTCTAAATGGGAAGGTAATTGCTTCAATTCAAGGGTGGGGGGTTCTTGGGATGATGGCTTACCTAATGGTCCAGGCATTTTGCCTAAGTTCTCTAACTTGAGAAACCCCTTTCCCTTGAATTGAGGATTATCATTTAGGTATGCTATCATGAGGTTTAATTCTTCATTTTCTCCTTTTTCAAGGTCTCCCTGCTGGAGGTAGAGTTCAAGAGGATCAGCTAATCTACTTACCTGGAAGCATTCATCAATTGTCAATTCAATGGCATCAATCATAAAAGAAGAATCATCACTAGAGGGTGCATGTTTCATAGCATCAGACATTTTAAAAATAACCTCCTCATCTTGTATCCTAAGGCTGAGTTGTCCTTGTTGGACATCAATCATTGCTTTCCCAGTAGCCAGGAAAGGTCTCCCTAAGATCAGTGGGACTTCTACATCTTCTTGCATGTCTAACACAATGAAATCAACTGGAAAAATGAATTTGTCAAGTTTAACTAAAACATCTTCTATGATCCCCCTAGGATGTCTAATGGATCTATCAGCCAATTGTAATGCCACTCTAGTGGGTTGGGGTTCATTCTATCCCAATTTCTTGAAGATAGAATATGGCATTAAATTGATGCTAGCTCCTAGGTCACATAAAGCTTTTTCAATTTTTAGACTGCCTATAGTACAAGGAATAGTGAAACTCCCTGGATCTTTACATTTCTGAGGCAGCTTGTTCAGAAGGATAGCAGAACATTCCTCATTTAAAGCAATTGTAGGCACATCTCCCAGTTTCCTTTTGTTTGCCAATAATTCTTTTAAAAACCTTGCATAGTGTGGCATTTGGGCTAAAGCATCAGCAAAAGGAATATTAATGTGTAAACTTTTAAAAATTTTAAGAAACTTACCAAATTCCTTCTCCAAATTCTGTTGCTTCATCCTGTTAGGGAATGGAACTTGTGGCTGCTGGTGCACCCCTTGTTGTGCTTCTGGTTGTTCCTTCTTCTGCTGTCCAGTCCCAAGACTTGTTTCTGCCTTGGGTTCAGCCCAATTCTTCTTTTCTACCTCGGGCAACTCTTTTCCACTTCTTAGGGTAATAAATTGCACCTGCTCTCGCGGATTCACTTCAGTGTTGCTTGGAAGAGTTCCTGGCATTCTGGAAGAGATTAATTGTGCCAATTGCCCCACTTGGTTTTCCAGGTTTTTGATTGAGGCTTCCTGGTTCTGGAACCTGGTTTCCGCACTTGCTATAAATTTTGTCATCAGTTCCTCCAAATTGGACTTTGGTTCGGGCTGATGATAAGTCTGGTGGAAAGGCTTTGAAGTATGTTGACTTGGTCGAGACTGATTTGAATGTCCCCTCCATCCTGGGTGAAAGGTATGGTGACTCTGGTAACCCTGTTGTCTTGACGAATTGCTGACATAGTCGACTTGTTCAGTAGATGGCCTGAAATGATTGCCAACTTGGCAGTCAGTGTTGATGTGGCCTCCCCCACACAATTCACAAGTAAGAGGCTGCACATGCATGGCAGCTATCTGCATTTCATCAATTTTCTTACTGAGTGCTCCTATTTGTGCAAATAGTGTTGTATAAGTATCAACATTATGCAGGCCTTGCTGCTTCCTAGTTTGAGTCCTTTCAGAATGCCATTGATAGTTATTGGCTGCCATTTCCTCAATAAGTGCATGGGCAACCTTAGAAGTTTTATTATTTATGGATCCTCCGGCTACAACATCTAGTATAGTTTAATTTGAGTCAGTAAGACCATTATAGAAAGTCTGCACTTGCAGCCAAATGGGGAGGCCATGGTGAGGAACTCTCCTTAGCAGCTCCTTGTATCGTTCCCATGACTCGTATAAAGATTCCCCCTCTTGCTGGAAAAAAGTAGTGATGTCATTCCTCATTTTAGCAGTTTTAGAAGGGGGGAAATATTTAGAGAGAAAATGGCTGGCCATTTCATCCCACGTAGCTATTGATCCTGCTGGTAATGAATTCAGCCATGCTTTGGCTTTATCCTTCAAAGAAAATGGGAATAACCTCAGCCTAATGGCATCATCACTTACCCCATTGTGTTTGAAGGTGTCACATATTTCTAAAAAGTTAGAAATGTGTGCATTGGGATCTTTGTGGGCCAAACCACAGAATTGCACCGTGTTTTGAATCATTTGTATGATGGCCGGTTTGATCTTAAAGTTGTTAGCAGCAATATTGGGCTTGATAATGCTGGAGGCAGCTCCAGTGAGTGTGGGTTTGGCATAATCCATCATAGTCCTCTGCTCAGCCATTTCTTGAGCTTCTTGAGCTTCTTGAGCTTCTTGCTAGACTTGTCTGGCTGCTCTCAAACAGACACGGAGAGTCCGTTCAATCTCCGGGTCATAAAGGATCTCTTCCAATTCAGGTCTGCTTGTCATAAACTGTTAAGGTCAAAGCAATAAAAAGGCCAATATTCACAAAAGAAAATAAATAACTAATCCTATCACAACTAAAAATGTAAAGTGAATTATTGGAATACAAAAACCTACATCCTATCGTGAATAAATGAAGCCGATTATACTAAAAGCAAATCTAAACCAACATCTTATTCAAGGTTCCTTTATCTACATCCATCGATTGCAACATCTGAATTCAGATCAAATTTAGTTGAGTTCAGATCTGCAAGTCTTTGGTAATGTTAGTCCAGAGAAAATTAACAAATAATAATTCAGATCTGCGTTGTATATCTCATACACACTCATTGGTATACACTGCAATATACATCCATTAAGAGTGGAATCAGATCTGTGATGCTTTAGGGTTGATATCAGATCTGATCTGAAAAATATATTAAGAGGACCTGAAATAAACTGAAACCAGTCTTGAGTTAGGCTTGGTTTAAGGATTTTAAGCTCTACAATTGAAGCCCAAACCTGTATAGCTTATGCATATCAAACACTTGCTAAGACCTGAAAATCAGGTCTGCAATGTTTGGTATTGTTAACTGCTTCAATTCAAATATGATGTTAGCAGTTTTACAGAACAAAACTCAGTCCAAAGATATTTCAGATTAGATCTCATATCAAACCACCTGCACTTCATATCTGTAACTTTATTAGAAAACAGAGTTGGCCAACAAAAACTTTAAATTTAGAAATGGACATCCAAGCCTGAGTGGCTCATGTTCAGGGATTGCAGAAACCTGAAATCAGGTCTGCAATGTTTATACTGTAAGCAGCCTGGATTCAGATCTGAATGCCAGTATATTACAATCCAAAATATGAAGCTCTTTTTGGACCTTTCAGGCCTTACAAACATCAGTCCTAATCTAATCCAAACATCAATTCAGATCGGGTGCAAAAGATTTAAAAGATAATAAAACATCAAGTTCAAAGAAATTTCAGATCATGTACTCATACTGCCTCAGATTCTCTTGCATTTCAGATCTGATTTTACCATTCATGGCTTAAATTTTCATCAATGAGGCAAGTCTGATGCATCAGATTGTGAATTGGGTGCTGTTACTACCCGAATTCACATCAGAATAGAGTGGGTTCAGGTCTGAGTCATGCATTCAGACCTGCAACCAGCTGAGCTCAAATCTGAGCTCAAATCTAAGGTTTAGATCTGAAGGCTCACATGTCATTCTTTCAAATATTTTTCATTCCTTGCTACCCTTTGATCCTTGAAGCAAATCTGATATCTCACATTGTGAATGGGGTGCCAAATTCACATCAGAATTGAGTAGGTTCAGGTCTGAGTAACTCAGATCTGAACCTAGAAGATTTGCAACCAACTGAACTCAGATCTGATCCCAAGTCTGAGTTCACATCAAATTTCTTTCATTCTTTGCTACATTTTCAGCCATGAGACAAGTCTGATGTATCAAAATATCATTCATAATTGAATAGGTTCAGGATCTGAACTCAGATCTGAACCTAGTAGAATGCAGACCTTCAATCGGCTGAACTCAGATCTGAACTTCAGATTTGAGTTTCAGATCTGAAAGTCAGATTTGAGTTTCAGATCTGAAAGTCAGATTTGAAGTTCATATATGAAAGCTCTCATGCTATTCTTTCATTGTTTTTTTTTTCTTTTTTTTTTTCTATATTTTTTTTCTTTTAGAAAGGAAGAAAGCTAAAACAAAATACAGCAATGCAACCAAAATCTTTTTTGATGAGTGTAGCTCTGATTGCTGAATGCAATTCAGATCTGAACTCATTTTGAGATTTATAAATTTTTTTCTTTATGGAGGTAATAGAATCACAAATAAGAGAAATCAGATCTACTTCAACTACACTAAAACTAAAACAAAGGATGGAACAATCAAATATCAATAGAAGAACCATGGCTCCATCAATGCAGCCCTTGCATTCAAGGCTGAAATGTAAGATGAAAATTTGAAAACCGGCCATGAATGCAATGCTAAAAACCAGATTAAGAATGATCAATAGTTCCTAATATTGCTTCTATAAATCACCGGCAACGGCGCCAAAAACTTGATGTGTGGCTCATTGTGACACTAGCAAGTGCACTAGCCGTTCAAGTAATAAAGTAGTGAGTGAAGTATCGTTCCCACGAGGATTTAGGAAACAACTATCAATACTAAATTGAGTACTTCTTATCTGATTAACAAATAAATCAAAACTTTAATGAAAGGTAAAAATCCTAAATTAAAATCTATCTAAATCATTGGCCCAATTGCCTTCAAATCAGGTTAGAAGAGTAAGCAGTAAAAGTCTATCTCAGGATTCAACAATCTATCAATTTGGATCATTCGAATAAATCATGATTGAGCCTTGGTTTGGTCAGACCTCAAGCTCATGAACAGCCTCTTTCGAGTGCATGTTCAATCTATGCATGAGTGATGATCACCATATATCTATCAAGGATCTAATCCTCATGCATGCATTTCTTCAAACACATCTAAGGCATCAATTCAAAACTGAATTGATCACCAACTGAATTATGCAAGTTATCTCTAATCTTGCATCCAATTCAGTTCTTGAATAGTAGATCTGAATTCCTAGAGTCTCTCTCAAGCACTCTAGGAATTCCAAGCTTTAGATCCATTCAGCCAATCTGAAAATTGCAGATCTGAATTCTCTTTTAAAGCAATTCAGATCTTGCAATCTCAGATCTGAGAATTTAGATCTGAGTTTTGATGGTTAATTGGCCGAATTAATCTACAAAAACACCCTTATTTAAGAAACTTCAAGTACAATTCATAACCATTCGAATGAATCAAAAAGAATTAGATTGCTAAACTGAAATTTTACAAACTAAAATACATCAAGGAAGAATTGAAGAAGGAGAAAGAAGAAAGAAAATATAACAAAGAAACAAAATTCAAATTAAAGGAGAATGAAACTACAATTGAGTTATTACAAAGGATCTTTGAATCACAAACCCCCAATTTCGAACTCACCTTCTCTTCTAGCTTGCTTGTCTTGAACTTCCTTTAGCCCTTCTTCTTCTTCCTTGCGCCTAGCCTTCTTCTCTTATCTTCTCTCATGGTGGCCGAACCTCTAAGAGTGGGAGAGCCTTCCTCTCAAGCAATTGAACACCTCTCCCCCCTCCTAGAGGCCTCCTTATATAGTTTTTCAAGGGGGTTCTTTCCCCTTCTTGAAGCCTCTAGAATGGGGTGTATTACACTCCTTTCTTGAACTTTCTAGAGCTCTCTTGAATGCTTCCTAAGGGCTGCTATTTGGGTTGCACTTAGGCTCTTTCTTAGCACATGATAGCTATACTTTGAGCTGCTCTTTTGGGCTGAGAATGGGCCTTCTTTGTTGGGCCGAATTCTACTCTTAGCTAGGCTTTCTTTTCTTGGATTTTCTCAAGGAATCCACTTTCTCTTCTTGGGCCGAAGTGCTCTCTCTTGCTTCCACAACTGGGCTGGGCTGAATTTGGTCTTTTTGAACCTTCTTTCCTTGCCTTTTTCCTTCCTTTTCTTGGATTAATTACCCCTTAAACTTATTCTTAGCATTAAGCTAAATTAAGGCAAAAATTAATAAAACCGGCATAAAAATCCATGCTAAAGTCCTCAAAATTATAGATAAATTGTAGGTTCATCACTCAACTTGGAGCACTCAGCAAAAAGTTAGATGAAATGCAAATAGCAGTCATGCATGTGCAGCCCATGACATGTTATTTGTGTAGGGGAGGCCACATCAGTACAGACTATCAAGTTGGCAATCAGTTTAGGCCATCTACAGAACAAGTCCACTTTGTCAGCAATCTTCCAAGACAACAGGGGTACCACTATCATCATGCCTTCATCCGGGATGGAGGGGACACCCAAACCAATCCTGGTCAAATCAACATACATCCAAGCCCTTCCACCAAAATTATCATCAGTCGGAACTTAAATCTAACCTGGAGGAACTGATGACAAAATTCATAGCTAATGCTGAAACCAGGTTCCAGAATCAGGAAGCTTCAATTAAAAACCTGGAAAATCAAGTTGGGCAATTAGCGCAGTTAATCTCATCAAGATTACTGGGAACACTTCCAAGCAACACCAAGGTGAATCCATGTGAGCAGGTACAGGCTATCACTTTAAGGAGTGGTAAGGAGTTGCCCGAGGTAGAGAAGAAAGACAGGGCTGAACCCAAGGCAGAAACAAACCTTGGAACCGGACAGCAGAAGAAGGAACAACCTGAACCACAACAAGGGATCCACCAACAGCCACTAGTTCCATTTCCTAATAGGCTAAAGCAACAAAAGATGGAGAAGGAATTCGGTAAGTTCCTTGAAATATTTAAAAGTTTACATATTAATATTCCTTTTGCTGATGCTTTAGCCCAGATGCCACACTATGCAAAATTTTTGAAGGAACTATTGGCAAACAAAAGGAAACTGGGAGATGTGGCCACAGTTGCGTTAAATGAAGAATATCCAGCAATCCTTCTGAATAAGCTGCCTCAAAAGCTTAAAGATCCAGGGAGTTTCACTATCCCTTGTACTATAGGCAATTTATAATTTGAAAAAGCTTTATGTGATTTGGGAGCCAACATCAATTTAATGCCATATTCAATTTACAAGAAATTGGGAATGGGGGAGCCCCAACCCACTAGAGTGGCATTACAATTGGCTGATAGATCCATTAAGCATCCTAGGGGGGATCATTGAAGATGTGTTGGTTAAAGTAGACAAATTCATTTTTCCCATTGATTTCATTGTTTTGGACATGCAAGAAGATGTGGATGTCCCTCTCATCCTAGGGAGACCTTTCCTGCCTACCGAGAAGGCAATGATTGATGTACAACATGGACAACTCAGCCTTAGGATACAAGATGAGGAGATAATTTTTAAAATGTCTGATGCCATGAAACATGCACCCTCTAGTGATGACTCTTGTTACATGATTGATGCCATTGATGTTGCAATTAATGAATACTTCTAGGTGAGTAGACTGGCTGATCCTCTTGAACTCTGCCTCCAGCAGGGAGAACTTGAAAAGGGCGAAAATGAAGAAATAAACCTCATGATAGCATATCTGAATGATTAGCCTCAATTCAAGGGGAAGGGATTTCTCAAATTAGAAAACTTAGGCAAAACGCCAGGACCATCAGGTAAGCCATCATCTCAAGAACCCCCCACCCTTGAATTGAAGCAATTACCTACCAAGGCTGACCCTAATGTACCGCCAAGTTGTTTGGGGTGGCTTGTCTCAGCCATCAGGCTGAGTCCTGAGGTACATGCCGTGCGGGTTTTCTTGAAACCCTCAACCAGACCAAAATTCCAATATTGCCCTGGACCTTGGAGATAGATAGGAAAAACTAGAATGCTACACCTGACCCCTAGACTCGATTATGATACTGCACTAGGCGTCAGATTGGGCTGTATTTGATATGCCAATCAGTGACATCCTTAGAGGGGATCAGAACCTGGGAATGTTCGGACAGTCCGAGAATTCATTTGAGTGGGAGATCATAGTGATAGGATCAGACCCTTTGTCGGACAAAGTGAATGATTAGGGATGCACTCTCTCTGATGGAAACCTAAACTGCCGATAGTTGATTTCAATCATTGAAATTTGTTTTTGCAAAATATATTTATATAGAGATATACATATATATATTATGGTTTCAAAATGTTTACAAAAGGTTTTAATTCTTGGGATCCATGTGAGTAGAGAATGCAACACTGCTCCTTGCCGCCAATGGAGAGGTCCTCTCTTATCGGGTAGTGTTTGATCATTATGGGTTGAAAGGTTAAGTGTAAGACCATTGAGGGTGATACCCGATGGTTTAATCTTGCAACTACCCTCAGTCCTTGGGTTTTCATAAGGTGGCTGGACCCAAGGACCATTTAGTGTAGATATTGGGCCCGTTAAGAGCCCATGGTGATGGACTCAGGGGTTCACTGTCTCCTATAGTGAATTCGGCCAGGCCTTGTAACAAAGGTTGGGCTGAACCCATGTAGCTGATGTGTAGATCAATGTTTGGGTCCCACGCCATACAAAGAGAGCCAACTGGGCAGCAGCTTAAGAGGTTAAGTGAGCACATAAACTTAATGGGACTAAAGCCAAATTTTGAACTGGGTTAATTAGATTAATTAAATATGGGAGAATATGGGTTTGGATCGGTAGATAAGGATAAGAGGATAAATCTTATCCACTTAAAGTGTCTAGATCCAAATAATGATTTGGATCAGGAAACTCGTAATTTGATTAGGATTAAGCTGATCTTAAACTGCAAATAAGATAAGGGATAATCCTTACCACTTAAAGAGTATAAATCCAAATAAAGATTTGGATCAAGAAACTCCTAATCAGATAAGGAGGTTGTCTCTTTAAGGCTATAAATAAGAGAGCAGGGTGGACATGAAAAACATAACAGATACAACACAATAACCTAAAGAGTTCTTCCTTGTTCTTGCCGCCCCTACCTAGTTCGATCTCCACTTGTGGGAGTGATCAAGAATTGTTCTTGATATTGCTTCTTCGTAGAAGAAGCAATATGAAGTCGTGTTCACCAGCCCTCTACTCCATTCTTGCTGAAGAATATGGTTCTTGCTGAAAAGCCACCCTGCTGATCCTGCTTCATCACACACCATGTCATCTTCTGTGGAAGCATGTTTTGGTTTTCTCCTTGGGCGTGAACACCTTCATTGGGAGTTACTACTACTTCATATCCGGTATATCCCTCTCCTCCCTTTTGGTTTCAGATCTGCTTCGGTTTGGTTCAAGATTGATCCTTGAAAATGCAGTTTTCTAAAATAGGGAATGCGATTCCCAGATGGGAGAGAGAGAAATTTTTGAAATTTCGCCCTACCTTCCTGTAGGGTTCGGCCATCCATGTGATGGATCTCTCACTCTTCAGTGGTATCAGAGCTAGGTTCAAATCATGAACCGAATTAAACCAGATCTGAATCTGCACAAATGGGCAGATGGCGTTCTACCTGATTTCCACAGTTAGCGTTTTTCTGGAAAATCGGTTCCCAGTTTTGGGGCGATTGATCTGAAATTAAATCTTTTATTTTTTGTAATATATTTAGAACTGTTTTATTTATATTTCTTGAAATTTAGGTTGTTCGTATGGTGGAGATCGAAGTCTTTTAATGGCACAAGAAATCTGCGCACCTACTGATTTATTCTATTCTTTCATGGTCTGTAAATAATTTTTTTTTTATTTTTTAGATGGGATGTATAGGATTTGATTCTGATGTAATATTAATAGAAAAAAATAGTTTTTTTATTTTTTATTTCATGGAGATGAAGCTAGTTCGCGTAGAAGAGAAGATTTGCGCAGATAAGAAATCTGCGATCTGTGAATTGCAGTAATGGAAACTGCAATCTGCGAACTAATGGAAATGGAACATAGATTGGAGGGAATCTCAAAGATGCCCAAAATGGAAATGGAACATAGATTAAAAACCCTTTCTATGTGATGACATGAATCAATTAGGTTTTGGACTTATAAATTTGCCTTGCCTTTACCAAAAATGGCAAACAGAAACTTCACCAAAATGTTGGATGATAACAAACTCAAGGGCCCTAATTATGCTGACTGGTTCTGAAACCTTATGCTGGTTCTAACGACCGAGAAATTGGACAAAATTGCTAAGAACCCTACTCCGGACCGTCCGCATGACAGGGCTTCTGAGGCCCGAAGAAGAGAGAATCAAGATTGGGAAGAGAAAAACTCTCTTGCCCGGTGTTATATTATAGCCTCTTTAGAGAATTCGATAAGATCGAAGTGTCTAAGGATATATTGGATAGTCTAAAGATTATGTATGAAGAGCAGAACCGTTCTACTCGACAAAAGGTCTTAAAATTGTTTATGACCGCACAGATGACTGAGAACCAATTGGTTCATGACCATTGTTTAAAAATAATGGATTATATCAATGAACTACAGGCTCTCGGGTTAGGGCTAGATCATGACACCAAAATTGATGTTGTTCTCAACTCCTTACCTCCGTCCTTCAATTAGTTTATCATGAAATAAACATGAATAAGCTCAACGTTAGCCTTCAGGAACTCAACAATATGTTGCAGAGGAATGAAGAACTGATTAAGAAGGATAAGCCGATAGCCATGCTTGTTGAAGGTGGAAAATCGAGTAAGAAAAAGCAGAAGGCTAAAAGGAAGGCTTAGAAGAAAGGTAACAAAACTAAAAAGTAGAAGAAAGATAAGGCATCGGATGCCTATCACTTCTACAAGCAGACTAACCACTTGAAGAAGAACTATCCTCAATATCTGGAGACTAAGAAGCAACGTAATTTCGAATCTTTTATCATCGATACCAACTTGTTTGTCATTTTTTGCTTCCTGATGTATTGACTTCGGGGCTTCAACTTATGTGTGTAACTCACTACAGGGGTTCAAGATAAGCAAAAGACTGAGTGACAGAGAAGTGACGCTCTACTTGGGGACTTCTGCAATAGTTGAACCTATAGCCAAAGGAACTGTAGAACTAGTTTTTAGAGAAGGAACAATTGTACTTGAAGATTGTCTTTTTGTACCTAAAGAAGAAATTTGATTTCTGTCTCAAAATTGTGCATGGACGGTTATTCTATCATATTCAGTAATGTGATTACTATTAAATAGAATAACAAATTCCTCACATATGGAGAACTTGAGAACGGTCTCTATGTTGTCCATCCTTCTCTGGAAATAAACATTACCGAAACTACGTCGGAGAAAATCCCCAAGAAGAGGACTCGTGATACAGTTAGATAGTTATGCCCTTAGCTCCAATCAGATTGATGTATCTTTTGACATTTATTGTAAATGGATAAAGTACATAATTGATTCTTGTCATTATGATGTGTTAATGTGTAATACCCTTAAACTGGACACTTATGAGACTCATGTTGGTTTAGAATCTTCACAGTGGTTGGATAGATCTGGGAAGATTTATCCTGCCAAGGCTAACACTGATGTACCGCCAAGTTGGTTGGGGTGGCTTGTCTCAACTACCAAGGTGAGACCTGAGGTACAAGTGGTGTGGGTTTTCTTAAAACCCTAAATCGGACCAAAATTCTAGTACTGCCCTGGACCTTGGAGATAGATGGGCAAAACTAGAATGTTACACCTGATCCCTAAACTCGATTATGGTACTACACTAGGTGTCGAATCGGGCTATCTTTGATATGCCAATCAGTGAGATCCTTAGAGGGGGGCAAAACTTGGCTATGTTGGGATAGTTCAAGAATTCATCTAAGTGGGTGATCATAGTGATAGGATCATCCCCTTTGTTAGACAAAGTGAATGATCGGTGATGCACTCTCTCTGATGGAAACCTAAACTGCTGGCAGTTGATTTCAATCGTTAAAATTTGTTTTAGCAAAATATATTTATATAGAGATATACATATATATTATGGTTTCAAAATGTTTGCAAAAGGTTTTAATTCCCATGATCCATGTGAGTAGACAGTGCAGCAATGCTCCTTGCTGTTGAGGGAGAGTTCCTCTCTTGTCGGGTAGTGTTTGATCATTATGGGCTGAGAGGTTAAGTGTAAGACCATTGAGGGTAATACCTGATGGGCTAATCTTGCATCTGCCCACAGTCCTTGGGTTTTCATAAGGTGGCTGGACCCAAGGACCATTTAATGTAAATGTTGACCCCATTAAGAGTCCATAGTGATGGACTCAAGGGTTCACTGTCTCCTACAGTGAATTCGGTCAGGCCTTGTAACAAAGGTTGGGCTGAACCCATGTGGCTGATGTGTAGATCAATGTTTGGGTCCCACGCCATACAAAGAGAGCCAATTGGGCAACAGGTTAAGAGGTTAAGTGAGCACATAAACTTAATGGGCCTAAACCCCAACTTTGAACTGGGTTAATTAGATTAATTAAATAGGGGTGGATCTGGGTTTGGATTAGTAGATAAGGATAAGAGGATAAGTCTTATCCACTTAAAGAGTACAAATCCAAATAAAGATTTGGATCAGGAAACTCTTAATTTGATTAGGATTAAACTATTCTTAAACTACAGATAAGATAAGGGATTATCCATATCACTTAAAGAGTCCAAATCTGAATAAAGATTTGGATCTAGAAACTCCTAATCAGATAAGGAGGTTATCTCTTTAAGGCTATAAATAAGAGAACAGGCGGACATGAAAAACACAACAAATACAACATAGCAATCTATAGAGTTCTTCCTTGTTTTTTCCGCCCCTACCCATTTCGATCTCCACTTGTGGGAGTGATCAAGAATTGATCTTCATATTGCTTCTTGGTAGAAGAAGCAATTTGAAGTTGTGCTCACTAGCCCTCTACTCCATTCTTGCTAAAGAATTTGGTTCTTCCTGAAGAGCCATCCTGTTGATCCTGCTTCATCACATACTATGTCATCTTTAATGGAAGTGGGTTTTGGTTTTCTCCTTGGGCGTGAACACATTCATTGGGAGTTACTAGTACTTCGTATCAAGTATATCCCTCTCCTCCCTTATGGTTTTAGATCTAGTCTGGTTTGGTTCAAGATTGATCCTTGAAAATGTAGTTTTCTAAAATAAGGAATGCAATTCCTAGATGGGAGTGAGAAAAATTTTTGAAATTTCGCCCTACCTTCCTGCAGGGTTCGGCCATCCATGTGATGGATCTCTTACCCCTTCAGTAAGAGTGTTGGATCTCTTTTTAGCAAGAAGGCTAGAGCTTTCTTTGGTAAGAGGAGAAGAGCTAGAGCTGGCTGATCTAGGGTTGGCCAGCTCCTCAATAAGGAGGGACATGAAGGTGGTTTTTCTTTGTTGCAAGGAACCACTATATTTGTATGATGATGCCTTGACAATAAGATGCTTTTATAAAATCTCAGTCTGGGGAGATGATTGTATTTTCCATGTATAACATCATCATTATAACAGAGTATGGCAATGCAATGATACATCTCAAATAATATGTTAACATCTTTTGCAATAGCTACTTTTCTAGACAGAAAGCTGCATAAATAGACACAAGAAGGCTCAATCTGGTACAATGTGCGATAATCTTTGAATCCTCATAGAAACTTACTTTCAACTCTAAACTCAAAGTAGTAACACGCTGCTCAACCTGTTCAAGCTCAGTTGTCTTGCCTTTAATCTCCTATTCCTGTTATTTATTAAGAATAAAAGTTATTATCAGTACTTGATAAAGGAAAAATGAGAATGGATGAAATTGAGAGGGAGTGAAATAGAGATTTACCTTTTCATCCAAAATTGCAGAGTATTCCTCCCTTAAAGAATCTTCTGTTAATTGTGTCTGCTTATTTTTTCGCTCTTGCACAATAGCCGACTTCTCTAGAGCAGCCTTGGTTTCTCTAACAGCAACATCATACTTCCATTTCCATTCCTCTACCGCTTCTTGTGCAGACTGTGCTTCTGCTTGTTCACGAGCAACAACCAGCCTTGCTTCAGCAGCACTGGTTCTGGATTTGAGAGTTTCTATTTCTGCACTTGATTGGTCCTCAGCTTTCTGCTTTGAAAAGATCTTCTCATATTTTCTTTTCCATTCCAAGGAATCTTGTGCTACAGAACCAAGATTTTTGACAAGCTTGAACACCTCTCTTCCAAGAGTTTGAATAGGAGAGTAACTGGGTTTGTTAAAGACAATAATGGCTATGAATCGGCTGATGAACTATCAACCGTGAGTTCCTCTATTTATAGAAGTGTATGAGTTAAAGTTTTACAATGATTCAAATACAAAATTATAGATAAACAAGAAAACTGTTATGATAAACTATACAAGGATAAGTTTTATCATGATAAGCTTATTGAGTGGAACTCTTATCAGGATCTAGATCTGATAGAGTCAGATCTGGATACATTAGTTATTGGTGTTCTATCTGCAACTCACTGCAAGCTGAGCATGGCAACGTGAAGCTTGGACCTGATGTTGTAAATCGAGCAGAGGAGAGGGGCTTAGTAAAAATATCAATAATCTGATCTACCAAAGGGATATATCTAATGAATAATCTCTTACTGGGAGAGAGATCTCGAAGAAAGTGAAAATCAACTTTGACGTGCTTCGTTCGAGCGTGAAAGACAGGAGTAAAGGTTAAGGAAGTCACACCAATATTGTCGCACCAAAGAACCGAAGGCGTAGTAGTTTGGTGACAATATGGCGAGTAGGACAAACTCCAACTTAGTGCTCGAACGAGCAACTATTGGTTTCTTTCTTGGAGCTCTAGGAGATGAGGTTTGAGACTAGATAAATGGCATAACCACTGGTGGAGCACTGATCATCTGGGCAACTGGCCCAATCAGCACCTGTGTAACCAGTGAGCTGAAGTGATCATGATGAGGAGAAACAAAGGCCATGAGTAATTGTAGACTTCAATATGATACGCTTAACGGCTGACCAGTGTTCATCAGTTGGTGAATGTATGAACTGACAAAACTTATTAACTGCAAAGGAGATGTCGGATCTCATGATGGTGACGTATTGTAAAGCACCAACAATGCTCCGGTACTCTGATGGATCAGACAATGGAGTACCAAAATCACAAGAGAGCTTCGAAGAAGCAACCATTGGAGAGGATACCGGCTTGGCACCATCAAGCTTAGTACGAGTGAAAAGATCCAAGATGTACCACTCCTGAAAGAGAACTAAGCAATTGGCAGTGAAACGGGCTTCGATCCCCAAAACGTAATGTAGGAGACCCAAGTCTTTGAGTGGAAAGATGGAGGACAAAGATGAAAGAAGTTGATCAATAGCCATCGAAGAGTTTTCTGTTAACAAGATATCATCCACATAGATGAGCATGTAGAGACTCACACTGTCACGTGTGAAGATGAAAAGATATGGATTGACAATAGAATTCTAAAAACCTAGGCCAAGGAGAATAGTAGTGATCCATGAATACCAGGCCCGGGAAGCTTGGCGTAAGCCATACAGAGCATTATGGAGATGGCAAGCATGATGAGGACAAGACGGGTCTTCAAAGCCCTTGGGTTATTTGACGTATATATTTTCATCAGTCGAACCATGAAGAGATGCATTGCTGATGTTGAGTTTTGGTATGGGCCAAGATTGAGAGACTGCCAAGGCAAGAATAGTGCGAACAGTCACAGGTTTGATAACAAGGCTGTAAGTGTCAAAGAAATCTAACCCAGGTATTTGATGAAAGCCTTGTGCAACCAATCAGGCTTATAACAATCTAGAGTACCATCGGCCTTGTTTTTGACTTTGTACACCCATTTTGTGCCTATGACGTTCATGGTGAGGTCATAGGGTACCAACTTCCAAGTGTTGTTAGCAATCAAAGCATTAAACTCTCGTTGCATGGCTTCTCACCAATGGATTGACTTAGAAGCTTCTGTGAACATACGATGTTCCGTCTTGCTATTAGAGAGTAAGGAGAGGCTTCTGTGAACATACGATGTTCCGTCTTGCTATTAGAGAGTAAGGAGAGAAGAGTGGATGAGAGAGGATACCGAGTTGCAGTAAGCGACCTTGGAGGAAGAGTACTGTCCATGGATTTGGTTTCCATGGAATGTGTATGGATAATCGGAGGCGGAACAGCCAGTGTATGAGCAAGAATGTCTTGAATACTGTGGTACCGTGCTGGTGGTGAGGACGAAGTAGCAGAGGAGGTTAATGCTATAGTTGAGGCAGTAACCGATAGTTCACAGGGAGAGGGAACAGAAGGAAGAGGTGAAGGTGGTGTAGATACTAATGAAGGTTGTGACTGTGACATCTCAGAGGTGGAGACATCCGGCTGGGTTGGTATGGAAATATAGACCCCAGTGGATGGCTACAATTCAGCTAATGTTGTTGTGGGAATCCTAGGAAATAATCTTTCACCAAACACAACATGCCGAGCAATGAAAATTCTGCCTGTGGGAACATGTAGTGTAGGTACATAGTGGTCACTAAGACCCTCAGAGTACAAAAGGTGTCAAACCAACACTACACGGACGCCTGCGGTGAATCTAGAACCCATCGCACGATTGCGATGAGTTCATCATAGATCTACAATTGCGATGAACTCACACCCGGGACAGGTCATGATGAACTTTGGCTAGCACGAATCTGTGATAAAGCTAAGACACATGCGGGTTTGTGATGAACCCCGGACACACACGCATTTCTGATGAACCCAAACACGCATAAAACTGCGATGAAACTGACACCATCATAGAACTGCGGAATCACAGTAGAACAGGAGTAGATACCGGTTACACGTACGCCTTTAAGTTACACATGTGAGTTTAATGAAAGTACGCCCACCAAACAATGACACCACCCACGCCACGTCAATACAATAGGGTCACGTACGGAGAGAATCCGGAAGGGATAGGATTCTCTAATAGTGATTCCTTAATAAGACTTCCTTTCCTAACAAGAGAGATCCTCTTTCCTAACAAGAAATATCTCCTTCCTTGATGGCCTTCACCTCTCTATAAAAGGGTGAGAACAATTCTTCCCCAGGAGAGACAACACAATCATAATCCTGACCTAGGGTTTCTCAAGATGTTCCTCTTTCTCTCTATCCCTCTCCTTTCTTTCTTCTCTTCTCCACCTCCTCTCTCATTCCGGCCTCCATCTCCAGACCTTCGGAGACTGACCGACTGCTAGGGGTCTACAGTGATTACATTAGAATCTCTGGTTTGCTCTCCGATCTCTAGAACAAATGGCGGCATGAAACACAATGGGAGTCATAAGGCAAGATTAGTGTTGATGATGGTTTAGCTACCGATAACCGTCTTCGGGATCTTTCTTCATCAATAGCGCAGCCACGCAGGTTTTCTTAAGCAAACTGCCTATAGCAGCAGATCTGTGTGAAGGGTGATTCAGTCTTCATGCATCAACCAAGTCGTTCAAATCGGACCTACTAACGTAAGATTTCCAAGATACCATATTCTAGCTTTAATTCAAATCGTCCGTGAGCGAAGTCGGGAACGAGGCATTCGTCCACCTTCTTTCTTTATGATATGAAGTAATGACTGTGGTTTAGGGATTGTCGCCACCATCGACTAAGTCACACAGACGATTCTTGTGAACTAGAAGCAAATAGAGGGACGGAAAGCCTAACAACCAGGAAAGCGACTTGTTCCTCGTGTCTCTTTTATTTTCTAACAAAATAATTCGAAGAATCATAGGGAATGGATTTTCACTGCCTTCACCTCCTAGCCAAGAAACCAGCGGCGGCAACCTCTCCCTTTCCCGGACATTCACTCTCCTCCCTCTTTTATTTTCTCTCTCCAACGAAATTAATCAGGTGACAACAACTGTTCATCATCTTCCACCTCCCGACAGAGGCGGTGTTGGATTTTAATCTCATAAGAGATTAAATCCAATGGGTTTGATTGGTCAATTACATGAGAAATTGCACCTACACACTTGATTTAAAAATCTATTTTTCTCTTACAAAAACCTGGTTTTGAACTTGTCCCACATTGGATAATTATAAGGTTTGTTTTCAGTATTTCAATAGGAGCTGATTTACACTCCTTAGAATTAGTAGAGGAGAGTATGGGGATTCAATACCGCGCAACGCGCGTGCACGCGTGTGCGCGCATGTGTGTGGCGCAATGAGGCGCTTTAGAGGCGCACTTTGCTTGCACTTTGCATGCACCCGCGTGGCTCGCGATGGGAGGCTTTGGTTTTGGTGCATTGATGACCATTGATCACCGTTGATGAGATCAACGGTCATGATTCGATCGGGTGTGATCAAGAGGCACAATTCAAAGTTAATAGTCACCAACTATTAACTACTTTTTAAACAGTCACAATGTTTGAAATTGTGACTGTTCAAGGTGCATTCTCTAAACCAGCACCCACCTTTTCCTCATACCTCTTCACAAATTATTTAAGGAGCATGAATCAGACTCCAAAACACACAATTTCGAAATTCACTCTCTCTCTCTCTCAGTCCGGTCTACTACAGTCTCACATAAGGTTTCTTTGGAGACTCTTCAACTTTGTCGGTTGCAGATTCTCACCCAAAGGCTCTGTTGTATCCTGGGAACGAATTTTCCTGTAACCCAACAGCAAAATCAGTAAAACTAAGTGGGGGCAAATAACGTTCTAAAGATAGTGTCTTCAGACGCACCTCAGAGCTTCTCCTCCAAAGTTACAGTGACCCCATCTTCTCCAACAATTTTAGAACATTATTTTGCAATGGAGGCGGAAGCAAGCATGACTTCAATCAAGATGATGAACCAAGATCTTGTTTGACTAGACCAGTTCGATGGAGCAAAATTCAGTCGATGGCAAGACAAGATGATCTTCTTTCTAACCACACTGAAGCTATACTATCTGTTGGACCTGAATTTGCAATCACTTCCTGAACCCACTGACAAAGACTCAGAGAAACTAAAGAAGGAAAGAGCAAAACGGGAAGAGGACTCACTTCTGTGCCGAGGACACATACTGAATGCCTTATCAGACCGGCTCTACAACTTCTACAAGGAACTTACATCTCCAAAAGAAATCTAGAAGCCCCTAGAATTCAAATACAAGGTGCAAGAAGCAGGTATGAATAAGTATCTTATTGCAGAATACTTTGACTTCACCATGAACGACCATAAACCTATACTGGAGCAAGTTCATGAACTATAGGTGATAGTTAATAAAATTCGATCCCTTAACATCATCCTTCCTGAATCTTTCCAAGTGGGAGCAATCATTGCCAAACTTCCACCCTCTTGGAAGGATTACAGGAAGAAGCTTCTACACAAGGCTGAAGAACTTACCTTGGAGCAAATTCAACAACACCTTCGTATTGAAGAAGAGTCTCAAATTAGAGACAGTAGGGATAAGACCCTGACCGGTATGTTGAACTCTAAGGTAAATTTTGTGGAAAACGGATCGAAGAAGACTAACCCTGCATTACAAGTAAAGAAGAAGGATGGGAACTTCAAGAAGAGCAACAATAAGAAAGGATCCTACTATGTTTGTGGAAAGAAGGGGCATTATGCCCGAGTCTGCCGACATCGGAAAGGCAGAACCAAGTCTGCAAACATGGTAGAAGACAATCTCGTGGCCATGATTACTGAAGTCAACATGGTAGAATCGTCTTCTAGATGGTGGTTTGATTCAGGTGCCACAGTCCATGTTTGCAAGGACAAGTCCTTGTTCAAGACATATGAAGAAGTGATTGATGGCCAAGAGGTACAGATGGGAAACCAAACATGTGCCAAAGTTGCTGGAAGAGGCAGCGTAGAGTTGAACTTCACCTCCGGAAAGACACTGACTCTCCTGAATGTTCTCCATGTTCCTGACATTAGAAAGAACTTGGTCTCAGTAAATCTTGTTTGTAAGAGGGGATTCAAAATTGTCTTTGAATCCGACAAACTAATCCTATCCAAGAATGGGATGTTTGTTGGAAAGGGATATGGTTGTAATGGTATGTTCAAATTAAGTATTAATGAAGGAAAAATTTCTGCTTATATTGTTGATTCTTTCTCTTTATGACATGATAGATTAGCACACTTGAATTTTAAATCCATAAAGAACATGAGCAAACTAGGTATAATTGCTTACAGTAATGAATCAACTGAAAAATGTGAAATATGTGTAAAATCTAAAATGGCTAAGAAACCTTTCCCAAGTGTCAAGAGAAATTCTCAACTTCTAGAACTAATCCATTCTGACATTTGTGAATTCAATGGTGTATTAACTAGAGGAGGCAAGAGATAATTCATAACATTTATAGATGACTTTTCTAGGTACACCTATGTCTACCTTATGAGAACTAAGGATGAAGCCTTTGACATGTTTAAAATATATAAGACTGAAGTTGAAAATCAACTAGAAAAGAAAATTAAAATCCTTAGAAGTGATAGGGGTGCTGAATACTTTAAAAAGGAGTTTAATTCTTTCTGTGAAGAATTTGGAATAATACATCAGTATTCTGCTCCCTATACCCCTCAGTAGAATGGCCTGGCTGAAAGGAAAAATAGAACACTTACAGAAATGATAAACTGCATGTTGTTGAAAGCTAATGCACCCTTAAACCTGTGGGGGGAAGCACTCCTAACAGCCTGCCATTTACATAACATAATTGTTTCTAGAGTTAATAACAAATGCCCATATGAATTATGGACAGGAAGGAAGCCTAATTTACCATATCTAAAAGTGTAGGGGTGCTTAGGATATTATAGAGTACCAGATCCTAAAAGAACAAAATTAGGACTCAGAGTCCAACAAAGAAAAGTATGTTTGTTGGATATGTAGAACATAGCAAGGCCTATAGGCTTCTAGACTTAGAGTCCAACATAATAATTGTAACTAGAGATGTTGAATTCTTTGAAAATAAACTGTGTTCTGAACCTATAGAAAACGAATCCACAGAAAATGACAGAGATACTCAGATCTCAATACATGTTGATAATAATGAGACCGAAAGAAGAAATGACACAACTATAACACCTATAATAGGACTTAGAAGAAGTCAAAGACAAAGAACAGAGAAACACTTAGGTTCAAATTTTATCTCTACTCAGTCAATTGTATTTTTGGTTGAGGCTTGATAGAGAGAAGATTTTAAATAAGATACCTATTGTCCTAAACATTGAAAATTATCCAAAAACCTATAGTGAGGCCATGACCTCTAGAGATGCTGCCTTTTGGAATGAAGCTATAAATGATGAAATGGATTCAATAATGTCAAATAACACATGGGTACTATTAGATCTGCCTCCAAGATCAAAACCAATAAAATGTAAATGGGTGTTTAGAAGAAAATACAACATTGATGTAACTGTACAAACTTTTAAGGCTAGATTGGTAGCCAAAGGATTTAGTCAAAAGGAAGGGATTGATTACTTTGACACCTATGCACCAGTGGCTAGAACAACTTCTATTAGAACACTCATAGCATTAGCATCCATTTATCACTTATTTGTTCACCAAATGGATGTTAAAACTGCTTTCTTAAATGGTGATTTAAATGAAGAGGTTTATATGGAACAATCAGAAGGATTTGTTCTTCCTGGAAACGAGAAGAAAGTTTGTAAACTGGTTAAATCACTATATGAATTAAAACAAGCACCTAAACAGTGGCATGAGAAATTTGATTCTTGCATCCTAGCTTTTGGCTTTAAACATAATAGTGCTGATAGATGCATCTACTCAAAATTCACTGAAAATTATGGAGTAATTGTATGTCTTTATGTTGATGATATGCTTATTGTGGGTACAAATATGGTTGGCATAAATGAAACTAAAAACTATTTATCCTCTATCTTCAAGATGAAAGATTTAGGAGAAGTAGATACCATCTTGGGAATAAAAGTTAAAAAACATGGTAGGGGCTATGCATTAAGCCAATCACATTATATTGAGAAAGTACTTGAGAAATTTAAGCATTTAGGGTTTAAAGAATATAGCACACCATATGATTCTAGTATAAAGCTAGTAGGAAATACTAGTAGAGCAATTGCACAAATTGAGTATGCTAGTGCAGTAGGAAGCTTGATGTATGCTATGCTTTGTACCAGACCTGATATTGCATTTGCAGTAAGTAAACTTAGTCGGTTTACAAGTAATCCCGGTGCAGAGCACTGGAAGGCAATTGGGAGAGTTCTTGGGTATCTCAAGAGAACATTGGTACTTGGCTTGTTTTACTATGATTATCCAGCTGTACTAGAAGGGTACACTGATGCAAGTTGGATTACCGGTAATGGAGATAACAAGTACACATCTGGATGGATTTTCGTCCTTGGTGTGGGTGTAATCTCTTGGGCATCCAAAAGACAAACTTGTATATTTCACTCGACCATAGAATCTGAATTCATAGCCTTAGCGGCTGCTGGAAAAGAGGCTGAATGGATTAGGAATTTAATATTTGATATAAAACTTTGGCCTAGTCCTATACCTCCAATTTCCATACTGTGATAGTGAGGCAACTCTGTCAAGGGCCTACAGTGGTACCTACAATGGTAAGTCCAGACATATAAGTCTGAGACATGAATTTGTTAGACAACTGATTCAAGATGGAGTCATCACTATAACCTATGTGAGGTCAAGTAAAAACTTGGCTGATCCTCTTACCAAGGGCTTGGCCAGAGAATTAGTAAGAATGACAACCAAAGAGATGGGATTAAAACACTTTACTTAGTCACCTATAATGGTAACCCAACCTAAACTGAAAACCATCAGTATTGGGTTTAATGGGTAACAACAAGTTACAACAATGTGACTGTTAGCACTGACATTGAGAAATTTCCCATCACAACATAAACAGTGTTGTCCGTTATGATGAGAGGTTGAGATCAACTCTTAATGAAGTTCTGAAATGTGTACCGCTTCTCATGAGGGTCTGGGTTTGCTCTCGGGATTGCTCATGAAACCAGGAAAGAAGCACATGGCCATAATAGTGCTGAGGAAAACTTGAGACTCTTGTAGAGACTAGACATTTTTGTGTGTATAGGTGTCTCCGGTCTGTCTTGAGAGTAATTGGTTTAAGGTCTTACCACCAATAACTTTGACAAGGCTCTGAGATAACTATACTAACAAGAGGTTTAAGTTGATAAACACTTTTTGTATGCATAACTATGTCATAGTAGTTTGGATTGAGAGAGAACTATGTAATTGATCAAACAATGTGGGGGATTGTTGGATTTTAATCTCATAAGATATTAAATCCAATGGGTTTGATTGGTCAATTACATGAGAAATTGCACCTACACATGTGATTTAAAAATCTGTTTTTCTCTTACAAAAACCCGGTTTTGAACTTGTCCCACATTGGATAATTATAAGGTTTGTTTTTAGTATTTCAATAGGAGCTGATTTACACTACTTAGAATTAGTAGAGGAGAGTATGGGGATTCGATACCGCGCAACGCATGCGCACGCGTGTGCGCGCATGTGTGTGGCGCAATGAGGCGCTTTAGAGGCGCACTTTGCTCACACTTTGCACGCACCCGTGTGGCTCGCGATGGGCGGCTCTGATTTTGGTGCGTTGATGACCATTGATCACCGTTGATGAGATCAACGGTCATGATTCGATCGGGTGTGATCAAGAGGCACAATTCAATGTTAACAGTCACCAACTGTTAACTACTTTTTAAACAGTCACAATGTTTGAAATTGTGACTGTTCAATGTGCCTTCTCTAAACCAGCACCCACCTTTTCCTCATACCTCTTCACAAATTATTTAAGGAGCATGAATCAGACTCCAAAACACACAATTTCGAAATTCACTCTCTCTCTCTCTCTCAGTCCGGTCTGCTGCAGTCTCACTGAAGGTTTCTTTCGAGACTCTTCAACTTTGCTGGTTGCAGATTCTCGCCCAAAGGCTCTGTTGTATCCTGGGAACGAATTTGCCTATAACCCAACAGCAAACTCAGTAAAACTGAGTGGGGGCAAATAACGTTCTAAAGACAATGTCTTCAGACGCACCTCAGAGCTTCTCCTCCAAAGTTACAGTGACCCCATCTTCCCCAACAGGCGGTGAATCAGCGGCGATTCCCTCCCCTCCGGGTTCTCTCCTCCACCATCTTGTTATCCTTCGTGCTTCTCTCTCTCTCCCTTGCTCTCTTCCTCCCATCGTCACCAACTGACCGAATCGATTAATCGAGCCAAATTCAATAAAACTTCACTGTTCATCATCTACGTCCCGACGAGAGCAGAGCTGCAGCAACGGGAAGAACCTCATTTCGCATTGCTTAATTACCTTTATACTCCGCCTTCCTCTCCCACTCCACTCATTAGTCTTTGTACGTCACTCTTAGTGGAGGAGAACGAAGGAATCGCGGCAGTAGTGCGTAGATGTTCTTAATGGTTCTAGTACAGTTTGATCCTCATCTATGGTAAGGTTGAAGCCCAGAAGCACTTCTTCCTTCGTCCAAAGGCAATTGTTATCCTCATCTGGAGAAGGGTCTCCGGGAGCCGCGCAAACTCAGATCTTCCCTGTTTCATCAGCGGAATACAGACTCAGACATACTCAGTTAAAGAGTAATTCGCTCCACTCAAGTTTCTTTGTCCCTGCCCTTTAGTTTTACTTTGAAATAGTTTTCTTTCAGATTAAGTAGTTGATGAAGGATGATTTGACCCGACCTATGAAATGGCGACACATGGACGCCGACTCAACGTATGCGACAGCTCAGCATCGTGTTCCGATACGGTTAAGTGATAGGCCCATAAAGCAGCCTGCTACATGGTAGCGAGGTGAAGGAGGGGCTCGCCACAATGGGAGCTCCAAGTTCCCCGAGCTACCTCAAGGGATATTCCAAGGACCAATTCTACTAAGGGTACTTCTGAAGTATTCAAAGTTCATTACAGAGTAGCTCGCGAACGGGCCGCACAAGCTTCCCTCAGGAAGCTTCTAGTTAATAAGCCGTACCTGTCAGACTGGGCCACGTCCCTAATTAATGGCGCAGTCCCTGTCCTTTTGACAGTCTCCGCCCACGTCTCTCAATAGGCGGAGGCGTGCCTGTCACTTTGGGGATGTGTCACTCACCCAAGTAAGGAGTACGTCCCAATGGCCACCTACGCAGCCCTGGCAAGTAACGGGTGTGGCAGGGACCCAGTGGCGGTTATGCCCGATCTCGCAAGAGCACTCCTATAAGAGCCCCCCAGGGCAGAAGAGAAGCTCTCTCTTGAGACCTCTAATCTCGGGAATATAGTGATAAAGCGCGACCTCCACTCTTAGCTTTCATTTCCCTCTTTACTCCCTATACACAGTACTAACTTATGCATCGGAGTATTCCCATCGGGCAAATCCCCGGGAATCCTTCCTTTCATCTTATCAGGTGCCGGTCGTTGCCAGCGATGAGCCAGTCAGCCGCCAGCTAGGAGTGCCCAGATCGCACCACATCATTTGGCGCCGTCTGTGGGAAACACTTCAAAAGGCCTTCCCCTTTAAATTCTCAGTTACTTCTTCTTCCTTAAACATAACTCGGAGCTCATGGCTTCCCCTAGCAACATTGGACGAAGCATAGAAATGGGAAACTCCAGGGAGCAACCCCAGTCTCCTACTGTCTGTATCGGGCAGTTCACCGTCCCCCTCTCAGCGGACGGAATTCCCAGCTTGAATCTCACAATGGCACCTGTCATCGCCCCACTCCCCGCTACAGTCGGAACAACGTTCACTGAACCCTCGGTTGTGCCCCCAGCGGCCAGCCCGAACCAACTGGAGGACCTGATGCAGTGCATGAGGACCATGCAAGCTCAAATGCAACAGTTCTAGCAACTTCAGCTCTATCAACAGCACTTGCTGCACCAGGTCTCCCAGTACCAGTACCAGCAGCAGTTCCCCCAATTGCCCCAACCTCAGCTTCAATAGCCTCAACTCCAGCCTTAGCACCTGGCCCCGCAGCAAGCCAGATCTCACCGCCAGAGCGAGCACTCCGGCTGAGGAGAAGCCCCCCAAAATCCCCCAAAAAACCAGACCTCCCCCCTTGGCAGATGGGAGACACTGGCTACCCCGATCTCGCCGCAGGTGGATAGGTCGGGGGGACCCCGGCTAGGCAGGTCAACGTCGCCCCGACAGTCAAAGTTTGGAACCCCAATCCTCGAAAATCGGTTTGAGATCCTTGCAGCAGACTCTCAGCAGGCCCCTTCTGTCCGCAGCCATCACCAGCAGACCAGGCTGCTCCCAGTGCAAACCATTCTAGACAACGTGGAGGTGAGCAGCACTAACGCCGAGCCCACCAAGAAGCAGAGATGCCGCCACCGAGCTCGCCGATCTGTCACCCGTGATTTGCCCGAGCTCATGGGCAAAGAAGTGGTAGGCTCGACCGAAGCCAAGGCTCCACTCCTCTCGGTTTTGTCCCCCCTGTCCTCCGAACTCTTGGCAGTCCCAATGCCCAAGGATTTCAAGCTTCCCCCTCTTGACAAGTATGACGGGTTGTTCGACCCGAATGATCATGTAGACGCCTTTCAGTCACAGCGCGAGCCAGTGAGTCATGCATGTGCGTGGCCTTCTCCACTACCTTCAGGGGAGCAGCACGCACGTGGTACCGGAACTTGGCGCCTGGATCGATAAGAAGCTGGGCGCAGTTCGCACAAGACTTCACGTCCCACTTTGTCACCAGCAAGCGGTGCCCACAGACTGAAGAAAGCATCTTCAATGTAGCCCAAAGAGAAGAGGAGTCCATCGAAAGTTATATCAAGCGGTTCAACGATGCTTGTATGCAGATACCGCGCCTGGACCCCTCCGTACGCCTAGCAGCAGCCAAGAAAGGCATGAAGCACAAGGAGTTCAAGTGGCACATGGTCATCAACCAACCCGTGACCATAACCGAGTTCCTAAAGCTTGCGGATAAGTTCATAGCCACTGAAGAGGAGATCAACCAAAAGGGTGAGGGCGCACCCGAAAAAAGGAAGAGAGAAGGGGAACCTCCCAGTCAAGAGGACACACAAAGAAAAAAGGAAATAGTTCGGGGTGCAAAGCCGGGTCAGTTGTTTCGGGCTCCTGCACCAAACCGGGCAGACTACACTCCACTGAACGTGAAGCGGGCTGAAATTCTGATGGCAATCAAGGATGCCCCGTACGTGAAGTGGCCGCCCCATCTGAGGGGGAATCCCAATGATAGAAATAAGAGTTTGTATTGCAGTTTTCACAAGGACCACGGTCACAGTAACGAGAGTTGTAAAAACCTCTGCGACGAGATAGAGGAGCTTATCCGTCGCGGATATTTGAGAAACTTCGTACAAAATAATAATAACAGTAATAGAACAGGTCAGCAAGGGGAGCATGGTAAAGACGCCCCCGAGTCCAGTAGTAGGCTGGCCGAACAACCGCAGAGGCAGCCTCTAGAGGAGAGGCCAGTTCGGGGGACCATTCACATGATAGTGGGAGGCTCAATCGTCGCGCGTTGTACTTCGGCGCCAGCTCGGATGTCGGTTCATGAGGTCACCCGGGAGGAGCAGAACCCCCCGAAGCGGCCGAGAATGGAAGATGCGCAAGTCCATTACCCCCACGACGATGCGCTCGTAATAAAGCTGAGAATCAACGACTTTGAGGTTAGGCGTATACTCGTCGACTCGGGCAGCTCTGCCGACATACTCTTCAAAGCTGCGTTTGACCGGCTCCCGTTGCAGAGAAGCGACCTGAAGCCCGCAGACACTCCTTTGGTAGGCTTCAGCGGAGAAGAAGTCCGGCCCCTTGGGAAAATAACAGTACCTGTAGAGATCGGCACATGGCCTTGCGTGGTCAGGTTCGAACACAACTTCCTAGCGGTAGCGACCCCCTCTCCCTACAACACCATAGTAGGTCGACCGATCACTCACGTCCTACGGGCGGTGGTCTCCACCTACCACTTGGCTATGAAGTTTCCAACAGCCTTCGGTGTGGGGGTAGCGTGGGGCGACCAGCTCAAGTCCCGCAAGTGCTACATTGTCGCCCTAAAGGGGAAGACCAAGGTGGCCGGTGATCTTGAACTGGAACGACCCATGGAGCAAGGCGAAGAACGAGCTGCACCCCCGAAAGAAACAGTCACGGTCCCGACCTCAACAGCAGACCCAGCTCGGACGCTCCAGATCAGCGCTTCCGTCCAGGAGCCCCTATGATCCGAACTGGTAAGATTTTTATTTCAAAACTTAGATATTTTTGCATGGTCATGGCAGAAATGCCTAGCATAGACCCCGAACTCATAACTCACAATTTGAACACTGATCCTGTAGTTAGGCCCATTAGACAGAAGAAACACAACCTAGCCCCAGAACGATGGAAAGCAGTCGACAAGGAAGTCGAGAAGCTCCTCGCAGCGGACTTCATAAGAGAAGTCCAATACCCGAGCTGGGTAGCCAACCCCGTCCTGGTAAAGAAGGCCAGCGGCAAGTGGCGCATGTGCGTCGACTACACCGACCTGGACCGAGCTTGCCCAAAAGACTGCTTCCCACTCCCCCGAATTGACTGTTTGGTGGACGTGACCTCAGGGTATGAGTTGCTAAGTTTCTTGGACGCCTATTCGGGCTATAACTAGATCAAGATGGACCCGACAGACGATGAAAAAGACTGCCTTCATCACGGAGTTCGGCCTATACTGGTACAAGGTTATGCCCTTTGGGTTGAAAAACGCAGGGGCAACCTTTCAGAGGCTTGTAAATAAATTATTTGCGCCGTTAATCGGCAGAAAAGTAGAATGCTATGTGGATGACATGGTTGTCAAAACTCAATTCTCACATTAATTAATACAAGACTTGCATTCTGTTTTTGAAATTTTGCGTAAGTTTAATATGAGATTGAATCCAAACAAGTGTGTGTTCGGTGTAACCTCGGGTAAGTTCCTAGGATACATCGTTAACCGGCACGGCATTGAGGCCAACCCGGATAAGCTTAAGGCCATCTTGGACATGAAACCACCCCAGAAACCGAAGGAGGTTCAGAGGTTGAACGGCCGCATAGCCGCCCTAAGCCGTTTCATGTCTAAGTCGGCGGGCCACTGCCTGCCGTTCTTCAAGGCAATAAAGGGCAAAGGATTCAAGTGGACCCAAGATTGCCAGCTCGCATTCGACGAGCTCAAGGAATACCTTACTAGTGTGTCGACCCTAACCCAGCCCGACGAGGGCGATGTTTTAGCACTCTACCTCTCGGCAGGCGACGAGGTGGTCAGTTCGGTACTAATAAAGGAAGTAGATCAGGTCCAACGACCCATCTATTATGTTAGTAAAGTATTGCAGGTAGCAGAAACAAGATACCCGGAGATGGAAAAGCTAGCATACGCATTGATAATTGCAGCTCGGGAGCTCCGCCCGTACTTCCAAGCTCATACTGTTATCGTCCTTACCGACAAACCTCTGAGGCAAGTATTGCTTAAGCCTGAGGTCTCCAGTCGGTTGACGAAGTGGGCCATTGAGCTCAGCGAGTATGACCTCCAGTACAAGTCGCGAACTGCCATTAAGGCTCAAGCCTTAGCAGAATAGCTGAATGCACATTCAGCTCCGAGGTTCCTAGGCCGGTTGAGCGCGAGGCTCCCACCTCGGGTGAGCCCAAAGCTCCCGGGTCAGTTGAGTCCGAACCCCGCGAAGTAGTAGCCAGTGTGGCACCTCTCCTAGCTCGGCTAACCGCGAGTTGGGATGAGGAGCCCTGGATCCTTCACGTAGATGGCTCCTCGAACCAACAGGGCAGCGGCGCCGGAATAGTTCTGCCCGGCCCAAGCAGCATGAAACTGGAGTACGCGCTATGCTTCGAGTTCGAGGCGTCTAACAATGAAGCAGAGTATGAGGCGTTGATAGCCGGACTAGCCTTAGCCAGAGAAGTAAAAGCCAAGCACATCGTTATCTGCAGTGACTCACAGCTCGTGGTCAACCAGGTCACGGGCGAGTATGAAGCTCGCGAGCCGACTATGGTCGTCTACTTAGCCAAAGTCAGAGAGGCCCTGCTCAACCTGCAGTCACACTTTATCAGATAGATCCCTAGGTCGGAGAACGCCGAGGCCGATGCCCTATCCAAGTTAGCCAGCACTAGCGACATCACCACGAGAACCGTATACATAGAGGGCCTGTCTCGGCCTAGCATTCTCGGGGGGGCAAAGGAGGTCGCTCCCGTCGTTCAAGCAGAGCCGAGCTGGATTGACCCGCTCATGAACTTCTTGTTGCACGGGACCCTCCCTGTAGAGCGCAATGCAGCCAGAAGGGTGCAACGTCAAGCAGCCAAATATGTCATAATAGACGAGCGGCTATACAGGAGATCCTACACGCTCCCTACCTGCGTTGCTTGCGACTTACCGAAGCTGAACTCATACTCCGCGACATTCATGAAGGTCTGTGCGGCGGACACTTGGGGGGCAGGGCCCTCGCCCAGAAAGCGCTTCGACAAGGGTATTACTGGCCAATGATGAAGGCAGATGCCATTGAACTCGTTAGAAAATGTGATAAATGCCAGAGACACGCCAATGTTCACCACCAACCCGCTACCGACCTCAAATACCTCACCAGTCCTTGGCCTTTTGCATAATGGGGCATTGATCTACTCGGGCCATTCCCGCCAGCAACGGGTGGAAGAAAGTTCTTAGTGGTAGTAGTGGACTATTTTACTAAATGGGTAGAAGTTGATCCCCTCGTAGCAATAACAGCCCGAAACGTCCAAAACTTCTTTTGGAAGAACATCGTATGCCGCTTCGGTTTACCTCGGGTATTGATCTCCGACAACGGAAAACAGTTCGAGGATATCAAATTTCAAGACTGGTGCCAAGACATGGGGATTCAACAAAACTTTACTTCAGTCGCGCACCCTCAAGCAAATGGTCAGGCAGAAGTCACGAACAGAGCCATCCTCCACGGACTAAAGGCACGACTGGATCGAGCTAAAGGATTGTGGGCAGATGAACTACCCAGTGTTCTATGGGCCTACCAGACCATGGAGAAAACCGCCACGGGAGAAACACCTTTCAATCTCACCTACGGCACTGAAGCAGTGATCCCCACGGAGATCGAAGTACCTACGTTGTGCCTGGAAGAATACAACGACCAAACAAACGAAGATGAGCTACGCACCAACCTCGACCTACTCGACGAAGTGAGGGACCTCGCATACATTAGGACTGTAGCCTACCAGCAGAGAGTAGCTCGGTACTACAACGCCAGGGTCAAGAAGCGGAACCTCCGCATTGGCGACCTAGCCCTTCGTAAAGTTATGGTACCTGAACCCGACACTAGCAAACTCGGGTCCAACTGGGAAGGTCCTTACCGAGTGAAACGAGTGCTCTGGGAAGGAACATACGAGCTCGAGACCCTCAAAGGGAAACAAGTACCTCGAGCATGGAATATTGTCAATTTGAGGCAATATTATTTTTAAGAAGTGAGTAGGCCATGAGCTACTCCCAAAGCCTAAGGGCCAAAACACCGAGCTAACATGACCTCGGCACAAGAAGACCCCAATCGCCACTTCGGCTTGGGAGAATCCAAGAGCAGACTACGGGTCCCTCCCTAAGCCTAAGGGCCAAAACACCAAGCTAACAAAGACCTCGGCGTGAAGAAAGATAGCTACCTCAATAGCGAAGGCAAAGTATGAAATATTAAAGGCGTAAGCAGCTCGGGTTCAAACCCTACAAAGCATAGCTCGTTTCGATACGTCGGTCGAACTATGGGATAACCAACCAATGCTTAGTTCGGACATACATAGTAATCATTTCGCGATATGCCACGGAGGCCCTAAACGTGACCATTAGGGAGAATGCCTACCGAAGAGCCCTACTATGGGTAGGTAACTTCAATAACCCAAATGATGAGATCGCATTAGCAAAATAAAAGGAGTTCATCATACTCAGAAGAGGGGAGAGACTTTCATTGTCAAAAAAAAAAAAAAAAGAAAAACAACAGACAACAAACAAATGCAGTAAAGGAAAATAACAAGTGCAGCAACCGAGCTAAACAGCTCGGGAAAGGTTTGATCATCATGGGGCACAACTGCCCAACAGGAAGAAACTGGTGAAAGACCGGGTTTACGGCACCCGGAAGCCACAGAAGCCCAGAGAAATGCCACCTCAAGGATCCGCCTCCTCATCCTCCGGAGAGTCGGGCTCCTCTTCGTCCGCTTGGTCTGCTGTCTCAGGGAATAGACCCTTCATGGTAATGCCATCGAGGATAAGTCCGGAGAACTTCTTCCGAACCAGCCACTGGCAAAGCTTGAACCCTAAGCGGTACGAACCCGAGCCATACTCCGCCTAGAGGTCATGGAACTCCTGGGAGTCTTTAAAATCCCAAACTGCTTTCTCTCGCTCAGCCTCCACCATCTGGTCAAAGTTTCGGGTCCGATTCAGAAGAGTAGACTCCAATTCCCGCACCTGTTG
The DNA here is from genome assembly GCF_055504915.1 of Nelumbo nucifera. Taxonomy (NCBI): domain Eukaryota; kingdom Viridiplantae; phylum Streptophyta; class Magnoliopsida; order Proteales; family Nelumbonaceae; genus Nelumbo; species Nelumbo nucifera. The sequence goes on along the minus strand of NC_142656.1, from coordinate 37,867,064 downwards.
CCTGAGGAGCTCCCTCTCTCCCGCCATCCTCGACGATTCCTCCCTATAGCATGCGCTCTCTTCAGTAAGCCGAGCGATTTGAGCCTCCTGGTCATGAACGAGCAGCTCTTGAGACTCGCTCCCCTTGCGGGTGTGATGGAGTTCGCCCCGGATTCGGTCGAGCTCGACCTGGAGCTTTTGGTTGGCTACACACTGGTCGAGGGCGTCGACGCGATGGATGCGCATCTGGAGAGCCATGGCATGGATGGCAGAGTTTACCTATCAGCGAAAACAAAAGATCAGAAGACCACGGAAAAGGGCAGAACAAGAGAGAAAAAAGGGGAAAAAAGGCCACTTACCACCATGCAGTGAGTAGAGGCGAATGCGGAGAGATCACCGGGCTCCATATTCCCCACTGAGCAATTTCATCGTTGGTGATTGCCTTCTGACTCCTTCGATGAGCTACCAAATAATCATTTACCTCCTCCCAGCTCCCCACTGGGAATCGAGGGTAAGGTCGGGGCTGAAGGGGGTTAAAGGGCACCTCCCCCGGCTGAGGGAGCTCGCTTCCCCCAAGGTTGATCCCACTAGTCCCCTCAGGAGGGGGCGTCGGGACCTCGGGTGGAGAAGGCAAGACCGGCTCGGCAGACCCAAACTCAGTGCTTCCCGAAGGAGGAGTCTGGTTGGGGCGCGTCCTCTTCACCTGGCGCCTCTGGCTGCCCGAGAGTAGGCGACGCGAATCGGCACTAGACATGATGGCTGCCAAAAGACCACAAGATATTAGTCCAACAAGAAGCAAAATGCATGTGTACACAAGTCACAAGACGCTACGCGACCTAAAAGACATACCTACCCGGGCTCAAGCCTGCCTGCACGAGCTTCTCCTCGGCCAAGTAGTCCAAGCAGAGGAAGCCTACCGATGCCCAAGACAGCATCGTTTTCCGAATCTCGGGGTTCAGCTCGGCCCTCGGGTGCTGGATAGCACACCTCCAAGAGGTGGGAAAGGGCCACCTCTCAGGGTTACAGACCACAAAGTAGTCCCGCTTCCAGGCGGGAATCTTATTCGGCAGCTCATATAAGAGCTTGTAGCCGCGACGGGGGGAGAGGTAATAAAAGCGCCTCTCCGGAGGAACCCCAGGAGCAGAATTCTTTATACAAAGGATAGAGGCAAAAACATCAAGGTCCAAGGGGAGGCAGTACTCGTGACATAGGGATATAGTCCCAACCATGTTTCGAACAACATTAGGGTGAAGCTGGTCAATGGTGATGTCGAAGTGGTTCAGTACCTCCACTATCAAGGGGTGCAGGGGAAGATGCAGGCCAGCCTCAAGTTGTTCCTGGAAAATCACTATGTCATTGGGACCATGCTCCCAAGGAAAGTTTCCAGTAGGGAGGCTATAAACCAGGTCCCTGGGAAGGCGAAAGTAGTGGATTAGAGACCTGAGTCTCTCCGCTGTCATTAAAGAAGGGCCAAAGGTATCATGCTCCCTCCCTCTAGAAGTGGACGCCATGTCGCCAGAGGCCTCCCGAGCCTCTGAGATATGCTCCCAGGCTCCCCCCGAGCTCGAGGGAGCATCACCATCTTGGCTATCGTCCCTGTGGTAGGTATGGCATGGGTACCCAGACATGGCTAACGGTGATTGGGACTCATCAAAGTATACGGAACGAGGCGGATTGACAAACTTGAGTAGACTAAGCGAAGTACGTGACCTCAGAATCCAAAGCAAGATAGCACGGACAAAGGTAGGGCCGAAGGGGGGGGGGCTCCCCATTTATAGCCCTCGCCCTCTCAAACCGATGGCCCGGATCAAAGCAGATCCAACGGTCCGTGGGCGCCCTGACCGCACGCCTTCTAAAAACCGAAGGCGATTGGCGGCACATGTCTTCCGCGATTAAGGTAGTCGCAACAGAACAACATTTGGAATTAAAGGCCACCTCAGCACGTTTTCGAAACCCGAAAAGTCAAAGAAGTCAGAAGATCTCTTGATTCCCGCAAATACATTTATTGAAGACAGTCAATCAAGTTTTGAATTTCGGTCAAATCAGTCCATCGTGCTTCATAAACTCCCCACTCTAAGGCGGCACTCTTAGCCCGAGGAGTGGGGGGCAATTGATGAAGGATGATTTGACCCGACCTATGAAATCGCGACACGTGGATGCCGACTCAGCGTAAGCGACAACTCAGCATCGTGTTCCGATACGGTTAAGTGATAGGCCCATAAAGCAGCCCGCTACGTGGTAGCGAGGTGAAGGAGGAGCTCGCCACAATGCGAGCTCCGAGTTCCCCGAGCTACCTCAAGGGATATTCCGAGGACCAATTCTACTAAGGGTACCTCTGAAGTATTCAAAGTTCATTACAGAGTAGCTCGCGAACGGGCCGCACAAGCTTCCCTTAGGAAACTTCTAGTTAATAAGCCGTACCTGTCAGACTGGGCCACGTCCCTAACTGACGGTGCAGTCCCTGTCCTTTCAACAGTCTGCGCCCACGTCTCTCAGTAGGCGGAGGCGTGCCTGTCACTTTGGGGATGTATCACTCGCCCGAGTAAGGAGTACGTCCCAACGGCCACCTGCGCAGCCCTGGCAAGTAACGGGTGTGGCAGGGACCCAGTGGCGATTATGCCCGATCTCGCAAGAGCACTCCTATAAGAGCCCCCTAGGGCAGAAGAGAAGCTCTCTCTTGAGACCTCTAATCTCAGGAATATAGTGATAAAGCGCGACCTCCACTCTTAGCTTTCGTTTCTCTCTTTACTCCCCATACACAGTACTAACTTAAGCATCGGAGTATTCCCATCGGGCAAATCCCCGGGAATCCTTCCTTTCATCTTCTCAGGTGCCGGTCGTTGCCAGCGAGGAGCCAATCAGCCGCCAGCTAGGAGTGCCCGGATCGCACCACATCAGTAGTCATATGGCCTTGTTCTTCCATGCGATTGTTCTATTCTTAGCTGTAGTTAATGTACTTTATCGGTAGTGTACCCTCTAGTGATTATAACTGTTAGCATGGTCTCTGCTCATCTCTCTTGTTTTGCTCAATGTTGAAAACCGAACTTAACGGTGGTGTAACGGTAGTTTGCAGATCGTTTTTCTTTTCTTCTTTTTCTTTTTTCTTTTTTTCTTTTCTTCCTCCCTCTCTTTTTTTACTTACTTTATCCGCTATTTCATCTGCCCTGCATCGTCTTCTTGCCGGTTTACATCTTTTAGTTATCAAGATCATTACGATTTACATCTTCTTTTAGTTAACCATGCCCTATTACAGCAAAGTAAAGCCAGACCCACCTCAAAGTAAAGCCAAACCACCATATCGTAAACAGTTTTGAGTCTTACCATGTCACACATGATTACTATTAGCACTTGCTGTTGTTGAACAATACAGATTAAATCATTCAATAATATTTTTAAACTAATAAGGACACAACTATAAGAATTTAATTAAACCTCATTGGGTCCGGTAAGCCGAACATTATTTACTTTCATGAGTTCAATAAAAAATTAATTAAACCATAATTCGCAGAATGAATGTTAAAAGTTTTCTGCGTCCCGCCTTTTAAGAATTATTTCCAATATCTACTAAACAGAAAAATATTATTTAAAGTTACTGCCATTCTGAAACCTTAGTTTTAGTCGGACGGCCATTGCTATTTAGAAAAATATCGCTTGTTAAGTTAACCCCTCTTTCCTTTTGGAAATTAATACGTTAATAGGGATCAGAAGAATAAACACACAATATGGTAGTTTTCGTGAATTAGAAAAGATGAACATAAATTTGGCAACACAAACATCCTTGGCATTCAGAAAGAAAAAGGAGCGTTAAGTATTAGAAATCATTGAAAAGGGCTAATTTATTCTAATAAAAACTACTGAATTATGTTAATTGGATACTTAAATCAACGATTATATTTAATCTTCATAGTTGACAATATTAAATATTATCATGACACTAAAAATTATAATTATGTTTCGATGTTTTTTTTTACACTTTAAGTCCTAGTTACTAAATTTAGTTATTTCAGAAATTAAAATTTTCGGTAATTATAATACTCAGAATCATAATACTACTGAAAATAGCTACTGAATTCAAAAAATAAGTAAAGTTACTAAATGCTGAGATTGGAATAATTGTTAAAAAATAAATAATAATAATAATAATAATAATGACAAATACCATTCAGAATGTCAGAATTAGGAAAGTTCTACATCTGTTAAATTTAGTGAAGAGTCCGTTTGATATTATTGTTAGATTAATAAATCCTGTTGTGCAATCGAGCAAAAGGGGGGTTAATTTGCTTTTATGATGATAACCTAGTGTTTTAAGAGCACAGAGCACAGATCACAGGTGCTTTTTCTGAAGCAAAATGTAAACGGTTTAAAATATTCAAAAAGTAAAAGATTCAATATAAATCAAGAGAAATGAATTAATTAAAAAATGCAAACTTTACCTAGAGGAAAATGGTAAGACCCAATTAGACCTTGCTGTTCGGTTTCAAAACTTTGTTTTATCTATGTGATTCAGTGGAATTCTTATTTGTCAGATTCTGAAAATCGGTCCAATATTGTTATTTGCTGATATTTAGTGTTTTAATCTCTGTTGATAATACATCCGAAGTTAGTGACTCTATGCCATCACCCACTATAATGAGTGGGTTTAACTCAAACCCGACTTTGACCAATTCAAAATTCAAATGATTAGTTCAATTAGGGCTGAAGACCCAACTCGACCAAACCGACTAACCCAACCCGACCCAATCCGAATCAGCCAGGTTTTCTTCAGCATCGATTGGTGTCGGGTTGTAAAAAATCATAAACTGATGGTTTGGGTCAGTTTCAGTTTTCACATATGAAAATCAAAACCGACCCGAACCGAACCGACTTAGTAGTTAGTAGTTATTTCCTATTTAGTATTTACAACCTACTTAGTTCCTACATAACTAAGTTGTCTCTATTCTAGTTGCAACCTAACTTAATTTCTAGTATTCTAGTTAGAAATGACATTAATGGCAAGTATTGTAAGACAACTAGACAAGGAATTTTTTTGGAAAAATTTAAAGAAAAGAATCAAAGGATCCTAGCTTTTATGGTCTTTTACACCAAATAGGTAACCAATTACAATTAGAATTAGGTGTCATTTTTTACTTAGATTAGAAGGTTTCTTGAAATATACAAATTTCAGTCTTCTTTCTCTAATACAGTTTGACTTTCTATTTTCTTGATAACTTTTATTCTAACTTGGTCCGCCCCCTACCAATTTCAGTCTTCTTTCTCTAATAGAATTAGCTGTCATTTTTTACATCAAATTTCAGTCTTCTTTCTCCAATCTACCAATTTATTACCATGGTTGAACTTAGAGCCGAAACCGACCCAACCCGACTCAAACCGACCAGGTCGGTTTTGCTTAACACAGGGTCGGTTTCGTTTTCAATTTCAAATAACCCAACCAGGTCGGGTCGGTTGAAAAAATCTTAGTAAACCGTGTTAGACAGTTTTGTATGCCCTTAGCTTCAATCCGATTTGATGTACTTTTGTTATTTAGTGGAAATAAATAAAGTTTATGTTTGATTCATGTTGTTTGGTTTAATTCTGTGTAAGACCCTAAAACTGGACACTTATAGAGACTCGTGTTAGTTTTAAATGTTTACAGCCATTGGATAAGTCTGGGGAGATTTATCCTGCCAAGGCTGATACTGGTGTGCCACCAAGTGTTGGGATGGCCTGTCTCGGCCACCAGGGTAAAACCCAAGGCACATGTAGCATGGGATTACTCAAATCCTTGAACCGGACCAGATTTCCAATATTGCCCTGGACCTTGGAGATAGATGGGCAAAACTAGAAAGTTACACCTTACCCCTAGACTCGATTATGACACTTCACTAGGTGTCAGATCGGGCTGTCTTTGATATGCCAATCAGTGAGATCCTTAGATGGGGATCAAAACCTGGGTATGTTGGGACAGTCTGAGAATTCATCTGAGTAGGTGATCATATTAACAGGATCAACCCCTTTGTCGGACAAAGGTAATGATCGGGAATGCACTCTCTATGATGGAAACCAAACTGTCGGCAGTTGATTTCAATCGTTGGAATTTTGTTTTGCAAAATTAATATATTTATATATATATGTACGGTTTCGAAATGTTTGCAAATGGTTTTAATTCCCGGGATCCATGTGAGTGGAGAGTGTGGCACTGTTCCTTACAGCCGAGGGAGAGGTCCTCTCTTGTCGGGCAGTGCTTGATCATTAAGGGCTGAGAGGTTTAGTGTAAGACCATTTAGGATAATACCTGATGGGCTAATCTTGCACCTGCCCACAGTCCCTGGGTTTTTATAAGATGGCTTGGCCCATGGACCACTTAATGTAAGTGTTGGGCCCATAGGGTCCATGTGATGGACTCAAGGGTTCACTGAGTTTTTCAGTGAATTCGGCTGGGCCTTGTAATAAAGGCTGGGCTGAACCCATGTGACTGGTGTGTAGATCAATGCTTGGGTCCCACGCCATACAAAGAAGCCCAACTGGGCAGCAGATTGGAAACTAGTTAAACACTGAACACTTAATTGGCCAAAAGCCCATTTCGAGCTGGGCTGATATGATCACCCACCTATGGGGCGAATCTGAGATTAATGTTAGTAAAAGGATAGGGCCTTTAACCTTATCCACTCTGGGAGATCAAATTCAAAACAGATTTGAATCTGGTAACCTCTTGATAAGATCAGGAGTAAGCTAACTTAATCTGCAGATAGGATTAAGATAATCCCCTATCCAAATACAGATTTGGATTGGGATAACTCCTAATTAGGAGGTTTCTTAATCAAGAAGAAAGGAGGAGAAAACCAAAGAGAAATATATCAGATTTCGAACCAAGGGTTTTTGGTCAAGAAAACTCCCTACGATTTGAGATAAGATCTCATACTAAACTCTAAAGAGAAGAGAAGCAATTCAGCCATCTTCGTCCCAGGAGTTCTCCTCCAGCCGCCACCTTTCCCTCTTGCAAGATTTGATCTTTGCAGCAATAGGGAGTCAAGAAATCAGTTCTTGACATTAGTCTTGTGAAAAAGACTAAGAAAGATTCAGTGTTCAGAGTTTCCAAAGGATTCTTGTGAAGGATCCAGTGTGTAGGACGCACCCTACTGGTTCCGTTCCATCCACAGCTGTGTCATCTTCAGTAGGAGCGGATCTTGGTTTCTTCTTTGGGCGTGAACACCAACTTTGGGAGATACTGCTTCTCCGGATCAGGTATATTCCTCCCTTTTTCTTTTAGGTTCAGATCTGGTTCGATCATGGTTCAAGTAAGATCCTTAAATATAGTATTCTAAATTCAGGGAATATGATTCCTAGTTGGGAGAAGGTAGAAAAATTTTTGAAATTCGCCCACCCATTCCGCAACCTTTTGGCATCCATTAAATGGATCCTACCATTCTTTCAAACCAACCCAACCCAACCCATGAACAGCCCTAAGTTCAATTAACCGGGTTAGTGTAGTTCATTGTTATTTAATATTTATTCTTATTTGCTTTATTCTTTTTTAAGGAACAGGAATTATCGTTATTTTCGTTTATTGTGATTATTAATAGAAATTATCAATTTCGAACATGTCCGCGTCTTAGCATTTTTTAAGAGGCATTTACATGACAAAAAAAAAACTTGTCCTGAGATTTTACACTAGGATCATTGTCACTTGGAAAGTTCACTGTAGATGAATTGTTACATTAAAGAATTTCCCAGACCTTGTTTTCCAGATTTCCGATTTATGTTCCCTTCTCTTCCTCTCGGTTACGAAAATGGTTGGCAACAGGTTTTAGTTGATTTCACCAAACCATAAAAATCTAGTTTTAATCGGTTTTATCCTGTTTAAACGGTTGCTTATTCCAAATGAACCTTCAAAGCATACTATTTGAAAAATGGTATTAAAATCTGGGACATTTGCTATATTCATTTGTAATTTGAATGCTCGTTTTTTCATTTATTTTGTCCTACACGCGACCATCATTTCTTGTTTTCTCTTAAAACATATTTTTCTTCGAATCGGTAAATAATATGTATTCCGAGCACAACCTTTTCACCATTGATCATTTTCTCAATAAAAACTAACCTCATATGAATTTTGTTCATCATTTTGAACGGTAACATATTCGACCCCACTCTTTGGTATGTGCCAATTTACAGTATATTAGACCTGACACCCTAAATATGTAAGTTTGGCTCTTGTTGTCTACCCAAAACCATGTGTGATTTGAAAACATGCTTTGGCATTTTAATAAAGAATTGTTTCTTTTTTTTTTCTCTTTCTTTTTCCAAAATAATTCCCAAAACATACTATTTTAGCATGGTGTCTCTATCACATATTTATTTTCAAAACGTATTTTTAATATTGACTCTTAAGATATATTATTTGGTTTTAAAGTTGTGTCTTACCGTATTTATCGAGAATATGTTTTCAAATAAGACCCTTTTACTCGGCAGTGAAGATATGACTTGGAATTGATTTATGAATTTTGAAATGAATTTTAAACAAGCGATTACCCAAACATGGTGGTGACATAACTCTAACTCAATTTAACCATTTATATTGCGGCTGAACCCCGATTAGATCGCCCATGATGGGCCCTTGTCTTACTAAGGCACGATAATCCTCGATCTTTGCATCGATTGCAAAACTACAATATCAATCAATTGGCCTTTTACAAATATGGGTCTTAATGCTCACCCCACAACTCATCACTGCTATATATTGGCTTTGCGCACTTGATAACGTTTGGATATCGGGACAACTCCACCCCGCGACCACATTTACTCATTCCACGTAAATTTATCGCACATAATAGTACCTTGTATGTTGGAACAACACTGCTCGATCTGCGATAAAGTTCACTATGTCTGTGCCAATACTTAATTACGATAAAGTCTAATGGGCTCTCAACCCATAAATACTTAATCTTATCACCTTGACGTTTCCTACAAACCCGCGAAGCACCTTCCAATATTAGAGGACACTTGCAACTTTCTTCCTCCTCAACGATGTTTAACACTTGAGCTGAGCCTCCAAACTAAGGGGCGCATGTGATTTCCTTTTTTATAAGTAGTTCTCAATTAACAGCTGATTACACTCGCAAAAGTGTTCGATTGTGATTAACTCCTATGATACTTACGAAAAATACTTATTTATGACGGAGTGCACAAAATGACCAACTTTAAATGAATCGATCACCATTCGACATATGTGCTAATACAAGTCGCGACAAAAAATTCATAAACCACACAACATCCAAGCCACATTACTTTGACTCAGACTCTTCCCTTTAAACTAATATGCGATAAAGTTTTTCTTACAAGATCAAAAATTATGAACGAGTGATGATAGGGGATGATGACTTGCTAAGAATAACATTTGTTCCGGTGTTTTCTTCTCATGTGTTAACAAAACTTCTTCGCAAAAGGTAACGAAGGACTTAGTCTCGAGCCCTAACCATATCGCACACACAAAGAATCATTTTCTTTAGGCACAATAGCATTTATCTAGTTTCGGGGGAAATGTTCAATTCCCCTTTCCAACGCATGTGCTAAGATTGTTTGCAGATCACTTTATTGCACTTAGCAATGTCTCGGGAATTAGAACTATTGGATAGTTTTTGTATGCCCTTAGCTTCAATCAGTTCTGATGTACTTTTGTTATTTAATGTAAATAAATGAAGTACATGTTTGATTCATGTTGTGTGGTATACTTCTGTGTAAGACCATAATAATGGACACTTAATGAGACTTGTGTTGGTTTTAAATGTTCACAGCCGTTGGATAAGTCTCGGGAGATTTATCCTGGCAAGGCTGACACTGGTGTGCTGCCAACTGTTGGGGTGGCTTGTCTCAGTCGCCAGGGTGAGACTCAAGGCACACATAGTGTAGGATTACTTGAACCCTTGAACCGGACCAGATTTCCAATATTGCCCTGGACCTTGGAGATTGATGGGCAAAATTGGAAAGTTACACTTGACCCCTAGACTCGATTATGGTACTGCACTAAGTGTCGGATTGGGCTGTCTTTGATATGCCAATCAGTGAGATCCTTAGCGGGGGTCAAAACCTATGTGTGTTGTGACAGTCTGAGAATTCATCTAAGTGGGTGATCATAGTGACGGGATCAGCCCCTTTGTCGGACAAAGGTAATGACCGGGGATGCACTCTCTCTGATGGAAACCAAGCTGTCGACAGTTGATTTCAATCGTTGGAATTTTGTTTTGCAAAATTTATATATATGATATATACCTAAGTATGGTTTCAAAGTATTTGCAAATGGTTTTAGTTCCCGGGATCCATGTAAGTAGAGAGTGCAGCACTGTTCCTTGCAGCCGAGGGAGAGGTCCTCTCTTGTCGGGTAGTGCTTGATCATTATGGGCTGAGATGTTAAGTGTAAGGCCATTTAGAATAATACCTGATGGGCTAATCTTGCATCTGCCACAGTCCCTAGGTTTTTATAAGATGGCTTGGCCCAGGGACCACTTAGTGTAAGTGTTGGGCGCATAGGGTCCATGTGATGGGCTCAAGGGGTTCACTGGGCTTTCTAGTGAATTCGGCTAGGCTTTGTAACAGAGGCTGGGCCGAACCCATGTGGCTGGGTTGTAGATCAATGCTTGGGTCCCATGCCATACAAAGAAGCCCAACTGGGCAGCAGTTTGGAAGAATATTGAGCACTTGATTCTTATTGGGCCTAAAGCCCATTTTGAACTCGGCTGATTTGATCAATCACTAGCAGGGGGCGGATCTGAGATTAGGATGAGCCCAAAAGCTTATCTAATTTGTAGATAAGATTAAGAAGAGTCCTAATCCAAATACAGATTTGGATAAGGGCAACTCCTGATATGATTAGGAGGTTTTTTTAATCATTAAGCAAGTGGAGGAAACCCTAATTCAAATTACAAGAATTCGAACCCTAGGGATTTTGCAAAACACTCTGTAGCTTTGAGATAGGATCTCAGAAACCTTGGAGAAGAAAAAGCAGTTCACCATTTTTCTCTAGCCTTCTCCTTCAGCAGTTGCCGCCATCTATTGCAGTTCGATTTCTTTGTGAGGGAAAGATCAAGAAAGAGTTCTTGATATCAATCTTTGCTGAAAGGTTGATTCAGTTCGGTGCACATTGTTTCCAAAGGATTCTTGTGAAGGATTCAGTGTGTAGGACACACTCTGCTGGCTCTGTTCCACAGTTACTGTGTCATCTATAACAGGAGCAGATCTTGGTGTCTTCTTTGGGTGTGAACACCAACTTTGGGAGATATTATTTCTCTGGATCAGGTATAATCACTCCCTTCTCTTTTGGTTCAGATCTGGTTTGGTTTTGGTTCAAGTAGGATCCTTGAATCTTGATTCTAAAATCAAGGAATGCGATTCCCAGTTGGAAGGAAGGTAGGAAATTTTTGATATTCGCCCACCCATTCCGCAATAGTTTTGGCATCCATATGATGGATCCTACCATCCCTTTCAAGAACAACACTTGATTTTCTTCTTTCTCTACGCACGTAAGGCATTCACTTATGCTGACAACCACACTCCTCCATGAGGGCTTCCAGCCTCTCAGTAGATTTTGAGAGATCGGCCTTGCCCACATTAAGATGAAGGTCATACACCCAGCGAAACCTCACCTGAGTGTTTCTTGATAGAATACATTCTATCAAGATACAGGGGGGCTGTGCCCACAAAAGCAGTAACGGGACCACCCCTAGCCACTCCCCCCCTTCCTACCAACGGTTAGGGGGAGTAAAATCCAAAAATACCACAAGAACTCAGCCATTTCTAGGAAAAAGGCAATACATATTGCAATCCCATGCGCTCTCTCGCTATCCCCCTCCCTTCTCAATTGGCCATGGGGGGCTGAAATATGGAAACTCAACATGAGCTTGCCCGTTGCTAGGAAGGAGCATTACACATAGTAATTTCCAATGTCTTTTGCTAATTTCCTTCCCATCAATGGTCAGGGGGGCTGAAGCACACAAACAAGGTGTAACATTGACCATTGGCAAGAAGGAAATGTGGTTCTGACGAACCAGCCCCTTAAAGTTGTCCTCACCAAGCCTGAGACCTCAGGATGCTTAACTAAGTGGGCCATCGAGCTCTCTGAGTTCAACCTAAGTACACGTCAAGGCCCACAATCAAAGCGCAAGCCTTGGCAGATTTTGTAATAGAATGCATCTTGATCCAAACCCTCCACCGAGCACCTGAAAATGAAGAAGGGAGTCAGCCAGAAGAGGAAGCTCAGCCCGAATGGAAACTCTTCATTGACGGATCATCCAATGCTAAGGGAAGTGGAACAGGCCACATCTGCCTTACCCCAGATAACGTTGTAGTGGAGTATGCGTTGAGCTTTGACATCCCGGCATCCAACAACAAGGCTGAGTACGAAGCCCTCCTCGCCAGACTGCAGCTCACCAAGGATCTCGGCTCCCAGCATATTGAAGTCTTCAGCAACTCACAACTGGTCATGAATCAAGTCAACGATGAGTACGAGGCCAGAGAACAAAGCATGGCCAAATACCTCGCCAAAGTTCAGGAGCTAGCTTGCCACTTCCAATGCTTCTCTCTGTAACAAGTCCCACAAGCCGAAAACGCGAGAGCTGACGCTCTCTCTAAGTTGGCAAGTACCTTGGACACGACCCTCAACAACACTATCCGCATAGACAAGCTACCTCGGCTATCCGTAGAAGAAGCACAGGTCTTACTAGTGGAAGCCGAGCTGTCGTGGATGGACCCCATTATCAACTTTCTTCTAATCGAATAACTGCCCAACGACAGAAATGAAGCCAAGAGACTCTGACGTCAGGCAGCCCACTACACTCTTACTTGAAGGGAAGTCGTAAGAAGGTCCTTCACCCTCCCTTACCTCTAATGCCTCCATTCAGAAGAAGGTGAGTATGTACTCCAAGAAATTCACGAAGGCATCTGCGGCAACCACATTAGCGGCTGAACCCAGATTCTTCACCAAGAATCGAGTAGGGAGTATGTGAGCATGACTTCAGATTATTTCTTCTACCAAGAAACAATATCAAGAACTGTTCTTGATCACTCCAAGAGGTGGAGGTTGAACTGGGTAGGGTGGCAAGAGCAAAGGGAGAAAGAGATTATAGAAAAAATTACTTCTTTAAGAAGAATTTGCCCTCCTATTTATAACATGGACTCTAAGCAGGCCCAACATTAGCACTAAATGGTCCCTCAGTCCAGCCACCTTATAAAGTCACAAGGACTATCGACTTATGTGAGATTAGACCATCAGGTTAATTATCCCTAAATGGTCTTACACTTAACCTCTCAGCCCATAATGATCAAACATTGCCCGACAACAAAGGACCTCTCCCTCGGCTGCAAGGTACAGTGTTCCACACTCTACTCACATAAATATATTTTGCAAAAACAAATCTCAACAATTTAAAATCAACTGCTAGTAGTTTAGGTTTCAATCAGAGAGAGTGGATTCCCCGATCATTCACTCTATCTGACAAAGGGGTTGATTCTGTCACTATGATCACCCACTCAGATGAATTCTTAGACTGCCCCAACATACCCAGGTTTTGACCCCCTCTAAGGATTTCATTGATTGGCATATCAAAGGTAGCCCAATCCGATACCTAGTGCAATACCATAATCGAGTCTATGTGTCAGGTGTAACTTTCCAGTTTTTCCCATCTATCTCCAAGGTCTAGAGCATAATTGAAAATGGTCCAGTTTCAAGCAAAACCACACTACATGTGTTTTAGGTCTCACCCTAGCAACTGAGAAAGTCCACCCCAACCCACTTGGCAGCACATCAGTGTCAGGGTTGGTAGGACAAATCAGCCCAAATCTACCCAACAACGGTGAAGATTCTAAACTAACACAAGTCTCATAAGTGTCCAATTTAAGAATATTATACAGAAACACACCAATATAACATGAATCAAATATATACTTTATTCATTTACAATAAATGTCATAATGTACATCAAGCTGATTGGAGCTAAGGGCATACACTATCTAATAGCTCCCACTTACACTTAGGTCCAATTGGGTACAAGTCAGAGTCTCATACTTTCCATGTGTTTCTCAAACACTTTCTGTGTCAGTGGCTTAGTCACTTACGCAATGTATTCGACCTCGGTTGTAGAATCTATAGTGGACAACTGTTTGCTACTCTTCCATTTAACTACACAGGACCCCATCATGAAGATGTAACTAGATATAGACTTTCTATCATCTTGGTCTGACTGGAAATTGACATCAGTATACCCCTTGATCTGTAGTGAACTACCATCGAATACCAGACAAAACTCTTTTGTCCTTCGAAGGTATTTTAGTATATGTTTCACAACTATACAGTGCTCCTGACCTGGGTTAGATTGAAACCTACTTACCACACTCACTACCTGAGCAATGTCAAGCTAAGTGCACAGCATGGCATACATGATGCTCCCTATGGCTGAAGCATAGGGAGTCTCTCTTATGCCTTCAATCTCCTCGGGAGTCTTGGAAGACATGCCCTTGGACAAAATGACTCCGTGCCTAAAAGGAGCATTTCCTTTCTTGGAGTTCTACAAACTATAACTTTTGACAATCTTGTCAATGTAAGTAGACTAGGATAATCCTATTCTCTTCGATCTATCTCCATAGAGTCAAAGCCACATTATCCTCTTCGATCTATCTCTATAGACTCAAAGTCTCAAGATGTAGAAGGCTTCTCCAAGATCTTTCATGGATAAGCTGTGAAAGCTATACCTTCACTATAGTTAACATTCCTATGTCATTCCCAATGAGTAGAATGTTATCTACATACAGAACCAGGAACGTAACCTTATCTCCCACTGTCTTCCTGTAAACACAGGTTTCATCCGGATTCTTTTCAAAGTTAAAATGTTTGACAGTAGAGTCAAACCAGATGTTCCAGCTCCTACAAGCTTGCTTAACTCCACAAATGGATTGATTGAGTTTATACACCATTTGCCAAATCTCGTAATTATTGTATGCTGCTACAGTTTGCAGGATCCTAATAGACTTAAGCATGGTTTCTGGCAAAAAGGTTTCCTCATAGTCGATTTCCACTTTCTGAGTGTACCCTTTTGCCACAAGTAGAGCTTTATAAGTCTCAATGTTACCATCTGGGCCCTTCTTCCTCTTATAAATCCACTTGCAATCAATTGCTCTCACCCCAGGGGGGGTGTCTACAAGAGTCCAGACCTTGTTGGTCTCCATCGAGTCCACCTCGGCTTTCATTGCGTCTACCCACTTCAAGGAATCTATGTCCAACACAGCTTTCGTATAAGTCACAGTATCTTCCTCACTGCTCGTGGATTTCACCAAGTAACTTTCTTGGTCATAGCCATAACGAACTGGAGGCCTGGATACCCGAGTAGACCTTCTTGGTTGGTTATTATCTGAAGCTTGTGGGACATCTCCCCCTACCCCTAAGCACTCCTCATCAAGAACAACTTCCTGATGATGATTGTTCAGGATGTAATCTTCTTCCAAGAAATGGGCATTTTGACTATAAAACACCTTTTGCTCTTTTGGGTTAGAATAAATATCCTACAGAGCCATTGGGGTATCCTACAAATAGGCAACGACTAGTCATGAAACCCTGAACCAGACCAAAATTACAGTATTGCCGTGGACCTTGGAGATAGATGGGCAAACCTTGAATGTTACACATGACCCCTAGACTCGATTATGATAATGTACTAGGTGTTAGATTGGGCTATCTTTGATGTGCCAATCAGTGAGATCCTTAGAGGGGGTCAAAACCTGGGCATATTGGGACAGTCTGAGAATTCATCTGAGTGGGTGATCATAGTGCAGGATCAGCCCCTTTGTTTGACAAAGTGAATGATCGAGAAAATGCACTCTCTCTGATAGAAACCTAAACTACCGGTAGTGGATTTCAAATGTGTTTGAAATTTGGTTTTGCAAAATATATTTATATAGAGATATACTTATATATATTATGGTTTCAAAATGTTTGCAAAAGGTTTTAATTCCTGGGATCCATGTGAGTAGAGAGTGCAGCACTATACCTTGCAGCTGAGGGAGATTCACAGTCTCTATCACTGAGATAGGAGGGAAATCTCAGAGATGAATAAATGGAAATGAAACATAGATTAAAAGCCATATCTATGTAGATAACATTAACCAAATCAGGTTGTGGACTAATATTTTCTTTGCCTTTTATCAGAAATTGAAAACGGACAATTCACCAAACTGTTGGAGCTAGTTCATGACCATGGTCTCAAGATGATAGGATACATCAATGAACTAGAGGCTCTTGAATCTGGCTAGATCATGTCACCAAAGTGGATGCCATCTTGAACTCTTTGCCTCCTTCCTTCAATCAGTTCATAATGAATTACAATATGAACAAGCTAAATGTTAGCCTTTAGGAACTCAGCAATATGCTGCAGAGGGCCAAAGAACTGATAAAAAAGGATGAGCCCATAGCCATGCTTATTGAAGGTGGCAAATAGGGCAAGAAGAAGAGGAAGGCAAAGAAGAAACCTCAGAAGAAAACTAGCAAGCCAAAAAAGCAGAGGAAGGACAAGGCATCAAATGCTTGTCACTTCTGTAAACACACAGGCCACTGGAAGAGGAAATGTCTTTAGTACCTAGAGACCAAGAAACAAGATAATTTTGAATCCTTTGTCATAGAGACCAATATGTTGGTCACTTTTGCTTCCTAGTGTATTGACTTTGGGGCTTCAAGTCATGCATGTAATACATTGCAGGGGTTCAAAACAAGTAGAAGACTGAGTAATGGAGAAGTGATTCTTTACTTGGGGACTTCTGTAAATGTTGCAGCTATAGCCATAGGAACTATAGAATTGTATTTCAGAGAAGGAATGATTACATTAAAAGATTGTCTTTATGTACCCAATTTGAGAAGAAATTTGATTTCTGTTTCAAAACTGTGTGCGGATGGTTATTCTGTTTTTTTAGTAATGTGATTACTATCAAAAGGAATGACAAATTCCTCGCATATGTAGAACTTGAGAATGGTCTCTATGTTTTTCATCATTCTTTGGAAACAAATATAGCTGAAACTATGTCGGATAATAACCCCAAGAAAAGAACTCGTGATATAGTGAATCCCACGTGCCTATTGCATTACCGACTTGGCTACATCAACATAAATCGTATCACAAGGTTGGTAAAGAATGGTCCTTTAGATTTTTTAACTGTAGAAGATCTTCCAACCTGTGAACCTTGCCTTTAAGAGTAAGATGATGAAACAACCATTTAACAGTAAGCCAGAAATATCAACAAGCACGCTTGACCTTATACATACTGATGTATGTGTTCCATGAACGTTAGGACACATAACCAGCATGTTTATTTCATAACATTTAACGATGATAACTCCCGATATGGTTACATGTACCTAATGAGACACAAGTCTGAATCCTTTGAAAAGTTCAAAGAGTTCAGGCAAGAGGTCAAGAAACAATTGGGGAAACACATTAAGGCCCTTCGATCAGATCGAGTAGGAAAATATCTCTCTGGCGAATTGAAGGACTACTTAAAGGAAAATGGGATAGTATCACAACTAACTCCTCTTGCTACACCATAGTTAAACGGTGTCTCAGAGAGGTGGAACCGGACTTTATTGAATATGGTCCAATCACTTCTCGTACACTCGGAATTACCCACATCCTTTTGGGGTTACGCATTAGAGACTGTGATATACGTGCTGAACTAGTTTCTAACCAAATCCGTTCTGAAGACTCCCTATGAACTTTGGACCAGTAAGAAACCAAGTGTAAGACACTTGAAGATTTAGGATTGTCCAACACATGTTAAAAGAACAAGTGCTAACAAATTGGAATCTAAGACCAGTCGTTGCCTATTTGTAGGTTACCCAAAAGGCTCTGTAGGGTATTAATTCTATGACCTAGGACAACAGAAGGTGTTCTATAGTCAAAATGCCCATTTCTTAGAGGAAGATTACATCCTGAACAATCATCATTAGGAAGTTGTTCTTGATGAGGAGAGCTCAATAATCATGGGAGATGTCCCAAAAGCTCCAGTTAATAACCAACCTAGGAAATCTACCTAGTCATCCAGGCCTCCAGTTCATTACGGCTATTACCAAGAAAGTTACTTGGTGGAAAACACGACCAATGAGGAGGATCCCGTGACTTATACAGAAGCTATGTCAGACATAGATTCTTTGAAGTGGGTAGATGCCATGAGAGCTGAGATGGATTCAATGAGGACCAATGGAGTCTGGACTCTAGTAGATCCGCCCCCTGGGGTAATAGTAATTGGTTGCAAATGGATCTATAAGAGGAAGAAGGGCCCCGATGGTAAGGTTGAGGCCTACAAGGCTCATCTTGTGGCGAAAGGGTACACTCAGAAAGAGGGAATCATTTATGAGGAAACATTTTCGCCCATGGCCATGATTAAATCCATTAGGATCCTGATAGCTGTAGTAGCATACCATGACTACGAGAATTGACAAATGGATGTCAAAACCGCTTTTCGGAATGGAGATCTTACTAAAAATATCTATATGCAACAACCACAAATTTTATATCTCTAGGTAAAGAGCACATGGTATGTAAACTTAATTTATCCATATATGGACTTAAGCAAGCATCTAGGAGCTAGAACATCCAGTTTGACTCTACTGTCAAACAGTTTGACTTTGAGCAAAATCCGGATGAACCCTGTGTTTACAGGAAGACTAGTGCGGATAAAGTTACGTTCTTGGTTCTGTATATAGACGACATTCTACTCATTTGGAATGATGTAGGAATGTTGACTATGGTGAAAGTATGGCTTTCACAACAAATCTCCATGAAAGATCTTGGAGAAGCCTCTTATATCTTGGGACTTCAACTCTATAGAGATAGATCGAAGAGGGTAATAGGATTATCCTGTCTACTTACATTGACAAGATAGTCAAGAGATACAATATGGAAAACTCCATGAAGGGAAGCGTTCCTTTCTGGCATGGAGTCACTCTGTCCAAGGGTGTGTCTCCTAAAACACCTGAGGAGATTGGGGGCAAGAAGAAAGTTCCCTATGCCCCTGCCGTAGGAAGCATGATGTACATTATGAAATTTATTGTAAATTAATAAGGTACATAATTTATTCATGTTATTATGGTGTGTTTCTGTGTAATATCCTTAAACTGGACACATAAGAGACTCGTGTTAGTTTAGAATCTTCACAGCCGTTGGATAGATCTAGACAGATTTATCCTGCCAAGGCTGACACTCAAGTACCGCCAAGTTGGTTGGGGTGGCTTGTCTCCACTACCAGGGTGAGACCTGAGGTACTTGTAGTGTGGGTTTTCTTAAAACCCTAAACCGGACCAAAATTCCAGAATTGCCCTGGACCTTAGAGATAGATGGGCAAAACTGGAGTGTTACACCTGACCCCAAGACTCGATTATGATACTGCAATAGGTGTCAGATTGGGTTGTCTTTGATATGCCAATCAGTGAGATCCTTAGAGGGGCCAAAACCTGGTTATGTTGGGACAGTCCGAGAATTCATCTGAGTGGGTGATCATAATGACAGGATCAACACCTTTGTCGGACAAAGTGAATGATCGGGGATGCACTCTCTCTGATGGAAACCTAAACTGCCGACAGTTGATTTCAACCATTGAAATTTGTTTTGCAAAATATATTTATATAGAGATATACATATATATATTATGGTTTTAAAATGTTTGCAAAAGGTTTTAATTCCCGGGATCCATGTGAGTAAAGAGTGCAACACTGTACCTTGCAGCCGAGGGAGAGTTCCTCTCTTGTCGAGCAGGGTTTGATCATTATGGTTGAGAGGTTAAGTGTAAGACCATTGAGTGTTATACCTGATGGACTAATTAGTGTAAATGTTGGTCCCATTGTGATGGACTAATTAGTGTAAGACCATAGTGATGAACTCAGGGGTTTACTGCATTCAGTAGTGAATTCGGCTAGGCCTTGTAATAGAGGCTAGGCTGAACCCATGTGGCTGATGTGTAGATCAATGATAGGGTCCCACGCCATACAAAGAGAGCCAACCTAGCCAGCATTTAAGTGGAAGTGAGCCTAAAAGCCCATTTCGAACTGGGTTAATTATATTTATTAAATAGGGGCGGATCTGGGATTTGGATCAGCAGATATGATAAGGGATTATCCTTATCCACTTAAAGAGTTCAGGTCCAAATAATGATTTGGATCAAAGGAACTCCTAATTTGATTAGGAAGGATGATCTTTATCTGCAGATAAGATAAGGGATTATCCTTATCACTTAAAGTGTCCAAATCCAAATAAAAGATTTGGATTAGGAAACTCCTAATGGGATTAGGAGATTTTTGCTTTAAGGCTATAAATAAGAGAGTAGGGTGAACGTCCAAAGACACATTCGCTGAATACAGAGAGAAGATAACACAGTTAGACTACTCTTGCCTTTTGCTCTTTTTCTTCCTGCTCTTGCCGTCCTACCCTATTCGATAACCAGTTCTTGGATTGGATCAAGATTTGATCTTGATATTGTTTCTTGCTAGAAGAAACAATTTAGAAGTTGTGGTCACTGTCCTATTCGATTCTTGCTGAAGAATCACTAGTTCTTGGTGAAGAACTACCTGCTGATCCTGCCTCACCCTAAGTTGTGTTATCTTCAGTGGAGGGAGGATTTGGTACCCTCTTTGGGCGTGAACACCTACGTTGGGAGGAGCATTCTTGCATGGATTCTATATCTGGTATATCCCTCCCTTAATTTGGTTTCAAATTTGGTATGGTTTGGTTACAAGAACGAACCTTGAAAATACAGTTTTCTAAATCTTGCAATAGGATTCCCGAATGGGAGTAAAGAAATTTTTTGAAATTTCACCCAACCTTCTTGCAAGGTTCGGCCATCCATATGATGGATCTCCCATCCCTTCAGTGGTATCAGAGCCAGGTTCACGTCTTGAACCAAAATAGAACAGATCTAAACTTGTGCAAATGGGCAGAAGGCGTTCTACTCGATTTGCGTAGTTAGCGCTTTTTTTTGGGAATTGGTTCCCAGATTATGGGCAGATGATCTAGAAAATAAATCTTTATTATTCTCTAAAATTTATAGAATTGTTCTGTAATTTTTTCTTGAATTTTTGGGCTGCACATATGATGTAGATCGAATCTTTATGGTGTCAAGATTGACACACCTTGTGATTTCTATTCTATTCAATTATGGTTTGTAACTATTTTTTTTTTATTTTTAGAAAACTTGTATAGGAATTTGTTGTGATGTAATAATAGAAAAAAATAGGTTTTTCTATTTTATTTCCATCTAAAGATCGCTGGAGCGCGCAACAGAGGAGAAGAAATTTTTGCGAAAACAAGTTCTACGATTTGCAATTTTGCAGATATCGATTCTGCAATCAGCGATTAACTGTTCTTTGCAGGTTTGTAGGATATCCAAGAAAATCACAGTGCAGCCCTTTGATGTTAGTTTCTTGATAATTTGATTATCTTGAATTAATTTATTTTCAGATCATCATTCTTGAGTTAAATCTTGAATTGGACACCAAAACTTGGGCTGATTTACACTAGATTTGGTCCAAATTGGTTGGACCGAATTGTTGGTTCGATGGGGTTTATTTTTCTAACCCTAATTCAATTCAGGCCAGAGAGTCGATCGATGGCCCACTTCAATCTTTAATTCAGCCCACCTCTATAAAAACCTAATTTTAATAAGATAATGACTAAATCAGACCTAAATTAGCTACATGGGCCGAACTGCCTTTTGCAGTATAACCCATGTACCTAGATGATGTTTTATGATAATATTATGGGCTCTGTTGGGGCTCATACTGATTTAATCTAATTAATTAAGGTTTTTACAGATATTTTAATTGATTGGATCAATTTATTTCATGCATGTGATGTAGAGATGTGTCGTGTGCTACATACATGGACCATAAGTACTTGGCCCATGATTATTTCGATAATGACTCTTTCGTACACCATGGTTGAATGCACATCATTGCCATGGTGTCCATTTGGTGGGCCCCACATCAATTTCCTCCCCAAGAGGAACCGTGCGAAACCCTAGCCGTTTAGGGCCCATCTAAATCTGGCTTTGAGAAAGTCAGTGGGAGCCACTTTGGTTTGACATAAACAAAAATAGAGCATAATATTTAGTTCCCTCCACTGAAATATGAGTGCATGTGATAGGGAGATTCATATGATGAACTCTCTAAAGGCCTTCCATCATTAAAATGAAGATGGGTCCTTCAGTAATGAGGAAATGCACCATAAATTGGGCTATCCATTTGCTGTTGGATCTATTGGATTGTTCCATAAGATGATAGGGGCGTCATAGACTGATGTGGGAGGGGCCTATCCTAAAATGGAAGACTCTCTCATGATACCTTGACGTTCACGAATATGATGGGTGGGAACTTACTAGATAGAAAGGTTTAACCTAAAATGGCAATGAACCTTGTCTGACAGAGGCCAAAGGGAAAGCTCATGAGATGAGTGGATATTATCCATCATAGAAGGTGGTGGGGTTATGAAGATGAAACAGTTGGCTCCATGCACTGTATGTAGTTTCCCACATTTCCAGAGACATAGTTCACAGTCTCTGTCACTATGATAGGAGGGAAATCTCAGAGATGAATAAATGAAAATGAAACATAGATTAAAAGCCATATCTATGTGGATAACATGAATCAAATCAGGTTGTGGACTAATATTTGCTTTGCCTTTTATCAGAAATGGCAAACGAACAATTCACCAAACTGTTGGATGGCAATAAGCTTAAGGGCCCAAATTATGCTGACTGGTATCGTAACCTTATGCTGGTCCTAACGTCCGAGAAGTTGGACAAGGTTACTTAGAACCCTGCTCCGGATCATCCGGGAGATAGGGCTTCTGAGGCCCGTAGGAGGGAGTATCAAGAATGGGAGGAGAAAAACTCTTGCCCGGTGCTATATCATAGCCTCCTTAAGACAATCAGATACAATGACAATTCGATCAGTTCAAACTGTCCAAAGATATCTTGGATAGTCTAAGGACAATGTATGAGGAGCAGAATCGTTTTACTCGTTAGAAGGTCCTAAAATGGTTTATGACCGCACAAATGTCCAAGAACCAGCTAGTTCATGACCATTGTCTTAAGATGATGGGGTACATCAGTGAACTGGTGGCTCTTGGATCAGGGCTAGATCATGTCACTAAGCTTGATGCCATCCTGAACTCTTTGACTCTTTCCTTCAATCAGTTCATCATGAATTACAATATGAACAAGCTATATTTTAGCATCCAGGAACTCAACAATATGCTGCCAAGGGCCTGAAAGATCAACAGGCACGCTTGACTTTATACATACTGATGTATGTGTTCCATGAATGTTAGGACACGTAACTAGCATGTTTATTTCGTAACATTTAGCGATGATCACTCTTGGTATGGTTATGTGTACCTAACGAGACACAAGTCTGAACCCTTTGAAAAGTTCACAGAGTTTAGGCAAGAAGTTGAGAAACAGTTGGGGAGACACATCAAGACCCTTCGATCAGATCGAGGAGGCGAATATCTGTCTGACGAATTCAAGGACTACTTAAAGGAAAATGGGATAGTATTACAACTAGCTCCTCCTGCAACACCACGATTAAATGGTGTGTCAGAAAGGAGGAATCGGACTTTATTGGATATGGTCCGATCACTTCTTGTACAGTAGGAATTACCCACATCCTTTTGGGGTTACGCATTAGAGACCGCAATATACGTGCTGAACCGGACCCAACCAAATCCATTATGAAGACTCCCTATGAGCTTTGGACCAGTAAGAAACCAAGTGTAAGACACTTGAAGATTTGAGGTTGCCAACACATGTTAAAAGAACAAGTGCTGACAAATTGGAATCTAAAACCAGTCGTTGCCTATTTGTAGGTTATCCAAAAGGCTTTGTAAGGTATTTATTCTATGCCCATTACTTGGAGGAAGATTACATCTTGAACAATCATTGTCAAGAAGTTGTTCTTGATGAGGAGAGCTCAAGAGTAGTGGGAGATGTCCCACAAGCTCTAGTTAATAACCAACCTAGGAGAACTACCCGGGAATCCAGGCCTCCAGTTCGTTCCAGATATGTCCAAGAAAGTAACTTAGTGGAAGCCACGACCACTGAGGAGGATCCCATGACTTATACGAAAGCTATGTTGGACATTGACTCCTTGAAGTGGGTAGATGCCATGAGAGCTGAGATGGAGTCAATGGAGACCAATGTAGTCTGGACTCTAGTAGATTAGTCTAGACTCTGGTAGATCCGCCCCCTGGGGTAAAAGAAATTGGTTGCAAATGGATCTATAAGAGGAAGAAGGGCCCCGATGATAAGGTTGAGACCTACAAGGCTCGTCTTGTGGCGAAAGAGTACATTCAGAAAGAGGGAATTGATTATGAGGAAACCTTTTTGCCCGTGGCCATGCTTAAATCCATTAGGATCCTCCTAGTTGTAGCAGCATACCATGACTACGAGATTTGGCAAATGGATGTCAAAACCGCATTCTTGAATGAAGATCTTACTAAAGATATCTATATGCAACAACTGCATGGTTTCATAGTTGTAGATCAGGAACACATGGTATGTAAACTTAATCGATCCATATATGGACTTAAGCAAGCTTCTAGGAACTGGAACATCCGGTTTGACTCAACTGTCAAATAATTTGACTTTGAGCAAAATTCGGATGAGCCCTGCGTTTTCAAGAAGACCAGTGGGGATAAGGTTATGTTCTTGGTTCTGTATGTAGACGACATTCTACTCATTGGGAATGATGTAGGAATGTTGACAATGGTGAAAGACTGGTAAATACCATTGCTAATCCGTCCAACGAGGATTGACAACGGGGAATGATGTAGGAATGTTCTTGGTTCTGTATGTAGACGACATTCTAATCCGGCCAACCATTGCTCAGGCTATGAGTGTGGTAAGTAGATACCAATCTATCATAGGACAAGAGAATTGGACCACTGTGAAGAACATACTGAAATACCTTCAAAGGACAAAAGAGTTTTGTCTGGTATTCGATGGTAGTTCACTATCGATCCTTGTGTATACTGATGCCGATTTCCAGTCAGATCCAGATGATAGAAATTCTACATCTGGATACATCTCTATGGTGGGGTCCTGTGTTGTTAGTTGGAAAAGCAGCAAACAAGGGTTCACTACAGATTCCACAACCGAGGCTGAGTACATTGCCGCAACTGAAGTTGCCAAAGAAGTCGTATGGATAAAGAAGTTCATTCAGGAATTAGATGTAGTTCCATCCAGCATGTAGCATCAGCGTAGAGATAGTTGGAAGTACCATGTACTACGGGAGATAGTTGGAAGAGGGGACGTCCTGATTCAGAATGTAGCATCAGCGGAAAATGTAGCAGACCCATTGACTAAGCCATTGACACAGAAAGTGTTTGAGAAACACGTGGAAAGTATGGGCCTTCGGCTTATACCCGATTGGACCTAAGTGCAAGTGGGAGCTGTTAGATAGTGTATGCCCTTAGCTCCAATCAGCAAGATATACATTATGACATTTATTTGTAAATGAATAAAATAAATATTTTATTCATGTTATTATGGTGTGTTTCTGTGTAATACCCTTAAACTTGACACATATGAAACTCGTGTTTGTTTAGAATCTTCACAGTCATTGCATAGATCTGGGGAGATTTATCTTGCCAAGGCTAACACTGATGTACTGCCAATTTGGTTGGGGTGGCTTGTCTCAGCTGCTAGGGTGATACCTGAGGTACTTGCACTATGGGTTTTCTTGAAACCCTGAACCGGACCAAAATTCTAGTATTGCCCTGGACCTTGGAGATAGATGGGCAAAACTGGAATGTTACACCTGACCCCTAGAGTCGATTATGATACTGCACTAGGTATCAGATTGCGTTGTCTTTGATATGCCAATCAGTAAGATGCTTAGAAGGGGTCAAAACCTGGGTATGTTGGGACAGCCTGAGAATTCATCTGAGTGGGTGATCATAGTGATAGGATCAGCCCCTTTGTCGGACAAAGTGAATGATCGGGGATGCACTCCCTCTGATGGAAACCTAATCTGCTCGCAGTTGATTTCAACTGTTGAAATTTGTTTTGCAAAATATATTTATATAGACATATAAATATATATATTATGGTTTCAAAATGTTTGCAAAAGGTTTTATTTCCTGGGATCCATGTGAGTACAGAGTGCATCACTGTACCTTGCAGCCGAGGGAGAGGTCCTCTCTTATCGAGCAGTGTTTGATCATTATGGGTTCAGATGTTAAGTGTAAGACCATTGAGGGTTATACCTGATGGGCTAATCTTGCATCTGCCCACTGTCCTTGGGCCTTCATAAGATGGCTGGACCCAATGACCAATTAGTGTAAATGTTGGGCCCATTAAGAGGCCATAGTGATGAACTCAGGAGTTCACTGCATTCAGCAGTGAATTCGGCTAGGCCTTGTAATAGAGGCTAGGCTGAACCCATGTGGCTGATGTGTAGATCAATGATAGGGTCCCACGCCATACAAAGAGAGCCAACCTAGCCAACATTTAAGTGGAAGTGAGCCTGAAAGCTTAAAGGGCCTAAAAGCCCATTTCGAACTGGGTGAATTAGATTTATTAAATAGGGGCGGATCTAGGATTTGGATCAGGAGATATGATAAGGGATTATCCTTATCCACTTAAAGAGTCCAGATCCAAATAAAGATTTGGATCAAAAGAACTCCTAATTTGATTAGAAAGGATGATCTTTATCTGTAGATAAGATAAGGGATTATCCTTATCACTTAAAGTGTCCAAATCCAAATAAAAGATTTGGATTAGGAAACTCCTAATGGGATTAGGAGATTTTCTCTTTAAGGCTATAAATAAGAGAGCAGGGCGAACGTCCAAAGACACATTCGCTAAATACAGAGAGAAGACAACACAGTTAGACTACTCTTGCCTTCTGCTCTTTTTCTTCCTACTCTTGTTGTCCTTCCCTATTGGATCTCCAGTTCTTGGTTTGGATCAAGATTTGATCTTGATATTGTTTCTTGCCAGAAGAAACAATTTAGAAGTTGTTCTCACTATCCTATTTGATTCTTACTGAAGAATCACTAGTTCTTGGTGAAGAACTACCTGCTGATCCTACCTCACCCTAAGTTGTGTTATCTTCAGTGGAGGGAGGATTTGGTACCCTCTTTGGGCGTGAACACCTATGCTGGGAGAAGCATTCTTCATGGATTCCGTATTAGGTATATCCCTCCCTTAATTTGATTTCATATTTGGTCTAGTTTGGTTACAAGAACGAACCTTGAAAATGTAATTTTCTAAATCTAGGAATAGGATTCGCGGATGGGAGTAAAGAAATATTTTGAAATGTTGATCAACCTTCCTGCAGGGCTCGGCCATCCATATGATGGATTTCCCATCCCTTCAGCATCATGCATGCCATGCTGTCCACTAGGCTAGACATTGCTCAAGTCATGAGTGTGGTAACTAGATACAGTCTAACCCAGGACAAGAGCATTGGACCGTTGTGAAAAACATACTGAAATACCTTCGAAGGACCAAAGAGTTTTGTCTGGTATTCGATGGTAGTTCACTACAGATCCTTGGGTATATCGATGCTGATTTCCAATCAGACCCAGATGATAGAAAGTCTACAACTAGAAACATCTTTAAGATGGGGTCCTGTGCAGTTAGCTGGAAAGGCTGCAAATAGGGGTCCACAACAGATTCCACAACCGAGGCCAAGTACATTGCCGCAAGTGAAGTTTCCATGGAAGCCGTATGGATGAAGAAGTTCATTCAAGAATTATGAATAGTTCCTTATAGCACATCACCCATTCCATTGTTGTCTGAGGCTTTTTATTTGCCCTCCTCTTTTTCTTACCTAAATTTCCACCTTTAATAAGCATGGCGATCAGTTTGTCCTTCTTAATCAATTCCTCAACTCTCTGCAACATATTGCTAAGTTCTTGAAGGCTAACATTTAGCTTATTCATGTTATAGTTCATGATAAACTGATTGAAGGAGGGAGGCAAGGAGTTCAGGATGACATCAACTTTGGTGACATGATCAAGCCCTAACCTGAGAGCCTCCAGTTCATTGATGTAACCCTCATCATTAGACAATGGTCACGAACCATTTGGCTCTCAATCATTTTAGCGGTCATAAACAGCTTTAAGACTTTCTGTCAAGTAGAACAATTATGCCCGTCATACATCGTTCTTAGACTATCGATGATATCCTTGGACACTTCGATCTAATCGAACTGTCTCTGTATCAGATTCTCGATGGAGGATATGATGTAGCACCGGGCAAGAGAGTTCATCTCTTTCCTTGATATTCCTTTCTACAGGCCTTAGAAGCCCTATCAACCGGACGATCCGGAGTAGGGTTTTTAGCAACCTTGTCCAATTACTCGGACATTAATACCAGCATAAGGTTACAAAACCAATCAGCATAGTTTGGGCCCTTAAGTTTATTGTCGTCCAACAATTTGGCAAACTTTCCAGCTGCCATTTCTGATAAAGGCAAAGTAGATTATTAGTCCACAACCTAAATTGATTCATGTTAACTACATAGAAATGTCTTTTAATTTATGTTCAATTTCCATTTATTCATCTCTGAGATTTCCCTCCAATCTTAGTGACGGAGACTACGATGTATGTCTCTGAAAATGTGGAAAACCATATACATGTATGGAGCCAACTGTTTTAGCTGCATAACCCCACCACCTTTTGTGAAGGATCATATCCACTCATCTTATGAGCTTTCCCTTTGGCCTCATTTAAACAATGTTCACTAACATTTTAAGTTAAACCTTTCTGTCTAGTAAGTGCTTACCCATCATATTCGTAAACGCCAAGGTACCGTGAGAGAGTCTTCCATTTTAGGATAGGCCCCTCCCACATTGGTATATGACGCCCCTATCATCTTATCCAACAATCCAATAGACTTACCAGCAAATGATGGAACGCATTTAGAGAGTTTATCATATGAATCTCCCTTTCACATGCACTTATATTTTGCTAGAGGGAACGAGTAATTACGCCCTATTTCCTTTTTAGGTCAAACCAAAGTGGCTCCCACCAACTTTCTCAAAGTCAGATTTAGATGGGCCCTAAACGGGTTAGGGTTCCGCACGGTTCCTCTTGGGGAGGAAGCTGAAGTGGGGCCCATGGGAAGGGAGATCATCCAATGATCTTAAGGACACCAAGGCAATGATGTGCACTCAACCATGGTGAGCACAGAGAGCCACTAACGAATGAACATGGGCCAAGTGCTTATGGCCCATGTACGAAGAACATCACTCATCACAAACATCCACATGCATGAGAATTAATCCAATCAATCACATAAACTGTAAAAACCCTAAAACATTAGGTTAAAACAATATCAGCCCATTTGCAGCCCATTGTTAGACAGTTATGCCCTTAGCTCCAATCAGATTGATGTGTCTTATGATATTTACTGTAAATGAATAAAGTACATAATTGATTAATGTCATTGTGGTGTGTTTCTGTGTAATACCCTTAAACTGGACACTTATGAAACTCATGTTAGTTTAAAATATTCATAGCCATTGTATAGATTTGGGGAGATTTATCCTACCAAGGCTGACACTGATGTGCCGCCAAGTTGGTTGGGGTGGCTTGTCTCAGCTACCAGGGTGTGACATTAGGCACCTGTAGTGTGGGTTTTCTTGAAACCCTGAACCAGACCAAATTCCAGTATTGCCCTGGACCTTAGAGATATATGGGCAAAACTGGAATGTTACACCTGACCCCTGGACTCGATTATGGTACTGCACTAGGTGTCGGACTGGGTGTCTTTGATATGCCAATCAGTGAGATCCTTAGAGGGGTCAAAACCTGGGTATGTTGGGACAGTCCAAGAATTCACTTGAGTGGGTGATCATAGTGACAAGATCAGCCCCTTCGTCAGACAAAGTGAATGATCGGGTAATGCCCTCTCTCTGATGGAAAACTAAACTGCCAGTAATTGATTTCAAACATTGAGATTTGTTTTGCAAAATATATTTATATAGAGATATACATATATATATTATGGTTTCAAAATGCTTGCAAAAGGTTTTAATTCCGAGGATCCATGTGAGTAGAGAGTGCAACACTATTTCTTGTAGCCGAGGGAGATGTCCTCTCTTGTCAGGCAGTGTTTGATCATTATGGGCTGAGAGGTTAAGTTTAAGACCATTGAGGGTAATACCTGATGGGCTAATCTTGCATCTGTCCATAGTCCTTGGGTTTACATAATGTGGTTGGACCCAAGAACCATTTAGTGTAAATGTTGGGCCTACTAAGAGCCCATACTAATGGGCTCAGGGGTTCATTGTCTCCAACAGTTAATTCAGCCAGGCCTTATAACAGAGGCTAGGCTGAACCCATATGGCTTTTGTGGAGATCAATGTTAAGGTCCCATGCCAAACAAAGAGAGCCAAGCTAGCTAGCAAATTAAAGGGGAAGTGAGCCTGATAACATAATGGGCCTAAAGCCCATTTCGAACTGGGCTTAAATAAGTTAATTAAAAGGAGGTAAGATTTGATTATTATCAGCTAAAAGGATAAGATAAGTCTTATCCATTTAATAGTCCAGATCCCAATATCAAATCTGGATCAAGAAACTCTCTCCTAATTAGATTAGGAGGCTGATCCAAAGAAGACTATAAATAGGGGGCGAATTCCTCAGTTTTAACACACAACAACCTGTAAACTTCTCTCCTATTCTTGCCATCCCTACCCAATTTGATCTCCTCTTGTGGAATTGATCACGAAAGGTTCTTGATATTGTTTCTTGGTTGAAGAAACAATCTGAAGTCGTGCTTACCAGCCCCTGTTCGATTCTTGCTGAAAAATCCTAGTTCTTGTTGAAGAGCCATCCTGTTGATCCTACCTCATCACACACTGTGTCATCTTCAGTGGAAGAGGGTTTTGGTCTTCTCCTTGGGCGTGGCCACCTTCATTGGGAGTTACTGCTACTTCGTATCACGTATATCCTCCTCTCTTTTGGTTTCAGATCTGGTCCGGTTTTGGATTCAAGATTGATCCTTGAAAATGCAGTTTTCTAAAATAGGGAATGCGATTCCCAGATGGGAGAGAGAGAAATTTTTGAAATTTCGCCCAACCTTCTTGTAGGGTTCAGCCATCCATATGATGGATCTCTCATCCCTTCACCCAAAACATTATCATATAAAATTATCTAGATATATGACCTAAACTGCAAAAAGCAATTCGGCCCATATAACACTTGTGTTGATTTGGGCTAATGTAGTTTCAACTTAACAAAACTGGGTTTTACAGGAGTGGGGGTTGAATTAGATCTTGTATTGGGCCATCAAACCGCTGGCCCATAATCAAAATTTATGGCTGATAACAGACCCTATTGAACCACAGATTCGGTCCAACCAGTTTGGTCCAATCTGTGTCAAATCGGCTTAGGGTTTGGTGTCTATTGCAAGATCCAATTCAAGAAAATGATCTGAAAATTAATTATAGCCAAAAAAGACATTCAAGATCAGCAGAACAACAATCATAGGGCTGCTCGTTTGGCTGCAATCCTGCAAGAAAAAAGTTAGTTCGTAGATCGCAGGTTCCATATCTACAAATCGCAAATGGCTGAATTCAGTTCTACAAAATCTTCTCCTTTCGTGCGCTTTTAACAGTTCTTCCAATTAAAAAAATAGGAAAACCTAATTTTCTATTAATTACATCAGAATAAATCCAATACATTTTGTCTAAAAATAAAAAAAATATTTATAAGCCGAATTGAATAGAATAATATAGTAGGGTGCGTAGTTCTTGGCGCAAATAAATATTTTGATCTCCACCATACAAATAGGCCAGAAATGAAGAAATAAAAATAGAACAAATCTATAATTATTGCAGATAAATGAAGAATTAATTTTCAGACCATATGCCCAAAAATTGGGAACCAATTCCCAGAAAACAACAATCTGCGCAAATCAGGTAGAACCGATTCAGCCCATTTGCACAGGTTTAAATCAGGTCTGATTTGGTTCAAGAATTAAACTTGGCTCTGATACCACTGAAGGGAAGGGAGATCGATCATATGGATGGCCGAACCATGTAGGGAGGTTGGGCAAAATTTCATAAAATTTCTTTCTCCCTTCTGGGAATCTTATTCCCCAATTTAGAAAACTGTATTTTCAAGGTTCGTTCTTGAAACAAACCGGACCAGATTTAAAACCAAAAGAGGGAGAGGAATACATGATACGGAATCCACGCAAAATTTTCTCCCAATGTAGGTGTTCACGCCCAAAGAGGTCACCAAAACCCGCCTCCACAGAAGCTGACGCAGCTTATGTTGAGGCAAGATCAACGAAGGGGTTCTTCACCAAGAACCTAGTTTCTTCACCAAGAATCAAGTAGGGAGTATGTGAGCACAATTTTAGATAGTTTCTTCTACCAAGAACTATTCTTGATCACTCCAAGAGGTGGAGATTGAACTAGTTAGGGCAGCAAGAGCAGAGGGAGATAAAGATTGCAGAAAGAATTACTTCTTTAAGAAGAATTCACCCTCCTATTTATAACCTTCTTTGGATCAGCTTCCTAATACAATTAGGAAAGAGTCTTTGATCCAAATCTTTATTTGGATCTGGACACTTAAATGGATAAGACAAATCTTATCCTTTAGCTAATCTTAAATATATTATAAACCATAATTCACCTCATTTAATTAACACACTTAAGACCAGTTCAAAGTGGGCTTTAGGCCTACCTAGTCACATAGCTCACTTTCCCTTTAAATGCTGGCTAGTTTGGTTCTCTTCGTATGGCATTGGACCCTTTCATTGATCTCCACAAAAGTCATATGTGTTTAGCCCAGCCTATGTTACAAGGCCTACCCAAATTCACTACTAAAGACAGTGAACCCCTGAGTCCATTTGAAACGAATGGTAGGATCCATCGTATTGCCGCCAAAACTGTTGTGGAATGGGTGGGCGAATTTCAAAAATTTCCTACCTTCCAACTGGGAATCGTATTCCCTGATTTTAGAATCAAAATTCAAGGATCCTACTTGAACCAAACCAAACCAAATTTGAACCAAAAGACAAGGGAGGGATTATATCTGATCCCGAGAAGCAGTATCTCCCAAAGTTAGTGTTCACGCCTAAAGAGATCCCAAGATCAGCTCCCACTGAAGATGACACAGTGATGATGGAGTCAAACCAGCAGTGTTCATCCCACGAACCAGGCTCTTCTGAAGAACTCGATGGAAGACAGTGAGCACCACATCCCAAAGTTTCCTCCTCTTTCTTAATGATCAAGAAAACCTCCTAATCATATCAGGAGTTGCCCTTATCCAAATCTGTATTGGATTAGGACTCTTCTTAATCTTATCTGCAAATTAGAAAAGCTTTTGGGATTATCCTAATCTTAGATCCACCCCTTAAGTGACTGATCAAATCAGCCCAGATCAAAATGGGCTTTAGGCCCATTAAGCAATAAGTGCTCAATAGTCTTCCAAACTTCTACCCAGTTGGGCTTCTTTGTATGGCGTGGGACCCAAACATTGATCTACACACTAGCCACATGGGTTCGGCCCAGCCTCCGTTACAAAGCCGAACCGAATTCACTAGAAAGCCCAGTGAACCCCTGGAGCCCATCACATGGACCCCATGGGCCCAACACTTACACTAAGTGGTCCTTGGGCCAAGCCATCTTATAAAAACCCAGGGACTGTGGGCAGATGCAAGATTAGCCCATCAGGTATTATCCCAAATGGCCTTAAACTTAACCTCTCAGCCCATAATGATCAAGCACTGCCCGACAAGAGAGGACCAATCCCTTGGCTGCAAGGAACAGTGTTGCACTCTCTACTCACATGGATCCCGAGAATTAAAACCATTTGCAAACATTTTGAAACCATACATATCTATATATCATATATATAAATTTTGCAAACCAAATTCCAACGATTGAAATCAACTGCCAGCAGTTTGGTTTCCATCAGAGAGAGTGCATCCCCAATAATTACCTTTGTTCGACAAAGGGGCTGATCCCGTCACTATGATCACTCACTCAGATGAATTCTCAGACTGTCCCAACATACCTAGGTTTTGACCCCTGCTAAGGATCTCACTGATTGGCATATCAAAGACATCCCGATCCGACACCTAGTGTAGCACCATAATCGGGTCTATGGGTCAGGTGTAACTTTCCAGTTTTGCCCATCAATCTCCAAGGTCCAGGGCAATACTAGAAATTTGGTCTGGTTCAAGGGTTCAAGTAATCCTACACTGCTTGTGCCTTGGGTCTCACCCTGGCGGCTGAGAAAAGCCACCCTAACAGTTGGCAGCACACCAATGTCAGCCTTGGCAGGATAAGTCTCCTCAGACTTATCCAACAGGTGTGAACATTTAAAACCAACACAAGTCTCATTAAGTGTCCAGTTTTTGGGTCTTACACAGAAGCATACCACACAACATGAATCAAACATTTACTTTATTTATTTACATTAAATATCAAAACTGATTGAAGCTAAGGGCATACAAAAAATGTCCAACAGCTCCCACTTGCACTTAGCTCCAATCTGGTACAAGTTGGAGTCCCATACTTTCCACAAGTTTCTCAAACACCTTCTATGTGAGTGGCTTAGTTAATGGGTCTACCACATTATCCGCTGATGCTTCCTTCTGAATCAGGACATCCCCTCTACCAACGATCTACTGCAGTACATGGTACTTCCTCTCGATGTGCTTTGACTTCGAGTGCGCCCGAGGCTCCTTAGCCTGGGCGATGGCTCCATTGTTGTCACACAACAACAGGATGGGTGATGTGCTGGACGGAACCACTCCTAATTCATGAATGAACTTCTTCATCCACACGGCTTCCTTGGCAGCTTCACTTGTGGCAATGTACTCGGCTTCAGTTGTGGAGTCTGCCGTGGACCCATGTTTGCTACTTTTCCAGCAAACAGCACACGATCCTATCGTGAAAACATACCCAAATGTAAACTTTCTATCATCTAGATCCGACTGGAAATCAGCATCTGTATACGCTAGAATTTGTAGTGAACTACCATCGAATACCAGACAAAACTCTTTTGTACTTCAAAGGTATTTGAGTATGTTCTTCACAACAGTCCAATGCTCCTGCCCTGGGTTGGCATGGAACCTGCTTACGACACTCACCGCTTGAGCAATGTCAGGGCTAGTGCACAGCATGGCATACATGATACTCCCTACGGCTGAGGCATAGGGAACGTCATTCATGCCCTCAATCTCTTCAGAAGTCTTCAGAGACATCTTCTTGGAGAGAGTGACTCCGTGTGTGAAAGGAACGTTTCCTTTCTTGGAGTTCTCCATGCTGTACATTTTGACAATTTTGTTAATGTAAGCAGCCTGGGATAATCCTATTTCCCGCTTTGACCTATCTCTATAGAGTCGAAGACCCAGTATATAGGAAGTTTCTCCAAGATCTTTCATGGAGAACTGCTGCGAAAGCCACACCTTGACCAAAGTCAACATTCCTACATCATTCCCAATGATTAGGATATCGTCCACATAAAAGATCAAGAAGGTGACCTTATCCCCACTGGACTTCCTGTAAACACAGGGCTCATCCGGATTCTGCTCAAAGTCAAACGATTTGACGGCAGAGTCAAAACGGATGTTCCTGACCTGCAGCAATGAAGCCTTGCGGTTGCTGCATGTAGATATCTTCACTAAGATCTCCATTATGGAATGCGGTTTTGACATCCATTTGCCAAATCTCGTAGTCATGGTATGCTGCTATAGGTAGCAGGATCCTAATGGATTTAAGCATGGCCACGGGCGAAAAGGTTTCCTCATAGTCGATGCCTTCTTTCTGAGTATACCCTTTCGCCATCAAACAAAATTTGTATGTCTCAATCTTGCCATCGGGGCCCTTCTTCCTCTTTTAGATCCATTTGCGACCAATTGCTTTCGACACCTAGTGTAGCACCATAATTGGGGCCTTTCTTTCTGAGTATACCCTTTCGACACCTAGTGTAGCACCATAATCGGGTCTAGGGGTCAGGTGTAACTTTCCAATTTTACCCATCAATCTCCAAGGTCCAGGGCAATACTAGAAATCTGGTCCGGTTCAAGGGTTCAAGTAATCCTACACTGCATGTGCCTTGGGTCTCACCCTGGTGGCTGAGACAAGCCACCCCAACAATTGGCAGCACACCAGTGTCAGCCTTGGCAGGATAAGTCCAACGGCTGTGAACATTTAAAACCAACACAAGTCTCATTAAGTGTCCAGTTTTAGGGTCTTACACAGAAGCATACCATACAACATGAATCAAACATGTACTTTATTTATTTAAATTAAATATCAAAAGTACATCAAAACTGATTGAAGCTAAGGGCATACAAAAACTATCCAACACTATCAACATAGGCTCTTAGCAAGCCCAACATTTACACTAAATGGTCCCTGGGTCCAGCCACCTTATGAAGGCCAAAGGACTATGGACTTATGTGAGATTAGTCCATAAGGTTTATTATCCCTAAATGGTCTTACACTTAACCTCTTAGTCCATAATGATCAAACACTGCCCGACAAGAAAAGACCTCTCCCTCGGCTGCAAGGTACAGTGTTGCACTCTCTACTCACATGGATCCTAGGAATTAAAACATTTTTTGAAAACATTTTGTGAAACCATAATATATATATGTATATCTTATATAAATATATTTTGCAAAAACTAATCTCAACAATTTGAAATCAACTACTAGTAGTTTAGGTTTCCATCAGAGAGAGTGAATTCCCTGATCATTCACTTTGTCTGACAAAGGGCTGATTTTGTTACTATGATCACCCACTCAGATGAATTCTTAAACTGCCCCAACATACCCAGGTTTTGACCCCCTCTAAGATCTCCCTGATTTGCATACCAAAGGTAGTCTAATCTAACACCTAGTGTAGTACCATAATCGAGTCTAGGGGTCAGGTGTAACTTTCCAGTTTTTCCCATCTTTCTCCAAGGTCCAGGGCATAACTGTAAATGGTCTGGTTTCAAAGTTTCAAGCAAACCCACACTGCATGTGCTTTAGGTCTCACCGTGGCAGTTGAGACAAGACACCCCAACCCACTTGGCAGCACATCAATGTCAGCCTTGGTAGGATAAATCTCCCCAAACCTATCCAACGGCTATGAAGATTCTAAACTAAAACGAGTCTCATAAGTGTCTAGTTTAAGGGTATTACATAGAAACACACCAATATAACTTGAATCAAATATGTACTTTATTCATTTACAATAAATGTCATAATGTACATCAAGCTGATTGGAGCTAAGGGCATACACTGTCTAACACTATCTTGGAAGGGCTGAAGACCAGGCTCGACCGGGCCAATGGCCTATGGGATGACGAACTGAGCAGTGTCCTATGAGCATATGAGACCACACCTTGGATGGCCATGGGAGAGACCCCATTTGGCCTTACCTATGGGACCGAAGCAGTTATCCCAGTAGAGATCGGCTAGTTGATGCTCCACGTCGAAGCGTATGACAAAGTCGAGAACAACAAAACACTTAGAACAAACATAGACCTACTAGAGGAAGCCCGAGAGAAAGCACAAATCAGGGTAGCTGCCTATCAGCAACGGGTGGCCCACTACTACAACTCAAGGGTGAAGGAGACCTCATCCTCAGAAAGGTCATGGTCCCCAAGCCCAGTGTAGGCAAGCTGGGCCCCAATTGGGATTGTCCCAACAAAGTCAAGCAAGTCCTCGGCCCAGGCACCTTTCGCTTGTAACACCTAGATGGAAGACCTGTCCCTCGGACATGAAATTTGGAAAACCTACATATGTATTATCAATGATTGTAAATTTTGATGGCCAAATGATTAATGAATAATGCAAAGTTCCTCTTTGACTCAGTGCCTAGTGCGTGTTCTCACCAAGTCCCCAGGGCCCCTCGGCTTCGCGATTGGCCGACGCGCACAGCCTCCCCAAAGGACCATGCGCTCATGCCGAACCACCGCCAAGGCACATAGCTCGCCCTGAGCCGATTGCGAAAAACCAATTCCAACACCTCGCCAAATGAAAATATACTAACACGGCCAAAGTGTCACACGCCTCATTACCTGCCTCGGCGACAGACGACCTCACGCCTCATTACCCGCCTCGGCGATGGACAAGCTCACACCTCATTACCCGCCTTGGTGGTGAACGGCCTCATGCCTTATTACCTACCTCAGTGGTGGATGGCCTCTTGGTCTTATGTACTTAGCATGACAGAAAGACGACAACCCCGACCGACTCAGCGGTTCACCTCGGCCCGAGACCCCGGCCTCCTTAGCGGTCCACCTTGGCCTCACTGAGACAACCACTTGGAAAGAAAATATGTTAGGTGAGTAGCACCTCGATCGCACAACCCCACCTTGACCTCTCCCCCATACTTCAATAGACCACCTCGGCCTTGCCTAATTAAACACTTAGGAGGAAACAAGCCAGGCAAGCTGCACCTCGG
The DNA here is from genome assembly GCF_055504915.1 of Nelumbo nucifera. Classification (NCBI taxonomy): domain Eukaryota; kingdom Viridiplantae; phylum Streptophyta; class Magnoliopsida; order Proteales; family Nelumbonaceae; genus Nelumbo; species Nelumbo nucifera. Next base: position 37,828,660 of record NC_142656.1, on the reverse strand, counting down.
TCATGCACCTCTACCTCGGTCTCTGTCCTCCCATTACCTAAAGCAAGCATGTAATGAACCAATTTGAGCTATTTTTAACTTGTGATCTCTTCGACGGGAGGGGCAGGGACCCCTCGAAAAAAAGGGGGGGGGGGCAGAAGAGAGGAGAAGAAGAAGAAGAGAAGGGAGAGAACACTACATACAAAAAATGCTCTATTTCATACATATGATCATGTATAAGCCTTTACAAAATTTTTGGCCTCAACGGTCGAGCACATATACCACCAAAAATAAAAGCAAAAGCATCAACAAAAAAAAAAAAACTATTCTTCACCGCCAGCCGAGGGGAGGGCAGAGTCCTCGACACCATCACCAGCCCTATCGAGGACCTCGACAGTCTCTTTGAACTCCGGGTATACTTGCAGCCCCTCGACATCAAAGTCCGGCATCACCTGCAAGATCGCCTTCTTAGTGTCCTTGATGTCGTCTAGGTAGGATGCAGCCGCATAATTGGCGAGACACTTCTAGTACTCCCGCGACTGCTTCTAGATATCGACGGCCTCAGCCACTTGTGCCATGGCCACTGCTGCCTGCTTCTGGGCCTCCAGTGCAACTCCATCGAGATGGGCCCGATCCTCCTTGGACTTCTTGAGGGCCTCCTTTACGAGGTCGAGCCGAGCCTTCTCCGCCTTAAAGTCATCCTCTAACGTCTACCATAGCGGCTACTCTTCCTTCAGGAATGCCTCGACCTCATCTCGTCAACTCTCTGCAGTGGCCACCTTCACTCGGAGCTTTTCATTGATCTTCTCGAGCCTGTCGAGGCGCTTGTAGAAGAGCTCCACTCGGTCTCCCAGACCGATGAAGTGACGACAGACCTGCATCGTACACTATCAGTAAATTGAACAGCAATCAGGAAAAAATGAACTACGAGAAAAGAAACTTACCTCAGCCAAGTGGGTGAGACCCTTATCACGAACAGAGGGTCACTCTGCATCATCTCATACCGGTCCCTTGGGAGGACCGCCACGCTCATCAGGGCCTTGCTGACGCCCTCCTCGGTGATCGAGTCCCCCTCGCGGATCTTCCACCAAGGACGAAACACCCGGGTGAGGTGCTCGGCTTCCCCAGCTCGGTCTTGTGCGGACGCAGGGGCAAACGAAGTCCCCGTAGGACACCCCTTCATAAGGTGCTCCTTGTGCTCCAACCTCTTCAGCGGCTGCTCTCGTGGGGCCTCCTCTGCCAGCCTCTTTCTTCCCCCCTTGGACTTCTTCGCTCGACCCCTTCGGCCAGTAGGGACTTGTTGTGGATTGACTTTCCCCAGTATGAGTAGGTGGGCTATGTCAGCAGCCTCCTTATCCCAAAGTGTGGGGGGACACCTCTCAACCGTCGTACAGGCCTCTCCCTATCTCGACCTTGAAAGGGATGGTAGAATCCATCATATGGACGCCAAAACAGTTGCGGAATAGGTGGGCAAATTTCAAAAATTTTTTACTTGCCTTTCAACTGGGAATCGCATTCCCTAATTTTAGAATCAAGATTCAAGGATCCTACTTAAACCAGAACCGAACCAGATCTGAATCAAAAGTGAAGGGAGTAATTATACCTGATCCAAAGAAAAAATTTCTCCCAAAGTTGGTGTTCACACCCAAAGAAGGAACCAAGATCTGCTCCTGCTTAAGATGACACAGCAACTGTGGAACAGAACCAATAGGGTGCGTCCTACACACTGAATTCTTCACAAGAATCCTTTGGATGACAATGAGCACCAAACCGAATCAGCCCTTTAGCAAAGACTGATATCAAGAACATTTCTTGATTTTTCTCTAACAGAGAAAACGAACTGTGACAGGTGGTGGCGGCTGCAACAGGAGGGAGCTAGAGAAATAGATGGCGAACTGCTTTTCTTTTCTCTAGGGTTTCTGAGATCCTATCTCACAAAACTACAGGATGTGTGTTCTGTCTCCCTAGGGTTCGAATTTATGTAATTTGATTAGGGTTTCTTCCAGTTGCTTAATGATTAAGAAAGGATTTCCTGATCATATCAGGAGTTGCCCCTTATCCAAATATGTATTTGGATTAGGACTCTTCTTAATCCTATCTGCAGTTTAGATAAGCTTTTGGGCTCATCCTAATCTTAGATCCACCCCTTAATAATGATTGATAAAATCAGTCCAATTTGAAATGGGCTTTAGGCCCAATAAGGTTATGTGCTCAAAAGTCTTCCAAACTGCTGCCCAGTTGGGGTTTCTTTGTATGGCGTGGGACCCAAGCATTGATCTACACACCAGCCACATGGGTTCGGCCCAGCCTCTGTTACATGGCCTAGCCGAATTAACTAGAAAACCCAGTGAACCCCTTGAGCCCATCACATGGACCCCATGGGCCCAACACTTACACTAAGGGGTCCCTGGGCCAAGCCATCTTATAAAATCCCAGGGACTGTGGGTAGATGCAAGATTTGCCCATCAGGTATTATACCAAATGGCCTTAAACTTAACCTATCAACCCATAATGATCAAGCACTGCCCAATAAGAGAGGACCTCTCCCTCGGCTGCAAGGAACAGTGATGCACTCTCTACTCACATGGATCCCGGGAATTAAAACCATTTGCAAACATTTTGAAACTATACATATCTATATAACATATATATATATATATATAAATTGTGCAAACCAAATTCCAACGATTGAAATAAACTGCCAGCAGTTTGGTTTCCATCAGAGAGAGTGCATCCCCGATCATTACATTTGTCCGACAAAGAAGTTGATCCTGTCACTATGATCACTCACTCAGATGAATTCTCGGACTGTCCCAACATACCCAGGTTTTGACCTCCGCTAAGGATCTCACTGATTGGCATATCAAAGACAGCCCGATCCGACACCTAGTGTAGCACCATAAACGTGTCTAGGGGTCAGGTGTAACTTTCCAGTTTTGCCCATCAATCTCCAAGGTCCAGGGCAATACTGGAAATCAGGTCCGGTTCAAGGGTTCAAGTATTCCTACACTACGTGTGCCTTGGGTCTCACCCTGGCGGATGAGACAAGCCACCCCAACAGTTGGCAGCACACCAGTGTCAGCCTTGGCAGGATAAGTGTCCCCAGACTTATCCAACGGCTATGAGCATTTAAAACCAACACAAAACTGATTGAAGCTAAAGTACATCAAAACTGATTGAAGCTAAGGGCATACAAAAACTGTCCAATAGCTCCCACTTACACTTAGGTCTAATCTGGTACAAGCCAGAGTCCCATACTTTCCATGTGTTTCTCAAACACCTTCTGTGTGAGTAGCTTAGTTAATGGGTCTGCCACATTATCCACTGATGCTACCTTCTGAATCAGGACGTCCCCTCTACCAACGATCTCCCGTAGTACATGGTACTTCCTCTTGATGTGCTTCGACTTCGAGTGGGCCCGAGGCTCCTTAGCTTGGGCGATGGCTCCATTGTTGTCACACAACAACGGGATGGGTGATGTGCTGGACGGAACCACTCCTAACTCGTGAATGAACTTCTTCATCCACATAGCTTCCTTGGCAGCTTCACTTGCGGCAATGTACTCGCCTTCGGTTGTGGAGTCTTTCGTGGACCCCTGTTTGCTACTTTTCCAGCAAACAACACACGATCCTATCATGAAAACATACCCAAATGTAGACTTTCTATCATCTGGATCCGACTGGAAATTGGCATCAGTATACCCCAGAATTTGTAGTGAACTACAATCAAATACTAGACAAAACTCTTTTGTCCTTCGAAGGTATTTAAGTATGTTCTTCACAGCTGTCCAATGCTCTTGCCTTGGGTTGGCCTGGAACCTGCTTACAACACTCACCGCCTGAGCAATGTCAGGGCGAGTGCACAGTATGGCATACATGATGCTCCCTACGGCTGAGGCATAGGGAACGTCTTTCATGCCCTCAATCTCCTCAGAAGTCTTGGGAGACATCTTCTTGGACAGAGTGACTCCGTGCCTGAAAGGAACGTTTCCTTTCTTAGAGTTCTCCATGCTATACCTATTGACTATTTTGTCAATATAAGCAGCCTGGGATAATCCAATTACCTTTTGACAATTTGCAACCAATTGCTTTTACCCCGGAGGGCGGATCTACTAGAGCCCAGACTCCATTGGCCTCCATCAAGTCCCACTCAGCTCTCATGGCCTCCACCCACTTCTGGGAATCTATGTCCAACATAGCTTCCGCGTAAGTCACAGGATCCTCTTCACTAGTCAAGGCTTCCACCAGGTAACTATTCTGTTCCTAACCATAACGGCCTGGTGGCCTGGATACCCGAGTGGATCTTCTAGGTTGGTCACTACCTGGAACTTGCGGGACATCTCCCACTGATCCTGAGCTCTCCTCATCCAGAAATATTTCCTGACGATGAGTGTCCAAGATATAATCCATCTCTAGGAACATGGCATTTCAACTGCAGAACACTTTCTGCTCACTTGGGTCATAGAAAAGATAACCCGCTAAATCCTTTAGGTAGCCTACAAATAGGCAACGGCTGGTCTTGTATTCCAACTTGTCCACACTCGTTCTTTTAACGTGCGTAAGGACAACCCCAAATCTTCAAGTGTCTAACACTTGGTTTCTTTCCGGTCCATAGTTCGTATGGAGTTTTCGGAACCGATTTGGTTGGAACCCTATTTAGGATTTAAATTGCGGTCTCCAACGCATATCCCCAAAATGATGTGAGCAATTCTGAGCAGGTGAGAAATGACCGGACCATGTCAAGCAATGTCCTATTCCTCCTCTCTAAAACACCGTTAAGCTGGGGTGTTGCAGGAGGAGCCAACTGTGTGATAATCTCATTGGGCATCAAGTAGGGATTCATCAGAGAGATACTAGCCACCTCGATCCGATCGAAGGGCCTTAATTTCTCTCCCTAACTGTATCTCGACCTCTTGTCTGAACTCTTTGAACTTTTCAAAGGATTCAGATTTATGTCTCATTAGGTACACGTAACCATATCGTGAAAAATCATCGGTAATGGTGATGAAATACACGTGTTGATTGTGTGTCCTAACACTCAGGGGACCACATACATCACCATGTATAAGGTCAAGTGTGCCTGTACGTCTTTCAGGCTTACCGTTAAATGGCCGCTTTGTCATCTTGCCTCTAAGGCAAGGCTCACAAGTGGGAAGGTCTTCTACGGTTAGAATACCCAAAGGACCATCCTTTAGCAATCTTGTGATTCGGTCAATACTAATGTGCCCAAGTCGGTAATGCCATAGGCACGTGGGACTTACCATGTCACGAGTTCTTTTCTTGGGGATTTCGACCGACGTAGTTTCGGTTAGATTAGTTTCTAGAGAAGGATGTAGAACATAGAGACCGTTCTCCAGTTCCCCACACGCGATGAATTTTTCGTTCCTTTTGATAGTAATCATATAACTAAAAGAGACAGTATATCCATCCACACACAGTTTAGAAATAGAAATCAAATTTCTTCTTAGATTTTGTACATAAAGACAATCTTTCAATACAAGAATCCCTTCTCTAAAATTCAATTCTACGGTTCCTATCGCCGTAGCTGCAATACTTGCAGAAGTTCCCAAGTATAGTGTCACTTCTCCTTCACTCAGCCTTCTGCTTACTTTGAACTCTTGCAGTGAATTACATGCATGAGTTGAAGCCCCGGAGTCAACACACCACGATACAGAAGTTACTAACAAATTAGTTTCCATGACACAAGTTTTGAAAGTACCTTTCTTAGATTCCAAGTAGGCGGGACAATTCCTCTTCCAGTGGTCGGCCTACTTGTAGAAGTCATAGGCATCGGATGCCTTGTCCTTCTTTTGTTTCTTAGATTTGGTGGTTTTCTTCTGAGGCTTTCTCTTTGTCTTCCTCTTCTTGCCATATTTGCCAGCTTCGACAAGAATGGCTATTGGCTCATCCTTCCTTATTAATTCCTCAGCTCTTTGCAACATATTGCTGAGCTCTTGGACGCTGACATTCAGCTTGTTCATATTATAATTCATAATGAACGGGTTGAAGGACGGAGGCAGAGAGTTGAGAATAGCATCGATCAGTGTGACCAGACTTAGCCCAGAACCAAGGGCCTCCAGCTCGTTTATATAGCCTATCATCCGAAGACAATGGTCATGCACTTGCTGCCCCTTAGTCATCTGCGCGGTCATGAACTGTTTCAGGACCTTTTGTCGAGTAGAACGATTCTACTCTTCGTATATAGTCTTCAGACTATCTAATATATCTTTGGCGAGTTCGATCTGATCAAACTGCCTCTGTATCGGATTGTCCAAAGAGGCTATGATATAGCAGCGGGCCAGGGGGTTTTTATCCTCCCATTCCTGGTATTCTCTCCTTCGGGCCTCGAAAGCCCTGTCCCCCGGACGATCCGGAGCAGGATTTTTAGCCACCTTATCCAGTTTTTCTGAAGCTATGACCAGCATAAGGTTTCTGTACCAGTCGGCATAATTGGGTCCCTTAAGCTTGTTGTCGTCAAGCAACTTAGCAAATTGTCTGTTTGTCATTTTCTGGTAAAACAACAAAACATTAGTCCACAACCTTTAGTTTGATTCATGTTACCTACATAGATATGGCTTTTAATCTATGTTCCATTTCCATTTGTTCATCTCTGAGATTTCCCTCCTATCTCAGTGACGGAGATGGCGAGATGTCTCTAGAAATGTGGGAAATCACATAGGGTGCATAGAGCCAACTGTTTCAGCTACATAACCCCACCACCTTTCTGCACGGATCACATCCACTCATCGTATGAGCTTCCCTTTGGCCTCTGTCAGACAAGGTTCAGATTCATTTTCAGGTAAACCTTTCTGTCCAGTGAGTGCTCACCCATCATATTCAGGTTACGCCAAGGTACCGTGAGAGAGTTCCCATTTTCTGGTGAAGCCCCTCCCACATCGGTCTATGACACCCCTATCATCTTATGAAACACTCTAACTGACTCAACAGCAATTGGATAGCCCAATTTTATGGTGTGTTTCCTCATTACTGAAGGACCCATCATCGTGCTAATGATGGAAGGCCTTTAGAGAGTCCATCATATGGATCTCCCTATCACATGCACTCATATTACCGGAGGGAACAAAAATTACGCCCTAGTTCTAAATTAGGTCAAACCAAAGTGGCTCCCACTGACTTTCATAAAGTTAGATTTCTGGTGGGCCTAAATCGGCTAGGGTTTCCACACGCTTCCCTTTTCAGGGTTGTGGGGCCCACCAAGCAAGGAGGGGTCATCCAATGACCTTATGGGACACCATGGAAATGATGTGCATTCAGCCATGGTGTGCGCAAGAGCCACTAACGTGTCATCATGGGCCAAGTGGTTATGGCCCATGGTCGCAGCACATCAAACATCCACACATCAGATGATATGGAAGAATTGATCCAATAAATCACTAGCTGTAAAGCCCATTAATCAGCCCAACAAAAACACAACATTAACTATTAATATCATCTAGGTATATGAGCTAAATAGCAGTTAGCAATTCGGCCCATATAGCTTTTCTCACAAGATGTGCTTTTGCAGTTTTAACTTTTTAAAACTTGGCTTTACAGGTTGGGCCGAATTAATCCTTGCAATTGAACATCAGATTTGGGCCTCGTAGTGTGAGAAAATTGGACTGAAAGCAGTCCCCTTTTGAACCCTAGATTCGGTCCAAACAGATTTGGTCCAATCTGGTCCGAGATGGTCCGAAACTGATTTTCAATTCAATAATTAATTAAGGAAAGATCTGAAATTAATATTTCTGATTTTTTAGACAGTCATAAATCAAATATGGACTGTTCACACCACCTACCAAACAGAGGTTAGTCACAAGGGTTGCAGTTTCATAAACTGCAAAATGCAGAATGGGATCCCCCCATCTGCAAATCTCTAGCGCCGCCATCTTCTTCAATCAAGAAAATAAAATAAAATATCAATCCTATTTCTATTAATCAATTACATCCTGGATTGAATCCTATACATTCAGTCTAGAAAAATAAAAAACAAAAAAAATAATTATTTTACAGACCGAATTCAATAGAAATTATAGAAGGAATGCGCAGACAATCTGGGCCAACTCTGCCCTTCGATCTCCAGGTACGAACAGTCCATTAAATCAAGAAATAAATCCAGAACCATTCTAAATAAATTTCAGATTTAAATAAGATTAATTTCAGATCAATCGCCCTCAACAAGAAACAATTTCTTGAAATAAAACTGCAAACTGCGCAATACCCGGATAGAACAGCTTCTACCGAATTGCGCAGGTTCAGATCTGAATTCTTGGTTCAAGATTCGAACCTATGGCTCTGATACCATTTAAAGGGATGGTAAAATCCATCGTATGGACGCCAAAGAAGTTGTGGAATAGGTTTGCGAATTTCAAAAATTTTCTACTTGCCTTTCAACTGGGAATCGCATTCCCTAATTTTAGAATCAAGATTCAAGGATCCTACTTGAACCAGAACTGAACCAGATCTGAATCAAAAGTGAAGGGAGTAATTATACCTGATCCAGAGAAAAAATTTCTCCCAAAGTTGGTATTCACGCCCAAAGAAGGAACCAAGATTTGCTCCTACTGAAGATGACACAGCGACTGTGAAGCAGAACTAGCAGGGTGCGTCCTACACACTGAATTCTTCACAAGAATCCTTTGGATGACAATGAGCACCAAACCGAATCAGCCTTTCAACAAAGACTGATATCAAGAATTTTTCTTGATATCAAGAAACGACGTCGGGCGAACCGGTAGGCCCATTCGCTGCAACCTACTAGTTCGAGCATGTTAACCCAGCGAACGTGCGGTCTGGTTTACCTAGAGCGTCTATCTTGCCTACGGAACGCCCTCCTCGCGCACAACCCGTATCGGGGACATTCCCGATTCCACAACTCGCGGCTCCCGTGTTATGACCGAGCTCGGTTACTCCGGGTTCGGCCTCTTTGGGCCCCTCTTGTTCGGACTCCCCAATCGGTGCTGAGGCCCTAACATCTTTGCCCCTCCACCACGAATAAAGATCAGGCTGAAGCATAAGCAAGACAAACGCGACACCACTACAGGGTACCCTTCACTGAATGAGCCCGATGGCGCCTACCAATGTCGACACTCCCTTCGGCCGAAATCGAAGCCCTATCCAGACCTTCACCTCGGCCTCGGGAGTGGAGGGCAAGTGATGTAGGTGCATTTGGCTGGCCAGCTCAGGGCTGACACATTGTTATGGGGCTATTCAACGAGGCCCCGTGCGGCACTCGATGGGGTCGAGAAAGCCTACAAATGCAAGCAACACACAAAAGGCAACAAGAATGCACATGAATTAAACAAAAGGCAACTTGTATTGCACTAATTGATGGTAAGCACAAGCACATAGTCCAGTGTCGAGGGGATATCGTGCTTAACCTTTACACGTAAGTGACCCACTCGACTACCTACCTACCCTCAAAGAGTACATTAAGCTTTTGGGGGAGTGACAAAAGGAAACATCAAAAGATTGGAAAATCATACTAAGTAATTATAATAATGCCATTGGTAGTTCCCCCTTACAAGATACATACATAGCCCACCCATGACACACATGATAACACCATGAAGGCACGCTAATGGCACAACGCACAGTGGAAGGTGCATTGTACTTGATGGCACAATGCAAGGGTCAAAATGATACCTTGACTATAAGGAAGGATTGATGGATCTCCCATCCATTCAATTTGATGAATGGTGCGGAAGTGATCCCTAAATGGCTTGGGTGGCACTCGTTCTCCTCGATGGTTGTGGTAGTAAGTGTGGGCAAAATTTGGACACGGCCTTGGGTCTTTTGTTGGGCCCATCAGTTAAGGGCGTGTGCGGCTTCTGCTGCGGATGTGGCTCCTACTGATGCTATTGTTGGTGTTGTAGCGGTGTTGGCGCTGGCGCTGACTTCTTCTTGGAGTCACTGCGATCACTTCAGGTTGTAGTAGTGGTGGTTGTTGTAGATCTCTTTGCCATCCCTTGATGTTGAGGTTGGTGCAAGAGTTGCAAGGCTGAGACTTACTTCTTCTTGGTACGGGTCATGGTGATCTGGTTGACCATGCAAGGTGACTACTCGCCCAAGATCATCAGAGTGTCAAGGTGAGGCACCAGTGCCACTTTTGCTTGTATCATGAAGTCCATTCTGAGACAACGTCAAAGCCATCCATGTGAACAACAGAGAGGTCAATCTTTCCATCCCAGGTGCCAAGTTGTAGTTTAACATGGCGAGCCATGCCTTTAGTAGGTTTGGAACTTGTGTTAACTGATTTGAGCCAACCTAGCTCTTTGGAGATGGCCAAATTAAGTCTTGATGAAGGAAGATTTGTCCCGACCTCGCAATCACTCCACGTGGCAAAAACGAATAGCTCGGCACTTAAAACAGCGTACCCAGGGCGCAAGCACCAAAGGTAAGAAACCAACAGTCTGAACTCCCTTCGAGGAGTCCGAACTCCCTTCGAGGAGCCCGAACTCCCTACAAGGAGCCCGACCTCCCTACTAAGAGCTCGAACTCCCTACGAGGAGCCCGGACTCTCCCTTAGGCCCCGAGCCACACAAAGCAGTGACCCGAACTGGCCCGCCTCATGGCAGTTTGGGACACTCCCCTATCCGAACTCAAGACTTCACCTCGCACACCACTCCAGCACTTCGCCTCCAGGACGCCGAACTAGACAAACCACACCGTACCTAACACCGAAGGAGTCCGTATCCAGGGGCGGCGCACCTGACTAACTTGGGATCTGACACTTGACAGCCGCACTTCAACGGCCACCTGCCACCGCCACCTACCACCGCCATCTCCAGTTACAGAGACGGCTCTGACAAAAAGAGCAGTGGCGGTTCTGCCCCAGCAGAGGTGATGACACCCGAACTGGTAGAAGCATAGAAGTAATCATACCCGACCTGACAGAAGCTTAGGAGTGAGTGCGCGAGGTGGTTATAAAAGGCTCTCTACCCCCCAAGAACGAGGTATGCAAATTTTGCGCTATCTAGTTTTATCTTGCCTTTGAAGGATTCTAACTTGAGCTTCGGAGCCTTTACACCGGGTTCCCCCCCGGAGCATCCTCATCTTCTCCGTTTCAAGTTCCTTGCAGTTCAGTTCAGAGGCAAGGTCGTTGACAACTAAGACCGGCCGGATTGCACACCATCAAGTCTCTTGGCCTTTACAATGGATATGAAGTTGTGAGCGGTCCCCGTGTCAACTAGGGCCCTAGTTGGCCTCCCACCAAGGCTTACATCAACATACCTCAGTCCTCTCTTAACTGAGGTGGGCTATTTGGAGGTAGCCCCGTTCTTCATCATGGCATTGAAAAGCTAGAGGGCACCCACTCTTGGCGCTTGGGTACTCCGTTCCCCATCACTCTGCTCATCATCACTTAGTTTGGAAATGAGGGTATTCAACTTATCCCGCTTTGGGCAATTCCTGCTCAATTGCTCCTCCCAACAAATGTAGCAAGTGAGAAAATGACTTGGTCTCCCTTGATATCTGTTGTTATAGTAGCTTCGACTTCCTCATGGCTGCTTCCCTTTGTGGTACTCGACTGGTTTGTGGATGAAGGGTTGCTTTTCCTTTGCGGGACTTGGTTGTCTATCTCCCCTACTCAAATGTGTGGCATGCGGGCTGGCTGGTTTGCTTCCTTCATCATCCGACAATCTCAGTTCACCAAGTTGTTCAGCCATGGCCATGGCGGAGGCAAGGTCCTAAACATTACGTCGTTGGATCTCGAGCTTGGCCCATGGATTTAGGCCATCCATGAAGTTGAACAATAAGTCCTTGTCTGACATATTGGTGACTTCCAATGTGAGGGCAAAAAATTCTTTGACATATTCATGGAGTGAGTCACCATGCTTGAGAGTTTTGATCTTCTAACGAGTGAGGTATTCCACATTCTCTAGGTAGAACTACCCCTTCAGCTCTCGCTTAAAGTCAGCCCAAGTACGAAAGGCACACATACTGCATTCTATGTCAACACACCTTCTGCGCCACCACAACATTGAAGGGAGGAGAGATCCATCATATGGATGGCTGAACCCTGTAGAAAGGTTGGGCGAAATTTCAAAAATTTCTCTCTCTCCCATCTGGGAATCGCATTTCCTATTTTAGAAAACTACATTTTCAAAGATCATTCTTGAAGCAAAACCATACCAGATCTGAAACCAATAGGAAGTAAGAAATATACCTGATATGGAATCCACGCAAAAAGCTCATCCCAACACAGGTGTTCACACTCAAAGATTGTACCAAATCCTCCCTCCACTGAATATGACACAACTTAGGATGAGGTAGGATCAACAGGTAGTTCTACACCAAGAACCTCTTATTCTTCATGAAGAATCGAATGGGGTAGTGAGCACAGCTTTAAAATTGTTTCTTCTAGCAAGAAACAATATCATGATCAAATCTTGATCAGTTCCAAGAATGGGAGATCGAATAGGGTAGGGCAGCAAGAGCAGGGAGAAAAGGAACTGAAGGCCGCAATCAAACTGAGTTGTCATTGAAGGGATGAGAGATCCATCATATGGATAGTCGAACCCTATAGGAAGGTTGGGTGAAATTTCAAAAATTTCTATATCTCCCATTATTCTCTCTCGAGATATACTAAACCTACGCCCATCAGGTAGCCCTTCGATCTCTCGAGTAGAGCTCTCAAGATGGGAGTGCATTAAGTCCAAGAAAACCATTAAATTCAGATGAATCATGTATATATATCTCTATATACCATTCAATTCACACTATGAATTATTCAGTCGATTATGTGAATTCCTCTCTCAATTCATTCACATAACTCAAATCAATTAAGAGGTGGTCAAACTCTTAAATGCATTAAGCACAATAATTCATAGACTATATGAAAATCACAATCTAGGATAAATCATAAAGATAAAAATATATTCATTAACATGATTAGGCTTTCCTCAGCCCTAGCAAGAAACAAATCAGTTCATGATAGAAGAATTAAAACAAACATAGGGAAAGAAAGAACTCTTGGATTCGCCCATGGTGCTGAGATCTCCTCTTCTTGCCGCCACCTTCTTCTTGAAGTTTCATGAATTCTTGATCCTTTCTTGACTGATTGCTCTTTGCTTCTTGATTCAATCCCCCAAGATTCAGTGATGCCTAAAGCTGGTCCACCCCCTCCTTTATATAGCTTAAAGGGGAGGGAGTGGTCTCCTACTTCCTCTTGAAGTTCATCTTACAAGAATAGAAAGTCCTATTGTAATCCTACTCTTATCTCTTTATCTAATGAATTCAATCCCTTTATCCTTTTAAGATTATATCAAGAATTTAGATCTGAAAAGACTCTTCTTAGTTTCTTATTCTTGGATTCGTATTAGACCTCCTCTGCGAATTGGGCTTCAGCTAGGCTTTTCTACAAGTTGGGCTTCAGCTGCGGATTGGGCCTTCCTACGAATTTGCCCCGACTTCGGGCCCAGATTTGTCTTTGATGCAGGCCGAATCTGCGAAATCCCAAAACATGAAAGTTGTGGGTTTTTCCCTTATCTGTCCAATGGGTCTTGAATCAGCTCAATCGGAGTTCGGATACGCGAGTTAGACCCAGATTACTAAACAGTGCAGAAACTATGAAAAATCATCCGATTTGCCTTTCTTTACTCCTGATGCCTTCTTTCAGGCCCTGAACCGAAATACAAGAGATATGAGTTCAATTAAATACTAATTAGCTATGAAAAACAAAATATTTGGGGATAAAAATGTGATAAATTCTACTCTCATCACCCATCTGGGAATCGCAGTCCCTATTTTAGAAAACTACATTTTCAAGGATCATTCTTGAAACCAAAACCGGACCAGATCTGAAACCAAAAGGGAGGAGAAGATATACCTGATACAAAGTAGCAGTAACTCCCAATGAAGGTATTCACACCCAAGGAGAAGACCAAAGCCCACTTCTACTGAATATGACACAGTGTGTGATGAAGCAGGATCAGAAGGATGGCTCTTCAGCAAGAACCAAGATACTTCAGCAAGAATCGAACAGGAGCTAGTGAGCACGACTTTAGATTGTTTCTTCAACCAAGAAACAATATCAAGAACCTTTCTTGATCAATTCCACAAGAGGAGATCGAATTGGGTAGGGATGGCAAGAACAGGAGAGAATTCTATAGGTTGTTGTGTGTTAAAATTGAGGAATTCGCCCCTTTTTATAGTCTTCTTTGGATCAGCCTCCTAATCTAATTAGGAAAGAGTTATTGTCCAAATCTGATATTTGGATCTGGACTCCTAAATTGATAAGACTTATCTTATCCTTTTAGCTAACCCTAATCAGATTAAAAATCAAATCTTGCCTCCTTTTTAATTAACTAATTTAAAACTAGTTCGAATTGGGCTATAAGCCCATTAAGCTTATGTGCTTGCTTACCCCTTAACCTGCTGCCCAGTTGGATCTCTTTGTATGGCGTGGGACCCAAATATTGATCTACACATTAGCCACATGGGTTCAGCCAGCCTTTGTTACAAGGCCTGATCGAATTCACTGTAGGAGATACTGAACCCCTGAGTCCATCACCATGGACTCTTAATGGGCCCAACATTTACACTAAATGGTCCTTGGGTCCAGCCACCTTATGAAAACCCAAAGATTGTGGACAAATGCAAGATTCGCCCATCAAGTATTACCCTCGATGGTCTTACACTTAACCTCTTAGCCCATAATGATCAAACATTGCCCGACAAGAGAAGACATTTCCCTCGACTGCAAGGAACAATGCCGCACTCTCTACTCACATGGATCCTGGGAATTAAAACCTTTTGCAAACATTTTGAAACCATAATATATATATATATATATATATATATATATATATATATATATATCAACTACCAGCAATTTAGGTTTCCATCAGAGAGAGTGCATTCCTCGACCATTCACTTTGTCTAACAAAGGGGTTGATCCTATCACTATGATCACCCACTCAGGTGAATTCTTGGACTGTCCCAACATACCCAGGTTTTGAGCCCCTCTAAGGAACTCATTGATTGGTATATCAAAGACAACCCAATCCGACACCTAGTGTAGTACCATAATCGAGTCTAGGGGTCAGGTGTAACATTATAGTTTTTCCCATCTATTTCCAAGGTCCAGGGCAATACTGGAATTTGGTCCTGTTCAGGATTTCAAGAAAGCCCACACTACATACCTAAGGTCTCACCCTGGTAGCTGAGACAAGCCACCCCAACCAACTTGGTAGCACATCAATGTCAGCCTTGGTAGGATAAATTTCCCCAGATCTGTCCAACGGCTGTGAATATTCTAAAGTAACACGAGTCTCATAAGTGTCCAGTTTAAGAGTATTACAAAGAAACACACCACAGTGGCATGAATCAATTATGTACTTTATTCATTTACAATAAATGTCAAAATATATATCAATCTGATTGGAGGTAAGGGCATAACAGTCCAACAGTCTTCTGTGTTGTATGTGTTAGACAGTCGTATGCCCATAGCTCCAATCAGATTGATGTACTTAAGACATTTATTGTAAATGAATAAAGTACATATTTGATTCATGTTATTGTGGTGTGTTTTTGTGTAATACCCTTAAATTGGACACTTAATGAGACTCGTGTTAGTTTAGAATGTTCACAGCCATTGGATAAGTCTGGGAGATTTATTCTACCAAGGCTAACACTGATGTGCCGCCAAGTGTTGAGGTGGCCTGTCTCAGTTGCAAGGGTGAGATCCGAGGCACATGTAGTGTAGGTTTACTTAAAACCCTGAACCAGACCAGATTTCAAGTATTGCCTTGGACCTTGGAGATTGATGGGCAAAACTGGAAAGTTACACCTGACCCCTAGACTCGATTATGATACTGCATAGGTATCAGATTGGGCTGTCTTTGATATAACAATCAGTGTGATCCTTAGCAGGGGTCAAAACCTGGGTATGTTGGGACAGTCCGAGAATTCATCTGAGTGGGTGATCATAGTGACAGGATCAGCCCCTTTGTCGGACAAAGGTAATAATCGGGGATGCACTCTCTCTGATGGAAACCAAGACTGCCGGCAGCCAATTTCAATCGTTGAAATTTGTTTTGCAAAATATATTTTATATACAGATATAAATATATATATTACGGTTTCAAAATTGTTTGCAAAAAGGTTTTAATTCCCGGGATCCATGGAAGCAGAGAGTGTAGCATTGTTCCTTGCAACCGAGGGAGAGGTCCTCTCTTGTCGGGTAGTGTTTGATCATTATGGGCTGAGAGGTTAAGTGTAAGACCATTGAGGGTAATACCTGATGGGTTAATCTTGCATATGCCCACAGTCCCTGGGTGTTACAAGGTGGCTTGGCCCAAGGACCACTTCGTGTAAGTGTTGGGCCCATAGAGTCATGTGATGGGCTAATCTTACTTCTGCAAGTGTTGCAGCTGCGGCCATAGGAACCGTAGAGTTAATTTTTAGATAAGGAATAATTGTACTTAAAGATTGTCTTTATGTACAGTATTTAAGAAGAAATTTGATTTCTGTCTCAAAACTATGTGCTGGTGGTTAATCTCTCTTCTTTAGTAATACGATTACTATTAAAAGAAATGACAGATTCATCGCATACGGGGAACTAGAGAACGATCTCTATGTCCTACATCCTTCTCTAGAAACTAACATTGCCGAAACTACGTCCGCTGATATCCCCAAGAAAAGAAACCGTGATACAGTTAATCCCACGTGCCTGTGGCATTACCGACTTGGCATCGGTGTTGACCGTATCACAAGGCTGGTAAAGGATGGTCCTTTGAATTTTCTAACTGTAGAAGATCTTCCCACTTGTGAGCCTTGCCTTCAGGGTAAGATGACAAAACGGCCATTTAACAGTAAGCCTAAAAGATGTACAGGCACACTTGACCTTATACATGTGATGTATGGACACGTAACCAGCACGTGTATTTCATTACAATCATCGATGATTATTCTTGGTATGGTTACGTGTACCTAATGAGGCATAAGTCTGAATCCTTTGAAAAGTTCAAAGAGTTCCTCTCTTGTCAGGCAGATAGTGCAGCACTGTTCCTTGTAGCCGAGGGAGAGGTCCTCTCTTGTCAGGCAGTGTTTGATCATTATGGGCTGATAGGTTAAGTGTAAGACCATTGACGGTAATACCTGATGGGCTAATCTTGCATCTGCCCACAGTCCATGGGTGTTACAAGGTGGCTTGGCCCAGGGACCACTTAGTGTAAGTGTTGGGCCCATAGAGTCCATGTGATGGGCTCAGGGGGTTTACTAGGCTTTCTAGTGAATTCGAATAGGCCTTGTAACTGAAGGGATGAGAGATCCATCGTATGGACGCCTGAATCTTGCGGAATAGAATGGGCGAATTTCAAAAAATATGAATAGGATGGAGCAGAATAGCGCAGTGCAGGATGGAGTAGAATCAGCTGGACGGCACGTGAGCACTACTTCCAATCAGTCCTTTCACAAAGAAATGATATCAAGATCCAATCTTGATCACTCCTACTGAGAATAGGAAATCGAATTGGCAGATATGGCGGCGGCAGAAAGGTGGTTGCAAGAAAGAATTTTCGCAGAGGTTCTGAATTCTTTCTTCTATGAATTCAGCTCTGAAGAGAATGTGAATATGAATCTCTAAAAGGCAGCCGCCCCCTCCTCCTTTTATAAGCTTAAAGGGATCAGCTCCTAATCCCATTAGGAGTTGTTGATCCAAATCATATTTGGATCAGAATTTCCTTTCAGTTATAAGGGTAAACCCTTATCTTATCCGCAGATTAGATTAGCCATTTCCTAATCCCATTAGGAGGTTTCTAAATCTGCTAATCTAATCTCAGAATTCGGCCCTCATTTAACTGATCAAATCAGCCCAGTTCGAAATGGACTTTAAGTCCAATAAGGATATGTGCTAACTTAGCCTTCCAAACTGCTGCTCAGTTGGGCTTCCTTGAATGGCGTGGGACCCAAACATTGATTTACACATCAACCACATGGGTTCAGCCTAGCCTTTGTTACAAGGCCTGGTCGAATACACTGTTGTGGACAGTGCACCCCTTGAAGCCCATCACATGGGCTCTATGGGCCGAACACTTACCCTAAGTGGTCCCAGGGCCAAGCCACCTTGTAACACCTAGGGACTGTGGGCAGATGCAAAATTAGCCTATCAAGTATTACCCTCAATGGTCTTACACTTAACCTCTCAGCCAATGATGACCAAATAATGCCCGACAAGAGAAGACCTCTCCCTCGGCTGCAAGGAACAGTGTTGCACTCTCTGCTCACATGGATCCCGGGAATTAAATCCTTTTGCAAACGCCTAGAAACCATAATATATATATATATATATATCAGTATATAAAATATATTTTGCAAAACAAATCTCATCGATTGAAATCGACTGCCGGCAGTCTTGGTTTCCATTAGAGAGAGTGCATACCCAATCATTACCTTTGTCCGACAAAGGGGCTGATCCTGTCATTATGATCACCCACTCAGATGAATTCTCAAACTATCCCAACATACCCAGGTTTTGACCTTCGCTAAGGATCTCACTGATTGACATATCAAAGACAGCCCAATTCGACTCCTAGTATAGTATTATAATCGAGTCTAGGGGTTAGGTGTAACTTTCCAGTTTTGCCCATCAATCTCCAAGGTCCAGGGCAATACTGGAAATCTGGTCTAGTTCAAAGATTTAATTAATCCTACACTGCATGTGCCTTGGGTCTCACCCTGGCAGCTGAGACAGGCCACCCCAACAAACTTGGTGGCACATCAGGGTTAGCCTTATCAGGATAGGTCTCCCCAGACCGACCCACCAGCTATGAACATTCTAAACTAACACGAGTCTCATTAAGTGTCAAGTTTAAGGGTACAACACAGAAACAAACCACAAGAACATGAATCAAATATGCGCTTTATTCATTTCCAATAAATGTCAAAAGTACATCATTCTGATTGAAACTAAGGGCATACAAAGACTGTCTAACAGTCCAATGCTCCTGCCCCGGGTTGGCCTGAAATCTTCTTACCACACTCACTGCTTGAGCAATGTCAGGATGAGTGCACAACATGGCATACATGATGCTCCCTATGGCTGAGGCATAGGGAACGTCCTTCATGCCCTCAATCTCCTCAGAGGTCTTGGGAGACATTTTCTTGGGAAGAGTGACTCCGTGCCTGAAAGGAACATTTCCCTTCTTGGAGTTCTACATGTTGTATCTCTTGACAATATGGTCAATGTAAGTATATTGGGATAATCCTATTATCCACTTCGACCTATCTCCATAGAGTCGAAGACCCAGAATATAAGAGGCTTCTCCAAGATCTTTCATGGAGAATTGTTGTGAAAGCCACACTTTCACCGTAGTCAACATTCCTACATCATTTCCAATGAGTAGAATGTCATCTACATACTAAACTAGAAACGTAACCTTATCCCCACTGGACTTCCTGTAAACACAGGGCTCATCCGGGTTCTGCTCAAAGTCAAACTTTTTGACAATGGAGTCAAACTGGATGTTCCAACTCCTAGAAACTTGCTTAAGTACATATATTGATCTATTTAGATTACATACCATGTGTTCCTGACCCGCAACAATGAAACCTTGCGATTGCTGCATATAGATATCTTCAGTAAGATCTCCATTCAGGAACGCAATTTTGACATCCATTTGCCAAATCTCATAGTCATGGTATGCTGCTACAGCTAGCAGGATCCTAATGGATTTAAGCATGGCCACAGGCGAAAAGGTTTTTCATAATCGATGCCCTCTTTCTAAGTGTACCCTTTCGCCACCAGACGAGCTTTGTAGGTCTCAACCCTGCCATCGGGGCCCTTCTTCATCTTATAGATCCATTTGCAACCAATTGCTTTTACCTCGGGGGGCGGATCTACTAGAGTCCAGACTCCACTGGTCTCCATTGAGTCCATCTCAAATCTCATGGCATCTATCCACTTAAGGGAGTCTATGTCCAACATAGCTTCCGCATAAGTCACGGGATCCTCCTCACTAGTCAAGGCTTCCACCAGGTAACTATCCTGGTCATAACCAAAATGGACTAGTGGCCTGGATACTCGGGTAGATCTTCTAGGTTGGTCACTACCTAGAACTTGTGGGACACCTCCCACTACATCCAAGCTCTCCTCATCAAGAACAATTTCCTGACGATGTTTGTTCAAGATGTAATCATTTTCCAAGAATTGTGCATTTTGACTACAGAACACCTACTCACTTGGGTCATAGAATAGGTAACCTACAGAGCCTTTTTGGTAGCCTACAAATAGGCAACGGCTGGTTTGGGATTCCAACTTGTCTGGACTCGTTCTTTTAACATGTGTCGGACAACCCCAAATCTTCAAGTGTCGTACACTTGGTTTCTTTCCGGTCCAAAGCTCATAGGGAGTCTTCGGAATTGATTTGGTTGGAACCCAGTTCAGCACGTATATCACAGTCTCCAAGGCGTATCCCCAAAAGGATGTGAGCAACTCTGAATGGACGAGAAGTGACCAGACCAAATCCAATAAGGTCCTATTCCTCCTCTCTGAAACGCCGTTAAGTCTGTTGGACAGTTTTTGTATGCCCTTAGCTTCAATCAGTTCTGATGTACTTTTGTTATTTAATGTAAATAAATGAAGTACATGTTTCACTCATGTTGGGTGGTATGCTTCTGTGTAAGACCCTAAAACTGGACACTTAATGAGACTTGTGTTGGTTTTAAATGTTCATAGCCGTTGGATAAGTCTGGGGAAATTTGTCCTGCCAAGGTTAACACTGGTGTGCTACCAACTATTGGGGTGGCTTGTCTCAGCCGCCAGGGTGAGACCCATGGAACACGCAGTGTAGAATATTTGAACCCTTTAACCGGACCAGATTTTCAGTATTGCCCTAGACCTTGGAGATTGATGGGAAAAACTGGGAAGCTACACATGACCCCTAGACCCGATTATGGTGCTGCACAAGGTGTCGGATTGGGTAGTCTTTGATATGCCAATCAGTGAGATCCTTAGCGGGGGTCAAAACCTAGGTATGTTGAGACAGTCTGAGAATTCATCTGAGTGGGTGATCATAGTGACGGGATCAAACCCTTTGTCGGAAAAAGGTAATGATTTGGAATGCACTCTATCTGATGGAAACCAAACTGTCGGCAGTTGATTTCAATTGTTAGAATTTTGTTTTGCAAAATTTATATATATGATATATGTTGGACAGTTTTGTATGCCCTTAGCTTCAATCAGAATGATGTACTTTATGAGTTTATTGTAAATGAATAAAAATGCATATTTGATTCATGTTCCCTTAGTATGTTTCTGTGTAATACCCTTAAACTGGACACTTAATGAGACTCGTGTTAGTTTAGAATGTTCACAGCCGGTGGGTCGGTCTGGGGAGACCAATCCTGATAAGGCTGACACTGTTGTGCCACCAAGTCGATTGGGGTGGCCTGTCTCAGCTGCCAAGTTGAGACCCTAGGCACATACAGTGTAGGATTAATTGAATCTTTGAACTGGACCAGATTTCCAGTATTGCCCTGGACCTTGGAGATTAATGGGCAAAACTGGAAAGTTACACCCGACCCCTAGACTCGATTATGATACTGCACTAGGTGCCGGATTGGGCTGTCTTTGATGTACCAATCAGTGAGATCCTTAGCGGGGGTCAAATCCTGGGTATGTTGGGACAGTCTGAGAATTCATCTAAGTGGGAGATCATAGTGATAGGATCAGCCCCTTTATTGGAAAAAGGTAATGATCGGGGATGCGCTCTCACTGATGGAAACCAAGACTGCCGGCAACCGATTTCAATCGTTGAGATTTGTTTTGCAAAGTATATTTTATATGAGATATAAAAGTATATATATTATGGTTTCTAAAATGTTTGCAAAAGGTTTTAATTCCCGGGATCCATATAAGTAAAGAGTGCAACACTGTTCCTTGCAGCCGAGGGAGAGGTCCTCTCTTGTCGGACAGTGTTTGATCATTATGGGTTGAGAGGTTAAGTGTAAGACCCTTGAGGGTAATGCCTGATGGGTTAATCTTGCATCTGCCCACAGTCCCTGGTGTTACAAGGTGGCTTGGCCCAGGGACCACTTAGGGTAAGTGTTGGGCCCATAGAGCCCATTTGATGGGTTTCAGGGGGCGCACTGTCCATAACAGTGTATTCGGCCAGGCCTTGTAACAAAGGCTGAGCCGAACCCATGTGGCTGATGTGTAGATCAATGCTTGGGTCCCACGCCATACAAGGAAGCCCAACTGGGCAGCAGTTAGGAAGGCTAAGTGAGCACATATGCTTAATGGGCCTAAAGCCCATTTCGAACTGGACTAATTTAATAAGTTAAATATGGGCGAATTCTTAGATGGATCAGTAGATAGGATAGGGTCTTAACCCAATCCACTCAGAGAGTTCAGATCTGAATCATATTCAGATCTAGAAACCTCCTAATGAGTTTAGGAGAAGGCTGATCTAATCTGCAGATAAGATAAGGGTTTATCCTTATCATCTAAAAGGATGTCTGATCCAAATATGATTTGGATCAGTAGCTCCTAATTGGATTAGGAGTTGATCTTTTAGGATTACAAAAGGAGGGGGCGGCAGCCTTTAGAGAGATACTCACATTCTCTTCAGAGCTGAAATCCCAGAAGAAAGATTTCTGCAATACCTGTGAAAATCTTTCTTGCCGCCTCCTTCCTGCAGCCACCAAACATCCAGTTCGATCTCCAACTCTGTGGAAGAAAGCAAAATTTGATCTTGTCATCAGTTCTTTGAGAAAGAATTGATAAGAAGTTGTGCTCACGTGCCATCCTACTGTTTCTTGCGAAGGATAGAGTTCTTGGAGAAGAACACTGCTGATTCTACTCCATCCTACATTGTGCCATCTTCACTGGGAGCAGTCTTTGGATCCTTCCTTGGGCGTGAACACCTTCATTGAGAGATAATATTTCTCTGTATCAGGTATACCTCCCTCCTACTCCTTTTGGTTCAGTTTATGGTTCAAGATTGATCCTTGAAAATATGATTTTCTAAATAGGGAATTTGATTCCCAGTTGAAAGGGAGAGAAATTTTTATTGAAATTCGCCCACCTTATTCCGCAAGATTTGGGCATCCATCCATATGATGGATCTCTCATCCCTTCAATATATACCTAAGTATGGTTTCAAAATATTTGCTAATGGTTTTAATTCCCAGGATCCATTTGAGTAGAGAATGCAGCACTGTTCCTTGCAGCCGAGGGAGAGGTCCTCTCTTGTCGGACAGTGCTTGATCATTATGGGCTGAGAGGTTAAGTGTAAGGCCATTTAGAATAATACCTGATGGGCTAATCTTGCATCTGCCCACAGTCCCTGGGTTTTTATAAGATGGCTTAGCCCAAGGAGCACTTAGTGTAAGAGTTGGGCCCATAGGGTCCATGTGATGGGCTCAAGGGGTTCACTAGGCTTTCCAGTAAATTCGGCTAGGCCTTGTAATAGAGGCTGGGCCGAATCCATGTGGCTGGTGTGTAGATCAATGATTGGGTCCCACGCCATACAAAGAAGCCCAACTGGGTAGTAGTTTGGAAGAGTATTGAGCACTTGATTCTTATTGGGCCTAAAGCCCATTTCGAACTGGGCTGATTTGATCAGTCACTAACAGGGGGCAGATCTGAGATTAGGATGAGCCCAAAAGCTTATCTAATCTGCAGATAAGATTAAGAAGAGTCCTAATCCAAATACAGATTTGGATAAGGGCAACTCCTGATATGATTAGGAGGTTTTCTTAATCATTAAGCAAGTGGAGGAAACCCTAATTCGAATTACAAGAATTCAAACCCTAGGGACTTAGCAGAACACTCTATAGTTTTGAGATAGGATCTCAAAAACCCTAGAGAAGAAAAAAGCAAATCGCCATTTTTCTCTAGCCTTCTCCTTCAGCCGCTGCCGCCATCTACTGCAGTTCGATTTCTCTATGAGGAAAAGATCAAGAAAGAGTTATTGATATCAGTCTTTGCTGAAAGGCTGATTCAGTTCAGTGCTCATTGTTTCCAAAGGATTCTTGTGAAGGATTCAGTGTGTAGGACGCACTCTGCTGGTTCTGTTCCACAGTTGCTGTGTCATCTTTAGCAGGAGCAGATCTTGGTGTCTTCTTTGGGCATGATCACCAACTTTGGGAGATATTATTTCCTTGAATCAGGTATAATCACTCCCTTCTCTTTTGGTTCAGATCTGGTTCGGTTCTGGATCAAGTTGGATCCTTGAATCTTGATTCTAAAATCAGGGATTGCGATTCCCAGTTGGAAGGAATGTAAGAAATTTTTTTGAAATTCGCCCACCCATTCCACAACAGTTTTGGCATCCATATGATGGATCCTACCATCCCTTTCAGTTATGGGGTAGCAAGAGGAGCCAACTGTATTACTATCCCGTTGACCTTCAAGTAGTCCTTGAATTCATCAGAGAGATACTCGCCACCTCGATCCGATTGAAAGGTCTTAATTTCTCTCCCTAACTGTTTCCCAACCTCTTGTCTGAACTCTATGAACTTTTCAAAGGACTCAGACTTATGTCTCATTAGGTACACGTAACCATACCGAGAATAGTCATCAGTAAATGTACTGAAGTACACGTGCTGGTTACGGGTCCTAACACTCATGGGACCACATACATCAGTGTGTATAAGGTCAAGCGTGCCAATACATCTTTCAGGCTTACCGTTAAATGGCCTCTTTGTCATCTTACCCTGAAGGCAAGGCTCACAAGTGGGAAGATCTTCTACAGTTAGAAAATCCAAAGGACCATCCTTTACCAGTCTTGTGATTCGGTCAATACCGATATGGCCAAGTTGGTAATGCCACAGGCATGTGGGATTAACTGTATCACGTACTCTTTTCTTGGGGATATCAGCCGATGTAGTTTCGACTATATTAATTTCTAGAGAAGGATGCAGAACATAGAGACCGTTCTCCAGTTCCCCGTATGCGATGAATCTGTTGTTTCTTTTAATAGTAATCGTATTACTAAAGAAGACAGAATATACATCCGCACACAGTTTAGAGACAGAAATCAATTTTCTTCTTAGATTTTGCACAAAAAGACAATCTTTAAGTACAATAGATACTTCTCTAAAAAATAATTCTACGGTTCCTATTTCCGTGCTGCAACACTTGCAGAAGTCCCCAAGCAGAGCGTCACTTCACCTTCATTCAGCCTTTTGCTTACCTTGAACCCCTGCAGTGAGTTACACGCATGAGTTGAAGCCCCGAAGTCAATACACCACGACGCAAAAGCCACCAATAAATTGGTTTCTATGACACAAGATTCGAAATTACCTTTCTTGGATTCTAGGTATTGAGGATAGTTCCTCTTCCAGTGGCCGGTCTGTTTACAGAAGTGACACGCATCCGATGCCCTATCTTTCTTCTGCTTCTTGGGTTTGGCATCTTTCTGCAACATATTGTTGAGTTCCTGGACATTGACATTCATCTTATTCATATTGTAGTTCATTATGAACGGATTAAAGGAAGGAGACAAAGAATTAAGGATGGCATCCACTTGCGTGCCAAGATCTAGCCCAGATCCAAGGGTTTCAAGCTCATTGATATAACCCATCATCCGAAGACAATGGTCGTGAAGTTGTTGCCCCATGGACATCTACGCGGTCATGAACTATTTCAAGTCCTTCTGCCAAGTAGAACGATTCTGTTTTTCGTACAACATCTTTAAACTATCCAATATGTCCTTGGCTAGTTCGATCTGATTGAACTGCCTCAGTATTGGAATGTCCAGGGAGGCAATGACATAGCAGCGAGCTAGGGAGTTTTTATCCTCCCAATCTTGGAATTCCCTCCTTCTGGACTAAGAAGCCCAGTCACCCGGACGCTCTGGGGTAGGATTTTTAACTACCTTGTCCATTTTTTCAAAGGTTAAGACTAGCATTAGGTTATGGTACCAATCGGCATAGTTTGGGCCCCTAACCTTGTTGTCGTCAAGAAGCTTTGCAAATTATCCATTTGCCATTTTCTGGTAAAACAGCAAACATTAGTCCACAAACTAATTTGATTCATGTTCGTTACATTGATATGGCTTTTAATCTATGTTCCATTTCCATTTGTTCATGTGTGAGATTTCCCTCCCATCTCAGTGATGGAGACAGCGACTTGTCTCTAGAAATGTGGAAAACCACATAGGGTGCATGGAGCCAACTGTTTCAGCTGCTAAACCCCACCACCTTTTTGTAAAGAATCATATCCACTCATCATATGAGTTTTCCCTTTGGCCTCGGTCAGACAAGGTTCATAGCCATTTTAAGGTAAACCTTTCCGTCCAATGAGTGCTCACCCATCATATTCGTGAACACCACGGTACCGTGAGAGAGTTCCCATCTGGTGAAGCCCCTCCCACATCGGTCTATGACGCCCTTATCATCTTATGAAACACTCAAACAAGCCCAACAGCAAATGGATAACCCATTTTTTGGTGCATTTCCTCATTACTGAAGGACCCATCCTCATATTAATGATGGAAGGCCTTTAGAGAGTTCATCACATGAATCTCCCTATCACATGCACTCATATTTGCTGGAGGGAACGAAAAATTACGCCCTAGTTTAATTTAGGTCAAACCAAAGTAGCTCCCACTGACTTTCATAAAGCCAGATTTTGATGGGCCCAAATCGGCTAGGGTTCTGCACGTTTCCTCTTCAGGAGGTGTGGGGCCCACCACTGAGGGAGGTCATCCAATGACCAGTAGGGACACCATGGCAATGATGTGCATTCAGCCATGGTTTGTGCAAGAGCACTATCGAATCAGCATGGGCCAAGCACTTATGGCCCATGAACGTAGCACATCACACATCCATACATGACATGCAGGGAAGAATGGATCCAATCAATTAGTATCTGTAAATCCCATTTTAAAGCCCATTTTAAACCATAATATTAACCATTAATATTATCTAGGTATATGGGCCAAATTAGGGTTGATAAGTTCGGCCCATATAGCTTTATCTGCGAAGTGGGCTTTTAGTAGTTTTAACAATTTAAAACTGGGCCTTTATAGGTTTGGCCGAATTAAACATTCAATTAATTATCAATCCTTAGGTCCATAAATGGGAGAATTAGGGCTGACATTCAGCCTTGATTGAACCCTAGATTTGGTCCAACCAGTTTGAACCAATCTGGTTCGAATGGGTCTAGGGTTTGATTTTAATTAAAGATTTAATTCAAGAAATTAATCTGAAATTAAATACTAAAAAAAGAAAGACAAGAATCAGTCAGATAGGGTTGTTCTCACAATCCATCCTGCAAAACAGAGGTTAGATCACAATTTGCAGTTTCATAAACTTCAAATCGCAGATAGCGATTCTCCAATCTGTGAAATCTCCTTCCTTGCGCCGCCATCTTCGATCCAAAATAAAATAAATAGAAAACCTAATTTTTGTTAATATTACATCAGATCAAATGCCTATACATTCAATCTAAAAAATAAAAAAAAAAATTATTTTACAGACCAAATGTAATAAAATAATCAAGAAACTACAAAATCGCAGGTTCACTGCGCCAATCAAGATTTCGATATCCATGTGTACGAACAGCCCATAAATCAAGAAAATTATAAAGAACAATTCTAAATAATATTCATATTTATAAAATTTAATTTCAGATCAATCGCTCATCAACTGGAAACAAATTTTCTAGAATCTTTCGGCTCAAGACTTGAACCTGGCTCTGATACCACTGAAGGGATGAGAGATCCATCCTATGGATGCCTGAATCTTGCGGAATAGAATGGGCAAATTTCAAAAAATTTATCTCCATCCTATTGGGAATCGTATTCCCTATTTTAGAAAAATCATACTTTTCAATGATCAATCTTGAACCAAGAACTGAACCAGATTTGAACAAAAGTAGTAGAAGAAGGATATACCTGATACAAAGAAATAGTATCTCCCAATGGAGGTGTTCACGCCCAAGGAAGGAACCAAAGACTGCTCCCACTGAAGATGGCGCAGTGTAGGATGGAGCAGAATCAGCAGCGTTCTTCAAAAGAACCAGATCCTTCACAAGAATTAGCTGGATGACACATGAGCACTACTTCCAATCAGTCCTTTCACAAAGAACTGATACAAAATTCCAATCTTGATCACTCCTACTGAGAATAGGAAATCGAACTGGAGGCGGCGGCAGGAAGGAGGCAACAAGAAAGAATTTTCGCAAAGGTGCTGAATTCTTTCTTCTATGAATCTCTAAAAGGTTGCCGCCCCCTCCTCCTTTTATAAGCTTAAAGGTATCAGCTTCTAATCCCATTAGGAGTTGCTGATCCAAATCATATTTGAATTAGAATTCCCTTTAAGTGATAAAGGTAAACCCTTATCTTATCTGCAGATTAGATCAACCCTTTCCTAATCCCAGTAGGAGGTTTGTAAATCTGCTAATCTAATCTCAGAATTCGCTCCTCATTTAACTGATCAAATCAGCCCAGTTCGAAATGGGCTTTAGGCCCAATAAGGATATGTGTTCACTTAGCCTTCCAAACTACTGCCCAGTTGGGCTTCCTTGTATGGCGTGGAACCTAAACATTGATCTACACATCAGCCACATGGGTTCAGTCCAGCCATTGTTACAAGGCCAGGCCGAATACACTGTTGTGGACAGTGCACCCCCTGAAGCCCATCACATGGGCTCTATGGGCCCAACTGAAAGAATGGTAGTATGCATCGTATGGATGCCAAAAAGGTTGCGGAATGGGTGGGCAAATTTCAAAAATTCCCTACCTTTCTTCCAACTAGGAATCGCATTCCCTTATTTTAGAATCAAATATTCAAGGATCTACTCGAACCAAACCAGACCAGATCTGAACCAAAGATTCGGGGAAGGGTTATACCTGATACGGAGAATGAAAATCTCCCAACGTCTGTTAGACAGTTTTGTATGCCCTTAGCTTCAATCAGAATGATGTACTTTATGAGTTTATTGTAAATGAATAAAGATACATATTTGATTCATGTTCCCTTGGTATGTTTCTGTGTAATACCCTTAAACTGGACACTTAATGAGACTCGTGTTAGTTTAGAATGTTCACAGCCAGTGGGTCGGTCTGGGGAGACCTATCCTGACAAGGCTGACACTGTGGTGCCACCAAGTCGGTTGGGGTGGCTTGTCTCAGCTGCCAGGGTGAGACCCTAAGCACATACAGTGTAGGATTAATTGAATCTTTGAACTGGACCAGATTTCCAGTATTGCCCTGGACCTTGGAGATTGATGGGCAAAACTGGAAAGTTACACCTGACCCCTAGACTCGATTATGATACTACACTAGGTGTCGGATTGGGCTGTCTTTGATGTACCAATCAGTGAGATCCTTAGCGGGGGTCAAAACCTGGGTATGTTGGGACAGTCCGAGAATTCATCTGAGTGGGTGATCATAGTGACAGGATCAGCCCCATTGTCGGACAAAGGTAATGATCGGGGATGCACTCTCACTGATGGAAACCAAGACTGCCGGCAGCCGATTTCAACCGTTGAGATTTGTTTTGCAAAATATATTTTATATAAGATATAAAAGTATATATATTATGGTTTCTAAAATGTTTGCAAAAGGTTTTAATTCCCGGGATCCATATAAGTGGAGAGTGCAACACTGTTCCTTGTAGCCGAGGGAGAGGTCCTCTCTTGTCGGGCAGTGTATGATCATTATGGGCTGAGAGGTTAAGTGTAAGACCATTAAGGATAATGCTTGATGGGCTAATCTTGCATCTGCCCACAGTCCCTGGGTGTTACAAGGTGGCTTGGCCCCGGGACCACTTAGTGTAAGTGTTTGGCCTATAGAGCTCATTTGATGGGTTTCAGGGGGTACACTGTCTTCAGCAGTGCATTCGGCCAGGCCTTGTAACAAAGGCTGGGCTGAACCCATGTGGCTGATGTGTAGATCAATGCTTGGGTCCCACGCCATACAAGAAAGCCCAACTGGGCAGCAATTTGGAAGCCTTTTGAGTACATAACCTTAAATGGGCCTTAAGCCCATTTCGAACTGGGCTGATTTGATCAGTCATTTAAAGGGGGCGAATTCTAAAGAGGGTCAGCTGAAAGGATTGGGCTTAGACCCTATCCACTCAGAGAGTCCAAGATCTAAATGGGATTTAGATCTGGAAACCTCCTAATTAGATTAGGAGACAGCTGATCTTATCTGCAGATAAGATAAGGGTTATCCCTTATCACTAAGGGACTTCTAACCCAAATATGATTTGGATTAGCAGCTCCTAATCTGATTAGAAGCTGATCCCTTTGAGATTATAAAAGGGGAAGGGGGCAGCAGCCTTTTACATCATCAACAGCATTCTTCTCTTAAAGAAAGAGAGATTGAGAGATTTCCTGCATACTGTGAATTCTCTCCTGCCGCCACCTTCCTGCCATTGCCATTCCTTCAGTTCGATCTCCAATTCTTGGGAGCAATCAAGATTGGATCTTGATTTCAATCTTTTGTGAAAATATTGGTTGGAGCTGTACTCAAGTCGTCCAGTTGATCCTTACGAAGGATCAAGTTCTTTTGAAGAACGTTGCTGATTCTGCTCCACCCTGCACTGCGCCATCTTCAGTGGGAGCAGATTTTGGATCCTTCCTTGGGCGTGAACACTTCCATTGGGAGATAGTATTTCTCCGTATCAGGTATAATCCTCTCCTACTCCTTTTGGTTCAGATCTGGTTCAGTTTATGGTTCAAGATTGATCCTTGAAAATATGATTTTCTAAATGGGGAATACGATTCCCAGTTGAAGGGAGAGATAAAATTTTTGAAATTCGCCCCTTATTCCGCAATCTTTGGGCGTCCATAGGATGGATCTCTCATCCCTTCAGTGGTATCAGTGCCATGGTTTAAATCTTGAACCAATTTGTTTCAGATCTGAACCTGCGCAAATGGGCAAAAGGTGTTCTACCCGATTTGCGCAGATATGGGTTTTGGGAAATTTTGTTCCCAAAATTAATGGGCGAATAATCTGAAATTAATTTTATATAAATCTGATTATTATTTAGAATTGTTCTTTATGATTTTCTTGATTTATGGGCTGTTCGTACAAGAGGAGATCGAAATCTT
Organism: Nelumbo nucifera; assembly: GCF_055504915.1. Lineage (NCBI taxonomy): Eukaryota > Viridiplantae > Streptophyta > Magnoliopsida > Proteales > Nelumbonaceae > Nelumbo > Nelumbo nucifera. The sequence goes on along the minus strand of NC_142656.1, from coordinate 37,797,676 downwards.
GGTTTGCGCAGGGAACCTGCAAGATTTGCAGTTTCTTGATTTATTTATCACATTTGGTCTGTAAATAATTTTTTTATTTTCTAGACTCAATGCATAGGCATTCGATCTGATGTAATAATTAATAGAAATAGGATTTCTATTTAACTTTATTTTAATTATGGATCGAAGATGGCGGCGCAGAAAGGGAGATTTCGCAGAGAAGAAGATTTCGCAAATGGGAGAATCGCCATCTGTGATTTGCAGTTTGTGAAACTGCATTCTGTGATCTAACCATTGTTTTGCAGGATGGATTGTGCGAACAGCCCTGATTTACTGATTGTTGTTTTTCTTTTATCAGTAATTAATTTCAGATTATTTTCTTGAATTAAAGATTATATTAAAAATCAAACCCTAGACCCATTCGAACCAAGATTGGTTCAAACTGTTTGGACCAAATCTAAGGTTTAATCAAGGCTGAAAGTCAGCCCTAATTTTCCCACTAATGGGCCTAAGGATTGATATTTAATTGAATGGTTAATTCGGCCCAACCTGTAAAGGCCCAGTTTTAAACAGTTAAAACTGCTAAAAGCCAACTTAACCCTTAAAGCTATATGGGTTGAACCGTTCGGCCCATATACCTAGATAATGTTAATGGTTAATGTTATGGATTTAAAATGGGCTTCAAATGGGCTTTACAGATAATTAATTCATTGGATCAATTTATCCCTGCCTGTGATGTATGGATGTGTGATGTGCTACGTACATGGGCCATAAGTACTTGGCCCATGCTCAATCGACAGTGGCTCTTTCGCACACCATGGCTGAATGCACATCATTGCCATGGTGTCCCTTTTGGTCATTGGATGACCTCCCTCAATGGTGGGCCCCACACCACATCGTGAGGTCTCGTGCGGAACCCTAGCCGATTTAGGCCCACCAAAATCTGGCTTTATGAAAGTCAGTGGGAGCCACTTTGGTTTGACCTAAAGATAAAACTAGGGCGTAATTATTTGTTCCCTCTAGATAATATGAGTGCATGTGATAGGGAGATTCATATGATGAACTCTCTAAAGGCCTTCCATCATTAGCACGAAGATGGGTCCTTCAGTAATGAGGAAACGCACCAGAAAATGGGCTATTCATTTGCTGTTGAGCTTGTCTAAGTGTTTCATAAGATGATAGGGGCGTCATAGACCGATGTGGGAGGGGCTTCACCAGAAAATGGGAACTCTCTCACGGTACCTTGGCGTTCACGAATATGATGGGTAAGCACTCACTGGACAGAAAGGTTTACCTGAAAACGGCTCTGAACCTTGTCTGACAGAGGCCAAAGGGAAAACTCATATGATGAGTGGATATGATCCTTCACAGAAAGGTGGTGGGGTTATGCAGCTGAAACAGTTGGCTTCATGCACCCTATGTGATTTCCCACATTTCCAGAGACAACCCGTAGTCTCCGTCGCTGAGAAAGGAGGGAAATCTCAGAGATGAATAAATGGAAATGGATCGTAGATTAAAATCCATATCTATGAAATGAACATGAATCAAATTAGGTCGTGGACTGATGTTTGCTTTTTTATCAGAAAATGGCAAACGGATCATTTGCAAAGCTACTTGATGATAACAAGTTGAAAGGCCCGAACTATGCTGACTGGTACAGGAACCTTATGTTGGTCTTGACCTCTGAGAGATTGGACAAGGTAGCCAAGAATCCTGCCCCGGACCGTCCGGGAGATAGGGCTTCTGAGGCCCGAAGAAGAGAATACCAAGAATGGGAGGAGAAAAACTCCCTTGCCCGCTGCTATATCATTGCCTCCTTAGACAATCCAATTCAGAGGCAGTTCGATCAGATCGAACTTGCTAAAGACGTATTGGACAGTCTTAGGACAATGTACAAAGAGCAGAATCGTTCTACTCGGCAGAAGGTCTTGAAACAGTTCATGACCGCGCAGATGACCAAGGGCCAACAAGTTCACGTCCATTGTCTCCGGATGATGGGGTATATCAACGAACTAGAGGCTCTTGGATCCGGGCTGGATCTGGTGACTCAGATCGATGCTATTCTCAACTCTCTGCCACCATCCTTTAATCCATTCATCATGAACTACAACATGAACAAGCTGAACGTCAGCTTGCAGGAACTCAGCAATATGTTGCAGAGGGCCAAAGAATTGATTAAAAAGGATGAGCCCATTGCCATGCTTGTTGAAACTAGCAAATCGGGCAAGAAAATGAAGGCAAAGAGAAAGCCCCAGAAAAAGGCTGCCAAACCCAAGAAACAGAGGAAGGACAAGGCATCAGATACCTGTCATTTTTGCAAGAAGACTGGCCACTGGAAAAGGAATTGTCCTGCCTACCTGGAATCCAAGAAAGGTAACTTCGAAACTTGTGTTATAGAAACCAATTTGTTGGTAGCTTCTGCGTCCTAGTGTATTGACTCCGGGGCTTCAACTCATGCGTGTAACTCACTGCAGGGGTTCAAGGTAAGCAGAAGGCTGAGTGAAGGAGAAGTCACACTCTACTTGGGGACTACTGCAATTGTTGCAGGCGCGGCCATAGGAACCGTGGAACTATTTTTTAGAGAAGGAATAATTGTACTGAAAGATTGTCTTTACGTACAAAATTTAAGAAGAAATTTGATTTTTGTCTCAAAACTGTGTGCAGATGGTTATTCTGTCTTCTTTAGTAATACGATTACTATTAAAAGAAATAACAGATTCATCGCATACGGGGAACAGGAGAACGGTCTCTATGTTCTACATCCTTCTCTAGAAACTAACATAACCGAAACTACGTCGGTTGAAAACCCCAAGAAGAGAGCCCGTGATACAGTTAATCCTACGTGTCTGTGGCATTACCGACTTGGCCACATCGGTGTTGACCGAATCACAAGGTTGGTAAATGATGGTCCTTTGGATTTTCTAGCTGTAGAAGATCTTCCCACCTGTGAGCCTTGCCTACAAGGCAAGATGACGAAACGGCCATTTAATGGTAAGCCTGAAAGATGTACAGGCACACTTGACCTAATACATACTGATGTATGTGGTCCCCTGAGTGTTAGGACACGAAATCAACACGTGTATTTCATCACCTTCACAGATGATTTTTCACGATATGGTTACGTGTACCTAATGAGACACAAGTCTGAATCCTTTGAAAAGTTCAAAGAGTTTAGACAAGAGGTCGAGAAACAGTTAGGGAGAGAAATTAAAGCCCTTCGATCCGATCGAGGTGGTGAATATCTCTCTGACGAATTCAGGGACTACTTAAAGGACAATGGGATAGTATCACAATTAGCTCCTCCTGCTACACCACAACTTAACGGTGTTTCAGAGAGGAGGAATAGGACCTTATTAGATATGGTTCGGTCGCTTCTCATACACTCAGAGTTACCCACATCCTTTTGGGGTTACGCATTAGAGACTGCGATTTACGTGCTGAATCGGGTTCCAACCAAATCGGTTCCGAATACTCCATATGAACTTTGGACCGGAAAGAAACCAAGTGTCAGACACTTGAAGATTTGGGGTTGTCCAACACACGTTAAAAGAACGAGTGCAGACAAGTTGGAATCTAAGACCAGCCATTGCCTATTTGTAGGCTACCCAAAAGGCCCTGTAGGTTACCTTTTCTATGACCCAAGTGAGCAGAAAGTGTTCTGCAGTCGAAATGCGCAATTCTTGGAAACCGACTATATCCTGGACATCCATCGTCAGGAAGTTGTTCTTGATGAGGAGAGCTCAGGAGCAGTGGGAGATGTCCCACAAGTTCCAGGTAGTGACCAACTTAGAATATCCACTCGGGCATCCAGGCCACCAGTCCGTTATGGTTATGACCAGGATAATTACCTGGTGGAAACCTTGACAAGTGAGGAGGATCCCGTGACTTACGCGGAAGCTATGTTGGACATAGATTCCCAGAAGTGGGTGGAGGCCATGAGAGCAGAGATGGACTCAATGGAGACCAATGGAGTATGGACTCTAGTAGATCCGCCCTCCGGGGTAAAGGCAATCGGTTGCAAATGGATTTACAAGAGGAAGAAGGGCCCCGATGGTAAAGTTGAGACCTTCAAGGCTCGTCTGGTGGCGAAAGGGTACACTCAGAAAGAGGGCATCGATTATGAGGAAACCTTTTTGCCTGTGGCCATGCTTAAATCCATTAGGATCCTGCTAGCTGTAGCAGCATACCATGATTATGAGATTTGGCAGATGGATGTCAAAACTGCATTCCTGAATGGAGATCTTACTGAAGATATCTATATGCAGCAGCCGCAAGGCTTCATTGCTGCAGGTCAGGAAAACATGGTATGTAAACTTAACAGATCCATTTATGGGCTTAAGCAAGCTTCTAGAAGTTGGAACATCCGTTTTAACTCTGCTGTCAAATCGTTTGACTTCGAGCAAAATCCGGATGAACCCTGTGTCTACAGGAAGTACAGTGGGGATAAGGTTACCTTCTTGGTTCTGTATGTAGATGACATTCTACTCATTGGGAATGATGTAGGAATGTTAACTACGGTGAAAGTATGGCTTTCGCAGCAATTCTCCATGAAAGATCTTAGAGAAGCCTCCTATATACTGGGTCTTCGACTCTATAGAGATAGATCGAAGCGGATAATAGGATTATCCCAATCTGCTTACATTGACAAAATAGTCAAAAGATACAGCATGGAAAACTCCAAGAAAGGAAATGTTCCTTTCAGGCACGGAGTCACTCTCTCCAAGAAGATGTCTCCCAAGACTTCTGAGGAGATTAATGGCATGAAAGACGTTCCTTATGCCTCAGCCATAGGGAGCATCATGTATGCCATGCTGTGCACTCGTCCTGACATAGCTCAGGCAGTGAGTGTAGTAAGCAGATTTCAGGCCAACTCAGGGCAGGAGCATTGGACTGCAGTGAAAAACATACTTAAGTACCTTCGAAGGACAAAAGAGTTTTGTCTAGTGTTCGACGGTAGCTCACTACAGATCCAAGGGTTTACAGATGCCAATTTCCAGTCAGACCCAGATGATAGAAAGTCTACATCTGGATATGGTTTCACGATAGGATCGTGTGTTGTTTCCTGAATGTCAGCAAACAGGGGTCCTAAGTAGCAAATTAATAGTCCACAACCCAAGCCGAAAGCATTGCCGCAAGTGAGGCTGCCTTATGAATGAAGGTGTTCATTCCTGAATTTGGAATTCAGCACATCACCCATTCCACTGTTGTGTGACAACGCTGGACCTACGGGAGGATAGTGTAAAGAGGTAGCATCAGCGGAAAATGTAGCAGACCCATTGACAAAGCCACTTTCACAGAAAGTGTTTGAGAAACACGTGGAAAGCATGGGACTCTGGCTAGTACCTGATTGGACCTAAGTGCAAGTGGGAGCTGTTTGACAGTTTTGTATGCCCTTAGCTTCAATCAGAATGATGTACTTTATGAGTTTATTGTAAATGAATAAAGATACATATTTGATTCATGTTCCCTTGGTATGTTTCTGTGTAATACCCTTAAACTGGACACTTAATGAGACTCGTGTTAGTTTAGAATGTTCACAGCCAGTGGGTCGGTCTGGGGAGACCTATCCTGACAAGGCTGACACTGTGGTGCCACCAAGTCGGTTGGGGTGGCCTGTCTCAGCTGCCAGGGTGAGACCCTAAGCACATACAGTGTAGGATTAATTGAATCTTTGAACTGGACCAGATTTCCAGTATTGCCCTGGACCTTGGAGATTGATGGGCAAAACTGGAAAGTTACACCCGACCCCTAGACTCGATTATGATACTACACTAGGTGTCGGATTGGGCTGTCTTTGATGTACCAATCAGTGAGATCCTTAGCGGGGGTCAAAACCTGGGTATGTTGGGACAGTCCGAGAATTCATCTGAGTGGGTGATCATAGTGACAGGATCAGCCCCTTTGTCGGACAAAGGTAATGATCAGGGATGCACTCTCACTGATGGAAACCAAGACTGCTGGCAGCCGATTTCAACCGTTGAGATTTGTTTTGCAAAATATATTTTATATAAGATATAAAAGTATATATATTATGGTTTCTAAAATGTTTGCAAAAGGTTTTAATTCCCGGGATCCATATAAGTGGAGAGTGCAACACTGTTCCTTGTAGCCGAGGGAGAGGTCCTCTCTTGTCGGGCAGTGTATGATCATTATGGGCTGGGAGGTTAAGTGTAAGACCATTGAGGATAATGCCTGATGGGCTAATCTTGCATCTGCCCACAGTCCCTGGGTGTTACAAGGTGGCTTGGCCCCGGGACCACTTAGTGTAAGTGTTGGGCCTATAGAGCTCATTTGATGGGTTTCAGGGGGTACACTGTCTTCAGCAGTGCATTCGGCCAGGCCTTGTAACAAAGGCTGGGCTGAACCCATGTGGCTGATGTGTAGATCAATGCTTGGGTCCCACGCCATACAAGAAAGCCCAACTGGGCAGCAATTTGGAAGCCTTTTGAGTACATAACCTTAAATGGGCCTTAAGCCCATTTCGAACTGGGCTGATTTGATCAGTCATTTAAAGGGGGCGAATTCTAAAGAGGGTCAGCTGAAAGGATTGGGCTTAGACCCTTTCCACTCAGAGAGTCCAAGATCTAAATGGGATTTAGATCTAGAAACCTCCTAATTAGATTAGGAGACAGCTGATCTTATCTGCAGATAAGATAAGGGTTATCCCTTATCACTAAGGGACTTCTAACCCAAATATGATTTGGATTAGCATCTCCTAATCTGATTAGGAGCTGATCCCTTTGAGATTATAAAAGGGGAAGGGGGCAGCAGCCTTTTACATCATCAACAGCATTCTTCTCTTGAAGAAAGAGAGATTGAGAGATTTCCTGCATACTGTGAATTCTCTCCTGCCGCCACCTTCCTGCCATTGCCATTCCTTCAGTTCGATCTCCAGTTCTTGGGAGCAATCAAGATTGGATCTTGATTTCAATCTTTTGTGAAAAGATTGGTTGGAGCTGTACTCAAGTCGTCCAGTTGATCCTTACGAAAGATCAAGTTCTTTTGAAGAACGTTGCTGATTCTGCTCCACCATGCACTGCGCCATCTTCAGTGGGAGCAGATTTTGGATCCTTCCTTTGGCGTGAACACCTCCATTGGGAGATAGTATTTCTCCGTATCAGGTATAATCCTCTCCCACTCCTTTTGGTTCAGATCTGGTTCAGTTTATGGTTCAAGATTGATCCTTGAAAATATGATTTTCTAAATGGGGAATACGATTCCCAATTGAAGGGAGAGATAAAATTTTTGAAATTCGCCCCTTATTCCGCAATCTTTGGGCGTCCATAGGATGGATCTCTCATCCCTTCAACGTCGGTGTTCACGCCCAAAGAAAGATCCAAGATCTGCTCCCGCTGAAGATGACACAGCGATGGTGGGGCAGAACCAACAGTGTACGTTTCACGTACCGAACTCTTCACAAGAATTCGTTTAAGGCTTAGAGCATCGAACCAAATCAGCCTTTTCAGCAAAGACTGATATCAAGAACAGATTTTTGATTTTCCCATCAATGGAGTTCGAACTATGCAGCAAGGTGGCGGCGGCTGGAGGAGATCCCTAAGGCTGAAAGAGGCGTGAATTCTTGTAATTCTTGATTAGGGTTTCCTCCTCTCTTAGTGATTAAGAAATCTCCTAATCCTATTAGGAGTTATCCCAAACCAAATCTGTATTTGGATAGGGATAATCTTAATCCTATCTGTAGATTAGATCAGCCCATTCCTGATCTCATCAGGAGGTTAATCCTATCTGTAGATTCGCCCCCTCAAGTGGGTGATCATATCAGCCCAGTTCGAAATGGGCTTTGAGGCCCAATAAATAAATGGTGCTCAATAAGTTTCCAAACTGCTGCCCAGTTGGGCTTCTTTGTATGGCATGGGACCCAAGCATTGATCTCTACATCAGCTACATGGGTTCGGCCCAGCCTTTGTTACAAGGCTTAGCCAAATTCACTGGAAAACCTAGTGAACCCCAAGAGCCCATCACATAGACCCTAAGGGCCCAACACTTACACTAAGTGGTCCCTGGGCCAAGCCATCTTATAAAAACCTAGGGACTGTGGGCAGATGCAAGATTAGCCCATCAGGTATTATCCTAAATGGCCTTACACTTAACCTCTCAGCCCATAATGGTCAAGCACTGCCCGACAAGAGAGGACCTCTCCCTCGGCTGCAAGGAACAATGTTGCACTCTCTACTCACATGGATCCCAGGATTTAAAACAATTTGCAAACATTTCGAAACCATACATAAGTATATATCATATAAATTTTGCAAAACAAAATTCCAACGATTGAAATCAACTACCGGCAGTTTGGCTTCCATCAGAGAGAGTGCATCCCCGATCATTACCTTTGTCCGACAAAGGGGTTAATCCCATCACTATGATCACCCACTCAAATGAATTCTCAGACTGTCCCAACATGCCTAGGTTTTGACCCCCGCTAAGGATCTCACTGATTGGCATATCAAAGATAGCCCAATCCGACACCTAGTGCAGTACCATAACCGGGTCTAGGGGTCAGATGTAATTCTCCAATTTTGTCCATCAGTCTCCAAAGTCCAGGGCAACATTGAAAATCTGGTTCGGTTCAAGGATTCAAGTAATCCTACACTGCATATGCCTTGGGTCTCACCCTAGCGGCTGAGACAAGCCACCCCAACACTTGGCAACACACTAGTGTCAGCCTTGGCAGGATAAATCTCCCCAGAGTTATCCAACGGCTGTGAATGTTCTAACCTAACATGAGTCTCATTAAGTGACTAGTTTAAGGGTCTTACACAGAGGTATACCACACAACATAAATCAAACATGTGTTTTTTTTATTTACACTAAATATCAAAAGTACATCAAAACTGATTGCAGCTAAGGGCATACAAAACTGTCTAACAGTTCCCACTTGCACTTAGGTCAAATCTGGTACAAGCCGGAGTCTCATACTTTCCACGTGTTTCTCAAACACCTTCTATGTGAGTGGCTTAGTTAATGGGTCTGCCACATTATCCGCAGATGATACCTTCTGAATCAGAACGTCCCCTCTACCAAGGATCTCCCGCAGTACATGGTACTTCCTCTCGATGTGCTTTGACTTCGAGTGGGCCCGAGGCTCCTTAGCTTGGGCGATCGCTCAATTCTTGTCACACAACAACGGGATTGGTGTTGTGCAAGATGGAACCACTCCTAATTCTTGAACAAACTTCTTCATCCACACGGCTTCCTTGGCAGCTTCACTTGCGGCAATGTACTCGGCTTCGGTTGTGGAGTCAGCCGTGGACCCCTGTTGCTGCTTTTCCAGCAAAGAGCACACGATCCTATCGTGAAAACATACCCAGATGTAGACTTTCTATCATCTAGATCCTACCGTCAAATACCAGACAAAACTCTTTTGTCATTCGGAGGTATTTGAGTATGTTCTTCACAGTAGTCCAATGCTCCTGCCCTGAGTTGGCCTGGAACCTGCTTACGACACTCACCGCCTGAGTAATGTCAGGGCAAGTGCACAGCATGGCATACATGATGCTCCCTACGGCTAAGGCATAGGGAACATCTTTCATGCCCTCAATCTCCTCAGAAGTCTTGGGAGACATATTCTTGGAGAGAGTGACTCCGTGCCTGAAAGGAATGTTTCCTTTCTTGGAATTCTCCATGTTGTACCTTTTGACAATTTTGCCAATGTAAGCACCCTGGGATAATCCAATTATCCGCTTTGATCTATCTCTATAGAGTCGAAGACCTAGTATATAGGAAGCTTTCCCAAGATCTTTCATGGAGAATTGCTACGAAAACCATACCTTGACCGAAGTCATCATTCCCAATGAGTAGGATATCGTCCACATACAACACCAAAAAGGTGACCTTATCCCCACTGGACTTCCTATAAACACAGGGCTCATCCGGATTCTGCTCAAAGTCAAACGATTTAATGGCAGAGTCAAAACGGATGTTCCAACTCTTAGATGCCTACTTAAGTCCATAGGATATATTAAGTTTACATACCATGTGTTCCTGACCAGCAGCAATGAAGCCTTACGATTGTTGCATGTAGATATCTTCACTAAGATCTCCATTCAGGAACGCGGTTTGACATCCATTTGCCATATCTCATAGTCATGGTATGCTGCTACAGCTAGCAGGATCCTAATGGATTTAAGCATGGCCACGGGTGAAAAGGTTTCCTCAAAGTCAATGCCTTCTTTTTGAGTATACCCTTTCACCACCAAACGAGCTTTGTAGGTCTCAATCTTTCCAACGGGGCCCTTCTTCCTCTTATAGAGCCATTTGCAACCAATTGCTTTTACCCCGGAGGGCGGATCTGCTAGAGTCCAGACTCCATTAGCCTCCATCGAGTCCATCTCACCTCTCATGCCCTCCACCCACTTCTGGGAATCTATGTCCAACATAGTTTCCGCGTAAGTCACGGCATCCTCCTCAATAGTCAAGGCTTCCACCAGGTAACTATCTTGGTCATAACCATAACGGACCGGTGGCCTGGATACCCAGGTGGATCTTCTAGGTTGGTCACTACCTGGAACTTGTGGGACATCTCCCACTGCTCCTGAGCTCTCGTCATCAAGAACTGTTTCCTAACAATGGATGTGAAGGGATGAGAGATCCATCCTATGGACGCCCAAAAGATTGCGGAATAAGGGGCGAATTTCAAAAATTTTTCTCTCCCTTCAACTGGGAATCGTATTCCCCATTTAGAAAATCATATTTTCAAGGATCAATTCTGAACCATAAACTGAACCAGATCTGAACCAAAAAGGAGTGGGAAGGATTATACCTGATACGGAGAAGTAATATCTCCCAAGGAAAGTGTTCACGCCCAAGGAAGGATCCAAAAACTGCTCCCACTGAAGATGGCGCAGTGCAGGTGGAGCAGAATCAGTAGTGTTCTTCTCCAAGAACTCTGTCCTTCGCAAGAATCAGCAAGATGGTACGTGAGCACAGGTTCCTTTCAATCCTTTCTCAAAGGACTGATGTCAAGATCCAATCTTGACTTCTCCCACAAGTGGAGATTGAACTGGCAAACAGGGCGGCAAGAACAGGGAGGCGGCAAGAGAGTATTTGCAGGGAGCCGAATTCTCTCTTCTTGATTTCAGCACTAAAGAAAACCTGATGATCTGTGTGTTTTAGGCTGCCGCCCCCTTCTTCTTTTATAATCTTAAAGGGATCATCTCCTAATCAGATTAGGAGTTGCTAATCCAAATCACATTTGGGTTAGAAGTCCCTTTAAGTGATAAGGGATAATCCTTATCTTATTTGGAGATTAGATCAGCCATCTCCTAATCTGATTAGGAGGTTTCTAGATCTAAATCTTATTTAGATCTTGGACTCTCTAAGTGGATAGGGTCTAAGCCCAATCCTATTAGCTGATCCACTTCAGATTTCGCCCCTTTATTAACTAAATAAACAGCCCAGTTCGAAATGGGCTTTAGGCCCATTAAGCTTATATGCTCACTTAACCCTCTTAACTGCTGCCCAGTTGGGCTTCCTTGTATGGCGTGGGACCCAAGCATTGATCTACACATCAGCCACATGGGTTCGGCCCAGCCTTTGTTACAAGGCCTGGCCGAATACACTGTTAAAGACAGTGCACCCCCTGAAACCCATCAAATGGGCTCTACGGGCCCAACACTTTCCCTAAGAGGTCCCTGGGCCAAGCCACCCTTGTAACACCCAGGGACTGTGGGCAGATGCAAGATTAGCCCATCAGGTATTATCCTCAATGGTCTTACACTTAACCTCTCAGCCCATAATGATCATACACTGCCCGACAAGAGAGGACCTCTCCCTCGGCTGCAAGGAACAGTGTTGCACTCTCCACTCATGTGGATCCTGGGAATTAAAACCTTCTTGCAAACATTTTAGAAACCATAATATATATATACTTTTATATCCTATATAAAATACATTTGCAAAACAAATCTCAACGGTTGAAATCGGCTGCCGGCAGTCTTGGTTTCCATCAGTGAGAGTGCATCCCCGATCATTACCTTTGTCCGACAAAGGGGCTGATCCTGTCACTATGATCACCCACTCAGATGAATTCTCGGACTGTCCCAACATACCCAAGTTTTGACCCCCGCTAAGGACCTCACTGATTGGTACATCAAAGATAGCCCAATCCGACACCTAGTACAGTATCATAATCGAGTCTAGGGGTCGGGTGTAACTTTCCAGTTTTGCCCATCAATCTCCTAGGTCCAGGGCAATACTGGAAATCTGGTCCAGTTCAAAGATTCAATTAATCCTACACTGTATGTGCCTAGGGTCTCACCCTGGCAGCTGAGACAGGCCACCCCAACCGACTTGGTGGCACCACAGTGTCAGCCTTGTCAGGATAGGTCTCCCCAAACTGACCCACTGGCTGTGAACATTCTAAACTAACATGAGTCTCATCAAGTGTCCAGTTTAAGGGTATTACATAGAAACATACCAAGGGAACATGAATCAAATATGTATCTTTATTCATTTACAATAAACTTTTAAAGTACATCATTCTGATTGAAGCGAAGGGCATACAAAACTGTCTAACAGCTCCCACTTGCACTTAGGTCCAATCAGGTACTAGCCGGAGTCCCATGCTTTCCACGTGTTTCTCAAACACTTTCTGTGATAGTGGCTTTGTCAATGGATCTGCTACATTTTCCGCTGACGCTACCTTCTGAATCAGGACGTCCCCTCTACCAACAATCTCCCATAGTACGTGGTACTTCCTCTCGATGTGCTTCGACTTCGAGTGGGCTCATGGCTCCTTAGCTTGAGCAATGGCTCCATTGTTGTCACACAACAATGGGATGGGCGATGTGCTGGACGGAACAACTCCCAACTCGTGAATGAACTTCTTCATCCACACAGCTTCTTTGGCAGCCTCACTTGCGGCAATGTATTCGGCCTCGGTCGTGGAGTCTGCAGTGGACCCCTATTTGCTGCTTTTCCAGCAAACAGCACACGATCCTATCGTGAAAACATATCCAGATGAAGACTTTCTATCATCTGGGTCTGACTGGAAATCGGCATCTGTAAACCCCTGGATCTGTAGTGAGCTACCGTCGAACACCAGACAAAACTCTTTTGTCCTTTGAAGGTACTTAAGTCCAGTGATCCTGCCCTGGGTTGGCCTGAAATCTGCTTACTACACTCACTGCCTGAGCAATGTCAGGACGAGTGCACAGCATGGCATACATGATGCTCCCTACGGCAGAGGCATAGGGAATGTCTTTCATGCCATCAATCTCCTCAGAAGTCTTGGGAGACATCTTCTTGGAGAGAGTGACTCCGTGCCTGAAAGGAACATTTCCTTTCTTGGAGTTTTCCATGCTGTATCTTTTGACTATTTTGTCAATATAAGTAGATTGGGATAATCCAATTATCCGCTTCGATCTATCTCTATAGAGTCGAAGACCCAGTATATAGGAGGCTTCTCCAAGATCTTTCATGGAGAATTGCTGCGAAAGCCATACTTTCACTGTAGTTAACATTCCTACGTCATTCCCAATGAGTAGAATGTCATCTACATATAGAACCAAGAAGGTAACCTTATCTCCACTGAATTTCCTGTAGACACAGGGTTCATCTGGATTCTGCTCGAAGCTTGCTTAAGTCCATAAATGGATCTATTAAGTTTACATACCATGTTTTCCTGACCCGCAGCAATGAAGCCTTGCGGCTGCTGCATATAGATATCTTCAGTAAGATCTCCATTCAGGAATGCAGTTTTGACATCCATCTGCCAAATCTCATAATCATGGTATGCTGCTACAGCTAGCAGGATCCTAATGGATTTAAGCATGGCCACAGGCGAAAAGGTTTCCTCATAATCGATGCCTTCTTTCGGAGTGTACCCTTTCGCCACTAGACGAGCCTTGAAGGACTCAATCCAGCCATCGATGCCCTTCTTCTTCTTGTAAATCCATTTGCAACCGATAGCTTTTACCCCAGAGGGTGGATCTACTAGAGTCCAGACTCCATTGGCCTCCATTGAGTCCATCTCTGCTCTCATGGCCTCCACCCACTTCTGGGAATCTATGTCCAACATAGCTTCCGTGTAAGTCACGGGATCCTCCTCACTAGTCAAGGTTTCCACCAGGTAACTATCCTGATCATAACCATAACGGACTGGTGGCCTGGATGCCCGAGGGGATCTTCTAAGTTGGTCACTACCCGGAACTTGTGGGACATCTCCCACTGCTCCTGAGTTCTCCTCATCAAGAACAACTTCCTGACGATGGGTGTCCAGGATATAGTCGGTTTCCAAGAATTGCGCATTTCGACTGCAGAACACTTTCTGCTCACTTGGGTCATAGAAAAGGTAACCTACAGAGCCTTTTGGGTAGCCCACAAATAGGCAACGGCTGGTCTTAGATTCCAACTTGTCTGCACTCGTTCTTTTAACCTGTGCTGGACGACCCCAAATCTTCAAGTGTCTGACACTTTGTTTCTTTCCGGTCCAAAGTTCATATGGAGTATTCGGAACCGATTTGGTTGGAACCCGATTCAGCACGTAAATCGCAGTCTCTAATGCGTAACCCCAAAAGGATGTGGGTAACTCTGAGTGTATGAGAAGCGACCGGACCATATCTAAAAAGGTCCTATTCATCCTCTCTGAAACACCGTTAAGTTGTGGTGTAGCAGGAGGAGCTAATTGTGATACTATCCCATTGTCCTTTAAGTAGTCCCTGAATTCGTCAGAGAGATATTCGCCACCTCGATCTGATCGAAGGGCTTTAATTTCTCTCCCTAACTGTTTCTCGACCTCTTGTCTAAACTCATTGAACTTTTCAAAGGATTCAGACTTGTGTTTCATTATGTACATGTAACCATATCGTGAAAAATCATCTGTGAAGGTGATGAAATACACGTGTTGATTTCGTGTCCTAATACTCAGGGGACCACATACATCAGTATGTATTAGGTCAAGTGTGCTTGTACATCTTTCAGGCTTACCGTTAAATGGTCGTTTCGTCATCTTGCCTTGTAAGCAAGGCTCACAGGTGGGAAGATCTTCTACAGCTAGAAAATCCAAAGGACCATCCTTTACCAACCTTGTGATCGGTCAACACCGATGTGGCCAAGTCGGTAATGCCACGGACACGTGGGATTAACTATATCACGGGCTCTCTTCTTGGGGATTTCAGCCGACGTAGTTTCGGTTATGTTAGTTTCCAGAGAATGATGTAGAACATAGAGACCGTTCTCCAGTTCCCCGTATGCGATGAATCTGTTGTTTCTTTTAATAGTAATCGTATTACTAAAGAAGACAGAATAACCATCTGCACACAGTTTTGAGACAGAAATCAAATTTCTTCTTAAATTTTGTACATAAAGACAATCTTTCAGTACAATTATTCCTTCTCTAAAATATAATTCCATGGTTCCTATGGCCGCGGCTGCAACAGTTGCAGTAGTCCCCAAGTAGAGTGTGACTTCTCCTTCACTCAGCCTTCTGCTTACCTTGAACCCCTGCAGTGAGTTACACGCATGAGTTGAAGCCCCAGAGTCAATACACCAGGACGCAGAAGCTACCAATAAATTGGTTTCTATAACACAAGTTTCGAAGTTGCCTTTCTTGGATTCCAGGTAGGCAGGACAATTCCTTTTCTAGTGGCCGGTCTATGACGCCCACATCGGTCTATGACGCCCCTATCATCTTATGAAACACTTAGACAAGCCCAACAGCAAATGGATAGCCCATTTTCTGGTGCATTTCCTCATTACTGAAGGACCCATCCTCGTGCTAATGATAGAAGGCCTATAGAGAGTTCATCATATGAATCTCCTTATCACAAGCACTCATATTATCTGGAGGGAACAGATAATTACGCACTAGTTCTATCTTTAGGTCAAACCAAAGTGTCTCCCACTGACTTTCATAAAGCCAGATTTTGGTGGGCCTAAATCGGCTAGGGTTCCGCACGAGACCTCACGATGAGGTGTGGGGCCCACCACTGAGGGAGGTCATCCAATGACCAAAAGGGACACCATGGCAATGATGTGCATTCAGCCATGGTGTGCGAAAGAGCCACTGTCGATTGAGCATGGGCCAAGTACTTATGGCCCATGTACGTAGCACATCACACATCCATACATCACATGCAGGGATAAATTGATCCAATCAATTAATTATCTGTAAAGCCCATTTGAAGCCCATTTTAAATCCATAATATTAACCATTAATATTATTCAGGTATATGGGCCGAATGGTTCAACCCATATAGCTTTAAGGGTTAAGTGGGCTTTTAGCAGTTTTAACTATTTAAAACTGGGCCTTTACAGGTTGGGCCGAATTAACCATTTAATTAAATATCAATCTTTAGGCCCATTAGTGGGAAAATTAGGGCTGACTTTCAGCCTTGATTAAACCCTAGATTTGGTCCAAACAGTTTGAACCAATCTTTGTTCAAATGGGTCTAGGGTTTGATCTTTAATTAAATCTTTAATTCAAGAAAATAATCTGAAATTAATCACTGATAAAAGAAAAACAACAATCAGTAAATCAGGGCTGTTCGCACAATCCATCCTGCAAAACAGAGGTTAGATCACAGAATACAGTTTCACAAACTGCAAATCGCAGATGGCGATTCTCCCATCTGCGAAATCTTCTTCTCCGCGAAATCTCCCTTTCTGCGCCGCCATCTTCGATCCATAATTAAAATAAATAGAAATCCTATTTCTATTAATAATTACATCAGATCGAATACCTATACATTGAGTCTAGAAAATAAAAAAAAAATTATTTACAGACAAAATGTAATAAATAAATCAAGAAACTGCAAATCGTGCCGGTTCCCTGCGCAAACCAAGATTTCGATCTCCTCTTGTACGAACAGCCCATAAATCAAGAAAATCATAAAGAACGATTCTATATAATAATCAGATTTATATAAAATTAATTTCAGATTATTCGCCCATTAATTTTGGGACCAAATTTCCCAAAACCCATATCTGCGCAAATTGGGTAGAACACCTTCTGCCCAAATGCGCAGGTTCAGATCTGAAACAAACTGGTTCAAGATTTGAACCATGGCTCTGATACCACTGAAGGGATGAGAGATCCATCCTATGGACGCCCAAAAGATTGCGGAATAAGGGGCGAATTTCAAAAATTTTTCCAGTTTTGACCCAACATACCCAGGTTTTGACTGTCCCAACATACCCAGGTTTTGACCCAGGTTTTGACCCCCGCTACCCAGGTTTTGACCCCCGCTAAGGATCTCACTGATTGGTACATCAAAGATAGCCCGATTCGACACCTAATGCAGTCATAATCGAGTCTAGGGGTCGGGTGTAACTTTCCAGTTTTGCCCATCAATCTCCAAGGTCCAGGGCAATACTGGAAATCTGGTCCAGTTCAAAGATTCAATTAATCCTACACTGTATGTGCCTAGGGTCTCACCCTAGAAGCTGAGACAGGCCACCCCAACCGACTTGGTGGCACCACAGTGTCAGCCTTGTCAGGATAGGTCTCCCCAGACCGACCCACTGGCTGTGAACATTCTAAACTAACACGAGTCTCATTAAGTGTCCAGTTTAAGGGTATTACACAGAAACATATCAAGGGAACATGAATCAAATATGTATCTTTATTCATTTACAATAAACTTATAAAGTACATCATTCTGATTGAAGCTAAGGGCATACAAAACTGTCTAACAGGATGTCTAGGATGTAATCGGTTTCTAAGAACTAGGCATTTTGACTGCAGAACACTTTCTGCTCACTTGGGTCATAGAATAGATAACCCACTAAATCCTTTGGGTAGCCTACAAATAGGCAACGACTGGTCTTGGGTTCCAAGTTGTCCGCACTCGTTCCTTTGACATGCGCAGGACAACCCTAAATCTTCAAGTGTCTAACACTTGGTTTCTTTCCGGTCAAAAGTTCGTATGGAGTTTTTGGAACCGATTTGGTTGGAACCCGATTCAAAACGTAGATAGCAGTCTCTAATGCATATCCCCAAAAGGATGTGGCTAATTCCGAGCATGTGAGAAGTGACCGGACCTTGTCTAACAATGTCCTATTCCTCCTCTCTGAAACACCGCTAAGCTGTGGTATTGCAAGAGGAGCCAACTGTGATATTATCCCGTTGGCCTTCAAGTAGTCCCTGAATTCGTCAGAGAGATACTCGCCACCTCGATCCGATAGAAGGGCCTTAATTTCTCTCCCTAACTGTTTCTCGACTTCTTGTCTGAATGCCTTGAACGTTTCATAGGATTCAGACTTCTGTCTCATCAGGTACACGTAACCATATCGTGAGAAATCATCGGTAAAAGTGATGACGTACATGAGTTGGTTACGAGTCCTGACACTCAGGGGACCACATACATCAGTATGTATAAGGTCAAGTGTGCCTATACATCTTTCAGGTTTACTATTAAATTATCCTTTTGTCATCTTGCCTAGGAGGCAAGGCTCACAAGTGGAAAGATCTTCAACGGTTAGAAAACCCAAAGGACCATCATTTACCAGCCTTGTGATTCGTTTAATACCGATATGGCCAAGTCAGTAATGCCACATGCACGTGGGACTGAATATATCATGAGTCCTTTTCTTGGGGATTTCGACCAATGTAGTTTCGGTTAAGTTAGATTCTAGAGAAGGATATACAACATAGATACCGTTCTCCAGTTCCCCGCATGCAATGAATTTATTATTCCGTTTAACAGTAATCATATTACTAAAGTAAATAGTATATCCATCAGCGCACTGTTTAGAAACAGAAATCAAATTTCTTCTTAAGTTCTGTACATAAAGACAATCTTTAAGTACAATAATTCCTTCTCTAAAAACTACTTCTACGGTTCCAATTGCCGCGGCTGCAACACTTGCAGTCGTTCCCAAGAAAAGCGCCACTTCCCCTTCACTCACCCTTGCAGTCAACACACCAAGACACAGAAGTGACTAACAAATTAGTCTCAATGACATAAGTTTCGAAAGTACCTTTCTTAGATTCCAAGTAGGCAGGACAGTTCCTTTTCCAGTGGCTGGCCTGCTTGCAGAAGTGGCAGGCATCGGATGCCTTGTCTTTCTTTTGTTTCATAGACTTAGTGGCCTTTTACTAGGGTTTCCTCTTTGCCCTCCTCTTCTTGCCAGATTTTCCAGCTTCAACAAGCATGGCTATCGGCTCATCCTTTCTAATCAGTTCCTCAGCTCGTTGTAACATATTGCTAAGCTCTTGAACGCTGACATTCAACTTGTTCATATTGTAGTTCATTATGAACGGATTGAAGGACGGAGGCAAGGAATTAAGAGTGGTGTCTATCTGTGTGACCAGATGATGAAACTGAAAAAAACCCTATTTTTGTCCCCTAATTTTCATCTTTTTACATTACTTTAGCACTTAAATGGACTCATTACTCTTGTATTTCGATTCAGGGCAATAAAGAAGGCAATTGGAAGAAAACAGGGCAAATCGGGTGATTTTGCACAGTTTCGGCGACAGTCAGTAATCTGGGCATAATTCTCAAATTCACACTCAGAATTGGACAATTCAAGAAGCATTAGAAAGACGAAAGGAAGGCCCACAACGTTTATGTTTTGGGTTTTGACAGATTCGGCACGAATCATGTACGAAAACAAGACCTAAGTCGGAGCAAGTTCGCAACCAGGCCCATTTCACAATTGAAACCCAACTCGTAGAAGTACCTTGAAACAGCCCAAGTTATCAAAGCAGCCCAACTCGAAATCAAGAGTCAAGAGTCCCAATTTCGAATGTAATCTCCAATGAGAGAGTCTTATCAGATCTAAAGTCTTGAATGTAATCCTAGAAAGATAAGAAGATTGAGATTAGATCATTAGATAAGAGATAGGATAGGATTAGTTCAAAGAAGATCAAGACTCCCTGAAGATAGGATGATCTCCTAGAAGGAGTTGGAAAACAGCACTCTCCTTTGGCTATATAAAGAGGGGGGCGGACAGCTCTAACATCACTCACTCCAAGATCCAAGAGATCATCAAGAAAATCAAGAAACTCAAGAAAATAGTTCGGCCATGGAGAAGCAGAGCATGGAGATTGCGCAGATCATGAGCAGCTAAG
This sequence comes from Nelumbo nucifera, assembly GCF_055504915.1. Classification (NCBI taxonomy): domain Eukaryota; kingdom Viridiplantae; phylum Streptophyta; class Magnoliopsida; order Proteales; family Nelumbonaceae; genus Nelumbo; species Nelumbo nucifera. The sequence goes on along the minus strand of NC_142656.1, from coordinate 37,777,665 downwards.
CTTCTTTTTCTGGTTCAAGGGGAGAGGTTCGATTGTGTCATTGTGAGGTTCTGTAGTTAATTTATTTTCTTGCTTTCTAATTCAAGTATTCATTTATTCTTGTGCATATTTTTATTGGATGTTGATGTTAATTAGTTTGACAAACTGAATTAATGTTGATTTTCCTACTGCTATCCATGATTTCGGTGATCCGTAATTGTCATGAATAATGGTACAAGTAGCAATTAGGTTAATATATTTTTGGGTCAATTGTTCGTGACAGCCTTTGACCAATGTTTTAACATAGTTCAACCTAAAAGGAATCGATGGAACAAAATTCAGTAATTGCAGCTATCTCAATTATTGTTATTTTGGTTTAACTGTTTTCGCAAATCTTAATGCTATCACTGTTTAACATGGAACGCTATTGTACCCAGTTGAGTGGTGATAAGTGTTGATCGAATACTGGGTTTAGTCAACTAAATTAGGAAAACACAAGGTTTATTATGGCTATCCTAATAAATCTAAGGTTAAATGCTCGAATTGCAAGAATGCTGAAATGTACCTAGGATCGATGGCCAATCGATTCAACCCGAACCCTTGAACCAGAATTCGGTAAGATTGATTTTCTCTTGTTTGTTTAGTTTGCTATTGCTTTCTTATTCTTTTAATTTTAGTTATTAAATTTTCCCACTCAATTATCCATTCGGCTAAGATATTACTGTTAGCTCCCTGTGGGATTCAACCTAGTACCACTTTTATTGCAAACATTTTATTGTGGGACTAGTAGTAATTTTGAGGGCTTCGACAAACCCGTCAAAATTTTGGCGCCGTTGTCGGGGAGCAACTTTAATTTCTTAGCTATTACCTTCTTTTTATTAACCTTCTTGTTTTATGACTCATGCTTCTCAACGAGGTGAACTCAAGTACAACCCCGAAATTGAGAGGACCAGTCGTCGTTTAAGGAAGGAGGCGAAACAAAGGAAGGATCGTTCACCTAAAAGGGTGAACTCAGATTGCGATTTACCTACTTGTGATCTACCCATCTTCAAAGAAGAAGAAAGAATGGCTAACAGAGAGAGGACATTAAGGGAGTTGGCAGCATCGATTATGAACCAACAGCCCTTATGCATAACGTATCCCACTCTTGAGGTAGCCTTTGAACTCAAATCTGGTTTGATTCAACTATTGTCTATATTTCATGATTTTCCAGGTGAGAACCCTCATAAGCATCTAAAGGAATTCCATGCTGTCTGTTCGAGCATGAAGCCCCAAGGTATGACCGAGGACCAGGTAAAACTCATAGCCTTTCCATTTTCTTTAAGACATAAAGCAAAGGATTGGTTGTATATTCTTCCTCTCGGTTCAATATGCACATGGGATGAGATGAATAGGATATTTTTAGATAAATATTTTCTTGTATCCCGGGCTGCAAATATAAGAAAAGAAATATGTGGAGTTCGGAAGTTTGGTGGTGAGACACTATATGAATATTGGGAAAGGTTTAAACAACTTGTCGCTAGCTGTTCACACCACCAAATACCCGAACAATTGTTAATCCAGTACTTCTATGAAGGGCTACAGCCCATGGATAGAAGTATGGTTGATGCAGCCAGTGGAGGAGCCTTGGTGAACAAGACACCCGAAGCGGCCAGGGAATTAATTTCCAACATGGCCGAAAATTCACAGCAGTTCGATGCAAGGATAGACGGTACCATAAGACGGGTTAATGAGGTAAGCCATGTAAATTTAGAAAATCAGATTTCTTACTTAATTGCCTTGGTTAGGCAACTCGTTGCAGGACAATTACAAACTGTCAGGGTGTGTGGTATCTGTTCGATCCCTAGTCATCCTACGGACATGTGTCCATCACTACAGGATGGATCGATGCAGCAAGTAAGTGCCGTAGGAGGATTCTCGGGCCAGCCCCAATGAAAGTATGATCCCTACTCCAATTACTACAATCCGGGGTGGAGAGATCATCCAAATCTAAGCTACGGGAACCAAGGAGGACAGCAGAAATATCAGCCCCAGTTTTTCAGTTGACAGCCCCAGTTTTCAACACCCATCACAGCGCAAGGCCAACCCCCGAATTCAGGTATGTCATTAGATGATATAGTCAAGGCTCTAGCTACTAATACTCAGAAATTTCAGCAAGAAACAAGAGCCAGCATTCAGAATTTGGGGAACCAAATCAGCCAACTTGCCACTTCCATTAGCAAGTTGGAAGAGCAAAACTCCGAGAAACTACCATCACAAACGGTAGTCAACCCAAAAGAGAATGCAAGTGCAGTGGTGTTGAGAAGTGGAAGAGAGTTGCAGCCCCAACCAAGTTCACCATCGAAGGTGGCCAAGGAAGAGGAAGGACAAGGGTCAAACGACAGCCCCATTGAGGTAAAATCTGACCCCCCTCTCCCTAAAGTTACTAATGTTGTACAACCTTTTCCTAGCAGGTTGGCCAAGTCAAGGAAAGAGGAATATGTGCAAGAAGTGCTAGAAACCTTCAGGAAGGTGGAGATCAACATTCCCTTGTTGGATGCAATCAAACAAATCCCAAAATATGCAAAATTTTTAAAAGAGTTATGCACTAACAAGAGAATGCTGCGAATTGATGAAAAGGTAAGAGTTGGAGAGAACGTTTCAGCCGTGATCAAGAGGACCCTGTCAGAAAAACGTGCTGATCCAGGTATGTTTATCCTACCTTGCGTGATTGGAAATAAACGAATCGACCATGCCATGCTAGACTTAGGTGCATCCATTAATGTCATGCCATACTCGATTTACTGTGCATTGAGACTAGGTCCTTTGAAAGAGACTAGAGTTGTTATCCAATTAGTTGATCGTTCTAATGCCTACCCCGAAGGGATTGTTGAGGATGTATTGGTGCAGGTTAACGATTTGATCTTTCCAACTGACTTTTACATCCTGAAGATGGAAGAATACACAGCCACGAGTTCAGCCCCACTTCTATTAGGCAGGCTATTCATGAAAACGACCAAGACCAAAATAGATGTGGATGAGGGTACCCTCTCCATCGAATTTGATGGAGAGATTGTAAAATTTAATATTTTCGAAGCAATGAAATATCCTAGTGAATGTCATTCGATCTGCTCTATTGACACCATTGATTCGATTGTGCAGGAAGTCTTTGGAGAGGAGGACATGGACGATGAGCTAGAGTATAAGGCACAATTGGACAGGGAAGAGGAGATCGATGCATCCTATGATACTCCGGAACCGGAACAAGAGGTAAGTAATTCTGATGTTCAAATGAAAATTTCTCACACAAGGTTGCTGCCCTCTGTTTTGCAGGCTCCGGAGCTAGAACTAAAGACCCCACCTAATCACCTGAAATATGCATACTTAGGCGAAAAAGAGACATTGCCTATAATCATTGCAAAAGGGTTGACTGAGGAGCAAGAGGAGAGGCTCATCAAAGTCCTAAAGGACCATAAGGAGGCGATTGGCTAGACCCTAGCCGACATAAAGGGAGTCAGCCCCTCGATTTGCATGCATAGGATCCTTTTGGAGGATGATGCCAAACCAGTTAGAGAACCACAAAGAAAACTCAACCCGGTAATGGAAAAGGTAGTAATGAAAGAAGTGCTTAAACTGTTAGATGAAGGGATAATTTATCCAATTTCAGACAGCAAATAGGTAAGTCCTATTCATGTTGTACCTAAAAAAATTGGGATTACTGTAGTAAAAAATCAAAATAATGAACTAATTCCCATGAGGGTACAAAGTGGTTGGCGAATGGTAATAGACTTTCGAAAACTTTGAAGGGATGAGAGATCCATCGTATGGACGCCCAAAACTTGTGGAATAAAGGGGCGAATTTCAAAAAAATTTTCTCTTCCTTTCAACTGGGAATCACATTCCCTATTTAGAAAATCATATTTTTAAGGATCAATCTTGAACCATAAACTGAACCAGATGTGCACCAAAAAGAGTAGAAAAGGATTATACCTGATACAGAGAAAAAGTATCTTCCAACAAAGGTGTTCATGCCCAAGGAAGGATCCAAAGACTGCTCCCACTGAAGATGGCGCAGTGCAGGATGGAGCAGAATCAACAGAATTATTCTGTCCTTCACAAGAAACAGCAGGATGGCACGTGAGCACAACTTCCTATCAATTCTTTCTCAAAGAACTGATGTCAAGATCGAATCTTGATGTCTCCCACAACTGGAGATCGAGCTGGATGTCTAGCGGCTGCAGGAAGGAGGCGGCAAGAAAGATCTTTGCAGGGATTGCAGAAATCTTTGTTCTGTGATTTTCAGCTCTGAAGAGGATCTGATTATGTGTCATCTCTAAAGGCTGCCACCCCCTCCTTCTTTGTAACCCCAAAGGATCAGCTCCTAATCCAATTAGGAGTTGCTGATCCAAATCTAATTTGGATCAAAACATCTCTTTAGGTGATAAGGATAAAACCTTATCTTATCTGCAGATTGGATCAACCTTCTCCTAATCTTATTAGGAGGTTTCCAGATCCAAATCACATTTAGATCTGGACTCTCTGAGTGGATAGGGTTAAGACCCTATCCTATCTGCTGATCCATCTCAGAATTCTCCCATATTTAACTTATTAAATAAATCCAGTTTGAAAATGGCTTTAGGCCTATTAAGCTTATGTGCTCACTTAACCTTCCTAACTACTGCCCAGTTGGGTTTCCTTGTATGGCGTGGGACCCAAGCATTGATCTACACATCAGCCACATGGGTTCGGCCCAGCCTTTGTTACAAGGCCTGGCCGAATACACTGTTATGGACAGTGCACCCCCTGAAACCCATCAAATGGGCTCTATGGGCCCAACACTTACCCTAAGTGGTCCCTGGGCCAAGCCACCTTGTAACACCCAAGGATTATCCTTAATGGTCTTACACTTAACCTCTTAGCCCATAATGACCATACACTGCCCGACAAGAGAGGACCTCTCCCTCGGCTGCAAGGAACAGTGTTGCACTCTCTACTTATATGGATCCCAGGAATTAAAACCTTTTGCAAACATTTTAAAACCATAATATATATATTTTTATATCTCATATAAAATATACTTTGCAAAACAAATCTCAACGATTGAAATCGGCTGCCGGCAATCTTGGTTTCCCTCAATGAGAGTGCATAACCGATCATTACCTTTGTCCGACAAAGGTTGATCCTGTCACTATGATCACCCACTTAGATGAATTCTCAGACTGTCCCAACATACCCAGGTTTTGACCCCTGCTAAGGATCTGATCTCTTGGTTCGAGACTCGAACCTGTGGCTCTGACACCACTAAAAGAATGGTAGGATCCATCGTATGGATGCCAAAAAGGTTGCGGAATGGGTGGGTGAATTTCAAAAATTTCCTACCTTTCTTCCAACTGGGAATCACATTCCCTTATTTTAGAATCAAATATTCAAGGATCTACTCAAACCAAACCAGACCAGATCTGAACCAAAGATCAGGGGAAGGGTTATACCTGATACATGAAGGAATGGTAGGATCCATCTAATGGACGCCATAAAGGTTGCGGAATGGGTGGGGCGAATTTCAAAAATTTCCTACCTTCTCCCAACTGGGAATCATATTCCCTGAATTTAGAATACAATATTCAAGGATCTACTTGAACCCTAATCAAACCAGATCTGTACCAAAAGATAAATGGGAGGATTATACCTGATCCGGAGAAGCAGTATCTCCCAAAGTTGGTGTTCACGCCCAAAGAATGCTCCAAGATCTGTCCCGGCTGAAGATGACAGCTGTGGATGGAACAGAACCAGCAGGGTGCGTCCTACACACTGGATCCTTCACAAGAATCCCCTGGATGTACTAAACACTGAATTCTTTCAGTCTTTCTTGCAAGACTGATGTCAAGAACTGGTTTCTTGACTTTCTTTTCTGCAAAGATCAAATCTTGCAACAATGCAGATGGCGGCGGCAGGAGGAGATTTCCAGAAACGAAAAGGCTGAACTGTTTTCTTTTCTGGAGAGAATGAGATCTAATCTCAATTCGCAGGAACCTTTTTTTTTTGCTTACCAGAACCTCTTGGATCGAAATCTGATTTCCCTGTCTTGGTTCATTCGAAATTCTCCTCTCTTTTCTTCTTGATTAAGAAATCTCCTAATTAGGAGTTATCCCAATCCAAATCAGTATTTGGATAGGGGATAATCTTAATCCCTTTCCCAGATAGAGTTAGCTTACTCCTGATCTTATCAGGAGGTTACCAGATTCAAATCTGATTTGAATTTGGTTTCTAAGAGTGGATAAGGCTAAGAGCCCAATCCTTTTTGCTAACTTCAATCTCAAATTCGCCCCATTGATGGGTGATCATATCAGCCCACTTCGAAATGGGCTTTTGGCCCATTATGTATTCAGTGTTTAATTAGTTTCCAATCTGCTGCCCAGTTGGGCTTCTTTGTATGGCGTGGGACCCAAGCATTGATCTACACACCAGCCACATGGGTTCGGCCCAGCCTTTAATACAAGGCCCAGCCAAATTCACTGAAAATCTCAATGAACCCCTTGAGTCCATCGTATGAACCCTATGGGCCCAACACTTACATTAAGTGGTCCCTGGGCCAAGCCATCTTATAAAAACCCAGGGACTGTGGGCAGGTGCAAGATTAGCCCATCAGGTATTATCCTAAATGGTCTTACACTTAACCTCTCAGCCCTTAATGATCAAGCACTGCCCGACAAGAGAGGACCTCTCCCTCGGCTGCAAGGAACAGTGCCGCACTCTCCTCTCTCATGGATCCCGGGAATTAAAACCATTTGCAAACATTTTGAAACCGTACATATATATGTAAATATATTAATTTTGCAAAAACAAAATTCCAACGATTGAAATCAACTGCCGGCAGTTTGGTTTCCATCAGAGAGAGTGCCTTCCCGATCATTACCCTTTGTCCGACAAAGTGGCTGATTCTGTCACTATGACCACCCACTCAGATGAATTCTCAAACTGCCCCAACATACCCAGGTTTTGATCCCCACTAAGGATCTCACTGATTGGCATATCAAAGGCAGGCTGATCCAGCACCTAGTGAAGTGTCATAATCGAGTCTAGGGGTCAGGTGTAACTTTCCAGTTTTGCCCATCTATCTCCAAGGTCCAGGGCAAGACTGGAAATCTGGTCCGGTTCAAGGATTCAAGTAATCCCATGCTGTATGTGCCTCGGGTCTTACCCTGATGGCTGAGACAGGCCATCCCAACACTTGGTGGCACACCAGTATCAGCCTTGGCAGGATAAATCTCCCCAGACTTATCCAACGGCTGTGAACATTTAAAACTAACATGAGTCTCTACAAATGTCTAGTTTTAGGGTTTTACACAGAATTAAACCAAACAACATGAATCAAACATGCACTTTATTTATTTCCACTAAATAACAAAAGTACATCAAAATGATTGAAGCTAAGGGCATACAAAACTCTCTAACAATACAGAGAATCAAAATCTCCCAATGTCGATGTTCACGCCCAAAGAAAGATCCAATATCGGCTCCGCTGAAGATGACACAGTGATGGTGGGGCAGAACCAACAGTGTACGTCTCACGTACTGAACTCTTCAGAAGAACTCGTTGGAGGATTAGAGCACCGGACCAAATCAGCCTTTCAGCAAAGACTGATATCAAGAACAGATTTCTTCATTTTCCCTTCAATGGAGTTCGAACTATGCAGCAAGGTGGCAGTGGCTGGAGGAGATTCCTAAGGCTGAAAGAGGCGTGAATACAGTTTTCAGCTTAGGGGAGGTGAGATCCTATCTCAGATTGCAGAGAGTGTTAACTGCAAAAACCCTACGTCGAATTCTTGTAATTCTTGATTAGGGTTTACTCCTTTATTAATGATTAAGAAATCTCCTAAATCTATTAGGAGTTATCACAATCCAAATCTGTATTTGGATAGGGGATAATATTAAAACTATCTGCAGATTAGATCAGCCCATTCCTGATCTCATCTGGAGGTTAATCCTATCTGGAGATTCGCTCCCTTAAGTGGGTGATCATATCTGCCTAGTTCGAAATGGGCTTTTAGGCCCAAAATATAAATGGTGCTCAATAAGTTTACAAACTACTGCCCAGTTGGGCTTCTTTGTATGGCGTGGGACCCAAGCATTGATCTCCACATCAGCCACATGGGTTCGGCCTAGCCTTTGTTACAAGGCTTAGCCAAATTCACTGGAAAACCTAGTGAACCCCTTGAGCCCATCACATGGACCCTATGGGTCCAACACTTACACTAAGCGGGCGCTGGGCCAAGCCATCTTATAAAAACCCAGGTACTGTGGGCAGATGCAAGATTAGCCCATCAGGTATTATCCTAAATGACCTTACATTTAACCTCTCAGCACATAATGATCAAGCACTGCCCGACAAAAGAGGACCTCTCCCTCGGCTGCAATGAACAGTGCTGCACTCTCTACTCACATGGATCCCGGGATTTAAAACCATTTGCAAACATTTCGAAACCATATATAAATATATATCATATAAATTTTGCAAAACAAAATTCCAAAGATTGAAATCAACTGCCGGCAGTTTGGCTTCCATCAGAGAGAGTGCATCCCCGATCATTACCTTTGTCCGACAAAGGGGCAGATCCCGTCACTATGATCACCCACTCAGATGAATTCTCAGACTGTCCCAACATGCCCAGGTTTTGACCCCCGCTAAGGATCTCACTGATTGGCATATCAAAGACAGCCCAATCCGACACCTAGTGCAGTACCATTATCGGGTCTAGGGGTCAGGAATAACTTTCCAATTTTTTCCATCAGTTTCCAAGGTCTAGGGCAACATTGGAAATCTGGTCTGGTTCAAGGATTCAAGTAATCCTACACTGCATGTGCCTTGGGTCTCACCCTGGCGACTGAGACAAACCACCGCAACACTTGGCAGCACACCAATGTCAGCCTGGGCAGGATAAATCTCCCTAGACTTATCCAACGACCGTGAATGTTTTAAACTAACACGAATCTCATTATGTGTCCAGTTTAAAGGTCTTACACAGAAGTATACCACACAACATGAATCAAATATGTACTTTATTTATTTACACTAAATATCAAAAGTACATCAAAACTGATTGAAGGTAAGGGCATACAAATCTGTCTAACACCAACACTTTCCCTAAGTGGTCCCTGGGCCAAGCCACCTTGTAACACCCAGGGACTGTGGGCAGATGCAAGATTAGCCCATCAGGTATTACCCTCAATGGTCTTACACTTAACCTCTCAGCCCATAATGATCAAACACTGCCCGACAAGAGAGGACCTCTCCCTCGGCTGCAAGGAACAGTGTTGCACTCTCTACTCACATGGATCCCAGGAATTAAAACCTTTTGCAAACGTTTAGAAACCGTAATATATATATGTATATCAATATATAAATATATTTTGCAAAACAAAATTTCAACGATTGAAATCGGCTGCCGACAGTCTTGGTTTTCATCAGAGAGAGTGCACCCCCCGATCATAACCTTTGTCCGACAAAGGGGCTGATCCTATCACAATGATCACCCACTCAGATGAATTCTCGGACTGTCCCAACATACCCAGGTTTTGACCCCCGCTAAGGATCTCACTGATTGGCATATCAAAGATAGCCCAATCCGACACCTAATGAAGTATCATAATCGAGTCTAGGGGTCAGGTGTAACTTTCCAGTTTTGCCCATAAATTTCCAAGGTCTAGGGCAATACTGGAAATCTGGTCCAGTTCAAAGATTCCATTAATCCTACACTACATGTGCCTTGGGTCTCACCTTGGCGACTGAGACAGGCCACCCCAACATTTGGCAGCACACCAGTGTCAACCTTGGCAGGATAAATCTCCCTAGACTTATCCAACGGCTGTGAACATCCTAAACTAACACGAGTCTCATAAATATTCAGTTTAAGGGTATTACACAGAAACACACCACAAGAACATAAATCAAATATGTACTTTATTCGTTTACAATAAATTCATAATGTACATCATTCTGATTGGAGCTATGGGCATAGAACTATCTAACAATCTGCGCGGTCATGAACTGCTTCAAGACCTTCTGCCGAGTAGAATAGTTCTGCTCTTCGTACATTGTCTTGAGACTGTCCAATATGTCTTTGGCAAGTTCGATCTGATCGAACTGCCTCTGTATTAGATTATCCAACGAGGCAATGATATAGCAGCGGGCAAGGGAGTTTTTCTCCTCTCATTCTTGGCATTCCCTTCTCCAGGCCTCAGAAGCCCTATCTCCCGGACGATCCGAGGCAGGTTTCTTAGCCACCTTATCCAAATTTTCAGAGGTTAAGACCAGCATAAGGTTACGGTACCAGTCGGCATAGTTTGGGCCCTTAAGCTTGTTGTCGTCAAGAAGCTTTGCAAATTGTTCGTTTATCTTTTTCTGATAAAAGAGCAAACATCAGTCCACAACCTAATTTGATTCATGTTCATTACATAGATATGGCTTTTAATCTATGTTTCATTCCCATTTGTTCATCTCTGAGATTTCCCTCCTATCTCAGTGACAGAGATAGTGAGTTGTCTCTGGAAATGTGGGAAACCACATAGGGTGCATGGAGCCAACAATTTTAGCTGCAAAACCCCACCACCTTTCTATGAAGGATCATATCCACTCATCATATGAGTTTTCCCTTTGGCCTCTGTCAGACAAGGTTCAGAGCCATTTTAGGTTAAACCTTTCTATCCAATGAGTGTTCACCCATCATATTCGTGAACGCCAAGGTACCATGAGAGAGTTCCCATTTTCTAGTGAAGCCCCTTCCACTCCTATCTATGACGCCCCTATCATCTTATGAAACACTCCGACAAATCCAATAGCAAATGGATAGCCCATTTTCTGGTGCGTTTCCTCATTACTGAATGATCCATCTTCATGCTAATGATGGAAGGCCTTTAGAGAGTTCATCATATGAATCTCTCTATCACATGCACTCATATTGCTGGAGGGAACAAAATTACACCCTAGCTTAATTTAGGTCAAACCAGAGTGGCTCCCACTGACTTTCATAAAGCCAAATTTTTGGTGGGTCCTAAATGGCTAGGGTTCCGCACGTATCCTTTTCAGGGGTATGGAGCCACCACTGAGGGAGATCATCAAATGATCTTTAGGGACACCATGGCAATGATGTGCATTCAGCCATGGTGTGCGCAAGAGCCTCTATCGTATCTACATGGACCAAGTACTTATGGCCCATGAACGTAGCACATCACACATCCATACATCACATGCAGGGATAAATTGATCCAATCAATTAAATATCTGTAAAGCCCATAAATAAAGCCCATTTTTCATCCATAACCTTAACAATTAACATTATCTAGGTACATGGGCCGAATAGGGTTAGGTAGTTCGGCCCATATAGCTTTTCCTGCAAATATGTGCTTTTAGCAGTTTTAACAATTTAAAACTGGGCCTTACAGGTTGGGCCGAATTAAACTCTTAATTAAATATCAATCCTCAAGCCCATCAGTGGGAAATTAGGGCTGACAATCAACCTCCATCGAACCCTAAATTTGGTCCAACCAGTTTGGTAGTAGCTATATGCACCTGAGTTGTTTCATCAGTCACATTGGCTATGGCAAGGTACTGCTCCATTTGCCACAAGAAGTTGTCGAGCTCCCATGCGTTGCCTACACCCGAATAGGGAGTTGGCTCCCTAATCTTGATGTGGGAGGGAGTGTGTACAAAGGAGGTGCTGGCTAGATTGGCGATGGCCCTCTTCAAGATTGCACATTCAGCCTTGAGTTCCTCTATTTGAGCTTGGACGTCGGAGGAGGAACACGCGACTGACTTCATTGATGTGGAGATGGTTCTCCACATTGCCCATTCTCTCTTCATCTCGTATAGCTGGGCAACGCAATCCATGCAAAAATTGGATTGTATCTTGGGAGATCCCTCGGACTGATATCAGTCCCCAAACTAAAAACTAAGCTGACATGCTTATGCTAAAGTGGGTTGAGATGGTACAGGAGAGCCAGACTTGCCACTTTTTGTACCCTTTGACATATCTATAGATCATACTTTATCTTCTTCAAAGAAATAAATAAATAAAAAGCTCAAATCAATGTTGTCAGACTTGCTGGATGAGCTTGCTTCTTGTTAACGCGCGGTGCTGCATATTTCCTTCAGCGTGCTGATGAGAGTAGAATTTATCATATTTTTATCCCCAAATATTTTGTTTTTCATACTTAATTAGTACTTAATTGGACTCATATTTCTTGTATTTCGGTTCAGGGCATAAAAGAAGGCATCAGGAGCAAAGAAAGGCAATTCGGATGATTTTTCATAGTTTCGGCACCGTTCAGTAATTTGGGTCTAACTCGCGTATCCGAACTCCGATTGGGCTGATTCAAGACCCACTGAAAAGACAAGAGAAAACTCCACAACTTTTGTGTTTTGGGCTTTCATAGATTCGGCCTGTATCAAAGTCAAATATGGGTCCGAAGTCGGGGCAAATTCGTAGGAAGGCCCAATCCGCAGCTGAAGCCCAACTTGCAGAAAAGCCTAGCTGAAGCCCAATTCGCAGAGGAAGTCTAATACGAATCCAAAAACAAGAAACTGAGAAGAGTTCTACCAGATCTAAATTTATGATGTAATCCCAGAAAGATAAGAGATTGAGTTCATTAGATAAAGAGATAAGAGTAGGATTAGACTAGGACTTTCTAATCTTGAAAGATTTTCAAGAGAGAGTAGGAGACCACCCCCTCCCCTTTAGGCTATATAAAGAAGATGGATCATCAATCAACAATTGGAAGAATTCCTGAAGTCTCTCTGAAGTGAATCAAGAAGGTCTTCAAGAACTTCAAGAAGGAGATCAAGAAAGCTTCAAGAATGAGGTGGCGGCAAGAAGAAGAGGAGATCTCAGCACCATGGGCGAATTCATGAGTTCTTTCTTTCCTCTTGTTTGTTTTATTTCCTTTATCAGGAACTGATTTGTTTTTAGCTAGGGCTGTAGAAAACCGAACCATGATAATGAATATATTTTTATTATTATGATTTATCTAAGATTGTGATTTCCATATAGTCTATGAATTATTTGCTTAATGCGATTAGGAGTGGCCATCTCTTAGTTGATTCGGTGTATATGAATGAATCAGGAGAGGAATTTATATACTCGACCACATAATTCATGGTGTGAATTGAATGGTATATAGGGATATATACACATGATTCATCTAAATATATGAGTTTTTCTTGCACTTCATGCATTTCTATTATTGAGAACTCTAGTCGAGGGATCAAGGGGCTACTTGATTGAAATAGGTTTAATATATCTTGGGAAAAGAATAATAAATAAAATTGGGAAAAACTTCAGCTTATGGGAATAACAATTAATCTTAGTTAATCACATCCATCAATATTCATTAGATTGGTTGGGCGGACCTAAAGCCCTAGCGATTTCATCCTTTGCATATTCGGTTGTTGATTGTCCTTGCTTTTATCTTATTTTTCTAGTTTTTATTTTCAGTAGTTCTTACTCTTAAATCTGAATTTCGATTGTCCAAATAATTAGGGAAGACTGTAGTTCTAATACTTATTTTGTTAAATCCCCGTGGGAACGATATTTTTATACTACTTGATAACTAGTGCACTTGCTATGGTTATATTTATAGCTATCACGTGCCATTGAGAATATCGCGGACCTCATCCACAACTTCACTTAGGCGGCCTTCCACTTCCACCAATGTACTCTCCATGGTTTCCATGTTTTGATGTAGCTCGTCTACGAATCTCGCATCTTGCCTACGATGGCTTCGCAACATAGCATGCGCAAGTCAATAGCTGCATGCTTGTTGGTAGATTTCTCTCATTTGTTAGGCTTTGTTGCCTTGTCCTTGCCAATGTCATCGGCAGGTGCATCATCGGGCTCATGCGATGTAGAGAGTCCATGCTCGATTTCCTCCATGATGTCCTTGTTGTGCTTTATAATATAGCTTGCGTCGCGGGTCGAATGGCTAGGAATGAGCTCCTGCTCTGATACCAACTATCACGGGGCTAGTCGACGAGGCCCCATGCGGCGCTCAATGGGGTGAAAAAGCCTACCAATGCAAGCAACAAAACACAAAAGAAAACAAGAATACACACGAATTAGACAAAAGACAACTTGTATTGCACTAATTGATGGTAAGCACAAGCACACAGTTCAGTGTTGAGGGGATCTCGTGCTTAACCTTTACATGCTAGTGACTCACTCGACCACCAAATTCCCCTCAAAGAGTACATTAAGCTTTTGGGGGAGTGACAAAAGGAAACATCAAAAGAGTGGAAAATCATACTAAGTAATTACAACAATGCCATTAGCAGTCCCCCCTTACAAGATACATACATAGCCCACCCATGACACACATGATGACACCATGAAGGCATGTTGATTGCATGGTGCAAAGTGCTTGATGGCACGGTGAAGGAGTTGTTGGACAGTATTTGTATGCCCTTAGTTTCAATCAATTCGGATGTACTTTTGATATTTAATGTAAATAAATGAAGTACATGTTTGATTCATGTTGTCTGGTATACTTCTGTGTAATACCCTAAAACTGGACACTTAATGAGACTTGTGTTGGTTTTAAATGTTCACAGTCGTTGGATAAGTTTGGGGATATTTATCCTGCCAAGGCTGACACTGGTGTGCTGCCAACTGTTGGGGTGACTTGTCTCAGCCGCCAGGGTGAGACCCAAGGTACACGCAGTGTAGGATTATTTGAACCCTTGAACCGGACCAGATTTCCAATATTACCCTAGACCTTGGAGATTGATGGGAAAAACTGGAAAGTTACACTTGACCCCTACACCCGATTATGGTACTGCACTAGGTGTCAGATTGGGCTGTCTTTGATATGTCAATCAGTGAGATCCTTAGCGGATGTCAAAAACTAGGTATGTTGGGACTGTCTGAGAATTCATCTAAGTGGGTGATCATAGTGACGAGATCATCCCCTTTGTCGGACAAAGGTAATGATCGGGGATGCATTCTCTCTGATGGAAACCAAACTGCCGGCAGTTGATTTCAATCGTTGAAATTTTGTTTTTGCAAAATTTATATATATGATATAAACCTAAGTATGGTTTTAAAATATTTGCAAATGGTTTTAATTCTCGGGATCCATGTAAGTAGATAGTGCAACATTGTTCTTTGCAATCGAGGGAGAGGCCCTCTCTTGTCGGGCAGTGCTTGATCATTATGGGCTGAGAGGTTTAATTGTAAGGCCATTTGGAATGATACCTGATGGGCTAATCTTGCATCTGCACACAATCCCTGGGTTTTTATAAAATGGCTTGGCCCAGGGACCACTTAGTGTAAGTGTTAGGCCCATAGGGTCCATGTGATGGGCTTAGGGGGTTCACTGGGCTCTCCAGTTAATTCGGCCAAGCCTTGTAATAGAGGCTGTGCCAAACCCATGTGGCTGGTGTGTAGATCAATGCTTTGATCCCACGCCATACAAAGAAGCCCAACTAGGCAGCAGTTTAGAAGACTTTTTGAGCACTTGATTCTTATTGGGCCTAAAGCCCATTTCGAACTGGGCTGATTTGATCAGTCATTAACAAGGGGCGGATCTGAGATTAGGATGAGCCCAAAAGCTTATCTAATCTGCAGATAGGATTAAGAAGAGTCCTAATCCAAATACAGATTTGGATAAGGGCAACTCCTTATATGATCAGGAGATTTTTCTTAATCATTAAGCAACTGAAATCCTATTCGAATTATAAGAATTCGAACCCTAGGGAACACTCAACATACCCTGCAGTTTTGAGATTGGATCTCAAAAACCCTAGAGAAGAAAAGCAATTTGCCACCTTCTTCTCTAGCTTCCTCCTGTTGTAGCCGCCACCATCTATTGCAGTTTGATTTCTCTGTGAGAGAAAGATCAAGAAAAGTTCCTGATATCAGTCTTTGCTGAAATGTTGATTCAGTTCGGTGCTCATTTCTTCCAAAGGATTTCTTGTTTTAGAATCAATCTAAAACATACAATGGATTCTAACATCCCCTTTCAGTGGTATCAAAGCCACAGGTTCGAATCTTGAACCAAGAAATCAGATATGAACCTACGCAAATTCGGTAGAAGCTGTTCTATCCGGGTATTGCGCAGATTGCTGTTTTATTTCAACAAACTGTTTCTTGTTGAGGGCGATTGATCTGAAATTAATTTTGTTTAAATCTAAAATTTATTTAGAATTGTTCTATATTTATTTCTTGATTTAATGGACTGTTCATACATGGAGATTGAAGTGCAGATTTGGCGCAGATTGTCTGCGCATTCTCCTTATGTAATTTTATTCAATTCGGTCTGTAAAATTTTTTTTTTTCTTGACTGAATGTATAGGATTCAATTAAGGATGTAAATTAATTAATAGAAATAGGATTTCAATTTTATTTTATTTTCTTGATTGAAGAAGACGGCAACGCTGGAGATTTGCAGATGGAGGGATCGCATTCTATGTTTTGCAATTTATGAAACCGCAACCCTAGTGACTAACCTCTATTTTGCAGGTGGTGTGAACAGTCCATATCTGATTTATGATTGTCTAAAAATCAGAAATATTAATTTCAGATCTTTCCTGAATTAATTCTTGAATTGAAAATCAGTTTCGAACCATCTCGGACCAGATTGGACCAAATCTGTTTGGACCGAATCTAGGGTTCGAAAGGGGACTATTTTCAGTCCAATTTTCTCACACGATTCAGGCCCAAATCTGATGTTCAATTGCAGGGATTAATTCGGCCCAACCTGTAAAGCCCAGTTTTAAAGAGTTAAAACTACAAAAGCCCTTTTTGTGAGAAAAGCTATATGGGTCGAACTGCTGACTGCTATTCAGCCCATGTACCTAGATGATATTAATTGTTAATATTGTGGTTTTGTTGGGCTAATTAATGGGCTTTACAGCTAGTGATTGATTGGATCAATTCTGCCATATCATGTGACGTGTTGATGTTTGATGTGCTGCGACCATGGGCCATAAGCACTTGGCCCATGATGATTCGTTAGTGGCTCTTGCGCGCACCATGGATGAATGCACATCATTGCCTTGGTGTCCCCTACGGTCATTGGATGACCTCTCCTTGCATGGTGGGCCCCACAACCCTAAAAATGGATGCGTGCGGAAACCCTATTCGTTTTAGGCCGACCAAAAATCTGACTTTATGAAAGTTAGTGGGAGTCGCTTTGGTTTGACCTAAAATAGAACTAGGGCGTAATTTTGTTCTCTCCGGTGATATGAGTGCATGTGATGGGAAGATTCATATGATGGACTTTCTAAAGGCCTTCCATCATTAGCACGATGATGGGTCCTTCAATAATGAGGAAACACACCATAAAATTGGGCTATCCATTTGTTATTGGGTCTTTCAGAGTGTTTCATAAGATGATAGGGGCGTCATAGACCGATGTGGGAGGGGCTTCACCAGAAAATGGGAACTCTCTCACGGTACCTTGGCATAACCTGAATGTGATGGGTGAGCACTCACTAGACAAAAATGTTTACCTGAAAATGGCTCTGAACCTTGTCTAATAGAGGCCAAAGGGAAACTCATACGATGAGAAGATTTGATCCATCGCAGAAAGGTGGTGGGGTTATGCAACTGAAACAGTTGGCTCCATGCACCCTATGTGATTCCCACATTTCTAGATACATTTCACCATCTCCATCACTGAGATAGGAGGGAAATCTCAGAGATGAACAAATGGAAATGGAACATAGATTAAAAGCCATATCTATGTAGGTAACATGAATCAATCTAAAGGTTGTGGACTAATGTTTTGTTGTTTTACCAAAAAATGGCAAACGGACAATTTGCTAAGTTGCTTGATGACAACAAGCTTAAGGGACCCAATTATGCCGACTGGTACAAAAACCTTATGCTGCTCCTTGCTTCAAAAAAATTGGATAAAGTCGCTAAAAATCCTGCTCCGGATCGTCCCGGGGATAGGGCTTCTGAGGCCCGAAGGAGAGAATACCAAGAATGGGAAGATAAAAACTCCCTGGCCCGCTGCTATATCATAGCATCTTTGGACAATCCGATACAGAGACAGTTCGATCAGATCAAACTCGCTAAAAACATATTAGATAGTCTGAAGACTATATACGAAGAGTAGAATCATTCTACTCGACAGAAGGTCCTGAAACAGTTCATGACCACGCAGATGACTAAGGAGCAGCAAGTGCATGACCATTGTCTTCGGATGATGGGCTACATAAACGAGCTGGAGGCCTTTGGTTCTGGGCTAGATCTGGTCACATAGATTGATGCTATTCTCAACTCTCTGCCTCCATCCTTCAAACTGTTCATTATGAATTACAATATGAACAAGCTGAATGTCAGCGTCCAAGAGCTCAGCAATATGTTGCAAAGAACTGAGGAATTAATAAGGAAGGATGAGCCGATAGCCATGCTTGTTGAAACTGGAAAATCTAGCAAGAAAAGCAATGCAAAGAGAAAGCCTCAGAAGAAAACCACTAAATCTAAGAAACAAAAGAGAGACAAGGAATCCAATGCCTGTCACTTCTGCAAACAAGCCGACCACTGGAAGAGGAATTGTCCTGCCTACCTAGAATCTAAGAAAGGTACTTACGAAACTTGTGTCATGGAAACTAATTTATTAGTAACATCTGTGTCCTGGTGTGTTGACTCCGAGGCTTCAACTCATGCGTGTAATTCACTGCAGGGGTTCAAAGTAAGCAGAAGGCTGAGTGAAGGAGAGGTGACACTTTACTTGGGGACTTCTGCAAGTGTTGCAGCTACGGCGATAGGAACTGTAGAATTAAATTTTAGAGAAGGGATTCTTGTACTGAAAGACTGTCTTTATGTACAAAATCTAAGAAGAAATTTGATTTTTGTTTCAAAATTGTGTGTTGATGGATATATTGTCTCTTTTAGTAATATGATTATTATCAAAAGGAACAACAAATTCATCGCACGCGGGGAACTGGAGAATGGTCTCTATGTTCTACATCATTCTCTAGAAACTAATATAACCGAAACTACGTCGGTCAAAATCCCCAAGAAGATGACTCGTGACATGGTTAGTCCCATGTGCTTGTGGCATTACCGACTTGGCCACATCGGTACTGACCGAATCACAAGATTGGTGAAGGATGGTCCATTTGGTTTTCTAACCGTAGAAAACCTTCCCATTTGTGAGCCTTGCCTTAGAGGCAAAATGACAAAGCGGTCATTTAACAGTAAGCCTAAAAGATGTACAGGCACACTTTACCTTATACGTAGTGATGTATGTGGTCCCCTGAGTGTTATGACCCGCAACCAACATGTCTATTTCATCACCTTTACCGATGATTTTTCACGATATGGTTGTGTACCTAATGAAACATAAATCTGAATCCTTTGAAAAGTTCAAAGAGTTCAGACAAGAGGTCGAGAAACAGTTAGGGAGAGAAATTAAGGCTCTTCGATCAGATCGAGATGGCGAGTATCTCTCTAACGAATTCAGGGACTACTTGAAGGCCAATGGGATTATCTCACAGTTGGCTCCTCCTGCAACACCCCAGCTTAACGGTGTTCTAGAGAGGAATAGGACATTGCTAGATATGGTCCGGTCACCTCTCACACACTCAGAATTGCTCACATCCTTTTGGGGATATGCGTTAGATACCGCAATTTACGTGTTGAATCGGGTTCCAACCAAATCGGTTCTAAAAACCCCATACGAACTATGGACTGGAAAAAAACCAAGTGCCAGACATTTGAAGATTTGGGGTTGTCCTGCGCACGTTAAAAGAACGAATGCGGACAAGTTGGAACCCAAGACCAGCCATTGCCTATTTGTAGGTTACCTAAAGGATTTAATGGGTTATCTTTTCTATGACCCAAGTGAGTAGAAAGTGTTCTGCAGTCGAAATGCCCTATTCTTAGAGACGGATTATATCTTGAACACATATCGTCAGGAAATAGTTCTTGATGATGAGAGCTCAGGATCAATGGGAGATGTTCCGTAGGTTCCAGGTTACCAACCTAGAAGATCCACCCGGGTATCCAGGCCACCAGTCCGTTATGGTTATGATCATGATAGTTACCAGGTGGAAGCCTTGACTAGTGAGGAGGATCCCGTAACTTATGCGGAAGCTATGTTGGACATAGATTCTCAGAAGTGGGTGGAGGTAATGAGAGTTGAGATAGACTCGATGGAGGCCAATGGAGTCTGGACTCTAGTAGATCCGCCCTCCGGGGTAAAAGCAATTGGTTACAAATGGATCTATAAGAGGAAGAAGGGCCCCGATGGCAAGATTGAGACCTACAAAGCTCGTTTGGTGGCGAAAGGGAATACTCAAAACGAAGGCATCGATTATGAGGAAACATTTTCGCCCGTGGCCATTCTTAAATCCATTAGGATCCTGCTAGCTGTAGCAGCGTACCATGACTATGAGATTTGGCAAATTGATGTCAAAACCTTATTCCTGAATGGAGATCTTAATGAAGATATCTACATGCAGCAGCCGCAAGGGTTGGCATCGATTATGAGGAAACCTTTTCGCCCGTGGCCATGCTTAAATCCATTAGGATCCTGCTAGTTGTAGCAGTGTACCATGACTATGAGATTTGGCAAATTGATGTCAAAACCGCATTCCTGAATGGAGATCTTAATGAAGATATCTACATGCAGCAGCCACAAGGCTTCATTGTTGTTGGTCAAGAACACATGGTATGTAAACTTAATAGATCTATATATGGCCTTAAGTAGACTTCTAAGAGTTGGAACATCCGTTTTGACTCTGCCGTCAAATCGTTTGACTTTGAGCAGAATCCAGATGAGCCTTGTGTTTACAGGAAGTCCAGTGGGGATAAGGTCACCTTTTTGGTGTTATATGTGGACGATATCCTAGTCATTGGGAATGATGTAGGAATGTTGACTTCGGTCAAGGTGTGGCTTTCGTAGCAGTTCTCCATGAAAGATCTTGGAGATGCTTCCTATATACTAGGTCTTCGACTCTATAGAGATAGGTCGAAGCAAATAATTGGATTATCCCAGGCTGCTTACATTGACAAAATTGTCAAAAAGTACAACATGGAGAACTCCAAGAAAGGAAACGTTCCTTTCAGGCATGGAGTCACTCTCTCCGAAAAGATGTCTCCCAAGACTTCTGAGGAGATTGAGGGCATGAAAGACGTTCTCTATGCCTCAGCCGTAGGAAGCAGCATGTATGCCATGCTGTGCACTCGCCCTGACATTGCTCAGGCAATGAGTGTAGTAAGCAGATTCCAGGCCAAAAGAGTTTTGTCTGGTGTTTGATGGCAGTTCACTACAAATTCTGGGGTATACTGATGCCGATTTCTAGTCGGATACAGATGATAGAAAGTCTACATCTAGGTATGTTTTCACGATAGGATCGTGTGCTGTTTGCTGGAAAAGCAGCAAACAGGGGTCCACGGCAGACTCCAAAATCGAAGCCAAGTACATTGCCGCAAGTGAAGCTGCCAAGGAAGCTATGTGGATGAAGAAGTTCGTTCACGAATCAGGAGTGGTTCCGTCCAGGACATCACCCATCCCGTTGTTCTGTGACAACAATGGAGTGATCGCCTAGGCTAAGGAGCCTCTGGTCTACTCGAAATCAAAGCACATCGAAAGGAAGTACCATGTACTGCGGGAGATCGTTGGTAGAGGGGACGTCCTGATTCAAAAGGAAGCATCAACTGATAATGTGACAGACCCATTAACTAAGCCACTGACACAGAAAGTGTTTGAGAAACACCTGGAAAGTATAGGATTTCGGCTTATACCAGATTGGACCTAAGTGCAAATAGGAGCTATTGGACAGTTTTCAGTTTTTGTATGCCCTTAGCTTCAATCAATTCTGATGTACTTTTGATATTTAATGTAAATAAATGAAGTACATGTTTGATTCATGTTGTTTGGTATACTTCTATGTAAGACCCTAAAACTGGACACTTAATGAGACTTGTGTTGGTTTTAAATTTTCACACCCGTTGGATAAGTCTGGGGAGATTTATCCTACCAAGGCTGACACTGGTGTATTGCAAACTATTGGGGTAGTTTGTCTCAGTCGCCAGGGTGACACCCAAGGCACACGCAGTGTAGGATTATTAGAACCCTTGAACCAGATTATGGTACTAACCCCTAGACCCGATTATAGTACTGCACTAGGTGTCGGATTGGGTTGTCTTTGATATGCCAATCAGTGAGATCCTTAGCGGGAGTCAAAACCTGGGTATGTTGGTACAGTCTAAGAATTCATCTAAGTGGGTGATCATAGTGACGGGATAAGCCCCTTTGTCGGACAAAGGTAATGATCGGGGATGCACTCTCTTTGATGGAAACCAAACTGCCGGCAGTTGTTTTTGCAAAATTTATATATATGATATATACCTAAGTATGGTTTTAAAATATTTGCAAATGGTTTTAATTCCCGGGATCCATGTAAGTAGAGAGTGCAGCACTGTTCTTTGCAATCGAGGGAGAGGCCCTCTCTTGTCGAGGCAGTGCTTGATCATTATGGGCTGAGAGGTTTAATTGTAAGGTCATTTGGAATGATACCTGATGGGCTAATCTTGCATTTGCCCACCGTCCCTGGGTTTTTATAAGATGGCTTGGCCCAGGGACCACTTAGTGTAAGTGTTGGGCCCATAGGGTCCATGTGATGGGCTCAGGGGGATCACTAGGCTCTCCAGTGAATTCGGCCAGGCTTTGTAACAGAGGCTGTGCCGAACCCATGTGGCTGGTGTGTAGATCAATGCTTGGATCCCACGCCATACAAAGAAGCCCAACTAGGCAGCAGTTTATAAGACTTTTTGAGCACTTGATTCTTATTGGGCCTAAAGCCCATTTTGAACTGGGCTGATTTAATCAGTCATTAACAAGGGGCGGATCTAAGATTAGGATGAGCCCAAAAGCTTATCTAATCTGCAGATGGGATTAAGAAGAGTCTTAATCCAAATACAGATTTGGATAAGGGCAACTCCTTATATGATCAAGAGATTTTTCTTAATCATTAAGCAATTGGAGGAAACCCTATTTGAATTACAAGAATTCGAACCCTAGGAAACACTCAACACACCCTGTAGTTTTGAGATAGGATCTCAGAAACCCTAGAAAAGAAAAGCAGTTCGCCACCTTCTTCTCTAGCTTCCTCTTGTTGCAGCCGCCACCATCTATTGCAATTCGATTTCTTTGTCAGAGAAAGATCAAGAAAAGTTATTGATATCAGTCTTTGCTGAAAGGCTGATTCAGTTCGGTACTCATTGCTTCCAAAGGATTCTTGTGAAGAATTCAGTGTGTAGGACGCACTCTGTTGGTTCTATTCCACGGTTGTTGTGCCATCTTCAACAAGAGCAGATCTTGGTGTCTTTTTTCGGCGTGAACACCAACTTTGGGATATATTATTTCTCTGGATCAAATATAATCACTCCCTTCTCTTTTGGTTCATATCTGTTTCGGTTCTGGTTCAAGTAGGATCCTTGAATCTTGATTCTAAAACAGGGAATGTGATTCCCAATTGGAAGGTAGAAAATTTTTGAAATTCGCCCACCCATTCCACAACATTTTTGGCATCCATACGATGGATTCTACCATCCCCTTTCAGGAGTCACTTGTGACAATGTGTCGGCTAGCAGGCGCCAGCAGAGGCCAATAGTGGGGCGAGCGGGGTGGCCCTATGCGGACTAGGCAGGCCCTATCGCGGGGCACCGCATGGCTCCGCCATATCCTCACAGTTAGCCCTCGTATGGCTCGCATCTGGGCTGCTCGAGCCCAACTACCCCCTAGGCAACTCCGATTATAATACAAGGCACCTCCCACAAGGTAACTAACTCTCTCTGGAACCTTTAAGACTCTTGGTATTCTTCTTTCTGAGGACTTAGTGCTTAATAGTGACCTCGTATGGGTGCCTCTGCACTGAACCTTCTACTTACCTTGACCGTCGGAGTCCTTGGCTCAAGTCTTCACCCGAGGCCTCTGACACTTCCTTGCATAGCAAACTCTCAAGGCCCCTTTAGACCCCTTGTACACCCTAGCGAGCATCCCGACTTTGACACCAACTCTTCAGAGATCATCCACTTCGGCCCCTAGGCCTCGGCCTCTCTAAAGGAATGAGAGATCCATCATATGGATGGCCGAACCCTGCATGTAGGTTGGGCGAAATTTCAAAAATTTTCTCTCCCCTCATTTGGGAATCGCATTCCCTGTTTTAGAAAATCTGCATTTTCAATGATCAATCTTGAACCATAAACCGAACCAGATTTGAAACTAGAAGCAGGAGAGGGATATACCTGATATGGAGAAACAATATCTCCCAATGGAGGTGTTCACGCCCAAGGAAGGAACCAAAGACCACACCCACTGAAAATGGCGTAGTGTAGGATGGAGCAGAATCAACAGTGTTCTTCCAAAGAACTAGATCCTTTGCAAGAATCAGTTGGACGGAACGTGAGCACGACTTCCAATCAGCCCTTCCACAAAGGACTGATATCAAGAATTGTTCTTGATCACTCCTATTGTCGTGAAGATGCACTGGGAATGGCGGCAGCGGCAGGAAGGAGGCGGCAAGGAGAAATCAGCGAAGTCTTACTGGAAGTTGTTCTCTCTTCTGTAATCTTTCTCTGTAGGTGATATTGTTATGATGCCAAGAGGCTGTCACCCCGTCCTCCTTTTATAACCTTAAAGGGATCAGCTCCTAATCCTATTAAGAGTTGCTGATCCAAATCATATTTGGATCTGAATTCCCTTTAAATGATAAGGATAGACATTTATCTTATCTGTAGATTAGATCAGCCCTCTCCTATCTTATTGGGAGATTTTCATATATAATCTGTATTCAGATCTGAACTCTCTGAGTGGATAGGGTAAGACCCTAACCTATCTGCTAATCTAATCTAAGATCCACTTATTTATTTAATTAATCAAATCAGCTCAGTTCGAAATGGGATTTAGGCCCAATAAGTATATGTGCTCACTTAGCTTCCAAACGGTTGCCCAATTGGGCTTCCTTGTATGGCGTGGGACCCAAGCATTGATCTACACATCAGCCACAAGGGTTTGGCACAGCCTTTGACCTAACCGAATTCACTGGAAAGCCCAGTGAACCCCTTAAGCCCATCACATGGACTCTATGGGCCCAACACTTACACTACGTCCTCCCTGGGCCAAACCACCTTGTAAAACCCAAGGACTGTGAGCAGATGCAAGATTAACCCATCAGTTATTACCCCCAATGTTCTTACACTTAACCTCTCAACCCATAATGATCAAACACTGCCCGACAAGAGAGGTCTAACCGAATTCACTAGAAAGCCTAGTGAACCCCTTGAGCCCATCACATTGAATCTATGGACCCAACACTTACACTAAGTGCTCCCTGAGCCAAGTCACCTTGTAACACCCAAGGACTGTAGGCAGATGCAAGATTAGCCCATAAGGTATTACCCTCAATGGTCTTACACTTAACCTCTCAACCCATTATGATCAAACACTACCTGACAAGAGAGGACATCTCCATTGGCTGCAAGGAATAGTGTTGCACTCTCTACTCACATGGATCTTGGGAATTAAAACATTTTTGCAAACAATTTGTAACCATAATATATATTTATATCTGTATATAAAATATATTTTGCAAAACAAATTTCAATGATTAAATCGACTGCCAACAGTCTTGGTTTTCATTAGAGAGAATGCATCCCCGATCATTACCTTTGTCCAATAAAAAGACTGATCTTATCACTATGATTACCCACTCAGATGAATTCTCGAACTGTTTCAACATACCCAAGTTTTAACCCCTGTTAAAGATCTCACTGATTGACATATCAAAGACAGCCCAATCCAACACCTAATGCAATATCATAACCGAGTCTAAGGGTCAAGTGTAAATTTTCAGTTTTGCCCACTAATCACCAAGTTTTAGGGCAATACTGAAAATCTGATTCGGTTCAAGGTTTCAAGTAAACTTACACTGCATGTACCTCGGGTCTCACCCTGGCACCTGAGACAGGCCACCCCAACACTTGGCGGCACATCAGTACTTGAGAAGATAAATTCATAATATACATCATTCTGATTGGAATTAAGAGCATACAACTGTCTAACACTCTCTAGTACTTGAGAAGGTAGTCTGCCTCGACACACCCCTCCAACCTTCAACCTGCCCTCGGCTTCGGCTCCCTTTTCAAACAACTCAGAGCCTCGAAACCCTCGACCGTGTCCTGAATCTCAGAAGTGAACTTACAATGTTGTCATCGGCCAATCCGAGCGACAATAGTTTTAATTAAAACATTCATTACAAGGAAAAGGGAAAGTCCGGTTTGGGTAGGATTCAAGGGTGGGTTCTTTCAATAAATAAAAAGACGTGGACCTAACGAAGAACATTGGGATGGATGCTTATAGAAATCTCAACATCAAGCTTCTACTTCTCTAACCATCTTCGGTAAATCAACATAAGTTTAGCTTAATTTACTCCATGGCATTGATTCCCAATAGACTACTTAACCTTGTCGAGTTGAGTCGAGTAAAAAAAAGACCGGGTCAATGAAAATTTGATAAATAGTATAATTCTTAGCCATCCCACCTATGCCACTCGGAATGTGCTGCTCGCCCATGTATAACGAAACTATCAAGTTCACTCGTAAATGGTTATATAGTCTATTAGTGTGGCGGGCAATAGGGGTAAGCATGGGCCGATTCGGTTTGGTTCCATAGCAGAACTTGGAACTACCCATTTGCTCACCCCTAGCAGACAACATATCCAGGATTTACCTAAATAGAAATGCACTTTTTAATATTTACATGTCCACAAAAGTTAGTTATCAACTCAGGAAAAACCCTTTCTAAGAACCATTAGTTAAGCACAAGATGAGTCACATATTTTGCAATGTGAGGAATTAATCATGTGGCTGATTTAACCTAATGATTGTATCCTCTAGACTCTAGAGCAGCCACATGCTTACTCCCCCACATCATCTCTATGCCCCCACCTTGTCTTTGAATTTTCCTAGGGGCTAGGTCTGCATTTCATTAACATAACAAATCTTTGAGATTTAATGTCATTACAAGAAAACACCTTTGACTTGTATTCAGAATTCCCCAAAAAATAGTAACATGTAAAACTTATTTCATAAACTAGGGCACTTCATAACTCTTATTCCAACTTAGCATAAGAAAACAGAAAATACTAGAAATTAGTAACTCATGCTTTTACAATAAAGAATAATTAAAAAAATTGCTTCAATTAAAATTCATGAGAATCATTGTGAATAGTAAGCCTGAAAATTACTATAAATAGAAAATTTATGTAAGGTCCAAACTTAAATCTCTAACAATACTGAAAAACTAAAACTAAACCCCAAAACTACTATTATAGGTGACAGCCAGTAGGTCAACTACTATTATAGGAGAGTTCCATTTTGAGCACGATTTAAAGAACCCAAAAATTAGTCATATTGATGCCAAGATCAAAAACACATTTTTTCTCAGTTTTGAAAAAAAAAAAAAAAACATACAACCATAAAACATGTTTTCTTGTATTTTCATTTTGAAAACCAATTTGTTTGGAAACCATACAATTTTATTTTATTTTTGGAACTCAACAAGAAAAGCAATTCACAATGGAGAATATGCTCTACAGGTGCTACCCCTCCTCCGAGACATACCACAGAACAACTTTCAGCCAGCTAAAGATGAATATGATGTTGCAAGTCTTTACCTGTTGCTTTTGAGCTACCATTGCAAAGAAATACACCATTAATCATTATCTGCTGAAAAAGGACAGTTCATTCGTCAACTCTGATTTTCATAAATATACATTATAAAACTGCACATAATCATTGTACAATGTGGTCAACTGACATATTTTGCCTAGTGATGGAAGAACAAATAATAGACTTAAAAATTCCCAACTTTTGCTGTTTTGGGCAACAGAATGATTTTACAATCATCAATAGGGACAATAACGTAACCTTCTTGCAAACCTTTTCAGGTGGAAAGTTCTCGATGGGAGCTATTCAAGCCTATACGGATCAAATATTAGTTGAGACTGAAACAACTGCAAAGCCGCTAGCACAACCTTTCATAGAACAAAGTGCTCAAGAATAAACAAACAAGATTCTATGCAGTTGCTAGATTCTGAAATATTTGTTGAAGGGCCCGCGGCAAGTTTAACACAATCTCTGCATAGGCTGCGCATTTGGGATTAAGACACAAACAGAAAAGATCAGAAAAGGATGTCAGTAAAACATCACAAAAATTAAGTGCTTTTTATTGAAGCCACCAAGTGCAGGGACCATAAGATCTCAATGTAATTGATAGAGATCCCGATGGTCTACCTAAAACATATACTAGAATTCTTTATTTTGATAAAGTTACACCTTCGGGCAAGCTCATGGTTCGTAAAGCATCCTCAGCATAAGATAGGCGAGCTGGAACTGGCTGTGTCCCCAATGCTACATTTCCTTTCTTGTTTGTTGTTCCTGTTATTGAAACTCTTCTAGATGGATGCACTGGCCATGCTAAAACTCTGATTCGAGTTGGTAGTACAGATCCAAGATCTGCATATCTAAGACTGATGGTGACCTTGCTGCATAAGAAAATGAACCCATTAGTATACTAATAAAAAATGGTTTTTGAAGATGCCGTTCGAATAAAATAAATAGGCACATCAGTTTTCTCTATTTTTTCTTTTTTGTTTTTTTTGTTTTAGAAGACTTTGAATCAGTCGATCTAATAAAAAGACAATAAACTAGCAAGAGGTTGTAGAGAAGATGAAGGGAAGAGAGTATTCAAGGGGAGAAAGAATGAAAGAGGAGCAAAATACTTGCCGCACCACATAGCTACCCAATAGTAAACGAAAGCAAGAAAGCTACATACTGCTACCACTAATAAAATAAATAACAGCTGAATATTGTCAATACTCTCCCTCAAGATGGGAATATATACATATAAATATATTGATCATTCCCAACTTGCTTAAAACATTTTCTAGCTTATTATTAACAACCGCTTTAGTAAAAATGCCTACCAACTTCATGCTAGATGTAACATAAGGCAAGCAAACTTCTCTTGTAAACACTCAATCCTTGATAAAGTGTTTATCCACCTCAATATGTTTAGTCTTGTCATGCTGAACAGGATTTGAGAAAAATTAATGGTGACCTGATTATCACAATACCACATTAAGGGCTATTCCATGTTAATTTCGAGCTCCCCTAAGAAAGAATCAAATCCAAAGCAACTCTGAAATACCATGTTCCATAAATTTCATGTGGCCATGATTACCAAATAAAACACACCTCCTGGGATACATATTAAGATAAGCAAGAATCCTATGAACAGTTGCTGAGTACTCCATGGTGCATGCATGTATTGACATACCACACTTGGAACATATAAGCTATTTGGACTAGTCATGCATAAAGTATAGTAGCTGGTCCACCAATCTCTGGTATCTCCTTACATCCTTGAATAACTCTCCATCAAAACCATTAATCTTATGATCATGATCAATAGATGTATCAATTGGCTTAATACCCAACATCATTGTCTCCTCCAAAAGGTCAAAAACATGCTAACGTTGGGAAATAAAAAACCCATGTCTTGAACAAACAACCTCAATCCCTAAAAAAACTAATGAAGCTCCCCAGGATCCTTGATCTCAAACTCCCAAAGTAGAAAATTCTTTAACACATCTACCTCGATTGGATCATTAAATATTGCCACAAGTCCGCATAAACAAGGAGAGCTGTCAACAAGGAATCCTTCCTTTCAAAAAAGAATGTATCATTTGTTGTGCCTGGATATAACCAAACTAAACCTAGGCTCCTCTAAATCTATGAAACCATGCTTTGGGTGATTGCTTCAAGTCATTTAAAAATTTCTTCATCCAACACACATTCTCTTCACCAATGTTACAGTGAAAACAAAGTGGTAAAGACAAATAGAAACCTCCTCTTATTGGTCACCTTTAAAGAAAGTAATCTTATTATCAAGCTGAAATAGAGGCCATGAAAACGTATTTAAAATGGTGCACAAGAGCCTGGGCAATGTCATTTTGTTGAAGGATACTAACCTCATCAATCACCAATTTTGACACAATTCTTTCTTCTCCTCCCATTTTCCATGGCATGAAAATAACTAGTATTTCTAACCCCCTCTTTCAGCCACTTGCTCCTTGAGTTTTGCATCTAACAAGTTTCCTCTTTGAATAAAATATCCTCCAATTCCTTCCTTAACACCCACCTCTCATTCCTATCATTCTCCACAAGTGGCCATAAGCTACTTTAAGATCCAAATCCTCAATTTTGTCTATTATGTGTTGCTTTTGCTCTTCCAATCTTCCAAATTCTTGAATGTTCCACTCTTTGATTTTACCTTTAAGTTCCTTCAACTTCCAATGAAACATCATCCCTTCCCACTTCACCCTTGGATTGCTTTCCTACCACCACACCTTGATCTTGTCAATAAAGCCATTGGAGCAGAGCCACATACTTTCAAACCTGAAAGGAGCTGGACCTCTACCATCTAAATCCTCCTCCGATAAAGAGACTGACCAATGGTCCGAGGTCACTCTTGGCAAAGATCTAGAAACAAGACCGCTCCAGTGATTCTCCCAATCAATTGTAAATAAGAGCCTATCCAGTTTGGAACAGATCGATTCAGCCTGCATGTTGGACCAAGTGAAGTTTCTATAAGCAAGAGGAAGTTCCTTAAGCCAAAAAGTGTCAATGAAAGAAATGAGCCTCCTCATATTCAAATTATTTCTCCTTCCCGGATTGTTGGTCTCTTCCAAAAATCTTATTACATTAAAGTCCCCTCCCAAGCACAAAGTTCCATCCCACAATCCCTGGATATCCTCCAATTCTTCCCACTGCTTATTTTGTTCCCGATACCCATTAGGTCCATACAGATTTGTCAAAACTCATTCAAAACCATCTGACACTCCTAAATTTGATAGGAACTGTGAATTTACCCACCAATTCTTCAATTCCAACTATGGAGTCACCATTCCATAATGTCAAAATACCGCCTCAAGCTCCCCATGAAGGGGACATTGCCCACTTAATCCCTTGAGCTCTCCAAACACCCACAGCCCATCTCTTATCAAAATCCACCAGCTTTGATTCCTGAATTGAAATAATATCTGGTTTCTCCTTCTTAAGGACCTCTCTTATAATGGATCTTTTCCTTATAATCTTCATAACCCTTCTTCCTACTCCTTTTCCCCTTCAATATCTTTTTTCAATCTTTCCACTCCACTGAACATCCTTTTCCTTGTTTTTCCTCCTTCCTTAATCTTTCTTAAGTAAACGTTCATATCGATTGGTTCTTGCACTGTACACCCTATTTCTTCCACAAAATCGGTCACTGACTCACCCAACCAAGATCCTTTCTTTTTCCTTTCCATCTCCTCAAGTTCTCCCCTAGAATTTATACTAAGGTTCTCAATCATCTCCCAAATTTTCTTACCCCTCACCTCCTCTACTTCAACACTCTCACCAACTCCACCTTCCACTTTCCCATTTACAGGTTGCGGGACATCGGCTGAACTGGGACCTAGAACATCAAAAGCAGCCACAGAATAACATTTAATATCAACAATGGAAGTGACATGCATATCTGGCACCTTGTGAGGGGAGGAAACAGCTATACAAGAGAATTGGTCTGACTTTCCAAGTTCCAGAATTTGAACCACACCATCCACCCTAGCTTGGGTTCCCTCCGGAAGGTTTCCAACTGGAGAATTAATACTCTGAATACTACCAAGACTCTGTTGTCCACCCCCATCTGGATCCCCCCTATTTAGTCTCTGAAGATCCTCAACTGTTACCTTACAAGCACCTTGCCTCAAGGAATTTGGTTCAGTCACCCTCTTGATTAGGTTTCAGTTATCCACCTCTTCAAACAATTTGTACTCCACCATGATACCACCACTCACTGCCACTAGATCCAAAGTCGAGGTCTTCTTGGGACTGTTATTTTCCCCACTGAATAGAATATCAGTATTTAGAGAATCATCAACATTCCCATGTTGTTCCTCCCTCCTCTCCACCATCTTCGAAAGGTAGAATCTCAGTTTCTAAGTCATTCTCATACTCCAACTGTGCGCAATCCTCCCATCCATTCTCAACATCATCAGCATCCTCCACCCTACACCTTGAGTAACGAGGGTTGGGGCGACCATCCATTGGATGTTGTTCTTCTCGTAGTTACCTAGCTCCTGTCCACCGTTGGCCATGATTTGGGACAATGACAAACCCAAATTATCGTCCGTAGTCCACTTGTTCTTAGACTCCAATCGAACATCACATGAAAATGCCTTATTAGCCAACTTATTGGAATTTTTCAATGAGTTGCTAATAGACCTGTTCATGGGTCGGGCCAAGCCGGGCTTGATCCGGCCTTTCACTCTATATTAACAGATTTTTCTAAGGCCCAAGCTCGAGCCCGGCCCGACCATCGGGCCTACAACTTGGGCCCGAGCCCGACCCTCATAAAAAGCCCGAAGCCCAGGCCTGGGCCCGAGCCCGAAATTTAGCCCATACTGTTACTACTGCTGAAGCAGCTGAATAGAGAGAGAAAGAGAGAAATTATAAAGAAAAGAATAAAAAAATGTATATATTAAATTATAAATATATATTTTAATAAATATTATATTATTTATATCTTTTATATAATATATAAAATACATATTATATATTTTATAAATATATGACCAAGCCCAACCGGGGTGCCGGCCGGGCCGGGCCATCGGGCTACCCAGCCCATGAACAGGTCTAGTTGCTAATACTCACTTGGCACAGCACTTGCCAGGTTGGCATCATCTTCAACCTCTCGTCGTATCATCCACAATGATGCTTTCATAATCCACACCTGATACCAAGCACCATGAGTAGCAACTTCAATCAGTATTGGAACGAGCTCAGGGTTTCACCCCTCCAATCAATAACTTCACTCAAAGGCTCTGCAAATCAGTTTCCAGTAGAACTGCACCCAAGGATTTGGCAAGACAATTTCCAAAGATAAAGTGGTAAGCCATGAAGGGTGATTTCAAAAGCTCCATTGCCTAAATCCTTTGTGTTACATGACGGGAACTAATCTTCAATCAGAACTATATCTGAGCCAATCTCCATCATATGGAAATCAATCTCGCTATCCCCAGTGTTCAATAACGCTTTTTTTTTTATTGAAAAGGAAAATAAAAACTCCATCAGTCACTACCATTTTGGATTTGATGTTGTTCAAGATGGTCACCCAGTCAGTAACTTCCTTTGCCACCTTAATAACCCGGTGCTGCCCTCAATTGTCTAAATCACTATCCAATAGTGATCTTTGCAGTTTAACCAAACTGTAAACTATAACCTCTTGTTGCTTATCCTGACAAAGCACCTCTTCTACTTCAACCTTACCTTTCTCATCCAAAACGACATGGGGCAGCACCTATTTACATTTTATTTCTTTGTTAGCTTCCGATTCTTTCTTCACAACGAGAGCCCAAAGACTGTGAAGCTCTTCCACCCCATACCTTGTTTTCCTTCAGGGATACACACCATCTGTTTTTGTTTTGCCCGGAGAATTCCACCACAACAATGAACCATCTGTTCTGGTCGCACCTAATTCCATTTGATAACTTCTTCTTGGCCTCTCCAAAGTGCACTTCCATCCTTCTTTCTTGACTGAAAAGAGAACCCCATCAAAGAAGCATTTCGGCCAATGTGTGGCTTCTGCCATCAAGAAGACAATTGCTTTCCCTGGTTCTCTGAGTTTTAGAGAGGATTGTGCTTTAATTTTACCTTCTTCGAGCAAAATATTCTTGGCTTCAATCTTCAGTTCGACTCTCCGTTCTCTCTTAACAAATTTTATGACAAGTTGGCTATGTTTTTTATGGCTTATGAGCCATCATTTTTCTCCCTTCATAATCCTGCAAAATTAGAAGCAGCAGAGAAAGGAAGAAAGGGAAGAAAGTAGAGAGACCATCGAACCTCTCTCCAGTCCCCCATAATGATATTTTATTACAAAAGATCATTATGGGGGACTGGAGAGAGGTTCGACAGTCTCTCTTCTTTCTTCCCTTTCTTCCTTTCTCGGCTTCTTCTCTCTTCATCTTCCTTTCTTTGTCTACTTTATTTTTGGATTTATATAGGTCAGATTTTGGACAATTCTCCAAAACTACTCCTAGGGAAGCGCCAAGACACCAATATATCGAAAACCCACACCGAAAATCAGTGATCGGCCAGCTCTATTAATTCATTATGCAATCAGCTGGTCCAAGGACTACAGAAGAATCACCTATGAGAGATGTAGGTTGTGCTTTGGTAGTGACATGGACCTATTTTGATTATTTCAAATAGTCCAGCCTGTCTAGAGAAACATAAGAATAGAAGACACAAGTCCAAATGTCTAGGGAAATATATGTATCAGCCTGTCAACAGAAGTTCCATTTAAAATTTTCTTATACCAAACCTATTGTGATTATTTCGAATTTTACCACTGTCCTTGGACAAATTTGCAATTCTTAAAGCCACCCTGAACTTCTAACATATTCATCCTTTGCACATTCAAATCTTTCATCCATTCAATATTAGAGAAGATTCTATATCATCTGACATCTAGAATGACCTAACTGTCATAGTGTGATACTCTCCATGTAGCCTCATTTATCATAGAGGTTATGAGGCAGAAAGACTAACAAAAAATCAAAGTATCCATATGAGATCAGAATAAACATGCACCTACCAATCAAAATCATCCAGTACAAATTCAATTACATGGTATGGAAGGCTATGGTAAAGCTCTCCAATCTGATTCCCATACAATTCCTTAATAAGACGAACCTAAAGCACAAAAAGAACAGGGATGAAATATGAATTACAGTGTGTAAACCAAATGGAAGAAAATATGCAAGAGAAATAGAAATTAATTTTACCAGTTCCAGAAAAATGATTTTACAGTGTGTAAACCTAAATCCTAAACAGATATCTGTACAAATCTTTCAGAAGATCTTCCAAGGTAACAATATTATCAGTTCCAGAAAAATAATTTTAAATTCAGTTTACATTCTGTGAGCTGATGTTCTTAATTCTTTTACAAGGAAGCATTGGAAAGCTTCAATTTCGATGTCATTGGAAACTTAACAATGTCAGCAATCTTCAGTTAAACCTTGAGCAATGGTTTAGATATGAATATAAACGCACAATCATGGAAAACCTAGTGATTTCTTTTGCCCTGCTAAATAATTGGGGAAGAAGAATCAAAGAGTAACAGAGTAGAAAAGTAAGATCTCTCTATTGTTGAAGAGGACAAACTAATGAGAATTTTTGGTAATTTTCAGTTTACTTGCCAATGGTTTTCTAGTCATTGTATTATTCTATTGTACAAGTGAAAGAGACTGACCCAAGTCGCCTTTGCCTTGCTCAATTGGTTACTTGATCCTACCCATCAAGGAAGCCTGCTGGCATTGCATGCTAGGCCTAAAAAGTGGTTATGCTACTAGGCCAATATATATAAAATGAATATGAACCTTACAGCTTGATGAAAGGTTCTTTATAGAGATTTCTAATGAAGATACAAAAGTGATTTGACTTTTTTTTTTTGAATTTTTCAAGATTTTCTTGAGGAAAGTTCACAGAAATTTCATTTTGAGGTTTTCTGGTTGGTGCAATTGACAGTTTTCTTTTTTCCGAGTTGATCATATAGAGTTTTAATCCCAGACAAATTTCTTAGCCTGTATAACACACTCTTTTTGCTTGAATATTTATGCTCAAGCCTAGAATTGATGTTTTCTATGTGCATCTCTGAAAGAAAACAGGTACAACGTTGTGGGTGTCTGATTTTTGCTTGAATACTCATGCTCTAGCTAAGCTATCAGCTAGGGTATTAACCGATCTAGGGATCAACCTGAATGAGCAGTTCAGGATGCCTCAGTTGAACTTGACGGTCCCTTTCTATTGTTATATTTCTCCATCTGTGCTGCATAGTTGTCAAGGCGACTAGGTGAGGGTAGGCGACCATGGGGCGCCCAGGCCCCTAGGCAATGGAATCTATAAATATAAAATCTATAGATTTCAGCCATATAATCAGTCATATATAACAATGATAGGTTCGGCTGTTAAAAACTGAAGTGAGAAGTGAGAACAATGACTGAATCAGTGAAGGGAGAATAGGAGTATAGGTGGAGACCCTGTTTTTTCAAAAAAAAAAAGCAAAAAAATGGACTCATGGGGTGGACGACTGAGAGTGACTACTGACGACTGAGAACAGTCATGGACTCGTGGGGCGGAAGAAGAAGAAGAAGAAGAAGAAGAAGAAGAGTGGAAAGGGAGGATTGCACTCCGGCTTTCACATGCTTTCGCGCTGACGCGCTCAAGCCGTTCGCTAACAGCATGATGAAAAACGGATGCGCAACAAGCAACTCCATGAACGCTAGCACTCTCTTCGGTTCTTTAA
This sequence comes from Nelumbo nucifera, assembly GCF_055504915.1. Taxonomy (NCBI): domain Eukaryota; kingdom Viridiplantae; phylum Streptophyta; class Magnoliopsida; order Proteales; family Nelumbonaceae; genus Nelumbo; species Nelumbo nucifera. The sequence goes on along the minus strand of NC_142656.1, from coordinate 37,741,293 downwards.
GTTCATTCACTGTAGGTTCTCTTACTTGCTCTAGTGGCTGGCGAACGCCAACCGAGAGGGGAGCAAGCCCCTGTTTTTTCAAAAAAAGAAATGAAAAAATGTCTGAGCTGAGAAGAGAGAACTCAGGACTGATTCGACTGAAATCTGGGAAGAAGAAGAAGATGATGATGAGTGCAGAAAGGGAGGACTCACGGAGCCCCTGTTTTTTAGAAAAAAAAAGGAAAAAATGTCTGAAATCTGGAGAAGAAGAAGAAGAAGAAGACTAGAAGAACTTACCTGCTGGAGCTGAGGTGCGATGGAGTTGGGCTGGGGCTTTGTTAGGAACCTGCCTAACTCAGGGCTCTTCGAGGGGCCAACCTCCTGAATTCTTGGAAGGAGAGAGAGAGAGAGACAGAGAGAGAGAGAGAGAGCTAGAGAGAGATTAATGCTGAAAGAATCAATGTCTTATTTCTCTTGTGCTTTTCTACTTATACTGTTTTACAATCTTGATTTCTTTCTGTTACAGCTGTTGCAAGTGGATGATTAGTTGTGCTGATGTGGCCTCCTCTTGTGAAACTGATTAACTGCTTTCTGTTGGTCTGTTCCAGCAGTCTTTACAATCCCCCCTTCCTTTAGAGCGACCTTGCCCTCAAGGTCTAATGTGGGAAAATTTGATTGCAGATCTAAGTAGGATTCCCAGGTTGCATCCTCTTCTGGGAGGTTAGACCAAACAACTAATGCTTCTGGTATGACTCTACCACCCCGGCGCACCCATCTGAAATCAATGATGCGGGCTGGCTCAGTCTGCACTTGTCCTTCTCAAAAGGTGGGAAGGGTCGCACTTGTAATGACTCCTGACTTCGGCCCTTTCTTCAGTAAGGAGATATGGAATACAGGGTGCAGTTTTGATGTTGCCGGAAGGTCCAGCTTGTAGGCCACTGATCCTATTCTCTCCAGGATTTTAAATGGTCCAAAATAGCACGGGCTGAGTTTGTTCCACTGTCGGCTTGCAACTGAAATCTGTCTGAAGGGTTGTAATTTGAGAAACACCCAATCACCTACTTCATATTGGACATTCTTGTGATGTTTATCATAGGTGTGCTTCATCCATTGCTGTGCCTGTAAGAGATGATGTCTCAATTCCCTTAACACCTCATCTCGTTGCGTTAGCTGTTCTTCTACGGCCGCTACGATGGTGCTCCCTTTTTCATAACGAAGTAGAGGGGGAGGGTCCCGACCATATAAAGCTCGGAAGGGTGTCATCCCAGCGGCACTATGGAAGGAGGTGGTGGTGTACCACCATTTGGCCCAGTGGATCCACTGAACCCATTGTCTTGGTCGATCTCCCGCAAAGCATCTCAGATATGTTTCGAGAGTCTTGTTAACCGCCTCTGTCTGTCCATATTGGGGGTGGTAGCTAGTTGACTTGAACAGTTTAACCCCGTGCAGGCAGAAAAGCTCAGCCTAGAAACGGCTCATAAAAATAGGGTCCCTGTCTGCTACAATTGAGCTGGGGAGCCCGTGTAGGCGCACAATTTCCCGGAGGAACAATTCAGCAACTGTGACTGCTGTAAATGGGTGTGATAGAGGTAGGAAATGACTGTATTTCGTCAGTATATCCACTACCACAAAGATAACAGTTTTGCCGGCAGAAACGGGCAATCCCGTGATGAAATCCATTGATATATCATCCCAGACTTGGGTTGGTATTGGGAGTGGTTGCAAGAGGCCTGCTGGTGTTGTAGTGGCCGACTTGTTTTGTTGGCATACTGCACACCCAGCTATGAAGTTCTGGATAGATGTACGCATGCTTTTCCAATGGAATTGTGTGGTGATGCGCTTTTGTGTTCGTAGGATGCCGGAGTGGCCACCTGTGGGTGAGGCATGGAATAATTCCAGGAGCTTCCTGAGATGAGCAGAATCTGCCGGAATTTCCAGATGTCCTTTGAAGAAGAGTAGATCATTCTTAATGGTGTACCCGGGGTGCAGTGAAGGATTTGCCAATACTTGGGCCTTCAACTACTGTAACTCCCTATGGGATTGGGCTTCTTTTCGCAGTACATCCAGGAGTGGAGAAGTTGGGGAAGATACTAGTAACTGAAATGATTGTGGGTGCCGTGAGAGGGCGTCAGCCACCCGGTTAGCAGCCCCTGCTTTGTACTCAATTATGTAGTCGTACCCCAGTAGCTTGGATATCCATCGTTGTTGTTCCGGGGATAGAACTGATTGATCCAATAAGAACTTCAAACCTTGATGGTCGGTCCGAATTATGAACCGTCTACCGAGCAAGTAGGACCGCCAATGTTGGACTGCTAAGACCATTGCTATTAATTCTCGTTCATAAACTGATTTGGCCCACTTTTGTGATGTTAAGGCCTTGCTGAAAAAGGCTAGTGGTCACCCCTCTTGCATGAGAACAGCCCCAACACCTTGACCGGAGGCATCACACTCAATGATGAAGTCTTTTGTGAAATCAGGCAATGCTAATGTTGGAGGGCTCGCAAATGCCTCTCTCAATTGCTCAAAAGCTTGTTGGGCCTGGGTTGACCAGTGAAAAGCGTCTTGTTTCAACAATTGGGTCAACGGGGTAGCTATTAGGCCGTAGTTTTTGATGAAGCGGCGGTAGTACCCCGTCAGGCCCAAGAAGGCCCTCAACTCTTTCACACTTTTGGGTTGCGGCCAGCCCATTATACTGGAGATTTTATCTGGGTCAGCCGCTACAATCCCCTTCTCTACAATATGTCCCAAGTAGTGAACTTGGTTTTGTCCAAAGGAGCACTTGGGACTCTTTAGCGAACAACTGGTGGGCCTCAAGTGTTGCAAGGGTGACCTGTAGATGATTCAAATGTTCCTCCCAATTGGGGCTATAGACCAATATGTCATCAAAGAAAACAAGGATGAACTTACGTAAATATGGCCGGAATATGTCATTCATTAATGCTTGAAATGTGGCTAGAGCATTGGTCAGCCCAAATGGCATGACCAGGAACTCATAGTGGCCATCATGTGTCCTAAAAGCCATTTTGTGAACATCCTCCCTATGTACCCTTATTTGATGATACCCAGCTCGTAAATCTAGTTTTGAGAATATGGTGGCTTGACTGAGTTCATCAAGCAACTCATCAATGACTGGTATTGGAAATTGGTCTTTAATGGTGATGCTGTTAAGGGCTCTGTAATCAATACAAAATCGCCACGTCCCATCCTCTTTTTTGACTAATAATACCGGTGAAGAGAATGGGCTATGACTAGGCTGTATTATCCCTTGCTTAAGCATATCTTGAACTTGCTTCTCGATTTCAGATTTTTGAAAGTAAGGGTATTAGTAGGGTCTTACATTGGTTGGGGCAGATCCCGGCATGAGGGGGATGCGGTGGTCATGCTCCCGGTGTGGTGGAAGTTCTTGGGGTTCTTTGAACACGCTGCCATAGTGCTGAAGGAGTTGTTGTAGGCGGCTTTGGAAGTCTCTAGGCCCATCTGGGCTGCTATTAGCTGAAGATGGGCTGGTCCAATTTGAGTCCATGTGCATGAATATGGGCTGATCCGGATCTCCTATTTGCTTTGTTAATGTTGCAAGACTGATGGGCCTTGGACCCTTGCATGTTTGCCCTTGTAGATGGACTGTAGAGTTCCCTGATGTGAAGTCCATGGTGAGAAGGGCCCAGTCACAGATCACGGGTCCTAGCTGTCTTAACCATTGAATGCCTAGCACCACGTCCGCTCCACTGAGATGAAGAGGATATAGGTCCATCGCAAACTGGTGACCCTGAACCTTTAGTGGTAGGCCCATGCAAATGCTATTGCAGGATAGGCTATTATCGTTGACCACATGAACCGTAAAAGTCGTTGGTTGAACCGGGAGTCCCATTTTATTCACCAAGACTTGAGTTATGAAGTTAAGGGAGCTGCCACTGTCTATGAGGATTGACACTTGGCGTCCTTGGATTAGTCTTGCAACTCTCATTGTTTGAGGGGAGGCAAGTCCCATAAGGGCTTGTAGAGATATTTCAGGTGTGCCATTGGATTGTATTTCCCACCCTGGGTTAGATTCTCCACAACCGGTGAGGTCGTCTTCCTCTTCGGCATCTGTTTGGAGGAGAAATGCTTGTTGTTTCTTGCAGCGATGGCCCGACCCGAATTTCTCTTCGCAGTTGTAATAGAGACCTTTGCCTCTACGGGCTTGCATCTCTGCCCAGGTCATCCATTTGAAAGGAACCAGTGGGCTTGGGCCCAGTATTCCTTCCTCCTTGTCTGGTGTTGTCGTCCTGGTTCCTAGACCCCATGGCCGTTGCACCTTTCTTGCTCGAGCGAACTTATCCTCATACAATCTTGCTAGCGTTGTCGCATTGATGACCGAAGTGGGCTGCCTCGCCTTTACTTCCAGTCACAGTTCTTCTTTTTAGGCCGCCGACGAAGCTTCCCACCAATGCCTTCTCCGTCCACCCTTGGACTCTCACGGCCAACCTTTCGAACTCCATCTGGTAATCTTTTACTAATCCCACCTGCCGCAGCTTTGCCAAACTTTCATCATGATCTTCAAACCCAGACGATCCAAAATGGATAGTCATGGTGTCCGTGAAGTCTGCCCAAGTTTGACGAGGGTGTCCCTATCGGTACCATTGAAACCAGAGGATAGCTTCCCCTTCAAGATGCGCAGAAGTGAGAGCTACCCTGTCTTGCCCAGGTGTCTCATGGTAATCGAAATACCGTTCGGCTCTGAGAATCCAGGGAGTTGGGTCGCCGCCTGAGAAGATGGGGAAATCGATTTTGGCTACTCTTGTTGCCGCCCCTGTTCTGCGGTTGTTTTCATTGTTGCGCTCTTCTTGGCTTCCTCTGTCGTTGTTCATTGCCCCCATGCTCTAGTCAAATGAGGAGAGCAGTGAAACCTTCCTTCATTTCTTTGAGATCTGAAGACATTCGATGGATCTCTACCTCCATCTGATCCACTCGGGTGTCTACAGACGTGTTTCTTGTGTTGATCATGTTGGCTCTGAAACCAACTTGTTAGGAACCTGCCTAACTCAGGGCTCTTCGAGGGGCCAACCTCCTGAATTCTTGGAAGGAGAGAGAGAGAGAGAGAGAGAGAGAGAGAGAGAGAGCTAGAGAGAGATTAGTGCTGAAAGAATCAATGTCTTATTTCCCTTGTGCTTTTCTATTTATATTGTTTTACAATCTTGATTTCTTTCTGTTACAGCTGTTGCAAGTGGATGATTATTTGTGCTGACGTGGCCTCCTCTTGTAAAACTGATTAATTGCTTTCTGTTGGTCTATTCCAACAGTCTTTACAGGCTTGAAGTCTTCGGTTCTCCTCCCTCTCCAATCGAACCAAAAAAAAAAACCCTTGACATAAAGAAAAAAAGGCTATATAGTTGGTCTTAATACTAAAATGATATCATGTAACCAGATTTGTTTTAAAAGAATAAAACATCCAATAAAAATATCAAAAAGTTTAAAAAATAATAATTTTTTAGATGGATGTAGGCACCTGCCTAGGCGCCCACTTGAGTCTCTAGACAGGCACCTAATATGCAAAACTTGTGGTGTTTGGGCATGGCAACCATGAAAAACTGCCTAGTCGCCTTGACAACTATGCTGTGTTGTGGAATCAGCTCGAGGCCATGGATTATAGCCATCGAATAATGCCTAACAAACTAACAGGCACCCCTGACAAACTAATGCCTTTTTCATCCCACACTATATTCACCCAGATTGCCCAAGCAGCACCCACTACCCATAAGATGGATTCTAACCCTTCCAACACTTTCCACCTGCTTGCTTGCCAGTATTTTGTGATAGGGTTTTATTGAAAATGGATCAATTCTACACTCCTTCCACCAACAGCTTGTAACTTAGACAACCTTATGTACTCCACCTTCCCATCTAATAGTGGTATTCTCTTCTAAAAATAGGAAACTGAACATCAACTCCTTGGTTAACTTCAAAACTTTAAGCAATTGAAATGACCTTCTAAATCAACTTATACAACCTTTGGACAAATATCACATAACCTCCCAATCACCCTGTATCAGGTTTGTTGTATCATAACGGCCTCCTCCTAAAACAGCTCTTTTAAGGTTAAGGAAAATTATAAACAGTTAAAAAAATGTTACATTAGGTATGAAGTACCGATACACCCCCTCCAGTGTATCAAGGTGTATCAATACTTTGAACCTTACACATGGTAAAGAATGCTGAATGAAAACTCATATTCCTCATCCAAACACAAACCCCATGAGATGACCTCACCTCCCTTGAGTCCCACCCAAACCCAACCACACCATACATACACAAGCAATAACTATTCACCACATCATGGCGAGGAATTTCTAGGCAGCATTAAAATTCTGAAAAGAAATAAAAATACAAAATATTATATATATATTGCACTATATAGTTCAATAAAACTGTATTTCATTAGTTACAATTAAAAAATGAGACAATTTAAATTAAAAAAAAAATCTCATAATATTCGTTTTAACCCAAAAAATATCTATTTGCTTCTCTTACTAAATAAAATAATATTAATGTGCCATTCCAGGTCTTAATGTACCACATGTGAATATCATCTCCATTCATGTATTCACCTATGACACATGGCAGTGGACCATACAATCCACAAACAAAAAGAATGATACTATTGATTTTCTTCAATTCTAAAATAAATAAATAATATATATCATGATACATGTAGAACTACAAATTTAGCAAAAACCAAATTTTAACACTCCATATATGAAAGCTGATACATAAGAGCATAAAAGCGAAATATTATACATATATACAACTGTTACAACTGTAAAATAAAAAATATAAAATTAAAAAATGAAAGATTCATATTAATACAAATTTATATATGTGATAAAAAAGTAACCATATAATTTGTCTATGAAATAAATTAATTGCATCCTAAATGTATAGAAATTGCAAATTAAAATAATAAATATAAAATTATGAATAAATTAAGTACAAAATTTCTAATAGAAGGTTATAAACATGAAATAAAATACAAAATAAAATTCCAAACATATTGGATTCTTATTAAAAATAAAAATGTAACAAAAATATAAGAATTGGCTATAAAAGAATTAAATTATACTCTAACATATATAAAATTTCATAAGCATATATTCTTAAATATATGAATTGTATTATCATATCTATACTACCTATAAAAGAGTGAATGCCTCTTTTTTCTGGAATTTCCATTGGACATTTTCTACCCCTTATCTAAGTAGCATACAACAGGCATAAAGAGGGCATATAAATCCTTACTCTCACTCCAAAAACTACCCCTTATCTAAGCAGCATACAACAGGCATAAAGAGGGCATATATATCCTTTACTCTCACTCCAAAAACTACCCACTTATAACAATTAAGAAACTGCCCATTTATAGCTGTTCAAAATCTGCCCATGAATTGTAAATAGTTTTATCATGGAGATATTGTCAAGTGCAAATGCACGTACATGTTTACTAGTATATACATAAATATGAATATATATGTCTGTGTATGAAACAATGTTTCTGAATTTTTGTAGTTGATACTTCTCTTAGAAGAACTTAGTATTGATCTAGATGCTCTTATGAGGTTGTATCGTCAAAATCAAGTGGAAATAAAGATCATCAATAACTTGGTGCCAATGGGAAATAAACATCACTAATCAAGTATCAGAAAGGCAAGGTGTACTAGGCAATTTTAAGAAACGTGTCGAGATACACTTGGGATATGCTTAGAAACTCAAATAAATCTTTAAAGTATTAATAATAACAAATAAATACAAGTTTTAAATGGCTTCAAATAATATATTTAAACGTAAAAAAATAAAAAAATAAAAAAAAAAACATATTTCATTGGTCTATATAAAGTATGAGATATATCGATACACAATTATCAAAGATAGAAAAATGATGAAAGAACTAAAATGTGCATGTATATACCTTATCTTTCCAAAAATCAATATAAGTTTACTTAAAAATCAAAATTCATATAATTATAGCAAGGAAATGGAGTATGGCCTAGTAATGGACTTATGATCATTACATTAATTTTCCTATTTGCAATAATTATAAGCACAAAAATGAATGGTTTGTCTAGTTTGTAATTAAGGAAAGATTATGAGAGAGAAAAATGTAGGAGCGTTTAAGGCTTAGTGTGGAAAGGGTGCAAATACAAATATGTACAATTCAAATACGAGGTCTAGAAATACCATATACAAGATTTTGCACTGAATATATTTGTATTTGCACTCTTGCCAAACTGAGACGCTGAGAAACTACCAAAATTCAAATTCAAATTTGAAAATATGCTTTAAATATAGGATTAATTAATGAGAATTCAAATTAGGTGTAACTAACAAAAGATTAATAAGAGAAAGAGAGAGAGGCAAGTATCGGCCAATAGGCTTATCAGCCTGTCTGATATGAGCTAGAATCATCCCAATACATACGAAAAGGGATGCAGCAGGTGATTTCTAGTTTCTACATGTTGTGTGTGTCAGGTCCTTGTTGGAACAATATGGCTCAATATGTTGCAAAACTTTAAACCTTGATTAGTGCAGTTTGATAACTGAACATATAGAAGTAAACAATAATGCAAAAGAAACCAGGAAAGAAGCAATCAAGAGTTTTCATATTCATGAACCAAAGGCAGTTTCATAATTTCTAGGTGATTTAGATTTTAGTCTAAAGTTTATTTCTAGTTATGTTTCAATATTCTAGAAATGTATTATCCTTAGTAAATAAGGAAATTACTAATAATATCAACTTTGACACTTACTATTTATAGTAATTTTCTGTACCATCATTTATAGTAATTTATGGTTCCTGACATTAAGTTAGTTTTAGTGGAATTGTAAGATATTTATAAAGGTGTCATAGTTTGAATATTTCAATTTGAATATAAGAGGTAGAGAGTAAGGTTGAGTTTGAGTGCTTATTTGAAAAATAAGTGCTTAAAAATAAGAGCTTATTCTAATAAGAACTCATGAGCATTTGATGAAAAAACACTTATTTCAAACAGGGGTAGTATGGGTGTTTTAAAAATGGTGTGGTGAGTCGAGACAAGCCAGAAAGGAATAAGCACTTAAATCTCAAACGCAAATAAGTGCTTATTGGTGTGGTCCTGGCCCAAAATAAGTGCTTATTTGAATAAGCACTCCCAAACTTAACCTAAATATAACCAGTAAGTTGCTAGTTTCTGATTGGTCTATATAAGAGTACCAATATGCCTAATAAACTGCCATTCACCTTACTCTTATTGTGCTGTTTTCTGATTTGAGCAATAAAGAATTGAGTTTTCTCTTATGAATGTCCTCTCTCACTCTTAGCAACAGAAAATGTATTTCCCAAGCATGGTCTCAAAAAAATTTAAATAAAGAACAAATTTACAGCTGAGGTACCAACAGAAGAGTACCTTCCATATGATCGAGTTTTGTTTCCGATATTTTTACACTATGCTCGATGCCTCCATAATCTTCCATCTGTGAGTAGGAAGGGAAGGCACTACAGAGGTCTACCTGAAAGACGATATTGGCGGAGTGGGGAGGTTTCTGTGTGGTTGATAGCACAGAAGAGGATGAGTTCTAAGTTCAGCAGATACACAGGGCTTCTATCAGAATGCATGTGGGGATCCTCGGAGACCCCCCTATTTAATAGAAACTCCCACAGGATAGGGGAAGGAACTTTCCCACTCCAGAAAGTGGTCATTTTGTTAGATCTAAACCACATGGGCAAATTAGGGCTTCACCACATGTCCATGTGGTTGCTGATACTTGAGTTCACTCTTTCCCAATGTTCACATGCGAGCACGGCTGTTGCTACAACCCCTTCTAGAACCTTGATTGCATGCACCATAGGAGATGAAATTTTAAAAACATTTGTGTTGATAAAGGTTGTGCAATGAGTAGCATAGAACCGATGTGTAGTAGTCACGAGACAAAATACTAGTTTCATTTTACTATGTTATAAACATTAATAAAGTACCTGTTCCCGTCTATCCACATAGGCCTGCAAAAGTTCTCCAATGTAATCGATGAATTTCTGAAAACAACACTTGAACATTAGTTTAATAACCTTAAGTATATCCAAATGAATTAATAGTGAAAAGCTTAAACGGAAACAGGTATACTGAAATCAGTAAATACACCAATGATGCCAAACAACATTACCATTGCATTGGAAGAGAGAAAATCATTTTCTGCTTCACGTATTGGCAAAAAAAAAGGAACTGTGTGTTCAATGACAGTCATTTTTTCAAGAAATGATTTGCTCTCAAGCACACAGTGGTATAAATCACAAGGTTCTCCTGTGAAAATTTAAAATAAACACAAAAAAAAGCACATAGAGGTCAATTAAAACAGTTATACAAATTGGTCACCGCTAATAGAGAGATTAGACTACTTCAAACCATTGGATTAATCAAATTGAATTTTAAAATTTTCCACAGGTTAGATACATGAGTATTCACATGAAAGGGGGAACTGTACCACTTTTATCACAAATAGTAAGCATTCAAGGAGGGGGTGGGGTACTACTTATCTACATATTAGAAGGTGAAACAAACTCACCATACTGAATCCATAGTTTTCAAGGCACCAAGGCAAGGCTGGGCATCAGGGGGGCGCCTTGTCGCCTAGGCACCTAAGCGAGCACCTAGGCGTCGCCTAGGCGATGAACTTTTTTATATAGAAAATATAGATCCTAGGGTAGTTCCCTAGGTACCATAGCCATATTTCCTTAAAAATTATTCATAGTTTTCATAAGAAAAGTATAGAGTTCATGTTAAAGTATAGAAAATAAACATATTCATGAGAAGAAGAAAAAAGAGAAGGAAAAGAAAATTCAAAAACTATAGGGTCTGAACCCTTATTTTTGTTATTGGTTCAGGTTTTAAAGTTCTTCCTTACTTATTGATTAGACAAAATTTCAAGTTCTTCCTTACTTATTGGTTCAGGTTTTAAAGTCTTTGAGGGTTCAATACAGCATTTAGCAATGTTTGTATTGATTAAATCCTAACAAATAAGAAAATAATAAAAACAAATTAGTATATAAACACACAAAATGAGTATTTTAGTTTAATAGTGCCTATGTTATAATTATAATGTCAAAAAATAAAGAATAAAAAAGTATTTTACAATACATAGTACAAAACTGCTAGGCGATTAGGCGAGGCGAGCCTCAAAGGGCGCCTTGTCACCTAAGCATCGCCTTGACAACTATGACTGAATCCCATCCTTTGGGTCACAGGTAGAAACCAAGACCAAACATCAAGACACTGAGGCTCGTCAAAGGTACAATGATCTGATAATGTACATTGACCACTCAACCCATTCAAAGAACCAAAAAGTGAAATAAAAAAGAAACAAAGAAAATCATAATTCGTCTATTAAACCTACTTTAGGTCAATATAAGACAAAAATAACAGTCAATATCTAGTGTAAACCTGGACTTAACCATGAGTTTGACATCATTAGGCAAAATATCCTGGTCAAAGATGAGGTTACTCTTTCCCAGGCATACGCTACGATAAGCAGTGAGGAGAGTAGGCGGAAGGTTCAGTTACAGAGTCCACCTACAGAATACTTTGCACATGCTGGAATAATATCAAAGGGCCCTATTGAGAAAAAGGAGCAGATATGTGAATATTGCAAGAAACTGAGGCATACAAAGGACACTTGTTGGAAGCTTCATCCTGATCTTCTTCTTGATAGGTTTAAGAATAACAACAGCTCTAAGAAGGGCAGGCAAGTAGGAAAGCCTAAGACAGCTAATGTTGCTATAGTACATGGAGGAAATAAGGAGAGTGAAGAAAAATCAACCATTGAGCGGTTGGCAGCAATGAAGGCGGATTTTGAAAAGTATGGGAGGCTGCTAAATCACTTGGAAACTACCGTTTCTTCATCTCACTCTTCCAGCAACACATTATCTTCATCTACATTTGCTCACTCAGGTATTTGTGCTTCTGCAAATCATGCTTCAGTTTCAGGTAATCATAAAATCCCTTGGATTATTGATTCCAGTGCATCAGACCATATGACCAGCCTGTCTAATCTCTTCTGCTCATACGACCTTCTCTCTGGTAAAGAGAAAATATCCCTTGCTGATGGGTCTCTTGCTCCCATTTCTGGTAAAGGGGATATAAAGACCTTTGACACCCTTTATTTATCCTTTGTCCTTCATGTCCCTAAACTTAATACAAACCTTTTATCTGTTAACAAATTAACTAAATCCATGAATTGTAGCATAACATTTTTTCCCACTCATTGTGTTTTTCAGGACCTGCAATCTCAGAGGATGATTGGGAGTGGCCATGAGGCGAACAGAATATACTTGCTAGACACACTAGATAGAGCTTTTGGACCACCTCATGGAGTTGCCTTAGAGTCGGTCTTGTCAGAGTCTATTGACAAAGTCTTTTTATGTCACTTTCGGTTTGGTCATTTGTCTTTTTCTACTTTGAGTCATTTGTTTCCAGATATGTTTAAGGGAGTGTCTTTATCGAGTCTTCATTGTGAGTCGTGTGAACTGGCAAAGCATTGTAGACATTCTTATTCAGTAAGTAGTAAAAGATATCTTTCTCCTTGCCATATCATTTGCCAACTATGGGGGGTTACAGGTACTTTATCCTTTTTATTGATGACTACTCTCGTTACACTTGGATTTATCTCATGAAATCCAGGGTTGAAGTACCAGCTATTGTGCAAAAATTTCATGAACTCATCCTCACCCAGTTTAACACTCGGATCAAAATATTCCGTTCTGATAATGCTAAGGAGTATTTTGAGAAAACCCTCTCCGCTTATTTTGAAACTTTTGGGATTATTCATCAAAGTTCTTGTTCCTACACTCCACAACAAAACGGAGTGGCGGAAAGGAAGAACCGACACGTGGTTGAAGTTGTCAAATCCCTCCTATTTGCATCCCATGTTCCTATAAAATTTTGAGGAGATGTTCTTCTTACTACTACCTTTTTGATCAACCGTATGCCCTCCCGAGTTCTTAACTTCAAAACCCCCTTTAGCCTTCTCTTCCCGGATGAGGATATTTTTTCTCTTCCTCTTCGTGTTTTTGGGTAAACTTGCTATGTGCATATTCACAGCCATCAAAGGCACAAATTTGAACCTAAGGCTCGTAAATGTGTTTTTCTGGGATATGCCTCCACACAGAAGGGATATTGTTGTTTTGATCCAATTAGTGGCACCCGCTTTGTATCTCGGGATGTCACATTTGCTGAGTTGACTCCTTTCTTTAGTATTTCTCCTGATGGGGAGAAATCGGAAAAACCCTTTGCTATGTCTCCAGCTGTTCCTCTTCCCATTCCTCTTGAGTCCTCTCATGAGGTGTCCACTTCTCCCACCGGACCTACCTCCGATATGTTAGACAGTTATGCCCTTTAGCTCCAATCAGATTGATGTACCTTTTTGACATTTATTGTAAATGAATAAAAGTACTAAATTGATTCATGTCATTGTGGTGTGTTTTTGTGTAATACCCTTAAACTGGACAGTTAATGAGACTCGTGTTAGTTTAGAATCTTCACAGCCGTTGGATAGATCTGAGGAGATTCATCTTGCCAAAGATGACACTGATGTGCCGCCAAGTTGGTTGGGGTGGCTTGTCTCAGCTGCCAAGGTGAGACCTGAGGTACATGCAGTGTGGGTTTTCTTGAAACCCTGAACCGGACCAAAATTCTAGTATTGCCTTGGACCTTGGAGATAGATGGGCAAAACTGGAATGTTACACCCAACCCCTAGACTCGATTATGATACTGCACTAGGTGTCGGATTGAGTTGTCTTTGATATGCCAATCAGTGAGATCCTTAGAGGGGGTCAAAACCTGGGTGTGTTGGGACAGTCCGAGAATTCATCTGAGTGGGTAATCATAGTGACAACATCAGCTCCTTTGTCGAACAAAGTGAATGATCGAGGATGCACTCTCTCTGATTGAAACCTAAACTGTCGGCAGTTGATTTCAACCGTTGAAATTTGTTTTTGCAAAATATATTTATATAAAGATATACATATATATTATGGTTTCAAAATGTTTGCAAAAGGTTTTATTTCCAGGGATCCATGTGAGTAGAGAGTGCAGTACTGTACCTTGCAGCCGAGGGAGAGGTCCTCTCTTGTCGGGTAGTGTTTGATCATTAAGGACTGAGAGGTTAAGTGTAAGACCATTGAGGGTAATACCTGATGGGCTAATCTTGCATCTGCCCACAGTCCTTGGGATTTCATAAGGTCGCTGGACCCAAGGACTATTTAGTGTAGATGTTGGGCCAATTAAGAGCACATGGTGATGGACTCAGGGGTTCACCGTCTCCTACAGTGAATTCGGTCAAGCCTTGTAACAAAGGTTGGGCTGAACCTATGTGGCCGATGTGTAGATCAATGTTAGGGTCCCACGCCATACAAGGATAGCCAACTGGGCAGTAGGTTAAGTGGTTAAGTGAGCACATAAACTTAATGGGCCTAAAGCCCATTCGAACTGGCTTAAATAAGATTAATTAAATAAGGGGTGGTTCTAGGGATAAGGGATTATCCTTATCCACTCAAAGAGTCCAAATCCAAATAAAGATTTGGATCAGGAAACTCCTAATTAGATTAGGAAGGTTGATCTTTATCTGCAGATAAGATAAGGGATTATCCTTATTTCTTAAAGAGAGTCCAGATCCAAATATAAGATTTGGATTAGGAAACACCTAATGGAATTAGGAGAACCTCCCTTTAAGGCTATAAATAGGAGAGCAGAGCGAACCTCCAAACACACTCACAGTCTGCTGAATTAAGAGAGAAGACAACATAGTTTGACTGCTCCTGTCTTCTGCTCTTTTCTTCATGTTCTTGCTGCCCCTACCTAGTTCGATCTCCACCAGTGGGAGTGATCAAGAACCGTTCTTGATATTGCTTCTTGCTAGAAGAGGCAATCTGAAGTTGTGCTCACCAGCCCTTTACTACATTCTTGCTGAAGAATTCAGCTCTTGCTGAAGAGTCGACCTGCTGATTCTGCTTCACATCACACTGTGTCATTTTCAGTGGGAGCAGATTTTGGTTTTCTCCTTGGGCGTGAATACTTTCGTTGGGAGTTATTATTACTCCGTATCAAGTATTATCCCTCTCCTCCCTTTTGTTTCAGATCTGGTCTGGTTTATTTCAAGATTGATCCTTGAAAATGTAGTTTTCTAAAATAGAGAATGCGATTCCCAGATGGGAGAGAGAGAAATTTTTGAAATTTCGCCTAACCTTCCTGCAAGGTTCGGCCATCCATATGATGGATCTCTCATCCCTTCACGATATTCCTGTTCCTCCTCCTCCTCCACCTCATTCTCCTATAATTCCTCCTCATCCTGTTCTCCAAAGGTGGTACCAAAGGCACAGATTCAGACATGGGCAAGTTGTTTCCACTCCTACAGAAGAGCCTCTTGCTCCTCCCATCATTACTGAGGTAACTGGTCAGCCTTCCTCTGACCCATCTACATCTTTCCCAGACCTTGACCTTCCTATTGCTCTCCGCAAGGGCAAGCGGAAGTATACAACCCATTGTATCTCCAAACACCTGTCTTACAGCCTTCTCTCTCCTTCCTACTACTCTTTTCTTGCTTCTATTTCTTTCCATGCGATACCCAGGTCCGTACCGGAAGCCTTATCTAAACCTGAATGGAGGGATGCTATGATGGCTGAACCGGATGCTTTGCATAAGAAACATACCTGGGATATTGTTGACTTGCCTGAAAAGAAGGAACCAGTGGGTTGTAAATGGGTGTTTACCATTAAATATCACTCCGATGGATCTATTGAGAGGTTTAAGGCTAGGCTGGTTGCTAAAGGCTACACTCAGATGTATAGTATTGACTATCTTGAGACAGTTTCTCCTATAGCTAAGATAACCTCAGTCCAGATTTTGTTATCTCTAGCCGCTACTTTTGATTGGCCCCTACACCAGTTTGGTGTTAAAAATGCCTTTTTGAATGGAGAAATGTAAGGCAAGGTGTGTAAACTGTAGAAATCTATTTATGGTCTCAAACAGTCTCCTCAGGCTTGGTTTGAGAAGTTCAGGGCTGCTCTTGTCTCCTTTGGTTACACACAAACTCAATCTGATCATACCCTGTTCTTGAAGAGAAATGGCTCTCTGGTGACCTTTTTGATAGTTTATGTTGATGATATTATGGTCACGGGTAATGACACTCAAGAGATCAGTAAACTAAAAAGATTTCTTAACTCTGAATTTGAGATCAAGGATTTGGGAGATCTTCGGTATTTTTTGGGCATTGAAGTTGCTAGGTCTAAGGATGGTATCTTCATTTCTCAATGCAAATATGTCCTTGACCTCCTTGTTGAGACTGGTAAACTTGGAGCTAAACCAATCTCCACTCCTATTGATCCCAATCATAAGCTTTCTGCTATAGATGGTGACATTCTATCTGATAAGGGGGTGTTTCAAAGACTGCTTGGGAAGTTGTTATATCTTTGCATGACTCGGCCGGACATTTCCTATGCAGTAAGTGTTATTAGTCAATTTATGCATTCTCCCAGAGATACTCATTTAGCTGCTACAGAAAGGGTTCTGTGTTACTTGAAAGGTACTCCAAGGAAAGGTATTCTATTTGCCAAACATGGACACATGAAGCTGGAAGCTTTCACTGATGCTGACTGGGCAGGATGTATTGATGATAGGAGATCCACCTCAAGTTATTGTGCTCTGGTCGCTAGGAACATTGTGTCATGGAGGAGTAAGAAACAGTCTGTAGTTGCTAGATCCTCAACTGAAGCAGAATACAGGGCAATGGCACATGGTGTGTTTGAATTACTGTGGCTACGATCCCTTTTAGAAGAATTGGGGGTTGACTATGAGAAGCCAATGATGCTCTACTGTGATAACCAAGCAGCTATCAATATTTCACATAATCCTGTTCAACATGACGGAACTAAGCACATTAAGGATGATAGACATTTTATACGGGAAAGACTTTCCTCAGGAGAAGTTTGTTTGCCATTCATCACATCAGACGAACAATTGGCTGATATCTTGACCAAGGGAGTTCCGAGAGGGAAAATAACACACTATATAAGCAAGTTGGGCATGATTGACATCTATGCTCAGCTTGAGGGGGAGTGTAAAGAGACTAGGCAAAATGGGTCCTAGTATCTTCTCTTGTAATATTTTTTATTTTTCTTGTTAGCTAATGGGCCTCTCTTAATGGGCCTATTATTTCCTTTTGTTTGATCTTTGTATGTTACTACCTAGCTGGCCGCACACTTAAGGGCATACTTGTAATTATTTTAACATTAATTTTTAGTAAAAAGGATTAGAGAAGAAAGGGAAGGATTGTTAAAACCTTTCTTCTTCTTCCTCCTCTTTTCTCCATCTTCTTCTCTTGTACTGTTGCTTTTACTTTTCTTCTTCCTTTTTTCTCTCTAATTTTTCAAGTTTACACCTATTTTTGAGGACTGGTTTACATCTCAAAGTTATATTTTGAAAAAAGAAAATGAACTACTAGGAAGCATAGTTCAATATGTTCTAGCTTCAGTTTGAGCTGCTCTGCAATTTACTTTAGAAATTTTGTTAGCATTTATGCATTTTTTTTAATTTTTTTTGGCACATATATTTCCAACCTAATTCAACTAGTTTGAATTTCTTTCCATCTTAAGTTGTTTTTATTCTAATAATTTCTTGCATGTATTATTTGAAAAACATGCCTTGGTCATCACTATATTTTATGTAATTGAATGTAATGATGTTTTGCATTAACATGCCTCGATCACCACTAAATAAGAATCAAAAGAAAAAGTTGACTGCAATTGCTATGTCTATTCATTATGAAATGATGATGCAGTATGCTTATTTATGTATTTTGTGTTAGACAGTGTACGCCCTTATCTCCAATCAGATTGATGCACATTTTCGCATTTATTGTAAATGAATAAATGACATAATTGATTCATGTCATTGTGTTGTGTTTATGTATAATACCCTTAAACTGGACACTTATGAAACTCGTGTTAGTTTAGAATCTTCATAGTCGTTGGATAGATCTGGGGAGATTTATCCTGCCAAGGCTGACACTGATGTGCCACCAAGTTGGTTTGGGGTGGCTTGTCTCAGCTGCCAAGGTGAGACCTGAGGTACATGCAGTGTGGGTTTTCTTGAAACCCTGAACCGAACCAAAATTCCAGTATTGCCCTGGACCTTGGAGATAGATGGGCAAAACTGGAATATTACACCTAACCCCTAGACTCGACTATGATACTGCACTAGGTGTCGGATTGGACTGTCTTTGATATGCCAATCAGTGAGATCCTTAGAGGGGGTCAAAACCTGGGTGTGTTGGGACAGTCCGAGAATTCATCTGAGAGGGTAATCATAGTGACAGAATCAGCCCCTTTGTCGAACAAAGTGAAAGATCGGGGAATGCACTCTCTCTGATGGAAACCTAAACTTCCGGCAGTTGATTTCAAACTTGTTGAGATTTGTTTTTACAAAATATATTTATATAAAGATATACATATATATTATGGTTTCACAAAATATTTGCAAAAGGTTTTAATTCCCAGGATACATGTAAGCAGAGAGTGCAACACTATACCTTGCAGCCAAGGGAGATGTCATCTCTTATTGGATAGTGTTTGATCATTATGGGCTGAGAGGTTAAGTGTAAGACCATTTAGGGCTTTTACCTGATGGGCTAATCTCACTTAAGTCCATAGTCCTTGGGCCTTCATAAGGTGGCTGGACCCAATGACCATTTAGTGTAAATGTTGGGCCTACTAAGAGCCCATACTGATGGGCTCAGGGGTTCAGTGTTTCTAGCAGTGAATTCGGCCACGCCTTATAACAAAGGCTAGGTTGAACCCATATGGCTTTTGTGGAGATCAATGTTAAGTTCCCACGCCATACAAAGAGAGCCAAGCTAGCTAGCAAATTAAAGGGGAAGTGAGCCTGATAACTTAATGGACCTAAAGCCCATTTCGAACTGGGCTAATTAGATTAATTAATTATAGGCGAATTTGAGATCAGATCTGCTTCTAGATCAAAAAGAGGATAAGATATTTCTTATCCACTTAAGAGTTCTAATCCAAATAAAGATTTGGATCAAAGAACTCACATCCCTGCGTGATCCTCATTGAAGGATTGCAATTCTTACTGAAGAATTGCTTTGTTGACCCTACCTCACCCTAAGCTGTGTCATTTTCAATGGAGGTAGGATTTGGTACCCTCTTTGGGCGTGAACACCTACGTTAGGAGCTACTTGTGTGGATTCCGTATTAGGTATAACCCTCCCTTATTCTTGGTTTCAGATTTGGTTCGGCTTGTTTCAAGAACAAACATTGAAAAATGCAGCTTTTCTAAAATAGGGAATAGGATTCCCAAAAGGGAGAGAAATTTTTTGAAATTTTGCCCAGCCACCCTGCATGGTTCAGCCATCCATATGATGGGTCGCCCTTCCCTTCATTTTGATTGCTATTATCATTGCAATCAGGAAAAGGATGATGGTCTCTAGGATATTGAGTAGTTATGATGAAAAGGGGATTGGTAGGGAATCATGGAAGGAAAGGCTTGTAATTAGATTTTCAAACATTAAGTCTATGGTCATGGAATCAAATCAATCATGTATAGAACAAATACAAATGGATAGGACTAGTTATTTGAGGCTATTAGAGTTACTAAGGAGTGTAGGAAAATTAAGAGGTAGTAAACATGTGGGAGTGGAAGAAATGGTTGCAAGCTTCCTAAGCATTCTATCACATGATGTCAAGATTAGGGAGCAAAAATGGCACTTTAGGAGGTCTGGGTCCACCTTAAGCAAGAAATTCAATATAGTCTTGAATGCAGTGTTACGCCTACATGAAATCCTTCTCAAAAAGCCTGAACCTGTGCCTGCAAACTCAACTAATGAGAAATGGAAGTGGTTCAAGGTGTGCCCATTTTTTATTTATTTTTTCTTTTTCATTACAAATAACAAACCTTTAAAGGTTAGAATTTTTAATTTTATCTCTCTTATTTTATTTTATTGTATAGGGTTGTTTAGTGGCTTTAGATGGAATATATATTAGGGTCCGAGTGTCTAAAAAGGATAAGCCTAGATATCAAACAAGGAAGAATGAAATTGCAACAAATGTATTGGACATTTGCTCTCTGGATATGCAGTTCATTTACATCTTACCTGGCTGGAAGGGATCTGCTCATGACACCAGAGTCCTTCGTGATTCCATTTCAAGGAGAAATGACTTAAAAGTACCACAAGGTAAAAAATGAACCATGAGAATTAGGACACTAGAGCAAATGGCTTAAAAGCACCAACCGAGCACCCCAGTTGAGATATTCAACATGAGGCATTCTGCAGCTAGGAATGTAGATAAGAGGACATTTGGCCTCTTAAAAATAAGGTGGGCATTACTTAGGACTTCAACTTGGTATCCAATAAAGACCCAGTATAGGACCATCAGTGCATGTTGCCTCTTACACAACTATATAAGGAAAAATATGTCTATTGACCCCATGGAATCAAGAATTGAAAATTTCTTAGCCACTAAAGGAGGTTCACAAAGTGTAGCAAAGGTTGATGAACAAATCACAAGTCTAGAGAGTAGTAGTGAATGGGCTGCATTTAGAGACAACTTGGCAAATCAGATGTGGCAACAATTTAGACATTAAGTAATGCAGTTTCTTATTTAAGCTATTGTATCAAATTTACTAGATCTTTATTATGTTTATTATGAGAATAATATATTTTACTTTTATGTGTTGTTCAATCAAATTTGAATTGTTTGTAACAATTATTCACTTATTTATGTTTGCATTCCTTGTGTTCATCTATTATTTGTTATTAGAAATAGATAACACGTGAGTTATTTGTAACAACTGTTTACTTATTTGTCTATGCCTTCATTGTATCTATCCATTACTTGTTATTAGAAATGGTTGGGAAGGATAAGGATAAGAAACAACCAAATAGGCAAAATAGAGTTTGGACAAAGGCAGAGGATGAAAAATTGGCTGGGGGCTTAATGATGTTGGCTCAAACTGGAATTTAGAGAGCAGATAATGGGACATTCAAGGCAAGGTACTTGGTACAATTAGAAAAGTACATGGAAGAAAATCTCCCTGGATGTGGATTGAAGGAAACACCTCATATAGAATCTCGGGTGAAGCATATGAAGAGACAATATGGGGCCATATGTGAGATGTTAGGCCCTAGTTATTTAGGATTTGAGTGCGATGACATCAAGAAATGCATTACATGTGAGGAATAAGTCTTCAATGGGTGGGTTAAGGTAATTGTGGATTATTGTATTTTATATTTTAGACAAATGTATACATATGTTTTACATGGCATGGCATCCAATTTATTAATATATTTTTGTTTTGATAAATGTAAAGCCATCCATATGCCAGAGGATTAAGGAACAAGCATTTTCCATTTCTTGATGAACTTTCTATCATCTTTGGAAGAGACAAAGCCACTAGGGAGCATGCAGGAACCCGTACTGATAGTGTAGAAGTTGTTGATAGGGAACAACAATCTAGTTACCAATCCATGGAAGATGAACTAACTAATGAAGGAGAAGCTCAACAAGTTGGGTTAGAGTTTTTCAAGAGGATAACATGACTTCCCAATTTGCCACACAACCACCATCCACTCAACCTCCAATAGGTTCATCAACCTCTCGCCCTCATAGAGCAAGTAAGAGGTCAAGGAGTTGCGTGGATGACGACCCGTTGGTTAAGGTGCTTTTAGAAGAGATAGGGTTGAACAACGGTTTGTTGAAATACAGTGATAGGGTTACACAAGTGACAGATGCGTTGAATGTGGATAAGGAGGGTAGGGAGATGAGAATGAAAGTGTTTGAAGAGATAAAGAAGATCCCTGGTTTAAGTTCAGATGAGATGATCAAAGTGAGTAAAAAGTTAATAAGTGACATGGGAGAGGTTGAATACTTTTTTAGCCTACCACCTGACTTTAGAAATGCATACATTTTCTCTTACCTCCTCTCTGATTAGTAACTCAATAGAACAATAGTTGTCGTTTTTAGTATTTTGATTATCATAAAACATATAGTTAATAAATAGAAAACAAAAATATATTATCTTTTCTTCTTCTTTTTTTGTTTTAACATAGCAAGTTTTACTTATTGATTTGACAGGATAAACCTCTAGTTTGTTTTGAAGTTCAGATCTTTCTATGATTAGTGGTATTAAGAAAGCAAACTTACATGATTTGCTCACTTTATAAGGATTCTTCTTGAGTTCCCTTTATTTCCCTTTGACCATCTACTCTTTCTTCATTATTTAATGCATTCATTCTGAGAGTTTTCCATGGATTCAGCCCTATTTTCACTCACTCTCTACGTGTAAGTGGGGTTTTATAATCTATATGTTGATGGTCATCGGATGGTAATTTGGACCAAGCCAAATGTGAATGAGTTGAAACTCAATTTCGATGGGGCAAACGGTAATGGACACATAGGGCTGTGTCTAGTGTTGATTTGTGATTGATTGGGTTCCTTTTGATATGGCATGGACCTATTACACAGGTTTATAAAACAAAACCTCCAAAAAAAAAAATCATTTAGGCCAAAAGGGTAATGTTGGCAATAGTGTAATATATGGGCCTCTTACCCAGGAAAGTTGGTGAGACAAAAGAACATGGGTAAGTTGGAGTGCCTCATTTACTTGGGTAAATTTCAACAAAAAGAACATGGGTAAATAAACTTACCTAGGAAACACTTACCTGGGTAAGTGAATTTACCCAAGTAAGATAGTGGTAAACGAACGAGGCCTCAGAATAAGTAACATCCTTAGATACCATTCACTCACTAGAGGCAGGATGAAGACACTTAAACCCCATTTAGTAGTGAAGTACCCAAGGAAGGCACACTTGTTGCTTTCAGATCAAATTTAATTCAGGACAGATTTAAATCATGAGAAAAGTAAACACAGCCAATGACCGGGAATGCAAGTTTAAAGGATGAGTCATCATTGTAAAATAGCTAAATATGGGGACTTCAATTGGAGCACACTGGAAGGCAATCTATTAATCAAGTAGACTGCAGTAATAACTTTCATTTTTTTTTGTTGTAATTGACTGAAATAATAAAAGCATCTCCACAAAAACAGATGGAAACATTCATCTGAAAAATTAATTCCCTAACAACTTTAACCACATGTCTATTTTTTTCTCAACTACACCATTTTGTAGAGAGGGAGCCACACAAGAAAACTGATGAATTACCCTTTTCTCTTCCAACAATAATGTCAGTTTTGTTTTTTCAAAATACTCCTTGGCATCGTAAGATCTAAATATTTTAATCCTTTTTTTTTCAAATTGCATTTCCACTAGGTTATAAATTCTTAATGACTTGAGGAACTTCTCTACCTGTGTAAGCAGGTGAATATAAAATATTTGTAACCGCCCATGTAGGCCATAGAATAAGGGCCCCACACATCAATATGTACAAGATGGAAAGGAACAGAATATTTTTTATTACTTCGAAAATAATTCACTCTATAATACTTTGAATACTTAAGTGTGGACACAAACACTAACTGAAAAAAATGTGGAAACATGGACTTCAAAGAAGGAAAAGAAACCTGGCAAAGGTGACTATGCCATAATTTTATTGGGCTAAAGGACTCATAATCATGATCGCTGTGAGAAGGGCAAATCAACAAGTATCTTGGTGCTTAGATCAAAAGATATACATCATTAACCTCCCAACCACTTCTAATCATCACCCCAATGTTAAAGCCCTGAAAAAACACAATGATCGGGATAAAAGGTCATGCAATGGAGAAAGGATTTTGTAAGGGAACTTACAGATAAAAGATTATTGTGAAGCTGGGGAACATGTAGAATAGACTTAAGGGGAGAAGCTTAAGTCTTGGCTGCCAAGACATCCACATTGCTATAGTCAAGGATTTGAATTTCACAACATATAGGGGCATATCAGCCAATACGTATCGTATTGGTGACCCTCCAATACACCCCTACAATAGGTATTTCAGGGCCTTAAACCAACCTCCCTGAACCGGTTTAAAAAAACAAGAAAAAAGAAAAGCACCCAATGATACAGGCCGATTCGTCAGTTGGGGCATATCGGCCTGTATCAATATTGAGAACCACAAGAGCATTGTTCTTCTTTGTTTTCCTCAAGCTTTTCTGGTTTCAACTCAAGTTGTAGCTTCCAACATCACCCCCAGGTGTGTTTCAGCTTCTCGCAATAATCAATAAGGAGTGATCATTTTCAGCCTGGCCTGCCCCAGCCCAGAAGTTCCCAGCTTGGGACCCAAGATTTACATATATTATTTATACATATGTATATATGTTATTTATGTTATATTTTATATTTTATATATAAATATTATAAAATGACAACAAAAATACATATTATGTAATATTTTATTTTAAATAATCACCATTTCATTATCACCCAAGCCTTATCCCAACATTTTATATTATATATAGTATAAAATAAATTTTATGCACATATCATAGGCCCGGAGTCAGGCTCAGGCCCGGGCAGGCAGGCCCCCCTAGCCCTATAGTCCTTATAATAGGTTCTAACCCTGACACACTAGATCATCCACCCCCTCACCTATGTACCTCTAGAGCTGCCACTTTGCTTTAGATTAGTAGTGGTCAAGGCAAAGTTCCCAGGTACATCACCTGTCACCATGGCAAGCATAAGAAACATCATTGCTTAAAATATGTTGTCTCGTGAAGTCAAAATCAGAGTTGGATCCAGCTAAAAAGCCAAACACTGTGTTTTTCCTTTTTCTCTTTTTTTTATGATCAATAACAGCAAATTTTATTAAAACAGTAAAGCTTTAATTACAAAACAGAGAGGGAGGTAAATTGTTGTAACTCCCCCAACAGCGTAAAAAAGAAACAAATTTAGAAACGAGCCCAAACAAAGGAACCCCTATTCACCCCTTGCTTGGATAACCCGCCAACAAGTGAATTAGCAGTTCTCTTTACCCAACTGTATTTAACCTCACTGTCCCTAGTCAGCCACTCAAGTTTTTTCTTTTCATTGTTGTAATTCCACATACCCAAGCTGCCTTCCCTATGCCATCTCTCCACCACCTCTGAGTCACCCTCAATAACTAGTCTTCTGATGTTCAACTCCCTTGCTCTTTGGGCACCTTCCAGGGCTGCAAGGATCTCAACCCTAAGAGAGTCTCCTTCCCCAATAGGACCTGAGAACATGGCTAAAACAAGCCCCTCCTCATTCCTGAAAACTCCACCAATACCAGACAGTCCTGGGTTTCTAATGCTGCTGCCATCAAATTTTAGTTTTATAAACCCAGTGAGAGGAGGGGTACAAGAGGGATTACAAACGCTTTTGACCTTGGCAGAGTTAGCTATCTCCTTCCAATTCCTCAGCAAGTCACTAAGGAGAAGTCTGAAAATAAGTCCAAGGATGTCAGCCAGTATACCACTCTTAAGTGTATCAATTCCAATAAGTTTTCAATAGTTCTCTCCTTTTCTGAGAAAAATCATAAATTTCTTTCTTCCCTTAGAGACCCACAAACTGCTGCCCTAATACATCTCCATATACTTTGTGCTTTCTATATTGTTCACCATCAAATGGATCTCTCCTCCCAATAGCCACCAAGTGGTCTATTTATTGCAACAAGGTATAAACAGAAGAAAAGTACATAGCGACAAACTTCTCTCCTAACACCCTATTTTATACTGCTCACCTCTCTACGGCTCTACGCAAATTATATACCACGGCAGTATTCTTACCATTGATCCTGCTGCTTCCACATAGGAAAAGAGGGATCATCAAGCCAGGGTTTCTTCTCTCTGCCCATAAGATCCCATCATCCAATGACCTCCAACAAAGAGCTTCACCTACTATGTCCACTCCAAGAAGTTACTACCTTCAAGTCTAGAAATAGTAAACTAGGTAAGACTCACAGTTACACAGCATAGTAAAGGTTTAGTGTCGATCTGGATCTTGTTTTTTTCAATTTTTTCAAGAGAAAATCCTTAAAAATATCATAACAGCTTCAAAACAAGATAAAAACTGTACCAAAACATATCTAAAATTGAGCTTCACCAGATTCAAGGGTTTCCATGTTCTTGGCAATGGCCAACCAAGCAGTATGCTGACATCAGCAGTCTGAAAGATGTGCAGCAGCCATTTCTTGATCAGAATATTGCTCTGATACCAAGTTGTAAGTGTAAATTGCGATGGAATGCCATTTAGAGAAGAAGAAGAACAACAACAACAACAACAAGAAAGCCATTTAATTCCACCATGAGTTACTTCATTAGGTTTTATACTAATGTAAAAGATTACACAAATACCTAGATTAGAATAAAACAAAAAAAGATGAAAGTGTCCATAAACAGGCATCTATCAACACTTTCAAAGGTGTAATCAAGTTGGTTCAACCAAAAGTCAGTTGTGAAGAAGGGAACACTGCAGTGAGTTGTGGAAGGTTGTTGCTGGAGAATCTTGGGGATGCAAGGGGATTTCCTTGAATTGCATTGGCACTGCTTGTGGGAAGACATTATTTTTCTATAATTAGCTTGTGACTTATATTGTATTGAGTGGACTTGAATTTTTTATTGTCACAACCTAACTGTGTAGTAAGGGGATGGTCTTAATGTTTAGCAGTTTTGTATAGGAAAGAGAGGGTTGCATGCTATCATTTTGAAGAAGCTTTGCCTTCTTCCTCTTTTTCTTTCTTTTCTGTTTTGCCTCTCCTTCTTCCTCTTTCTTTACCTTCCTTATAGATATCTTCTGCATATTGCAATCTTCAACATGATTATTGTTAGAGAGATGGAGAGAGAGCTGACACTGTCAACACTTACCAGCAAAAAAAGTCTCATATTGTATGCCAATCCTTGCCCCTTCTAGACAACAGATCACCTGTTTGCAAGAAAAAAGAAAACATAATTCATCTTGTTATGCTAAGAAATAATTCAACATACATTTCATTAGTCATTTTTGTTAAGCAATACAGATGAAAAATCAACACCTTTTAAGATGCTCCAACAAAAAAGACATGGATCCCCACGTGTATCTTATGAAAAGCCATGGTAGAGAGTCAAGAATTTATTATCTCTCGTGGCTTCACCAATAAGAATCAGGACCATTCCAGGCTCCCTATTCACCTCCCTGCAGCATATACCCCCCCCCCCCCCCCCCCCCCAATTGAACAGATTTAGTTTCATTTGAATCTGGCTTATTTCCACTTCTGCTACAAACGAAAGCATCATGTTGAGAAGCACTATCAAAGTTAGTCTAATAATTAATGATTTCATGGATTTCTCCATAAAATGTGTAGGAAGGTTTTAGTCCATTATAAGATCTAGTAATAGGCAATGATTGGTGTGCCAAGTATTCTGCCCTCTATCAAGTCTGTAAAGCTTAGATTCAAGGAAATTTATGGTCTACTCCCCCTCAGAAATTTTTATTTTATATGTATTTTACCAAACCCCCACCTCCCCCCCCCCCCTTGAATTGTGATGGATTCCCCCACCCGCACCCAACTGTACAAACTCATGAAAATTTATGACGTGGACTGAATAATAAAATCCCCTAGATTCAATGTGTTTTTTGCAAAACCCAGGGACATAATTTTCAAGGAGCCAAGGCAAGGCTAGGCAACAGGGAGGCTCCTTGTCACTCTAGTCACCTAGACAGGCACTTGGGCGTCACCTAGGCAATGAATCTTTTTGAATAAAAACTATGAATCCTAGGGTAATTACCATGTTCCAAAAAAAAGTAGCAACCACCTTTCACTAGTAATTGCCAACTCTCATAAAAGATGTATAAACATCATATAAAACATAGAAAATCAACATATTCACAAAAAAATGGAAGAAAGGAAATTTCAGAAAAATAGAGGGGCGGAGCCCCTATTTTTGTCCCAGGAAAAGAAGGAAAAAAAGGATGAAAAAAACTTTGAGTTCTTTCTTTCATAACAGTTTAGGTTTTGAAGTCTCTTCAGGTTCAAAACAGCATACATGTTGATTGTACCCTACCAAATAAGATAATAATATTAAAGGACTAGTATTTAAACACAGACTGAATATTTTAGTTTAATAGTGTATGTTTTACTATTATAATCTCAAAAAATTTAAGAATATTGATGTAATCTTGGTTATGTGCCACAAGGGCACTATTCTCTTTTACTTCTTTCTTATCATAATGGTTGCCCTAACATATAAATAGGACTGGCACCACCAGCCCAGATTTTTTTGGACTTTCAATTCTCTCTTCTTTCTTCTTCTCTTCTCCCTTCTCCTTCTCCACTCTTCTATGTTCTGTTTCTGATCGATATCATGGTATCAGAGCAGGACAGGGCTTTGTAAAAGTTTCCTTGACTGATCAAAGCTCTCCCATCGCATGTCTGGATTGAGAATGAGGAAGATACCTTCGACCTTGCCGTGAGAACTGTTCAGCTGATCCCGTTCCATTAATTCTTGAACAAACACTTCCATACAGCAACTGATGATTGTCTGAGGTCTTCTTAGAGGTCGGTGGTTGCCCTTTCTTCATCTCTTCCATTCTTCTCTGGACTTTAACTTCCAGAAGTCAGTCTAACTGATCAGAAATATAGACTG
Organism: Nelumbo nucifera; assembly: GCF_055504915.1. NCBI lineage: Eukaryota > Viridiplantae > Streptophyta > Magnoliopsida > Proteales > Nelumbonaceae > Nelumbo > Nelumbo nucifera. Next base: position 37,712,733 of record NC_142656.1, on the reverse strand, counting down.
AAGTCTTTTTTATTGGTTCTTGGTACTGTTACCAAGAACATACTAAAGTTTGCCTCAGCCGAATGTAGTTAAATTGGTCCCTGTGGGTCGGTGATCCAAATCTGTGTGGGTGAAGAACCTGTGTAGGTCATGTATGACCTGGTTCAGATAAAAAGATACAACAGGAGATCTATAGATGTTATATGTGACTCAAACTAGCCTTTGTGAGGTCAGTTAGACCTGTGAATCTGTGATGGCAGGTGCTGTAGATGCCATATGTGGCCTAAACTAGCTCGTCTGAGGTCGGTTAGACTTGTGAACCTGTGACAGCAAACACAGTGTGCTGTTTTACAATATTTTTTAACACTTGAAGTGAGGGCCGTGTTTTTTGGTGTGTGGACTACAGGAGGAGGTTTGTAGGTCTGAACCTTCTGATAACCACTCTTTGCTATGGCCTCTGAGGACTCTGCAACTTCTGGAACCTCCTTCAATCAAGGAGGAATGAATAGTAATCAGGACTCCATGAGTTTTCCAACAACTATCAGCCCCTTAGATGGCAGAAATTATTTGACATGGTCTAAGGAGATGCAACTGTACATCACTGCCCGAGGAAAGGCAGGGTACATGAATGGGAAAGTAAAGGAGCCTAAGGATGGTACTGCTGAACAATGATAAGTGGGACCAGGAGAACTGCATGATTATGTCATGGCTTCTGACTACTATGCTACCACCGGCTAAGCAGAATTTTATGTGGGCTGAGACAGCTACAGAAATATGAGAACAAGCAAAGTCAATTTACTCCGAGCAGAGACACTATGCTAGAATTTATCAACTGCAAGCCGAGTCCGCAACATGTAAACAAGGGGAAAGAAGCCTATTCACCTACTATTCTGCCCTCACATCTATCTGGAAAGAGTTAGATTGCTATCAAAACATTAACTAGGAGAGAGAAGGATGCCAAAGCTTACAAACAGTTAGTTTCACAGCAGCGGGTGCTTGTGTTTTTCCCAGGGCTTAATCCCATGTATGAGCCCATTCGAGTTCAGATTTTGGGCAGCAAGGATCTTCCATCTGTCCAAGAGGTGCATGCATTGGTCCAATCTGAGGAAAGTAGAAAATCTTCCATGGATCCTCCTAAGGGGGAGACCATTGCTTTAGCCATAAAAGGTAATACTAATTCAGGAAGAAAGGGAGATGGTCAGAAGAGGGTTGATGATAAAGATAAGCTGTGGTGCATTCATTGTCAGAAATCCCGACACACACGGGAGACATGTTGGGAATTGCATGGAAAGTCGAAGTGGGCACAAGACCTAAGCAAGAGATCAGCACAAGAGCAGAATAAGAAACTAACTCTGAAGAAGTTCACCTCGGCTAACTTGGCCTCTCATGAACCACAGAGTGGATGTAATACTGCGAATCCCTAGGATTGCCCCCCTAGTTCTGATCTCAAGGAAAATATTATCAATGCCTTTTGTGACCAGTTGGAGCAATATGATAGTGCTCTCACACAAGCAGATTTTGGACCCACTCCTTCCACCTCTTTTACTTCTTCCTCAGGTAACTTAGCTTATGCATTGCATGTGTCTACAGATACCTCCTAATCTCTATGGATTATTGATTCGGGTGCTTCCAATCACATGACTGGTAAGTCAACCTTTTTCCAATCATACACCCTTCTTTCTAGCAGAGATAAAGTGAGGTTAGCTAATGGATCATTCTCCTCCTTTGTTGGTCGAGGATCCATATCTATATCTTTGCCATTTGGCCTACCTCTGTCAAATGTTTTACATGTTCCAAAGTTGCCTATTAATTCGTTATCTATTAGTAGCATTACACAATCTTTGAACCAATGTTTTAAAACGCGGAGGCGTGACGCGAGGCGTTCCACTACCTAGAGGCATGAGGCATAGTTTAGAACGGAAGAGGCGTAAGCCTCCCGAACACAAGGAGGCGTAAGCCTCCTTAAGAGGAGGGGTAGGAGGAGGAAGGGGAGGAGGATGAAGAGGAAGGGGGGATCTCATTTTTTCTTTATTTTTAATAAAAAACTTTTATATTAAGAAGAATAACTCTTGGACCTGCATCTGAAAGTCCAACCCAACCAAACTCAATTTGTTTTAAGTTAGGCCCACCTCCCTGCCCCCTCACATGATTACTTAAAATCACATCTGTCAGTTCACACCTAACTGGTTCAAGTACATCAGTTCAAACCAATCCACTAACAAGAGTTGCTAAAGGCCCACAACTTTTTAGTCCAAACTTTGGCAAAGTAGGTGAACCTAAGACCTCTATCACATGTAACATCTGCTCGTGTGCTATCTATCAAAACAGCATTTGCTCACATATTCACCCAATATAATTTAATGACTCATGCAATCTTCAAACATGGTTCAGCCCAAGCCCCTCTTTTGCAATCCTGGACCCAGCCCACATGATTTATCAAACCTGTAAATTGAACACCCCATTCCTACAGCACCACGTTTATTAAGACACTGTAAACCTTCATACCTTGCTCCTAGAACTCTAGTGGTCGTTGAATACAAATCACCCAGGACTAGACCCACAAGGACCCCTCCACATAAGTTAGCTATCACTCTCATAGTAGACTTTGACCAGAGATGGAACGATAGCCATAAAATCCTTATACTACACCTTCCCTGTTATTAAGACTTTAAGTTTGACAAAGGGCACCCATCTTGATATCAACATTTGCCCTTCTTCAGTTTCCACGAAAACTGCATTGATCTCTAGCGAATCACCAAGTAGATCCAACAACGCTTTGCCTTTATCAAAAGGGATTAGCATGAGTTACTTCCAATTTTAGGTTCCTCCATATAGCTTCACCCACTTTGCTCCAGTTCTGCACATCTTCCTTGGCCAATATCACCAGACATTGCTCCCATTCACCTTTACTCTGGATTATAGACAGCTTTGAAGTTTCTGCATAACAACTTAACCAGCCATCTGAAACTGATCAAGTTCTTCTTCTGCCCCCTCATTCTCTTTTATCTCTACTCTGGAATTTTCCCCTGCAAAACTCCTCTTCTAATCTCTATCTCGTATTAACTAAGTATTCTAAGTCCTCCAGCTGCAATGACCAGGTATTTTTGAACCAACCTTAACACTTAAAACCATCCTTGTGCTTTCTTTTCTTCTGGGGCAAATAACCCATTTGAACCCTATCCAAAAAACTCAATGAAAGTTGGGTGCCAATCTTTCCCATTTCTTCATTCAGTGCAGCACCTCCTTCCCCTTGCTTCCAGCATTTCCTTCCAGTCCAGGTTTCTTTTGGAAAAAAATTGCCCCATCTATAAAACCATTAAACCACTTGATTGCTTCCCCTATCAGCAGAACTGTTGCCATCCTCAACTCCCTTATCTTCAAAGTTGGAAGTCCTCTTACCATCATTTCCCCAATTACAAATGTCTTGGTTTCAATTTTCAGCATTCTTCTCCATCCGATTGCACTCTTAAAACCTTCTTGCTCCATCCAATTGCTTGGCATTTGTGTACTTGGCACCATCTATAAGTGGTATTCACCTATCACATTAAATTCCAGATGTACCCCTCCATTTTGCCCATCCAACTCTAGTTCTATGGGCAACATCCTCCTCAATCTCTCATTCTCCCCCTAGTTATGAACTATCAAACCAAGGTACCAGAAAAGGTCACACTGAATTATCTCTCGGTCTCCAATCCCAAGTGTACCCTGATTTTCACTTCTATTATTATTAAACTTAAATATCATATATTCTGTTTTAGTACTACTTATTTTAAAGCCTCTCGTTTCTAAAGTATTTGTCCATAAGCTTAATTTTGCATTTAATCCTTCATTAGTTTAATCAAATAAAACAATGTCATAAGTAAACAAGATGCATCATGGAACCTCCTCCTGAATACATTTAGTCAATTCATCTATGATCAGTGCAAATAAATTATGGCTCAGCGCTGAACCTTTGTCAAAACCCATCGTAACTATAAAATCTGATGTTCCCCTACAGGTGTTCCGACATGGTTGTTGCATCCTCATGCATATCTTTAATTAGGTCTATATACCTGTTTTGAACCTCTTTCTTTCTAGGACCTACCAAATTATCTCTCTAGGAACCCTATCATATGCTTTCTCTAGATACAAGCTTCCTCTATAGATAACTTTTAAAATAAGAAATTGAAAAATTAGAGGGTTATTGCTAAATCAACAAAACTGCAATCCAAGGTTGGAATAGAGCAGATTTGGGCTCTAGGATTTGACACATGAACAATTTATCAGATCAGCAGTCTGGAATCTGGACTGGCGAAAAGTGTTCCTTCACATAGTATGGTATGTCCTGTAGGAAAGCTCTCAAACTGACCTACATAGGCAACCACTTATATATGAGGTACAGAACTTCCTGATTCTGATCCCTATTGCCAGGCAGAGGAACCTATGGGTTATTCAGTATATACCAAGGAAAGCACTGCAGTAGGTTGTTCAATAGTCCTGAACCAACAAAAAATGTATTATCTGCAAATATTCCTAGTTTATTAAATGGATACCAGTTTTAGGGAACAATAAGGAGTAGAAAATTTTCTTAGAGACATCGAAGAGTTTTTCACATGTGCCAGTAGTCCACCCACTCAAAATATACTGCATCAGAGAAATTAGTACCTTATTTCCAACTCTGTAAGTAGTCTTCCCATGGAAATGAGGATCTGGTAACATGCTTGTATCCCCTGGCATTGATTTTCTATCTGCTTCCATGTGAACCTGATATATGAAATTCAAGGTTAATTAGCATAATTTAGTGCAGTCAACATACAATATGGATCCAAAAGAGAATAGTTACTAAAGTAGGGCTGAAAATGGATCGGATTGAATCAGATGCACCTAGACCCAAGTTTTATTCATTAATATTTGTATAAAGGCTTCTTGTTGGGAGGCTGTTAACCAAATCATCAACACCCATGAAAGGCTCCAAAGGAAATGGAAACATTGGGCTCTCTCTCCTCATGTGTGTGTTCTTTGCTTGAAGAGTGGGGAAAATACTAACCATCTTCTGTTACATTGTCCCTATGGTTCTAGTTTGTGGCAGCTTTTCCTCTCACTGTTTGGAAAAACTTGGGTGGCACCAGGTGCAGTAATAGATCTATTCAAATCTTATGTCTTTGAAGGCTCTACACAAAGACAAAAGATTGCTTGACAATGTATTCGCGAGGTGGTGCTATGGAGCTTATGGTGTGAAAGAAATGCAAGGATTTTTTAAGAAAAGTGCAAACCTGTGGAGGAAGCGTCTGAACTTACAAAAGTAAGGGTAGCTCATTGGACTGTGATTTGTGGGGCTTTTCAAGGTGTTTCTATCAATGACCCGCTTAGGGAGTGGCAGGTGATGACAGAATTTCAGCAGAGATGACAACAAAGGATGGTTGATTGGTCCCCTACTGAGTTAGAAGTGCTCAAATTCAACTTTGACGGTTGCAACCTTGGAAACCCGGGGCCCTCAGGGGTGGGGGAGTTGTTAGAGACCATGGGGGCAGTATCATTCTAAGCTTTTCAGGTCCAGTGGGACAAGGGAATTCTTCAAGAGCTGAACTTTTGGCCTTGGTTCAGGGTTTGAAGTTGTTGGTTAGGCAGGATTTAAGGAATGTGGAAGTTGAGGATGATTGTCAAGTGTTTTCTGCTGGATGACCAAGCAAGACCAAATTCCTTGGAATTTCAGACCTTTAGTCAGAATGGCTCAAGCTCTAGGTGCTGATTTGAATGACTCTTTCAAATGGGTGCCTAGGAGTGCCAACATGTTCGCTGATTCTCTAGCTAAGGCTGGGGTTGGGAAATATTGTTTGCCCAGGACCAGCTGCTATATTGTAATGTTGCCATTTGCTTTTTTGTCTTTTGTTTTTGTTCTGTTGTCATTTGTGAGTGGCCTCTCTTGGGAGACCCAGTGTTGTACACCTTTTTGTCTGTATACTCCATGTGCAGCTTGGAGTTGGAACAAATATTTTTACCCCATCACTTGTCAAAAAAATTATTTGGATAAAAATTCATCCTTATTCATCAGATTCAGAATTAAAACAATTCTACTAAGATATACAATATAAATGAATTGAAAATAACTTCTACGACAGGTTAGCTTATGACTATTTAGTAAGCATACAAAATTAAAACAATTCTACTAAGATATACAATATAAATTTAATGTAGATAGCAGATACATGGGCATACATTTCCAAATATTATCAGATCAGATCAGATAATGGTGCATTCAATTCAATCCAATTACAAACATATTGAATTTGGATTACCCTTAACCTGATCAGCTTCAAATATGAATTTGGACAAATGGATACCATATGCAGCCCTACATCAATGTTTGGCCTAAAGAAACAACAGTAAAAGGAAAACTAATCACTTAAAATGGAAAGAACAATACACGCTCCCTAATTGTAGCTAACAGCCCATCATTCCATTGTTCACCATCCAAACATATTTCTGCAAAACAAGCTAATCTTTAATTAGGAATGTAATAATAAAGTTGAATGATGCAAATAGGAAAGAGCTGCATAAAAATTAGAAAGTATAAATGAACAAAATAGATAAAGCATTTGAGAAAATTAACCTTCCCACAATCATGAATGTCTATTAAAAAGTAAAAAAGGCACCATATGCACCAAAAGCATTCCAAGATCAACAATATAAAATTCAAAGGAATTCATTTGACAAAACAATGAAACTTGCTTGTCTATCTTGTTAATCATGGTTTAGATGTCCAAAAAATTTCCTAATACTTCAAGGGCATGTTTCCATTTCCATGGGTAGTAACATGAAACTTTACTAGAACCAGCATATTCCCAGTGAACACTACCAGCACCATGAGTACACAAGATTGTATTATGACATGAATCGGTGACAATATTGTAGATATGTGGAGTAGCAATATTATCGTCTTCCTAAGGTTTACAAAATAGTATTTGAACCCATTCTGCCATGTTGTTTTGAATCTCAAGGTTCACAAGACAAATTCACAATGTTTTATTTTGTCTATAACCTTAATTTCATAGCTTTATTTAATGATTTGAAACAAAATAATAATCTATACTATATATAAAAGTGTGGATGTAGAGTGGAAGTTTTTTTGGACTAAAATTACCCTCTATTTCTTTGTTTGAGAAAGGGTACAAAAGTCATTTTATTACAGCTTTAATGTCAGCTCTAATGGCTACTAAAATGCTCGTATTTGTCTATTTAGTCCAACTCTAATTGTAAAGTTGAAAATATAACTTCAAATATTACTTTCCACCTCATTTAATCCCCTCTCATTAAGTCTTATACTTATGGAATTAACTCCCATTTTTTCTTACTAAAACCTATATAAAGTTATTTTTACTAATAAATGCTACTAATTAGATCTATGTCAATATTTTAAACAATATAAACCTATATATTTTATAACTAACTCAAAAACAAAACCATTTTTTATCCAACTCATGGCTAAGCAATTTAATCATCCGAATCAAATTGATCAACCTATTAGGTAACAAAAATTTTAAAAATAGAAATAAATATAGAAAATTACAAAAATGTAGAAAACATTAGGCACATTTATGATATTTTTGTTAATCAAGTTAAAAAAAAAAAAAAAAATAGGTGTAATAAACAAGAATTATTTTTATTGATAATGAAAATTAAATACATAATTTAGAACTGACCAAAATGAAATTAATTTACTGTTTGGAAAAGGTCAACACTTCAACTTTGGGGTCAAATGTATTAACATTTAATGTGATAAATAAATAATGAAAATTAGTAAAATATAAAATGAAAAAAATACATAAATTTTGCAAAAAAAAAACAATCAAGCACATACAATTATCATACTATACAAAATATAAGTGTAACATATCAAAATTATTTTTACACATAGAAATACAAAACATATAGAAAAAAAAAAAACTGAACATATCTATAATTCTATATTTAAACTACTATTAAAAAATATTAATAAGATTGTAGAACTTTCTTTTTACTAAAATACTCATTTTTAAATTTAGTCCCTATTTAATTGTGAGGTTGAAATTGTAAATTGAACTACTACTTTTCACCTCATTCAATTCCCTCTATTTAAATCTTATATTTATTTAATAAATGAACAAAAAAGAATACACCAAAAAAATAAAACATTCAAAAAGAAGAATCTAGCCAAGCAAGTAGGCCTGTCAATGATACTTGAAACTTCACAACTTGATCCGATTATCAGATATTTGGATGAGGTATTTATGTAATCAGATTTGGATTTTGCAACCTGCATCCGATTAATAATAAAAAATATAAAAAGAAAATAAAAATACATATTTATAGAAATTCTTAGATACATTACTACCATGATTATCATTATCTAGAAGTGCCACGTGAAAAACGCATGCATGCTTACTAGTTTAAAAAATGTGCCTTGCTTCTCTTATCATTTAATAAAAAATCATCCTATAATAACATATTTTACAATGTTTCCACCATGTCTATAATGTTTATAATATTGACGACATTTCCAACATTATATTTGGATGACCAATATTTCCACCAACACTGACATTTTAAACCTTCTATAGCTGCTGAGTTGTAGTGAAACTGTCATCAAAGCATCCTCATCCCTTCAACTAGATAACTCTATTATATTGACTAATTTTTTGTTGCATTCTAGCACTGAATTTTATGAATGATAATGCTCTCAACTGAAACATTACATTTCATTCCCTTTGTTTATCACATGAATAATTTTTTCTATGCAGCTACAACAACAGGAAAGGGGCGGTAGTGTCATATCCCAGACATAGAATTCCTCAAATTTTTATGTCAGCATAGGAATATGGTCAAACTCAACCTAACTTTATGAAGGATATGCCCTCCATTGAAACATTATGTTTCATCTCCTTTATTAATAACATGAATGTTTTTTCTATGTAACCATGATGAGAAAGGGTGGCTAGTGTTACATTCTAGACATAGAATTCTACATAAATTTTCTTGTCAACGTAGGAATAATCTCCAAGTCTTAACCTCCCATGTTCAGAATCATATATTCATATATGGCCAGCTAACTAGTCATAGATATTGAGAAATGAGTCATTAATAGATCTGTGTAGTCACAATAGATACACAACAAAAATATGTTCAAACAATATGCCCAAAAACCATATGAGAGAAACCTGGACAAAAGGGGGAAAGAGAAGGTAGCATCAACCAGGGTATCAAATAAATAAACTGTTCATGGCCCTATCCAGTCAGTCACTACCTCTAGAAAAGGTTTATCCCAAAATTGGTGTTACAAACGTTTTAGGATAGCACCTCAAACAATAACCAGAATTTATTTTACTTAAACTAACCTCTTAACATTTTTAGATACTCAAAAAACTTAAAGAATTTATCACTCTCTTTGTCCAGGCTAATGTCTCATAAACTCAAAGAACTTATCATCAGAAAATTTGAGGCAAGAAATCAAAAACTTTCAAAAAAAAAGTAACCATCATATCTCTAGCAACCGAGTGACATTGATAGAACCAACTTTACCAACACGACTAAATGCAGCATAAAAACAAAGTCCAGCCCAATCACTTAGAAGCACCAAGCAATCTAACTGTAACAAACAGTTTGTTCAAAGAAATGAGTAAAAGAAAAGTTAGTTACCTTCAGTTTGAGCAGCACGAGCAGCTTCAAATTCTTTCTGTAGACGCTCAAAAATCATCCTGTCAGAATCCCTAGAGAAATAATTTAAAGTCAGTTGCAAATCACAGCCGAAATAAATCTGAAAAATAGAATAAAGAAAAATGAAAAATGAAAGAAAGAGAAGTTCTGATAGAGATTTAGAAGAAGGAAGAGAGAATGGAAGAAAAGGGAAGAGTAAGCGAGCTGATCGAATCTCTGTGTCCCTCAATTGGATTAAATATGTGCTGACTGAATTATAAAAGATGGAAAGTTACATGAGTGCCCTTAGTTGGGTGGCTGACTCAAAAGAACATAAAAGAGAACAAGTATTGAGCCCCATAAAGAAAGCCCACTACAGAAGAAAGCTACTAATAAATAAATAAAACCAAGGCCCATTCGGTCCTATCTCTCTAGTGTCTACCCTCCCCCTCAAGCTAAGCATAGATGTCAAGCATGACTAGCTTGCTTACATAGTGTTGTAGCTTAACCTTAGGAAATCCCTTGGTCAAAATATCTGGTAACTATTCTTCTAAAGCAATGAAAGGAAGACACACTTCCCCTGAGGCCACTCTCTCTCATATGAAGTGTCTGTCACTACAATGTGCTTAGTTCTATCATGCTGAACGGGGTTATGAGCAATACTAATGCCTAATGGTAGCCTAATTATCACAATACAACACCAGGGGTTTATCATAATCAATACCCATATCATTTAGGAGATATCTGAGCCAATAACAACTCTGAAACCCCATGGACCATAGCCCTATACTCTACTCCAACCGAAGACCTAGCTACCACTGACTACTCTTACTCCTCCAGGAAACAATATTTCCAACTACCATAGCACAACAACCTAATGTTGATCTCCTATCATTTATATTACTTGCCCAGTCAGCACCTATATAGGTCTCTAACTTCATATGACCATGCTTGGCAAAGAGTATGCCCTTCTCGGGAGTTCCCTTAAAATAACATAGCACCCTTTCTGCAAGGGCCATGTGTGTATCTCTTTTTTTATCAATAACAGAAACTTTTATTAAGAAAAAGAAATGGTAGAAAAATACAACAGGAGGGAGGGGTAAAATCTCTTAACCCTCCCTAAAAGTAGACATCAAATTACAACATTGCCCAAAAGAAACTAGCTCTTCCCACGCCTTGTTTGGCCAAAGAGTCTGCCAAAGAATTAGCACTCCTCTTGGACCACTGAAACTGAATTTGCATGTTTTGAATGAGCTGGTTAATCTTCTTTTTTTCATTCAAGAACTTCCACAAACTGAAATTTTCCTTCTGTATCCAGTTAATAGCCAACCTAGAGTCGCCCTCCACCAGCAGTTTTCTAATATTCAGCTGTTGAGCTCTTTTTATCCCTTCCAAAACTGCTAAAATTTCAGCTCTCAGAGAATCTCCCCAACCTATAGGGCCTGAGAACATGGCAATAATTCGACCTTCTTCATCCCTGAACACTCCACCTAAACCTAAAGGGCCTGAGTTTCCTTCACTGCTAACATCAAAATTCAATTTAGTGAACCCCAGAGTTGGACGAGTCCAAGCTGGAACAGGGGAAGTAATCAAGCGAGCAGACCAAACTACTTCTTTCCATTTTCTAATGATATCTCCTACTGAATAACCTTCAAAGAGCTTCATAGTCTTGACCCAATGAACCACCCTAACATAGATTAAATCAATAATGGCTTCCTTGTTTTTTTCTTTTTCATGGAAAGTTCGTTGGTTTCATTCCTCTCACACTGTCCAGCATACAGCTGCTCTCACACATCTCCACAAAACTTTACCTCTCTTTTTTAAACCCCTCACTGAAGTAGAGTTAAACAAGCTGTGCACACTTGGGGGGGTGGGCCACCTGCAACCAAAAAGAGAGAAAACCAACACTAGATTTCTGATACAAAAGGACAGGAAACTAATAAGTGATAACAGCGCTCACTATTCTTCTTGCATAAGATGTACCAGTGTGGGGATAAACACCAATTAGGCCTTTTCTTTTGAAGCATGTCACAAGTGTAACACTTTCCTAGGATAGCTTCCCAACAGAAAGCACCTACTCTGGGAGAAATTGGTCTACCCCAAAGCTCCAATACTGGGAAGGGAAAATCAAGGGCCAAGTGGGAATGGGTTAATTCTTTGAAAAAAGAAGAGCAAGAAAAGATACCCGAGGGATTAGGAGCCCAGATCCTACTGTTCAATCTAGAGGGGTCAATAACTACCTCATCCAGAATCTTAAGCAAATTAGAAATGGAGTCCAATACAGAGTCTCTAAGAGCCCTTCTAAAGCCCAGATTCCAATCAGGAGCAGAATTAGAAAAAGTTAGGAAGGTGGCTATAGGCTCATTTTTAAACCTTGAGAGAGAAAACAAAGAAGGGAACTGCTCTTTCAATAGAGTGTCACCCACCCAAATATGTTCCCAAAACTTCACAGATTACCAAAGCAAAGGTCGTACCTGATAAAAGGGATGAAGGAAGGCAGGATAGCATGAATAGACTTCCAGGGAAAAGCTCTTGTGGCCCTAGATGAAACACCCGTATCCCAGCCATCTGTCTCTTGCCCATGAATACTTAGGAATACTTGAGCCCACAGATTATCCCTTTCCTTTGTCAGTCTCCATAACCATTTTTTTATGAATAGTCTCCATAACCATTTCCCCAATAGAGCTTCATTCTTCTTCTGCAAATTACCCAAACAAAGGCCACCATCACTTTTAGCTTTGGTAACCAAATCCCACCTAACTCTATGATCCCTTTTCTCCTCCCCTGGTTCCCATAGGAAATCTCTCATAAGTTTCTCCAGCACCCTACACACTCCCTCAGGAATTTTAAACACAGGCAAAAAGTAAACAGGGAGGTTTGCCAAGGTTGATTTAATCAAAGTTATCCTACCACCCAAAGAGAGGTAGTTTTTCTTCCATGAGGTTAACCTTTTTGTGAATCTCTCAATCACCGGATTCCAAAAGCTTCTTTTGCTAGGATTATCCCCTAGAGGAAGCCCCAAATATTTCACTGGCCACTGAGCAATCTCGCATCCCAATATTTGAGCCCTTTCTTCCACCTCTCTAGCACTCATACTAATGCCATCACACAACTCTTATCAAAGTTGACTTTGAGGTTAGTCACTTGTTCAAACACATTAATCACCTGTTTTAAGTTACTAACCCACCTAATCTCATCCCCTCCACAAAATAGAATTGTGTCATCCACAAACTGTAAATGAGTGACCAAAACCCCATCCCTCCCAATTCTCCAACCACTTACCAAACCCCTAGAATCTGCCCTCTCAATAATCCTCCCTATAACTTCGGCAATCAGGGTAAAGAGGAAGGGGGAGAGGGGGTCCCCTTGCCTAATGCCTCTAGTAGCTAGAAAATGATCTACCGTCCTACCATTCACCAGAATGGAATAGTGGCATGTTATGATGCACCCTTTTATCCACTTACACCACCTCTGCCAAAAACCAAAAGACCCTAGAATTTCCAACAGCAGAGAACAATCAACCAAGTCATAAGCCTTTTCTAGATCCAATTTGCACACCAACCCTTTCTTCCCACTTCTTTTTAGATCTTCCACACTCTGGTTTGCTATCAAGATTTGATCCACAATTTGTCTATTCTTCACAAAGGCACCTTGATTAGGGGAAATGATTGTTGGAAGCACCTCTCTAATTATTCGAGAAAGAACCTTAGCAATGATCTTATAAAGGCTATTGACCAAACTGATGGGTCTGAACTCTTTAGGGTGGAAAGCTCCCTCCCTTTTGGGGATTAAGGCAATAAAAGTAAAGTTTAGACCTGGATTTATCACCCCTCTTTCAAAGAATTCTGAGAACACACTTTGAATGTCAACCTTAATTATCTCCTAGAAGTCTTGATAAAAAGCCATCGTGAAACCATCAGGTCCTAGGTCCTGCACCTTCTCCTTACCTTTACCATCGCATCTATTAAATTTTGGTTTTCGCTTTTCAGGAGAAACCAGAAGATTTTTCCCTTTACTCTGTACCCAAATCATCAACGAACACTACCTCTGATACTTTCAGTTTCCTTTTGTCACTAACTTGATCAAAGAGGAAGAAGATGAACCAAAATCATCGTCCATCAATGGGCTGTCCTTAGGATTCACCGCTCACGTGCCCTTTAAGTATGTCATGTGTCGCTGCCCTTTGAGGCCCAACAGCTGGGCCCAAAGTATGTTTCAAGGTACCCAGGCCCTATGTCAAAAGCCCAGGCCCATTTTTCTTATTACCCATCACGTGATTACTTGAAGTGCCACATGATGTTTTATTAATCTTTGACCCTAATAGCTCAGTTATGTTCAAGTTTGATACAGCAGCTGGCTAACCCACCCCTTCTTTTGAAATTTGAATTTGGGATTGATTCACACGTCGAGGTCCATTAGTCAGAGCCTCAGCATAAGACCAGCCGTGTGTCTCATCCCTTTCTTTCCTTGCCTTATAAACTTCTTCCTTTTTTAGTTCATCTTTTCCTCTCCCCAGATTTTGCTTTGCCATTTCAGTGTAATTTCCTTTCTCCTTTCCTGCATCCAATTGACTTCTCCCGTGTAACCATTCTTCTTGTACCTTCTCATCTTCTTCCCTTCTTCCCTCCCTCCATAGCTCAACTTCAATGGCTGTAACTAGCCAGACTGAATAAAAGGTTCCATCAACCAGTACCTTTACTGAACGTGGGATATCTTCCAAGTTTACATTACTCAAACATACTGCAGCTGAATGGAGGTTTTTAACCAAAAAGCCCTCTAACCTTGCTTTGCACAAAGTTGCTATTGAGACAAAAACATCTGAAATCCATAGGTGAAACAATAGCCCCAAGATTCAAACAATTACTTTGTCCCTTGAGTGCAAATCCTTAGATTGAGGAGTCCATTTTGAAACAGTCACAGAGGCTGACTCCAATTGACAATGCATAGCCTGGAGTTCCATTTTCTCTTCTACTAACTCTAGAAGGGCCTTACACTTTTCAAAGGGGGTTAAAATAATAGTACTGTTTAACTTCAGCTTCTTTAGTAACTCTTCAGCAATTCTCTTCCAGTCCTTTTGGTGGGGCTGTTAAGGTAACAATAAATTTCTGCTCCCAGTCATTCTTGTGCATGTTGCAAATCATTCTACAGTCCTTTGATGCTTGAGCCATGAGCTGCATTTCTGTTACCTCTTCTGGCAGTTTCTTCTGCTCCCTCACTGTAGAGTCTCCATAAACACCCTGTGTTTCATCTACTAGCTCCCTTCTACTTTCTTCTCTAGCTTCCTCCCATGTAATGAAGTCCTTCAAAATCACTGAAACTTCTTCCCAGCCATTCCGCTTCTTACCTTCAGGGAAGCAGACCATCTACTTTTTTCCTTCCCCAAAGAATTCCATAAGCACCACGTACCTTCCTTTAGGATTCTCCCTTCTTTCTGCTATATACCTCTTGCCATTAATCTCAATTGAACCTGTGATGATTTCAGTTTCAGATCTTAACTTGATGTAGAAGAGAAGTAAAAGAGAGAGAGGGAGAGAAGAAGAGGAGAAATCGAAGAAGAAGAAAACCTGTTCGAACCCAAGAGAAGAGAATAGTTCAAATTCTCTCTTAGGTTGGCCAGGATATATAGATTACTAAAATGAATAGAAAAAGTCTTTTATGCCCCTATTTAAGTTGGGACATATCAGCCCTCACTAAAAGACACAACACCATATTAATAAAACTCAAATGACTATTCTACCCTTCTTTAGTCAACACTAACACTCCCCCTCAAGCTAGAGAGTATATATCATAATGTCCCAACTTGTTACATATGTAATCCACTCTTTTCCTATAGGAGATTTCTCAGCCACACTAGTTCACTAGTTGTATGTGTCATGGCTCTGTATTCAGCTTCTGCACTACTTCTTGCCACCATGGTCTGCTTCTTGCTCTTCCATGTCACCAAGTTACCCCTAAGGGAAGTACAATAACCTGTAGTAGACCTTCTGTCAGATATAGATCCGGCCCAATCAGCATCTGTATATCCCTCTATTTCAATATGTCCACCACTCTTATATAGCAAGCCACGACTAGGAGCTCCCTTCAAATACCTTACAATCCTTAGGGCCGCGTCCCAATGTAGAACCCGAGGATTCTACATAAATTGACTCACCACACTCACTGCAAATGAGATATCTGGCCGAGTGATAGTTAAATAGTTTAGCTTGCCCACCAACCTTCTGTACCTTCCTGGATCTTCAAACTCCTCACCTGTATCACTACTCAACTTGACATTCAATTCCATGGGTGTTTCCGCTGGTTTGGTACCCAATAAGCTTGTCTCCTCCAATAGATCAAGAACATATTTCCTCTGGCACAAATTAATACCATACTTGGACCTTGCCACTTCTATCCCTAAGAAGTATTTCAATTTGCCAAGGTCTATTGTTTGAAAATGATCATGCAGAAATGTTCTCAACCTGTCAATCCCAGGCCTGTCACTACCAGTAATAACAATATCATCAACATAAACCACTAACAAAATCTTCCCCGCATCAAAGTCATAGCTGAATACTGAATGGTCAACCTGACACTGTTTCATGCCAAACTTCTTTACGACTTCACGGAATCTGCCAAACCAAGCACGAGGGGACTATTTAAGTCCATAAATAGTTTTCTTGAGCCTACACACCTTACCATCCTCCCCCTGAGCAATAAACCCGGGTGGTTGCTCCATATACACCTCTTCAAGAAGATCACCATGCAAAAAAGTGTTCTTAATATTAAGCTGAAACAAGGGCCAATCATGTATAGCAGCTAGGGAGATCAAAACACGAACAGAACCAATCTTGGCAACAAGAGAGAAGGTCTCTGTGTAGTCAATACCATATAACTGTGAATAACCCTTGGCAACCAACCGAGCTTTCAATCTCTCAACACTACCATCAGGCAAATCTTGGCAACAAGAGAGAAGGTCTCTGTGTAGTCAATACCATATAACTGTGAATAACCCTTGGCAACCAACCGAGCTTTCAATCTCTCAACACTACCATCAGGCAAATGCTTGACCATATATACACACTTACATTCTATAGTATGCTTACCCGGGGAAAGAGTGGTGAGGTCCCATGTATGATTATGAGCTAGAGCAGAGAGTTCTTCCATTGCTTGATGCCAACCTGAAGAGATAAGGGCTTCATGGACATCCTTAGGAACAGAAACAGAAGGTAACAACAAAACAAATTGTCGATGGGAAGGAGATAGGTGAGAAACAAAAACATAATTGGAGATAGGATGAAGGGTACAACTACATTTACCTTTCTGCAGGGCAATGGAAAGATCAAGGTCAGAAACAGGGGGTGATGGTGCTGCGAAAGTCACTTTTGGATCCGTCGACGGTGAAGAAGTTGGAGGGGCCGATGCATGTCGATGCGTATACACTTGATGGATAGGTGGCCATGTAGAAGGAAGTGGCACCGGAGGTGAAGACTTAGGCGCAACTAGAACAAGAGGAATGGGGTCCGCAACAGGAACTGGAAGCGAAAGGAAAGAAGGGGAAGAGACATCTAAGCTAAAAAAGAACGGAACCGACTCAAAGAAGCTAACATCGGGACACACAAAACAACGTTGGGAACTGGGATTATAACACTTGTACCCTTTTGGGTCCTAAAATAGCCAAGAAAGACACACTTCGTAGATCCTGCATCTAATTTATTTAGTCCGGGACCAAAGATTATGAACAAAGCACACACACCCAAAAACCCGAGTAAGAGGAAAAGGAGACAACGTAGGAAGCAGAACAATGAAGGGAGACTGACCATCAAGGATGGACATAGGCATTCTGTTAATAAGAAAGCAAGATGTAAGCACAGCATTACTCCAGAAACGTTTGGGTACATTCATATGGTGCAACAGGGATCAAGTGGTTTCTAAGGGATGGCGATTTTTCCGTTCATCTACCCCATTTTGTTGGGGGGTGCAAGAGCAAGAGGTTTGATGAATAATACCATGTTGTTCTAAATATTGCTGAAAGGGTGTATAAAATATTCTCGGCCATTATCTAAACATAGGATCTTAATGTGAATACCAAATTGAGTGCGGATTTCAGCATGAAACTTTTGGAAAATAGAAAATAATTCACTTCTTTCTTTCATAAGATAAAGCCATGTCATCCTTGAATAGTCATCAACAAAAATAGCAAAGTACTTGTATCCATTGTGTGATACTACTTTATTTGGACCCCAAATGTCCGAATGGACCAAAGAAAAAGGACTTGACATACGATAATCGACTCTAGGACTGAAGGAAACCCGATGATGTTTCCCATACTGACACGACTCACAATCCAAAGTAAAAAGACGACTCAATGCTGGAACAAGTAGCTTAAGTGCTTTAAGAGACGGGTGTCCAAGTCTGCAATGCCACTGGAGAGGGGTGAGAGACGACTGAAGAGCTGTTGAAGAACCACCACCACCACCATCAAGGTAATACAGCCCACCAGCTTCATGCCCTCCACCAATCTTCATCCCCGTCTTGAGATCCTGAAATACACAAGATGAAGGGTAAAAGGTGATAGAGCAATTAAGAGACTTTGTCAATTTACTAACAAACATAAGATTAAAAGGAAATTTGGGTACATACAGAACTAAAGACAAAGATAATGAACCAGTTTTAACATCACCAATACCACTTATGGAAGAAGTGGAACCATTAGCAAGAGTGATAGTGTTGGTTGTAGAGGATGAAGAAAGTGAAGAGAACACACCTGGAGTCCCAGTCATGTGATCGGAAGCTCCAGAATCAATGATCCAGTGGGAGGATTTGGATGCCAGACAAGCCATACCTAAGGGGG
Organism: Nelumbo nucifera; assembly: GCF_055504915.1. Taxonomy (NCBI): domain Eukaryota; kingdom Viridiplantae; phylum Streptophyta; class Magnoliopsida; order Proteales; family Nelumbonaceae; genus Nelumbo; species Nelumbo nucifera. The sequence goes on along the minus strand of NC_142656.1, from coordinate 37,694,276 downwards.
CAAGCGTAGTTATACTCAGCTGAGAAGTAGCCTAGATCTACAGCTCATATTTAGTACGAGAACTACTCAGCATCTCCTGTCCGGAGGCATCTATAGCTGAAGGTGTCGGACCAGTCTGTTGACTCCCTTGCTCCATATCACCACTTGCCACTGCATGATTTGCCCAGGATGACGGTGGGCCATGTAGATCATAGCAAAAATTAATAGTGTGCCCATCTATATTACAATGCGCACACTTTCTCAGACCATGATTATGTCCTCTACCACGAGCTTCCCCTGAATCTCGACCGCCAACACGCCCACCACCATGATTATACATGTGTCCACCTCTACCACCACAGCCTGGCTGGCCTTGATGAGCTAGTCCTCTACCACCACGGCCATCCCCTTTAGCCACCACAAGGGCAGTTCTATCGGATATGGTGGGGTTCTATGGAGAGTCAACAGAAATCCTCCAGAGACGGGCAAACACCTCCTCGAAAGAGGGGAGGGCAGACCCACCCAGTATTTGAGCCCTCATCCGTTCATATTTAGGCTTCAGTCCCACCAGAAATCTGGTTACATCAAGCTACTCTCTCTGTTGTTGCTGAATTTTAACATCAGATGTAAGGAGGTGATACACACTCAACTCATTCCTCAAATTTCTCAGACTAGCATAATACTCTTCAAGACTCTGGTTACCTTGCTTCAGACTAAAATACTCTTGATAGAGCTGATATACTCTGGTGGTGTTATCCTGTCCTGAATAAAGCTTCCTTGCATGATCCCAAATTTCCTTGGCTGTGTCTAAGAACATAAAGTTTACACTAATCTTAGGTTCTATACTGTTCCACAGCCAAGTCATAATCTGTGCATCTTCTTACTCCCGATCACCATACTCCTGGGAATGAACTGGGAGTTTTTCTTCTCTTATATGCTTTGCTTTCTTCTTGGCTCTGAGAAACACTTCAACAGATTTGGCCCAAGGTACATAATTTTCTCCATTTAATTTAATTGGTCATTTGTACATTCAAGTAGTCTTGAGGGATCATAACCGACTTATGTTCATTATCTCCCATGGCTGTAAATATTTTTTTTCTTGTTTCAACCTGCCTTACCCAGTAATCACTACACTGCACTTCAACAGCACTGTACTTCACTCCTCAAGTTAATCACTCACCACCATACGACTGACCATTGCTGAAACGTACACTGTCACAGGTTTCAGTAATGTTAACCTCTACTATTGTCACTTTCGGCACCTCACAAACACATCACATACAAGAGTACCATACATCTGAACCTACGACACATCTAAACCTGCCACCATAAGACTGATACTAAGCTGCACCTACCACACATCTGCACCATATGACTGATACTAATCTGAACCACACATCTGCACCTACCACGAAACCTACTGTTGCAGCCCTCTTCATTCCATCGAGTAGAGGGTTCTCTACCAATCACCTGAAACCACAACTTCACACCCAACCAAACACATTAAAAACTCCAGAATGAAGATACGGCAACTCCTTTTCAGCCCTTTTACAAAACTCAAAAAAAAGAGAAGAAAAATGAGAGATTACGAACAGAACAGATCTGGACTGGCTTAACCTGGCTCTGATACCATGTGACGATTTCAGTTTCAGATCTTAACTTGATGTAGAAGAGAAGTAAAAGAGAGAGAGGGGGGTAGAGAAGAAGAGAAGAAATCAAAGAAGAAGAAAACCTGTTCGAACCCAAGAGAAGACAATAGTTCAAATTCTCTCTTTGTCGGCCAGGATATATAGATTACTAAAATGAATAGAAAAAGTCTTTTATGCCCCTTTTTAAGTAGGGACACATCAGCACTCACTAAAAGACACAACACCACATTAATAAAACTCAAATGACTATTCTACCCTTCTTTAGTCAACACTAACAGAATTGTTGTATTCAGACTTCCTACTCACCTGAACAGCATCTTCCATGAAAATCTGAATCCACACCAATGCTTCTTCCCCTACCAGCAACACCATGGCCATATTAATTTCTCTGATTTTTAAAGCTTTCTTCCCTTTCACCTTGTAACTTTCAAATAGGAACTGCTTTGCTTCCACCCTTAGAGATCTTCTTCAAACCTCAGTCTGCTGAAACATCCTTTCCTCCATTTTCAACCCCCCTGTTCCTCAAGCCCACCACGCTAGAGCTTCTCCTCCTACCCATGAAAAAGGTTGTGCATCTGCATTCTTTGTAACTTCTGCTCAATCGGTTTCCTTTCCTTCAAAAACTCTTCTGTTTCTTTCTCCAATAAATCCACATGAGTTGTCTCTTCCTGATTAAACCCTTCATATGTCAACCAGCTATCAGGTGTTCAACTGTTTGTAGGAGACATTAAAACAGGAGGAATAATTCTACAGCAAGTATAAGGAACAACTAAATCATCCCTTCTATGCCCTTTCTAGCACCATCTACATTCAAAAGATAGAAGTTCTTTCTGTTTTTAATTCAAGTACAATATATATTCTCCATATAATTAACAAGCAATTAACAAATTGGGTAGGTTGCATGATATTAACAGTTTCTTGAGAAGAGGCTACCTAGTAAGACGCTCCTTCAATTCTTCATGCCTTTTGAGGACATTTGACACTGAGAAAATAAAGCAGTTTTAAGCCTCTGAAAAGTCTCAATGAAATGAACAAATTTAACATAAACAACAAACACGGTGCACTTCCAATAGGACATACATCTAGTTCGTGTTGTCTCCAACCGGATGTCTTCTTCTTGAATAAACTTCTGTAGTACAATAGGACACATGATTACAATCAAAACAGAGAAAGAAATAAACACACTACTTTTGCAATACTAGAAGTAATAGAGAAAGAAAAAGTGCTTTACCGATCTATGACCAGGGAACTACTTTGAAGAATGTAAATAATGTTTTGAGGATCTATGGTTAAGAAAGAAAGGTTGCACCTCCCTGGCCCCGGAGTCACATAGACAGTTAGGAAATTATCTATGCATTGAAATATTGAATGTCACTCAGTTCATGATACTGAAACCATAACTGCAGCCAACAGGAATGAGTTCTAACTTCGTTGGGATTGGGCCCTTTCAAAATGAAGAAAATAATGTGGAAGTGTTCCGTTCTTTCAAAATGAAGAAAATAATGTGGAAGTGTTCCGTTCTTTCAAAATGAAGAAAATAATTGATTGAAATTACAGTCATAGTGGCACATTGGGCACCAATTCATACCTATTCAAGAAATGTGGCACACTGAGAAATTGGAACCAACTAGCATACTCTTGTCATTCCTATCAGTGGTAGAAAGGAAGGCAGGCCTCCTGGAAAATGTGGTGAAACAAAAATTTGATTGACTGGAATCCCAGCCCATGAGAGGCCATGGCACTATTAGAAATGTTGTTAATCTAAAGAGAATGGGGTGCAAGAATGGTTTAGTCTTTTTATATTCTTTTTTTATGAATAACTGAAAAACCATTCATTAATTAAAATAAAGTAGAGAAGTACAAAGAGAAGGGAGAGATGAACTCTCTTAACTCTCCTCAAACAATCTCAGAATGTTACAATATAGCCTAAAATAATTGGCTTCTTCCCACCCCTTGTTTGGCTAGTACATCGGCAAAATAGTTGGCATCTCTTTTCACCCAAATCAGATTCACTTCCATTCCCTCTGTTAACCATTTAAACCTTCTATTTTCATTAATGTAGTCCCACCAACCCAGATCCTCTTCCTTTTGCAGCTGACAACCAACTTTGAATCCCCTTCAATTATCAGTTTTCAAATATTCATCCCCTTAGCTTTTTGAGCCCCTTGCAAAGCAGCTAGAGTTTCAGCCCTCAAAGAGTCTCCCCCACCAATCGGTCCTGAAAAAAGGCCAACTATTCTACCTTCCCCATTTCTGAAAACTCCTCTAATTCCTAAAGGGCCCAGATTTCCTTCACTGCTGCCATTGAAATTCAGCTTAATAAAACCACTGGTTTAAGGAGACCAGCTTGGCGTTGATACAACCTTATTAAGGGCAGAATCATCCACTACCTTCCAACTTCTCAACAAATCTGCAACAAAAAAAATCCTCAAATAATTTTAAGGTTTCACCCAATTGATCACTCTAACCGTGATGACTTCAATTAGAGCATCCCTAGTCCTCTTTTTCCACAAAGAATCTCTAATTTCTCTCTTCCCATATTGTCCAACACACTACACCCCTAATACACCTCCATAAAGTTCATCCCCTCTTCTTCAGCTAGCTAACAAAGGAGGGATCAAACAGGCTTTGTATATTTGACAGGGGTTGCACCTACACACAAACAAGGAAAGAAACCAATCCCAAATTGAAGATACGAAGGGGTAGGAGATTAATGAGTGATGGCAGGTCATAAGTAATCTTTTCCAGAAACACTTCACAGCAGAAACCTCCAACCCTAGGCAGATTTTTTTTTATTTCTTTTGAAGGACTACACAACAGGAGGTAGGAGATTAATGAGTGATGGCAGTTCAGAAGTAATCTTTTCCAGAAACAAGGATTATACCTGATATGAGGCAGAAAAGAAGGTGCAGGTGGGATGACATGATCCCCAAATTTTACAAAGTTACCATAACAAGGATTATACCAGATATGAGGCAGTAAAGAAGGCAGAATGTCATGAATAGCCTTCCAAGTTGAAGCTCTTGTCACCCTAACTGTAATGAGTAATGACTTCAATTAGGGCGTCTATACTTCTTTCTTTGCCTTCAAGCAGCCTTTGATTTCTCTCTTCCCAAACAGTCCAGCAAACTGGAGCCCTTGAGCATCTCCATAAGGTTTTTCCCCTCTTCTTTTGCCAAATAACAAAGGTAGGGTCAAACAGCCTTTGAACATTGGCGGGGGATCCACCTCCATCCAAGCAAGGAAGATTTCTTTTTATCAATAACAGCATTTCATTAGAAATATTAAGAATGACAAGATAGGGAGAGGTAAACTATCTTAACTCTCCACAAACAACAACACTGTTACAGCTGTGACCAAAACAACTGATTCCTCCCCACCCCTTGTTTTGCTAAAACATCAGCAAAACTATTTGCTGCTCTTTTAACCCAACTGAACTGCACTTCCATATCTTGAATTATCCACTTGAATCTTTTTTTTTTATCAGTAAGCATGTATTTTATTTAAATTTCGGATTGTAAACAGTTTATACAACTTGGTGACAGGACTGATGATCCCTTTAATCCCTCTTTTCTATCCCTCATTTCAGTGCAGCCCAAAATAATTGTTTTCTCAATGCCCCTTGTCTTTCAAAACAATCAGCTAGCCCATTTGCACTCCTTCGGACCCATTAAATTCAGCCTCAACCTCCTTTGCAATTGTCTCCACTTCCCTAATCACATGTTTAAACGTCCACTGAGTATTGCTGTTGTTTGCTGCCCAGGATAATGACTACTTTTGAGTCCCCTTCCACCTCAGCATGCATGTATCCAGTAGTCGATCAAGATTACAGTCAGTCTTGAATCCAAAAAGGTTTCGGATGGAGAAAAGAAGAAGAAGAAAAGAAGGAGAAAAGGAGGAGAAGCAGAAGTACACAAGGGTTTAGAAAGGAAAGGGACAGTTAGATTGAATCTGCCGCCCCACTCTTAATATTTATATGTTATGTTCACTAATTGTAGAAAAAGGCAGAATTGCCCTTAATGCTTACATGGCAAATAAAACAATAATAAGCTGAAATAACAAGCTATCTGAAATAACTACCAACTAACACTGATATAACTAACAAAGATTACATGTGCTGTCATACGAACACAGTAGGGACCACAGCCATGGGGCCCACATCAGTGTTCTCTACACTCCCCCTCAAGTTGGGAATAGATATTTGTCATTCCCAACTTGCATAGGTCTGCCTCTAACTTCTTCCTTGGAACAGCCTTGGTGAGAAGATCTGCGAGCTGCATGTTGGAGGTAATATACAGGAGACACACTTCTTGAGATGAGACCATTTCTCTGACAAAATGTCAATCAACTTCGATGTGTTTAGTTCTTTCATGCTGCACTGGATTGTGAGCTATATTAATAGCCGCCTGATTATCACAATACAGCATCAAGGGCTTCTCAAAATCAATACCCAACTCTTCAAGTAGTGACTTCAGCCATAGGATTTCAGCCACTCCATTAGCCATCGATCTGTATTCAACTTCAGCACAAGAACGAGAAACAACACTTTGTTTCTTACTCCTCCAAGAGACAAGGTTACCTCCTACAAAGGCACAATATCCAGAGGTAGACCTCCTATCATCAACACTCCCAGCCCAATCAGCATCTGCATAGACCTCTACCTTCATGTGATCATTATTCTTGAACAATATACTTCTACCTGGACATCTCTTCAAATATGCTAATATTCTCTTCAAATATGCATGTACTTGCTGACAACACTGACTGCATAACTGATGTCTGGTCGTGTGAGACAAAGATATAGGAGTTTTCCAACCAACCGTTGGGACATAGCTTTGTCTTCAAAAGGCTCTCCACCCTCTGCACTGATCTTGTGATTCTGTTCAATGGGTATCTGTAGGCTTGACACCTAACTTTCCAATTTCTGCTAACAAATCTAGAACATACTTCCTTTGAGAAATAAAGATCCCATGTTTAGATCTAGCAACCTCAATACCCAAAAAGTATCGTAGTGCACCAAGATCTTTCACCTCAAACTCTTGATGAAGGAGTCATTTGAGGGACTCTGTTGTGGATGCGTTCGTGGGGTGGACGAACCACCTGTTAGACAGTTTTGTATGCCCTTAGCTTCAATCAGAATGATGTACTTTATGAGTTTATTGTAAATGAATAAAAGTGCATATTTGATTCATGTTCCCTTGGTATGTTTCTGTGTAATACCCTTAAACTGGACACTTAATGAGACTCGTGTTAGTTTAGAATGTTCACAGCCAATGGGTCGGTCTGGGGAGACCTATCCTGACAAAGCTGTCACTGTGATGCCACCAAGTCGGTTGGGGTGGCCTGTCTCAGCTGCCAGGGTGAGACCCTAGGCACATACAGTGTAGGATTAATTGAATCTATGAACTGGACCAGATTTCCAGTATTGCCCTGGACCTTGGAGATTGATGGGCAAAACTGGAAAGTTACACCCGACCCCTAGACTCGATTATGAATACTGCACTAGGTGTCGGATCGGGCTGTCTTTGATGTACCAATCAATGAGATCCTTAGCGGGGGTCAAAACCTGGGTAAGTTGGGACAGTCCGAGAATTCATCTGAGTGGGTGATCATAGTGACAGGATCAGCCCCTTTGTCGGACAAAGGTAATGATTGGGGATGCACTCTCACTGATAGAAACCAAGACTGCCGACAGCCGATTTCAACCATTGAGATTTGTTTTGCAAAGTATATTTTATATGAGATATAAAAGTATATATTATGGTTTCTAAAATGTTTGCAAAAGGGTTTTAATTCCCGGGATCCATATAAGCAGAGAGTGCAACACTGTTCCTTGCAGCCGAAGGAGAGGTCCTCTCTTGTCGGGTAGTGTATGATCATTATGGGCTGAGAGGTTAAGTGTAAGACCATTGAGGATAATACCTGATGGGCTAATCTTGCATCTGCCCACAATCCCTGGGTGTTACAAGGTGGCTTGGCCCAGGGACCACTTAGGGTAAGTGTTGGGCCCATAGAGCCCATTCGATGGGTTTCAGGGGGTGCACTGTCTTTAACGGTGTATTCGGTCAGGCCTTGTCACAAAGGCTGGGCCGAACCCATGTGGCTGATGTGTAGATCAATGCTTGGGTCCCACGCCATACAAGGAAGCCCAACTGGGCAGCAGTTAGGAAGGTTAAGTGAGCACATAAGCTTAATGGGCCTAAAAGCCCATTTCGAACTGGGCTATTCATTTAGTTAATTAAAGGGGCGAATTCTGAGATGGATTAGCAGATAGGATAGGGTCTTAATCCTATCCACTCAGAGAGTCCAGATCTGAATATGATTCAAATCTAGAATCCTCCTAATGAGATTAGGAGAAAGCTAATCTAATCTGCAGATAAGATAAGGGTTTATCCCTATCACCTAAAGAGAAGTCTTATCCAAATATGATTTGGATAAACTGCTCCTAATTGGATTAGGAGCTGATCTTTTAGATTAACAAAAAAAGGGGGCGGCAGCCTAAGACACACATCAGATTTCCTTTAGTGTTGAAAACAAGAAGAGAGAATTCTGCACCCTACGAATACTCTCTTGCCGCCTCAATGTTCTTGCCGCCTTGTTTGCCAGTTCGATCTCCAGTTGTGGGAGAAGTCAAGATTGGATCTTGACATCAGTTCTTTGAGAAAAGATTGAAAGGAAGCTGTGCTCACGTACCATCCTGCTGATTCTTGCGAAGGACAAAGTTCTTGGAGAAGAACACTATTGATTCTGCTCCATCCTGCACTGCGCCATCTTCAGTGGGAGCAGTCTTTGGATCCTTCCTTGGGCGTGAACACCTCCATTGGGAGATACTACTTCTCCGTATCAGGTATAATTCTCTCCTACTCCCTTTGGTTCAGATCTGGTTCAGTTTAAGGTTCAAGAATGATCCTTGAAAATATGATTTTCTAAATAGGGAATGTGATTCCCAGTTGAAGGGAGAGAAAAATTTTTGAAATTCGCCCCCTTATTCCGCAATCTTTGGGCGTCCATACGATGGATCTCTCAACCCTTCACCACCGCCGGCAACAGCAGTGAAGAGGGGCCCACATGGCAGCAGCTTATCTTATCAGCTCCTTAGCCAGCAGCTTATCTTATCTTATCTTATCCTTAGCAGTCTCTCTTATCTGTTCTTACCTGTTCTTACTTTATCTATTAGAAGAGTAGTAGGAGTTTGATTTATCTTAGGGAGGCCTTATCCTTCCCAAGTAGGAGTCTTATCTGTAAGCAGTCGAATGCAACAAGGAGTCTTCCTACAAGGAGGACTCTCACCTCTTGTAATCTCCTATTTAAGGAGCTGCGATTTGAGAATAAAGGCATCCAATTTTCAGTCAAGAGAAGAGTTGAGGAGAGTTAGGGTGATCACTTGGACAAATCACCCCTTAGGTCGCCACAATAGGGTCTACACACAAAGGGAGGGGCAAGGGGAAGCTAGAGCCGAACGTCATGGGCGATATGGAGAAACTGTCATCCAAGGTCCACGAATTGGAACACCGACTCGTGGAGAACCACACAAAAATACGAGAAGTCAAGGAAGATGTCTGGGAGATTTGTCGCCTACTAGAGTCGTATTTCTCCACCAGGGAGAGGAGCCCTGAAGGGACGGCAACCACCAACAGCCGTCGACCGGACTTGGCGGAATCATCCGGCGAACGACAGATCGCCGCCCCAACAGCAGCAGTCATCCCCAAGTATAGTAGGCTAGAGTTCCCTTCGTACAGCGGCAGCGGAGATCCACTAGGATGGCTATACCGCTGTGAACAATTCTTTCACAATCAGCATACTCTGGTTCTACCGACTAGAGAAGGAGGAACCAGGGCTCAGCTGGGACCAATTCAAGTCCTACTGCCTCCTCAAGTTCAGACCCCCATTGACGAGCAACCCACTAGGTGAGTTAATCAACCTCAAGCAGACAAGCATCGTGGCTGAATACCAGCGCCAATTTCAAGCCCTTCTCGCCAAAGCCGCCTCGTTATGCCCAGATCAGCAAGTGGATATGTTCACTGCTGGATTAGATGAGCCCCTGAGAGGAGATGTGAAAATGCAGCATCCTCCCAACCTGGTCACCGCCATGAACCTAGCTCGCGCTTTCGAGCGCAAGCTACAGATCAGCCGAGGATCCTTCAGCATGGGACGATCAGCGACATCATGGACACCCCCGAAGCCAACCAGGGTGGCCCCTTCTTCGGTAGCCAGCAGGGAACAAAAGCTTCACACAGGTATCACTCCCAGACCGGCACCTAGCATAGGAAGCAGCATGATGGCACCTCCCATCAAACGCTTATCTAGAGCTGAGATGGCGGAGCGCCGGGCAAGAGGGCAATGCTTCAACTGCGATGAGCTGTATTCAGCAGGGCACCAATGCAAGAGGCTATTCTGCCTCCTAGTAGACAAACTGGAGGAAGACGAGGACGAACCCGCAGCACTAGAACCCGAGATCTCCCTCCACGCCATCACCGAGATAAAGACCTCTCAAACCATGCAGCTACGGGCACAGGTGGCAGGGAAACCAATACGTATCCTTGTAGACTCGGGAAGCACGCACAATTTTGTAAGTGAGCAAGCTGCCCTTCAACTGAAACTACCCGTGGAAAGTAGACCGCAACTACAGGTAGCCGTCGCAAATGGAGAGAGAGTTCACAACCCTGGGATCTGTAAGAACATCCAAATACAGGTCGAATCCGAACCCTTCTCTATTGATTTATTTGTGCTACCCTTGGACGAGTTTGATATAGTACTTGGAGTTAAGTAGTTGATTACTCTAGGCCCTATCCTATGGGATTTCAGCGCCCTAACAATGTCATTCCACCTGAATGGAAAACAAGTTACTTGGCAGGGAACCAAAGTGAAGGCAAAGAAAACGCAAGTGCATACACTCCAAGGCAAAACCATGCACATAGCAGATATGGAAAGACTCCTCACCGACTTCTCGGATGTATTTCAAGAACCCAAGGGACTTCCACCTGCCCAATCGTGTGACCATCGGATTCCTCTGATAACAGGTTCAGAACCGGTCGTCGTCCGGCCGTATCGCTACCCACATCTGCAAAAGGACGAGATAGAGAAGCAGTGTGCGGACATGTTGAAACAAGGGATCATCCGCCCCAGCCGCTCCCCCTTCTCTTCGTCAGTTTTATTGGTACCGAAGCAAGACAGTACTTGGAGGTTTTGTGTGGATTACAAAGAACTCAATCCCTTCAGCATGTAGTCCAATAAGTTCCAGTTTAATCCCTTCAGCATATCCACCTTACGCAATAATCCCGCTTGTCCACTTCTTCTCCTTGAATCTACTAACTCATTAGCTATGAGGACCCCATCTACTAGCACCCTTCCTCTGAATGCCCCTTGAGATTTTGCAATCAGATTTGACATCACCTTAGCCATTTTATTAGCCAACAGTTTAGCTAATATCTTATATAAGCTACTGATAAGGTTGATTGATCTGAAATCAGCCAACTCCACTGCCCCTTTCTTCTTTGGAATTTGAGTGATGAATGTGTGATTTAAACTTCTTTCTAGAGCACCCCTTTCATGAAATTCCCTTAACATATTCAACACGTCCAGCTTCACAATTTCCCAACATTTCTTGTAGAAAAGTAAGTGAAACCATCCAGTCCCAGTGCCTTATCACCCTTTAAGCAAATTGAATTCTTCTTTGGTATAATTGTCTATGAACAGCTATGCTTATTACATTGTTCGTTATTATGTTCTGAGGCAATTCAAGGTTGAATATTAATCAGTCAAATTTCTGGTATGAAGAACATAGAAAATATAGAGGACTTGGTCAGAACTCAAGGTGTTTGGACTAGTAAGTTTCATAGAAAGCACTTTATGCTATCATTTAATGATGACAGCAATGGAGAAAGAGATGAATACGTCAAAAGACACTACACTTGAGACTTGCAAACTCAGGTGATAAGAATAAATATTATATAGATCAGCTCTGATACAAAGAGAAAACAGATATAAACTCATGTGATAAGAATAAAAATTTGAGATTCAAGAATTTACACTTGATATTTGCAAAGTAAACAGATCCACAAGCAATAATAAACAGTAGTACTCACAACAATAATAATAACAGCAGCAACAATAACAACGATAATTGCAAAAAGAAACAGGTGACTAGAGTAGAAAACAAGAACAAATATAAAGAATCTACAGCATTTCTTGAACAGATAGTGTTAAGTAGATCATATTTCTCCTTACCACCTCTCCTGTTATTGCATATGTCCGTCCCTTGAGATGTTCCAATTGCTGCAAGTTGCATACAATATGAAAATGTCAATACATCATAGCATATAATATTAGAAACTACAAAACAAAAGTTTTTTTAATAGTAAAATAAAATTTATTAAAATGAAAACAAAGAGAGTACAAGAAAGGTGATAAGGAATCACCTGAGAGAAGAAAAGAAACAAACATACCCCCAACCAACACCCTTACTAACCTTGTAAGCAGTAGTTTGATTATTACAGATAGTCAAAACAACAACGATTAAAAAAATATATATTTGAATGTGCCATGAAATTTTTATTATTTCATTGGCTAACAAAATTACTCCAACCAAAATCTATTAAACCCCTGAACTAGAAGGTGGAAAGTTTTGTCTATGGAGGAGACATAGAAGGCATTACATGCCAAACTTTTATGTACCTTATAATTACTTCTCCAAAGGACTTGATTCATAATAAAGTTGAGGGGTAAATTACAGTGACCTGTGACCCCATTTGAGTTTTCTGACAATATCAGATACCCACCCCAATTTTCTGAAATTACAATTACCTGTCTAGTCAGAACTTAAAAAGAGAACTGTTAATGACAAATGCACAATGACATAAACACTCCCATCAGTTTCACATATACCTGACTCCATATTCTGAAATACCAACCACCAAGCATGCCCCAATTTGTAGATTACCAATACTGCCCCACTTTTCATGTTTAACATGCAATCGCTTCACCAAAATCCAAAAGAACTTGAGGGTGATTACAAGCCTCTGAGAGTTTGGAGTGGTGTTTAGATGGGTTAGAAGATCAGCAACTGATTTGGCTGACTATCTAGCCAAACAAGGGACAAATAGAGGAGATTTATTCTGGGCTGAACTGCAATTGTAAACCTGTTGGGGGTCGGAATCTCTAATATAAGGGACTGGACCTGTGTATTCTTCAAAGATATTCCAAATTTAATGAATTACTGTTTCCTATCAAAAAAACGAAAAAACAAAACAAAAATCAAAAGAACCCCTTAAATTATGTATATATTCATTTAATAAAGTTTTGTCTTTAGTATCAAAAAGTTGTGTATATTAAATATTTTCTCCAAAATTTTTGAGATATATGTATATATATGATAATATTTCAGCCAAAATGCCAAAAGTGTTTTATACTACCTTATTGCATTGAAATTTCCAAATAATAAGATATAATTACATCAAATATTCTGAAATTTCACTTATAAGTTCATCTGAAACATATTCCGAAATCAGAATCAATAGTTAAAAATATCATCATCATCATCACATAAGCCTTGTCCCAACCATATGGGATAAATTACATTAATCCTGTTCTCACACTCTGTTCTGTTCTGTTCTTTGCTGGCCTGATGACCAATTTGTAAAATTTTGCTTTTGGCCTAAGTGCTATTCTCCTATCAATAGTTGAACTTTTGAAATTATAAGTTCTATGAGTTCGGCAAAAATAACAAACTGATAAATAAATGTCCCTCAGAGATTTTGGAATAAAAACTTATGTTTCTTTGTTAGTAAAAGACAATAATCTATCTTGACAAACCAAGTGACTCCACATAATAGGCAGAAATTCTAGCATCAGTTAACAGAATATGGAACCGTCAAATTGAACTACGGATTATAACGAATTACAATCAAAAACCAGCGTTACTGGAATTTCAATAGTGTTCAGAATAGAATATCCGAAAGTCGCAGAAATTTTCTGGTAAATATTGAGAATAGGGAAGCAGAAAGGATTGACCTACCTTGCGGGCATGGTCGCCTGGGACTGACTTTTTTCTGATACCCTTCTTCATTGAGGATTCTTCCATGTCGCTCTCCATTCCCAGTAAGAGTATCTGCAGCGATTAAACGCTGGGGGAAGAAAACATGAACAAGAAGACTTTTCTGAGAACGAGATAGAGAGAGAGAGAGAGAGAGAGAGGCCCTCCTTTATTAAAGAAGAACGAAGGGAGATAATCGAGAAGAATAGAGAATTTAGCTTGAAAAGCAGGGTTAAAAAGTCTAATCAATTTTGCAAAGATGTATAGTCGGACTGGCTCTGGACGGCGACAAGCATCGGAACACAAAACGGCAGTGTTGGAATGTGCTTGGTTGAAGGCAAACCCTCGACAATGGCGATGAGAGTGAGAACCATTTTTCAGGACAACTGTAGGCGGGACGAGATCACTGTTTGGCAAAAACAGCCCTGCGCTGCTTTGGGAGCCTCTACGCTTGACACTTCTAAAGTTCTAATTCAGTTCCTCATTTCCTCATCTGTCTTTTCAACTAAAAAATGTTGAGTGTAAATACTATTTTGCCCACAGTCACTATCTATTTATCTCCACAGAGGCTCCTAAAACAGCCTCTAAAGGCGTGTTGTTAAGCCTCATTTCCTAACGACGTATTTTGGGAAGGCATTCCTATCTTGGAATAAACCACTTTTTGTCATAAATGCCTACGCGAGAAACGTTTTGACGGAATAATACCCAACGGGGCCTAATGTTCCCATCATTTTTAATGGCAACGGGGACAGGATCATATTCTTTGTCCCGTTCCCAACCCGATTTTGAATCCCTGTCCTCGATCTCTGCTGGGATAAAAGGTTGTCTTCCATCCTCAACCCCAATTTAAAAAATAAATTTACTTAAAATAAAGGAAAGTTTTAAAATAGTAGTGAGGACCGGGTCTATATGATGCATGAGAAAACTTGAAAACCAAATAATAAGATAGAAAGAAAGTAATTCACAATAAAATAATAAATGTATAGTTATTATTAATTTAAGGTTAATTAAATCATAACTATTGTTAATCTATAATTAATGTTAATTAATAGTAAAATAAGTAATTTACTAGTTACTGATGCTGCTCGACAAGGTAGTTTTTGAATCGATGTTGCAATCAGATAATTCTGCCAAATGAGTGGAGCCGAGGTAGAAGGATGAAGTCGTGCTCCAAGATCTGAAACCAAGAAAGTGGTTAGAGGCCCGAGGAGTTATCCCTGAGTAGGTACTCCGATGCTCAAGTCAGTCGAGAACAATGGATGGTTGGGCCAAGCAGTTAGAGAACAACGTTGGTCCAAGTAGAGTAACAATACAGGAGTCAAAAGTTGGATCCCTTACCTTGAGCGGGAGCTACCTTTTTTATAGCTAAAGATCAGTGTCCTAATCAGATGAGGCTTCTGGGGTTGTCAAGATGAGGTTACCCGCCAAAGTCTTCATGATAAGACTTAATCCCTAGCGAAGTTGTCCTCATTCGTACGATGCTTCTCCTGTCTTGGTTGTGCTTATTCGCGTGACGTGGTGCTGATGTGGCCGAAGTGCCTTACCCACATGACGTGGTGTCGACATGATTGAGGTGATAAGGTGACTACAGAGATGACATGTGGCACCCGTGGCCAACTCAACCATAACCCGAACACCACTCCCCCAGTTCCAAAGTTGAGGAGTGTAGTGCTTAGTCAAGATGTGGCGTGGAAGAGTTCTTTGGTTCTTGGCTGAGGAACTTGAAGTTGAAGTTTAGTTTAGTGTGTCGTTTAGACGGAGTGGTGAGGGGTTGGACCTATTTTTCTGAGTGAACCGGCTGGTTCAATGTTCATACCGCCTTCGAAGAGCATTGTTTTGTTCTCTGAGGCTTCATGCATGCAAAGGGCGGTGGCATCATTTTGTCTTCCCAAGCTGTTAGAGGATAGTACTTAATCTATGCCGTTGATTTGCCTTGATCTAGATCACTGGGAGTCCTAAAAAAGGGGGTGAAGAGCATTCATACTTTGTCATTTGCGAAGGAAGTGCTTGCGGAGCTTAGCGAGAAGTAGTCTTCGGCTCAGTTGTTGCTTCAGTTCTGCGATCCACTACTACAGAGTTCAGTAAGATGTCTTCCTCATCTTTTGACTCTTCGTGTTCTTTCACTTCTTTCGCTTCTTCCTATGCTTCATCTTCTTGTTTTGAGTCTGGGCCGGGGTCTTTCACCGAGGCTGTCATGCTCGATGTTCGTGAGGCTGATGACCAGGGGCCGTGGCCGAGGACTTTAAGGGATTCCATCCTGAGTGGGTGGCCGAAGCTGAGGAGGCTGAGACGGGGCCGTCAACTAGGGAGGTCGACCTTCCTGCGTGTGTTGGTCGTCGGTTTAGGACCACGCCATGTTGTCTAACACATGGGGACATAGCTCGGATCCAATCTCTGTACTGTGTTCCCAATGAGTACGAAGTTAGGTGTCCGAACTAGTGAGAGGCCCACAAATGCTCGCCTAGGCGAGCTCTATGTGTATGAGCACAGCCTGATGGTTGGGTTGAGATTTCCATTGAGTGAGGGGGTCATCGACATGTTCAGGTGGTATCGGGTACTACCTATTCAACTGATGTCAAACTCCTTTAGGTTTTTGATCGGCCTTCTGCCCTACTACTTCAACCACAGCCTCGAGATTACCCTGGGGATGGTTTCTTATTTCCTTCACCTGAAGCACCACTAGCAAGGATACTATTACTTATCGGCTCAACAACGCATCAAAGTGTTGGTTGGGACCCCATCTTTGGTGAAGCACTAGAATGGTAAGTTATTTTTTGTGTGTTGTCTTGGAGGCTCGCCTCTGTCGGTCAGGCTCCAAAAACCAAGGACAAAGGTGAAGCAGCTCGAGCTGGCCCAACTCACCAAGGAAGAGAGGTCATCGATAGGGATGATCGAGGAGGTCAATGTGATGGATTACACATCCTTCTCGAAGTTGATCAATGTTGGGTTGATGAGTGAGGAGGCCGGTCTGTTTGTTGATCTGGATTTGCCGATATCTTCTTTTTTGAGCTCTTTTACTTGTACTGATCAGTCATTTATCTTGTGCAGGTGCTCGAATTGCAAGCAAGGAGGAGATCACTTGCCGCATGAGGGCCGAAGCTGATAGGAAACGGTCCAGAGGAGCTCAAGGGACCCAACCCCTTCCTGAAGAGGTGCAGCCAAGGTCTGCAAAGTGTGCTCCTCGACACCAGAAGAGGTCGAGGCAGACCGATGAGGAGGTTGTGGTGGTTGACGCCGAGGAGAGTGCTCAAGCCGCCCACTCCCCTTTGCCGCAAGGCAATGTGCCAGAGGGCGCCCACCCACTCCGGTGGAACATTCGGCTTGAAGTGGAGCACTCAAGGGCTTCAACAGCCGAGCTAGAGGCTGCAAAGGCTCGACTGGTCGAGCTCAAGGGCAAGAATGTCGAACTGAAGCGCAACATTGAGGAGTGGTCTAACATTATCTGCAAGCTAAAGGGTCGTGTCACCGACCTCAAGGGCAAGCGGGAGGCACTGAAGAAGGAGGCCACCGAGCGAGTGGCTCGAGCCGAGGATGAGGGGTTACCAGTTTAAGGCCTCCCAGGAATACCAACACGAGATGGATGACTTTGCCTCGCACTCCTAGGAGACGGGGTTCTACCTCTACCAAGACAAAGTTCTACGTCGGCTCCCCGATACTGTTGAGGTCGTTCAAGGTTTAAGCTTGTACAATCCTGATACACATACCAAGGGCGACGTCGGTGCCCTTAAAGTGCCTGAGGAGGTTGAGGAGCACCCTGTCGAGGAGTGAATTGGGCATGCCGCTGCTGCTGTTGTTTTCATTCTTGTCTTGCCCTGTTAGTGTTCTTTCTTTTTTTCTCTTTTTCTTTTTGTTGATGTATTCAGCTTGGTATGCCAAGCTTTACACTTGTAAATATTTATGAAGTTAATGAAAAACACTTTTTTTTGTTCTGAGCTTGTGTATCTCATTCTCCCTTTTTTTGTTGAACCTAGTTGTAAGCCTCGGTCTTATCCTAGCCGAGGTCCGGGGTAGCCGAGATCTTCAGTCTTTAGATTTCCTGGCTGAAGTGCTTTTCGAGCTCTCATCACTTGGGGGATGCTCAATGGCACTTGGTCTCAAGGAGATTTGCGCTCTTATGGGCTGCTCGTTCCTTAGCTAGTTCTGATCTGATGCTTCGTTAGTAGGGAGTGTGGAGTTCAATGACCACCCTCAGGCCTTCTGAGGTGGGAGCGTTCTTCCCTACTTTGGGCTCTAGCCGTCAATGACCGAGTCAGCTGGATTGGTCTGCTATGCATTGTTGGGCTAACATGGGACTATGCATTGCAGGCTCTGGCCGTTGTAGGTCGGCCAAGTCAATGTGTAGATGGGCCAGCAGTTAAGGGTCAGCTAGGGGATGCATGTTGCGAGGCATGCTTTGTGTGGTGTGTTGTGCAGTGTGTGCCGTGGAATGTGCGCTTGTGTAGCACGTGCCGTGTAGTGTGTTTTTTACAACTGAACATGAAGAAGATTGTCTTTATTTATATGGAATTAGTGGTAGTACATTCTTAGGTTCCTGGTATTCCAACTCCTCGATATGGGCCTTCCGTCAAGGTCTTCTAGCCTGTAGGTACTAGGTTCGAGCACTTTGGTGACTCTATATAGTCCTTCCTAGTTCGGTTCGAGCTTTCCCTCTAATGGCGCAGGTACTATGACTTTGCGAAGAACGAGGTCACTGGTTTTGAACTTTCTTCAGACTTTAGAGTTGTAGTACTTGGCCATTCTTTGCTGTTGCGCTGCCATCTTGAGGTATGATCGATAATGTGCTTCTTCTACTAGGTCGAGCTCTGCGTGGAGGTTTTTGTCATTCTGCTCCTCGTCATAGAACTCGGTCCGAAGAGTTGGCGAGCCTATCTCTACAGGGATCATGGCTTCGGCCCCGTATGCTAAGCTGAAGGACGTTTTTCCGATGGCTGTCCACGATGTAGTTCTATATGCCTAGAGGATGATGGGCAACTCCTCGACCCATGTTCCCTTGGCTTGGTCAAATCTGGTCTTCCGGCCGTGTAGTAGGGTTTGGTTGGTCATTTCGGTTTGTCCATTGCTTTGAGGTTGGTGAATGACTGTAGTCCGATGGTCGATCTTCAAGTTGGCATAGACAGCATTGAACTTTCGGTGAGTGAACTATGTGCCATTGTCGATGATGAAAACCTGAGGATTGCCAAACCAGCAAACAATACCTTGCTAGAAGAAATTTTGGGCATTTTATGCAGTAATGCGTGTCAGGGCCTCGGCTTCAACCCACTTGGTAAGTAGTCCACTACAACTAGGAGAAACCTCTTTTTTCCCGGCGGCGGTTGGGAAGGGGCCGAGGATATCCATTCTCCATGGCGCAAAGGGCCACGGACTACTGATTGGCTTCAAGGGGACTGCTGGCTAGTGATGGAGGTTGTAATGCCTCTAGCAGCAGTCACACTTCTTGACGAGCTAGGCTGCACCCTATTTCATGGTCGACCAGAAGTAGCCTTGTCGAAGTGCTTTGTGAGCCAGGGTTTGGGCGTCGGGGTGATCTCTGTAGATACCTTTGAAGGGATGAGAGATCCATCCTATGGATGCCCAAAGATTGCGGAATAAGGGGGCGAATTTCAAAAATTTTTCTCCCTCCAACTGGGAATCACATTCCCTATTTAGAAAATCATATTTTCAAGGATCATTCTTGAAACTTAAACTGAATCAGATCTGAACCAAAAGAAGTAGGAGAGAATTATACCTGATACGGAGAAATAGTATCTCCCAATGGAGGTGTTCACGCCCAAGGATCCAAAAACTGCTCCCACTGAAGATGGCGCAGTGCAGGATGGAGCAGAATCAGTAGTGTTCTTCTCCAAGAACTCTGTCCTTCGCAAGAATCAACAGGATGGTACGTGAGCACAACTTCCTTTCAATCCTTTCTCAAAGAACTGATGTCAAGATCCAATCTTGACTTCTCCTACAACTGGAGATCAAACTGGCAAACAGGGCGGCAAGAGCAGGGAGGCGGCAAGAGAGTACTCACAGAGTGCAGAATTCTCTCTTCTTGATTTCAACACTCAAGAAAATCTGATGTTGTGTGTCTCCTAAAGACTGCCACCCCCTCCTTCTTTTGTTAACCTAAAAGATCAGCTCCTAATCATCTTATCCAAATCATATTTGGATAAGACTTCTCTTTAGGTGATAGGGATAAACCCTTATCTTATCTGCAGATTAGATTAGCTTTCTCCTAATTTCATTAGGAGGTTTCTAGATCTGAATCATATTCAGATCTGAACTCTCTGAGTGGATAGGATTAAGACCCTATCCTATCTGCTAATCCATCTCAGAATTCGCCCCTTTAATTAACTAAATAAATAGCCCAGTTCGAAATGGTCTTTAGGCCCATTAAGTTTATGTGCTCACTTAACCTTCCTAACTGTTGCCCAGTTGGGCTTCCTTGTATGGCGTGGGACCCAAGCATTGATCTACACATCAGCCACATGGGTTCGGCCCAGCCTTTGTTACAAGGCCTGGCCGAATACACCGTTAAAGACAGTGCACCCCCTGAAACCCATCGAATGGGCTCTATGGGCCCAACACTTACCCTAAGTGGTCCCTGGGCCAAACCACCTTGTAACACCCAGGGACTGTGGGCAGATGCAAGATTAGCCCATCAGGTATTATCCTCAATGGTCTTACACTTAACCTCTCAGCCCATAATGATCATACACTGCCCGACAAGAGAGGACCTCTCCCTCGGTTGCAAGGAACAGTATTGCACTCTCTACTTATATGGATCCCGAGAATTAAAACCCTTTTGCAAACATTTTAGAAACCATAATATATACTTTTATATCTCATATAAAATATATTTTGCAAAACAAATCTCAACGGTTGAAATCGGCTGCCGGCAGTCTTGGTTTCCATCAGTGAGAGTGCATCCCCGATCATTACCTTTGTCCGACAAAGGGGCTGATCCTGTCACTATGATCACCCACTCAGATGAATTCTCGGACTGTCCCAACATACCCAGGTTTTGACCCCCGCTAAGGATCTCACTGATTGGTACATCAAAGACAGCCCGATCCAACACCTAATGCAGTATCATAATCGAGTCTAGGGGTCGGGTGTAAATTTCCAGTTTTGCCCATCAATCTCCAAGGTCCAGGGCAATACTGGAAATCTGGTCCAGTTCATTGATTCAATTAATCCTACACTGTATGTGCCTAGGGTCTCACCTTGGCAGCTGAGACAGGCCACCCCAACCGACTTGGTGGCACCACAGTGACAGCCTTGTCAGCATAGGTCTCCCCAGACCGACCCACTGGCTGTGAACATTCTAAACCAACACGAGTCTCATTAAGTGTCCAGTTTAAGGGTATTACACAGAAACATACCAAGGGAACATGAATCAAATATGCACTTTTATTCATTTACAATAAACTCATAAAGTACATCATTCTGATTGAAGCTAAGGGCATACAAAACTGTCTAACAACCTTCATGTATGTCCTTGAGGACATAGCCGGCCTCGGAAGGGGGGAGACACCTCAGGTAGGGAAGAGTGTGTGACCAGCAGTAAAGTTGTCGCTATATGAGGCAATATTTGGCTGACCTGTGTGTAAGTCTTTTGGCTTTGACTCTGTCCTCTAGTAGTGTGTCATCCCAAATATACTGTACTATGGGATCCATACAGGATGGGCCTTGCTGAACGGGGAGGATGAGGAAAGCCATTGGTGCTATGCTGGTCTGGGCCAATGTTTCCATCCGTACCATTGGTTCGAGATCAGTCCATGGTGAGCTAGCTAGCTTTGAAAGTGCGTCAGCTTAGATGTTTTCGACTCAGGGAATCTGCTGGATAGTGATGTGTTCGTTGTTGGATGAGCTTTTGCAATTTTTGCAGGTAGCTCGGCATGGTCGGGGTCCGTGTCTCGGACTAGGAGTCGCTGAAGGCTTCGACGCACCGAGCACCGGGGTCTAGGGTGAGTCGGAGTCTAATGACTAGAGCTTGATTGTTGGAAGCCTTGAACTCAAACCTGAGGGCGTGCTCTAGTACCATGTTATCTAGGCCAAAGAAGATGAGGCCGGCCCCATTACCTTGCTTGTTGTATGAACCATCCACATGCAGAGTCCATATCTACGGTATTGGGGTCGGATCTGGTGTTGTGAAGGTGCATTTCGTGAGGAAGTCGGCCAAGGCTTTGGCCATGATGGCGGGCTAAGGTGCATAGTCGATGTCGAACTTGCTCAGCTCCACACTCAATTTGACTAAGCAACCAGATGCCTTCGGCCTCTGCAAAATTTGCTTGAGAGGTTGGTCGATAAGCACTCTGGCGTTGTGGGTTTGGAAGTATGGCCTGAGCTTTCATTCCAAAGTGACTAGGGCTACCTTCTCTAGATTCATGTACTGGGTTTCTGCACTATTGAGAACCTTGTTGGTGTAGTAGATCGGCCTTTGTACTCAGTCTTCCTCCTTGACCTGTACCGAGCCGACCACCTTGTCGCTAGCCGAGAAATAAAGCAACAACTAGTCCCCTAGGATCGACTTTGTGAGGAGAGGCGATGAGCTCAGATACCACTCCAGCTCTTAGAAAGACCATTCACATTCCTTGGTCTACTAGAAATCCTTCGTTTTCTTTAGGGCCTTAAAGAAGGGCAAGCATCGGTCCGCAGACTTGGACATGAACCTGCTGAGGGCGGCTACCCATCTAGTGAGGCACTGCACTTCTTTGTAGGTCTGGGGTGACTGCATGTAAAGGATGGCTTGGATTTTCTCCACATTGGCTTCGATTTCTCCACTTGGTCGGGTTCAACTTCATTTTGTATTTCTTAAGATTGTTGAACACTTCTTTAAGGTCGGCAAGGTGGTGTTCGACTTTCTTGCTCTTCACCAACATGTCATCTACATAAGCTTCGACGTTGTGGTTGAGCTGACCTTTGAACACCTCGTTCACCAGCCGCTGATAGGTAGTGCTGGAATTCTTGAGGCTGAATGCCATCGCCTTGTAGCAATAGAGTCCATGGCTGGTGACGAAGGCGGTCTTCTCCTGGTCGTCTGGATGCATTTGGATTTGATTATAGCTTGAGAACGCATCCATGAAGCTCAGGAGTTCATGCCTCGCCGTTGTGTCGATGAGTTGGTCAATCCTCAATAGGGGGAAGCGGTCTTTGGGATAGACTTTGTTTAGGTTGGTGAAGTTGATGCAGAATCTCCACTTCCCATTGGCCTTCTTCACCATTACCACATTGGCTAGCTAGTCTAGGTACTTTACTTCCCGAATGAAGCCAGCACCGAGCAACTTCTAGACTTCCTCGTTGATCACCTGCCACCGTTCTACAGCAAAGCTCCTCTTCTTCTGCCTGATGGGTCAATAGCATGGGTCGACATTCAAACGGTGGGTGATGACCTTAGGGTCGATCCCTGGCATATCCGCTGCTAACCAAGCGAACACGTCGGCATGGTCCCTCAGCAATTGTACTAGGTCTTCCCGAAGACGATCTTCTAGGAGGGATCCGACCTAGACCGTCTTCTCAGGGTCTTCTTTTGAGAGCGACACCTGGATGAGATCTTGAATAGGCTGGCTGCAGTGCGTCTTCAGTTCATCCCGTAGGTCTATGCTTTCTATTGTCAGGGTTTGTACAGTTGGGCGCTATCCTTGACAGGATGCCAAATAACATTGTTGTGTTGCCCTCTGGTCCCTACGCGCTACTCCCACTCCATATGGGGTCGGGAATTTCATTGTGAGGTGGAACGTGGAGACAGAAGCCCGCAAAGCATTCAAGGTTGGTCGGTTGAGGATGGCATTGTAAGATGATGGTCAACGAACGATGATGAAGTTGATCATGGCTGTGGTAGTGATATTGCCATCTCCGATCAAAAGAGTAAGGTTGATCTTCCCAGTTGGCAAGAGAGACTCCCTAGAGAAACCCATTAGGGGAGCGTTGACCGGGGTGAGGCGGTCTTTACCAATGCCGAACTATTTTGAACATGTCCTCAAAGAGAACATCAGCTAAGCTCCCCGTGTCTACTACTATTCACCACACTTCAACGTTGGCTATCTTAGCTGTGATCACTAGGGCGCCGTCATGCGGGATCTAGACCCCCCCCGAAGATTGTCCTCCGCGAAGGTGATCGGGTCCTCGTGCCTTCTTTTCTGCTCCTTGTTGTCGATCTTGAGCAACCGTGCATACACCTTGCGGCCCGAGCTGCTCTCTCCTCCAGCGACTATCCCTCCTAAGATCACGACAATGACCCTGGCTGGGGGAGCCCAGGGTGGAGGTTTGGCTGCTGGGTGCGGTTCTTCCTTCGCCTTCTCGTCCTTGTTGTCAATGAACCCACCGATGTACCCACGCCTAATCAGGTCCTCGATGTGGTGGTGCAGATCATAACATTTGTCAGTGTCATGGTCATGGTTTCGGTGGAACTCGCAGTATTTGTCGGGGTTCCTCTTATTGTTTTGGGACTTCATCTTTACGGGCCATCTGACATAATTACGGTCACGAATCTACATCAGAATTTTAGACCACAGTGTATTGAACGACGTGAAATTTCTGTAAGTCGGTGGTGGGGTCCTTGGTCTTTGGTCGGGCTGACAGTTCTATCTCTTGTTGTCTCGGTCTGCCCCTCTCTGTCTTCTGCTCATCAGGATCCCTTCTCTTCCTTTTGGGCCATTCTTCCTCATCTTTTAGTTGTGCTTGTGCTTCTTCCGCGTTGATGTACTTCTGAGCATAGTTCATCAGTGCGACTATGGTTTGAAGAGGATTCTTCGAGATTGAGAAGTTAAATGGAGAGGGGCGCAGACCGTGCTGGATGGCTGTGACGGCCACCGACTAGTTTAATGACTGGACCAGTAGGGCTTCGATGTTGAACATGGCGAGGTATTCTCTAAGAGATTCTCCCTTCCTCTACCGCAAGTAGTTGCATGAGGCTTGACAAAGTCTTCCAATGCTTCTTACTGGCCGTGAATTGTGCCAGGAACCGACTCTCCAGCTGCTCCCCAAAAGAGATAGAGCACGGGGGAAGGGAGGAGTACCGCATCAAAGCCATGCCCTTAAGGGTTGCCACAAAGGCTTTGCACATTAAGCCTTTGGACGAGTCGTGCAACATCATTTGGGCTTTGAAAGCTTCGATGTGGTCACTAGGGTCCATGGAGCTGTCGTACCTCTCAAACTGCAGTGCTCGCCAGCCGGCCGGGGGGAGCTCATCCACAATGTCTTGAGTGAAAGGTGGCTCCTTAGTGGGCTACTGTCGGGCTCCACTAGTTGGACTGCAAGAGGACTCGTGCTTCTATCAGCCTGGCTATGCTCTAGATCAGTTAGGCGCTGTTGGAGTTCCCTAATCTCCATATCTCTATGGTCTGGTACTATGGGTGTGATCTTCTCCTTCTTGAGGACCGTTGGGCGGTCTTTGAATGAACTGGACTCGGAAATGGAGACCGACTGGTGCAACATCCGTTTGTCGAGCCTTTCTTTAGATGGCACTCGGGCAGCTTGGTGCGATTTGTTGTGGTTGTCATGTTCATGGAACCAGGACGAGTAGCCTGATCTTCTTGATGTCTGTCTTTGTTAAACAAACTGTGCCTTTCCCCTGTCAGACTGGTTCTTCTTTGGGTCTTCAAGGCGCGAATCAACTGCATTAAACGTTAGCGCAGGAGGAGGACGATCTGAGGTTGCGCTACAGGTTCCAGTGTCTGCGTCATCACCAGAATCTGGTCAACCTTCTTTTGCATCACCTAGAACTGGGCGGGGTCAACTGCGGCCTGAGGCTGGGATGGTTGTTGAAACTTATGCTATGGAGGGTTGGAGTGAGAGTTGATGGGACAAGAGATCCGTCATATGGATGGCTGAACCCTACAGGAAGGTTGGGCGAAATTTAAAAAATTCCACTCTGTCCCATTTG
The DNA here is from genome assembly GCF_055504915.1 of Nelumbo nucifera. Taxonomy (NCBI): domain Eukaryota; kingdom Viridiplantae; phylum Streptophyta; class Magnoliopsida; order Proteales; family Nelumbonaceae; genus Nelumbo; species Nelumbo nucifera. The sequence continues at coordinate 37,668,751 of NC_142656.1, read as the reverse complement.
GGAATCGCATTCCCTATTTTAGAAATCTGCATTTTCAATGATCAATCTTGAACCAAACCGGACCATATCCGAAACCAAAGAGAGGAGAGGGATATACCTGATATGAAGTAGCAGTGACTCCCAATGAATGTGTTCACGCCCAAAGAGAAAACCAAAACCTACTTCCACTGAAGATGACATAGTGTGTGGTGAAGCAGGATCAGTAGGATGGCTCTTCAGCAAGAACCAAATTCTTCCTTAAGAATGGAGTAGAGGGCTGGTGAACACGACTTTAGATTGCTTCTTCTAGCAAGAAGCAATATCAAGAACAATTCTTGATCACTCCCACAGGTGCGCTGCCTGTCGTCGGAGTTTCCGAGCTTCATTCCTATCATCGGGTAGCCTTTCTGTTAGTAGGAAGTCGATGATAGGATCCATCCAAGACGGTTTGGCTTCCATGGGTATGATTTGGATCTCCTCTATGGAGGGCCAGGCTAGTCTTTCCATGCACACAGTGCGGCCGAGGGCCGCATCTGAGGTGCTCGCCAATTTGGAGAGGGCATCGGCTCGGGAGTTCTCGGCTCGCAGGACTTGCTGCAGAGAGAAGCGTTGGAAGTGGCGGGATAACTCTTGGACTTTGGCAAGGTACTTAGCCATGCTTTGTTCTCTGGCCTCATACTCACCGTTGACTTGGTTCACCACCAGCTGCGAGTCGCTGAGGACTTCGACGTGCTTGGAGCCGAGGTATCGAGCAAGCTGCAACCCCACCAAGAGGTTTTCGTACTCGGCTTCGTTATTGGATGCAGGAAACTCGAATCTCAGTGCATACTCTATGATGACATTGTCAGGGGTGAGGAGAATGAGGCCCGCTCCACTCCCTTTGGAGTTGGATGAACCATCAACAAAAAGTTTCCACGCGGGGGGACCCCCTTGGCTAGTCATGCTTCTTCTGGCTCATCTTCGCGAGGCCGACTGAGGGGCTTGCTGAATGTGCTTTCTGCTACGAAGTCAGCCAAGGCTTGTGCTTTGATCGCGGGCCTCAGTTGGTACTGTAGTTCTATTGCCCACTTAATCAGGCGTCCTGAAGTCTCTGGCTTGGTGAGGACAGTCCTAAGGGGCTAATTTGTCAGGACCACTATGGAGTGGGCTTGGAAATACGGCATGAGCTTTTTAGCTGAGGTGACAAGGGCGTAAGCTAGCTTCTCCACTTTGGGGTACCGGGTCTCAGCATCGCTGAGGACCTTGTTAACATAGTACACGAGTCTTTGAACTTTGTCATCTTTCACCAGGACCGAGTTGACGACCTCATCTCCGACTGATTGGTACAGGTACAGGGTTTCTCTTGACACCGACTGAACAAGGAGCGGGAGTGAGGTGAGGTATAGTTTAAACTCGTCGAAGGCACGCTGGCACTCCTCCATCCATTGGAAATCTTTCAGCTTCTTGATGGCGCGGAAGAAGGGAAGGCAGCAGTTTGCCAGCTTCGACATGAAGCGGTTGAGGGTGACTATTCTACCAGTGAGCCTCTGAGTCTCCTTCATTGACCGAGGGTGTGCCATGTCTAGTATGGCCTGTACCTTGCTTGGGTTGGCTTCGATGCTCCTTTGAGTGACGACAAAGCCTAAAAATTTCCCCTAGGTAACCTCGAAGGCACACTTGCTCGGATTGAGCTTCATGTTGAACTTATGTAGAGTATCAAGGGTCTTGGCCAAGTCCAAGGTGTGCGTTTTGGCCTTCAGGCTCTTCCCCACCATATCGTCCACGTAGGCTTCGACGTTCCTCCCCATCTGATTCTTGAAAATCTTGTTGACAAGACACTGGTAAGTGGCCCCTGCATTCTTAAGGCCGAACGGCATCACTTTGTAGCAATACGTGCCGTGATTAGTGATGAAAGATGTCTTTTCCTCGTCATCGGGTTGCATCTGGATCAGTTATACCTAGAGAAGGAATCCATGAAGCTGAGTAGTTCATACTCTGTAGTGGCATCCACGAGGTGGTCTATCCTCGGCAAAGAAAAGCTGTCCTTCGGGCAGGCTCGGTTAAGGTCTGTGAAGTCAATATAGATCCACCATTTCCCATTAGCTTTCCTTACCAAAACCACATTAGACAGCCAGTTAGGGTAATGTACCTCACGGATGAAGTCGGCATCGAGTAGTTTATCAACTTCCTCTCCTATTTCCTTCCATCGTTCCAGTGCAAAGTCCTCTTCTTTTGCCGAATTGGCTTAGAGCTCGTGTCCACGCTTAGCCTGTGAGTAATGATCGAAGGGTCAATTCTGGGCTTCTTAGCGGCGGACCAAACAAAGATGTTGATGTTAGTTCTGAGGAAACTTACTAGTTTAGAAAGGCGTTCAGGGGGGAGGTTGGACCCGACGTGGACTGTCCTCTTCGGGGATGACTCATCCAGGGGAACCGAGACAAGTTCCTCGGCTGGTTGGCCTTGGGTCGCTGGTTCTTCCCGGGGGTCGAAGTCCTCTAGTGATAATGCCTCATTTTTTGCGCCGCTACGTAGCATTGGCGGGCGATCTGTTGTTTCCCACGTACGACTCCGACGCTATGCTTGGTGGAAAACTTAAGGGCCAAGTGGAAAACTTGAGGAATTAGAGTTTGGTCTTCGGTGGGGTCTTGGCAATCGAGAACTTGAGAGCCGAGCCGGGTCGGAGTCTGTTGATGGCCGCATGCATGGAGACCATAGGGTCGATGTCTCAAACTTCGAGCTCTTCTTTCTTGAAGCGAATGTAAGACTGCAAGCTTTCACCCGACTCTTGTTTGAGCGACATTAGAGAGACTACTCTCTTCTAGAATTGCCTACTGCTGATGAAGCGGGCGGGGAATAGGGTTGTAAATTGCTCCCACGAGCTTTCACCCGACTCTTGTTTGAGCAACATCAGAGAGACTGCTCTCTTCTGGCATTGCCTACTGCTGATGTAGTGGGCGGGGAATAGGGTTGTAAATTGCTCCCACGAGCTGATTGATCGAGGAGGAAGAGTGGAGAACCAATGGCGAGCGGCCCCCCCTGAAGGTAGCCTGGAAGGTCTGGCATGTCAAGGCGTCGGAATAGCCGTAAAGTATCATGAGCACTCTGAAACCCTCCAAGTGCTCATCATGGTTAGTTCTTCCATTGTATGTCTCAAGTGTGGGAGCCTTGAAATGTGGGGGGAGAGGCTCCGAGATGATTTCTTAGGTGAATGAGTCCATGCGATTAGTGGAGTTGCCGTAACTGGTTGAGGCGTCAACTCGACTCTCCTTAACCTGGCAGAGCTCGTCCTTGACGACCCCAATCTCGGCTTGCAACTTGGCGATCCCTGGGTCGGCATAGTCATGGGCCTTGCTCTTGTCTTCGTGGACCTGATGGGTGTCGGCTCGGAATCCTGAATACTCTGAGATAGGGTCGCATGCTCCTCTGCGGGCGCGATGGTCATTCATAACGTCCCTGAGGTCTGAGATGGGAGGTGGAGTGGGACGGCGTCGGCTCTCACCTCGGGAGCGAACTCCATGGCGGCCAAACTACCTGCCATCGTCCTGGGGTGCCTCCCTACGACGGCGGTGGTGCTGCTCTGAAGATTGATGACTGTCTTCGAATTGAGCGGGCGCACTCTCCCTTCGACTCAGAGGATAGACATTCCTTCGAGGTGAGTCTGAGAGGCGGTTATTAGTCAATTCTGGTGGTTCGACCAATAGATTACCGTGGTCGAGGGCCAGTATCTCGATGTTCTCACGCTGACCCTGATCCTCTCACACCCCAGCGAGGCTATCGCCTTGAGAGGGACCTCCTGCTCGGGGGCAGACTTCTTCCATTCGTTGGGTGAGGCGGTCCAAACGATCAAGAACGGCCTGAAACTGTTCATGGGTAACTAGGTTCAGAGTGTTCCTGGCTGTCCTCACCATGGCTTTTGAGCTTATAGGGATTTTGGATCTTAGAGTGTTATTATTGTTTATCCCGAAGTGGGGGTCGTCTTAGCAACCACGTTCCTACAGACGATGCCAATTGTTGTCGTGTGGTTTGGCCGAGGGCAACAAGGTAAATTTACTCTTCAAGTTTCTAGCGTTACCCGATGACCCCGAGGCTTCGGAAGAGATTGACCGAAGACGAGAGCACCAAACCGAGGCCAAGTGCTACTTCCAAAGACTGTGGTAGCCGAAGACTATGGGAGCCAAGGACTGCTAGTCGAGGCGAGGTCCCTGGTGACCTGAGATACTATAAGATAGGGAGTGTCAGAGGCCTCAGGGTGGATACCGGAGGCGGAGGCTCCGACGCTCAAGTTAGTACGTGGTGTGAAGCTAGGGAGAGTGTGAGAGTACTCCTAGAGAGAGTCCTCGGATGCACCGGATCTCCTAGAATTAATACTAAATAGTCCGGACCAAAGTCCGAGTGTACCGTCATGACCTACCAAACAAACACCTTCTTCTTTACCCGTTTTTTGAGCTACAATGATCACACAACAAGGCGATCATAGTCATAGGGTGTTTTTTCTTTTCACAATATTTTGAGTGATAAGGAGACCTAAATGATTGCCTGGCCCTTATTTTCGTCAAGACTTATTCAAATATCCAGTTTTCTTCATCTTTCTTTTAAGTGAGAGTGGTTGTTTTTCACGGCTCAAAAGGGCTATGGACCATTACTTGAAAGTGTGTTTTTCTTGGAGGAGACCAAGTGCTACAAGCCTACAACGTGAGTGACCTGTTTGAATCCATTGGATGCTTGAATTCATTGTAATTTGTATCTTCAAAAATTGATAAAAATAAAACAACTTGGACCAACATTTTCATTGGAATAGAACAAAATAAAATGAATGGCAGCAAAATCAAACTCAAAATGAAAATTAACTCAACGTTGAATGCAATTTAAAAGAAAGAAAAGAAAAAGATTCAATCTTACCTCTTCTTTGCTTTTTCTATATATTGGGTTGTTTTCAGGGAGTTTCTTTGAATTCTTCTGAAATTGTCCTTCAACTTATTCGATTGAATTAATTGTACAAAATAGTAAATAGAGTGAAAAACTCAATAGTTGAATATATTACATAGAAACAAAGATTTCAAACATAAATAATGGAGAATTTTTCACTTTCATATGATTTATTGTTAGTATAGAGCTTTGCCACGTGGCCTATTGGGAGGCCTGGGTAGGGTAATGGGAGGAAAGAGAGAGCTGGGAAGGGGTAATGGAGAAAGGATAGAGGTTTTAGGAGAGACTAGAGAAGGGGGAATGGGAGAAGAAGAGGGTTGCTAAAGTGGAACCTAATCGCTATATAATATAGTATAGATAAATAAAATTTTAAATATATTTTGATATATATATATATATATATATATATAAATAATAACATATATATAATAATTTATATTTAATATATATAATTGGGGTCAGGGTTAGGGTTAGGGTTAGGGATGGGGAAGGTGAACTTGAAATTCTTTTGAATTTTTTTGCAAAAATCAAAAGAAAACTTATCTCTATCATTCCTTCTAAGCTTAGGTCGTGATAGGGTTTCTTGAAAGTCAAAAGAGAATAAGAGAGAGTGGTCTTCTAGTCTAGTTTGCCCTGTTCTTCTTTTATCTCCTTAAGGAGCACAGCACTATCTTAATCAAATTAGGCTTAGCTGAATTTACTACTAAACATAGTGAATCCCTGAGCATATCACTATGGGCTCAATATAGTCCCAACATACACCTAAATGATCATTGAATTCAGCCATCCTACGAAGATCAAAGGATAATGGACTTGCGTAAGATAAAACTCATAATGTAATCAACCTTGTAATGGTTTCTTACACTTCACCCCTCGGCCCATAATGATCACAACACTGCTCAATAGGAAAGGACCTCTCCTCTGGCTACAAGATACAGTGTCACGTTCTCTGTTCATATGGATCCTACGAATTAGATTTCCATTAGAGAGAGTGTAAGCCTATCATTCACTTTGTCCGACAAAGGGGATGATCCTATCACTATGATCACCCACTTAGATGAATTCTCAGACTACCTCAACATACCCTGGTTTTGACCTTTGATGGATCTCACTAATTGGCATTTCAAAGACAACCCAATCTAATACCTAGTGCAATACCATAATCAAGTCTAGGGGTTATGCGCAACTTTTCAGTTTTGCTCATCAATCTCCGTGGTCTAGGGCATAACTAGAAAAATGGTCCAGGTTCAGTGTTTCATCCAAATACACAGTTCATGTGCTTCGGGTCTAACCTAGCAACTGAGACAAGCTGCCTTAAACTTCTTTGGTAGCACATCAATGTCAGCATTGGCAGGATAAACTCCCCAAGTCTATTCAATGACTGAGAACATTTTAAACTAACACGAGTCTCATAAGTGTCAAGTTTAAGGGGTAATTTCACAGAAACATACCAATATCAACATGGAAAAATAATGCACTTTTATTCATTTACAATAAATGTATATGTACATCAATATGATTGGAGCTAAGGGCATATACTATTTAATAGCTCACACTTGCAGTTAGGTCCAATCGGGTACAAGCCTTAGTCCTATACTATCCACATGTTTCTCAAACACTTTCTGTGTCAATGGCTTAGTCAATGGTTTGCCACATTTTCCGATGATGTTACCATTTGAGTTTGGATGTCTCCTCTACCAACGATCTCCCATAGAACCAGTGCTATCGTACAACAGTGGAATGGGTGATGTGGTATGACTCCAAACTACCTATTTAGCAGACTTACTTACAATAATGTGCTTGGCCTTGTGGGGTGCTGTTTGCGAAATGCATCATGTGTTAGGGCTAGTTGATTTTTGTATGATTGCTATTAGCTCCCTTGTTTCTTGATGGGAAGCATTTTGTTCAGAGGCAAGATTTTTGTTCATGAGTAGGTTTGGTTTCCAACCCCCCCTGTGTCTTGGCAAAGTGCTTTCTATTGAGAAGCATTTCCAAGAGTCCGTACTTGTACTTTATGTCTTTTGGGGTCACTGAAGGGTGGTTCTAGCCCACCTATGAATGTCTAATGTTTTCTATCAAGAAGTAGTTACTCTAGCTTGGACAACACCATCGATCGTTGTATTAGCTGTACCTCGTACGATCTCTTGTTGTGATTTTTGTGTGTAACTTCTAATCTCTTTCTATGTTGAACTTCTAGCCGTCTATTCACCTTCTTGTTAGTGGTTGTCAGTTTGTTGGAAGGTATTTCAGGTTTTGTGCTCTACGACCAAGTTGGTCGTTATGATTACAGTGACGTGGTGGTTTATTTGAATTTTTTTGTATGAGTCTTGCCTAGGAGTATTATTGTAAATATGCGACGTTTCATTTTTTGAGTGCGCGGTGACGAATGAATGAGCAGCCATTCATTTTATCTTCCTATTGTGTTGTTTCGGGTGTTAGCGCACGTGTAGGATCTCTTTAAAAGGACAGTGTGGGGTCAGAGTAAGACTCTTGCATATAGAAGAAGGCAGTGAGGGATGAGTTCCCATTTATAGATTTTGTACGGGAGGTGGACAAAACTGAATTGTTGTCTGAATATGAGGGTGCTAAGATACTCGATGCTAGTAGGGGTTTTTGGATGTCGGTGCTTGTGGCGAAGGGTAAGGATGACACCTTCGATGTCATTGAAGGAAAGGAGCTTCTGGGCCTATATGGGCAGAAGAAATGCAAAATGGTGTATCGATGTACAAAGCCTAGGATAGTGGGGTCCGGGAGTTCGACTGACTATACTTCATTGGCATCATTTGTATTGGAAAACCCCATGTATTCCATACTTCTCTAGGATGCTGGCCTTCTGTGGCTAGTGGATTGTTTCCTGAATCTCCCTGGGGGTGACAGGGTTGATTTCATGAAACCATTGCTGGTGCGTTGGTGCTACCGCACACACGTTCTTTGGCGCCTTTGGCGAATTTAGTGTGATTATAGAAGATGTTACAACACTATTAGCTTTGCCATTGGTCGAGACCGTGTTTGCGCATCATCTTCATTATGCTGAAAGTATCCCCAACGAGATGCTACCAGTTCATGAGGAGTTAGTGGTAGAGATAGGCAAGTTCAAGGCAAAGATAGATGCCACTTATACCCATGGTAAGATGCCCCTTGATGGTTGGATGAGGCATTGGTTCGAGAGTCGGGGTCGAGGTAACTTTGTGGTGCGGAAAATGTATAGCCAACGTCACTTGGCTGCATTTATACTATATGTCACCCCCCGATTCTTATTTCCTGGTAGTCCCGATTATGGGCTGCGGAGCAAGTTGGTGCCCCTCGTCAATATGGCCGCTGGTGGGCATCTGTTAGATAGTGTATGCCCTTATCTCCAATATGCTTGATGTACATTATGACATTTATTGTAAATGAACAAAAGTACACATTTGATTCATGTTATATGGTGTGTTTATGTGAAATACCCTTAAACTAGACACTTATGAGACTTGTGTTAGTTTAGAATATTCACAGTCGTTGGATAGATCTGGGGAGGTTTATCCTGCCAAGGCTGACACTTATGTGCCGCCACTTGGGTTGGTGTGGTTTGTCTTAACTGCCAGGGTGAGACTTGACGCTCATGCAGTGTGGGTTTTCTTGAAACCCTAAATCGGACCAAATTTCAGTATTGCCCTAGACCTTGGAGACAGATGAGCAAAATTGGAATGTTACACCTGACCCCTAAACTCGATTATGGTACTGCACTAATTGTCAGATTGGGCTGTCTTTGATATGCCAATCAATGAGATCCTTCGAGAGGGTCAAAACCTCAGTATATTGGGGTAGTCCAAGAATTCACCTGAGTGGGTGATCATAGTGAAAGGATCAACTCCTTTTTTGGACAAAGTGAATGATCGGGGAATGCACTCTCTCTGATGGAAACCTAAACTACCAACAGTTGATTTCAAACTTGTTGAGATTTGTTTTGCAAAATATATTTATATAGAAATATACATATATATTATGGTTTCACAAATTATTTACAAAAGGTTTTAATTCCCGAGATCCTTGTGAGTAGAGAGTGCAACACTGTACCTTGCAGTCGATGGAGAAGTCCTCTCTTGTCGAGCAATGTTTGAACATTATGAGCTGAGAGGTTAAGTGTAAGACCATTTAGGGATAATAAACCTGCTGGGATAATCTCACTTAAGTCCGTAGTCCTTGGGCTTTCATAAGGTGGCTTGACCCAATGACCATTTCGTGTAAATGTTGGGCCTGTTAAGAGCCCATACTGATGGGCTGAGGGGTTCACTGTCTCCAGCAGTGAATTCGGCCAGGCTTTGTAAAAAGGCTAGGCTGAACCCATGTGGCTTATGTGGAGAAAAATGATAGGGTCCCATGCCATACAAAGAGAGCCAAGCTAGCCAGCATTTAAAGGTAAAGTGAGCTATGTGACTAAATGGGCCTAAAGCCCATTTCGAACTGGGCTTAAGTGAGTTAATTAAAAAGGGGCAAATTCTGGTTTATAATCTGATTATGATTAGCTAAAAGATAAAATAAGTCTTATCCATTTAAGAGTCCAGATCCAAATATCAAAATTGGATCAATAAACTCTTTCTTAATTGGATTAGGAAGCTGATCCAAAGAAGGCTATAAATAGGGGGCGAATTCACCAGTTTTAGACACTTAGCAATCTACAGAATTCTCTTCTTGTTTTACCACCCCAACCCAGTTCGATCTCCTCTTTTGGATTTGATCAAGAATAGTTCTTCAGTGGAGGCGGGTTTTGGTCATCTCTTTGGGCGTAAACACCTATGTTAGGAGTTACTGTTATTTCGTATCCGGTATATCTTTACTTCCTCCTTTTGGTTTCAGATTTGACATGGTTTTGTTTCAAGAACGAACCTTGAAAAATGCAGTTATTCTAAATCAGGGAATAGGATTCTCGAAAGGGAGAAAGAAATTTTTGAAATTTCGCTCAGCCACCCTGCATGGTTTGGCCATCCATATGGTGGCCATCCATGGATCTCCCTTCCCTTCAGCATCAGCTACCTTTAGCGTCAATGTTTCTCGGCTACTTGTACGAGTAGATGGACGATATTGTCCATCAAGTCATGGACCCCAATTGTAAGCAGCGATCATCGCATGTATTCTCTCCATTTCTGTTTATGTTCCTTTGTAAGTGATTTGACCTCGATGTCACACCTTGCAAAGTTTCATCTCTCTGTGTTTTCATTGCCACTCTAGATGGGCCCGGAGCACGGGAGGTTGTTGTGGATGTCTGCTAGCGAAAGCATTGGTTGAATATAAAGAAGGGTAAGGGTTTTGGAATCAATGAGATAGAGGCCCAATTTGCTAATATTGATGGATTTTTCCCTTGCCCCTACACAGAGTATGTTTCTCATTCCATTCCCTTTTTTGTTGGGGTAAATGGAGCAGAAGGGGGTGACCAGAAGTGCATTGTTGGTATTGAGTCTATTGACAACCCCATAGTAGGGGCCGCTTTCTTGGTGTTATGGCCCGAGGTCATCTATTATTTGGTAAAAATCTGGTGAGGCTCAATCCTCCACATACCGGCCAAACCATCTTCTCTACTAGTTTGGTTATGATGGTATGGGGTTGTAGTTTCTGCATGGTGAGGGTGAGGATGTATTTTGGCAGCAACATAATGATCTTGCCTTTGTTGGGGTCTCACGCTTCCCGTTGGCGGGCTATAGGTGCGTGAAGGTATGTAGTTCGCTTCGCCGTGGTACATTGCACTCTGTTCGGTGGCTTCCAAATGTTTATGGTGACAGAGACATGACCAAGGCATGTGATGGTCCCTAACAAAGAACAACAAGATGAGCCCACTTTGTTTTGTCTTCGGGGGTGTGTGTCGGGGGCAGCTCTGTGAAGATGCTCATTGGTAAGGTTGTTTGTTCAGGAAAGGGGGTTATCCTAGCGCTTCCTTGGTCAGTAAATGTCCTGTTATCTATGCCAAGCAAAGATGTGTCAAGGGTTAAGGTGCGAGGTCCTGGTTATGAGTTTGCTGTGGAGGGGACCCCGGTGAGGGTCCTTGTGAAGAGGTTGTGTAGATTGTTGACGAAATTGAGAGACCCAGTCTATGGATCGTGCAAAGTGGGGCTCATTGTAGTGAGGCCCCGTTGTGGTGGCGTAGGGTGTAAGTGCAGAGTTTGTGCAGTCAATAGGGGATTCTGTGCCATCGGTTGCAGTAGCCACAGTTCTTGTCGCAGGTGGGCAGATTAAGAAGATAGTGCCTTGTTTTCGAAGTAAGGACACAAAGGCTTATGGATTGGCAAGTTCCTGCTATTATTATATTTTTAGTAATAACTTGATTTACTAGATGTGTGTTATTGCTAACATTGTTGTGTGTTTAACTATAGTGTTTTGTTTTGAAGAGGGTGGAAACGGAGGATGAATGCCCCCTTTGCGATGGCGTAGGGTGTAAGTGCGGAGCTTGTGCAGTCAATAGGGGATTCTGTGCCATCGGTTGCAGTAGCCACAGTTCTAGTCACAGGTGGGCGGGTTAAGAAGATAGCACCTTGTTTCCGAGGTAAGGACACAAAGGCTTATGGATTGGCAAGTTCCTGCTATTATTATATTTTTAGTAATAACTTGATTTATTGGATGTGTGTTATTGCTAACATTGTTGTGTGTTTAATTGTAGTGTTTTGTTTTGAAGAGGGTGGAAACGGAGGATGAATGCCCTAAGTTTATAGACCCCCGGTTTGTTGATGGCTGCATTAGTTGCAACGAGGTATGTCTATTGTTATGGGTGAATGTCACTTTGTATATCGTTGGTTATTCTAACCTCTTTTGTTGCTCTAGGCTTCCTTTGCTTCTGCTGCCACCAGTGTCGCCATATTGCCTATCATCAAGCGACTGGTAGAGGAGTTGAGCGCTTTGTGCCCTACGACCGTAGAGGAGAAACTACCATCAAACAAAATAGGCGCAGCTAGTGACATAGTTGCTTCTTTAGTAGACCACCCGGGAGGTGATGGTGCCTGTGGAGGGAGTGCAACTGTCAAAGATCCTGTTATAGTGTCTGAGCATCAACCAATAGACATTCTAGAAGACCCTATTATCTGGATTCAGGAGCAACCAAGTGGAGGCAACTGCCTCACCTAACTTAAGGCAAGAGCAGGTGTTGACTACTGGGAACATATGGTGGTTAATGGTGGCAGCAAAGAGCTAGGGGTCACTACAAACATTTAGCTAACAACGATGGAAGTATAGGGTGAGTCTGTTGGTGATGTAGAGCTCTTGGCAGAACTTGCGGTGGTGCAGTGCAAATTAACAGCGTGCTATGAGAGGGAGGAGATGATGCCGCTCGGGTTTGCGGTGTTAGACCCTATTACTGGGTAAGGTATTCATAGGCGAGGGTAGCTCATTGTTTCCCGAAGTGTTGTAGAGACTATGTCATTGATTATCCAGAAAGGCTAGCTGCCATTTATTGATCTTCCTCCTATCATCATGAGTGCTTCGCTCAACACCATAGCCAGGTTGATGAACTCAATTATGTTTCAATCTGTAGACTTGCTCTCGTGGTCTTTCTTTGCTTGATGGCTAAAGACTTGTGTCTCCTTCGCTTTAATGGGCTTTAGTATGGAATGTGTTTAGGAATGGGTTGTTGGTGCCATGTAAGGCTATGGAGGTTGGCCAAGTCTCGGAAGGTCTGAAGAAGATGATTGGAAAGAGAGAGATCATGGGGAAGAAAGGATAAGAGGGGAGATAAAGGAGAGTCCCTTTCTCAGAAGCCCTAGGTCAAAGTCATATCATATTGCCTGACGTGGGGAGAAAGTTATCCCCCCTTTTTATAGAGAGGACCCCAAGGTTATAAGGAGAAGGATCTATGAGGAGACCTTTCCTATTAGGAAAGGGGCTCTTTGTCTTTACGTTGGCTATTAAGGAAGCACCATTGGGGTTTCACCATGTGTCCAGCGAGATCCTTTAAAGACAAAGTTTTCTTTCTTTTAAGGATTCTCATGTGGCATGTGTAGGCTATGTCCCCTTACGGGTTTCCTAGTGGCTATGTGTTAAAGGATGAGATTGGTGATGTTATCGCGAGTCTCAAGCAATGCCCATTGTTCACCGAGTGTCCCAAGTGGTATTTTATGCTCATCATAAGTCTGCGATGGTTACTAAGCTCATCGCAAGTCTTTACAGGTTCTGAGATCATCGTGGATGTGAACCGAGTCATGGACTTATCGCAGGTGTTCTTGTGGTATCGGTTTAGCACCTTCTGTGCCCCACAGTCATGGCAATCAACATATACCAATATTAGCCCCTTGCTTATTGGTAAGTGGGAGCTTACTAATAAGCATTTGTACCATCGGGTTCGCTTCAGAGGTCTGTGACAAAGTGATGGGTGTGGGAGACCGTGGGTGTTGTGGCACCTAGATTCTTCTTCATGGCTTACAACAAACGAGTTCCCTGATTTTGGGGTGTGTGTTTGATGTGTTGACTCTGGTGATCATTCTTGGTCTCGGTTGGTATGCATGGCAGACTATGTGCATAAAAAAAATATTAATTTGGGTAGGCTATTAGCCCCCCTACTTATTGGTAAGTATGAGTTTACCGATAAGCATTCATGTATTTCAGTCATTGGGGTCGATTATTTTGGTATATTCAACCCCCTTTGTCTTTTGACGAAGTGCTTTCTATCGAGAAGCATTTCAATATTTTTGTCATTTGCGAAGTTCTCAGCTCCCCTGCTTTTGGATAGGAAGTATTTTGTGTTATTGCAGTTTTAGCTTACGGTTTGGTTTTCATCCACCCTGTTTCTCGATGGAATTCATTCTGCCAAAAAGCATGATAGAAACTATATTGAATTGTCAGCCCCCTTGTTTCATGATAGAAGTCATTCTGTCAAGGAACATGAAAGAAATTAGATTGAATTGTCAACCCCCTATCAAGAAATGTTTGAGAGAGGAAAAAAAATCAGGCCAGGTCTATAGCCCTCCATTTGAATTCTTTTGAGATTGGGTTAAACATGTTTTATGAGAGGTGTATATAGGACCTCAGGCATATTGATTGTTAGATAGTTTTGTATGCCCTTAGCTTCAATATGATTTGATGTACTTTTGACATTTAGTGTAAATAAATAAAGTGCATGTTTGATTCATGTTGTATGGTATGATTCTCTGTAAGACCCTAAAATTGGACACTTAATGAAACTCGTGTTGGTTTTAAGTGTTTACAGCCATTGGATAAGTCTAGGGAGATTTATCCTACCAAGGCTGATACTGGTGTGCCGCCAAGTGTTGGGATGGCCTGTCTTGGCCACCAGGGTAAGACCCAAGGCACGTGTAGTATGGGATTACTCGAATCCTTGAACCGAACCAGATTTCCAGTATTGCCCTGGACCTTAGAGATAAATGGGCAAAACTGGAAAGTTACACCTGACCCCTATACTCGATTATGATACTTCACTAGGTGTCAGATTGGGTTGTCTTTGATATGCCAATCAGTGAGATCCTTAGCGGGGGTCAAAACTTGGGCATGTTGGGACAGTCTGAGAATTCATCTGAGTGGGTGATCATAGTGACAGGATCAGCCCCTTTGTCGGACAAAGGTAATGATCGGGAATGCACTCTCTCTGATGGAAACCAAACTGCCAGCAGTTGATTTCAATCATTGGAATTTTGTTTTTGCAAAATTTATATATCATATTTAAGTATGATTTGAAAATGTTTGCAAATGGTTTTAATTCCCGGGATCCATGTGAGTAGAGAGTGCAACATTGTTCCTTGCAGCCGAGGGAGAGGTCCTCTCTTGTCGGGCAGTGCTTGATCATTATGGGCTGAGAGGTTAAGTGTATGGCCATTTAGGATAATACTTGATGGGTTAATCTTGCACCTGCCCACAGTCCCTGGGTTTTTATAAGATGGCTTGGCCCGGGACCACTTAGTGTAAGTGTTGGACCCATAGGGTCCATGTGATGGACTTAGGGGTTCACTGGGTTTTTCAGTGAATTCGGGTCGGCCTTGTAATAAAGGCTGGGCTGAAGCCATGTGGCTGGTGTGTAGATCAATGCTTGGGTCCCACGCCATACATAGAAGCCCAACTAGGCAGCATATTGGAAACCAATTGAGCACTGATTACTTAATGGGTCAAAAGCCCATTTCGGACTGGGTTGATATGATCACCCACTTATGGGGCGGATCTGAGATTAAGGTTAGCTAAAATGATTGGGCCTTTAACCTAATCCACTCCTGGAGACCAAATTCGAATCGGATTTGAATATGGTAATCTCCTGATAAGAGCAGGAGTAAGCTAACCTAATCTGCAGATAGGATTAAGATCATCCCATATCCAGATGCTGATTTGGATTGGGATAACTCCTAATAGGGTTAGGAGATTTTTTAATCAAGAAGAAAGAGGAGAAATTTTAAGAGGATTATCAAAATTCGAACCTAGGCTTTTGAGCAAGAAATCTTCCTGCGAATTGAGATAGGATCTCATACACTCCAGAGAGAAGAGAAGCAACCTTTGCCATCTTCATCTCAGAAGTTCTCCTCCAGCCGCCGCCATTCAATGAAAAGATTCGATCTTTGAGGAAAAGAAATCAAGAAATCAGTTCTTGATATCAGTTTTGCAGAAGGAACTGAAAAGATTCGGTGCTCAGTGTTTCCAGAGGATTCTTGTGAAGGATTCAGTGTGTAGGACGCACTCTGCTGGTTTCGTTCCACAGATTGCTGTGTCATTTTCAGCAGGAGCAGATCTTGGTGTCCTCTTTGGGCGTGAATACCAACTTTGGGAGATACTGCTTCTCTGGATCAGGTATAATTCCTCCATTGTCTTTTGGTTCAGATCTGGTTCGATTATGGTTCAAGTAGGATCCTTGAATATTGTATTCTAAATTTAGGGAATATGATTCCCAATTGGAAGAAGGTAGGAAAATTTTTGAAATTTGCCCACCCATTCTACAACCTTTTTGGCGTCCATACAATGGATCCTACCATTCTTTCAGGCATATTAATGCATGTTAAATGTTGCTGGAACATGCAAATGATCACACAACATTGCCAATAAACATATTGTTGTGATCAATGGGTTTTCTATAAAAGTAGGAAAGGTCCAAAGATAGTTTTACGAGGTATTGGGTAGGGGAGAATATGGCACAATGGAAAACCCCCCATTTAGTATGCAAGATTTTGAAATATGCTAATGTTGATGTGATTTGAACATTTGTTGCGAATGCTTTCTTGCAGCATACTAATATTCTTGTGATAATATCGTGGATCACTTATTTGATCTACGTGCAGTGGTATGGGGTGTATTATTGCAGATGAAGTCCTTTTGGATTGTTGCAGCTTGACTTGGTTATGTCATCGCAACTTTGAGTACTAAGTGCTTGTGATATTCTGTTTGGAATTGTCGGAAGCTTTCTTTTACCAAGGTCTGTTGGTGCATTTGGGATTGCCAAAGCTTTCTTGGTCTTGCCAAGATATCATATTTGAGTATACTAATTACTAAGATTCATTGCCGCACTTGTTGTTGCTACGACTTTTTATCGCCATTGTTTGTCATCAACCGTGGAGTCTCCAATGTCTTACTGGTTTTGCCAAGGCATGTCACCGCATTTGGGAAGACAAAGTCTTGGGACTTATCACCGCACTTGGTAGTTCCAAGGTCTTCTTGGGCCTGTTGGGGTAAGTCAGCGCACTTTAGATGGACAAGTGCTAGGATTTTTCATCATGACTGATGTTGCCAGGCCTTCTTGGGGTTGCAGGGTATTTGTCATTATGCCTGAGGCTGCCAGGGTATAGTTTTTTAGAAAGTGTAGTGTTAGGGTTTGCCATCGTATTTTAGATAGATAAGTGCTGGGATTTTGTCATTGCACTTGATATTGCCAGGGCCTTCTTGAAGGGATGGGATCTCCATCACATGGACGCCCAAGTCTTGCGGAATGGACTAGGCGAATTTTAAAAATTTTCTCCCATCTTTCAGGGAATCGAATTCCCTATTTTAGAAAAAAATATATTTTTTAAGGATCAATCTTGAACCATGAACCAAACCAGATCTGAACCAAAAGGAGTAGGAGGGAGGATGTATCTGATACGGAGAAACAGTATCTCCCAATGGAGGTGTTCACGCCCAAGGAAGGATCCAAAATCAGCTCCCACTGAAAATGGCTCAGTGCAGGATGGAGCAGAATCAACAATGTTCTTCCAAAAGAACTTGACCATTCGCAAGAATCAACTGGATGGCTTGTGAGTATAGCTCCAATCAATCCTTTCCCTATCACGTGCACTCATGTTTATTGGAGGGAACAATAATTACACCCTAGTTTTTTTTTATGTCAAACCAAAGTGACTCCCACTGACTTTCATAAAGCTAGATTTCGGTGGGCCTAAATCGGCTAGGGTTCCGCACGTAACCTCTTCAGGAGGTGTGGGGCCCACCATTGAGGGAGGTCATCCAATGACCAGGAGGGACACCATGGCAATGATGTTCATTCAGCCATGGTGTGCGCAAGAGCCACTATCGAATCTGCATGGGCCAAGTACTTATGGCCTATGAACGTAGCACATCACACATCCATACATCACATGCAGGGAGGAATTGATCCAATCAATTAATTATCTGTAAAAACCCATTTGAAGCCCATTTTAATCTATAATATTAACAATTAATATCATCTAGGTATATGGGCTGAATTAGGGTTACCCAGTTCGGCCCATATAGCTTTATCCTTTGAAGTGGGCTTTTGGCAGTTTTAACAATTTAAAACAGGGCCTTACAGGTTGGGCTGAATTAAACAAAAATTAGGGCTGATATTCAGCCTTGGTTGAACCCTAGATTCAGTCCAAACAATTTGAACCAATCTTGGTTCGAATGGGTCTAGGGTTTGATCTTTAATTAAATATTTAATTCAAGAAAATAATCAAAAATTAAAGAACTGATAAAACAAAACAAGAATCAGTCAATCCAGGGTTGTTCGTACATTCCATCCTGCAAAACAGAGGTTAGATCACAGAGTGCAGTTTCACAGACTACAAATCGCAGGTAGCGAATGTCCCATCTGCGAAATCTCCTTCCTTTCGCCGCCATCTTCGATCCAAAAAAAAGAAATAGAAAACCTAATTTCTATTATAATTACATTAGATCAAATACCTAATACATTGAGTCTAAAAAAAAAATTATTTACAGACCAAATGTAATGAATAAATCAAGAAACTACAAATCTTGTAGGTTCCCTGCGCAAACCAAGAATTCAATCTCCCTTTGTATGAATAGCCCATAAATCAAGAAAATCATAAAGAACTATTCTAAACAATAATCAGATTTATATAAAATTTAATTTCAGATTATTTGCCCATAATTTTGGGAGCAAATTCCCAAAAACACTTATCTACGCAAATTGGGTAGAACACCTTCTGCCCATTTGCGCAGGTTCAGATATGAATTAAATTGATTCAAGATTTGAACCATGGCTCTGATACCATTGAAGGGATGGGATATCCATCACATGGACGCCCAAGTCTTGCGGAATGGACTAAGCGAATTTTAAAAATTTTCTCCCATTTTTGCAGGGAATCGAATTCCCTATTTTAGAAAAAATATATTTTTCAAGGATCAATCTTGAACCATGGACCAAACCAGATCTGAACCAAAAGGAGTAGGAGGGAGGATGTACCTGATACGAAGAATTAGTATCTCCCAATGGAGGTGTTCACGCCCAAGGAAGGATCCAAAGACTGTTCCCACTGAAGATGGCGCAGTGCAGGATGGAACAGAATCAGCAATGTTCTTCCAAAGAACTTGACCCTTCGCAAGAATCAACTGGATGGCTTGTGAGTACAGCTCCGATCAATTTTTTCCCAAAAGATTGGTATCAAGATTAGATTTTGATTTCTCCCAAGAACTGGAGATCGAACTGAAGGTAATGGTGGCGGCAGGAAGGAGGCGGCAAGAGAGATTTTGTAGAGGTTGCTGAAATCTCTCTTCTGTGATTTCAGCTCTAAAGACAAGAGTCTTAGGTTGCATGTTTAAAGGCTGCTGCCCCTTCCTCCTTTTATAGATTTAAAGGGATAAGCTCCTAATCATATTAGGAGCTGCTGATCCAATTTATATTTGGATTCGAAGTCCCTTTAAGTGATAAGGGAGAACCCTTATCTTATCTGCAGATCAGATCAGCCATCTCCTAATCTAATTAGGAGGCTTCCAGATCTAAATCTTATTTAGATCTTGGACTCTCTAAGTGGATAGGGTCTAGGCCCAATCTTATCAGCTGATCCATGTCAGAATTCGCTCCCTTTAAATGACTGATCAAATCAGCCCAGTTCGAAATGGGCTTAAGGCCCATTTAAGGTTATGTACTCACTTAGCCTTCCAAACTACTGTCTAGTTGGGTTTCCTTGTATGGCGTGGACCCAAACATTGATCTACACATCAGCCACATGGGCTCAACCCAGCCTTTGTTACAAGGCCTGGCCGAATACACTGTTATGGACAGTGCACCCCCTAAAACCCATCTTATGGGCTCTATGGGCCCAACACTTACCCTAAGTGGTCCTTGGGCCAAGCCACCTTGTAACACCCAGGGACCTTGGGCAGATGCAAGAGTAGCCCATCAGGTATTATCCTCAATGGTCTTACACTTAAACCTCTCAGCCCATAATGATCAAACACTGCCCGACAAGGGAGGACCTTTCCCTCGACTGCAAGGAACAGTGTTGCACTCTCTACTTACATGGATCCTGGGAATTAAAACCTTTTGCAAATCATTTCGAAACCATAACATATATATATATATATATATATATATATATATATATATATATATATATATATATCTTTATATAAATATATTTTGCAAAAAAAAATCTCAACAATTGAAATCGTTTGCCGGCAGTCTTGGTTTCCATCAGAGAGAGTGCATCCCTGATCATTACCTTTGTCCGACAAAGGGGCTGATCCTGTCACTATGATCATCCACTCAGATGAATTCTCGGACTGTCCCAACATACCCAAGTTTTGACCCCCACTAAGGATCTCACTGATTGGTACATCAAAGACAGCCCAATCCGACACCTAGTGTAGTATCATAATCAAGTCTAGGGGTCAGGTGTAACTTTCCAGTTTTGCCCATCTATCTCCAAAGTCCAGGGCAATACTGGAAATCTGGTCCGTTTCAAAGGTTCTATTAATCCTACACTACATGTGCTTCAGGTCTCACCCTGGTAGCTGAGACAAGCCACCCCAACAGTTGGCAGCACAGCAGTGTCAGCCTTGGCAGGATAAATCTCCCCAGACTTACCCAATGGCTGTGAACATTCTAAACTAACACAAATCTCATTAAGTGTCCAGTTTAAGGGTATTGCACAGAAACACACCATAGGAACATGAATCAAATGTGTACTTTATTCATTTACAATAAATTTATAATGTACATAATTCTGATTGACGCTAAGGGCATACAACTGTCTAACACTTCCTGGGGTTTCCAAGGAATATGTCATCGCACCTAGGGTTGTTAGGGTATATGTGATCGTGCCTGGGGTTGTCAGGGCCTTCCTTGGGTTTCAAGGGTATATGAGGTTGTGCCTGGGGATGCCAAGGAATGTAAGAGTGTGCATGGGGTTGCCAGGGTATGTGAGATCACGCCTGGGGTTGCCAGGGAATGTAAGAGAATGTCTGGGGTTGCCAAGGTATGTGTGATCATGCCTAGGGTTGCTAGGGCCTTCCTGGGGTTGCCAAGGAATGTAAGAGCACACATGGGGTTGCCAGGGCATATGTAATTACGCCTGGGGTTGCCAAGGAATATGTGACGAGCTCCTAGGGTTACCGAGGCTTATTACAATCGGGGTGTTAGCCCAGAGGCGGTGCCCAAGTCTTGTAAACCAGGCTTGTAAGGAACGGGCTATATTGCTGATCAGGACTTTTATGTAATGCTACAAGAAACATGTTAGGAAACTGCAAGGAATGCGATGATAGATAAACATTTGTTTAAAATTCATAAACTGATTGAAAGTCATATCTTCTTTGTGGAGTAAAAAATTATGTTTGAGAACATGTTTTTGACAAATAGTGGTGAAACATAATTTCAAAACCAGATAATAATGTATTTTAAGAGACGGTATTGGAAGTATGTTTTTGAAAATAACCATGTGACTAGAAATATCATGCTGAAATAGTGTGTTTTGAGAATGATTTTGGAAGAGCAATTCCTTATTAAACTCTAGAATCATGTGTCTTTTGGTGGGTTAATCATGAGAGGCTCGTAATGGGAAAGCGAAAAAAAAAAAAAAGAGTTTGTCAATATCCTAAGAAAAACGTTTTGATAATACAAGGAAAGAAAATTACAAACTAATAATCGTTTATCTGAGGATTGTTCACAAGAGTTGATCATTGACATAAATAAAGAATTACCTAAAACTCTAATCTAGGATCTTAATTATTAACTAACGAAAGACTAAGAGGATTGTTAAACAACATGAAAGCACCCACCTAAGCAGGTAGAAATTAATTAATTGAATATGATTGCAATAAAGGGCATTAATCAGGAATTGGGATCTACTCCTCTCTCAAAGCCCCTCACTCCGATCTTACATGCACATCTCACCATGAATTGAGAACATTTCCCGTCAATAATAACGTATAAATACAAGAGATATTCCTAATGCATGGTAGGACGTGTATGTGAGGCACCCTGTGTGAGGAGCAGATCCGGTCTCATTAATCAGTATCAAAGGGATCCCAAGTATTGTTTAAAAAAATAATTATTAATTAGTTTCTAATATGCAAATTTTTTGAGCCATAGAGAATTTGTTATTTTGACTATTATTTAACATGCTGAAGTAATTAGGAAGTAGCTCCATAAGTCAACTCTACAAGTTATTAATAATGGAAAATAAATAAAATAAGATTGGAAGGGCATCCAAAAGGAACGAAATTAAACACATAGCTAATCAGATTTGTACTAAAAACCAGAAATCACCATATGCTAATTGCGAGAGAGTTATCAAAAAACCAAATCATGAGGCAATCCAGCACCGATCTACTACAGCACCAAACCATTGCACACCACCACATTTCACCAAACAAAACGAGATAAATCATGGTAAAAAGGTAAGTATAAAAGACGGCATGTGGCGAGACTATTGTGCCAAATGTTACCTTCGATTGTGATTTGTTGAAGCAATGCAGGGGAACCTGGGGTGAAGCCAAACCTGACCAATAATTCTTTACTCATGAAGAGAATCCGACCCTCGGTCTAGGTAGCAACTTCCATAGTAATGAGGTTGGTGATCTAGTATAGTAGGTGATGGTGTTCTTAGGCACCCGATAGGCTTCACAACAAGCTGATCAGGGGAGATAATGGGCGGGGCTCAGGTTACGGTAACGAACACAACAACGGAAAAAGGGGTGGAGGATGACAATGAAGATAGCACCCAAAACTGAAATTTGTATGACTGAGAAGAGGCGAGATGGACGTTGACGCAGCTGGGGGTGAAGATAGTGACGGGATAGACTCAATAATCCTAGTAGGATTCAAATTAAGCTGTTATATTCTATTTTAATTCAAAGAAGACTCAATAATTCTTGTAGGTACATGATGGTCACTTAGACCATTAGAGCACGGAAGGTGTTAAACTAATACTATACAAATACTGTAATGAGTCTATAATTCATCGTACATCTACGATGAACTCAAAGCCCGCACAGACACACGATGAGCTTATGACCCAAAACGAATTCGAAGAAGACTCAATAACTCTTGTAAGTACATGATGGTCACCTAGACCATTAGAGCATGGAAGGTGTTAAACTAATACTATACAAATACTGTAATGAGTCTATAATTCATCGTACATCTACGATGAACTCAAAGCCCGCACAGACACACGATGAGATTATGACCCAAAACGAATTCGAAGAAGACTCAATAACTCTTGTAAGTACATGATGGTCACCTAGACCATTAGAGCATGGAAGGTGTTAAACTAATACTATACAAATACTGTAATGAGTCTATAATTCATCGTACATCTACGATGAACTCAAAGCCCGCACAGACACACGATGAGCTTATGACCCAAAATGAGTTGCGATGAACTCAAGACTCATGCGGATCTGCAATGAGCTTAAGTTCATTGCACGCCCATGATGAACATAAGTCCATAGCAGGTCAAAAACAGACGAAAGAAATACATGCATCACTGACAATGCACATGACAGAATGCTTTGAAGGTTTAAAGAGGACATGTGAGATAAGTAGTGGCATCATTTTCGCCATGTCAGTTTAAGAGGGTCATGAAAGGAAGTATCACACATATATTATGAGAATCCTCAAACGAAATAATGCTCATCCTTTAAATATCTCATAAGACACATGACAAAATCCTAATAGTGTTCCCTGACAACTGATACCGAATCTAAGATTCTATTTCTTAAAGGAAATCAAACATTTTTTACTCCTTCCTTTTGAGACCTCAAGATCTCTCCATATAAATAAGAGTCCCACTCATAATGAGATCATCATTCTATTACTTCAAGGAGACCCCATATGCAGCCTTACCTCCCTATTCACAGAGATAGACCTCCACTTTCATCCGTATGGATCATGTATTCTGGAAGGCTGATTTTAAAGATTGTAACCCCTTGTCTTCGAAGGAGTAGGACAACATCCGCACATGTTTGAAGTTTATAGATGTGGTTTTCGAGAAGAGTGAAGAGGCGATGGAATCCCTCGAGGAAGTTGCGCATAAGCAGAAAAGGTTGTCACAGTTGTGTGAGGAACTCGTCGAGATGTAGGAGCAGGCAGCGAAGCTGGAAGTGATTTTGAGGATGCGAGACGAGTGGTTCAGTCTCGTCTAAGTAGATTTGAAGTTTTTGTTATTTTTCTTTGTAAAAGAACATGTACTTGGCCAATGTAAATCTTCTTAAAAGTGTTTATATAGTCTGTTTCATTGTGTACTTATTACTTCGTTGTGCTTGTTGTTTCCCTTGTGGGTCCCTGTGCTTGTGTTTGCCGTGATGGCAACCGAGATTGCCTTGATTGTTTGTGTGACGCGTTGGGGGGTTGCTATGGCATTTATTGTGTGGTTGTGGTGTTGTGCCAGGAAACAAGTAGAGTGTCTAGCAGCATTTTTCTAAATTTGTAGTTTTGCCAATGGCTTGGTGATGAATATTCTATCAAGAAGTATGGGGTAGGGATATGTTAATTTGGATCCGCAGCCCTCATGCTTCTTGGTGAAAGACATTTTGCTGAGAAGCGTTCGAAGGAAGGACGGTGTAGTCTATTCTGTAGTCTCCTATTAAAAATTCTTCTGAGTTAGGTTGAGCGTGTTTTGTCGAGAGGTGTATGTAAAATCTTGGGCGCATGGATACATGCCTAAAGTTGCGAGAGCACTTAAATGGTTGTACAACATTATCAATAACTATATGTTACAAGGTTAATGTGATTGATGTATTATTGGTAGAGTTGTTGATGGGTTTCCAAAACTAGAAAATGTTCAAAAATAGTTTTAAAGTAATATGACTGTTATTTAGGTAAGCGACTATTAGGTAAGGGGAAAATACCGAATAAAGGTAGTGTAATAGATAGCCCCTATTTACTGTGTAGAATTTTGAAAGGAATATGATATTCTTGTGGTGTGATTTGAGATCTTGCGATTGTTACATCATGCTAATAATCTTGTGATGATAATGTCGTGGACCATGATGCATACTGGTTTATTGGGTGGGTCATGGCACTGAGGGAGATCTGAAGGATGGAAGGATGGCTTTTTCGTTCTTTCAGTGACAGCAATGGTGTCCCTTCCTTTTGCATGGTTTTGTATTTAATGTTGTTGATGTGCTTAGATGGCTATGGAATCTTATATCCTTAGAAGGTTCCCATTTGACCAATCACATTTTGTTAGACAGTTTTGTATGCCCTTAGCTTCAATCTGATTTGATGTACATTTGTTATTTAGTGGAAATAAATAAAGTGCATATTTGATTCATGTTATTTGGTTTAATTCTGTGTAAGACCCTAAAACTGGACACTTATAGAGACTCGTGTTAGTTTTAAATATTCACAGCCGTTGGATAAGTCTGGGGAGATTTATCCTACCAAGGCTGATACTGGTGTGCCACCAAATGTTGGGATGGCCTGTCTCAGCCACCAGGGTAAGACCCAAGGCACATGCAGTATGGGATCACTTGAATCCTTGAACCAGACTAGATTTCCAGTATTGCCCTGGACCTTGGAGACAAATGGGCAAAATTGGAAAGTTACACCTGACCCCTAGACTCGATTATGACATTTCACTAGGTGTCGGATCGGGCTGTCTTTGATATGCCAATCAGTGAGATCCTTAGATGGGGATCAAAACCTGGGTATGTTGGGACAGTCTGAGAATTCATCTGAGTGGGTGATCATAGTGACAGGATCAGCCCCTTTGTCGGACAAAGGGTAATGATCGGGAATGCACTCTCTCTGATGGAAACCAAACTGCCGGCAGTTGATTTTAATCGTTGGAATTTTGTTTTGCAAAATTAATATATTTATAATATATTTATATATGTACAGTTTCGAATTGTTTGCAAATGGTTTTAATTCCCGGGATCCATGTGAGTGGAGAGTGCGGCACTGTTCCTTGCAGCCGAGGGAGAGGTCCTCTCTTGTCGGGCAGTGCTTGATCATTAAGGGCTGAGAGGTTAAGTGTAAGACCACTTATGGTAGTACCTGATGGGCTAATCTTGCACCTGCCCACAGCCCCTGGGTTTTTATAAGATGGCTTGGCCCAGGGACCACTTAATGTAAGTGTTGGGCCCATAGGGTCCATATGATGGGCTCAGGGGTTTACTGAGTCTTTCAGTGAATTCGGCTGGCCCTTGTATTAAAGGCTGGGCCGAACCCATGTGGCTGGTGTGTAGATCAATGCTTGGGTCCCACGCCATACAAAGAAGCCCAACTGGGCAGCAAATTGGAAACTAGTTAAACACTGAACATCTAATGGGCCAAAAGCCCATTTCGAGCTAGGCTGATATGATCATCCATCTATGGGGCGAATCTGAGATTAATGTTAGTAAAAGGACTGAGCCTTTAACCTTATCCACTCCAGGAGACCAAATTCAAATTAGATTTGAATCTGGTAACCTTCTGATAAGATCAGGAGTAAACTAACTTAATCTGCAGATAGGATTAAGATAATCCCCTATCCAAATACAGATTTGGATTGGGATAACTCCTAATTAGGAGGTTTCTTAATCAAGAAGAAAGGAGGAGAAAAACAAGAGAAAATACATCTGAATTCGAACTAGGGTTTTGGTGAAAAAGAAAACTCCCTGCGAATTGAGATTAGATCTCATTCATACTCCAGAGAGAAGAAAAACAATTTAGCCATCTTCGTCCCTGGAGTTCTCCTCCTGCCGCCGCCATTCATTATTGCAAGATTCGATCTTTGCAACAATAGGAAGTCAAGAAATCAGTTCTTGACATCAGTCTTGCAAGAAAGACTGAAGAAGATTCGGTGTTCAGAGTTTCCAGAGGATTCTTGCGAAGGATCCAGTGTGTTGGACACACCCTGCTGGTTCCGTTCCATCCACAGCTATGTAATCTTCAGCAGGAGTGGATATTGGTTTCTTCTTTGGGCATGAACGCCAAATTTGGGAGATACTGTTTCTCCGGATCAGGTATAATCCTCCCTTTTACCTTGTGGTTCAGATCTAGTTCGATTATGGTTCAAATAAGATCCTTGAATATGGTATTCTAAATTTAGGGAATACGATTCCCAGTCGGAGGAATGTAGGAAATTTTTGAAATTTGACCACCCATTCCGCAACCCTTTTGGCGTCCATTAGATGGATCCTACCATTCCTTCACATTTGACAATTATTCTTAGGAGTTTGGGAGTCATACTGATTTACTACCCTTTATGCCTATCAGGAAGACTAACTGCCAACTATACTAGAGTGGGGGATTTACCACATGTTCTTAAGGGAACTATAGTAGTGATGATGGGTGTTTTGGCAGCTCTTGGATGGCAGGTGACTTGGATGCCACGCTAGACAATTCATAGTTGGAAGGTGGCTTGGATGCTTAGCTAAACGATTCCTAGCTGGAATGTGGCTTGGATGCCTAGTTGAATGGTTCTTAGCTGGAAGGTGGCTCAGATGCCTAGCTGGACAATGATGAGCTGTATAGTTTACTGGGGCGACCTACAAGAAAACAATGTTAGAGTGTCCGGGTTTCTTTACCCGGGGTGGCCACTCCGTTGCTTAAATCAATGAGTTGGAGATTTTTGAGAGAGCTAAAAGCGAGAGAGATAAGAGAGCTGCGAGAGCTAAATTGTACATACCTTCTGTGATTGGGGGTAAGGCTCTTATATAGGCATTGTTTGGCGTGGGCTTTACGCACCACGTCCGAGACCTCTGGGAAGACGTGCCTAACCGGTCCGAAGTACTCGGAGGTAGTCGTGCACGTAGACCAGTCTTTGCGCCTTATTCAGTTTCCTCTGGAACATTCGGTGTGGGATCCAATTTCTAAGAGACCCGGGAGTGATGGGATGCATGCAAAATTGGTCGGTGAGCACGTCTCGCAGGTCGCCACTGGGACCTCAGTCAAGTCAGCAAGCCCTCAAGGGAGGTCGCTTCTCACGTCGAGGTCACTTAGACCAGTACTGATGAGGTACCATAGGTCAGCCTTGGATGAGGGCTTGCCGACTTGACTGAGGTCCCGGTGTCGACCTGCGAGACGTGCTCGCCGACCAATTCTGCATGCATCCCATCCTAGGCGATGAGGTACCACTAGCCGCCTTGTCGGGGTGCCCGAGTTGTGAGCGAGATCACCAAGTCGACGGAGGTAGGTCGCCAACTGGGGTTCCATCATTCTGGCTAAGGCAAGTCATCGCCTAAGTGGTGTCGGGGTGTCATCCAGTTGTTCTGAGATGTCATGTGTCATGATGTCAGTGAAGGGCCAAATTTGCCCTCATCAATTGTCCCCACTCTCGAGCTGAGGTCAGCTCGACAAAGGGAGTAGCTTGTTGTAGGTCATTTGGCTTGGAGTGAATAGTTTGATGAACTCATAAGCATCGGCCCAAGTCGCTAAATAGGTTATAATTTCAGTTGTCAAAATGATACCGAGCTGGATAGACGTGGCCGACCTGCATAGGTCAGCCTACCTGTTAGCAACACATTTCTAGGTCGACTTAGGAGGCCTTGATGCTGAAAGCGATTTGGCTTCCCCTTGTGATGCATGCGTTGTTGTTGGCATTTGAATAACAAGTTGGTGCCACGGTTGCACTGCGTAAGTCCCCAGAGGTGCTGGTTGTCTACTCCTACGATAAGCTATAGGGAGCTCAACCTGCGGGGGCAGCTCTACTAATTGCCGGTTGCCAACTCGCACTGTAGTCTATTGGCCGTCGAATCCCGCGGGAGCCATGAAGGACTCGACCTGTAGGGGAGACCTCACGAACAAGGTTGACGAGGCTCGTCTGGGCTAATTATGTGTGTTGCAAGTTCGCTCGTTCAGGTTGCCGAAAGTGAGTCATCATCGGGTCGTAGAAATTTTGACTGTCCAATTTACTCTCTACACCTCGGCCTAGAAACTCCTCGTCACCTCGGTAGGGCTGACTTGCAAGGGCGACTCCATAACCAGCTGACTATAACTCCCACATAGAGCATGGAGGGCTCGACTTGTAGGGCGGGCTCATAGTTTGTTGGCTATCAACTTCCACGGGAACCATGAAGGGCTCGACTTGTGGGGCTGGCCTCACATTTTGTTGGCCATCAACTCTTGTAGAGAGCATGTAGGGCTCAACCTATGGGGGTGGCCTCACAATTAGGGAGATTCTGTCCGAGCAAGACTGCAAGAATTTATCTGGGCTAATCATTTCGATTCTGCCTCCCTAGGGGGTTCCTTCGATCCAAGTATTGTTGTTGCTTGAGGATTCCATTACTAGAGACTTTGAAAAGAAGTGAGAACTTAGCTTTTGAGTAGCGGATCCCACAGACGGCACCAATTGATTGTTGGACAGTTTTGTATGCCCTTAGCTTCAATCAGAATGATGTACCTTATGAGTTTATTGTAAATGAATAAAAGTGCATATTTGATTCATGTTCCCTTGGTATGTTTCTGTGTAGTACCCTTAAACTGGACATTTAATGAGACTCGTGTTAGTTTAGAATGTTCACAGCCAGGGGGTCAGTCTAGGGAGACCTATCCTGATAAGGCTGACACTGTTGTGCCACCAAGTCGGTTGGGGTAGCTTGTCTCAGCTGCCAGGGTGAGACCCTAGGCACATACAGTGTAGGATTAATTGAATCTTTGAACTGAAACAGATTTCTAGTATTGCCCTGGACCTTGGAGATTGATGGGAAAAACTGGAAAATTACACCCAACCCCTAGACTCGACTATGATACTACACTAGGTGTCGGATTGGGCTTTCTTTGATGTACCAATCAGTGAGATCCTTAGCGGGAGTCAAAACCTAGGTATGTTGGGACAGTCTGAGAATTCATCTGAGTGGGTGATCATAGTGATAGGATCAGCCCCTTTGTCGGACAAAGGTAATGATCGGGGATGCACTCTCACTGATGGAAACCAAGACTGCCGGCAGCCGATTTCAATCGTTGAGATTTGTTTTGCAAAGTATATTTTATATGAGATATAAAAGTATATATTTATATATATATATTATGGTTTCTGAAATGTTTGCAAAAGGTTTTAATTCCCGGGATCCACATAAGTAGATAGTGCAACACTGTTCCTTACAGCCGAGGGAGAGGTCCTCTCTTGTCGGGCAGTGTATGATCATTATGGGCTGAGAGGTTAAGTGTAAGATCACTAAGGATAATACTTGATGGGTTAATCTTGCATCTGCCCATAGTCCCTGGGTGTTACAAGGTGGCTTGGCCCAGGGACCATTTAGGGTAAGTGTTGGGCCCATAGAGCCCATTTGATGGGTTTCAGGGGGTGCACTGTCCATAACAGTGTATTCGGCCAGGCCTTGTAACAAAGGCTGGGCCAAACCCATGTGGCTGATGTGTAGATCAATGCTTGGGTCCCACGCCATACAAGGAAGCCCAACTGGGCAGCAGTTAGGAAGTTTAAGTGAGCTCATAAGCTTAATGGGCCTAAAGCCCATTTCGAACTGGACTTATTTAATAAGTTAAATATGGGTGAATTCTGAGATGGATCAGCAAATAGGATAGGGTCTTAACCCTATCCACTCAGAGATGATTCAGATCTGGAAACCTCCTAATGAGATTAGGAGAAGACTGATCTAATCTACAGATAAGATAAGGGTTTGTCTTTATCACCTAAAGAGAGGTCTGATCCAAATATGATTTGGATAAGCTGTTCCTAATTGAATTAGGAGCTTATCCTTTGGGTTTAGAAGAGAAGGAGGGGGCGGCAACTTTTAGAATAATCAGATAATCAGATCCTTTTCAGTGCTGAAATTACAGAAGAAAGATTTATGCAATCCCTGCAAAGATCTTTCTTGTCGCCTCCTTCCTGCAGCCGCCAGACATCCAGTTCGATCTCCTGTTGTGGGAGAAGTCAAGATTCAATCTTGACATCAGTTCTTTGAGAAAGAATTGATAGGAAGTTGTGCTCACATGCCATCCTGCTGTTTCTTGCGAAGGACAGAGTTCATGGAGAAGAACACTGCTGATTTTGCTCCATCCTACACTGCGCCATTTTCAGTGGGAGCAGTCTTTGGATCCTTCCTTGGGCGTGAACACCTCCGTTGGTAGATATTATTTCTCCGTATCAGGTATAATCCTCTCCTACTCCTTTTGGTTTAGATCCGGTTCAGTTTATGGTTCAAGATTGATCCTTGAAAATATGATTTTCTAAATAGGGAATGCGATTCCCAGTTGAAAGGGAGAGAAAAATTTTTGAAATTCGCCCCTTTATTCCGCAAGATTTGGGCGTCCATACGATGGATCTCTCTTCCCTTCACTGATGATGGGTGTTTTGGCAGCTCCCAACTGCTAGGTAATTTGGATGCCATGCTAGACAATTCGTAGCTAGAGGGTGGCTCGGATGCCTAGCTGAACAGTTCCTAGCTGGGGTTATGCAGCTGAAACAGTTGGCTCCATGCACCCTATGTGATTTCCCACATTTCCAGAGATAACTCGCAGTCTCCGTCACTGAGAAAGGAGGGAAATCTCAGAGATGAATAAATAGAAATGGAACGTAGATTAAAATCCATATCTGTGTAATGAACACGAATCAATTTAGGTTGTTGACTGATGTTTTCTCTTTTATCAGAAAATGGCAAACGGAAAATTTGCAAAGCTGCTTGATGATAACAAGCTGAAGGGCCCAAACTATGTCGACTGGTACAGGAACCTTATGTTGGTCTTAACCTCTGAAACGTTGGATAAGGTAGCCAAGAATCCTGCCCCGGATCGTCCGAGAGATAGGGCTTCTGAGGCCCAGAGAAGAGAATACCAAGAATGGGAGGAGAAAAACTCCCTTGACCGCTGCTATATCATTGCCTCTTTGGACAATCCAATTCAGAGGCAGTTCGATCAGATCAAAGTTGCTAGGACGCAGAAGCTACCAATAAATTGGTTTCTATAACACAAGTTTCGAAGTTACCTTTCTTGGATTCCAGGTAGGCAGGACAATTCTTTTTCCAGTGGCCGGTCTTCTTGCAAAAGTGACAGGCATCCGATGCTTTGTCTTTCTTCTGCTTCTTGCTCTTAGTGGTTTTTCTTCTGAGGCTTCTTTGCCTTCCTCTTTCTCTTGCCTGTCTTGCCAGCTTCAACAAGCATGGCTATAGGCTCATCCTATCTAATCAGTTCTTCAACTCTTTGCAACATATTGCTGAGCTCTTGCAAGCTAACATTTAACTTGTTCATGATGAACGGATTAAAGGAAGGAGGCAAAGAATTAAGGATAGCATCTATCTGAGTTGCAAGGTCCAGCCCGGATCCAAGAGCCTCCAGTTCGTTGATGTAACCCATAATCCGAAGAGAATGGTCGTGAACCTGTTGACCCTTGGACATTTGTGCGGTCATGATCCAATCCTTTCTTAAAGAACTGATGTCAAGATCCAATCTTGACTTCTCCCACAACTGGAGATCGAACTAGCAAACAGGGCGGCAAGAACAGGGAGGCGGCAAGAGAGTATTCGCAGGGTGCAGAATTCTCTCTTCTTGATTTCAACACTAAAGAAAATCTGATGATCTGTCTCTTAGGCTGCCGCCCCCTTCTTTTGTTAACCTAAAAGATCAGCTCCAAATCCAATTAGGAGCAGCTTATCCAAATAATATTTGGATAAGACTTCTCTTTAGGTGATAGGGATAAACCCTTATCTTATATGCAGATTAGATTAGCTTTCTCCTAATCTCATTAGGAGGTTTCTAAATCTGAATCACATTCAGATTTGGACTCTCTAAGTGGATAGGGTCAAGACCCCATCCTATCTGCTAATCCATCTCAGAATTCGCTCCTTCAATTAACTAAATGAATAGTCCAGTTCGAAATGGGCTTTAGGCCCATTAAGCTTATGTGCTCACTTAACCTTCCTAACTGCTGCCCAGTTGGGTTTCCTTGTATGGTGTGGGACCCAAGCATTGATTTACACATCAGCCACATGGGTTCAGCTCAGCCTTTGTTACAAGGCCTGGCCGAATACACTATTAAAGACAGTGCACCCCCTGAAACCCATCGAATGGGCTCTATAGGCCCAACACTTACCCTAAGTGGTCCTTGGGCCAAGCCACCTTGTAACACCCAGGGACGGTGGGCAGATGCAAGATTAGCCCATCAGGTATTATCCTCAATGGTCTTACACTCAACCTCTCAGCCCATAATGGTCACACACTGCCCGATAAGAGAGGACCTCTCCCTCGGCTGCAAGGAACAGTGTTGCACTCTCCACTTATATGGATCCCAGGAATTAAAACCTTTTTGTGAACATTTGAGAAACCATAATATATATACTTTTATATCTCATATAAAATATAATTTGCAAAACAAATCTCAACGGTTGAAATCGGCTGCCAGCAGTCTTGGTTTCCATCAGTGAGAGTGCAACCCCGATCATTACCTTTGTCCGACAAAGGGGCTGATCCTGTCACTATGATCACCCACTCAGATGAATTCTCAGACTGTCCCAACATACCCAGGTTTTGACCCCCGCTAAGGATCTCACTGATTGGTACATCAAAGACAGCCTAATTCGACACCTAGTGCAGTATCATAATTGAGTTTAGGGGTCGGGTGTAACTTTCCAGTTTTTCCCATCAATCTTCAAGGTCCAAGGCAATACTGAAAATCTGGTCCAGTTCAGAGATTCCATTAATCGTACACTTTGTGTGCTTAAGGTCTCACCCTGGCAGCTGAGATAGGCCACCCCAACCGACTTGGTGGCACCACAGTGTCAGCCTTGACAGGATAGGTCTCCCCAGACCGACCCACTGGCTGTGAACATTCTAAAGTAACACGAGTCTCATTAAGTGCCCAGTTTAAGGGTATTACACAGAAACATACCAAGGGAACGTGAATCAAATATGCACTTTTATTCATTTACAATAAAATCATAAAGTACATCATTATGATTGAAGCTATGGGCATACAAAACTGTCTAACAATCAATTGGTGCCGTCTGTGGGAACCGCTACACAAAAGCTAAGTTCTCACTTATTTTCTATGTTTCAAGTAATGGGATCCTCAAGCAACAACAACACTTGGATCGAAGGAACCCCCTAGGGAGGTAGAATCGAAATGATTAGCCGAGATAAATTCTCGCAATCTTGCTCGTACAGAATCTCCCTAATTGTGAGGCCACTCCCATAGGTCGAACCCTACATGCTCTCTACAAGAGTTGATGGCCAACAAAATGTGAGGCCAGCCCCACAAGTCGAGCCCATCATGGTTCCCGTGGAAGTTGATAGCCAACAAACTTTGAGCCCGCCCTACAAGTCGAGCCCTCCATGCTGTGAACATTTACAATAAACAGAAGAAGAAGGCAAAGAGAAAGTTCCAGAAGAATGCTGCCAAACCCAAGAAACAGAGGAAGGACAAGGCATCAGATGCCTGTCATTTTTGCAAGAAGACCGGCCACTAGAAAAGGATCTGTCTTGCCGTCCTGGAATCGAAGAAAGGTAATTTCGAAACTTGTGTTATAGAAACCAATCTATTGGTAGCTTCTGCGTCCTGGTGTATTGACTCTGGGGTTTTAACTCATGCGTGTAACTCACTGCAGGGGTTCGAGGTAAGCAGAAGGCTGAGTGAAGGAGAAGTCACGCTCTACTTGGGGACTACTGCAACTGTTGTAGCCGCGGCCATAGGAACCGTGGAGTTACTTTTTA
This sequence comes from Nelumbo nucifera, assembly GCF_055504915.1. Taxonomy (NCBI): domain Eukaryota; kingdom Viridiplantae; phylum Streptophyta; class Magnoliopsida; order Proteales; family Nelumbonaceae; genus Nelumbo; species Nelumbo nucifera. The sequence continues at coordinate 37,634,637 of NC_142656.1, read as the reverse complement.
GAGAATGAACAATTGTACTGAAAGATTGTCTTTATGTACAAAATTTAAGGAGAAATTTGATTTCTATCTCAAAACTGTGTGTAGATGGTTATTCTGTCTTCTTTAGTAATACGATTACTATTAAAAGAAATAACAGATTCATCGCATACGGGGAACTAGAGAACGGTCTCTATGTTCTACATCCTTCACTAGAAATTAACATAGCCGAAACTACGTCGGCTGAAATCCCCAAGAAAAGAGCCCAAGATACCGTTAATCCCACGTGCCTGTGGCATTACCGACTTGGCCACATCGGTGTTGACCGTATCACAAGGTTGGTAAAGGATGGTCATTTGGATTTTCTAACTGTAGAAGACTTCCCACTTGTGAGCCTTGCCTGCAAGGCAAGATGACGAAACGGCCATTTAACGGTAAGCCTGAAAGATGTACAGGCACACTTGACCTTATACATACTAATGTATGTGGTCCCCTGAGTGTTAGGACACGGAATTAACACGTGTATTTCATCACCTTCACCGATGACTTTTCACGATATGGTTACGTGTACCTAATGAGACACAAATCTGAATCCTTTGAAAAGTTCAAAGATTTCCGACAAGAGGTCGAGAAACAGTTAGGGAGAGAAATTAAAGCCCTTCGATCAGATCGAGGTGGCGAGTATTTCTCTAACGAATTCAGGGACTACTTAAAGGACAATGGGATAGTATCATAGTTAGCTCCTCTTGCTACACCACAACTTAACGGTGTTTCAGAGAGGAGGAATAGGATTTTATTGGATATGGTTCGGTCACTTCTCATACACTCAGAGTTACCCACATTCTTTTGGGGTTATGCGTTAGAGACTGCGATTTACGTGCTGAATCGGGTTCCAACCAAATCGGTTCCAAACACTCCATATGAACTTTGAAGATTTGGGGTTGTCCAACACACGTTAAAAGAACGAGTGCAGACAAGTTGGAATTCAAGACCAGCCGTTGCCTATTTGTAGGCTACCCAAAAGGCTCTGTGGGTTACCTATTCTATGACCCAAGTGAGCAGAAGGTGTTCTGCAACTGAAATGCACAGTTCTTGGAAACCGATTATATCCTGGACACCCATCGTCAAATAGTTCTTGATAAGGAGAGCTCAGGAGTAGTGGGAGATGTCCCACAAGTTCCAGGTAGTGGCCAACCTAGAAGATCCACTCGGGTATCCAGGCCACCAGTTCGTTATGGTTATGACCAGGATAGTTACTTGGTGGAAACCTTGACTAGTGAGGAAGATCCCGTGACTTATGTGGAAGCTATGTTGGACATAGATTCCCAGAAGTGGGTGGAGGCCATGAGAGCAGAGATGGACTCAATGGAGACCAATGGAGTCTGGACTCTGGTAGATCCGCCCTCCGTGGTAAAAGCAATCGGTTGCAAATGGATTTACAAGAGGAAGAAGGGCCCCGATGGTAGGGTCGAGACCTTCAAAGCTTGTCTAGTGGTGAAAGGGTACACTCAGAAAGAGGGCATCGACTATGAGGAAACCTTTTCGCCTGTGGCCATGCTTAAATCCATTAGGATCCTGTTAGCTATAGCAGCATACCATGATTATGAGATTTGATAGATGGATGTCTTAACTGCATTCCTGAATGGAGATCTTACTAAAGATATCTATATGCAGCAGCCGCAAGGCTTCATCGCTACAGGTCAGGAAAACATGGTATGCAAACTTAATAGATCCATTTATGGACTTAAGCAAGCTTCTAGAAGTTGGAACATCCGTTTTGACTCTGCTGTCAAATTGTTTGACTTCAAGCAGAATTCAGATGAACCCTGTGTTTACAGAAAGTACAGTGGAGATAAGGTTACTTTCTTGGTTCTGTATGTAGATGACATTTCTACTCATTGGGAATGATGTAGGAATTTAACTACGGTAAAAGTATGGCTTTCACAACGATTCTCCATGAAAGACCTTGGAGAAGCCTCCTATATACTGGGTCTTCGACTCTATAGAGATAGATCTAAGCGGATAATAGGATTATCCCAATCTTCTTACATTAACAAAATAGTCAAAAGACACAGCATAAAAGACGTTCCCTATGCCTCTGTCGTAGGGAGCATCCTGTATGCCATGCTGTGCCCTCGTCCTGATATTGCTTAGGCAGTAAGTGTAGTAAGCAGATTTCAGGCCAACCTAGGGCAGGAGCACTGGACTGCTGTGAAAAACATACCTAAGTACATTCGAAGGACAAAAGAGTTTTGTCTGGTATTCGACGGTAGCTCACTACAGATCCAAGGGTATACAAATGCCGATTTCCTGTCGGATGCAAATGATAGAAAGTCTTCATCTGGATACGTTTTCACAATAGGATCATGTGTTGTTTGCTGGAAAGGCAGCAAATAGGGGTCCACTATTGACTCCACGACCGAGGCCGAGTACATTGCCGCGAGTGAGGCTGCCAAAGTAGCCGTGTGGATGAAGAAGTTCGTTCACGAGTTGGGAATAGTTCCATCCAGCACATCACCCATCCCGTTGTTGTGTGACAACAATGGAGCCATTGCTCAGGCTAAGGAGCCATGAGCCCACTCGAAGTCAAAGCACAGCGAGAGGAAGTACCACGTACTGCAGGATATTATTGGCAGAGGGGACGTCCTGATTCAGAAGGTAGCGTCAGCGGAAAATGTAGCAGACCCATTGACGAAGCCACTATCATAGAAAGTGTTTGAGAAAGATGTGGAAAGCATGGGACTCCCGCTTGTACTTGATTGGACCTAAGTGCAAGTGGGAGTTGTTGGACAGTTTTGTATGCCTTTAGCTTTAATCAGAATGATGTACTTTATGAGTTTATTGTAAATGAATAAAAGTGCATATTTGATTCATGTTCCCTTGGTATGTTTCTGTGTAATACCCTTAAACTGGACACTTAATGAGACTCGTGTTAGTTTAGAATGTTCACAGCCAGTGGGTCGGTCTGGGGAGACCTATCCTGATAAGGCTGATACTGTTGTGCCACCAAGTCGGTTAGGGTAGCCTGTCTCAGCTGCCAGGGTGAGACCCTAGGCACATACAGTGTAGGATTAATTGAATCTTTGAACTGGACCAGATTTCCAATATTGCCCTGGACCTTGGAGATTGATGGGCAAAACTGGAAAGTTACACCTAACCCCTAAACTCAATTATGATACTGCACTAGGTGTCGGATTGGGCGGTATTTGATGTACCAATCAGTTAGATCCTTAGCGGGAGTCAAAACCGTGGTATGTTGGGACAGTCTGAGAATTCATTTGAGTGGATGATCATAGTGACAGGATCAGCCCCTTCGTCGGACAAAGGTAATGATCGGGGATGCACTCTCACTGACGGAAACTAAGACTATCGACAGCCGATTTCAATTGTTGAGATTTGTTTTGCAAAGTATATTTTATATGAGATATAAAAGTATATATATATTATGGTTTCTGAAATGTTTGCAAAAGGTTTTAATTCCCGGGATCCACATAAGTAGAGAGTGCAACACTGTTCCTTGCTGCCGAGGGAGAGGTCCTCTCTTGCCGGGCAGTGTATGATCATTATGGGCTGTGAGAGGTTAAGTGTAAAACCATTGAGGATAATACCTGATGGGCTAATCTTGCATCTACCCACAGTCCCTAGGTGTTACAAGGTGGCTTGGCCCAGGGACCACTTAGGGTAAGTGTTGGGCCCATAGAGCCCATTTGATGGGTTTCATGGGGTGCACTGTCCATAACAGTGTATTCGGCCAGGCCTTGTAACAAAGGCTGGGCCGAACCCTTGTGGCTGATGTGTAGATCAATGCTTGGGTCCCACGCATACAAGGAAGCCCAACTGGACAGCAGTTAGGAAGGTTAAGTGAGCACATAAGCTTAATGGGCCTAAAGCCCATTTCGAACTGGACTTATTTAATAAGTTAAATATGGGCGAATTCTGAGATGGATCGGCAGATATGATAGGGTCTTAACCTATCCACTCTGAGAGTCCAGTTCTGAATATGATTCAGATCTAGAAACCTCCTAATGAGATTAGGGGAAGGCTGATCTAATCTACAGATAAGATAAGGGTTTATTCTTATCATCTAAAGAGAGGTCTGATCCAAATATGATTTGGATAAGCAACTCCTAATTGGATTAGGAGCTAATCCTTTGGGTTTAAAAAAGAAGGAGGGGGCGGCAACCTTTAGAATAATCAGATAATCAGATTCTCTTCAGTGCTGAAATTACAGAAGAAAGATTTATGCAATCCCTGCAAAGATCTTTCTTGCCGCCTCCTTCCTGCAGCCGCCAAACATCTAGTTCGAGTCTCCAGTTGTGGGAGAAGTCAAGATTCGATCTTGACATCAGTTCTTTGAGAAAGAATTAATAGGAAGTTGTGCTCACGTGCCATCCTGCTGTTTCTTGCGAAGGACAGAGTTCTTGGAGAGGAATGCTGCTGATTCTGCTCCATCCTACACTGCGCCATCTTCAGTGCGAGCAGTCTTTGGATCCTTCATTGGGTGTGAACACGTCCGTTGGGAGATATTATTTCTCCGTATCAGGTATAATCCTCTCCTACTCCTTTTGGTTCAGATCCGGCTCAATTTTGGTTCAAGATTGATCCTTGAAAATATGATTTTCTAAATAGGGAATGTGATTCCCAGTTGAAAGGGAGAGAAAAATTTTTGAAATTCGCCCCTTTATTCCGCAAGATTTGGGCGTCCATACGATGGATCTCTCTTCCCTTCACTGATGATGGGTGTTTTGGCAGCTCCCAACTAGTAGGTGACTTGGATGCCATGCTAGACAATTCGTAGCTAGAAGGTGGCTCGGATGCCTAGCTGAACAGTTCCTAGTTGGAAGGTAGCTCAAATGCCTAACTGAACGGGTCCTAACTAGAAGGTGGCTCGGATGCCTAGTTAACGGGATGTATGTAGAATTGGTCGACAAGCACGTCTCGTAGGTTGCCACCTAAACCTCAATCAGGTCGGCAAACCCTCGAGGGAGGACGCTCCTCACGTTGAGGTCACTTCGACCTGTACTAACGAAATACCACTGGTCATCCCTGGGCGAGGTGCTACTAGCCGCCTTGTCGGAGTGCTTGATTTGTGGATGAGATCGTCAGGTCAGCGGAGGTAGGTCGTTTGGTCAACGGAGGCAGGTCGCCAGGTTGGAAGAGGTAGGTCATCACGTCGGTGGAGGTAGGTTGCTTGGTCTGCGGAGGTAGGTCGCTTGGTCGGCGGAGGTAGGTCGCCAGCTGGGACTCCACCATTTTGGCTAAGGCAAGTCATTGCCTAAGTGGTGTCGAGATGCCATCTAGCTGTTCTGAGATGCCATGTGTCATGATGTTAGTGGAGGGCCAAATCTGCCCTCATCACTTAGGAATCCCCGTTTTCCTGACATATGTCTTATGAGACTGTTAGTTACTATCTCCACGTCATTGTCCCACCTTTTGAACTGTTGTACCCCTAGCTTTGTCATGACATGCTATTAGGGTCTTGTTCACCATTCGTGTACACCATCTAACACGTTCTTAAGGCTATTACGATGGTTTCCATCCCCGTTTGTGTTGTATAGTGGGTTTTTCCATTTCCACTCCTAAACTATTAAAAGGAGTAACAATGGACTTTATTAGAGAAACTTAAAAGCTAATAAGGAGAGAGAGAGAGAGGGGGGAGGGGAGAGGTGCTTCTTCAACTTTTTGTTAGTTAATTAATCGAATTTGCTTCAATTTTTTTTTTATTCTTTTCTGTTAGGAGAGTATATATGAATGTTGTTTTCATAATTATGAACTTCTGAAATCATTTTTGAACTGGTAAGTTCATGTACTCATTCATCTAAGTATGATTTCTTTTATTTTTGCTACTGAATTCAGATAGAGTTGCAGCCATGGAGCACTGCAATGGAGTGGCAGTGTCTTGAACAATCTATGACATGACCATCAAAGGCTTCAACTCTAACAAACTTCATTTAGATAAAAACCAGGAACATAATGTTTATGGAGAATTGTATTAGTAGTAGTAGTAGGTGATTGCCCAAAAGAAAATACAACCAAGAATGTAGTGATACTCAAGAACTTTAACCACAGGATATTCCCAAATGGAATGTAGATAGCTTGAAGGTGCAAATGGGGACATACTATGAAATGTCTTTTCTATTACATGCAAGTCACATTTTCTTTTTTTGTGAGTACTATGGACTTCGATCGGTTGGTCAAGTCTGCGAAGGTCCGGAGAGAGCGATGGGGTGGGGAGGAGAGGAGAAGGAGAGGGGGGGGGGGGGGGGAGAGATCCTTTAGGGAAACCCTAGGGTTAGGGCTATATAGTGGTGTCTTGCGTAGGGGGCTATTCTTCCTTTTATAGTTAGTTGCATGACTAAAGTCAAGAAAAGACATCAAGGAATTGCTCTTCCTTATTCAGAAAGGTGCTCATGATCTGCTGGGCATTTATTGGGTCATGCCAAGTCCGAGCATCGAAAAACGGTTCACTTGGGCTAGAAATGGAGTCGCCACCCATCAGCTATTGAAATGGAGGTGATGGGACCTCTATGAAGTATGTCAAAACCATTTTTATCTAAAAGTGACTCCAACGGCCTAAGGCACTGGATAAACTAGTTAGGGTAAGGCTCAAATGGGAGAGGGAAGGGGTTAGGCACCCCTTTCCCAGGTCCAGTAGGTGGGGCCCACATGAGAATCCAAACAACCACAATCACAAATTTGCCATTATTTAATCAAAAGCATAACAAAGATAATGAAAGCAACAAGTTAAGAACAAACCAACAAAAGAGAATCTACCCTATCAAATTTTATTCATTATTAAATTTTTATTCTTTTATTTTTTAATATTTTTGCTTTTTTATATATTCTTTATTTTTATGTTCATTTATTTTATTAATTTTTTTATTTATTCTCTTATGGTTCCTATTGTTTATTTTGCTTGTTGATTATTCACCTCATTTATTTATCCTATTTTATTAGTTTTTTATTCCTATTTATTCATTTTTTAATCTTTTCTTTTAATATATTCACTTTATACGACTAACCACTTTTAGTGATCCATTTTCCCTTCTTGTTCCTTATCCTGCACATGTGTTAATTAACCACCCAGATTTATTGATAAAATCCATTTCACAGTTCTTTTATTCCTATTTTGTGCATTTTATATTTTCATTTCTAGTTTGTTTTATTTCGTGAGATCGGTGCTTTCTCCTTCCATTCTAGTTCTATAAATAAAGAGATCTTTGTTCTAATACTCGTTTCCTGTCATTGCTCTATAACTTCCTTCTCTCTTTATCATTTGCTTAATATTTGTTTTCGTTTCTCATTTAGCTTCGAGAGTTGGTCGGTCAAGCGGACCTAAATCAGTCAGGATATTCAATTCAGACGCACCCATTCAATCCACTACAACCATAAAGAATTAATCCTTTCACCAGCTTATCAGTCGAAGAAAACCATAACCAAAACGTATAGAAGAGTTTGGTTTCCCCTCTAAATCACTACCAACATGACCACTTTCAAGGCCCGTATGCAGAGACCCCATCATCATCTTTATCATTCATCACAGGGGTCTCATTATCAATTCTGGCGCTGATCAAAATTTACAGAGAATAGATCAACTGAGCTTCCCAGTAACTTATAGAAGGATGGAGAAGATAAAATAAAAAAAAAGAGAGGAAATTACAGGTGAGAGGGGCTTACCTGAGTCGTATGTTGACCTGAGAACGATCGATGAACAAGAGGAACCGGCCGAACTTAAAGGTGCGCGTAACTCGTCTTCAGACCTCACGAAGCTAGATCAGGAGATTAATGGAGCATAAAGGTAGGTCCAAGAGTGAGCTTCACTGATTGGTCGAGGGTGAGAGCTTAACGTTGTTGCATCCATTTTCACTTCATGAATGATGAACACAGAAGAGATCTTAGTCGGTTTCAGTCTCAGATCATTAGCTTCTGATTCGGGTTCTAACTAGGAGATTGGGGAAAATGGTGATGCCTCAGAGATAGGTTGCTTTGAATTCCAGAGGTGACACAATTGAGCTACTGTTGCAATCGAAAGATTTGCACTATTGAGTGTTTGTTGCCACTGTCAAAAGGTCAGGGATGATGAACAACAAAAAGAAAACTGGGAAGATTGGCAGAGATAGAAAATGATGGAGAGAGAGAGAGAGAATCAGCGAGAAGAATATGAGGGAATGAGAGAAATTGAGGAGTAGGGGTTGTCGCTGCTGGTTACATTCAAAGACACCGCTGCAACAACTTGCGGCGGTGAGAGATCTGTTTGGGGTCAGGGATGCCGTAGAGACTGAGATAACAAAGAAACAAAAGGAGAGAGAAAGGGGGAGGGAGGAAGAAAAGAGGTTAAGAGAAAGGGAATTTTGCCACCGTTGTTCAAGGAAGAAGATGATGAACAATAGATTTCTTCCGTGTATGAGAGAGTTTTACTTATAAGGGGGTCGGTGGCATTTTGGTAATTTTTGGGAAATCTAAGGGTATTTTTGTAATTTTGGTATATGTGGTCAAACCATAGTTTTCAAAACCAGACCGGACCAGACGGTCGGACCAAAAAAACCGGCAACCGGTCATCCCCTGAGTCTGATTATACTATAAACCGGCAATTCCTTAAAAAACGTTGGATAAGTCAGAAAACCGCTGACCCGGGCGGTTGAACCAATCATAATATGAAACAATTATGTACTTTTACTCATATACAATAAATGTATCAGTACATCAATCTGATTGGAGCTAAAGGCATATACTGTCTAACATAGTGTAGTACCATAATTAAGTCTAATGGTTATGTGTAACTTTGTAGTTTTGTCCATCAATCTGCAAGGTCCAAGACATCTGAAAAATGGTCCGAGTTCAGTGTTTCAACCAAACACACACTACATGTGCTTTGGATCTAACCTTAGCAACTGAGAGAAGTTGCTCCAACTTCTTTGGTAGCAGATCAATGCCAGCCTTGATAGGATAAACTCCCCAAGTCTATTCAATGGCTGAGAACATTCTAAACTAATACAATTCTAATAAGTGTCCAATTTAAGGGATAATTTCATTGAAACATACCAATATCAACATGAAACAATAATGTACTTTTATTTATTTACAATAAATGTATCTGTACATCAATCTGAATAAAACTAAGGGCATACACTGTCTAACACCTACAATGACACTAGGTTGCTTTGGTAGACCAGAAAGAACCTTGCACAAATGTGCCAACGTATGAATTTTGTCACTCTAGAAGCATTGGCAACAAACACACTCCTATTACGTCAACACGAACAATGATTAGATTCTCTAGAAAGTACAAGTCTTGCACAAAAACATTTTGTTGATGTAGAAGCTATGGAGAATGTAGCCACGGTCTTCATGGCGCCAAAATTTTCCATTGTTAACCAAACATCCCAATTGATAATATACAAATAATTTCCAAAGGATACAAGGAATTATCATAGAAATGGCAAATTTGAACTCACCAGAAAATGCAAAACTGGATAGTCATGTAGCTTGTAATGTTAGCCTGGAGGGCTGATCTAGTGTTTCACCAGTAATCATTGCAAGAACATTCCCCACCCTTAAAATGATGAAATCTGTTTGAATCTCTAACAATAATTTCGCGACCTGTAATATTAGATACCTGCTTTCCAAATTCATGGCAGTCTTTACAAGCACGCATGTTTTTGAAGACCAAAATAGGGACATTACTAGGCAAGGATATTAGCCCAAAAGCAATTGCAAGCCTTTCACTGTGGTCAAGAAGTTGCTCTTTTCTCTCTTTTGGCAATACATACAGTGCATCGTCAAGACTGGGGTATTCAATCTTGTGATGCTTAAAAACCAAACGACTCACCTCTTCTAGCTTGGAGTGGATTTCTTCTGTTTGTGGGTGATGTCTATCACCCACAATAAATCTGTGTAACTTTCCCCGAACAGTAATCCAGCTGCAACCAACATCCTTCTTTAAATCTCTTTCAGCCATCACTTTTCTAATTCGGGCTGCCTCATCCCATTTACCAGCAGAAGCACACAAGTTAAACATGAGAACATAACCTGCAATATCTTCAGGGTCGAGTTGAAAGAGGTTTTCTGCTGCATGTTTCCCGATTTTGACATTACGGTGAATGAAGCATCCACCCAGTAAACTTTTCCAACTCATAGCATCAGGTTCAAATGGCATGGTTTTTATCAGTTCAAGGGCCTCTTCCAAAAGACCTGCACGAGAGTAGATATCAACCATGCAATTGTAGTGATCAATACTTGGTTCTACACCATACTCACTGGCCATTGAATTCAAATATCGCCTCGCCTCTGAGACCAATCCTGAATGGCTGCAGGCAGTGAATATGCCTATAAATGTAATAGCATTGGGTCTCACACCCAAGCCTTGCATTTTCAAAAACAGCCTCAAGGCTTCTGAAGCTTGACCATGATAAGCATAAGCAGCAATCATAGCAGTCCAGGCCACAATATCAGGTTCCCGTATCAGTTCAAAGGTTTGACGAGCATATTCTAACTTGCCAGATCTCGAGTACATAGTAACCAACGCACTTTCCCCATATAGGTCCGAAACAAGGCCTCTCTTTATGGCATCGCCATGTACTTGAACCCCCAAATTCAAATCCCCAAGCATTGAACATGCTTGAAAGATGCTAGTATAAATAAAAGAATTCAGCTTCTTGTCCTTGCTCCTTATCAATTTAAAAATTTCAAGAGACTCTTCGAACTTGCCAACTTGCAAATAGGCAGTGAAGACCGAACTCCATGATACATCATTTGGGTAAGAAATCTTCTTGAAAGCCCGACAAGCATCCCCTAAACTTCCACATTTTCCATAAAAATCCACGAGAGGAGTTCCCACTGAAACCTCATCGTCCATACCAACTTTAATAATGTAACCATGAACCTGCATTCCAACACCCAAGTCCCCCAAATCGCAACATGCTTTTAGAACAACTGAAAATGCAAACTCATCCAATTGAGTGCTGTCTACTAGCATTCTGACAAACAGTTCCAAAGCTTCATCCTGTCTCCCAGCTTGAGTATACCCCATCATCAACCCTGTCCAAGTTACAGCATTCTTATGAGCCATGTTATCAAAAACCATCTCAGAAGTTTCTAAGCAACCACACTTTGCATACATGTTAAGAAGGGCAGTTTCAACCAAAACATTAGGGATCGACCCAGTTCTAATCGCATAAGAATGTATTTGCTTCCCAAGAAACAAACATGAAGGGGAAACAATATTCCTTATCAAGCTAACATAAACCGATGGGTTCACTTCATGCCCCGCTACCTGCATGTCTGAAAATAAACTGACAGCTTTAACAAATATCCCATTCTGTGCATAGGCAGATATCATGAGACCCCAAGTAATTGAATCCTTTCCTGGCATTTCATCAAACAATTCCCGTGCATCTAATAAACTCCCACAATCACAGTACATTCGCAGAAGACAGTAGTCGAGAAACCTAGAACGGTTCCTAGCTGTTCTCTGCATGTGCTCGTGAATCAGTCTTCCATCCACTACATTTTTCATTTTTCCACATGTTTCCAGGAGACATTTATAAGAATAATTATCAACAGAAATACCGGTCGAGTCCATTTCCTCAAGAAACTCAAGGGCTTCTTTCACCTTTCCTTCTTTAGACAAAGAATGTAGATGTAAATTCTCAAGCAGTCCTCGTCGAGACTTGTAGTTCATAATCGGAGAGGAGTATCGGTTAAGAGATACCCAAGAGGGAACTCGAATACAATTTGTAATGTTTACAAATGGAATCTCTTTTGGAACTGAAAGTTTTGTCGAGTTGGGAATCAAGGAAAGAGAAGCCATTTGAGAGCATTCAATCATCCGCAATTTAGTTCAGGAAATAGAGAGAGTCAGAGAGAGAGAGAAACCACGGCATTCACTCCAACGAATGCAATGACTAGAGAAAGTCCTTTCTATATTAACCCTTTGGGTAAAATACAAAAACCTCCCCTGATGTTTCTGACAATCATAGAAACCTCTTCTATAGTTTTATTTTAGCAAAACCTCCTCTAAACTTTTAAAGATCTCAACAAATACTCCCTTCTGTCAGTGGTTCAGACAAAATACCAATAAATTACTAAATTGCCCCTGATTAATTGTAGAGAGTCAATAAAATATTTCAAAATGTTGAAAACAGTAGTCGAGAAACCTAGAACGGTTCCTAGCTGTTCTCTGCATGTGCTCGTGAATCAGTCTTCCATCCACTATATTTTTCATTTTTCCACATGTTTCCAGGAGACATTTATAAGAATAATTATCAACAGAAATACCGGTCGAGTCCATTTCCTCAAGAAACTCAAGGGCTTCTTTCACCTTTCCTTCTTTAGACAAAGAATGTAGATGTAAATTCTCAAGCAGTCCTCGTCGAGACTTGTAGTTCATAATCGGAGAGGAGTATCGGTTAAGAGATACCCAAGAGGGAACTCGAATACAATTTGTAATGTTTACAAATGGAATCTCTTTTGGAACTGAAAGTTTTGTCGAGTTGGGAATCAAGGAAAGAGAAGCCATTTGAGAGCATTCAATCATCCGCAATTTAGTTCAGGAAATAGAGAGAGTCAGAGAGAGAGAGAAACCACGGCATTCACTCCAACGAATGCAATGACTAGAGAAAGTCCTTTCTATATTAACCCTTTGGGTAAAATACAAAAACCTCCCCTGACGTTTCTGACAATCATAGAAACCTCTTCTATAGTTTTATTTTAGCAAAACCTCCTCTAAACTTTTAAAGATCTCAACAAATACTCCCTTCTGTCAGTGGTTCAGACAAAATACCAATAAATTACTAAATTGCCCCTGATTAATTGTAGAGAGTCAATAAAATATTTCAAAATGTTGAAAACAGTAGTCGAGAAACCTAGAACGGTTCCTAGCTGTTCTCTGCATGTGCTCGTGAATCAGTCTTCCATCCACTATATTTTTCATTTTTCCACATGTTTCCAGGAGACATTTATAAGAATAATTATCAACAGAAATACCGGTCGAGTCCATTTCCTCAAGAAACTCAAGGGCTTCTTTCACCTTTCCTTCTTTAGACAAAGAATGTAGATGTAAATTCTCAAGCAGTCCTCGTCGAGACTTGTAGTTCATAATCGGAGAGGAGTATCGGTTAAGAGATACCCAAGAGGGAACTCGAATACAATTTGTAATGTTTACAAATGGAATCTCTTTTGGAACTGAAAGTTTTGTCGAGTTGGGAATCAAGGAAAGAGAAGCCATTTGAGAGCATTCAATCATCCGCAATTTAGTTCAGGAAATAGAGAGAGTCAGAGAGAGAGAGAAACCACGGCATTCACTCCAACGAATGCAATGACTAGAGAAAGTCCTTTCTATATTAACCCTTTGGGTAAAATACAAAAACCTCCCCTGACGTTTCTGACAATCATAGAAACCTCTTCTATAGTTTTATTTTAGCAAAACCTCCTCTAAACTTTTAAAGATCTCAACAAATACTCCCTTCTGTCAGTGATTCAGACAAAATACCAATATATTACTAAATTGCCCCTGATTAATTGTAGAGAGTCAATAAAATATTTCAAAATGTTGAAATTGCCCTTGCTTCCCCTTCCTCTCACAATAGAAGGGAACAACGTGAAATTCTTCCCCTGATCTCCCTTAACTAGTTTTTCTAGTTGATTTCTTCTTCTTCTTCTTCTTGGGAGCCATGACCACATGGCCACAACTCTCTATAAGAATCATCTGCCACTGTGGCTGCTACGTTTACCCGCCATTACCAACTACTTCAATCACCATGTCCCTTCCTTTCTCCTTATAGAAATTGATCGGACGAGGCTTTTCGGACAAATACATGGTTTATTTGTTCTCTTTCAATTAAGAAACAACAAGAGCGGTTGTACTAGAGTGATATAGTGAAATGAAGTTGTGGGTTTTAAAGATCATAAAAGTGAAAACAAAGACATTGCTTGGATTTAAAGAATAAGCACTTATAAATGAGAGCTTATAAATGAGAACATTGGGGAGAGTGTGGGAACAAGAAAATACTCAAACTTGACAAAGGGAGAGACAAAAATGAGGAACACGAAAATATGTGCTCAGCAAATGAAAATAAGGGGGAATTGAGTCATGAACCCATGTTCTGTCTTCAAAAATTGATGCGGGTATCATAGAAACTCTATTGACAGTGGAAGGTAGTCCTAGAAAAAGAAAGAAGTGGATAGGGTGGAAACATAGATGTGGGTATCATAGAGAAACAGATGACAAATAAAACCCGTATAAGGGATTCTACAATTGGAGCCGCCAGTCATGGGAAAGAAAGAGAGAAATAGAGGCAGAGAGGTCTTTAGAGTGATGAGTTGAGGGAGGAAAAAATGTTTTTCCCCTCTTTTCTTGTTGTATTTGTTTCTGTTTTACATTTTCTTTCAAGGCTTTTCAATTCTCAGTAGAGAGAGATGAAGAAGAAGAAGAAGAAGAAGAAGAAATCAATGAGAAAAATCCATGAGGGGAGATCGGGGGAATGATTTCACGCCGCTCCCTTCTATTGCAAGAGAAAGGGGATGTACTGGCAATTTTGACATTTTGAAATATTTTATTGACTCCCTAACAATTAATCTAGGGCAATTTCATAATTTTATTGGTTTTCCGTTTGAATCACTAGTGGAAGGGAGGTTTTTGTTGAGATTTTTAAAAGTTCAGGGGAGGTTTCTACTAAAGTAAAACTATAGGAGAGGTTTTTATGATTGTCAGAAATGTCAGGGGAGGTTTTTGTATTTTACCCCAAACTTTAAAAAGCACTCACTGTGAAATGGCATTCACTCCAACGAATACAATGAAATTAAATCAGTACGTGGCAGCAATAATAATAATTTAAAAAGCACTAATGGCCTCAATAATATTTCTTGAATTTTCTAAAAACAAAATTTACCCCTTTATATTTAAATTTATTGATAAAAAATGAGGGTAAATAGGGTAATAGGTTCTTAATAGCAAATGAGTTGAAAACAGGTAATTGAAAGATATTCAATTCATTCATTTCTCTCTCATTAAATTCAACATTTAAGTTATTAACTTGCATTCATGTTCATTGAATCATATATTTAAGTCATTTTTGTTTCTTCTCATCATTAAGTTCTATTAATTAAATCCATTCTTAATAAATTAATAATTCCAATAACATAAAAGCTTATACTTTTAAAATCTACCTAGGAAAATCAGTGTTTTCATCTAGGTGGTGGTAAGAATTTAAATCATTTTGGGTCAAATGGGTTAATCCATGTTGCCACGACTAAACAATAAAATTAAAAAATAGATAAAATGAAAAAATAGATATTAAGAAAATTGAGAACATTTTTAGCATACATATTAATCAATAATAAGTATGATAAATAAGAAATGATTTTATTAATGATGGAAATGGAATATAAAATTTAAAACCAAATGGAAATAAAAACATTTTCTTATTCTCTCTCATTAAATCCTTTATTTAAGATATATTTTTTTCATCCTTAAATTCTTAATATTAAATCCATAATATTATTTTTAATAGTAAAAAAATAAATATTTTGAAAAGTAATTTGAAAACAAAACCATTTTCTTCCCTCCCAGTGGTGGGCAGCAATTTGACCATTTAGGGTCAAATGGAATAATAAATAAAGCCATAGTTAAATAATAAAAAGTTAAAATAAATAACTGTGAAATGTAAGAAGTATTTTTATTAATGATGAAAAATGGATTGCCAAATTCAAAATTTACCTAGAAATTAAATGATGTCATAGTCAAATAATACATTTTTAATAATAGAAAATACAAAGTATCACAAAAAATAAATAAAAAAAAAGATATAGAAAATTTTAGGCACATATCTGTTGTTATATATTTATAAAAACTAAAATATTGGGTGCACCTCTAATATTGTGCATTCATTATATTGAACAAAAATAAATTTTATACATAAGAAATAATTTTATCAATGATGGAAATGTAATTCAAAATTTAATGTCAACCTAGAAATCAAACAATTTTTATTTTTAGATGGTAGGTTAGTGGTTTGATTCAAATGATACCATAAACAAACAAAAATTAAGTGTTATAAGTAAAAAATATTGTGTATAATGTAAATGAAATATATAATTTAAAGGGAAAATTATAATCAAAGTCAGTTGTATATTTAAAATTAGGTTGCAGGTTGTTCTAGAAACTAACAAAAGTCTAACAATTGGCTCTACATTTCAAATTAGAAAAACCCTGCCATGTCATCAGAGGTTTATGTGGTTGTTGCCAACATGGGACTCTTAGTCCATGTTGGACACAACAAAAAACCTATATTGGAAATAGGTTCCTCCCTCAATCTTTCTCATTCTTCTCCCTCACTCTCCCTCTCGGTCAATATCTCATTTTCCCTCATTCTCTATCATTCTCTAGTTGGTGTAAATTTCATAGCCAAGAGTTTCTTGTGAATTTTTTTATCAAATTGGTGTAATAATTTTTGAACCATACCAAGTTGGTCTCATATTCTTTTATATGATTTGATTAACACCATATAAGTGTGTAAGCAAAAAACCGAGAGAGGGAGCGGGAGAGAAGATTGAGGGAGAATGATAGGTAAAGAGAAATTGATATAGAGAACGTAAATACAAAAACCAAAAACCATTTTTATTTATTTTCAAATCATATAGTCATTGAGCAGATAAAGATGGTTGTGAGGGAGATTGAGAGAGAGAGAAAGAAAGAGACTAAAAACTTTTTTTTTTATTATTTTCCAATCATTCAACATTAAAGGGCAATTTTAGTATAAGCTTTTTGTTGTGTCCAACATGGATTAAAAGTCCCATATTGGCAACCAACCACATAAGCCTTCGATGACATGGCGAGTGTTTTTATAATTTGAAATGTAGAGCCAACTTTTAGAGTTTTGTTGGTTTATGGACCAACAACCTAATATTAAATGCACAGCCAGCTCCGACTATAATTTTTCTTAATTTAAAACTAATCCAAAAGCAATGCTATTTTCTTATCTAAATGGTGGGTCAATGATCAAACTTTTCAAAGAAACCATGATGTCATAATTGAATAATAAATATTTAAGTTTATTTTTAATCATTTTGTTACTTTTGTTACTTTTCAATTTCTATCTTAACTACGATATATCTAAAATTCAAGTAATTAATATGAAGAAAAGTTTCTCACGTGCAACGCATGTGCTTAATTTACTATATAATAAAAGGAAAAATTCCATTTTAGTATCCTGAATTTTGGGTAATGTCAATTTAAATACCCATTTAAATGTGTATTGCAATACCCAAATTTATAAAAAGTGTCAAGTTGGTCTTGCCGTTAGTATTCCATCCGTTATCTGTCACGTGATGACATGTGATGATTTAAAATTTTCAAAATGTCAGAAATGCCCTTTAATCTAGTTTGAAGACCATTTTACCCTTTCCACACCTGTTTAACATTTGGGAATGTAGGGTTGAAGCTTAACAACAAAGACTGAGATCCACTATTGCATGTTAATTCAATCTACACTGACGGGAGAATTGTTGAATGGTCGGCGATCTATATTAACTAGGTACAATATTTGTTTTTTGGTTATTTTTCATTTATGTTTTCATGATGATGTTATTGGTGGCTCGGTTGAG
The DNA here is from genome assembly GCF_055504915.1 of Nelumbo nucifera. Classification (NCBI taxonomy): domain Eukaryota; kingdom Viridiplantae; phylum Streptophyta; class Magnoliopsida; order Proteales; family Nelumbonaceae; genus Nelumbo; species Nelumbo nucifera. The sequence goes on along the minus strand of NC_142656.1, from coordinate 37,617,060 downwards.
GAAGTGAGGCATTCAAAATACGAGAGTTTGAAAGGAAACTCATGGTGCTTTCCGCCATTTTCTTCTTTTATTTAAATCAGTTTTGATTCTGATGGATGGCAAGGGATTAAAGTAATTGCAGCGGGGAGAGAGAGAGAGAGAGAGAGAGCTGTGTTGAAGACCTATGACACCACTAAGCTCCAGTTCTCATCTTCTAGCTCATAATTAAATTCAGCCTAACGAACGGCCATCAGTTTAGATTTTAATTAATTCCTAGGGTGGTTTCTGAAGGGATGAGAGTTCCATCGTATGGACGCCCAAAACTTGCGGAATAAGGTGGGCGAATTTCAAAAAAATTTCTCTCCCTTCAACTGGGAATTGCATTCCCTATTTTAAAAAATTATATTTTCAAGGATCAATCTTGAACCATAAACTGAACCAGATCTAAATAAAAGCAGTAAGAGAGGATTATACCTGATACAGAGAAATAATATCCCCCAACGAAGGTGTTCACACCCAAGGAAGGATCCAAAGACTACTCCCACTGAAGATGGTGCAGTGCAGGATGGAGCAGAATCAACAATGTTATCTCCAAAAACCTAATCCGTCACAAGAATTAGTAGGATGGCGCGTGAGCACAGCTTCCTATCAGTCCCTTCACAAGGAACTGATGTCAAGATCGAATCTTGATTTTTCCCACTGATCTGGAGGTCGAACTGGCAGGTGATGTGGCGGTAGGAAGGAAGCGGTGCCTGCTGCTGCTGCCGTGAGGTGCGTGCTGCTGTCGTGCGGTGCCTGCTGCTGCCTAGTGTTGCTGTCGTGCAGTGCGTGTTGCGCTGTCGGGCGGTCTGTGCTGCCGGGCGGTGCATGCTGCGCACTACCGGGCGGTGCGTGCTGCGTGCTGCTGCCTATGACTGTGCCGCAGTGCACTGCTAGTTGGTGTGACCATAACATCTCACCCTGGCGGCTGAGACAGGCCACCCCAACCGACTTGGTGGCACATCAGTGTCAGCCTTATCAGGATTGGTCTCCCCAGACCGACCCACTGGCTGTGAACATTCTAAACTAACACGAGTCACATTAAGTGTTCAGTTTAAGGGTATTCCACAGAAACATACCAAGGGAACATGAATCAAATATGTACTTTATTCATTTACAATAAACTCATAATGTACATCATTCTGATTGAAGCTAAGGGCATACAAAAGTTGTCTAACATGAAAAGCAAATGCAGAAAAACATGACCTAAATCAAACTTTAAAACACAACATAAATTCTAACCTAAGTCCCCTCCCCTACACTTAAAACATACATTGTCCCCAATGTGAGGTTAAATGCAAAGAAAGGGAGAAAACAACTAAACTAGAAAAAAAAACGAAAAAGAAAGAAAAGAAAAATAGACTTCCCTATTTTTAATAATCATGGATTGGATCCTCTAATTCTTGTGGATGCAGCTTTCGGTGTGCTCCCCATCCATCCATCATGGGCGGGTTCAAATCTGAAATAGGGGCCTTCGTATCCAATTGTGCACTCGATTCTAGCTCCCCATTCATATCTTTTTCAAAAATTTCCTGCACAGTTGGATCAATAGTGTCAACCGAATAGATCGAATGATCTTCACTTGGGTACTTCATAACTTCAAAAATATTAAATTTAACAATCTCCCCGTCAAACTCAGCGGAGAGGGTACCCTCATCCACATCTATTTTGGTCTTGGCCGTTTTCATGAATGGCCTGCCTAATAAAAGTGGGGCAGAACTTGTGATCGTGTCCTCCTCCATCTTCAGAATGTAAAAATCAACTGAAAAAATTAAATCGTTAACCTACACCAATACATTCTCAACAATCCCTTCTGGGTAGGCGTTAGAACGATCGGCTAATTGAATAACAACTCTAGTTTCTTTTAAAGGACCTAATCTCAAATCATTGTAAATCGAGTATGGCATGACATTGATAGATGCACCTAAGTCTAGCATGGCATGCTTGATTCGCATATTGCCAATCACACAAGGTAGGGTGAACATACCTGGATCAGCATGTTTTTCTGGTAAGGTCCTCTTGATCATGGCTGAAATGTTCTCTCCAACTCTTACCTTAGAGGAGCTCTCGTTTGAGTCATGTACCTCCTCTTCTTCCTGTCCTTTATTCGCCTTCCATGGTGAGGTAAGTTCTAGCTGCAGTTCCTTCCCGCTTCTCAGCACCACTGCACTTACATTCTCCTTGGGGTTGACTACCGTTTGTGATGGTAGTTTCCCAGAGCTCTACGCCTCCAACTTGCTAATGGAAGTTGCAAGTTGGCTGATTTGGTTCCCCAAATTCTGAATGCTAGCTCTTGTTTCCTACTGAAATTGTTGAGTGTTAGTAGCAAGAGACTTAACGATTTCCTCTAATGACATACCTGAACTTGAGGGTTGATTTTGCGCTGTGATGGGTGCTTGATAGCTATAAATATATAACCCTAGCAAGTGCACTAGTTATCAAGTAGTATAAAATATCATTTTCATGGGGATTTAACAAAATAAGTATTAGAACCACAGTCTTCCCTAATTATTTTGGACAATCGAAATTCAACTTTGAGCAAGAACTACTGAAAATAAAAACTAGAAAAAGAAAAATAAAAGCAAAGGTGATCACCAACCGAATATGCAATGGATGAAATCGCTAGGACTTTTAGGTCCACCTAACTAATGTAATGAATATTAATGGATTCGATTAACCAAGATTATTTGCCATTTTCATAAGCTGAGTTCTTTCCAAATTTATTTAATATTCTCTCTCGAGATATACTAAAACTACGTCCATCAAGTAACCCTTCGATCTCTCGAGTAGAGCTCTCAAGATGAAAATGCATTAAGTCCAAGAAAAACCATTAAGTTCAGATGAATCATGTATATATATCTCTATATACCATTCAATTCACACTATGAATTATTCAGTCGATTATGTGAATTCCTCTCTCGATTCATTCACATAACACAAATCAATTAAGAGGTAAGCTCCTAATTGCATTAAGCATAATAATTCATAGACTATATGGAAATCACAATCTTGGATAAATCATAAAGATAAAAATATATTCATTAACATGGTTAGGCTTTTCCACAGCTCTAGCAAGAAACAAATCAGTTCATGATAAGAGAATTAAAGCAAACAAAGGGAAAGAAAGAACTCTTGAATTCGCCCATGGTGTTGAAATCTCCTCTTCTTGCCGCCACCTTCTTCTTAAAGTTTCTTGAATTCTTGATCACCTTTCCTCTGTTTCTTGACTTCTTTTCTCCTCCCTTGACTGATTGCTCAATTCAATTCGTGATCCCCTTGGGCTGGTGCCCCCAACTCTCATATAGCTTACAATTTCTTGGAGTTATCTCAAGAATGGATAATCCAACCTTGATCCAAACTCCTCATATCCTATCCTATCTTCCCCTCTCTCCTTATCTGAAACCTTTCTTAATCTTTCTAGAATTACATTTAAAAGTTTAAATCTAAGAGGACTCTCGAACTCTTGAATTCGAATGTGCTACTTTAATATCTTGGGCCGCCTCAATGTTCTTCTGCGAAATGGGCTTCAGCTGAGAATTGGGCCTCACTATGAAAATGCTCCATCTTTGGGTCCAGATTTTATTTCGATGTAGGCCGAATCTATGAAAGATCAAAACATGAAAGTTGTAGCTTTATCTCTTATCTTTTCAGTGGATCTTTAATTAGCACAATCGGAGTTCGGATGTGAAAGTTATGCCCGGATTACTGATCACTGCCGAAACTGTAAAAAACCCATCCGATTAGCCTTTCTTTGCTCCTAATGCTTTCTTTCATGCCCTGAATCAAAATACAAGAGATATGAGTCCAATTAAGTACTAATTAGGTATGAAAGATAAAATATTTGGGGATAAAAATGTAATAAATTCTACCCTCATCATTGCTGAATATTGGGGTTCTCGATTGAAATATAAGGGTTGATATCTCTGCTGTCCTCCTTGGTTCCCGTAGCTTAGATTTGGATGATCCCTCCACCCCGGATTGTGGTAATTGGAGTAGGGGTCATAATTTCATTGGGGCTGCCCCGGGAACCCTCTTATGACACTTACTTGCTGTATCCATCCTGTAGTGATGGACACATGTCCGTAGGATGACCAGGGATCGAACAGACACCACATACCCTAGCAGTTTGCAATTGTCCGACAGCTAGTTGTCTTATCAAGGCAGTTAGATCAGAGATTCAATTTTCTAAATTAACATGACTTACCTCATTAACATGCCTAATATTGCCCTCTGTTCTTGCGCCAAACTATTGTGAATTTTCGGCCATGTTGGAAATTAATTCCTTGGCCGCTTCGGGTGTTTTGTTCACCAAGGCTCCGCCACTGGCTGCACCTACCATACTTCTATCCATAGGCTGAAGCCCTTCATAGAAGTATTGGCTCAAAAGCTGTTCAGGTATTTGGTGGTGTGGACAGCTAGCAACAAGTTGTTTAAACCTTTCCCAATATTCATATAGCGTCTCACCACCAAATTGTTGAACTCCACATATTTCTTTTCTTATATTTGCAGCCCGGGATGCAAGAAAATATTTGTCCAAAAATATCCTATTCATCTCATCCCATGTGCGTATTGAACCGGGAGGAAGAATATACAACCAATCCTTCGCTTTATCACGTAAAGTAAATGGAAAGGCTATGAGTTTTACCTGGTCCTCGGTCATACCATGGGGTTTCATGCTTGAACAGACGACATGGAATTCTTTTAGATGTTTATGAGGGTCCTCACCTGGAAAACCATGAAATAGAGGCAATAATTGTATCAAAACAGATTTCAATTCAAAAGCTACCTCAAGAGTGGGATACGTTATGCATAAGGGTTGTTGGTTCATAATCGGTGCAGCCAACTCCCTCAATGTCCTCTCTCTATCAGCCATTCTTTCTCTTTCGAAAATGGGTAGATCACAAGCTGGTAGATCGAAATCTGAATTCACCCTTTTAGGTGAACAATCCTTCCTTTGTTTTGCCTCCTTCCTTAAACGACGGGTAGTCTTCTCAATTTCGGGGTTATACTCAAGTTCACCTCATTGAGAAGCACGAGTCATAAAACAAGAAAGTTAACAAAAAGAAGGTAATAGCTAAGAAATTAAAGTTGCTCCCTAGCAACGGTGCCAAAATTTTGACGGGTTGTCGAAGCCCTCAAAATTAGTACTAGTCCCACAATCAAATAATTGCAGTAAAAAGTGGTACTGGGTCGAATCCCACAGGGAGAAAATCAGTAATCTCTTAGCCGAATGGATAAAGTAATTGAGTGGAAAATTTAATAACTAAAATTTAAAAGAATAAGAAAGCAATAACAAACTAAACGAACAAGAGAAAATTAGTCTTACCGAATTCTGGTTCAAGGGTTTGGGTTGAATCGAATGGTCATCGATCCTAGGTAAATTTCAACATTCTTGCAATTCAAGCATTTAACCTTAGATTTATTAGGATAGCCATAATAAACCTTGTGTTTTCCTAATTCAGTTGACCAAACCCAGCATTCAATCAACACTTATCACCACTCAACTGGGTACGATAGCGTCCAAGTTAAATAGTGATAGCATTAAGATTTGTGAAAATAGTTAAACCAAAATAACAATAATTGAGATAGCTGCAATTACTGAATCTTGTTCCATCGATTCCTTTAGGTTGAACCATGTTAAAACATTAGTCAAAAGCTGACACGAACAATTGACCCCAAAAGATATCAACCTAATTGCTACTTGTACCATTATTCGTGACAATTACGGATCACCGAAATCATGGATAGTAGTAGGAAAATCAACATTAATTCAGTTTGTCAAACTAATTAACATCAACATCCAACAAAAATATGCACAAGAATCATAAATACTTGAATTAAAAAGCAAAAAAATAAATAAATTAACTACAGAACCTCACAATGACACAATTGAACCTCCCCCCTTGAACCAGAAAAAGAAGCTTAGCTGCTCATGATCTGCGCAATCTCCATGCTTTGCTTCTCCATAGCCGAACTACTTTCTTGAGCCTCTTTGTCTTCTTGATGATCTCTTGGATCTGGGAGTAAGTGATGCTAGAACTGGTCTGCCCCCCTCTTTATATAGCAGAGGGAGATGGTTGCTTTCCAACTCCTTTTAGGAGATTAACTTCAAATTAGAAAGTCCTAATCCATTTTTGAACTAATCATATCCTATCTCTTATCTAGTGATCTAATCCAATCTTCTTATCTTGATAGGATTACATTCAAGACTTTAGATCTGATAAGACTCTCTCTCATGAGGTTACATTCGAAGTTGGGACTCTTGGCTCTTGAATTCGAGTTGGGCTGCTTTAAAACTTGGGCTGCTATAAGGCTCTTCTGCGAATTGGGCTTCAGCTGTGAAATGGGCCTGGCTGCGAACATGCTCCGACGTCGGTCCCAGTTTGGTAATCGATGCGCACCGAATCTGCAAAAACCCAAAACATAAAAGTTGTGGGAATTCCTTTCATCTTTCTAATGCTTCTTGAATTTCCCAATTTAGAATTCGGAATTGAGAGTTATGCCCAGATTACTGAATGTCGCCGAAACTATGCAAAATCACCCGATTTGCCCTATTTTCTTCCAATTGCCTTGTTGATTGCCCTGAATCGAAATACAAGAGTAATGAGTCCATTTAAGTGCTAAATAAATGCAAAAAGTGAATATTAGGGGATAAAAATAGGGTTCTTTTTTGTCTCATCAATGCATCACATTTACACAGAGGAGGGTGCCAAACCAAGTAGGGAGAGGCAAAGAAGGTTGAACCCAAATACGAGAGAGGTGGTCAAGCAAGAAGTAGTTAAGTGGTTAGATGCGGGTATTATCTACCCGATTTCAGATAGCAGTTGGGTAAGTCCTACGCAAGTGGTGCCTAAGAAAACTGGACTCACCGTGGTCACTAATGATCAAGGTAAAGTAATCCCTACCTGACTTACCATGTGGGATGGAGAGTGTGAATCGACATTAGGAAACTCAATGCAGTCACGAAAAATGACCACTTCCCTTTGCCCTTCATTGACCAAATTCTAGAAAAACTTGCTTGGCAAAAATATTTCTACTTCTTAGATGGGTATTCTGGGTATAACCAAGTAACAATTTACCCCGAAGACCAAGAGAAAACTACTTTTACCTGCCCTTATGGAACATTCGCCTTCCGACGAATGCCGTTTGGATTTTGTAATGCACCAGCAACCTTTCAGAGGTGTATGACGGCAATTTTTTCGGAAATGGTGGGTGATTTCCTAGAAATATTTAGGGATGATTTCTCTGTCATTGGGGATTCCTTCGAAACATGTCTCGAATACTTACAAAAATTTCTTCAATGATGTATCGAGACAAACTTGGTCCTCAGTTGGGAGAAGAGCCATTTTATGGTCAAAGAAGGCATTGTTTTAGGTCACATAGCTTCCAAACGGGGTATTGAGGTGGATAAAGCAAAAATTGACCTAATCTCTAAACTTTGACCCCCCACTTCTGTCAAGCAAATCCATTCTTTTCTTGGACATGTCGGCTTCTACCGATGATTTATTAAGGACTTCTCCCAGATTTCTAGACCATTGTGCAACCTTCTAGCAAAAGATGTCCTATTCAGTTTTGATGAAGCATGTCTTAAGACTTTCGAATACTTAAAAGAGGCACTGACCAAGGCACCAATTCTGCAACTTCCTGACTGGTCTTTGCCCTTTGAAATCATGTGTGATGCCTTTGAGTATGCCATCGGAGCTGTTCTGGGACAAAGGGTGAATAAACGTCCTGTGGTAATCTATTATGCAAGCCGTACACTATCGGAAGCCCACATGAATTATACCACCACAGAGAAAGAACTGTTAGTTGTTGTATTTGCTCTGGAAAAATTTTGCCCTTACCTATTAGGCACTAAGGTTTTTGTATACTTTGATCACTCGACCCTAAGACATTTGTTGTCAAACAAAGAGGCCAAACCCATGCTCATTAGATGGATCCTTCTATTGAAAGAAATTGACCTTGAGATTCAGGGCAAAAAGGAGTACAATAATGTGGTAGCTGACCATCTGTCCTAAATTCAAATTGAAAAAAGCGAGCCAATCCATGACTATTCCTTCCCAGATGAGCACCTCTTAGTTGTCTCTCATAATGCTCCCCCGTGGTACTCTCATATTGCCAATTACTTAGTGTAATAGGTAAAATTCCCGAGGGGTGGCTTAAGAATGAGAAAGACAAATTCTTTTCTCAACTCAACTACTACTTCTGGGAAGATCCTGATCTATTTCGTATCTGTTCGGATCAAGTGATCCAGCGTTGTGTCTCCGAGTCTGAACACCAAAGCGTTGTTAACTTTTGTCACACTCTCACTTGTGGGGGCACTTTTCGGGAAAGAAAACTGCGGCCAAGGTTCTGCAGAGTTGTTTTTACTAGCCGAGTTTATTTAAGGATGCCCATGTCTTTAGCCAAAATTGCTTAAGATGCCAATCTATTGGGAATATGTCCCATAGAGACATGATGCCACTTAACCCTATTCTAGTTGTATAAATCTTTGATGATTGGGGTATTGGTTTCATGGGACCATTCCCGCCATCATCTGGTCACGAATACATCTTGGTGATCATTGATTATGAATCAAAATGGATTGAGGTGGTGGCAACTCGAACCAATGATCACAAAGTCATCATGAAATTTGTTCTCACCCATAAGATAATAACCCCCTACCATTCCTAAACAAATGGTCAAGTGGAAGTGTCCAATAGGGAAATTAAAAGTATTCTGCAAAAGTCCATTAGGCCTGACCAAAAAGATTGGTCCGACAGACTGGATGACGCACTTTGGGCTTATCGGACTGCCTACAAAACTCCCATTGGAATGTCTCCTTATAGGCTAGTTTCTGGTAAAGCATGTCACCTTCTTGTCAAATTAAAACATCAGGCTTATTGGGCCATCAGAAAGTTCAATCTAGATTTCGGCCAAGTTGGATCCCACCGAGCCTTGCAATTAAGTGAACTAGAGGAATTGCGCAATGAGGCTTACGAAAGCTCGCGCATTTATAAAGCCAAAACAAAAGCCTTCCATGATAAAAACATTTCAAGAAAATCTTTTGAACCAAATCAAAAGGTCTGGATTTTTAATTCTAGGTTGCATTTGTTCCCTAGTAAATTAAGGTCTAGGTGGAACGAGTCATTTATTGTGGAAAAAGTGTTTTCGTATGGTGCAGTTAAAATTGTTGATCCAAAGAATGGAAGGACATTCAAAGTCAATGGTCAAAGGCATAAACCATACATAGAAGGAGTATCTGAGAGTAGTGGAGTTGAGAACTTTAGTCTGAGTAATCCAATTGTGTTTGGCTAAAAACGTTAAACTTAGCGCTGGTTGGGAGGCAACCCAACGAAGTTTAATTTTAGTTGTCTTGTTAGAGTTTGTCTTTTCTTTTGAATAAGTTTTAGAATTCAATTGGCAAATCCTGAACCCATATTGAATCCTTACCTCTTAATTGTTCCCTTTGGCCCAAGTCCCTTTTGCATCATTCTAGTCATGCCATTGGGGATAATGGCATCTAAGTTTGGGGTGAGGAAAGAGAGAAAATTTTGAAAATTTGAGAGCAAAATTTTAAACTGAGAAGCTAAACCTTTAAATATGTAGAATTAAAATTTCACTAATAAATTTAATTTTTTTTTCCATTAAAAGAGATTCCCAAACAGAAAACGTTAAGGAAACTTATAAAAGAATATTGAATTTTGTAGAAATTGGTAGCAATGATAGGTGTCAAAATTGGTCTTATTTCAATATTTTCGAAACCGTTCAGAAATTGGAAAATACTCCCAAGTTTGCCCCTGGCAGGATAAGAAGCGAAAGATTGAGAAATTAAACAAAAATTCTTCAAGTCATTAGAGATAGTGGACTACCCTGAACAGTGTTTCCAAAAAAAGAAAAGTCAATGGACACCCTGGACTTAGTAACTGGGTCTCTTCACCTAAATCAAGTGTCGAGATTCACGTCAAACGGAAAAGGGAATGCCAAAGACAATCACAACCGGGTCTCTTCACCTAAGGCAAGTGTCGAAATTTGTGTCAAACGGTGGAAGGTAGCAATAAAAATAAGTGTGCATATCAAAGTTCAAGGGTAGAAATCCATTGTCAAAAATGGTAAGAATACCTGTCTGATTTTGAAATTAATCTCAGATTTTCTTGACAAACTACAAATGGAAGAGTATATAAGATTTTTAAGCTAAGTTTCTAAAATATTCAAAGCAAAACAGTTTTACCCCTTAAGCCCAATACTGGTCTATACAAAGTTTGAGAATTCTGGAATCAGAATACTTGGCTAATTTTGTTAGGGATGATCTTGCAATGGGAATGATCTTCTTACTCAGTGTAATTTTAAGGCTGCATTGCTAAGGGACTAGCAATGGTTAAGTTGGGGGATGTGATAATTCTGTATTTTGATGCCTTAATGGGCATAATTTTAGGGTTAACTAGGCCTTAGAATAGTTAAAATGTGCCATTTTCCCAGTTAAATTCAATATTGTGACTTTTGAGGGTCCCTGTGCAAATCCTGGGGAAATTTGGAGAAGTTTCAGGACTGAAATGCAGTTTTTGGGAAGCTTATGTGAATTCCAGCTAAGAGAGGGGGTGTTTCTGTGAAAAACTGAGCACAAGAGGGCGCCTCCTATCTGCCAAACCCAAATAGACGCCCCTCCCACTAAATTAGCATAACTTTCTCTCCTCATTGAAACCCTAGGCGCCACCCCCTCATACTTTTCTCTCTTGGCCGCACTAGGCTATAAAATCTCCACCATCCACTCTCTCCTAACCTCTAATCTCAACCATCCAAGCCTTAGCAACCTCTCATACCCTTAGATCTCTCCCTAAACAGCATCCTAGCCTTACACCTCACTCCTTAAACCTCAACCAATCACCTTAGGGTGCCACACCACATGGACCAATCACCTTTCTCCAGCTATAGGCACCCAAATCTCAGCCCTACATAATATTGGGCGTCCTCTCCTTCTTTTCTCAGCCTTAAGATCACCTTAGAACAATCCTAACCCTCCATTCTCAACCCTAGGGTGCCCATATTTCTACAAAAACCCAGCTGCCACCCCTCTCTCTCTCTGTGTAATCCCAAACCTATCCTTCCAATAAAAAGGACCCAAGGGGCCCTAAGAAGGGGTTGGTCAATTCACCCAATTCACAAGGCTAAGGTTTCTTGAGGAGTTCAAGGGTTGTAGAGGGGAAGGACGCCCAGATCTTGTCAGGAGGGGTTCCTGCAAACAGTCCAACCAATCTGCAACTACCACCACTGGATTTGATCAGCCATCCCTTTCATTTCCTTTATTTTCTTTTATGTTTTTTTTTTCTGGAAATCTTTTAGATTTAAATTCGGTTGGATTCTGCCCTTAGGTAAGATGGAAAGCTATTCTTGAGAAGTTCAAGGGTAGAGGAAGAGGAGAATGCCCAGGCAAGAGGAGGGGTTCCTGCTTGTAGTTCGCCTAGCCACTACTGCCACCTCTGGATCCGGGTCCCAACCAGTTTCCCATAGTTTTAAACTTACTTTTTACGCATGTTTTTATTTTTCGTTCTTTAATTTTCAGTTTCTATTTTATTTCTACAATTTATTTTTACCAAATTTAATTTTTGTCTTCCTTTCTGTAGATCTGAAATTCGGCCAAGTAAGACGGAAGGCCCAGCTCGAGGAATTTAAGGGTCAAAGAATAGATCCGTAGACTACTACCTCTAACCAAGTTGTAGATTTTTTATTTAGTTTTTTATTTCTGTTATTTATTTATTTTTCTGCAATTTTTACTTTCAGCATTGTTAGAATTTTATTTTAATGGATTCCAATTCAATTAATTAAATTTTGTGTTTCTGCAATCTCAAATCTTGTTATTTTGTCTGGATTGAAGTACGTAACAATTTTTCCCTTGCTTCCCTTTGGATACAACCCCTTTCTCACCACTAATTGTGTTTTGTAGTTATTTTGAGAATCAAAAAATTTATAAATATTGAAACTGGTGTTCCGAAGTGGTTAATGACACGTTTCCGGACACACCAAGGTACCAAGCTACTAAACAACAACAAAGAAAAAGGAACATGGAGATTTTTTTAAGGGACAAAAGGTTAGAGGAGGAAATTTTCTTGTTGAAATTCCAGTCAAGGTTGAAATTATTGTAGTGCAAAACCTTTTTTCCTGGAAGGTATAGTACCATCCCAAGTCCTAGAAGGCAATTACAACTGTTATACAAAAATGAGAAAAGCACAGTGGTGCCATCCTAGAAATATCTAGTATTTTGATGTTTGCATTAGTGATTGATGTGTCAATTAGAAGGATTCTATAGAGCTTAGAAATTTGTTATTTGATGTTGTACATTAATAGATTTTGATTTTTGATGTTATGCATTTCAAATTTGTTAAGATCTTTGTTGAAGGCTTACATTTTATAGTTGATGTTGAAGTTAGAATCTATCATTTGATGAAAGCCTATGGATTTTGATTTAAATCTTTCCGAGCTTATGTGGTTTTGATTTTTGCCGTTATAGATGTTGATATCTAATATTTGATAAAAGAATGTTGAGCTTTGATTAGTCATGAAATTTCTATTTGATGAAGGTTTATAGAGAATGTTTATGGATATTTGATTTTTTATGTTTGATGTTGAAAACATTTTGGAAACTTAACAAAGGTCATGTGATCGCTATAACGCATGTTGTCATTCTGATAGGTAACAAGAGTTTATTAGATTGGAGTATGCAGTGTGGTGTTGAAGTAAGTCAAATGTCCTAGTAATGGTTTAGACTCCACGAAGATGGTTTGAGGGCAGGGTGGTTTGATTACAAGTTATCAAACTTTCTATACTTTTGGACATACTGGCGCACACTAGGAACAAAAGAGTTTTGAACTTTATAAATGATTTTAGGAATGTGCCTAAAAAGTTTTTTTTTTACTTATGATTATAGTATGAGTGGGAAAGCTACTGATTGATTTGCCCGAAGGGAGCTCACTCAGGGTGAAAGATTTTTGTATTTCTTTACATTGGGATTTTTGGATTATGCCAAGTTAATACTTTTGATTGATCTTAGGATTATGCCTGACGGCGAGCCATACGTAGCGAGAGATTTTGATGAATTTTGATAGATTTTGGATTATGTCCAAAGGCAAATTGCACAAAGCTAGAGATTTTGATGAATTTTGCATTATGCTCGGAGGCAGATCGCACAAAGCAAAAGCTTTCGATGAATTTTGATGGATTTTGGATTATGCCCAAAGGCACATTGCACAAAGTAAGAGATTTTGATGAATTTTGATGGATTTTAAATTATGCCCAAAAGTAAATTGCACAAAGCACAAGCTTTTGATGAATTTTGAAAGATTTTAGATTCTACCTGAAGGCAAATCACACGAAGTGAGAGTTACACAAAGCAAAAGCTTTTGATGGATTTTAGATTATGCTTGAAGGCAGATTGCACGAAGTAAGAGATTTTGATGAATTTTAATGGATTTTAGATTATGCACGAAGGTAGATCACATGATGCGAGATATTTTGATGGATTTTAGATTATGCCAAAAGGCAGATCATACGAACTGAAAGCTTTTAATGGATTTTAAATTATGCCTAAAGGCATATCACAAAAAGCAAGAGATTTTGATGAATTTTAATGGACTTTAGATTATACATAAAGGCAGATCGCATGAAGTGATAGATTTTGATGAATTTTGATGGACTTTAGATTATGCCTGAAGGTAGATCACATAAAGCAAAAACTGCACAAAAAGAAAGATTTTGATGAATTTTGATGCGTTTTAGATTATGCACAAAGGCAGATTGCATGAAGTGAAAGCTTTTGATGGATTTTAGATTATGCCTAAAGGCAGATCGCACAAAGTGATAGATTTTGATGAATTTTTTATTATGCTAGAAGGTAGATCGAATGAAGTGAAAGCTTTTGATGAATTTTGGATTATGCCCAAATGTAGATAGCATGAATTGAGAAATTTTGATGAATTTTGATAAATTTTTCATTATGCCTAAAGGTGGATTGCACAAAGTAAGATATTTTGTTGGATTTTGAATTATGATTTGGGATTTGGATGAAGATTTTTGGAACTGGAAAAGTTAGATTATAGCAATTTGATGAACTCATGTAAAAGGATTTTGGGTTAAAGAAAACTTGATGCAAAGATTTTTAAGTAATTTTGGATTTGGATGAAAGAATTTTGGATAGATGATGCAAAGAACTTCAGATGAGGTCTATAGTGAAAGAAAATTTGATGAAACATTTTGGATAATGAAAGCAATCTATATAAAAAAAATTTAGATGGTTTGGATGAAAGACTTTCGGATAATTTTGGATCTCAGGAGGATTTTTGGATGATTTGGAAAAGATTTTTGGATGATTTGGATGAAGGAAAAAGGATACCATTGAGCTTTTCATTTTTTTTCCTTTTTCTCTTGTTTTTTTAATTTAAAAAAATGGATTAATAAGTTGGGTAGAGATTACATCTGACAAAACAATGGCCTGCCTACCTTAACGGGCTGTGAGATTTGACCATTGAAACACTATTGGTTTTAGAGATATGTGTCCAAAAAAATATTAGATGCTAACTAAAAATTCATTTTAGGAAATATTCGACCAAGGGGTAGTTGCCTCTTTTGCGCAAAGTCCGAATCCTGATGACTTATTGAAAAAAGTATTGCCTTTCCTTGTGATTAGGTAATCGATTTGGATGATGAGTCAAACATCTTCTGTTTTGACATTCTTGCCCCAAATTTGGAATGTATCTTTTTTGTTTGCCTCTTTTGCCCCTGATTTAGTGCTTCTAGGTTCAAACTCTTCTCCTTTTCTTTTCTTTTTTTCCTCTAAGGTGCTTGTACTTGATTTTGTCATTATTATCAAAAAAGCTTTATCCAAGGGCAACTTGCTAATCTCTCAAAGATCGATGAGGCCTTATTAGATGGGATGAATGTGGCTTAGGACAAGGTTCAGAACCAAAAGATAAGAGGCTCAAATATTCTTTTGACATAGGTTTTAGATGCTTGAATTGACAAATAGGGCATGTAGCACATTTTTGCCCTTTTTTCTTTCTTTCTTTCCCTTGGGATGAGAAACGCTTTTCATGTCTTTCAATGCCATGAGGATACATCTTTCTTGATCTAGCAGGACTTTATGTTGGGATGAAGAATGAGGTGCGGGCAAAATAAAATTAGAGAATTGATGTTTAAACTTACTAGCTCAACTACCTCAATTTGTTTTTTTTTCTTTTTTTGCCTTTATTTTCAAAATCGCACTTTGTTGCCCCATTTTTTCCTTTTGACTTTTTTCTCTTTTTTGACTTGGTGTAAAGGCATTTGAGCATTTGACATATGTCTCTTTGGACAAGGGTTTAGTTAAAGAAGAGCCTCAAAGGGTTGGTCAGTGGATCAAAGAGAAGGTAAAATGATCGATAGATGCCCTCCCGTCATCTCTTGAGTCTATGTGTAACTCATAAAATGAAATACATGTTAAATTTGTCCCTAGTTTACTACTCAAAGGAGATTTCTCTTTTCCATGCTTTTTCTTTCTTTCTCTTTTTTTTGTTTTTTTTTCTTTGCCTTTCAGATTCATGCGTCCTTGGAAACTTGTGGGTTTTGTCAAAGGAAGGTTTTATGAACGGATCAAATGGGCTAACTATTGTTTTAATGAGTGATGAGGGACCAAGGGTGCTGATCGGCCAACGATGGCCTCTAGTCCTTTTTTTGATTGATCAACAATTGATACTAATTTTGATGCCTTTAATTTATGCTAACTCAGGAGTTGTTGTTGCAAGTTGACTCAATTGCCCTTATTGCCTTCAGTGCCTATGTTATTTGGGGCTTGCGTCCTCTTCTTCGAATATTTCCTTCTTTTAATTTCAATTTAATAACCATTTTTCTCAAGAACATATTGATGGGACTTGTTGCAAGTTTTTGATCATCAAATCTAGATACACTAGAAGGATAAATTGAACCTACTTGAATTTGTTATTTTGTCAGGAGTAAACATTAGGACACAAACATAGATTGACAAAAGACACAAAACAAACTTTGATTAAGTAAAAAACTGAGTACACAGAGTTTTAAGGCACAAAGAAAAAGAAAGTTCAATGTAAATGTGATTTAGGCAGCAATATGTCCACAAACTTGAGCTTAGGGTTGTATTGGCCCTCATCAATGAGGCATTGGATAGAATATTTCAATTGCCAGCATTCATTACTATCATATCCTTGTCCTTGAAGGTAGGCACAATGAGTCTTTTGGTTGAAATTCCATGGATACAAAGGAAGTTTCTAAGACAACAAATGAAAGTACCCTCTCTCGACCAAGATGGGCAAAATTTGGGAAGTTTGGCAAGGTAATAGGCTAAACTTCTTCACTTCTTTCTAGGATGGTGTAGGATTTGATGGTGTAAAAAAAACTAGTTGTGTTGCTCTTGTGTGAGAAATTAACCAATCAACTTTGGAGGTTAACAGGTTCACTTATTTTCGAAGTTCTTCAATCTCCTATTGGATTTTGCATTGATCTCTAATAGGTGTGGTCATCTTTCCTATTAAGAGCATTAGACTTTAGATGGGATTCACACATGCATGAATGTTAGTGAAATTGTACATAATATGTGTCCATGCAATACAGAGATGATGCAAGCAATGCCAAGATTATAAGGGTTGATACTTAGGGTTGTCCGGGTAGAAAACCTAGGGTTTTTTAGGAGAAGCTGAAAGGTGTTTATTTGAGAGTCCTAAGGTTTTATTTTTATTTTATTATCTGGGTCGCACCCAAACACCACTACCTAGACTGCCTACTTACCCCTTGTGAGGGATCAGACAAGTCGTAGTTCTTAAAAAGGATACAAATTTGATTATATATTTTAGTTGCTTAAGGTTTCCTCCAGTTGCTTAATGATTAAGAAAAGATCTCCTAATCATATCAGGAGTTGCCCTTATCCAAATATAAATTTGAATTAGGACTCTTCTTAATCCTATCTACAGATTAGATAAGCGTTTGGTCTCGTCCTAATCTCAGATCTACCCCTTGTTAATGACAGATCAAATCAGCCTAGTTCGAAATGGGCTTTAGGCCCAATAAGAATCAAGTGCTCAAAAGTCTTCCAAACTGTTGCCTAGCTGGGTTTCTTTGTATGGCGTGGGACCTAAGCATTGATCTACACACCAGCAATATGGGTTCATCCCAGCCTCTGTTACAAGGCCTAGCCGAATTCACTAGAGGGCCCATTGAACCCCCTGAGCCCATCACATGGACCCTATGGGCCCAACACTTACACTAAGTGGTCCCTGGGCCAAGCCATCTTACAAAAACCCTGGGACTGTGGGCAGGTGCAAGATTAGCCCATCAGGTATTATCCCAAATGGCCTTACACTTAACCTCTCAACCCATAATGATCAAGCACTGCCCAACAAGAGAGGACCTCTCCCTCGGCTGCAAGGAACAGTGTTGCACTCTCTACTTGCATGGATCCCGGGAATTAAAACCATTTGAAAATATTTTGAAACCATACTTAGATATATATCATATATATAAGTTTTGCAAAACAAAATTCCAACGATTGAAATCAACTGTCGGCAGTTTGATTTCCATCAGAGAGAGTGCATCCCCGATCATTACCTTTGTCCGACAAAGGGGTTGATCCCGTCACTATGATCACCCACTCAGATGAATTCTCAGATTGTCCCAACATACCTAGGTTTTGACCCCCGCTAAGGATCTCGCTGATTGGCATATCAAAGACAGCCCAATCCGACACATAGTGCAGTACCATAATCGGGTCTAGGGGTTAGGTGTAACATTCCAGTTTTGCCCATCAATCTCCAAGGTCCAGGGCAATAGTGGAAATCTGGTTCGGTTCAAGGTTTCAAGTAATCCTACACTGCGTGTGCCTTGGGTGTCACCCTGGCGGCTAAGACAAGCCACCCCAACAGTTGGCAGCACACCAGTGTCAGCCTTGTCAGGATAAATCTCCCTAGACTTACCCAATGGCTGTGAACATTTAAAATCAACACAAGTCTCATTAAGTGTCCAGTTTTAAGGTCTTACACATAGAAGTATACCACACAACATGAATCAAACATGTACTTCATTTATTTACATTAAATATCAAAAGTACATCAAAACTGATTGAAGCTAAAGCCCTACAAAAACTGTCCAACAGCTCCCACTTGCACTTAGCTCCAATCTGGTACAAGTCGGAGTCCCATACTTTCCAGGTGTTTCTCAAACACCTTCTGTGTGAGTGGCTTAGTTAATGGGTCTGCCACATTATCCGCGGATGCTACTTTTTGAATTAGGACGTCCCCTCTGCCAATGATCTCCCGCAGTACATGGTACTTCCTCTCAATGTGCTTTGACTTCGAGTGGGCCCGAGGCTCCTTAGCCCGGGCGATCGCTCCATTGTTGTCACACAACAACGGGATGGGTGATGTGCTGGACGGAACCACTCCTAATTCGGGAATGAACTTCTTCATCATCACAACTTCCTTGGCAGCTTCACTTGTGATAATGTACTCGGCTTCGGTTGTGGAGTCTGTCGTGGACCCCTGTTTGCTACTTTTCCAGCAAATAGCACATGATCCTATCATGAAAACATACCCAGATGTAGACTTTCTATCATCTGGATCTGACTGGAAATCGGCATCAGTATACCCACAGAATTTGTAGTGAACTACCACGAATACCAGACAAAAGTCTTTTGTCCTTCGAAAGTATATAAGTTTGTTCTTCACAGCTGTCCAATGCTCCTGCCCTGGGTTGGCCTGGAACCAGCTTACGACAATCACTGCCTGAGCAATGTCAGGGCGAGTGCACAACATGGCATACATGATGCTCCCTACAGCTAAGTATAGGGAACGTCTTTCATGCCCTCAATCTCCTCAGAAGTCTTGGGAGACATCTTCTTAGAGAGAGTGACTCCGTGCCTGAAAGGAACGTTTCCTTTCTTAGAGTTCTCCATGCTATACCTTTTGACAATTTTGTCAATGTAAACAGCCTAGGATAATCCAATTATCCGCTTCGATCTATCTCTATAGAGTCGAAGTCCCAGTATATAGGAAGCATCTCCAAGATCTTTCATGGAGAACTGCCACGAAAGCCACACCTTGACCGAAGTCAACATTCCTACATCATTCCCAATGAGTAGGATATCGTCCACATATATAACCAAAAAGGTGACCTTATCCCCACTGGACTTTCTGTAAACACAGGCCTCATCCGGATTCTGCTCAAAGTCAAATGATTTGACGGCAGAGTCAAAATGGATATTCCAACTCCTAGAAGCCTGCTTAAGTCCATATATGGATCTATTAAGTTTACATACCATGTGTTCCTGACTACCAGCAATGAAACCTTGCGGCTGCTGCATTTAGATATCTTCACTAAGATCTCCATTCAGGAACACGGTTTTGACATCCATTTGCCAAATCTCGTAGTCATGGTATGTTGCTACAGGTAGCAGGATTCTAATGGATTTAAGCATGGCCACGGGCGAAAAGGTTTCCTCATAGTCGATACCTTCTTTCTGAGTATACCCTTTCGCCACCAAACAAGCTTTGTAGGTCTCAATCCTACCATCGGGGCCCTTCTTCCTCTTATAGATCCATTTGCAACCAATTGCTTTTACACCGGAGGGCGGATCTATTAGAGTCCAGACTCCATTGGCCTCCATCGAGTCCATCTCAGCTCTCATGGCCTCCACCCACTTCTGGGAATCTATGTCCAACATAGCTTCCGCGTAGTCACGGGATCCTCCTTACTAGTTAAGGCTTCCACCAGGTAACTATCCTGGTCATAACTATAACGGGCTGGTCGCCTAGATACCCGGGTGGATCTTCTAGATTGGTCATTACCTGGAACCTACGGGACATCTCCCACTGATCCTGAGCTTCCCTCTTCAAGAACTATTTCCTGACGATGAGTGTCCAAGATATAATCCGTCTCTAAGAACATGGCACTTCGACTGCAGAACACTTTCTGCTCACTTGGGTCATAGAAAAGATTACCCACTGAATCCTTTGGGTAGCCTACAAATAGGCAACGACTGGTCTTGGATTCCAACTTGTCCACACTCGTTCTTTTAACGTGCACAGGACAACCCCAAATCTTCAAGTGCCTAACACTTGGTTTCTTTTCAGTCCATGGTTCGTATGGAGTTTTTGGAACCGATTTGGTTGGAACCCAATTCAGCACATAAATTGCGGTCTCTAACGCATATCCCCAAAATGATGTGAGCAATTCTGAGCATGTGAGAAGTGACCGAACCATATCTAGCAATGTCCTATTCCTCCTCTCTGAAACACCGTTAAGCTGGGGTGTTGCAGGAGGAGCCAACTGTGAGATAATCCCATTGACCTTCAAGTAGTCCATGAATTCATTAAAGAGATACTCGCCACCTCGATCTGATCGAAGGACCTTAATTTCTCTCCCTAACTATTTCTCGACCTCTTGTCTGAACTCTTTGAACTTTTCAAAGGATTCAGATTTATGCCTCATTAGGTACATGTAACCATATCGTGAGAAATCATCGGTAAAGGTGATGAAATACACGTGTTGGTTGCGGGTCCTAACATTCAGGGGACCACATACATCACTATGTATAAGGTCAAGTGTGCATGTACATCTTTCAGGCTTATTAATTCCTCAGCTCTTTGCAACATGTTACTGAGCTCTTGGTCACTAACATTCAGCTTGTTAATATTATAATTCATAATGAACGGGTTGAACGATGGAGGTAGAGAGTTGAGAATAGCATCGATCTATGTGACCAGATCTAGCCCAGAACCAAGGGCCTCTAGCTCGTTTATGTAGCCCATCATCCAAAGACAAAGGTCATGCACTTGCTGCCCCTTAGTCATCTGCACGGTCATGAACTGTTTTAGGACCTTCTATCGAGTAGAACGATTCTACTCTTCGTATATAGTCTTCAGACTATCCAATATGTCTTTAGCAAGTTCGATCTGATCGAACTGCCTCTGTATCGAATTGTCCAAAGAGGCTATGATATAGAAGCGGGCCAGAGAGTTTTTATCCTCCCATTCTTGGTATTCTCTCCTTCGGGCCTCAGAAGCCCTGTTCCCTGGACGATATGGAGCAGGATTTTTAGCCACCTTATCCAGTTTTTTTGAAGCCAAGACTAGCATTAGGTTTTTGTACCAGTTGGCATAATTGGGTCCCTTAAGCTTGTTGTCGTCAAGCAACTTAGCAAATTGTCCATTTGCCATTTTCTGGTAAAACAGCAAAACGTTAATCCACAACCTTTAGTTTGATTCATGTTACGTACATAGATATGGCTTTTAATCTATGTTCCATTTCCATTTGTCCATCTCTGAGATTTCCCTCCTATCTCAGTGACGGAGACGGCGAAATGTCTCTGGAAATGTGAGAAATCACATAGGGTGCATGGAGCCAACTGTTTCATCTGCATAACCCCACCACCTTTCTGCGACGTATCACATCCACTCATCATATGAGTTTCCCTTTGGCCTCTGTCAGACAAGGTTCAGAGCCGTTTTCAGGTAAACCTTTCTGTCTAGTGAGTGCTCACCCATCATACTCAGGTTACACCAAGGTACCGTGTAAGAGTTCCCATTTTCTGGTGAAGCTCCTTCCACATCGGTCTATGACACCCCTATCATCTTATGAAACACTCTGACAGACCCAACAACAAATGGATAGCCCAATTTTATGGTGTGTTTCCTCATTACTGAAGGACCCATCATCGTGCTAATGATGGAAGGCCTTTAGAGAGTCCATCATATGGATCTCCCTGTCACATGCACTCATATTACCGGAGGGAACAAAATTATGCCCTAGTTCTATTTTAGGTCAAACCAAAGTGGCTCCCACTGACTTTCATAAAGTCAGATTTTTTGTGGGCCTAAATCGGCTAGGGTTTTTGCACACGCCCCTTTTTCAGGGTTGTGGGGCCCATCATGCAAGGAGGGGTCATCCAATGACCTTAGGGACACCATGGCAATGATGTGCATTCAGCCATGGTGTGCGCAAGAGCCACTAATGAATCATCATGGGCCAAGTGCTTATGGCCCATGGTCGCAGCACATCAAACATCCACACATCACATGATATGGAAGAATTGATCCAATCAATCACTAGCTGTAAAGCCCATCAATCAGCCCAACAAAACACAATATTAACAATTAATATCATCTAGGTATATGGGCTGAATAGCAGTTAGCAGTTCGGCCCATATAGCTTTTCTCACATAAGTGGGCTTTTGCAGTTTTAACTCTTTAAAACTGGGCTTTACAGGTTGGGCCGAACTAATCCCTGCAATTGAACATCAGATTTGGGCCTGATAGTGTGAGAAAACTGGACTGAAAATAGTCCCCTTTCGAACCCTAGATTCGGTTCAAACAGATTTGGTCCAATCTGGTCTGAGATGGTCCGAAACTAATTTTCAATTCAAGAATTAATTCAGGAAAGATCTGAAATTAATATTTCTGATTTTTAGACAATCATAAATCAAACATGGACTGTTCGCACCACCTGCAAAACAGAGGTTAGTCACTAGGGTTGCAGTTTCATAAACTACAAAATGCAGAATGCGATCCTTCCATCTGCAAATCTCCAGCGCCGCTGTCTTCTTCAATCAAGAAAATAAAATAAAATAGAAATCCTATTTCTATTAATTAATTACATCCTTGATTGAATCCTATACATTCAGTCTAGAAAAATAAAAATAAAAAAAAATAATTATTTAATAGACCAAATTGAATAGAAATTAAAAAAGAGAATGCGCAGACAATCTGCGCCAAATCTGCACTTCGATCTACAGGTACGAACAATCCATTAAATCTAGAAATAAATCAAGAACCATTCTAAAAAAAAATTCAGATTTAAACAAAATAAATTTCAGATCAATCGCCCTCAACAAGAAACAGTTTCTTGAAATAAAATAGCAAACTGCGCAATACCCGGATAGAACAACTTCTACCGAACTGCGCAGGTTCAGATCTGAATTCTTGGTTCAAGATTCGAACCTGTGGCTCTGATACCACTGAAAGGGATGGTAGAATCCATCGTATGGATGCCAAAAGGTTGCGGAATGGGTGGGCAAATTTCAAAAATTTTCTACCTACCTTCCAACTGGGAATCGCATTCCCTAATTTTAGATTCAAGATTCAAGGATCCTACTTGAACCATAACCGAACCAGATTTGAACCAAAAGAAAAGGGAGTTATTATACCTGATCCAGGGAAATAATTTCTCCCAAAGTTGGTGTTCACTCCCAAAGAAGACACCAAGATCTGCTCCTGCTGAAGATGACACAACAACCGTGGAACAGAACCAGTAGAGTGCGTCCCACACACTGAATCCTTCACAAGAATCCTTTGGAAGACAATGAGCACCAAACTGAATCAGCCTTTCAGTAAATACTGATATCAAGAAATCTTTCTTGATCTTTCTCTGACAGAGAAATCGAACTGTAGTAGATGGTGGCGACTGCAACAGAAGGAAACTAGAGAAGAAGATGGCGAGCTGCTTTTTTTTTCTCTAGGGTTTCTGAGATCCTATCTCAAAACTGCAAGGTGTGTTCTGTGTAAATCCCCTAGGGTTCGAATTCTTGTAATTCAAATAGGGTTTCCTCTAGTTGCTTAATGATTAAGAAAAGATCTCCTGATCATATCAGGAGTTGCCCTTATCCAAATTTGTATTTGGATTAGGACCCTTCTTCATCCTATCTGCAGATTAGATAAGCTTTTGGGCTGATCCTAATCTCAGATCTGCCCCTTGTTAATGACTGATCAAATCCGCCCAGTTTGAAATGGGCTTTAGGCCCAATAAGAATCAAGTGCTCAAAAGTCTTCCAAACTGCTGCCCAGTTGGGCTTCTTTGTATGGCGTGGGACCCAAGCATTGATCTACACACCAGCCACATGGGTTCGGCGCAGCCTCTGTTACAAGGTCTGGCCGAATTCACTGGAGGGCCCAATGAACCCCTTGAGCCTATCACATGGACCTTATGGGCCCAACACTTACACTAAGTGGTCCCCGGGCCAAGCCATCTTATAAAAACCCAGGGACTGTGGGTAGGTGCAAGATTAGCCCATCAGGTATTATCCCAAATGGCCTTACACTTAACCTCTCAGACCATAATGATCAAGCACTGCCCGACAAGAGAAGACCTCTCCCTCGGCTGCAAGGAACAGTGTTGCACTCTCTACTTGCATGGATCCCGGGAATTAAAACCATTTGAAAATATTTTGAAACCATACTTAGATATATATCAAATATATAAGTTTTGCAAAATAAAATTCCAACGATTGAAATCAACTGTTGGCAGTTTGGTTTCCATCAGAGAGAGTGCATCCCCAATCATTACCTTTGTCCGACAAAGGGGTTGATTCCGTCACTATGATCACCCACTCAGATGAATTCTCAGACTGTCCCAACATACCCGGGTTTTGACCCCCGCTAAGGATCTCGCTGATTGGCATATCAAAGACAACCCAATCCGACACCTAGTGCAGTACCATAATCGGGTCTAGGGGTCAAGTGTAACTTTCCAGTTTTGCACATCAATCTCCAAGGTCCAGGGTAATACTAGAAATCTGGTCTGGTTCAAGGGTTCAAGTAATCCTACACTGCATATGCCTTGGGTCTCACCTTAGCGGCTGAAACAAGCCACCCCAACAGTTGGCAGCACACCAGTGTCAGCCTTGGCAGGACAAATCTCCCTAGACTTATCCAACGGCTGTGAACATT
This sequence comes from Nelumbo nucifera, assembly GCF_055504915.1. Lineage (NCBI taxonomy): Eukaryota > Viridiplantae > Streptophyta > Magnoliopsida > Proteales > Nelumbonaceae > Nelumbo > Nelumbo nucifera. The sequence goes on along the minus strand of NC_142656.1, from coordinate 37,592,353 downwards.
TAAAACCAACACAAGTCTCATTAGGTGTCCAATTTTACGGTCTTTCACACAGAAGTATACCACACAACATGAATCAAACATGTACTTCATTTATTTACAATAAATATCAAAAGTACATCAAAACTGATTGAAGCTAAGGGCATACAAAAACTGTCCAACATTTATTTCAATTAGTGGATCTATGGATGCTAGGTGGATTTTCTCATGCCTAATTCCCCATTCGATGTGCGCACCAACCTCTTGCAATTGATGAAAGTCTTGGAAAGATCATCCTATCAATAATGAATAGAAAGGTTCTCTAAGTGATTTGATGAAAATCATAATAACATCATCCTTTGGAAAGGGATCCTTCACTTTGATAGACATGGTCTTCCATCATTTCAAATACATGGAGAAGTTTTCATCTAGTCCTTGAGTAAAGTTCTCTAGATCATACCGTGTCGGTGATGAGTGGAAATGAAAACTCTTGATAAATTGTTTTGCAAATTTGCTCCATGTCCTTTAAGTGTCTAGGTTAATCTGGGTATACCAATCCAAAGTGGCTCCTTTAAGTGTCTAGGTTAATAAAGAAGGATGTGAGCTCTGGGGCAACTAGATCCGTCATATTTGTGGAATTTTGGAATTTTAACCTTTTCAGGAATGTCAAGGTTGGAGTGAGGGCACAAAGCACTAAACTCAATTATCTCTTCTTATTGGAATGCTTGTATGTCCTTCATGTCTTCCTTCATCTTAGCCAACTCTTCTTGGTAAAGCACAATTGACAACACTTGCTCAATGGGACTTTGATGAGAGACTTACTCCATTACAGTGCTAAAAGAGTTCTATCATTAATTAAATGTGTTTGATTGGTGTTGTGCCACTTTGTTCTATTCTATTGGAGCTAGGCTAGGCTAAACATTTTAAAGTTGGTTGTCTCAAGGGCCTATTGAAGGGATGAGAGATCCATCGTATGGACGCCCAAATCTTGTGGAATGAAGGGGGCGAATTTCAAAAATTTTTCTCTCCCTTCAACTGGGAATTGCATTCCCTATTTAGAAAATTATATTTTCAATGATCATTCTTGAACCATAAACTGAACCAGATCTGAACCAAAAGGAGTAAGAGAGGATTATACCTGATACGGAGAAATAGTATCCCCCAACGAAGGTGTTCACGCCCAAGGAAGGATCCAAATACTGCTCCCACTGAAAATGGCGTAGTGCAGGATGGAGCAGAATCAGCAGTATTCTTCTCCATGAATTATGTCCTTCGCAAGAAACAACAGAATGGCACGTGAGCACAGCTTCCTATCAATTCTTTCTCAAAGAACTGATGTCAAGATCGAATCTTGACTTCTCCCACAACTGGAGATCGAACTGGCAAACAGGGCGGCAAGAACAAGGAGGTGGCAAGAAAGAATTCTGCAGGGTTGCTTAATTCTTTCTTCTGTGATTTCAGCTCTGAAGAGGATCTGATTATGTGTGTCTTCTAAAGGCTGCCACCCCCTCCTTCTTTTGCTAACCTAAAAGATCAGCTCCTAATCCAATTAGGAGCTACTTATCCAAATCATATTTGGATCAGTCCTCTCTTTAGGTGATAAGGATAAACCCTTATCTTATCTGCAGATTAGATTAGCTTTCTCCTAATCTCATTAGGAGGTTTCTAGATCAGAATCACATTCAGATTTGGACTCTCTGAGTGGATAGGATCAAGACCCTGTCCTATCTGCTAATCCATCTCAGAATTCGCCCCATAATTAACTAATTAAATAGCCCAGTTCGAAATGGACTTTAGGCCCATTAAGCTTATGTGCTCACTTAACCTTCCTAACTGCTGCCCAGTTGGGCTTCCTTGCATGGCGTGGGACCCAAGCATTGATCTACACATCAGCCACATGGGTTCGGCCCAGCCTCTGTTACAAGGCCTGGCCGAATACACTGTTATGGACAATGCACCCTTTGAAACCCATCAAATGGGCTCTATGGGCCCAACACTTACCCTAAGTGGTCCCTGAGCCAAGCCACCTTGTAACACCCAGGGACTGTGGGCAGATGCAAGATTAGCCCATTAGGTATTACCCTCAACGGTCTTACACATAACATCTCAGCCCATAATGATCATACACTGCCCGACAAGAGAGGACCTCTCCCTCAGCTGCAAGGAACAGTGTTGCACTCTCTACTTATATGGATCCCAGGAATTAAAACCTTCTTGCAAACATTTTAGAAACCATAATATATATACTTTTATCTCTCATATAAAATATATTTTGCAAAACAAATCTCAACGATTGAAATCGGCTGCCGGCAGTCTTGGTTTCCATCAGTGAGAGTGCATCCCCGATCATTATCTTTGTCCGACAAAGGGTCTGATCCTGTCACTACGATCACCCACTCAGATGAATTCTCAGATTGTCCCAATATACCCAGGTTTTGATCCCCGCTAAGGATCTCACTGATTGGTACATCTAAGATAACCCAATCCGACACCCAATGCAGTATCATAATCGAGTCTAGGGGTCGGGTGTAACATTCCAGTTTTGCACATCAATCTCCAAGGTCCAGGGCAATACTGGAAATCTGGTCCAGTTCATAGATTTAATTAATCTTACACTATATGTGCCTAGGGTCTCACCCTGGCAGCTGAGACAGGCCACCCCAACCGACTTGGTGGCACCACAGTGTCAGCCTTATCAGGATAGGTCTCCCCAGACCGACCCACTGGCTGTGAACATTCTAAACTAACACGAGTCTCATTAAGTGTCCAGTTTAAGGGTATTACACAGAAACATACCAATGGAACATGAATTAGATATGAACTTTTATTCATTTACAATAAACTCATAAAGTACATCATTCTGATTGAAGTTAAGGGCATACAAAACTGTCTAACACCTATGTTGTTGGTTCTACAAGGGTATCAATTTAGGTTGCAAGCAAGTATAGGTGGGAATAGACTAGCAAGGAACAAGGATAGGTTCTAGTGATGCAACATGTGATGTGCTCATACAAATTTTAAAGTGCGGGCAAAAACAACGGAAAACCATGAAAAACCTAACCTTCCCCTAGTATGCACCTAGCGTTATCGAGCCTACTATGGGGAGGGCGTGCAGCTGTCAAAGATCCCATTGTAGAGTCTGAGCAGCAACCAATGAACATTCTAGAAGACCCTATTATTAGGAGTGACCAAGTGGAGGCGGATACCTCACCTAACTTAAGGCAAGAGTAGGTGTTGATTGCTGGAACATATGGTGGTTGATGGTTGCAGCAAGGATTCAGGGGTCACTGTAGATGTTTAGCTAATAGTAATGGACGTATAGGATGAGTTTGTTGGTAATGTAGAGCTCTTGGTAGAGCTTGTTGTGGTGTAGCACGAATTGATAGAATGCTATGAGAGAGAGGAGATAGTTTCGCTCAGATTTGCAATGTCAGACCCTATTTCTATGCAAGGTATTCATAGAAGGAAAAGTTCATTGTCTCCCAAAGTGTTGCAGAGACTGTGTCACTGATTATCTAGAAAGGTTGGTTGTTGTCTATTGAGCTTCCCCCTATAGTCATTAGCACGTCTTTGAACACCTTTGCTGGATTGATGAATTCCATAATGTTATAGTCTGTGAACTCACTCTCATGGTTTATTTTCGCACGATGGTTGAAGACTTGCATTTCCTTCGCCACGGTGGGCTTCAAGATGGAATGAATTCAAGAGCAGGTGATTCATATAGCTCATGTGTTCTGGAAGACTAGTCATAAGAATTGCAACCCATTATCTTCCAAGGACCCGGGTGACCTTTGCAAGCGGTTGAGGCAAGTGGAGTACTCTAGATGGTGCGCACCGTCCTCTCTACGCACCTTCATAACTGGCTAAATGTGTCAACCTCCACATTCTCAATGCCTATTCTATAGGCAGGTTGCATCCCCTGTACACACTATTCGATGAAGCTCTTTTTCGTGGCATGCTCGTAAAAAACGGAATGGGCTAACTTCTGAAACCTCATGACATAGGTCAGGAGGTCCTCCTCTGCATGCTGCTCCATATTGCACAGATCAGCCATCATCATTCTCTTTCCAAGGTGAACCATTTTGACAAAAACTTCTTGGCTAACTCTACCCATGAATCGATGCTGCCTACGGTGAGGTTCACGAACCAAGTGTATGTTGGCCCCGTTAAAGACTTAGAGAACTCTAGGACTTTCAAAATCTCCATCTAGAGTGAAAGACCCCAAGACATCTTCAAAATTATTCACGTGTTCCTAGGGGCTTCCCTTCTATCCATCATACAGTGGCCATTTCTGAGGAGGTACATAGCCGACAAGGTAGGGCTTGTAGAGGATTCGGTATGAATAGGGGTTTTATAGGACAATTGACATATGGGCCTAGTTTTGACTTTCCACCATCAGCCCTTAGACGTATTCTTTCAGTTCGTCCTAGCTAAGTAGTGTTACCGTTATCGGGTCCGCTTGGGGAAGGGCTCGGGACTGCCCTATGGTGGGTTGGTCAACTTGCACGGGTATCGAGTTAACCTTGGTAGGTTACTCCAGTATACTAGGGTTTGGGTTGGAGGCGTGATGGCTGGCAGGGACGGATGTAGGGGCGGCGACCGGGGTGAAAGGAGAGTGCTCGACCGGTTGGATTATTGGAGAAGGATTTGTAGGGTGGCCCTTGTCTTGGCTTGCATATGCTCAATTAGGTCGAACCGAGCTTCAAACTCATAGACTTTATTTGATAGAATCTCAATGTTGACTTGGTCAACCATCTCTGTCTCATACTGATTCCCCATCTCTGGGTTGATATTTTGTGGGATGTTGTCGTGTTCTTCGAGAATAGGTGAGAGGTTGATCCTACAGGTGGCCATCCTTCGTGATTAAGGATGAACTAGATATTCTAATGTAAGTGCTATGGTTAGGCTACATATGGGGGTCTCCTTGAAAGACGAAGGAAAACCAAATGCAAGAGGTAGGTTTGGAGGCTAGGGCAAATGGAATTGATAAGACGGCTGAATAGAATGATTGAATGATGATTTCATTATGGGATGGACCCTCATTTATAAGGAGGGATCCCAAGGTCCTGAAAGGAAGGAGCCAAAAGTGTTTGATTCCCACTAGGAAAGGGAATATTGGGTTTGTTGTCGGTCATTAAGGAGCACTTCTAGGGTTTCTCCACACATCCTATGAGATCTCTCAAAGACGAACTTTCCTTTTCACACGCGTAATTTAAAGTTGCACGTATAGCCAATATTTATTTCCAGTTCACAATAACCCCACAATTCTGTAAAATTCTCGGGTTCATCGCAAAACCATGTGTATCCAAAGTTTATCGCAGAATTGCGCATGTATAAAGTTCATCGCGAGTTCACTAGCCAAAGTTTATCCTGACTTGTGTTGAGTATGAGGGTCTGTTTGGTTCAAGGGAATAGGAGACTGGAAGCATAATCGGAATGGCAAATTCCTATTCCAAGTGTTTGGTTGATCGGAATGGAAATCCCATTCCCATTCTAGGTGGAATGGAAATCCCATTCCCACTCGTGGTGGAATGGGAATCCCTCATATTGGGGAATGGCCATTCCCGACCGCTCCTCAAGGAATGTGATTCCCATTGTGGTTTATGATTTCCTCCTTAGTTTTTGGACAAGAATACCCCCTCATTTTCAACCATCCAGTCAAAGAGAATTGTCATCGAATAGAGATTCCAAGAAGAACTTCAAGCCAATCTTCCATCGTCGAATAGAGAGCCAAACCAGTCTGGAGATTAAAATGCAAATGGCACCCCTGTAAATGCTAAGGCCACAAAGACAAGTAAAGATACTAAAGCACCAGAGAAAATGGAAGGAATAGGTTCTAGTTTAGAACATAAATCTCCTACCTCTGAATCTGTCAAGAGGAAAGGAGGAGAGTAACTAAACATACAGCATTTTCTGATTCAGATGATGAAAAGGAGCCCTCTTTTGATGATTTGGTAAAACTTGTTGCCGAGAAGGAAGAACACTTGAAGGTGAAGCACAAGGAGATTGAGAAAATGCAAGATAAAGTTCTCCGTACTTATGTAGAAATGGAAACTGTAATGGATAGAACAAAACGTGAAGCAGAGAACTCAAAAAAAATTGCTATACAAGTTGGTGGCTTCTTTTTACCTCTACATGGCTAATGATCTTTCAAAGGGCACTATGGATTTCTCTATCAGAATATTTGGCTATGTCTATGTAGTATATTTAAGCTCTAATGGTGGTCTTTATATGAAATGTACTGCAGAGCTTTGCAAAGAGCCTTTTAGATGTTGTAAACAACCGTGGAAGGGCATCCTCAGTCGTCAAAGATAGCTTCTCAAAGATTTATGCATCCAAAGACACTGTTGGAGCTGTACCACTTCTAAAAACACTTCTGGAAGGTATTGAGATGACTGATAAGCAACTTGTAGAGGTAAGATATTTACCCTATCAAAATCCACTCCTGCTTTTCTTTCCCCCTTTCTCTTTTGGGCCCTTTATCCCCTTATTATCTCAAGTAAGCGTGATCCAATTTTGAGTTTGCAAGATTTGTATGGTGTACTACTAGTTTGGTGGAATCTTACCTAGAAGACCTAGGAGTAGGAAGGTTGTCTGAAATAGGCTTCCCCTATGTCTGAATGAGGCTTTTAGTCTACCTTGGAAAAACAAGGGGTGAATAGGGATCAATTGCAATGGGGTCTTGAAAGTTAGTAAGGAATGTTATATTTTTCACTGTTACCCACCCAAAAAATAGTGTAGGTATCATACACAACATGAATCAATCGCTTTAAGGTATTGTAACATTTTTTATGGTTTAATGGTAATGGTTCACTAGAGAACAAGACCTTAGATCACCAAATGGATAACATAAATAATTTTGCAACATTTGAACTATTGCTATCTCCTTGGTCAACTGTGCTTATGATAACCAGACTCCTCAATTGTCCATAAATAATTTTGCAACATTTGAACTATTGCTTTCTCCTTGGTTAATTGTGCTTATGATAACCTGACTCCTTACTTTACCTACCTGACATGATATTGAATCCCCAAACTTCTGCCTTTTTTTGTTTTTGTTTTCATTGCCAGAGTTTGATGGATCTGGATTTTGTTCTACTTAATGGGACACAAATTAAACATAAATTATTAAACGATGCATTACACTTTTATAATGCCCAAGCAAGAATGCCTCTTAAACCTCATAAAACGTAGATTTCCTATACATCATTATGCTTTTGCATTTAGTTATTATGTTGCAAGCGGATTTGTTTGCTTTGTTTTATCCTTAACATTTCCCTTTTTGGATCTGCATTTATTTGCATTTAGCTAAGTCCTTGTATTCCATGATTTTGGGGTCAAATGGATGATGGATCTGACTTCAAGGAATATACCTGCACTAGAATCCATGTAACCTCTTGCACCTTTATGTTATCTATCATGATAGAACTCAACCATGAGTGGACAAACACAGCAGAAATTTCAACTAGTAACCTCACACTTATCTCCTCTGTATGGACTGTTTCTGTTTAATAATTAAGGTTACTTCATTCATACACATGTATTACTATTAGCCAATTCTTGTCCTAGTAAAGGATTTGGATGTAGCATGGATTAGTATACATTGATCATGTTTTATTATCATTCATCACAAGTTTTTAAATATTTTTTTCCACAACTTTGATCTTGGCATATTTTAGCCTAATATTCTTTTGGAATATTTGGTGAAACTCCTAACTGGTGCTACTAATACCCTTTGTTGCAATCAATAATTAGTTTTGTTGAGATAATTTTCTTGTCTAAAACGTATTCTTTCATTATTTAAACATATTAATGCAATAAATAATTAAATGGATTTGTGTTTTCACCATGGACTCATGGCAGTTGGTCAATTCTCCAAAAATCAGGAGATGGTGATGGGAAAGAGAGAGAAAGGGCGTGGTGAAGAGGGAGGAAGAGAAGAAAGAAGGGAGAATCCCCCTCTGTGAGAAACCCTAAGTCCAAGTTATTATGTTGTTTGCCCTGGGGAAGAATTGCTCTCCCCCTTTTATAGAGAGAAAGTTAAGGTTATCAAGGGAAAAGTTCTTTCCTATTAGGAAATGAGATCTTTCCTTTTGTTTAACTATTAAGGGATCATTATTAGAGAATCCGGTCCCTTCCGGATTCTCTCCGTATGTGACCCTATTATACTGATGTGGCATGGGTGACATCATCATTTAGATAGCGAACTTTCATTAAATCCGCATGCGTAATTTAAAGACGTATGCCTAACCAGCATTTATTCACGAGCTACTGTGATTCCGCAGTTCTATAATGGTGTCGGGTTCATTGCAACTCCACGTGTTTTTAGAGTTCATCGCGAATCCATGCATGTTCGGGGTTCATCGCAAATCCGTATGCGTCTTATAGGTCATCATAGATTTGTGCGTGTCTAAGCTTTATCGCAGATTCATGCTAGATGAATTTCATCGCAACCTGTCCCGGGTATGAGTTCATCATAGATTTGCGATGAGCTATGAATTCATCGCAAATGTGCGATGGGTTATGAATTCATCGCAGAAGTCCGTGTAGTATTGGTTCAACGCCTTCTGTACTCTGATTGTCTTTAGTGACCACTATGTACCTACATTAGCCCCTACTTATCAGTAAGAGGGAACTTACTGATAAGCATTTTGTCATTGTGTTTGCTTCGGGGTTTTATGATGGGGCGATGAGGTAGAGAATCGTAGATGTTGTGGCATCCTAATCTTTTCGCATTAGGTCTGGTGATCGCTCCTGTTCTTGGTGAGATGCTTTGCATGTGGAAAATTTTGGGTATGTTTGATAGCCCCCCTGCCCTATCAATAAGCATTGTGGTACTTGACTTAGTAATGTTCTCGAATGGAAATCGAGAGTTTTCATTTTGTGATTCAGTTCCCCTATCTTTTTGACAGGGTGTCGTGTTGACTTGTATTTGCTTTCTAGGTCATCGAAGCTGTTTTGAAGGTGTAAGTGACGGGAACATCATAGGTGCATTTTGTAAGGTATAGCTTAATACTTTCTGTATTTTAGCCCCCTTGTTTCTTGATAGAACTCATCAAGGGACAAGTGAAATGAATAGTTGGCTACTTTAATGTTCAACCCCCCTGTATCTTGATAGGATGTCTTCTATTGAGAAACGCTTAAGCTAGGTGGTGGTCAGATACGAAGTGAATGCAAAGGATTTGATGGACCTCGAGACGCGTAGGCAAGGCTTTAAAAAATATAGTTAATATGAAGAAGGATTGGACTTCTATGTGGACACCCGTATTTACTCATTTTGTAAATCCCATTTGTGAATAAATGAAATTTTTGTCTTATGCTAGTGTCCAAGTGCTTTGACTTATTTTGCACTAGTAGTGCCTATATTGAAGTGCCAGTGGGCTATCGGCCTTGGTGTATTATGTTTGGGTTCTGACGCATAGTGAATTTAAACGTAGAGGAAAGCTTTCTCATTATATTAGAGCTCCATATGAAAGAGCCTTCGCAATCACTCGCCCAGAATATTCGATCTTGTAATAAAACTTTATTGCATATTAGTTTGTAGGAAAGAATCTGAATCAAAGTTGTAGGTAATGCGGCTTGGAAAGTCGTGTGGTCTGTGAATTTTTATCGCAACTTGTATCAGCGCAAAATGTCGAATTGTAATCAAATCATTTAAAGTTTGTTGTTTTGTGCGCTCCATCACAAATAAGTACTTTTCATAAGTATTCTAGAAATTAATCGCAATCGAGCACCATTGCGAGTGTAATTAGCCTTTAATTGCGAACTACTATAGAAAAGGAAATCGTGTGTGCCCCCTTAGTTTAGAGGCTCAGCGCAAGCGTTAAACATTGTTGAGAACAAAGAAAGTTGCAAGTATTCACTTACACTAGAAGGGACTTTGCAAGTTTTTAGGTAACATCGGAAATAATAGATTTTAAGTATTTGTGTTAGACACCTGTTGGAGTATCTCGATCAAGCAATAGCGCAGGCATGGTGAAGTTTATCGCATATTGTTTAAAGAAAGAAAGAAAGAAAGCGAACAGGTGTGAAAGAGTTATCCCAAATACTATGTAAACAAGCAGATAATTAACATGTTCATAGAGAGGGAAGTTGGATTACTTTGTAAGGAAATGCAATTTTGTTATCCATGCAAGGGTTGAGGGTTGTCGTGTCTTGAGACGGTGAGGCCCTTCATGGGCAATATAGTTAGGGTTCGTCCAATGCAAATAATTAGCATAAGTTAGAGTTTCATCGCAACCACGTCAACTAGCCCTAATGGTTAATTATGAGCTTCAGACCTCTATTGCCTTTGCGATAAGCTTTTGGTCATCGCTAGAGAAAACTAGTTGAGCTCTTTTAGATCAAGTAAGATATCAATAGTCAAAATAAGTCGTTGCTCCTAACAAAGCATTATAGTCTACGCGTGAGATCAAGGTTTAAAGTATCGGAAACGTAAGGTGTATTGGAAAAATAATTTTAAGAAATGTATTGGGATACACTTTGGATACGTATAGATACAGACGAAAAATCAAGATATGCATAAATATGCTAAAAAACTCAAATAAATCCTAAGTTTTATATGATTGTAAATAAATTACTTAAAAGTAAAAAAACTGTAATTTAATTCTCTATATAAAATTCAAGATAACGGGACACACTTAGTAACTATTGACAAATGATGAAATAACTAAAACGTGAAAAAACAAAAAAAAACTAAAATGTATATTGATACATATTAGTTTTAAAACAATCAATATAGTTTATCTTTATATTTATTAATACATAAATTTTAAAAATTAATTCTAACATTTATTGATAAGCATAACTAAGAAAAAGAGAAAAATTATTTAAAATTAAAAATGCATAAACCTATAACAAGCAAATGGGTGTGGCTTAGTGGTGAACCTCTAGTTGTTAAAGCGTAATGTCTAAGGTTCGAATCTTGCTATTGCTAAGTTTGAAGTTTTATACTAACAAAACGAATTTAATGAGAAAGTGGGTTATTAATTAACAAAACTAATGAGAAGAGAATTCCAATTAGGCGTTAAAATTGAAATTCAAATTTAAAATTATGCATTAATTACAGGAGTAATTAACTAATTAATGAGAGGTAATTCGACCCTAAATATAATTTAATGAAATTAATGAGAGAGAAGGGAACTTGTATTAGGCTCTATCAGAGTGTTTCGGAATTGTATCGCTCGATACAGACTCGAAACAGGACTATTTCGGAACTGTATCAGCCGATACAAACCCGAAATAGTCTGATACAAGGCCTGATATAGACTGATACATATGAAAAGGAACGTTGCAAATAATTTTTATGCGTTCCATGTATTGGATTTATACCGGAACGATATGTATCGGTCATCCGATATGTTGCGAAATTTTGAACCATGCATGAGATGGCTTAACTTTGTTCTTACTTAGACCGTTGCATTTACAAGTAGGTAAATATTTTGCATTTATAGGTTGGAATATGAATGTAAGTGCTCCTGGGGTTGCCAAGGAATGTAAGTGCTCCTAGGGTTGCCAGGGAATATGAATGCGCCTAGGGTTGCTAGAGCCTTCCCGAGGTTGCTGAGGAATCTGAGAGCAATCCTGGGGTTGCCAGGAGATATGAGCACGCCAGAGGTTGCCAGGGAATATGAGCACGCCAGAGGTTGCCAGGGAATATGAGCGCGCCTGGGGTTGTCAGGGCTTGGTGTGTCCGAAAGCGCGTCGTTAAACACTTTGGAACACTAGTTTAAACATTTATAATTTTTCCTGTTTCTCAAACAACTACTAACGTAGTAAATGGGTGAGAACGGGTCGTATCCATAGGGAAGCAAGTGAAAAATTAATATATAGTTAGATCCAGACAAAAGAATGCAATCGAGAATTGCAGAAAATAAGAAAATAGAATCTATTATTGCTGAAATTAAAAATTCGGAATTAAAAAAGACAATAACTAAAACTCAAAAATTAATAGAGTACTGAAATTAACAAAAGAAATAAATAAAAATGATCCAGAATCTGGATCCGGTTGCGGTAGCTGCAGATCGGCCAGACAGCTTGCAAAAATTCCTCTTGACAAGAACCGGGCGTCTGTCCTTTCTACAACCCTCGAACCCCTCGAGATACCTTAGCCTTGAACCGAATGAATTCATATCTGCAAAATAGAGAAACAAAAAAAGAATTAAATCTAAAGATTGCAAAAATAAAAATAACAGAAAAGAAAATAGTGGATGATCAAATCCAGTGGCGGTAGTTGCAGATTGGTTGAATAGCTTGCAGGAAGCCCTCCTGACAAGAATCAGGCATCATCCCCTTCTACATCCCTTGAACTCCTCAAAAAACCTTAACCTTGTTAACTAGGTGAATTGACCAACCCCTTCTACAGGCCCCCTGGGGTCCTTTTTATAGAGAATGGTGGACACAACTAGGAATAGAGAGAAAGAGGGGGGCGGCAGCTGGGTTTTAGCAAAAATATGGATGCCTTAGGGTTTAGAATGAAGGGTTAGGATGGTTCTAGGGTGATCATAAGGCTTAGAAAAAAAGGGGAAGGCACCCAATATTATGTAAGCTTGAGATTTAATGGCTAAAGGTTGAATGGTGAAGATTAGAGGTTAGGTGGCTCCTAGGGTTAGAATGCTAAAAAGGGAGTGCCCTAGAATGGATGGTAAAGATCAGAAGGGATGTGGCTAGGGCTTGTTAAGAGTGAAAAGAATGGGTTAAAAGGCGCCTTAGGGTTTGCTAAGGCATGGGGAGCATGGTAATACAGTAGGAGGGGTGTCAAACTGGGTTTAGCAGCTAGAAGGCGCCCTCCTACTTTTAGTTTTTCACAAAAACACCCCCTCTCTCAGCTGGACTTCACACCAGCTTCCCAAAATCTGCATTTCAGCCATGAAAACTTCCTAGTTTTCCCCAGAATTTGCACAGAGACCCTTAGAGACCACAACATTGCATTTAACTGGGAAAAATGCACATCTTGACTATTCTAACGCCGAAAATACCCCTGAATTGATGTCGTTAAGGCATCAAAATGCAGAGTTATCAGGGCCTTCCCGGGGTTGCTGAGGAATCTGAGTGCGCCTGGGGTTGCTAGGGAATGTGAGCGCGCCTGGGGTTGCCAGGGCCTTCCCAGGGTTGCTAGGGAATCTGAATGCATCTGGGGTTATCAGGGCCTTCTTGGGGTTGCCAGGGAATGTGAGTGCGCCTAGGGTTGCTAGGGCCTTTCCGAGGTTGCTAAGGAATCTGAGAGCAATCCTGGGGTTGCCAGGGGATATGAGTGCACCTAGGGTAGCCAGGGCCTTCCCGAGGTTGCCGAGGAATGTGAACACGCCTGGGGTTGCCATGGCCTTCCCGGGGTTACCGGGGAATCTGAGTGCAATCCTAGGGTTGCCAGGAGATATGAGCATATATGTAGATGTATATATTTATATATATAATAAGCATGATAAAGATTCATCGCACAAATCAAAATATATCTATTCACAATAGTTATAATATATTATTCAGAACATATAAGTGTATCATAACTTCATCAAAAGACTAAAAATACATCGCAAGATATGTAATGAATGCGTAAAAACTCCTTTCAAAAATTTTCTAACCTAACTCAAAGTCTTCTTTTTATCGTAAAAGGAAAACCATGTTTTAAAACCATGCTTTTGAGAAGCAATGATAAAATTTCGGGGTTAGATGTTAGCATATCTTACATGTCTTAGAAAATGGTGTTGAAAGCATGTTTTTGGAGATAACAATTTGAATGGGAAAACCTTACTGGAATAGTGTATTGTAATAAAAGTGTGCTTTTGGGATATAACTGTCTATCCTAAAATACCGTTTTCAAATAGCGTGCTTTGAAGGTTATCTAGAAAACGATCTCTTGTGAAAACTTAGGGGTAAAGCCTAAATCATGCAGTTTCAAAGGAATGGTTTCAAATCTAGAAAACAAGTTATGAAAGAAAATGAAATTCCCTACTACAACAATCCACCAAAAGCAAACCTTCCAAGTGACGGTGATTCCAGTGTAAAACCTTAGAACGGATTTTTGTCCTCACATAAATTCCTAACCACTATATGCTAAGGTACAAAACACATTAACAAAATGAAAATAATAGTTTCTGTTAATAGTCACAATGAATAAAAATAATGATATTTTTTGTTCATTGTAAAAGCAAAACAAAGTACATAAGAACATACATCAATAAACTACACTAACTCGGTTGATTAAATTAATTGTTTGATTTTAGATTGGCCAGATTATTTTGTTTCAATTGGTATATCAACAGAGAAGCTTGGTCAAAGTAAATCCACTGGACCACTGCCAAAAAAACTACATAATATATGGGACCATTATACAAAGCGGATTGGAATCTACCACAAACCTTAATGAAATTTTCTATTTGAGTTCCTCCCCACAAGCTTTGGGTTGAATCATGGAGCAAGCTGCAAACTAGAATTCAATTCACAACTCAACAAAAAAATAGATTAAGCTAGTTTAGCTGGCGATAGGAAGTTCACGTCTAGTAGAAAAGCAAGGAATAATTAACTTTTCAATCTAGTGCGAAAGAGTATAGCATTGTAACACATGGGGTACAGTGTACCTAAGAAGGGTTGTTAGCAAACTTGTTTTTGCTTCATTGTATTTTATGGAATTTTCTTTAGCATATATCCTTCTTTTCTCCCTCAAACATTGTATCTTTCTCCTTAGCTTCTCTTATCACTTTTTTTACTTTTTTTACTTTTTTTTACTGATTTTCTTCCTAAACTACATAAAGAACTCGTAAAGCCTCGAACCTCCCACCAAAATGAACTGAAAGCATAGAACATGAAGCATAAAAGAAAAAAAAAAACATCACTCCTATCTAATTTGCAAATCGTGGCCAGAACAAGGATGCTGCACATGTGTTTGTCTACTATTTCCACCTGTATATTTATTATGTCATCGGTAATCCACCTGTATATTTACTATATTTACTATGCTACTAAACCCACCTATATACATACTATTTCCATCCCTTCATATGTTTGTTTTCTTTTATCTTTTAACATGCACACGCGTACTCATATCTCCTTCTGTTTAATTATATCCATTTATAGTTTAAATCAACCTTCTGAATCCTGAAAATGTACAACAGAATTTGGCTTATATCTATCCCCATGTAAAAGGAATAAAGCATCAATATAGGAAGTGACAATGAAACCAAGACAAAACACTGATCAAAAGTTTACTAAATCCAATAAGAACCCAATGGGTAGTCTAATGCAAACCCAACCATCTGAATACCCTCGGATGGGAAGGAAGCAGATCTTGGTTCTGATACAATCTAATGCAAAGAAACCTAACGAGGGGGTGTAGAAGCCTTACCCCAGGCGTATGTCAGCTCATCATAATCCTAAAAAAGATAAAGAATTTGAGATAAAATAAAATAACAAACAAATCAGAACCCACAGTGAAGTCTACCAGGCAATACGAATGGACAATCAACTAACTCTACTGTGGAGAAAAGGTTGTCTCTGCCTTAGAGTTCCACTTGAAACTTAATATCCCAGCATCATGTAAGCATGCCAATCACTGCTATTTAGATATCCTTGACTCCCCTCATCTCCATATCCCAAAGAGTGGTTTGTTTTTCCTAATTAATGAAAGAAAGATTTGCATAGATTTTGTTGAATATTTACATTACTTTTGCATAGGTTTTATTGCATACTTGCATGTTTTATATTGGATTATTCTTTGTATTACAACCATCAGACAAATAAATCCCTACAACAACAGGGATCCTGACTCATTTTGCATAAATCAGTGAAACAAATGTAATAAACATGGCCAAAATCAATGGAAAAGGTTGGTAGTTTCTTTTTTCAAAAAAAAAATGAAGCATATTTCTTTTGGGGGAAAAAGAGTCATTCATGCAACACAGAGACATATATATGCTAAGAAAGACAGGGAATGAATATGAATCTAAGCCTAAATTACAAATTCAGAATTTAGAAGATAAACTCTAAATGGTATCTTCGAATGAAAGTTAAAAGCAATAACCAGATCTGAAACTTCACAAAATCAAACAAAATAACTTCTACCCAAGTATCCTTAGCCAATTACCACCCTCTTTGATCTTCAAAGAAAATTCAAAACAAACTTCACTCCTGGAAATTCAATTTGATATGCTAAAAGAATTAAGAAAAAAATGTTTAAATACATTTTGATACAGTTTCACGTTAAGGGAACCATAAAATCACAAAACCAAACTCTAATAAACTAAAAAAATCCAACATCAAACCCATGCGAGTGGTGTTTATCTTGGAGTAAATGTTGAAAGGAAGAGAAGATCAAAACTTAAAAACGAAAACAACAAGCGAACTAATTTCTTATTGAAGGTCCTTCCTTCAATCTAATAATTGAAACTTCAAATTAAAACCCCATCATCACAACCACCAAAATTGTGTTTACCTCTAAATACAAAACATCTAGGAAAAATACATCAAACCCTAAAGATGGCAATAAACAAACCAACTTTTTGTCAATCGAAGAATAGAAACCCTGGGTCAGAAACACCATACCTAGCAACCTAAAAGAAACATGACATTCAAGACAATCACAGAGTAACAGAAGATTACCTAAATTGGTGGAAAGAAGAAATAATAGATCCCTTTTAGCAATCAATTATTTCAATGTCAAAAATAGAACAAAACCATTAGAAAAACGAAGAATCAAACAAGAACACGATAAATCCAAGAAACATTAGTGATGGAACTAAGAAAAAATCAAAAAATTCAACTAGACAAAACCTGTAAACGCTACCTTAAGAGAGTTTTATAGGCCGATGAGAAAACCTAGCTTCATCAAGCAAAGCAAATCATACCTGATATTTCTTGAATTCCCGAGGAAAAGTAAAGTGTAAAGCCGATCTTGATGCAAAATAGGTTTGCCAATTAATTTGATGGCGAGATTATGTCCCCATGAGGAACCGACATTATTGGAAAAGAATCCCCGTAGCGGGGAAACAAATCTACACCATTTAAATTCTAGTCCTTTCTCAGTGATCGGATTGTGATGAAGCATTGAGACTACTACTCGTCGTAAGGCTCTTGGGCAAGGCTCGATGACCGAACAAGGACGGTGAAACGAACGTTGAAGCTAGATTGCAGAAAGAATGGCCGATGAGAGGTGTCCGGAGTTTCTATAGCAAAGATGGCAGTTGGTCAATTCTTTGAATTCTTTGAAAGAAGAGAAGAGAGAAGAAACGAGAAACCCTAGGTCCAAGTTATTGTGTTGTCTATGGGAAGAAATGCTCTCCCGAGAAAGTTAAGGTTATCAATGAAGTTCTTTCCTATTAGAAAATGGGATCTTTTCTGTTAGAAAAGGAGATCTTTCCTTTTGTTTAACTATTAAGGTATCATTATTAGAGAATTATGTCCCTTTCGAATTCTCTCCGTATGTGACCCTATTATACCGACGTGGTGTGGGTGACATCATCGTTTGGCCGGCATACATTCATTAAACCCACATGTGTAATTTAAAGACATACGTGTAATCGGCATTTATTCCTGATCTACTATGATTCCGCAGTTCTGTAATGGTCTCAGGTTCATTACAACTCCGCGTGTGTTTGGGGTTCATCGCAAATCCGCACGTGTTCGGTGTTCATCGTAAATCCATGTGTCTTATAGGTCATCGTAGATTCACGCATGTCTAAGCTTTTTCACAGATTCGTGCTAGCCGAAGTTCATTGCGACTTGTCCTGGGTATGAATTCATCGTAGATTTGCGATGAAGTATGAACTCATCGCAAACATGCAATGGGTTATAAATTCATCGTAGGCATCCGTGTAGTATTGGTTTGACACCTTTTGTACTCTCATGGTCTTAGTGACCACTATGTACCTACAAATTTGTTTTGTTGATATAAATTTTAAGTCATTAATAGTGTGAAATTTATAAAAAATTAGTTTTTTGGTGTTAATGATTAAAAACTCCGTAGTCAGTGATTGTAATTTGTAGGGACCAGTTTCTCATGTTATGTTTTTACTCCTTTTTTCTTTTGGGTAAAAGTAGAAATAGATTGTTGCTTTTCTATTACCTTTTCCTTTCATGTATGTTTTTGGAAGAGCTTAAAAAAGATATAATATCTTATAGATGTTTCTCATCATACACTTTTAACATTTTGATATGCAAACGTAAACATGCTAGCATTCTGGATGTTCAATTCTATGAATGCTATCCCTCTTGAGAATCTCTTATTTTGAAAGTTGGGAATATCTTCCAAGAAAACAAAGACACTTGCTAACTTGCTCTCTAAAAACAACTAAGGACTATATACAACGATAAAATAGGTTGTTTTTTCTTGCTTTCTTCTTTTTGGTCTTAATCAACCTAAAAACCTCCATTTATAGAGGTTTGAAAAGAAAGTAACCATTTTCAAGCTTTTAAAGGTCTCTTACAAAACATAATAATGATTCAAAATGTCTCTAACATGATAGAATGCTTGCAAAAGATAATAATAGTCGTTTAAGCCCTTCAAATGGTTAAATTTCATCAAAGTAGTCTAACTACAATATCTTAGTCTACTAGAAAAAAGGAGGAATCTTTTTCCTCCTTTAGTCAATTAAATCCTTCCAATCAATCGATTGGTACTTACTTTAACCTGGCCTTATAGAGTTAGTCGACTATGCAATTTTGGGTGGTTGACTACTGTACATAGTTTAGCATTTTCATGTCCATACTGTCACTAGTCAACTCTACATTTTTGGGTAGTCAACTACATCACATAGTATGTCATTCCATGCCTTAGTTGTCATAGGTAGTCACCTACATCACATAGTTTAGCATTTCATACCTCTGTTGTTAAGGCTAGTTGACTATATGATTTTAGATAGTCCAAATATTGACATCCCCACACTAAAAAACCTCAAAAACATTTATCTAAAGGTTTGGGGATTCTTCCTCTTGCTTTCAAGCAGAAAATCTGCAATCTCTGAGTAAAAGTTTTTTACAGGTTTGTAGTTCATCCGGATCAGATTCGGACCATCACACTTGCAGCCCTAGATTATTATTTATTTGCTGTGATTGGTTGTCAATTTTCAGCTGTTAAAATTTCAGATCAGGTTCATATGAATTGTTGCATGTTTTGGACACCAAACCCTAGGCCAATTTGACCTAGTTTGGTCCAAATTAGTTGGGCTAAAACAATGGTTCGATGGAGTCTGATCACAGCCCCATGGGTCACGTTTTGGTGGCTCAAAAATGGTTATGGGCCAAGGGTTTGATGGCCCACTACATGGACCAATTTGGCCCTCCCTTGAAAAACCTTTTTAAATTAGGTTAAAGCAACATTAGCCCATTTCAGCATAACTGCTATATGGGCCAAACTGCTTTTTGCAATTTAGCCCATATACCAAGATGAAATTATTAGATAATTTTAGGCCTTTAATGGGCTGATTATGTGTTAACCTGAATTAATTAGGGTTTTACAGGCCTTTTGATTAATTGGATCAATTTGTGTGTGTGTGTGTGTATGTGTGCTTGTGATGTGCTGAATAAATGTGATTCGTTCATGGGCCATAAGTGCTTGGCCCATGTTTAGACGTATGTGGCTCTCTGCGAACATCATGATTGAATGCACATCATTGCCATGATGTCCATAGACCATTCATGATCTCCTTCTTCGATGGGCCCCTAATCAGCTTCCTTCCCAAGAGGAACCTCGCGGAACCCTAGCCCGATATGAGCCCATTCGAATATGACTTTATGAAAGTCAGTGGGAGCCACTTTGGTTTAACCTAAATCAGACCTAGGGACTATTTTTCTCGTTCCCTCTGGATTAATATAAGTGCAAGAGATAGGGAATATCATATGATGAATTCTCTAAAGGCCTTCCGTCATTAGCATGAAAACAGGTTGTATTGGTGAGTAGAGATGTACCATAAAATTGGGCTATCCATTTTGTTGGTCTAGTCAGTGGGATTGCTTCATGAGATGATAGGGACGTCATAAACCGAGGTGGGAGAGGCCTATCCTAAAATGGAAAACTCTTTCACGGTACCTTGGGGTCCACTATATAATGGGTCAGCACTTACCAGACAGAAAGATTTAACCTAAAATGGCAATGAACCTTGTCTGATGGAGGCCAAAGGGAAAGCTCATTGAATGGGTGAATACTTGATCATCCTTCATAGAAAGTGGTGGAGTTTTGTAGCTGAAATAGTTGGCTCCATGCACCTATGTGATTTCCCACATTTCCAGGGACATGCACCATGTCCTCGTCACTAAGATAAGAGGGAAACCTTGGAGATGAATAAATGAAGATGGAACATAAATAAAAGACCATTCTATGTAAGATAACATGAAACAATTTTAGGTCAAGGACTAATAACTATTGCCTTTTATTAGAAATGGCATACGGACAATTAACAAAATTGTTGAACGACAACAAACTAAAGGGATCTAATTATGCTAAGTGGTACTGTAACATTAATCTGGTCTTTACGTCTGTGAAATTGGACAAGGTTGCTAAGAACCGAGCTTCGGAACATCCAGGTGATAGGGCTTCTGAAGCACGTAGAAGGGAATATCAGGAATGGGGGGAGAATAACTCTCTTGCCCGGTGTTATGTCGTAGCATCTTTAGACAACTCCATCCAAAGATAGTTCAATAAGATCGAAACCTACAAAGATATTTTGGATAGTCTAAAGACTATGTATGAAGAACATAACTGTTCTACTAGACAAAAGGTCCTCAAGTTGTTGATGACCACAAGGACGACCGAGAGCCAGCTGGTCCATGACCACGTCATGCGGATGATGGGGTATATAAACGAACCAGAGGCTCTTGGATCCCAACTAGACGATGACATCAAAACTTATGTCATCCTAAACTCTCTGCCTCCCTCCTGCAATCATTTTGTCATGAACAAGCTAAAGGTTAGCCTTTAGAAACTCAGCAATATGTTGTAGAGGGCTGAAGAACAAATTAAGAAGGATAACCCGATAGCCATGCTTGTTGAAGGTGGCAAATCTAGCAAAAGAAAGAGGAAGGGCAAGAAGAGGCCTCGGAAGAAAGCAGGCAAGCCGAAAAGGTAAAAGAAAGACAAGTCATCATATGAATGTCACTTCTACAAATAGACCAGACACTGGAATAGGAAAATTATCCTCAGTATCTGGAATCCCACAAGAATAAATAAGATAATTTCGAATCTCTTGTCATAGAGACCAATATGTTGGTCATTTCTGCATCCTGGTGTATTGACTCTAGGGCTTCTACTCATGCATATAACACATTGTAGGGGCTCAAGGGAAGCAAAAGGCTAAATGACAACAACGTAGTGCTCTACTTTAGGGCTGTTCATAAGAATGCCTAACCCGACCAAACCGACCAACCCGGACCGACCCAACCCGAGTCGGCCGGGTTTTCATCAGTACCGGTCGGTTTTGGGTTGGGCAAATATATAAACCGATATATCGGGTCGGTTTTGGTTTTCTTTTGTGAAAACCGAAACCAACCCGACCCGAACTGAACTAGTCTTCTACTAGTTCGATAGTTCCTAGTTTGAGTAGTTTCCTACTTAACTATAACTAGTCTTCTAGACTACTACTAGAACTAGAAGGCCCATTAGGCAATTACAATTAGAATAGGCAATCTATCCTAGTTTCTAACTTTCTATAGTCTTTTACCCCAAATAGGCAACCCATTATCCAATTACAATTAGAATTCAATTAGGTGTCCTTTTCTAGTTTTTTACCTAGATTAGAATTTAGAAGGTTTCTAATTTTCTATTTTATTGACAACTTTTGTCTTCTCTTAATATCTTCTGTTCTCTAACTTGGTTGGTCCGCCCCCCTCAAGTCCTCAAGTCCTCAACTCAAGAAATCTTCTATTCTCTTAATCTCTTGATCTCTTCTATTCTCATTCTCTCAACTCAAGGCCTCAAGCTCAACTACTCAAGTCTCATTCTCAAAGTCTCAACTTTAGTCATTCAAAGGTTAGTATTTATTTATTTATTTATTTATTTTAATGCATGTTACAGGTTGATATATTTTATTTGTGTTTTGTTTAAGTTAAGTTTTGAAAAAAATCCAGTTAATGATGATATATTTGCACAAAAAACTTCAGTTTTGTATGAAAAACCTAATCTATTTAAAATTTTAAATATATATTTTGGTTTTAATTTAAATATATTTTATATTTAAAACTATTAAATAAAGATATTTCAGTTTTACATAAAAACTGAAATATCTGGAAAAAAATTATATCTAAAAGATATATATTTTGAAATATATGAGATATATATTTCCAGAATATATATATTCCAAATTTCCAATATATTTTATTTGTATGTACATTTTTGTTTATATATATATATATATATATTTATTTATTTAAATACAGGAGCAAAATTGAAACCGACTCAAACCGACTAGGTCAGAGTGGCCTATCAGTGGGTCGGTTTTGGTTCCCACCTCAGGTAACCCGACCAGGTCGGGTTGGTTGGGAAAACTCCAATAAACCGACCCAACCTGATGTTAGACAGTTTTGTATGCCCTTAGCTTCAATCAGAATGATGTACTTTATGAGTTTATTGTAAATAAATAAAGATACATATTTGATTCATGTTCCCTTGGTATGTTTCTGTGTAATACCCTTAAACTGGACACTTAATGAGACTTGTGTTAGCTTAGAATGTTCACAGCCTGTGGGTCGGTCTGCGGAGACCTATCCTGACAAGGCTAACACTGTGGTGCCACCAAGTCGGTTGGGGTGGCCTGTCTCAGCTGCCAGGGTGAGACCCTAGGCACATACAGTGTAGGATTCATTGAACCTATGAACTGGACCAGATTTCCAGTATTGCCCTGGACCTTGGAGATTGATGGGCAAAACTGGAAAGTTACACCCGACCCCTAGACTCGATTATGATACTGCACTAGGTGTCGGATTGGGCTGTCTTTGATGTACCAATCAGTGAGATCCTTAGCGGGGGTCAAAACCTGGGTATGTTGGGACAGTCCGAGAATTCATCTGAGTGGGTGATCATAGTGACAGGATCAGCCCCTTTGTCGGACAAAGGTAATGATCGGGGATGCACTCTCACTGATGGAAATCAAGACTACCGGCAGCCGATTTCAACCCTTGAGATTTGTTTTTGCAAAATATATTTTATATCAGATATAAAAGTATATATATATTATGGTTTCTAAAATGTTTGCAAAAGGTTTTAATTCCCGGGATCCATATAAGTGGAGAGTGCAACACTGTTCCTTGCAGCCGAGGGAGAGGTCCTCTCTTGTCGGGCAGTGTATGATCATTATGGGCTGAGAGGTTAAGTGTAAGACCATTGAGGATAATATCTGATGGGCTAATCTTGCATCTGCCCACAGTCCCTGGGTGTTACAAGGTGGCTTGGCCCAGGGACCACTTAGTGTAAGTGTTGGGCCCATAGAGCCCATTTGATGGGTTTCAAG
Source organism: Nelumbo nucifera (assembly GCF_055504915.1). Classification (NCBI taxonomy): domain Eukaryota; kingdom Viridiplantae; phylum Streptophyta; class Magnoliopsida; order Proteales; family Nelumbonaceae; genus Nelumbo; species Nelumbo nucifera. The sequence continues at coordinate 37,568,951 of NC_142656.1, read as the reverse complement.
GGGTGCACTGTCATTAACAGTGTATTCGGCCAGGCCTTGTAACAAAGGCTGGGCCGAACCCATGTGGCTGATGTGTAGATCAATGCTTGGGTCCCACGCCATACAAGGAAGCCCAACTGGGCAGCAATTTGGAAGCCTTTTGAGTACATAACCTTAAATGGGCCTTAAGCCCATTTCGAACTGGGCAGATTTGATTAGTCATTTAAAGGGGGCGAATTCTAAAGAGGGTCAGCTGAAAGGATTGGGCTTAGACCCTATCCACTCAGAGAGTCCAAGATCTAAATGGGATTTAGATCTGGAAACCTCCTAATTAGATTAGGAGACAGCTGATCTTATCTGCAAATAAGATAAGGGTTATCCCTTATCACTAAGGGACTTCTAACCCAAATATGATTTGGATTAGCAGCTCCTAATCTGATTAGGAGCTGATCCCTTTTGAGATTATAAAAGGGGAAGGGGGCGGCAGCCTACTACACAACAACATCCATAGCATTCTTCTCTTTGAAGAAAGAGAGATTGAGAGATTTCCTGCATACTGCGAATTCTCTCCTGCCGCCACCTTCCTGCTTTTGCCATTCCTTCAGTTCGATCTCCAGTTCTTGGGAGCAATCAAGATTGGATCTTGATTTCAATCTTTTAGGGAAAAGATTGGTTGGAGCTGTACTCAAGTCGTCCAGTTGATCCTTAAGAAGGGTCAAGTTCTTTTGGAAGAACGTTGCTGATTCTGCTCCACCCTGCACTGCGCCATCTTCAGTGGGAGCAGTCTTTGGATTCTTCCTTGGGCGTGAACACCTCCATTGGGAGATATTACATCTCTGTATCAGGTATATTCCTCTCCCATTTTTTGGTTCAGATCTGGTTTAGTTTATGGTTCAAGATTGATCCTTGAAAATATGATTTTCTAAATAGGGAATACGATTCCCAGTTGAAGGGAGAGGAAAATTTTTGAAATTCGCCCCTTATTCCGCAATCTTTGGGCGTCCATAGGATGGATCTCTCATCCCTTCACCCGACCCGTGAACACTCCTACTCTACTTGGGGACTAATGCAACAGTTGCAGCTACTACTATAGGAATAGTAGATTTAATTTTCAGAGAAGGAATTGTAACACTTAAACATTGTCTTTATGTACCATTACTTAGTGTAGGTATATAGTGCTTGCTCAGACCCTCAGAGAACATTAGACATCAAAAACTAACACCACAAAGTCACATGCAAGCAACCCACAGCCAACCCTCATGATGCGATGAACCCACAACACACCATAAACTCTGTGATGAACTCACAACGCGTATTGCAGTACCGCGATAAACCTATAGTTCATCAAGTTAACTCGGTGCCCGAACTAAAGAAAGCCACAGTCGAACCCATCCAAGGGCCTCAAGCCTACTCAAATGTGCAATGAACCAATGTCCACTAAAGTGTGCGATAAACAGGTGGCTTACAAGCCCACTCGCAACCCAGATCAAGAAGAACCTAGGTCGAGCCCATGGCAAGGCCCGCGTGCGCCCAGAGGCACGTGGAGCCTACAACAGCAAAAGACATAACAGAGCACCACGTGGAATCAACAAAGCTCCACCCGTCAAGCGATGACATCATCAATGCCACGTAAGTTTAGTTAAACCACGCAAAAGATAGTAGCACACGTGAGTAATGAAGGATCTTGAGGAGAAGGAAAACCGATCCTCGAGAAATCTTCATGAAACACATGGCGAAACCTTAGTGGCACACTTAATGATTGACATCAAATCCAATATTCCATTTCCCGATAGGAGACAAGCATCTTTATCTCCTACCTTTTAGGATCTCAGGGTCTCCCCGATAAATAGAGATCCTCCTCATACTGAAAGGGATCCATCTGATTCTCAACACTTTAGCACCTAATACTCAAGCACTCCCCTTCACTTTGATCCTTCTCCTCGGTATCCTCGGCCCTATCCTTCCACTCACCGGCCTCTGTCTTTCAAAGAGACCACTCACACCCAAGCCTTACCCCCCCCCTCCTACACTTAGAAGAAATCTGATTTTAGTTTCTAAGGCCTCTCTCTGATTTCAGTTTTCTTACCTATGGAGAACTTGAGAATGGTTTCTATGTCCCCCGTCCTTCTTTGGAAATGAACATAATCGAAACTACATCAAAATGTATCCCCAAGAAGAGAACATGTGATACAGTTAATTCCACGTGCTTATGGCATTACCAACTTGGCCATATCAATATAGAACGTATCACAAGATTAGTGAAGGATAGTCCTTTGGATTTTCTAACTGTAGAAGATCTACCAACTTGTAAGCCTTGACTTTAGGGTAAAATGACAAAACGGCCATTTACGGGTAAGCCTGAAAGATCTACAGGCACACTTGACCTAATACATATTGATATATGTGGTCCCATGAATGTTAGGACATGCAACCAGCATTGTTATTTCATAACATTCACCGGTGATTATTCTCATATGGCTACATCTACCTAAGGAGACATAAGTCTGAATCCTTTGAAAAGTTCAAGGAGTTTAGACAAGAAGTCGATAAACAGTTGGGGAGACATATCAAAACCCTTTGATCAAATCGAGGAGGTGAATATCTCTCCAACGAATTATGGGACTACCTAAAGGACAATGGGATTATATTATAGTTGTCTCCTCCTACTACGCCACAATTAAACAGTGTCTTAGAAAGGAGAAAATGAACTCTATTAGATATGGTCCTATCACTTATCGTCCATTCAGAAATACCTATATCCTTTTGGGACACGCATTGGAGACTACTATATACGTGTCAAACTAGGTTCTAACCAAATTCATTCCTAAGACTCCTTATGAGTTATGGACCTATAAGAAACCAAGTGTAAGGCACTTGGAGATTTGGGGTTGTCCAATACATGTTAAAAGAACAAGTGCAGACAAATTGCAATCCAAGATCAGTTGTTGCCTATTTATTGGCTACCCCAAGGGCTTTGTAGGGTACCTTTTCTATGACCCAAGAGTACAAAGGGTGTTTTGTAGTTTAAATGCCTACTTCTTGGAGGAGGATTATATCTTGAACGATCACCATCAGGAAATTGTTCTTCATGAGGAGAGCTTAGGAGTAGCGGGAGATGTTCCACATATTACAGATAATACCTAATTTAGAAGATCTACCCGGGTGTCAAGACCTCCAGTTTGTTATAGTTATGATCAAGATAATTACTTGATGGAAGCCACGATCAATCAGGAAGATCATATCACTTATACGAAAGCTATGTTGGACATAGATTCCTTGAAGTGTATAGATGCCATGAAAGTCGAAATGAACTCAATGAAAACCCACGAAGTATGGACTCTCATAGACCCACCCCCTGGGGTGAAAACAATTGGTTGCAAATGGATCTACAAGAGGAAGAAGGGCCCTGATGGAAAGGTTGAGACCTATGAATCTCATCTTGTAGTGAAAGAGTACACTTAGAAAGAAGGAGTCGATTATGATGAAACATTTTCGTCTGTGGCCAAGCTTAAATCCATTCGGATTCTGTTAGCCATAGCAGCGCACTATGATTATGAAATTTGGCATATGGATGTCAAAACCGCGTTCCTGAATGGATATCTTACTAAAGATATCTATATGCAACAGCTGCAAGGCTTTATTATATCTGGTCATGAACACATGGCGTGCAAACTGAACAGATTCATCTATGGATTAAAGCAAGATTCTAGAAGTTGGAACATCCGATTTGACTCTACGGTCAAACAATTTGACTTTCAGCAAAACCCAGATGAACCCTGTGTTTATAGGAAATCAGTGAGAAACAAGGTTACGTTTTTGGTTTTGTATGTATATGACATTCTACTCAATAGGAATGATGTAGGAATGTTGACTACGGTGAAGGTATGGCTTTCGCAGTAATTCTCCATGAAAGATCTTGAAAAATCTTCCTACATCTTGGGAATTCGACTTTATAGAGATAGATCGAAGAGGATAATAGGATTATCCCAATATACTTACATTGACAAAATTGTCAACAGGTATAACATGGAGAACTCCAAGAAGGGATTTGTCCTTTTCAGACACAATCACTCTCTCCAAGGGTATGTCTCCCAAGACTCCTGAGGAGATTGAGGGTATGAGAGAGGTTCCTTATGCCTCAGCCATAGGGAGAATCATGTATGTCATATTGTGCACTCGACCAGACATTGCTCAGGTTATGAGTGTGGTAAGTAGATACTAGTCAAACCCAAGACAGGAGCATTGGACTACCATGAAAAACATACTCAAATACTTTCGGATGACTAAAGAGTATTGTCTTGTCTTCGATGGTAGTTCACTACAGATGGTTGGGTATACTGATGTCGATTTCTAGTCAGACCCAAATGATAGAAATCCTACATTTGGTTACATCTTTATGATGGGGTCCTATGCAGCTAGCTGGAAAAGCAGCAAACAAGGGTCCATAGCAGACCGAAGCCAAGTACATTGCCGCAAGTGAAGCTGCCAAGGAAGTAGTGTGGATGAAGAAGTTTATTCACAAATTAGGAGTTGTTCCATCCAACACATCACCCATTCCAATATTGTGCGACAATAGTAGAGTCATTGCTAAGGCTAACGAGCCAAGAGCCCACTCGAAATCAAAGCACATCGAGAGGAAGTATCATTTACTTCAAGAGATTGTTGGTAAAGGGGACATCCAGATTCAGAAAGTAGCATCAACGGAGAATGTGGCAGACCCATTAACTAAGCCACTGAAATAGAAAGTGTTTGAGAAATACGTGGATAGTATGGAACTGAGGCTTGTACCAAATTAGACCTAAGTGCAAGTGGAAGCTAATAGACAGTGTATGCCCTTAGCTCCAATCAAATTGATGTACTGATACATTTATTGTAAATGAGTAAAAGTACATAATTGTTTCATGTTATGATTGGTGTGTTTCTATGTAATTACCCCTTAAACTGGACACTTATAAGACTCGTGGTAGTTTAAAATGTTCTCAGCCGTTGGATAGACTTGGGGAGTTTATCTTGCCAAGATTGGCACTAATGTGTTGCCAATGAAGTTGGGGCAGCCTGTCTCAGCTACTAGGGTTGGAACTGAAGCACATGTAGTATGTGTTTACTTGAAACACTAAACCCGGACCAATTTCCAATTATGCCCTAGACCTTGGAGACTGATGGGCAAAACTCGGAAGTTACACCTAGCCCATAGACTCGATTATGGTACTACATGGGTGTTGGATTGGGCAATCTTTGATATGCCAATCAGTGATATCCTTTGAGGTCAAAACCTGGGTATGTTGGGGCAGTCTAAAAACTCACTCGAGTAGGTGATCATAGTGACAAGATCAGCCCCTTTGTCAGACAAAGTGAATGATCGAGATTGCACTCTCTCTGATGGAAACCAAAACTAGCGGCAGTCGATTTCAACCGTGTTTGAGACTTGTTTTGCAAAATATGTTTATACGATAATATATATTATGTTTTAAGAAAAAGTATTTATAAAAGGTTTTAATTCACAGGATCCATCTGAGCAGAGTGCAACACTACACCTTGTAGCCAGTGGAGAGGTCCTTCCCTGTCGGGCAGTGTTTGATCACTATGGGTTGAGAGGTTAAGTGTAAGAGACCATTAAGGGTTGTATACCTGATTGCCAATATCTTACTTAAGTCCATTATCCTTGGGCCTTCACATGATGGCTAGACTCAATGACCACTTAGTTGTAAATGTTGGGCCCATTAAGAGCCCATACTAATGGACTCAGGGGTTCACTGTACTTGACAATGAATTCAGCTAGGCATTTTCACAAAGGCGAGGCCGAACCCATGTGTGCTTATGTAAGGTCATTGTTGGGATTCCACGCCATACAAATTGAACCTAAATGGGCTAGCAACTACCTAGGGACGTGAGCCACTTGCTAAATGGGCCTAATGCCCATGATTAATTGGATTAAATCAAGTGGTCACATGACAGTTTAAGCAATCATGTGACATGGGCGAATATGGATTTGGATAAGGGTCTAGAGCATCTGTTAGGATAAAAGGATAAGTCTTATCCACTTAAGGAGTCCAAATCCAAATAAAGATGGATTAAGAACCTCCTAATTTGATTAGGAGTGGTGCTCCTTAAGGCTTATAAAAAGAGGAGATCGAACTGCTCCAGTTACATCAATCTACTCTCAGTTTTCTCTCTACCTTGTTGCCCCAGAAACCCTATTTCGTTCTCCACCTTTGTGACTGATCTTGATCAGTTTTGATTTCTGATTTTTGCAAGAAAATATCATAATTATTTCATGCTCACATCCCTCGTACGATCTAATCTATTGGATTGCAATTTTGTTGAAAACTGTGTTGCTGAACCAGCTTCATTCCAAGCTGTGTCATTTTTAGTGGAGGTTGGTTTTGGGAATCAATTTGGGCGTGAACTACCACTTTGGGAGCTACATTTGTGGAATTTGTACCATGTATACTTTTCCCTTCCTTTTGGTTTCAAAATTGGTCCGATTTCGGTGCAAGAACAATCCTTAAAAAATACAATTTTTCTAAAACTGGGAATACGATTCCCGGAAGGTTGTAATTTGAAATTTCGCCCAACCATTTAGCATGGTTCAGCCATCCATATGAAGGATCTAACCTTCCTTCACTACAATGCTTTAGGTCTAAGGATTATCTATACAACTATGACGATATAATCAATTATTGACAAGAGATTCCATGTAACTGTTTTGTTAATGGGTTAAGTTCAGTGAACTTGTTCCCTATTAAGCACCCACTTATTTGCTTTAGTGTCTCCACACAAATGACTTGAGATTTATCACCCCAATGAGGCAAGCATAATACGTGCTAATCTATCTGGATTATCAAAGCCCTCTTAATAATCCTATGACTAGGAATTGATTAGGATTTGGTACCAATGATAGGCATATCTGAAATTCTTAACATACATAAGAATATACTAGCTTCACAAAAATACAATGGTCTATTGATATAATTATAAGTAAAAAAAACATGAATGAAAAGTGTCTAATTTGTATTTTAATAAAGTATGAATTGTATAAGATTGCTCTTTTAAAATATCACTAGATTGGTTTTAGGGCATATGATTAGTGGTTAATATCTCCATGAAGTGCTCTACTATTTTATGTCATTGTTGGGAATCCTGATTCAAGATGGTCATGGAGAACAAAGTTGTGAATCCATCTACAATGTTACCAGCAACACACTCCCAAATAAGTGAGTTAACTCTATTCAAGAGAAATAAGTTGGCATAAGTGGAGATTGTTTCCCCTACACCATCTACATCATCTTGGGCTCCACCTCACTTGATTTCCTCAAAATTGATGTTGATGGGGCAGTTCGACAAACTAGCTTAGGTATTAACGTTGTTATTCAAGACCACCTTGAGTAGTTTATTTGTGGAAGATCTAAATGTGTTGCCAAGGATGATTCTAAGAGGCTACAACATTTAGGGAAGGTCTACAGTTGGATAAGAATCATGTCTAGCCCATATTTATCTTGAAGGAGATGCATAGAAGATCACTAAGATCTTGTTTGATCCTCATGTTGAGGTTTCATAGTGGTATCGCACAATCATAGCTAATTGCAGGAGTCTTTTGCATGGATTTCATCAGTTTCACATTTCCTATGTCCCACATATAGCAATGATCATAGTACCACTATTGTGTATTGTATCGGACAACTCAGATACGAAGATGCTTTGAAAATGCATGAATAAAAATGAATGGTATTGAAACATTTGGGTACACTAGGAAAATGCATACAAAATACATAAATACATTAATAATACCAAATATAAGGCTAAATTATCTATGAATAAGGTATAAACCAAGCTTTTAAAAACCGGATCAGACACAAAACAATTTTGGGAACCGATTCCTAGGTTGAACGTCTGACCATCTAGTTCGGATGGATGGTCCTTTCTGATTTAAAAAAAAATAAAAAATAATTAAAAGCGTAAAATACAAAAACCTCCCCTGAAGTTTCTAACAATCATAAAAACCTCCCATATAGTTTCATTTTAATAAATACCTCCCCTGAACTCAATAAAAACCTCCCTTCCGTCACTGTCCCAGATGGAAAACGTTAGATTGATGCACCAGCTTTTTTCAAATACCCATTATACCCTTTTATAAATTATTTTACATACAAAATTACTGAAATAACCCTATTTTAACTCAACAAAAACCTCTTTTAACGATCAATTCAGTAATTTTACATATAAAATTACTAAAATATGTCATTTTGTTGAGTTAAAATGGGATTATTTCAGTAATTATGTATGTAAAATAATTTATAAAAGGGTAGAATGGATATTTGGACAAAACTGGTGTTGCATCAATCTAATGTTTTCCATTTGGGACAATAATGGAATGGTGGTTTTTGTTGAATTTCTCAAAAGTTCAGGGGAGGTATTTATTAAAATGAAACTATAGGGGAGTTTTTATGATTGTTAGAAACTTCGGGGGAGGTTTTTGTATTTTACCCTAATTAAAATGAAAAAATAACCAAAAACCGTTGTTCGGGTTTGACAGGTTGATGGTTTGATCGCCCAAGTCATGGGTCGTTGACCAGATCAATAATTTTTTGCCCATGAGCGATTTTATGGTGAAACAGAACCAGTTGCCTGACTGATTCCTGAGGTAACCAATCTGACTGTCTAGTCTGGATTGGTTTCAAAACCAAGGTATAAACACATGAGAAATGCACACTTCAATAGGTTATATGAAGAGAAACATTGCAATGAACACTATTGAGACACTAAAACATGTACACATCATACAATAATTATCACTTATAATTTTCAATTTTTATTACAAATTTGGAAAAAAATTATTTATTTAGTATTTTATATAAATAATAACTTTATTTTTTAAAATAACAAATATGTTTTCATTTTAACATATAATTGTTTTGTTTTAAATATAAATATAAATCATTTAAGGTAGATAAAATAATTATTTTATAATTTTGAATGTTATTAAATCTTCGGAAAAATTAAATCTTAAATTATTTATTTTAGTTTTTAGTTATAACTTTATTTCATTTTTTATAATTATAATTTTCAAATTTTTTAACTTTGTTAGAAAATTTATTTATTTAGTATTTTTATAAATATAAACTCTACATTTTCAAAAAAATAAATATGTTTTCATTTTTAAAATATAACTCGCATGTAAAATAAAACATATAAATCAATTAAGGTAGATAAATAATATATTTTTATAACATTTAGTTCTTATTAAATTTTTGTGGAAAATTAAACCTTAAAGTATTTATTTCAGTCTTTATAATTATAATTACATTTTAGTTTTTATAATTATAATTTTTAATATTTATTAAAGTTCAATAAACAAAGCAAAAGTTATCAATATACAATTTTACAATTTTGTCAAACTAGGCATCAATATGTTTCCATATTGATATGTACATATCGGACTGTATCTACCAATACGACATGATACAATCTAATACAAAGGTGGCATATCTTGTATCTGTTGACATGGACACTGATACAATACACCTTGTATTGGGAGTATGATATCGATACTTTAACTACATAATCGAATTACTCCTTCATTTGCGAAATTTGGTTATAATGTCCATATTTTCTTTTGTATGTATTATTGGTTGATTTGGTGTAATAAGGGTTTTATTTTTTGAAAATGGTGTAATGAGAGTTTTGATTTTTCAAAACTCTTTTCATACCATATCTTTTTCTGCATCATAGATTTTTCTATTTAATGAATGACTTAACCTGAGGGATTTTTTATAAAAAAAATAGAAAGAATAAATCCATAAAAATTTATTTTTAAATCACAAAAATTCAAATAAGCATTACATTTTTTTAAATTCCATAGTTCATTGAACATTTTTATTCCAAATAAATAATGATTTGAAAATAAGAGAGGGGCAAAAAGAGACGAGGAGAGAGAGAGATTAAAACAAAACAAAGTTTCATTAGCAAGCTAATCAAATACAAAACCTCACTACATACCAATTGGTCAATTTTTCTCTCATATTTGTTATTATATAAAACTAACTATAACTAAGAAGGATCAGACAAGAAAGAAAAACAGAAAGATTAAGGAGGAAGAACATATTTGTATTGCAATTTGCAACTATAGGCACATTATTAAATTAAAATATTAAGAAAACTAAAAAAAGGTAAAAAGAGTCTGGGAGAGAGAGAGAGAGAGTACTTGCAGCGATCGAGGGGTGTAATCTAATTCTCAGAGAAGAGAGCAAGAAATATTTGGAGAGAGAGAGAGAGAGAGAAAAAATTAAAGGAAATGCTGAGAGAGAGAGAGAGAGAGAGAGGGAGACGAAGTTTGGAAGCGAAATCGAATAAAGATACGTAGAAGATGATGAACAAATGCCCTACGACAAGAAAGAAAGATGGAAGGGAAGAGGGAAGAAAGGAAAATACAAAGTTAGTGAGAGGACAGAAAGGAATGGGAAGGAGAAGGGGGTCTTGTTACTTCTCTGTCAAGGTTGAGGACGATGAATAATTCACATGAAGGGTATTTTAGAAATTAAAAAAAAATTATGAGTCATGCAATGTCAGGTACCAATGGAGTGTGATGAAAAATTAACAAGGGAAATTTTAGATAATTGTCAAAAACAGTAAAGGTACTTTAATACAATATGTAAACAATAAGGGTGAGTTATTCAATTAACTAAATCATAAGGGCAGTTTTTAAAAATTTGCAAAAAAAAACATTAAAACAACGCCCTTAAATGTAATTATCAATATAACCAAGCCCATCTTGATATTTTCCAAAAGTCTAAGATTTTTTTCCTTTTTTGGATAAATTATATTTTATCACCATGTATCTAGGATAGTGACAATTAACCCCATGAATGTTCATTTGCAACAAAGATACCTGAATTTTAAATTCCAGCACACTTTGCCTCTTCCCTTAAGTTCCATTAGTTAACAAGAATCTCTTGCTCATCTAAACATTTCTAAATCCCCAAACTATCCGTTCCTTGTAAATAATCATTTTGTCCTTTCTTATACAACAAAAATCCATTGACATCAATAAAGGAAATGATCATGTAAAACGTGACAATGCAGATGATGGATACGAAGAGAAAATGATGAATACCATGGATCTAATGCTAAAAGAAGGAGATACCATTGAAGTCATTGGGGGTTTATAGCAATAGGGGTGCTTGGAGGAATTGCAACAAAATCAGGGTCTATTTGGTTTGTAGTTGGAATTGGAATCGGAATCAAAATCCTTTGAAATCGGAACCGGAATTGTCCACTCCCATAGTCTGTTTGGTTCGGATAGGAATGGGAGTGGGAATTAAAATCAGCAAGAATGGAATTTCATTCCCAAGGGAGGGGCAGAGAATGTTCTTTCCTTCAAATGGGGAAATGCCATTCTAGCAGAGAATGTCCAATAATCTTGTAAGAGTTCTTAAGAGTATTGAATAATAATAATAATAATAATAATAATAAATATTATTATTATTATTACCCTTTGTTTAATCTTTCTCACTGTTTGAGCGAACTGCTCGCTCCATTCTAGAGGATTCTTCTTCAATCGTTTTTCGAGTAATTGGCGGTCTTGGGCTATTCCACTATAATAGTCTACTACATAATTTAGACTGCCTAAGAATCTTTGAATTTATCTTTGATTTCGTCAGGGAATTTATCAGCAAACTCTATCACTCTCTGGATGGGTGTTATTGTTCCTTTAGATATCTGGAATCCTAAAAATCTAATCTCTATCTGAAAGAGTTTCATTTTCTTAGCAGATGCTGCTAATCCATTTTCTTTCATCACCCGGAGGAATATATTCAAGTGTTTCTAATGGGCCTTTATATAAGCGATGATGAACAGTAAGCAATGATGAACAGTAATGATATGCAGAGAGATGTTATGCAAAAAGATAAACAACACACGGAAAATTCTTATTCAGAAAGTATATAATTATTGGAAAACCTCTTAATAAAGATCTAATAGTACTTACAGAGATATAGCACACATAGGTACAACAACAGATACTCTTACAAGATTACAAAAAATCTCTCAGGAAAAAAGCACTCACAACCCTAAAATAACACTCAAACAAGACTTAATACTCTTAAGAACTTATAGACTTCTTTCTCAAATTTTACACCCAAAGTCTTGCACACCTTTTGCTTGAGAGGAGAGTGATTTATATAGAGGTGGCCGAACTTTCCAGAGCAAGACCACTTTATTCGATCTTATTTTTAGGGCATCTATAATTGAGATACCATTTATCTTTTCTTATTGCACATCTTAATTATTGGGATGCTTCCTTATCACCTTCTTGTCCTATTAGGAACAGCTGTCAATACTTTTACTGTTTCGGATGTAATCGTACCACACTTCTCTAATACGATCTCTTTCTTCCTTAGTAAATTTTTTGAAAAACCATATTTTCTTTAAAGGTTGCAAATTAAAATCTAACCTAATAAGGTCTTTATCTATTTGGAACTCATCTTCTATTTCTAACATGTTAATTTCAAAGTCTGCCTCTGTAGGCTCATAAGACTTTACAGATGGATTTTCTCTTCAGGCTGTATGGTAGTCCGATGGTTAATTATTTGTTATTGGTGTCTCATAGGTAGCATAAATAATTCATGGGGGAGATCGTGCCAGGTCTACCAATCTCCTAGATCTTGTGTCCATCAAATCGACGTCTCCCGATCTCCTGGATCACTAATAGATCCAGAAGATGTCGTCTTCTTCCGCGGTAGGCTTGAGGATGTCTATGAGATCAAATTTATCCCACCATTTTATTTCAATTTTCCTTTCAATAGTTGGAGGCATCCAAGAAATATCCAGGTGATAACTCTATTTTAGAATCCAAGGGAGACGAAATGTTTTGAAAAAATCAAATTGTTTTATATGCTCGAATTCCAGATAAGCTCTTCCTTTACCAAAGGCTCTATATTTGTCCATGAGCTCTCGGTGAGAGAAGATATCATCGAAGTTCCCCAAGAGGTCCACCAAAGATATGCCCAATCAGAGTATGGGCCTTGAAAGTCTTCAAAGAAACGAATGAACCATGAATGTCTAAAAATGGAATTCTGCAACAGAAAGACTTTGTACCAAGCGCCTTGATAATCCCAGTAATTGAATATTTTGGGTCTTCTACCAATAGGCTTGGTGATAAATTTTGGCTTGCTTGCATCACCCCAGGCAGACAAAGAGATGAATTTGACTATTACTAGCTTGGAATAAGCTAGTTCAGTTTTATTTGGATCTCTAAAATAGTGTTGAATTCATGCAAATCCCGTATGAAGAATAATTTATTCATAATACTTCTGGTCCTTATTTTGACCACTGACAGAGAAATGATGCCCATCTAGGATGGAGAGGGCAAGGTGCTAAAGAACTCCTTCTGGGTTGACATGAGTGGAGATGGCGGCGGCTTCTTCTCATGAGATAGTTACCACAAAATTTGATGAATTAGGCATGTACTAGCTGGAATTAGACATTAATGGGGACTGCCTAGTCCTTGAACTTGCTCCGATCTCATAATTAGATCTTGGATTGGACTTATTAGTCCTTTTAGGGCACATGGAATTAGAACTTAGAGGAAGACGAAGTATTATGTTGGTCATTTTTAATTAGATAACCTTGCAAGAATTCCCTGGTTAGAAAATCTGGCAAAAAATCTTCAAATCCTTTAATATATTTAATATCAAAATCAAAAACTGACAAACTAGCTTGCCATCTAGCAAAAATTTGTTTTGAAACCAGGTTTTTCACATCCTTTTCCAAAATCTCTTTGGCTTATTTGCAATCAATTTGAAGTGTAAAATGCTGGTTTATCAAATCACTTTGAAATTTAGTGATGCAAAGGACTATGTTGAGCATTTCTTTTTTGACAGTAGAATATTTTCTCTAGGTTTCATTCTAGGTTCCTGAGGTGAACCGAATTATCTCATCTTTCCCATCTCTTCTTTGTTTTAGGATTCCTCCATATCCTATTTCACTAGCATCAGTTTCCACTATCTTTTGGGGATTTTGGATGAGGGATATTGAGGCAGGGAAGGGTTTTTACCCTTTGTTTAATCTTTCTCACTATTTGAGTGAACTGTTCGCTCCATTCTGGAGGATTCTTCTTCAATCGTTTTTCAAGTAATTGGCGGTCTTGAGCTATTCCTCTATAACAGTATGCTACATAATTTAGACTGCCTAATAATCTTTGAAGTTGGGTTTTATCTTTGATTTCATCAGAGAATTTATCAGCAAACTCCATCACTCTCTGGATGGGCGTTATTGTTCCTTTAGATATCTGGAATCCTAAAAATCTAATCTCTGTTTGAAAGAGTTTCATTTTCTTAGTTTTCTTAGCAGATGCTACTAATCCATTTTCTTTCATCACCTAGAGGAATATATTCAAGTGTTTCTAGTGGATCTTTATAGATGAAGAATAGATTAATACATCATCAATATATACTATTATAAATTGAGTATAGGGGGTGAATATTTCATTCATAGTTCTTTGAAATTCAGACGGGGCGTTCTTTAGCCCAAAAGGCACTACATTCCACTCATAGTGGTCGAAAGGCACTATGAATGTAGTCTTTTATTTGTCATTTTCTTCTATTATAATCCGCCAATAACCTGATTTTAGGTCAAATTTTGAGAATATTTTTGCATCATATAGACGGTTTATTGAGGGGTTTGTAATTTATTACGAGTCTCAGTACTCCTCTTTCTATTTATGCTGCGTTTTCTACATAGAAAGCAGGGCAGCTCCAAGGGGATTTGTTTGGTCTGATTAGACCCTTCTCTAATAAATCTTGGATTTCTTTCTTACGGATTTCCAATAATCTGTTATTCACCAGTCTTCGGGGGAATTAGAGGTGGTCCTAAATAACTTCTTCATCTTATCCTTTTACTTTACCAAATATGGTTAGTCAACTTTCACGACCTTCACTCTCTTCGGCTTACAACGCGACTACAACTTTGGCTCAAGGGTTATAGTCTTGGTAAAACTGACAGGTGTTTAGGTTGTCTGACTGAGGTTCTAGCCATGATATGTACATATCGGATTGTATCTACCAATATGACATGATACAATCTAATACAAAGGTGGCATATCCTGTATCTGTGGACATGGATACTGATACAATACACCTTGTATTGAGAGTATGATATCAATACTTTAACTACATAATCGAATTACTCCTTCATTTGTGAAATTTGGTTATAATGTCCATATTTTCTTTTGTATGTATTATTGGTTGATTTGGTGTAATGAAGGTTTTTTTTTTCGAAAATGGTGTAAGGAGGGTTTTGATTGTTCAAAACTCTTTTCATACCATATCTTTTCTGCATCATAGATTTTCCTGTTTAATGAATGAATGAGGGCTTTTCTATAAAAAAATAGAAAGAATAAATCCATAAAAATTTATTTTTAAATCACAAAAATTCAAATATGCATTACATTTTTTTAAATTCCATAGTTCATTGAACATTTTTATTCCAAATAAATAATGATTTGAAAATAAGAGGGGCGAAAAGGGACGGGGAGAGAGAGAGTTTAAAACAAGCCAAAGTTTCATTAGTAAGCTAATCAAATACAAAACCTCACTACATACCAATTGGTCAATTTTGCTCTCATATTTGTTATTATATATAAAACTAACTATAACTAAGAGGATCGGACAAGAAAGAAAAACAGAAAGATTAAGGAGGAAGAACATATTTGTATTGCAATTTGCAACTATAGGCACATTAATAAATTAAAATATTAAGAAAACTAAAAAAAGGTAAAAAGAGTCCGAGAGAAAGAGAGAGAGAGTACTTGCAGCGATCGATGGGTGTAATCTAATTCTCAGAGAAGAGCGCGAGAAATATTTGGAGAGAGAGAGAGAGAGAGAGAGAGAGAGAGAGAGAAAATAAAAGAGGAAATGCTGAGAGCGAGACAGAGAGAGAGACGAAGTTCGGAAGCGAAATCGAACAAAGACTAATCGAAGGAAACTTGCGAGGATTCGACCGAAGTCTTTGTAGACGTGTTTCTGAATCTTAAATTTTTCTCGGTCTCAGAGAGCTCGAAAAGGTGAGGTTGAATTATTCAAACCATGATTCTCATCTTTAGAAGCTTAAATCTTTGCTTGTTTGTTGTTTTTTCTGTTTGTTTCTGTTCTCTGTAAACCAAAATTCGAACTTTCGCTCGAACCCTCGAACTCACTCGCAACTTAATTCTTTCGTGATCCGTGTTGGTTAACTTGGTTTGGAGATCTCAGTGCACTGAGAGAATTTGGATTACTGTTCTCTTCTCGAATTGTGAAGAAATGAAGGTTTTTCTGGACTTACAGAGAGGTGTATTTCTGGGTTTTTGCAGTTTGCGGCTGGCAAGAAAACAGGGTTCTTAAAGCGAGGCTTTGGTAATTAAAAGTTAGGGTTTTAATTTCTACGGATCGGAATTTTAAGTTTTGATTGCAGGGTTTTGGAGGGATTGAGTAAAATCTGTGTTCAGTGAGATCTCTACTTGCGGGCTCTATTTTCCGTTTCCTAGGGTTCACGTTTTTGAAGATGAGATTGGTTTCTACATTGTCTATCAGGCGTGTGGAGAATTTCGGGGATGGTACAGGTGTACGCAGGAACCGGTATTGGAAACGCAGCAAACCCTAATTCGTTTGGAAAAGGACTTGGCTTTCTGGGTTTTGTATTTGGACAGGAAGATTGATGATTTAGGCGTTGTTTATGGACTCTATGTATTGAGAAATGCAACCTTCACAGCAGCACTCTCGGATCAATCTTGCTGATTTGAAGGCTCAGATAGTGAAGAAGCTTGGGCCCGAGAGATCAAGGCGGTACTTTTATAATTTGAATGGACTATTGAGCCAGAAGTTAAGCAAGATTGAGTTTGATAAGTTGTGTTACCGGATTCTTGGAAGAGAGAATCTCCCTTTGCACAATCAATTGATCCGTTCAATTCTGAAGAATGCTTGTATTGCAAAGGTTCCACCACCAGTCCATGGGAAGGAAGTTCAGAAATCCAGAAGAGCAACAGGAAAGAAACCTCCTTCAAGAGAAGATTTGCATGAGCAAGGTGGGCCGTCTCCAATTCCAACTCAGCCTTCAACTCCAACTCCAAAAATTTGGGCAAATGGGGGTGTTGTGCCAACATCTCCTCCAAAGATCCGGTCTGGGATTCATGACCGGAAACTCAAAGATCTCCGTAGTCCTCTTGGACCAAATGGGAAGATAGACTTTGCTTCCCAACAGTTGATCAATGCAGATGATAATAGTAATAAAGTTATTACAGAAAATGGGGATTTCAATCTGTGTGATTTGTGGAGACCAGTGCAAAATCATCAGGGTCTTGCTGAGCAACCTCAGAATGAGCTGGAGGTTTCTCTTCAGCACCCTCCAAAAAGATCACGAATAAACAGATCACCGGATGATCTGGTTTCTGTACATAGCAAGGGCCAGAGCCAGATTGATGTGGTTGTCGTCGAAGATGGGGAAGAGGTGGAGCAGGCTAACAACTCCAACTCTACTAGAAGTCCACTCCAGGCTCCCCTTGGGATTCCATTTTGCTCAGCTAGTGTAGGTGGGGCACACAGGGCTATGCCAGTGCCTAGCAGTAGCTTTCCTACTTTTGACAGTGGTGAATTGTTTGATACAGAGATACTGAGGAAACACATGGAGCAGATTGCAGGAGCACAGGGCCTTGAAGGGGTCTCTACAGATTGTGCTAACTTGTTAAATAACGGGCTGGATGCATACTTGAAGCGGTTGATAAAGTCTTGCATTGAGCTCGTTGGGGCAAGATCTGGATATGAGCCAACAGTGCATCCTGTCCAGAAGCAGCATCACCATGGTAAACTCATTAATGGTGTTTTGCGAGGTCATAATCCACAAATGCAATATAGCAGTGGATCCATAGAAGGCATGCAAGAACAGAGAACACGGTTTCCGATATCTCTGCTTGATTTCAAGGTTGCAATGGAGCTAAACCCACAACAACTTGGAGAAGACTGGCCATTGCTAATGGAAAAAATATGTATGCATACATATGAGGAGTAAAACACCTGAAACAAAAATTGGTCCCAACTGATGGTTGGGTGGGCCCATACTGATTCCTGAGTCTTGAAGATCATGGATGGACATTTCCAATGCAGTGAGTACCATGTTGTGGCCATGATGGACGAGATTACTCCCCCAGGAAAAATCTTTATTAAAAGATTAAATTGGAGCAGGGAACCTCTATATTCTCTTGCTGCAGGGCCTCACACAACCAGGATTACATTTAACAGCAATCATTCAAAAGGGAATTCCAAGAAAAAGATACCCGTGATTGGTTGCACTGTTGTATGTTTAGCATTCATGTTGGTTGTTTCCTGCCATCACCGCAAAATCTCAAGATGTTCTGTAATTTACAGCCAATTAAGAGGAAGTTTAAGACCAATTTTGCAGAAATACTTTTGTGATAGTGTGGTAAAAGGTAAAATCACATAATGTAATGATGGCAGTGTTGCGGTGTATGTATTATCAAATCTGAGCATTTATTGATTTCTCAATATTATAGCATGTTACCAACCCATGAATTGTTTTTCTTGAATTTTAAATTTGGGTGTTTCTTTTAATTGATGCATGAGAGGCCAAAACCCCTGAAGTAATAGCATCTTGTCTATTATGTAGGGAGTTGACCTTCTGTAATGTGCGATTTTGCAATACTAATTAGATCTAATTGGACCTATTGCCGTTTCTTTGGTTGTGAATATTCAGGCCATGCAAATATTTATTGGACAAGGAACATGCATTTTAAGGAATTAGAGGCATACACAGCACAAAACTCTTGTGTGAATATTCAAGCAATTTAAATATTTATTGGGCAAATAATTTTACATATAAAAAAATATTGGACAAATAAAATGCTGTATTAGGGCAAAGGAAAATAAATGAGTGGCATGTGCAAGAGGAGAGAGGAAAAAGTAAATGGACTAAAATTTTGGGATGGTTGTCTTGATGCTATATTGGCATCATATAGTATTAGTTGTGGAAAATTACTATTTTTTATTTCTTTATTTGGGTGTGAAACTGCTATATCACTAATGACCTTCTGAAAACCATAAACTTTTAGATATTTCTTTTTTCCTCAATGATAAGGCTGATTGCACATAGAAAAACTTTCTTGTAGAAGTTTGTATGGCCATTAGTCACAGTTATGTACTAAATGTTTGTGATACTTTGTTGTATATAACTTAAGTATCACCTAAAAATCCTAAACAGAAAAAAGAAAAAGAAACACACATGGGACTTTATAAATGCTTCCTTCTTTTTCCTTTCATTTTTTGGAAAGTTTATATTATTTGAATATCAATATATAAGGTCTACTGCGTGGACAATTTGTTTCACAGGAGCCATGATAAAAACACAAGTTAAAGCTAAAGGTACAAGATTGTTAGGAAATATGGATTGAGTATATGGTATACCTCTCTCCCAATGCATAATTCTTATTTCATAGTTCTTGCATTGTTAAGACACATGTAACAATGCTCTTGACATAATGTTCAGTTTCTCACTAGGACTGGGGCCATTCACTTAATATCTTTTACAGCAATTTTAGCTTTGTTGATCATGCCTATGCCTGTGGTGTCTATTTTTGTGTTTTAAACATGTTCCTTGGTGTGTTTTATGGTTATGTTTTGTTGGTTCATTGATCACTTTTTCTATGTACACTTTTGTGTTTCAAAGATGCTAGCTCACCAATGTTATCACCCTAGCAGAGTAGAAAATAAAATAGAAAGGCAAAAAACAGGTGCCTTTCTTACTTTTCTATCTGCAAAAGGCACTTATGGTAACCTAGCAATAAGAGGAGAAAATTTGGATTTCGTAGACATTGAAGGCAAGCTTATTCAAAGTTAGGAGCCATTTTTACCATTATAGTTGCTTCTTTTCCACTTTTTTCTTTTTTGTATCTATATCTTTTACTCGTACTGAATCCTGTTAGGCTCTCTTCTGTAAATGGTAAGCATTTTTGACTTAGTCTGTTCTAATGAAGTTGAGAAAAATAGACTAGTCGCTGATAAAAAATAAAAATAATAATAGACTGGTCTATGTCAGTATTTTACATAATGATTCTAACTTCCTTATTGTCTTCTCATTATGAAAGTTTGTACAGTTTTCTATAGATTATTGACTATTTGTAGTTGGTAACAACTCAAATTATTGTTTTTCTCTTTTGTATTTTCAGTTGGCATTAAATTTTGGTGCTGTTTGGCAAGTCTTTTTAAAAAGATCTTCCAGCAGCCCAGATGGCCAAAAGACAAAGACTGACATGTGGCTTGGTCTATACCGGGCTTTTAAAAATGCATTTAGAGGCTATTTATCACACAGAAACACCAGAAACTTCCCGAAATTCGGTGTTTTTGGTTTTTTGGGTCTTTCTGCTCACACGTCTTCTAGGCTTACCAGCTTTTGATTATCAAGTGGAGAAGACCGCATGGAAAGACTTGCCAAACGCCGCCTTTGTTTACGGAAGAATCTTTTCCTCTTCCATCTTTTTCTTTTACATATTTTTTTCTTCCCTCATTGTTTTAATTATTATTTTTCTTCTTTAACTCTTATCTTATTAGGTTTTGTTTCACCCACTGTGGTTGTTTCTTTTTGTTTGAAAGTTTATTTTCCTTACTGTCAACTCCTTCCTTTTCCAGGTTTTGTTTCACCTATAAACTATTGGTGGATTTATACACTTTTTTTTTTTACCATTTTGGAAGTTTGTATAGTTTTGTTTATATGATTGAATAGGTTTACATGTGTTGCAACACTTGAAACAAAAAGTAAACTTAACAATAAAGATACATTGAATACTAGATGGACAATAAAATTATGGTTGAATACCAGAAGCAGCTGTTGTGTCCTTGGGGCTTGCCTTTTGAGGCCAGTCTGTTGTATCATGGTTCTTTCAGTTTCTCTTTAATGAAATCTATTTGTTATAGAAAAAAAGTTCTTTGTGCACCCATTTTTGCATTGGTCAAGTATGAATAATATTATAGAGGTTAGGTCATAAGTTTAGATGCAGTTTGGTATCAACATAGAAGATGGATACTGCAAAGATAAAATGAAGTTTTTCAAAAGCTTTTTTTTTTTTAATATATTAAGTGGGTAATTGTATTTCTACGCTATACATTAGCTATACATTATCTATTCCTTTGTTGACAGTTTGGAAAACTTAGCTTCTTTTACTAGAGAGCATCCTTGTGCTGATCAATTGAAATCAAGGTTTTCAGTTTCCAAGCAGGTGTGTTATGTGCAGAGGAAAATAGAAGCCATTTGTTCATTTGTTCAAGTGTGCAGTGCTAAGTCCATCTAATTTTCTGGAGATGTTTACGAAATGGCCAAACCTATCAGGTAGTAAAAAAGCTAAGATTGTCTTGAATATGATTCCTTTTGTTGTCTGCTGGGGCATTTGGAGAGAAAGAATCAGGGGAATATTTTTAGAAGTCAAGACAAGAGGTTAAACTAATTCTAGATCTTGGTTTCCTTAGTTGTAGAGTACTTGCTCATTTGAAATTTAAAAATCTAAGTAGATGTGACATTGGGGAGAAGCTTTGGGAAAAATTAGACCATTGTACGAAGATTGTTGAGATATTTTGAAATGGGAACTAATGGAAGTTTCAATGAGTTCTTTGATAGAGGGATCATCATTCTGGGACTAAACATTACCTTCTTAGCTTTGATTCCTAAAAATCCTGGAGCCAATTACCCTGAAGACTTTAAACCCATAAGCTTGGTCATAACCTCTATAAATTCATTGACAAAGTTTTGTTCTTGAGGCTTAAAATGGTCCTTCTTTCCATTACCACACCAAATCAGGGTGCCTTTGTTTAGGGTAGACAGATTATGAATCAATCTCTTAGCAAATGAATGTGTGTAAGGGAAGAGAAGATCAAGAACCAAGGAGTGTATCGATACATTGTGAGATGTGGGTTCAGGGATAGGTGGTGTATCCATACGTCTCATTACTAGGTGTTAGTGAATGTAACAGTGGTGGATTTTGTATTGAAGATGATGTGATTGTATGTATCTTGGGCTTGCCCTTCCACCTTTGGAGGCAAGAAGTGGTTGAATCTATAACCCAGTTGTGTGGAGGGCGACTCACTGGTGTCTTCTGGGGGGTTCTCCACTCAGCTGCAATAATATTAAGTGGAGTAAGGCCAGAAGATCTGCCGAGGAAAATAGATTTAAGAGTGGAGGGCTGCTTCTACTCGATTTGGCTGGCTTCCTCCATAGAAGCAGGCCTGTGGAAGGAGGATGAAAGAGTGGAAGAAGCTTCACCAAAAAGGGTAAACAGGAGCTGATGGGGCTGGAAGGTATGCTGCAGATGGAAGATCAAAAGAGTGGCAAACAAGGTAACAAGGTGGCGTGTAGCAGGTCTTATGCACAGGTGGTCAAAGGTGGCAGCTATTTGATTCAAAAATTATCCAAAGAAGGGGGGTTGGTAGGTCTGAACCAACCTGAGCCAAGAAAGGAGGGAGCTGATCCATCCTTATTTGGATATGGGTGTGATGAATTAAGGGATCATGTGCTGGACGTATCTGGTCTTATTAGGCATCTGATTTTAGCAGGGCCCACGGGTAACAATGGGCCGAGGCAAGCTGGGCTTAAGATCGCCCAACCTGGGTCAGGTGAGTGCTTAAAAGCTCACATGATTGAAGGTAAGGTGGGCTCAAAGGGTGAGACACGTGAGTCACTTAAAACTCACATGTATAACAGGGTTGCAGCTTCGATAGATGGTAAGAAACATCTATCATCTTCTTCCTCGACTTCTTCCTGTTGACCGAAGGATACAGGTGCAGGTTCAGCTTGGACTGGCTCTCTACAGTGGATTTCAACGCAGAAACTAAAGTCGTTGTCGCCTAATAGACGCAACCCAAGGTCTATTAGCGCAGCGATCTTGAATCCTTAGCAGATGGCGACTGGTCTGAGGATGAAGAAAGTGACGAATCAGGTTCTGTTGACACAGTCAGTTTGGGTAGTGTTGATCTGCATCAAAATGGGAATTTCATGGAAGAGGAAAGCTTTAATACAGAAACCTTATTTCTGGAAGGAGATAAAGGGGCTGGACATGGAGAGAGTGTGGATTGATTGCTTGGGTATGAAACTGTGCACTCCATCTCTTCTTCCATGGAGGGGGCCGTTCCAACTTCTCAGTTTTGTCAAGAAGTTAGTAAAGGGGAGCAGGACTCTGCAAAGGAAATCTGCGAGGATAACCCAGAAAGGACAATACAGGGACAGGCTTCTTCAGCAAATAGACTAGCCAAGGGAGACTACTTGTCCATACACGCTTCGCAGCAAACTCCAACAAGGGGAATAGCAGCAACGCCCTCATGTTCTAATCCCCATCTAAAAAGTTTTCGTACTGCCCAGTCAGCCCCTGCCTCTCCAGGTATTATTTTCCCTTGCGTTTTTGGTACTGGCTTGTGTGCTGAGCCTGTTGCAGATACTCCAACATCCCATCTTGAAAGGGGTAGTGGTGGTACAGGGGAAAGGAGAGCGGGGGGGTGGGGGCTGAAAAGGTGAAAGAAAAGAATGGAGCAGCAGTAGGTAAGGAGTAGGAAGAGGAGGTGGAAAGGTTCTGGAGATTGATTTGTGAGGAATTGGAGGAGCTTAGAAGAAGGGAAGGTTGTGGGGAAAAGAGTGATCAGAGGGAGGACTTGAGTAGTAACAAGGAAGAGGAGTTGAAAAAGGGAGATAGTGAGGGGACTGATCTATTTCCAAAATCTGAAGATAGAAATCGAACTGATGGCTTAGCCAAAGAAGAGGGTGGAGAGGAAATATCTCACAGGAAGGTGGAGGAAAAAAAGAAAAAGCAAAAAAATTCTGAAGTGGAAAGATTAATTTCTAACATTGAGGGTGACCTAGAGTTTAGCGGGAGGGGAGAGAGGATGAAGAATAACAGGTAAGAAGTGGGGTTGAGTACGGTTTTTGATTGAAGTGTTTCTATGAAAATTATAAGTTGGAATGTGAGAGGGTTGGGGAGTGCAAGAGGAGAGCGATAAAGGATTTGCTGAAGAGGGAAAAACCAGAAATTGTGATCTGCAAGAGACAAAATTGTCAGAAATGGATGGAAGGTGGGTCAGAAGTTTTTGGAGATCAAGGGGAGTAAGCTGGTCTTCAGCTTCGTCATGGGGAGCATCACGGGGTATTGTCACAGTGTGGAAGAATGAGGTAGTAGAACCGGTGAAACAACTAATAGGTAGGTTCTCGGTCTCAATCAAATTTAAGAATGTGAAGGATGGATTCATTTGGGTGTTAACTAATGTTTATGGTCCTGACAATTATATAGAAAGAAATTAACTGTGGGAGGAGTTGTCTACAATACAAGATTTATGGGATGGTCCTTGGTGCCTGGGAGGGGATTTTAATGTCATAAGATTCTTTGAGGAAACAACTAACCCTTCTCAGTTAATTACAACAAACATGAGGAAGTTCAATGCTTTTGTAGAAGAGTGCGAACTAAAGGAAATCCCTCTCTTGCAAGCTAGGTTCACTTGGTTTAACTTTCAAGAAAACCCCTTATGCTCAAAATTGGACAGGTTCCTTTTCAACCTAGCCTGGGAAGGTCACTAGGGAACCTTAAGTGTTCAGAGCCCTGCTTAGGGTCACTTATGACCATTTAGATTTGAAAACATGTGGTTAACACACCTAGAATTTGGGGAAAAAGTAAAGGAATAATGGAATGAAGAGATAAGGGGGGTAAAGTAGAAGGGGGGATAAGGTTTCATAAGAAGCTACAGAGGTTAAGATCCAAGTTGAAGGAGTGGAATAGGGATCATTTCAGTAGAATTGAGGAACAAAAATTGAGTTTAATATCTCGGATTGAGGAATTGGATGAAAAGGAAGCTCAAAGGATCATGGATGCACATCATAGGGAGATAAGAAGTCAATTGAAAAAGGACTTGGAGGTTATCTTACTTAGAGAGGAGGTTTGTTGGAGACAAGTCAAGACACCAGTGGATTAAGGAAGGTGATGGAAACACTAGATTCTTCCATGATTTGGCAAGTGGAAGAATGCGGAAAAACTTTGTGGCCAAATTAGAGGTAGAAGGTGAGGTGATTACAAATCAGGATGAAATAGCCACAACCTTTGTGACCCACTTTAAATCCATTTATAGAAGGCCTCTGAATGAAAGATTGTCTATGAAAGGGTTGGATTGGCCATTTTGGGAGAGGAGAAAGTGAGGTGGTTGGAAAGAAGATTTGAAGAAGCTGTAATTAAGAAGGCAGTGTTTCTGATGGGATCTAAGGCACCTGGACCGGATGTTTTTACAATGACATTTTACCAAGATTGTTGGGAAGTACTGAAGGATGATTTGGTTGAGGTTTTAAGGAATTTGCAGACAATCATATAGTGAGTAGGGGTGTCAACGCTACTTTCTTGGCCCTTGTCCCTAAGAAAGCTGATGCTAGTCATCCGAAAGATTTCAGACCAGTTAGCTTGGTGATGAGCCTCTACAAAATTCTAGCTAAGGTTCTATTTCTGAGGCTTAAAGAAGTTATCCCCTCCTTAGTCAGCCAAGCCCAAGGGGCCTTCGTACAAGGAAGACAAATAATTGACCAAATTTTGATTGCTAGTGAAAGTGTGGAGGATTTGTGGAGACTTGATAGGAAAGGCTTTGTGTGTAAGTTGGATATTGAAAAGACTTACGACATGATGGACTGGAAGTTCCTTAGTGAAGTCTTAAGAAACTGTGGCTTTGGTGAAAAGTGGTGTAATTGGATCTTAGGTTGTGTTAGTTCCTGTCACTATTCAATCCTGGTGAAGCTAGCAGGGGTATTAGGCAGGGGGACCCTCTCTCACCTTTTCTTTAATTCTTTTCACCTGTGCTTAGTCGTTTAATCTCTAAGGTTGATAGAGAAGGTGTAGTTAGAGGGTGGAGAGTTGGTAGAAATGAGACCCCAATTACCCATCTTCAGTTTGCAGATGATATCTTAATCTTTTGTGAGGGGGCTGAGATTGAGAGGGTGAGAAGGTTAAAGGTGCTGATTAGAGACTTTGAAAGTGTTTCTAATTTGAAAATCAATTTTGAAAAGAGTTGCACTGTAGGGGTTAATTTTATTGCAGACTGCTTAGAGTGCTCTATGTCTACTTGGCCTTTGATCTATTTGGGGCTTCCTCTAGGAGAAAATCCTTGGGAGAGTAGGTTCTGGTGCTCAGTTGTAGAGAAGTTTGAGAAGAGATTGGCTTTATGGAAAAAAGAACTACATTTCTCTGGGGGGAAGTATCACCTTAATAAGAGCTACACTTGCATACCTTCCAACATACTATCTCTCTGTCTTTAGGATCCCAACTAGGGAAGCTAAGAAGTTGGAAAAACTATTGAGAGACTTTCTTTGGGAACCAGGAGAAAATAAGAAAGATCATTTAATTAAGTGGGAGGTGGTGTGTAGGAGTAAAGAGGAAGGGGGTTTGGGATTAGGGAACTTAATTCAGAAAAATAGATGGGATACTGGGGAAGTGGCTGTGGAGGTGGCATTTAGAGAGAGTTAGATTGTGGCATGAGGTGATTGGAAACATACATGGATGCTCAGAGAATAGATGGGATACTGGTTTATCAAGGTGGGCAGCTTCGGCAACCCCTTGGAAGGCAGTGCACAATATTCTTCCTCAGCTCCTCAATCATATCAGGTATGATGTGTGTGATGGCAACTCCATCCTCTTTTGGGAGGACATTTGGGTTGGAGATGTTCCCTTGAAAACCCTTTTCCCCTCCTTGTTTTCTGTTTCTCGGTACAAAGAAGTTGTTTCCAAATTTCACTCCTCTTTGGAAAGCCCTTGGGCTCCTACTTGGGATTTTGGGTTCCGTAGAGGCTTAAGGGATGAAGAGATTGGGTGCTTAGTCAATTTACTTTGCCTTCTTGAGAAAGTTTGTTTGAACCCCTTTGAACCTGACAAAAGAATCTGGACACCTCGTTCGAAAGGATTATTCTCTTGTGCTTTTTTCTTCAAATCCCTTTGCTGATTTAACCCTCAGCAGGTCTTCCTTGTTAAGGAAGTTTGGTGCAGACCTGTTCCCTCTAAGATTTTGGCTTTTTGCTGGGAAGTGTACTATGGGAAAGTAAATACCTTGGACAATCTACAAAAGAGAAGACCTTCTCTCTGTATTTCCCCAAACTGGTGCATCCTTTGCAGATTTCAGAGTGAGGACTGTTATCATTTGCTAATTTCTTGTTCCTTTACTGTAGAGTTATGGGATTGGCTTCTCTCTTTGTTTGGGAGCAGTTGGAACTTGCCAGCAGATTTAAGATTGCTTTTTGATCCCTCTACTTTTGTTTGGCAGCAGAAAAGGGGTAAAATCATGTGGAGGTGTGCAAGAGCTGCATTGATATGGGCAATTTGGGAAGAAAGGAATGCTAGAACGTTTTTGGAGAAGGAAAGGAACCTTCAAGAGGTTAAGGACTGTATCTTGGCTAGGGTGATTCATTTGCTGAAATCTTTGGACTTGTTCTACCAATTCTCCTTTAATGACATTTACAGGAGTTGGGCAGCAGTGGCAAGCTGTTCCACTTCCAAGACTAAAGTGAGGTCATCACCTCCTGCAGGTTTCTTGAAGCTGAATTTTGATGAAAGCAGTCTAGGAAACCCAGGTCCTTTTGGGTTAGGTGGGGTATTGAGGAATGAAGTCAGGAGTGTGATACTTATCTTCTCAAGTCCTTTAGGAGTGGGAGACTCTACTAGAGCAGAAATGCTTGCTACCCTACAAGGTGTACAATTTGCAGCTCAATTAGGGGTGCAACAACTAATAGTTGAAGGTGACTATAGTGAGGAAAATTGAAAAAATCATGAGGGATTTTCTTTGGGAGCTAGGGGAAAAAAGAAGGATCATTTGGTTAGATGGGAAAAGGTGAGGAAGTTGAAGGTGGAAGGGGGTTTGGAAATAGGTAATATTAGGATGAAGAATCAGGCTCTACTTTGCAAATGGCTTTGGAGGTTTCCAAATGAAAATGAGAAATTATGGCACAAAGTTATCGCAAGCATTCATGGCATGTCGAGCAACGGATGGGATGCTGGATGTCTCCGTAGGGCTACCCTGGCTGCTCCCTAGAAGGCCATCCATGATGTTCTCCCTATCTTCCTAAATCATGTCAGGTACGGCTTGTCTTCTGGTAGTAAAATTAGATTTTGGGAGGATGTGTGGGTTGGGGATACTCTTTTGGGTGAGAAATTTCCTTCTCTTTGTGATCTGTCTAGGTTCAAGGGTAGGTCTATTTCAGATTTCCTAAGTCAACCATCTCACCTTCCAGGGTTGAATTGGAACTTTGGCTTTAACAGGAACCTTAGAGAGTCTAAACTTCTTGCAGTGTCCGAGCTGTTAGGATTGCTGAATTCATTATTCTTGGGAGAAGGTGGGTCAGACTCTAGGATTTGGGGTCTTAATTCTGACGGGTCATTTTCTTGTAAATCCCTTCTACAATCGTTGGTTGCCACACCCTCTTCTCTTCCTTTCCCAATCAAAGAGATTTGGTGCCCTCCTACTCTCCCTAAAATCAGTGCTTTTTGTTGGGAAGTATTTCATGGTTGTATTAATACCTTTGATGTACTTCAAAGGAAAAGACCAAACTGGTGCTTGTCCCCCAATTGGTGTATCCTGTGTAAGTTGAGTGGTGAGATTGCTTTCCACCTTCTAATATCTTGCCCTTCTGTCAGTTTTATTTGGAATTGGTTTACTTCCCTTTTTGGGTGCAAGTGGTCTTCTCCTCACAGGGTGGAAAGTTTATTCAGCCCTAATGGTATTAGTGGCATGAAAAGGAGGGGTAGGATTCTATAGAGGTGTACTAGAGCAACAATACTTTGGATTGTTTGGGAGGAAAGAAATGATTGAACATTTGAAGGAAAAGAAAAATGCAAGGAAACTTTAGTTGAAACAACTACATCGAGGGTGGCACATTGGGCAAAAAGCTTGAAGCTGTTTTCAGCTTTTAAGGTTGGAAGACTTTTTCAGGGTTTGGGGACTTATTGCTGCCTCCTCATTTTCGAGACAACAGCTTTTGAGGCATGGTCTCCTCCAACAAATGGTTGGAAGAAGCTGAACTTTGATGGGAGTTGTGTGGGTAACCCAGGCCCTTTAGGCATTGGGGGGGGCATTAGAGATGAAAATGGAATCATTATTACTTGTACTCCGGTCCTGTGGAGCAAGGTGATGTGGCAAGGGTAGAGTTTCTAGCTGCAGCATATGGGGTTGAGAAGGCTAAAGAGTTGGGTATTAATAGACTGATCATCGAGGGAGACTCAAAAAACTGTGATAAGATGGTTGCAGAAAGGGGAAGGGGTGACATGGCAGTTGAGGAATGGGGTTGAGAAGGCTAAAGAGTTGGGTATTAATAGGCTGATCATCGAGGGAGACTCAAAAAACTGTGATAAGATGGTTGCAGAAAGGGGAAGGGGTGACATGGCAGTTGAAGAATGATTTCCGAAGACTTAAATGGATGTCAAGGAACATGTCAATCGAGGTGGGATGGGTTAGGAGATCTGCTAACAGTTTGGAAGATAGTTTAGCTAAGCAAGGGGTTCAAAAAACACATGTTTTGGGCACATTTGTAATTTTGTCCTGGGTCAGCTTACTAAAGCTGATTTCTTTCACAACTTCTTGTTGTATCCTAAAGTTTTCTAATTAGTGAAATCTTTTCAGAGTTATTGATAAAAAAAAAGACTCAAAGGTTGTAATAAGCTGGTTGCAGGACCCAGAGTCAGTAGTTTGGTGCTTTAGGAATGAAATTAAAAAGTTTAAGATGCTGACAAGAAACATGGACCTAAGAATACAATGGGTGGGGAGATCAGCAAATGCTACGGCGGATTGTCTAGCCAAGCAAGGGGCAGCTAGGGAAATTTTGTATTGGGCACAACTGTAACTTATTGCTTTTGTTTTCTTCTGTAGTGGAGAGATTGCAACTCGTGCCTCTCCAAGGACTGCTTGTATGTGCTAATATTTCCAAATTAATAAAAGGTTCATTTATTTATAAAAAAAAACAGTGGTGGATTTTTTCCTTGTGGAGGAATTAGGCAATATGATCCCTTATCTCCTTTCCTTTTAACACTCTGAGTCAATGCATTCAGTAGATTAATCCTATGTAAAGGGTAGAGAGAAGAAAGTTGTTTAAAGGATGGGAAGTAGGGAAGGAAAATGTGGTGATCACTCATTTACAGTTTGCAGTTGATATCATTTTTTTAATGGGATGAGAGTGTAGGAGTGATGAACTTTGGGTTAGGAATTTTAGTTTAGCTGTACAACTTTTTGGAAGAATTTCAAATCTTAATTTCAATTTTGAGAATAGTCTGTTTAGTGTGGGTGAATTTGGAGTAGGGGGAGGTGGAAGATTACGCTAGGATTATAGGTTGTGAGGTGTCATCTAGCCGCTATAATTTTTTTGACAAGTAAAAGAAATATTTCATTAAAAGTTAGAAGGATACAAACTAGGAGGGTGATAAGATATCACCAATCAACAGCAACAAAAACAAAAACTACCTATCTTCAGTTATCCAAATTACAATTTTGTAAACCCACTCCCTCCCATAAGCTTTATCTAGAGTCATCTCACTTGACCTGAGAAAACTCAGCAAAAAAAGATGAACAAAACCAATCCACGATGGAAATACCAATGGCCAGTTGGCCACCACCAGAGTGCCTGCTTTCAATCCTTGTCTTCAAGAAGTTTTCCCTTCCTTTGCCATCCTGATAATCCAGCAAATAGCAAGTGAAGACAGCTCCAAAATCCTTTGACCATCACCCCTCCTCTATATCTTCGCCAAGAGGAAAAGTTCTGAGAGAGCAGCCACAATCTGACTCAACCTCCACTACCATCCTGTCCATTTCTTCCAAAAACCCTTCACTCTTCTTCAACCAAGTCTTCTTCCCTCTCTACTCCTTCCTCCCAAACTTCACCCCCCTCCCCAATAACATTTTTCCTTTCTTTCTTCTCTTCTGTTCCTTTTAAACTGCTCAATTGCCCTTCTAACCACCCTCTCCCCTCCCAAACCCCTAACATTCCAGGAAACCAGCCTCTTTCTCACTATCCCTCCTACTGTCCACCTGTTACTTTCTTCCATCAACCCCATTATTCTTCAATCCATTCGTCTTCTCTCTCTTCTCCTTCCTCCCATATTTCTCCTTCCCCAAATGTCTTTTTCTTATTCTTCTCTTCTACTTCTCTCGAACTGCTCTATTGCCCTCCTAACCACCATGTCCCCTCCCAAAAAGAAAAAGGCCAAGCGACTTTCCCACTTCCACTTGTCTCTCCACTAGCTTCTCAATCTCCACTCTCTTCTCCCTTGATTCTCCCTCTATTGGAATTTCCTTCTCCCCGAAACCCACCTCCACCTCACTCCCCTCTTTTAAGCCCACTTTCGAGATCTCTAACTCTTTCCCTCTCCCCTCTCTCACTCCCTTCCCCCTTGTCTCTTTGATCGCTTGCCCTCTTTTTTCTGTTATATATCTTTTTCTGCTGCTCTCCACTATCTTATAAAGTTTGCATCTTTTTCTTTCTTTTATTTACCCTCTCTCCCTCCTCTCCCCAACTCTCCGCTCCTTCCTTTTCCTACTAACTTCTTCCATTGTTTTTGAATCACAAAGGGGAATCACACTTACCTCATTATTTAGATAGGCAACGATTTCTAGAATTCTTGATCTAGCCTCAGTGTTCTCTCTAATTTCTATCGGTGATGATTGCCCTGTTTTGTCAGTATTCTCTCTCCCTACTTTTGATCACCGAAACCCTTAACTGGAGAAGTGCATTGGCTTGGGATCAAACTCTTGCAACTTTACCTCCTCAACACACACTGACGATCCTCTGGTTTGCAGGTTGGTTGCAAATTCAGTCTCCTTCTTCCCTTGTACAGTCTTGCCTTCATCTATCATAACACTCTTCTTTCTTTTTATCTTGTAGTCAACTGTACCCGCTCGTCTGAAAACCTCTCCCAGGCCACCACTTTTTTTCTAACTTTTCTTTTATTCCTTATAATCGAACTATGTTTAGTTTTCCAAAAATACTCCTCATTACTTGCAACCGTTTGATCTAATTGGGCTTCTTAATTTCTTTACTGAAAATTTTCGAACAGCGGTCCCCACCATTGAATTCTCTTGGCCAATGTGGCTCCTTACACTTCTTCTCCTCTACGTGAACCACTTCCACCCTTCCACCTAGATTTGAGTTGGCCATGTACCCCACTCTTGGATTCTCCAACACCATGTCATTCTTTTCTCCTTCCTCTTCTCCCTCGCCCCCGATTTTTCGTGTCCTTCTCCTCCCCTGCCTCCTCCTTTGCTTTGCTGCCTGAAGTCTTTGTTTCCAAACCCACCCCCCTCCTTGGTCTGTAAGAGTAAAAAACACAGAGGCCTATGCTGGGGGAAGCCTTTCTCAAATCGTGGTTTCCTTTGCTTTATACCCTCTCTAACTTGAAAGGTGAAATTGTATCCAGATTGGGAAGCCTTTCTCCTGATGGTTTGTTCATTTGTGCTTCCTTTTTCAGTAGCCTCACTCTACCCAACTCCCTAGGGGTAGACTTCCTAATAAAAGAAATTTGGAGTAAGCCTATTCCACTTAAGATTTAAGCTTTCTGCTGGGAAGTTTTCCTTGGTAAGATAAATACTTACAGTATGCTACAGAGAAGGCCTAATGTTTGCCTCTCTGTGCAGGTTTAGTAGTGAATCCTTATCCCATTGATTAATCTCCTGTTCTTATGTGTATTGCATTTGGGAGTTTTTTTTTTGTTCCTTCTTTGGTTGCAGGTGCGATCCCTCTCAAGATGTGGTTAGTATCTTCAATCCTAACTTCTTGAGACAACCGAAGAAAAGAGGGAGAATATTGTGGAGATCAGGAAAGCCAGCAGCAATTTAGGTAATTTGTCAGAGAGAAATGTGAGAATATTCAATGGAAAAAGTAGATCAATGGAAGAGGTAATTCATAGCATAAAGAGTAAGGTTGCACATTGGGTAAAGTTGGAGGAAAGCTTTTAGGTCTTCTTAGTGAATGAAATATTAAGTGCTTTGATGGGAATTGGTCCAGGCATTGTAAAACCTATTCTCGTAAGAAGGCCAACAGACAGATTCTGATTTCGCATGGAGAAGACTCTTGGGACTTGGACTGATCTGGTCAGGGGTATTTTTGTCATTTTGACCAGTCCCATGTGGGCTTGGGCTATTGCATTTTGTTCCTCTAGCTTAATAGTGCTTCTCTTTCAATTTTTAGTTTATTTGCATCAGTAGGTAGAAAGTTATTATGTTTCTTGATGCACAAGACAATGAATGGCTTTTTTGTAATTATATGGTGAACAGTATTCCGGGCCACCCAAGTCACTCTATAAATAGATGTATTCTCTTCCTTTTGAAGCTATGAAGATTTCTTTAGAGCTCTTTTGCAAGTTTGCTGTATGGAGTGATTCCTACAAACCCTAGAGTGATTCTAGGACCTTTGGAATGATTCCTTGGGATTTCTCTCTCTTCTCTTCCTCTACCCTTCTCCTCTCTCTCTCTTCCTCTCTCTTTCTGTCTTGTGATAGTTTGTTCCAGCCCTACTGCATCAGTTTGGTATCAGAGTTGTTGCTTGCACTTATTAATCGAATAGACACCCTAGAAGCTCAAGTCATAGTGTTGACGGAAGACTAAGAAGAGAAAAACAATACTGGTGTTCCACATGGAAGAGCTGAAGCAGAGGGCTCTTACACCAATAATCTTGTTGGTCAACATGTGAACCACCCACTAAGGACTTCCATGATGCCCCTAAGGTCTCGAACTCTACAAACTCAAGGTACTTTAAATGATTTATATGATGAGTTGGTGGAGCATTCTGAGACTAATATCGATGACTATTGGGATGATATTACTAGTAAAGTGAAGCTAGAAGTTCCTGGTTTTGGTAGAACTAGAGGACTTTGATTAGTTTGATATGTTAGATGAGAGACAAGTTAGATTTGCTAAACTTAAACTTGTAGACTGTTGAACAAGAGAAGAGAGGAGGAAGAGAGAAAGAGAAGAAGAGAAGAGAGGAGAGGCGAGAGGACTGAATACCTCAAAAGAATGCTTCAGGCGAGAGAAGCAGTTGTTATTTATACTATACTGGTCGTACAACATAAAGAATGGAAAAATTACAGAAATACCCCTGCGGTACTAAACCTGTATACAACAACATCATAGAGATCATGATGTCTGGAATAGTTTAGCCCTTTTGTAAAGATGTTTGCCAGTTGGTCTTCAGAGCTGACATAGGGAGTACATACTTCGCTTGTGATGACTTTCTCTCTGATAAAATGCTTGTCAACTTCGATGTGCTTCGTTCTATGATGTAGCACCGGGTTAGCAGCAATACTTATAGCTGCTTTGTTATCACAGAATAGAGTTATGGGTTTGTCCACTGGGAAACCCAACTCACTCAACAGATTCTTTATCCACATACCTTCAGCTACTCCGTGGGCCATTGCACGGTATTCAGCTTCAGCACTGGATCTAGCCACCACGGTTTGCTTTTTACTCCTCCAAGTAACGAGGTTCCCTCCTACAAAGGTGCAGTGACCACTAGTAGACTTTCTGTCACTTTGAGATCTAGCCCAATCCGCATCTGTATAAACTTCAACTCTCAAATGCCCGTGCCTTTGAAATAACAAGCCAGCACTAGGAAATTTCTTAAGATATCGTAGTATCCTCTTTGCTGCTTCAAGATGAGTGGACCTAGGTGCATGCATGAACTAAATGAGGACACCAACAACATATGCAATGTCTGGACGGGTCATAGAGAGATATAACAATCTCCCTACAAGCCTCTGAAATTGTTCACATCTTTAAGAGGTTCACCCTGGCTGTCACTTAATTTATGGTTGGGGTCAATGGGAGAGTCAACTGGTTTAACCCCCATCTTTCCAGTGTCCTGAAGCAAATCTAGGACATATTTCCTTTGGGAGATAAAGATACCCTTTTTTGATCAAGCAACTTCAATTCCAAGGAAGTATTTGGCAGGTCCTAGATCCTTCACTTCAAACTGAGTGGCAAGGAAACCCTTCAACCTTTGAATTTCATCCTTCCAGTCACCAGTAGCAATTATGTCATCCACATATACTATTAAGGCAGCCATTTTACCTTCTCCCCTTTTCACAAACAGTGTGTGATCTGATTGACATTGCTTGTATCCCTTTTGCTGAACCGCAACATGGAATCTGCTGAACCAAGCTCTTGGTGATTGCTTCAGCCCATATAAAGACTTCTTTAACTTGCACACTTTCTGTTCATTGCCTTGAGCCAGAAAACCAGGGGGTTGAACCATATAAACTTCCTCTTCAAGGTCACCATTCAAGAAAGCATTCTTGATGTCAAGCTGATGTAGATCCCAATTCAGGTTAGCAGCAAGAGAGAAAAGAACTCTAATAGAGTTCATCTTGGCAACAGGGGCAAAAGTTTTTGCATAATCAAGTCCATATACTTGAGTAAACCCCTTTGCCACTAAACGAGCTTTATACCTCTCCACGGTTCCATCAGCCCCATGCTTGACCGTGAACACCCATTTACATCCAACTGGATCCTTTCCCTTAGGAAGATCAACAAGTTCCCACGTGCCATTTTTATGAAGAGCATTAATTTCTTCCTTCATGGCATTTGTCCATTCTGGTACTGAAAGAGCTTCTGCCACATTCTTGGGAATAGGGACACTGTCAATGGAGGTAAGGAAGGCATGAAATGAGGGTGAAATGTTCTCATAGGAAACAAAGTTGGAAATAGGATGTTTAGTGGTGCTCAACCTAACACCTTTCCTGTGGGCAATAGGAAGGTCAAGATCATTAGCAACAAAGGAGTCTAGTTACCTGAGTGGGTATGATCTTCCCCCGAAGAGTTTGATGGCACTTGAGGTACAGCTTCTGGATTCTCCACAGCTCTTGAATTTGGTTGGCCTTTGCGACGACGAGAAAAGACACGGAAATATGGAGGATCGGGAAGAGAATGAGGTTGAACCAATGGCGAAGGATCAGGAAGAGAATGAAGCTGAACCAGTTTCTCCTCATGCCTACACTCCCCCCGAGGAGAAACAGGAAAAAAAGGCTCATCTTCAAAGAAAGTAACATCCATGGAGACAGAATTTCTAAGAAACAGGATCAAAGCAACGATACCCCTTTTGAGTGAAAGAGTAACCAAGAAATATGCATGGGATAGCACGAGAATCCAATTTCCCACGGGTGGGAGACAGATTTTGGACAAAGCATTGACAACCAAATACACGAGGAGGGATAGAAAGAAGAGGGACATTAGGGAAGAGAAGCTGATGCGGGGCTTTGTACTCTAAGCAACGAGAAGGCATTCGGTTAATGAGGTATGTAGAACAAAGGACAGCCTCAAACCAAAATCGTTTGGAGACATTCATATGAAGTAGTAAACCTCGAGCCACTTCAAGGAGGTGCCGGTTCTTCCGTTCAGCCACACCATTTTGTTGTGGTGTGCGGGCACAAGAGCTACGATGAAATGAGCCATGTGAAGCAAAGAACCCCGTGAGATCACTATGAAAAAACTCTTTTGCATTGTCTGACTAAAAAATTTGTATCTCAGTCTGAAATTGAGTGAAGACCATCCGCTGAAAGTCTTGGATAATTTTTGGTACTTCCTCCCGGGTTCGCATTGGATATACCGAAGTATATCTAGAATAATCATCAATGAAGGTAATGAAGTACTTGTAGCCACTCTCAGAAGGTAAAGAAACAGGGCCCCATACATCAGAATGAACAATGTGAAAAGGAAACTCAGATTTACTATTTTTCTGAAGAAAATGAATTCTACAATGCTTGCTTAACTAACACGTTTGACAAGAGAAATCAGAAACGGACATTGACTTACACAGTTCTGGGAATACAACTTTCAAGGACTCAAAAGACAAATGACCAAGACGACAATGCCATAAGTACACTTTACTCTTTCTGAACTGATTCATAGACTCTGTAACATGAAGACCAGCCGTATTCTCCAGCATGTAGAGTCCATCAACCATACGTCCCCTACCAATCGTCCTCCCTGAGGCCAGATCCTGAATCACACAATAAGAAGGGAAAAAGGTTACGAAACAGTTTAAGGAATTAGTAACACTACTAACTGAGAACAAATTCATGGGAAATTTTGGAACATGAAGAACATCAGGAAGTGTAAGACCAAGAGGAAGAGAGAGAGTTCCTTGACCAGCTATGGAAGTGTATGATCCATCAGCTAGTCTCGCCTTGTCTCTTCCAGAAAGAGGGTGATAGGTTTGAAAGTAAGAGGACATACCAGTCGTGTTTTGATGCTCCAGAATCAATGATCCATGGAGAGTTAAGGTTGTGAGAAGCAACATGGAAAGCTGTGGCAAGGTTACTTGACGTGGATGCAAATGAGGTTGTGGGAGGAGCATCCATCTGACGAATTGCTCTACCATAGAGCTCTAGATGGTCACGGAAGGAGTTTACAATATCCTCCCTTGGGTTAGATCCAGAGGGATGTGTTTGAGTCACAGTAGGAATGGGGGGCTGATTCTCTCGAGTAACCATGTTGGCCATGTGGTGTTTCTTTGTACCTTGCTGCCCGGACCTTTTATTCACATTTGAGTCTTGCTTCTTAGATCTTGAGCCCATTTTGGTTTTCCATGGAGATCCCAACAGGTATCTTTGGTGTGTCGGGGTTTCTGACAATTAGTGCACCACAATTTTTCCTTATCTTCTGTTTTTTTTGGAGATCCCCTCTCCTAGAAGAAGGTCCCGCACTAGTAGAGACACCCCCTTTTGCTGCCAACACAATTGCATCTCCACTAGTGCTGTTCATCAAGTTCCTTCTACTCTCTTCAGATTGAACAAGAGCATAGACTTCCTGAATTGATGGAAGATCCTTAGAACTGAGAATTTGTACTCTGATGGACTCATACATAAGATTTAGACCATGCAAGAAGGCAAACACTCTTTGCTGTGAGACAAGTTTCTTGTACAGTTTGGCATCCTCATCACACTTCCAATCAACATTCTGGTAATGGTCCAATTCCTTCCAGACAGAGATCAAGTCAGAGTAATATACTGATAAACTTCTCTCCCCCTGTCGACAAGTAGATGATGCTGCATGCAGTTGATAGATCTTGGCATAGTGTCGTAGTTCTGAATCTGTGGATTTTGCTTGTTCCCAGATCTCATTTGCAGTTTCAGCCCACATGAAGTTCTTTCTTATTTGTGGTTGCATGGAGACCAAGAGCCAAGACATTACCATACTATTCTCCTGATCCCATCTATCATATTCAGCATTCCTAGAGGGTGGTTCTTTGATTCTTCCATTAATATAGCCTATTTTCCCCCTTGCAGTGATGTATAACTTGATCCCTTTTGACCATTCTAGGTAATTTAATCCATCAAGAGGAACAACAGCCATAGGGAAGGATAGGTCGCCACCCCCACTCATTCCATTCAGCATTGTGGAGATTCCAGATGTGGTTGAATCTTCACTATTCACGATTTCAGGTTTAAGAACACACAACACCCAAGGCACACTGCCTCACAGAGCTGCTACAGAAAAGGGATCTTATGTCCTTCAGTCCCACAAAAGAAGAAACACTTGCTATTTCAGCATACAACTAGGTACTTATGACCCACGGTTTCACAGAGAGCCAAGAACAAACACTGTTGCTGCAACACTTGGAGTAGTCTGTATGACCTACAATTTTGTAGGAATCCAAAGAAGAAACACTTGCTATTTCAGCATACAACTAGGTACTTCTGACCCACGGTTTCACAGAGAGCCAAGAACAAACACTATTGCTGCAGCACTTGGACTAGTCTGTATGACCTACAATTTTGTAGGAATCCAAAGAACAAACATACAAACATTGCAGTTGCAGTACATAACCAGGTCTGTATGACCTACGGTTTTACAGTTTTCATACAACTCCTTAGTAGAAAGAAAGATACAAGGTGATAGTTCACCACACACCTAATCGGTTGACACCAACTTCAGGGTAGCCGAATAGTCACTGAGATCAACAATGTAGCCAAACAACAAGAACAGTCAATGGGAGAAAAAAAACTTCAGTCCATCAACAATGTAGCCGAATAGTAGTAACACACAAGAGAACACCACATTCGGATTTTTATGGCACCATCAGTCCATCGAAGGGTGCAAGAAGAAAAACAACAAAAAAACAACCTCAGTTGAATACCATGGCACCCGAACAGTAGATGGACAGTACCTTCTTAAACACCAACCTCTGCAAACCAGAACATCCTCTTCGTACATCAGGTGACAGCCTCTCTACAGTCGAGCAATCAAGGAAAACAGCATCTGGGTTGGAAGATGAAAAGACTCTGTACCAGAACTCTTTTTTGCGCTAGGAAGCTGAACAGTCAGGCCGGCACCTTCTTACTTCTTGAAGTCGAACATTAGGGATACAACTTCTAGGAGATGAAGAGGCAACCTACTCGGCATTGGAGAATGACCTCAACTAATTTGTTTTCAGGCCTGGACAAACCCGCTCTGATACCATGTTGAACAAGAGAAGAGAGGAGGAAGAGAGAAAGAGAAGAGAAGAGAGGAGAGGCGAGAGGACTGAATGCCTCAAAAGAATGCTTCAAGCAAGAGAAGCAGTTGTTATTTATACTATACTGGTCGTACAACATAAAGAATGGAAAAATTACAGAAATACCCCTGCGGTACTAAACCTGTATACAACAACATCTGTCAACATAGACCATGCAAAAGTATGGTGGAGTGTGGAGAACAGATTTTAGAATATGAGTAAGCGTCCTATCACCCGTTGGGAAGATATGAAGCATTACTTGGAGGAGAAATATTTGCCTAATGACTTCCAAGATGCTCTTCATGATAAGATGATGACATTGAGGCAAGGCAACTTATCTGTGTCTGAGTACATGCAAAAGTTTGATGAGCTTACTATTAGATGTTAGTCTACAGAAAGTGAGAAGCAAAAATTAGCCCAGTTTCAAAATGGTTTAAGGGCTGATATTCAAAGTGAAATGATGACTGCACGAATTCATGATGTAGATGATGCTTTTCATGTGACTCTTAAAATAGAGAAGAGCTTAAGCAAATGAATAAGAGGTTTGGCATTCAAGCTCGGGAGGCAACAACATGTAAGTGTTTAAATGAGGGTAGCCACTAGACCTACATCTCATAATGCTGTTCCAATAAGGTATAATGGTTCCAAGTATCAGGGAGCTGATAACGAGGGGAAGAATATCATGATTGATTCTAATAAAAGGGGAATAACATAAAATACTTGTTTCAAGTGTGGTGGAAAGGGTCACTATGCATTTCAATGCCTTAATAAAAATCTATACATAGGGTGTGAGAAGGAAGGACAAGTGGAAGATGATGAAGGTCTTAGTAAAGAAGAGTACACTGGATTTGTACATGAAGAAGAAGATGACAACAATCTCATTGGAGTCGTTAGATGCATTTTATCATCCTCTAAAGAGGAAAAGAAAGAAGATTGGCTTCGTACAACTATCTTCCTCACCTTTGTCAAGAGCAGATACAAGCTTTGCAAGCTAATAATTGATGGTGGTAGCAGCATGGATGTGGTTTTTGCAACAACTGTTGAAAGGCTCAATCCAGTTGCACAACCTCATCCTCAACCATACAATATTGCTTGGTTAAACAAGATGACACTTCAGTTTGAACAAAGAGCTCTTGTTTCTATTTCCTATGGGTCTTATGTTGATGATATTTGGTGTGATGTTGTTCCTATGAATGTTACACATTCTACTAGGCTGACCATGGCTTTACGATAGGGATGTATATCATTGTGGGAAAGAGAATGCATATTACTTTCTATTTAATGGAAAGAGAATTGTTATGAAACTTGTCACTTGATGAGATCAAGAAGCATAATAAGACCCCTTAAAAGGCAACTCCACCCCAGAAAGTTGAATAAAAGAAGCAACCTCTATTGCTGCCCAAGAAGCAATTTGAGGAGGAAAGCAAAGAAACATGCCTTGTTTATGCCCTTGTAGTGAAAGAAGTGAATAAACCAGCACATGTCCCTATTTCAAAGGTGCCTAAGGAGGTTGGAGACTTGCTGGCTGATTTTTCAGATTTGATCCCAAAAGAGTTGCCAGATGAATTACCACCTCTACGTGATGTCCAACATGCAATAGACTTGATTCCCGGGTCTTAACTACCTAATTTGCCTGCATACCAAATTTATCCCATAGAACATGTTGGTTGAAGAAGCAAGCAGATGATCTATTGAACAAGGGCTTCATTAGAGAGTGTCTTAGCCCATGTGCTGTACTGACTCTATTCACTCCCAAGAAGGATGGCTCATGGAGGATGTGTGTTGATAGTAGAGCAATCAACAAGATTATAATCAAGTACCGGTTCCCTATTCCATGCTTAGATGACATGTTGGGTATGATGAGCAGAGCTACAATTTTCTCTAAGATTGATCATAGAAGCGGATGACACTAAATTAGAATTCGAATTGGAGATGAATGGAAAACGGCTTTTAAGACAAAGGATGGCCTCTATGAGTAGCTAGTTATGCCTTTTGGCTTAACTAATGCTCCTAGCATTTTCATGAGAGTTATGACTCAGGTACTTCGTCCTTTTATTGGTCGTTTCTTGGTTGTTTACTTTGATGACATTCTTATATATAGTCATACTCTTGATGATCATCTTGACCATTTACGTAAAGTGATGAGAGTTTTACACCAGGAAAAGCTCTACATCAACTTAAAGAAGTGGTCTTTTATGACACCTACTGTTATCTTATTAAGATATTTTATATCCACTAAAGGTGTCAAGGCTGATCCTTACAAGGTGAAAGTTATACTTGATTGGCCCACCCCCACTAACATCCATGAAGTGAGAAACTTTCATGGATTGGTTACTTTTTATATGGCATCAATTACAGAAGCTATGAAAAAGGGGGAATTTATTTGGTCTAAGGCTGCAACTAAAGCCTTTGAGATTATCAAGCAAAGGATGACTGAGACCTAGGGCTGTCAATGGGCCGGTTCTGGGTTGGAACCAAGTAGAACTGGTCCCAGAACCGATAAGAGAACCCATGGACCCAAAACCGACCTAGACCCTATGGGGTCTATAATTTTGGACCCAAAACAAAATCGATCAGTTCCTGGGACAATCAGGTCCAACCCGACGGACCCGATTATGCATGCTAATAATATCCCTACTAAAAATGCAATTAAAACACTATAAAAACCTAAAATGTAATAAAAATCTCAAAATATTTAAATGGAGGAAGATTTCACATTTCAGAATAATATTTAAATGGACGACCAATAGTCCGATAATGGCTACTAGGTAGTGGTGGTGGTGGCGGAGGCCTAATGGTGATGATGGTGGACGAGAAGTGTTTTTCTGGCTGCAGATGCTCAAGACTTCAAACATTGAATAAATCATTAAATCCTACTTGACAAAGGGTGTTACTATTGACGCCTTGACGGACAGACGGACAACTGGTCGTCGGACAGACGCATGATGGATAGACAAATAGATGAATGACGGTAGCGTTGTGCAATGGCTGATGTGCCTCCAACTTCCACTCTCCAGATGAACATCACGGACCAGACCACAGTCACTGAGTTACCACTCACCAGAAAACTTCCTCTTTGGCTCTTTCAATTTTCGATTTCGAATGAGAATTGAGATGAGAGATTGAAAGACCAGTCTTCAGACTCTTCACTCTTCAGAAATGAAAAGGTTTAGCCGTTTAGGGGGCTGGGGGCAACATTTCGGTAGGGTTTTGAAGGAAACCCACTGAAATGACACTTTTAGCCCCTTCTTATTTAAATTTATAGTATATAACTGTTATGGGCCCGGGCGTAGGATCTCGACACGGGTCGGTCCACGGGGAGAACCTCTAGCTTTCCCTTGCCCCTCCCTTTGCATGTAGACCCTATCGTGGCAACCTAAGGGGTGATTTGTCCAAGAGATCATCCTAACTCTCCTCAACTCTTCTCTTGACTGAAATTCTTGGATGCCTTTACTCTCTAGTCGCAGCTCCTTAAATAGGAGATTACAAGAGGTGAGGGTCCTCCTTGTAGGACTCCTTGTTGAATTTGACTACTTACAGATAAGACTCCTAACTTGGGAAGGATAAGGCTTCTCTAAGATAAATCAAACTCCTACTACTCTTCTAATAAATAAAGTAAGAACATATAAGAACAGATAAGAGAAACTGCTAAAGATAAGCTGTTGCTGGCTAATGATAAGATAAGCTGCTGCCCACGTGGGCCCCGCATCATTGCTGCTGTCGGCGGTGGTAAGTCTTCCCCATGAACGCATCCACAACAATAACATAGGGTTGGGTTGGGTCCAAATCAGTTCGGGACAAGGTGGACTCGGTTCCGACCCAATAGTAATCGGGAAATTATTTTAAGACCCTGAACCGACCCATCAGGACAAGTTTTGGAACCAGAACTGGTCCAATCGGTCCGGGCCCATCGGGTCTGACCTGACCCATTGACAACCCCAATGTTTTAAAAAGTGCAAGGCGAGACACACACCTTTTTCAAAAAAGCACACAATTTTTAGGAAATGTAAAAAAATTGAAAAATATATAAAAATTAAAAAAAATCAGAAAAAATACAAAAACAATACAATCTTAATTTCCAAGAGTTAAGAGTTAAGATATGAGTATGACAATGTAAAGTTCTAATTTCTATTCTAAAATCTAAACTCTGAAGTCTAAAGTTCTAAACAATTAAATAATTAAAATAACATAATAAGTTAGTTACTAACAGTCTAACATAGTATCAATTATCAAATTCAAACTATCAATGATTCAAATAATGAAATAATCATATTATTCAAATATAAAAAGATGTTAAAGCAATGTCATTGTCACCAATGTGCTTATAAATTACAAAGATGAGATACAAAAATACAAATATTAAAAAAGTTAAGAAACATATCTCTCTAAGTCCAATATCCGTGGCTCACACATACGAATTATGTCATATACTCGTTAAAATTAATCATCTACAATGGACAAGCAAATGAGGAGTGACAAAGTATTTAATATCATAATTCCGTAAATAATGAACAAGAATACAAACATAAAAGAAGTTATTAAAAGAAAACTTACCTCTCCAAGTCCAAGTCTCCACTCTCCATGGTGTTAAAGTTAAACAATCAAGCCTCAATAGTCAATACCACTTATGACTTAGCGACTTATCACGACCACTAAATCTGAAATCACATCTAATATCTAGTAAGTGGTAATCAGTAAATTCACACATGACACAAATTCACATTCACATCATTGATGATTGATCAAAATTCAAGATCAATAGTCAATATTAACAAAAAACAAGTATGGCATGACGTGACTGGCGTCAAAATAAGAAAAAAAAAAAACGCAAGTCAGTCTTAAACAAAACAAACAAAAAAAGAGTAGATCTTCATTCTTCAAGCCTGTAAAACAAGTTGGCTGAAATAAATTACTCTACAAGTGTCACACATAAACTCTTCATTTCCATAATCGTCTTCCTCATCATCTTCTCCATTTGGAAGTTCAACTTCATCATCCTCATCAGAATTATAGTCTCCCAATGCCTCTCCCGATTCTTCTTCCTCAAATTCTTCATTTTCCAAACGAAGTTGAGAACTTGAACCCCCTCTAGACCTTCTTGCATTGGTTGATGTTGTTGCTCTTGCATGAGAAATTGAAGTTACACTTGAACCTCTATTTCTTGTGTTCCTTATTGGCTCTTCGACTCCCAAAGCAAGAGCCACATCTCCCCATGTTAAAGAATCATCGTCTAATACCAAATCATTTTCAACTCCACTAACTTCACGTGCCATCTCCCCTAATAACCATTCGTTACTTTCATCTATATCTTTCAAAGATATAGGGTCAGTGACATCTGTGAATCAAAGTTCTCTTTAAGCAACTGGTTAAACTTAATGAAGACTAAGTCATTCAAGCGATTTTAATCCAATCGATTCATTTTTTTTGGTATGGATTTGCATAATTTCATAAAACATAAG
Source organism: Nelumbo nucifera (assembly GCF_055504915.1). Taxonomy (NCBI): domain Eukaryota; kingdom Viridiplantae; phylum Streptophyta; class Magnoliopsida; order Proteales; family Nelumbonaceae; genus Nelumbo; species Nelumbo nucifera. The sequence goes on along the minus strand of NC_142656.1, from coordinate 37,524,015 downwards.
ATTGATTAATAAAATTAGAAGTTTAAAACTAAAAGAGTAGAATATAATGTTAAAATCTTAAGTGAAATTTTAATTACATGCTCAATTACACTCCAATTTCTCTCACATCCAGATGCACTGCATGTCAAACTAAGAACTTTAATTGCAATCTTTTGTAAATTTGGAGCCGAAACACCATATGAAACCCACTAATCAGATGTAAAAAAATTAAATAATAACAAAAAATTAATTAAAATTTTATTTAAATACATAAAAAATACTAAATAATTAAATAAACAAACTATTAAGTCAATGTTACTTACCAACTACTTTCACCTTTTTCTGCCAAATAGTCATATCAAGACCAAAAACACCGTCTGCATTTTTATATTTGTTTATCTCATCAATGATTGCATTGATCTTGTTTTTGTCCTTCTCAAACAATTCAATTACTTTATAGAGCCTAGTGATGGTTTCTTCTTCATCTGAATTAATCTTTTCAGCATCATCATAGTAAAACTCTGGATTTAAATAGAAGCCTGCTGCGTGCAATGGTTGGTGGAGTTGACACTCCCACCTCTTATCAATGATTTCAAAAATGTGTTTATATTTTTCCTCGTGTCCACTAAATGCACTTGCAATGGCTTCCTTTGCCCTATCCATGGCTTCATAAACGTAACACATTGAAGGCTTGTTCCCACAGTCCACCAATCTCAAAACCCGCACAAGTGGACTACACGCCTTAAGTGTGAAGATGATGTTGTTCCAAAAAGTGGGCATCATCACCATCTCCCCTAACCTTCTCCCCTTTATTTCCTTCACCCACTTGCTTTCATTCCAATCCTTTGAATTAAAAAGATCTCTCAAGTTCTTCTTCCGTTTATAAATGCTTTGCAGAGTGAGAAAGGAAGTGACAAAGTGGGTCTTTGCTGGCCGGAGTAATTCTCTTTGGTTTGTGTACTTCCTCATTAAATTTAACAACCCTGAATGATTATAAATATATCTTGTTAGTGCAATAGCCCTTTCAATTGTTTTACTTATAACCGACAACTTTCCAATATCTTCCAAAATCAAATCCAAACAGTGGGCAGCACACGGGGTCCAAGTTAAATGAGGGTGTTTTGCCATAAAAAAATTCCCTAAAAGGCAATAGCACAATAAAATAATCAAACATGTATAAATTGAAAAGTTAAAGACTACAAAAAATAATGACAAATAACATTAAAGAAATTATAAAAATAAAAAAATTTACTAGCTAAAACATAGTTTGAAGCATTGTCTGTGATCACTTGAAGAATTTTCTTTGCCCCTATTTTCTCCACCATCTTGTCAAGTAATAAAAACAACCTTTCAGCTGTTTTCACCTCATTTGAAACCAAAAAGTTTATGAGGGTCCTGTCTTTTCTGTCCATCCACCCATCAGACATTAAAGAACAGCCCCACTTTTTCCACGCCTCCTTGTGGTGTTGCAGTAATGTTTGTGTGTTCCACTTATTTTTTTTAAAAGAGGAACTTGCATCTCATAATAACTTGGGGCTTTGTACCCCGGTCCATATTGTCCAATTGCCTCCAACATTGCCTCAAACTTTTTAAACGAATGGTATTTAAAGGAATACCTGCTTGATAGAACCATCTAGCAACAAGCAATAGAAACTTGTTCTCTTGCCTCTTTGTTATATGCATCGCTAATGGTTATTTGCTTCAATCTTTTCTGCTCCCTTCTCATTTCCACAACTTATTTTGGGCCAGTTGTAGAAATAAATCTATCCATGGGGTCCCTTTGTCATTTTATGGGTGGTGGCCTATTGGGTTTAGAACTTGATTCCTTAGTCATAGACCCCAAAGGCCTAGTCTTTGAAGTTGCATTTACACTACCAAATCTCCCTTGGCCACTAACTCCAAGTATGTGAACATCATCTCCCAAATCATCTTCATCTTCAACCATATTCTCAAAGTCATCAAAATCTAAAATGCGAGTGCCCTCTTCTTCCCCACTCATACTTTCTTTCACAGATTTTTTTTGTCCATATAAGCCAAGATCTCTTCTCTCACATCTTTAGGACATTTAGTACAAGCTTTTGTACCACCAATGATGTGTTCCTTGGCTCTATAAATTCCTCCATTAGTAATTTTTCCACAAAAATTACATGCCACTACTGCATTGGTGTTCTTGGGATCTTGCAAGTGACAATATTTCCAAGCTGGATCCCTTCTATTTCCATGAGTTCCTTGGCTTTCTTCCTGACTAGCACTCAGATCAGCCATTTTTTATTAAATATTCTTGCACGGAACTACAGAAACACCTTAATCCTAAATCAATGAAAAAAATTAAATTAACTATTAAGTTGCAAGTATGACTGAATTGAAAAATAAGAAAAAATAAAAACTAAACAAAGATACAACAGAACTATAGAACTAAGTGTGTTTACCTTTACTTGAACTAAATGTGATGTGAATCCACAAGATTCACAACAAAACACTGATGATAAAATTAAAATAAATCAGTAGAAGAAATAAATAAAGAATGTGTAAAATGATAAAATCAATGAAAACCAGTGGAAAGAAAAAAGAAACTAAGAAAGAAATAAAGCAGGGAGGAAGAAGAAGGGGGCGTGGAAGAAAAAAAAATAAAGTGGAACAGTGGAAGGAAAAAAAAACAGAAATGAAGAAATAAAGAAAGAAGAAGAAGAATTAGGGCTGGAGCCCCTGTTTTCAGTGCAACTATGCAACCAGTGAGGAAAAAAAAAACAAACAGGGAAGAAGAAGGGGGTGGAGCCCCTGTTTTCAGTGCAAACAGCATACTAGTGAGCAAAAAAGAAGAAAAAAAAAACAAAATACAGTGAAGAAGGGGCGGAGCCCCTGTTTTTGGTGCAAATCAGTGGTTAAAAAAATGAGATGAATAGGGAAGGAGGAGGAGGAGGGGAGGAGCCCTTGTTTTCGTTGCAAATACAGTGAAGAAGAAGGGGCTGAGCCCCTGTTTTTGGTTTAAAACAGCGATGAAAAGAACCAATGAATAAGGAAGGAGGAGGAGGGGTGGAGCCCCTGTTTTTGGTGCAAACTAGAGAGCAAAAAAGAAAAAAAAAGTAAATATACAGTGAAGAAGAAGAAGGGGTGGATTCCTTGGTTTTCGGTGCAAACCAGAGGAAAAAAAAACAGAAGAAGACTAGGGCGGAGCCCCTGTTTCACAATCCTAAACAGTTATGGAAGAAGTATTTTTGATTGAATATGGGCAATATGCTGCTGTTCCTCCTGGAGTTTGAACATGCAATTGCTGTTGTTCCTTCTTCTTCCAGCCTTTCGAAGACAACTATTCGACTTTCCCACTATTTTCTATTATTTTTACTATATGATATGCAATAGGTGTAAAAAAAATAAAAGATAAACACCTTTTATACATGCTAACAATTATCTATCAACTAAAAATATAAAAATAATCCAAAATTTTTGAAAACGTTAATAAGGCACTCGCTTGGGCCGCCTGGCGCCTGGCCTAAGGCGCACGCCTAGGCGCCAATGTGAGCGCCTTCCTGAGGTGCACGCGCCTTAGCCTGGGCGAGGCGCATGGCCAGAAATATGCCTCGCCTCTATGCCTCAAGCGCCTTTTAAAACACTGGACAGCCCTATTGAGATCCCATTGTTACAATTGCCTAACTTTTCAAAAATCTTTGAGCTTTTTTGTGAAAAGCTTAATGAAGCTAGACAAAAGTACTCCACAGATGACAAGGATTTCTATGTTGTTGTGCAATGTCTTCGACATTAACATCATTATTTAATTTCCCAAGAGTTTGTTTTGTATTCAGATCATGAGGCACTCAAATATCTCAAATTTCAGAAGCATCTTAGTAGTTGACATTAGAAATAGGCTGAATTTTTAGCAGAATATAATTTTGTAATTAAGCATACAGCTGGTGCCGAGATTCGAGTAGTCGGTGCATTGAGCCGAGTGGTGTATATACTTCATTCTGTGTCTGTACAGGTTATGGGGTTTGATCAATCGAAGCAAGATTATGCTAGTAGCAAGGATTTCAGCATTATTTATGGTTCTTTATAGGTTGGACAACAATCTGAATATCCTGGCTTTTCTATCCATGATGGTTATTTGTTCAAGGGAACTTGCTTGTGTTTTCTTAACACTTCACTACGTGATTATGTTATATGGGGGTTACATGTAGGTGGAATTGTTGGGCATTTTGGTTGGGACAAGACCAATTGCTATGATAGAAGATCACTTTTATTGGCCTAGCCTTAAGGCTGATGTTGATCATTTTATCAAATAGTGCAGAATTTGTCAATTGGCAAGAAAGAAAAATACAGGGTTGTACACCCCTTTACCAATTCCACATGAGCCTTAGCAAGATCTCTCTATGGATTTTGTCCTAGGTCTGCCCCAATGTTTTAAAACGTGGAGGCGTGATGCGAGGCGTTCCACTACCTAGAGGCGTGAGGCGTACGTAGTTCAGATCACAAGAGGTGTAAGCCTCCTGAACACAGGGAGGTGTAAGCCTCCTTAAGAGGAAGAAAGAGGAAGGGGAGGAGGATGAAGAGGAAGGGGGGATATCATTTTTTCTTTATTTTTAATAAAAACCTTTAGTTTAGATCACAAGAGGTGTAAGCCTCCTGAACACAGGGAGGTGTAAGCCTCCTTAAGAGGAAGAAAGAGGAAGGGGGGATATCATTTTTTCTTTATTTTTAATAAAAACCTTTTATATTAAGAAGAATAAAGATGCATAACATTAGTTGAAAGGGGGCAAACCACTTTCTTTCTCCTTATCTTTTCTTTTCTTTCCTTTTCTCTCTCTCTTTTTTTTTCTCTTCTTTTTCTTTCCATTCCCTTTCTTTTCTTTTCCTTTCCTTTCCTTTCCTTTTTTTTCTTTTTTCCTTTTTTTTTGTCCTTTTATATAAGATGTGCACGGGGTGCATGAGGCATACGCCTCTAGCACGCCTCATGAAAAAAGCACATGAGGTGTACACCTCAGAGATGTCAGCGCCTCCCCTGGAATTGTGGTAGATAGGTTCTCAGAAATGGGCCACTTTATTCCTTGTAGTAAGACATCAGATGCCTCACATGTGGCAAACATATTCTTTAGGAAAATTGTTTGTTTACATGGTGTTCCTGTTACTATTGTTTCTGATTGCAATGTTAAGTTTACGAGTTGCTTTTGGAAGACACTTTGGAAACTCCTTAATACAAAACTGAAGTTCTCATCTTCTTTCCATCCTCAGACTAATGGCCAAACTGAGGTAGTTAATAGGAGTCTCGGTGATTTGCTACATTGCTTAGTTGGTGATCATACTTCCAAGTGGGATCTCATCCTACCTATGGCTGAATTTGCTTACAACAGTTTAGTTAACAGGTCAACTAGAGGAAGTCCCTTTAAGATAGTTACTGGAATTCAGCCTAAGAGGCCTATTGATTTAGTGTCTTTGCCACAAGATGCCAGGACTAGCATAGAGGCTGAAGGCTTTGTTTGCCACATGAGAAGTTAGATGCAAGATTGCTCTTAGCAATGATGTATACAAGGGCAAAGCTGATTTACAAAGGCGCCTAGCTGATTTTCAAGAGGGTGATATGGTTATGGTGTGTGTTCGTCCTGAACTCTTTCCTAAGGGCTTTTATAAGAAGCTTCACTCCAACAGTGCAGGCCCCTACAAGATCCCAAAGAAAATCAGTTCTAATGCCTATGTCCTAGAGCTGCCAAGCGATATGGGAATTAGCCCAATCTTCAATGTTGAAGACCTAAGTGCATATCATGGCCATAGTGATTATTCCACAATCCCATTTCCTAAGCTTCCTTTGGTTCCATCTATTGATGTGCCTAAGACATCCTTGATGAGAAGTTGATTTCTACAGCAAGTGGGGGTTATCAAAAGTTTCTTGTAAAGTGGAAGAATCTACCTCTTTCTGAGTGTTTATGGATTACAGCTGAAGACTTGTATCATTTTAATTTAGAACTTATGAGCAATATCATGCCTTTAACTCACCAGGTCCAGGCATTATAAGACCTATTCTTGTAAGAAGGCCAACAAACAGGTTCTAATATGGCATGGAGAAGACTCTTGGGACTTGGACTGATCTGGTCAGGGGTATTATCGTCGTTTTGACCAGTCCCATGTGGGCTTGGGCTATTGCATCTTGTTCCTCTAGCTTAGTAGTGCTTCTCTTTCAATTTTCAGTTTATTTGCATTAGTAGGTAGAAAGTGGCTTTTTTGTAATTATGGTGAACAGTATTCCGGGCCACACAAGTATTCTCTTCCTTTTGAAGCTATGAAGATTTCTTTGGAGCTCTCTTGCAAGTTTGCTGTATGGAGTGATTCCTACAAACCCTAGAGTGATTCTAGGACCCTTGGAATGATTTCTTGGGATTACTCTCTTCTCTTCCTCTAACCATCTCCTCTCTCTCTCTCTCTCTCTCTCTCTTTCTCTTTGTCTCTCTTTCTGTCTTGTGATAGTTCGTTCCAGCTCTATTGCATCAAGCTTGGCCACAAGTGGCACTGCCATCTCAAGAAAAAGACAAACTATTATGGTTTGGAAACCTCTAGAAGGTACCAAGATTAAACCAAATTTTGATGGAAGCTCATTTGGGCAATTTGGGTTTGGCAGGAATAGGTGTTTTCAGAGATTCAGATGGCAGGGTGGTGGCTTTATGTGCAGGACCTATTGGTGTTGCACACTATCTGAAAGCATAAATGTGTGCATTGTTCTAAGGGCTCCGATTTGCAAAGCAATTGGGATATTGACAGGTGGAGGTGGAAGGGGATTCTAAAGTAGATATTTGATAGCCAAGATGCAGCAGTCATGTTTTGTGGACTTTTAGGCATGCCTTTAGGGAAGTGGAAAGAATTTTCCAAGTTTTTAAATGTAGATTTCAAATGGGTTAGAAGGACTACAGATGGGAGGGCTGATACCCTTGCTAAATAGGGATGAACTGTGGCATATTGTAATTCTGAGCATTCATGGGCAGCTAGACAATGGGTAGGATGCTGGAGTGTTTTCTAGGACAACTCAAGCTTCCCCTTGGAGGGCTTTCCATGTCATTCTTCCAAGCTTCCTTGTATCAAGTATGATATTTGTTCTGGCAATCGTGTAAAATTTTGTAAACATATTTAGATAGGACAATCACCTTTGAAAGACCCAATTTCCTTCATTGTATGCTTTATCTTCCTTCAAAGGGGAATTTGGGTCAAAATTCATTGCACCTTAGCTTCACATTTTGGTTTGGATTGGAACTTGGGTTTTCATTGAGGTATTAGGGCTCTGATTTCCAAATGTTCTTAGACTCCATTCAAATTCTTGATGGGGTGTTTCTGAACCCCCCCAAACTTAACTCTAGGATTTGGACTCCCTCCTCTTCTGGATCTTTTGTCTTGTGCATCCTTCTTTGAGGTCCTCTCACAACCATTTGTAACTGCACATCCTTTTCCTATGAAAGAGATTTGATATAGTTCAATGCCTTAAAGAGTTGGTGCGCTGTTGGGAGGTTTTCCTTATGAAAATTTACACTTATGACCTACAAAAGGGATACCTAATTGTTGCCTTTCTCCTTCTTAGTGTTTACTTTGTAAAGCTAGTGGTAATTTCCTGTTATCACTTGTTAATTTCCTGTCCTTTTGTTTCTTGTACTTAGGATTGGTTTCTTTCTCCTTTTGGTTGCAGGTGGTTGAATCCTTCTAGCATGTTAGATCTCTTCACACCTATTTTCAGTTGGCCAAAGAAGAGGGGGAGGATTTTGTGGAAATGTACTAGAGCCACAATAGTATGGATAGTTTGGGAGGAAATAAATGCTTGAATTTTCAAAGAGAAAGAACTCTAAAAGAAGTAATACAGTGCATCACTATGACAGTGGCTCATTGGGCCAAGTCGTTGGAGAGCTCAACTTTTTCGGTAGGTGACATTATGAGGAAGTGGAGAGAGGTAGCAGGAACTTTAACAAAAAGAATGTGGTTTGCAAAAACTGGACTCCCCCAAGTGAAGGGTTCATCATGCTCAACTTTGATGGCAGCAGTAGGGGAAATCTAGGACCTTCAGGGACCAGAGGCATTTTTAGGGATAAGGGCTTATAGTGCCACTACTTTCAGCACATATTGGAGTAGGGGATTCTATAAGAGGGGGGGTCATGGCTGTTATGGAAGTGGTACAAAGAGCAAGAATGATGAATGTAAATAAGCTAATTATTGAAGGAGACTCTAAGTTGGAGTGGTTGCAGAGTGGAGAGGCAGCTCTATGGTGGTATGGAAATGAGCTAAACAAGTTCTTATCGATGACTAGAGATATGGAAGTGAGATTTCAATGGGTTCAAAGGACAGCTAATAGTATGGTGATGAACTAGCCAAGCAAGGAGTCGGGATGGAGCAAATTTTTTAGGCACAATTGTAAGGAAAGTTGTATGGGGAGATAAAAGCTTTTCATCTCTCCCACTGGTGCTTGTAATATGTACGTTTAATTTGCATTAGTAAAATGTTCAGTTATTCATATAAAAAGGACTATTGTACTGGATAGTTTAAGCTTAATTGTTTTTTGTTTGGCTGGTCTCTTCTTTTTATTGCCATGGTGAAAACTCATCACCAAATTGTACGTGCTTTATTATTTTAATGAATTTGTTCTTACTATCAAAAAAAAAAAAAAATCCTAGACGTGTTTGGTGTTTAAGTTGCTGCTTCCCCTATTTTGTAGTCAACTTGTTCTCTTGTTGGCAGTTGAAAAGGTCAAGTAAAAGGGGAGGGGTCTCATGGAGGTTTTTACCTTTCGCCATCCATGGGGCATTTGCGATGAGAGTTCATCATTTGTTGGTAGTTGAAAAGTTAGAGCATATAACAGGTAAGATCATGAGGAGGTGTAGTAGGATGGCTGTGGTTTGGTGTTTGTGGAATGAGAGTAATGCTTAGAATCTTCGACTATTAGCAGGACATTATCATTAACCTCATTGCAGTACGAGTGGCCCACTCTATCTCTATATTAGATAATTTAAGGGTGTATTTATGTATTGCTTTCTTAAGGGATGGCAGGATTTGTACAACAAAGGTGTATAGCCCTTGGTTTTACAGGTGTTTGGAATGATTAAATCTAATTTTGATGGTTTTTCTATATGCAACCCTGGTTCCTGGTGGGTGGTGATTTTAGAAATATTGAGGGTTGCATACTCTTTGGAGGTTCTCAGGTTCTGTAGGAGAAGAGATATTCTTACAGTATTTTTTTGTTTGTTTTCTTAGAGCTCGCAAGCGAACAATCACTAATTACTAGCTTCATTACCAGGTTTATAGTTGGTCCAGTTCTCTGGTTAGAATTGGCTATTGATTTAGGGTGATAGCCAAGTGGTAATTGGGTGGATGCCCCTAGCGGAAGTGCGTGCCCTTGGTGCTTCGTATTCATGTTCAGGGAAGCTAAGGCGTTAGCTGCTCTTTTGCCTTTTGAACAGGTCATTTGGATGGGTTCCAAAGTCAGCTAATGGTCTAGGTCACTATCCAGCTAGGGCAGGAGTATCAGTAGGAGCTTGTGTGTGGGCCTCAAGGCCCAGGAAAACAACTACAGGAATAAGGCGCTTAGTTTCGTATGTGGATTGTCGGCCTACTGTAATTGGCTACTCGGTCTTTTCTTCTTTACAGTGATCAATTTGTTACTGATAAAAGTTGGAACATAAGACTGTTTGGTTTGAAGGAAAAAGTTAGGAAAGGAAAGGAAAGGTAGGGAAACCCACCTTTTCCTTCAAACCAAACATAGGTTAAAGAGAAAGATTTCATGTAGTTTTTTTGTTTCTTTTTCCATCAAATGGAGCTTTGCGTGAGAGATACTCGCATTTTTTTTTTGGATATTTTGCTTCTCTGTGAATTCACAAAAAAAATAGGATTTCTTACATCTTTTATGATTTTTTTTTTTTTTTTTCTGTTACTAGGCTCTTTTCTTTTGATTTACTTGTGTTTTGCATCAGTAGTCACAGACTCACAGTTCACGCATAAGTCTTGGGTGCTATCGTGTAATCTTGTTAGTGGGACTTTGAAGCCATGTGATGGTGGAGGTGGAGTTGCTTGTAATGGTGGTGACCTGGTGGGTCATATTTGCTCTCGTTTGATGGCGTGGCTGCCTCTTAATGGGTCCAATCCCCAAATACAATCTTAATTACCTGTGGGTTGATGGATGTTTGCTAGATCAAAGAAAACTTAGAAAAGTAATTATTACTTATTAGCAAGAAGAGGTGTCCATATTATTATCAGACTATTGTGATTTCCTAGTATTTATGAATTTGGGATATAGTTTTTGAAAACTAAGAAGGGAAAATTGTTGCCACTTCCTGTGTCATAAAAGTGTGCTTATGGTTGGTCATTACTTATTTTAACTGTTAATATTCTCATAATACACTAAAAAGACATAAAAAGTCAATAATTAAAAAAATATGTATAAATTTGAGCTACTTGAATCCTTTGTACTAGAAATTCTGGATTTAGGAGTGTTGACATGCCATTTAATTATGGGAGGGAATTATTGTTTTTGTACTTGGGCAGATTAGTAGGCACCTATAAAGGGGGCAGTTTTATAATTCAAACCGTTAATATAGTCAATGATTAGTGGGTGCAAGAGTCAAGACAATTCTCAACCTTGTTACACACGATTCTTATTCTTTTCTCTAATTTTTCTTTTGCTTTTTAATTTTACTAGCAGAGTGAATGTGCTTTACAGATGGCAATTTTAGATGATGATGATAATATTGATAAAAAATGATGACAATAATCCAAAGTTTTCTCTATTTTGTTTATATTTCTGTGTAAAAATAGTTCTTATTTTGGTGACATTTCTAATATATTATAATCTCTCTCTCTCTCTCTCTATATATGGTTAATACGATGAATATATGATATTACAGATGTGTCCAAATATTATTTAATTATGACACCAAGGGTTAAATCAAACCCCTGGAGTCTAGTCACCTCCCACAACCTACCACTCAGTCCTGATCATTTTCATAAACCGAGCCCTAACCGAAGATGCTGGTTGGGTGGAATCGATGATTGATGGTGGATGAAACAACAAACATATTCAGTGACAAAGAATTGGCTCCAATTTCAGAGGTTTGTGGGTTGTCTTTTTCTTGGTTTCCAGTCTCGTAGAGGAAGAAAAGGAAGAAGAAAGAAAATGGCGAACATCTACTTGTAGAGGAGTACGAGAGGAGGATCAGGGTTTCGAAAGATGAGGAGATTGATTTGGTTTCTTGTGTCTCAGTTCTGGTACGACCAATTAATGGGTTCTCCTGGGCGAAGAAAGCTGTCGAGGATAAGTTTCAGCTTGCAAAGAGAGTTTTAGAACCCAAGACTGATTTGGGTCTTGCTACCATCAATGGGCTCTTCTCAACTTGAGCCTCAACCTTTCTTTGCGACAATTAGCAACTGATATAATGATTTTTTTTCCATCCTTAATTTGTAAGTTCTTTTTTGTTTCCTTCTGCCATGGAATTTATACATATTAATTTCTAAAGGTTTATAAATTTGAAGTTACAACAAAAATAAAAAAACAGAAACAGAGGGAGGATTTGTGTGGCAATGACAGATGATTGATGGTGGAAGAAGCAACAGTGGCAATGGTGGACGTAGACAATCGGAGAGAACGAGGAAGAAAGGGGGTCCTTTCAGAAACACCAATAGTAGTAGAAAGACGTGTGAATGGGCTTCCGCTACTTCCTGACAATTACTTGCTCTGAATCTCCTTTAATGATACTTGCAATGAACTTTGCTTTTGTTCTTTGGAAACCTTCGAAAGGTTTGACTTCTTGTCGGAGTCAGTTCCAGACACAGTGGTTGGGTTAAGCCCTTTAGTGGTGGCACTGGTTACACTTTCTGGATGTGAAGGTGCCTTATCTGGAGTAGTGACGTTAGATTTATTTATCAGCTCAATCCCAAACAACTGAAAACTGCTAGATGGTTCAGAGCAAAAGAGGGGAGATAAGCAAGGCTCTCCACTGGCTTTGTAAGGTCTCGTGAGTTTGAAGAAGGTGAACAGGGCCAATCGAAGGTGGAAGAATAAAGAGAAGAAATTCATCACAGTGAAGAGATCGGTTTGCTGTTGCTGAAACAAAGAAGGGTAATATTGGGTTTTAAAAATAATATACATCACATGGTGTCACTTGTGTACGGATTTTGACGGAACATTAATGGATGCTAACGGCAGGGGTAGAGCTAGTCAATTGTCAGAAACTGTAAATGTGGTTTAAGACAATAGTTAAATAGTAAGGGTATAATTTGTTAATTAGCTAAGCAATAGGGGTAGTTTAAACAACTTTCCCTTAAATTAATTGTTTAATCATTACTTTTGAAATGTTTGTATTTTAATAAAATTCAGTTACTAGCATAAAATTTGAAGAGACCACTTTTTAGGGATTAAGATGCTAGTGTTTGAATTTTTCTATTTCTTTGAGAGCGGAGTTTAACCACTATCACTTTCTTTTTTGTGAGTGAATAGACACTTTTTTAGAATGAGAGTTTAACCTCTTCTAAGATTCTATCTACTGAAATTTTAAAATGCCATGTGTTTGAATAGGAGGCCTTTTAGGTCTAATGACATTACTTTTATATATATACTAGACAATGACCCCTATACTAAGTATGGGGATAGTATCTAGTTTTATTTGTAAACAATGACCTACTTTATGGATCTTACATTATTTGAAATGAGTGTTTTTTCCTTTAAGTGGAGGTAACTACCACAAACCTTTTTGAGAAGGAAACTTGTGTTTGGAAGAGGCTTATGACATTTTCAATTGGGCAAAGCTGGTCCAAGTTCAACCTAAGTAGACCAAGATAGTCCAAGTAAAATTCAAACATAAATTTTATTAATATTTAATTTTATCAACTTTACAATAGGGTTTAAATTAATGAAATTAAAACAAATTTTAAAACAAAAAAAATTGCATTATTTTATAATTAATTTTACTTATTTTTCTTAATTTTTATATTTTACTTTTGTTAGATAATTTTGTTTTAATTTTTAAATTAATTTGGAATGAAAATTAATTTATAACATAGTCTATTATATTGATTAATTTTATAAGGATAAACAAAGTTGATTAATTTTATTTATTTTTATGTTGAACTTAAATGGATTTAAAATTATAGATTTTATCAATACTAATAATAATGAATAATAACTTTATATTATATCTAAGCAATTTTTATTTTTTTTATTATATTTTTAATTATTTTTTCATATTTTTCAATGGATACACCCTTTCCCTACCAGATCACAAACAATCGGCTTTGAAACTTCGATGACCTCTTAGGCCCATCAACCAATTCTCCATTTAGCCCATTTTGAGATAGATGGATTAACCATCCCACCAGGGCCAATGAGCTAATCCACTACTTTGCCATTTGAGTTCCCAAACTCCACACGTCCATTAGTGTTCTCTTACACTTGTACCTCCTAGTCTTGATTTAACTGAATTCCTTTTTAGCATTTTCAACACATCTCAGTATTACTACTCACCACCTATCCTCTATCTTCTAGCGAATAATCTAAGCTAGCCTGGTTTTAAATTATTTTTTACCTTTAATACTGCTTGACTCATCATCTCCTTCCTCACGACCATTGTTCGACTTCCAATCTTCCTTTGCAAGTTCTGCAACTTCAGGCTACCTATTTAGGTAGAAGTCTTTCTTCTTATATTTTTTATATTTTTTCGGTAATGATGGATTGGAGATTTGTTGCTTGTTATAGTAAATTCCACTCTAAAATCAAAATGTAATTCCTTTTCCTTATGTAAATAAAATTGATAGAAACAATGACCCAACTTAGATAATTCAAACTCTGAAAGGAAGATCAAATTAATGTTTAAATGTTAAGGGAGACTAGTTTACCTCTGGAACTCGTAATATATGGCATGGAATAGTGATTGTTTCATGAGCATCATAGATAACAGAGAGTTAACCAAAAGCTCATCCTTGCATGAATGGTAAAACATATCAATGTCATATTTAACATTATTTTCATTTAAACTATACAAAAATTAGATTGACATATTTAACACCAGTGAAGAAAAAAAGCACAAATCATCCTAGTGGATTAGTTTCAATGGAGAGAAAACTAAATCAAGATTCAATTTGGAAAAATCTATGATACAGTAAATAATACATGGTACTGGAAGAGCTTTGGCCAATTAAAGCACCCTGATGAATTGTGATTAATACCACCTGATTGGTCGCCTCTTTTATGATACCAATTGCTTGGCCATAAGCTTTTTTTAATAGCGTGCCTTTCCAGTATCATAGTCAAACCCATTCAATTTACATGTTTCCTTGGAACATCTATTCAGAGTTCCAATTTGATCCCTTGTCTTTCTTAGACTTGATAGTATCCATTGAGTCACTTGGAATTTCTCCATATCAATGGCTTAAATCTGCTTGTGCAAAGGTTTCAGCTTGCTTTTGATAAAGCTGCAGAATTTGTTTTTAATCTACTTTCTCAAATAAGTTCTATCCAGTAAAAAGAAAAGCCAAAACCATAAGTAAAACAAAGTGAACCATAAACACACACAGGCAATAGCTAAAAACATAAATACAATATAGTACATGGACTTAAAAAATGGAATATGGAAAGTCCTCCCATCCTACCACAAAAAACCTTTGAATCTCTCCCAATACTCATAGAGAGTTTCTCCACTGAATTGTCTTATCCCACAAATTTCCTTCCTGATATTGGTAGCTCGTGAAGCAAGGAAGAACTTCTCAAGAAATAGCTTCTTCATCTCATTCCATGTAGTGATAGAACCGGAGGGTAAGTAGTAAAGCCAATCCTTAGATTTGTCAGCTAGTGAGAAAGGAAAGGCACGCAACTTGATCTGCTCTTCGGTAACACCTCGAGGTTTCATGCTCAAGTAGACTACATGAAATAGTTTTTAAGTGTTTGTGGGGATCTTTACCTGAAAGTCCATGGAAAGTAGGAAGTAAGTGGATAAGACCGGATTTTAGTTCAAAAGGTATCGTTAGATCTATATATTCAATGCAGAGTGGTTGTTGATTCAGATCTGGTGCTGCTAGCTCTAATAGAGTTCTTTCGTCGATGTTGGCCATCACTTCTTCTTCAGAGTTGTTAGAT
This sequence comes from Nelumbo nucifera, assembly GCF_055504915.1. NCBI lineage: Eukaryota > Viridiplantae > Streptophyta > Magnoliopsida > Proteales > Nelumbonaceae > Nelumbo > Nelumbo nucifera. Next base: position 37,508,963 of record NC_142656.1, on the reverse strand, counting down.
GACTCGACGAGGTCTGTTGCCGACTTCACCCCGGGAGATGGGAGCGATGTCGATTGGTTACGATGTTGCTTGGCTTCTTTCCTCAACCGGCGAACTGTGTTTTCGATCTCAGGATCATATTGGAGTTCACCTACACGAGAAGAACGAGGCATAAACCAAGCAAAAGGAAATAAATCTTATTTAGGACACCAACCCCTGGCAACGGCGCCAAAATTTGGTGGGTGTCGAATCCAACCAAAAATAAAAATCCTGCTCGAATTAAATCAATAAGAGGCAGCTTCTGGTTGAAGGGATAAGTTCAGCTCTGATTCTTGCAATTGATCATCGATGCAAGGATGGATTCATATGCTTATGAGTAAATTGGTTATAGCTATTAACAAGCTCTAATAGCCAATCTCTTCTTGAGTTTCCGGTAACCAAAACAAGCTCTTCGACTACCTTACTTATTGATAGACAACCCTAAACAAGCTCTTAGGATTAACCTATCAATAGCATTAAGAATTAGAGAGACCCAATTCTAATCGGTGAACACGCAAGCTCGGTTCATCTAAATTAGATCATATATTTTCATAACATAAATAAAAAACTTGTCCATAATCAATTTATGTTATTCATCTCAAAGATTAAATCTAACAAACATATACGAATTTGATGATCTAATCAGCAATAGATTATTTCATCGATTGAACAATGGATTCTTTTTGCTCAATCAATAGAAATAATCATCACAAGAAATCGCAGAAAATATATAAATACTCATAAAAAATAAACTGAAATAAAATCAATTAGATCTCACAATTTTTGTAGAACCAAAGCTTCCTTAACCTTCAACCAGAAAATAAAAGCTAATCGCACTTCATGGAGAGATCACAGCTTCCAGATGAAGAGGACGTATTCTGCTTTCTTCCTTCCTTCCTTGACTCCTTGATTGATTGAGTGATTCGATTGCTAGCCCACCCCCCTTTATATAGCCTTAGGGGAAGGGGCTGTTTTCAACACCTCTTAGGAGTTCTTTCTCAAAAATAGAAAGTCCAATTTCCTAATGGGATAATGCTTAATTCAGATATAATCTTATCCTTATCTCTAAATAGAAATTCTTAACTAAGATGGACTTTGACTTTCTATCTTTTTAGAAGTACAACAATAAATAGACTCTATTAAAACTCTTGGTGACTCACGCCTCCAACTCAGCCGAATCCTACTAGGATTGATGGGGCCCACTTCTTGCATGCTGAAATCGTGTTGGTCTTCTCCCATCGTGTTGGGGCTATCTTGCAAGCTCCTTTCAGCTTTCTTCCCAAATTGAGATTTTCTATAAAATCCATTAATTAACTTACTAATTGAATAAGAAAAAATACAAATAATATGGAAATTATGCACACTATCATTAGGATTAGGGTTCGGGACACCAGGGATGGTGGCGGCGGGCGTTTGCTCAACCTGGGTCAAGCGATTAAGCAATATTTGGAGGGTGCTTCTCGTTTCCTCCATGCTTTTCTTCATTCTCTTGAAACATTCTTCAAGAAACGAGAAGGAAGCCACAAACCCATAGATCTTGTCCGATAAGATCTCGATGTCGGCTCAGATGGGTGCTTCTCTCTCGGGTAGGTTCTCAACTCCAGGATTTTCATTTTCTTCAACATCGTTCAGTTCCTCAGGGATGGAAGTAAGGTTGATTCTTCTTGATGCCATCCTTCACGATCGAAGGTGGAACCAGAGAATCTACTATTGGGAGGAGGTGTTAGGCTGGATTGGAAGTGGTCTCTCTTCGAAAGACGAAGGAGAGCCTCTAAAGGGAATAAAGGCCTTTTGGTATGGGGCTAGAGGAAAAATGAAAGGGTTGTAGGGGCTTGAGGGTTAGAGGAAAAATGAAAGGGTTGTAAGGGTTCGATGACATCTAACGTGAGGGAGATCCTCTATTTATCAAGAAAATCCCGAGATCCTAAAAGGTAGGAGATGAGGATCTTTGCTCCGTATCGGGGAAGGAAGTATATTCTTTGTTGCCAATCATTGGATGTGCTATTGGGCAACGCCATGTGTCTCATGAAGATCTTCTCAAGGATCGACTTTCCTTATCCTTAAGATTCCTCATTACTCACATGTGCTACTACCTTTTTGTGCATCATGACTAATCCTACGCGGTCGACGATGACATCACCCTTCGGAGGCCGATGTTTCATCGAGGCCTCATGGCGATTCACAAAGTGCTTTGTTGTCATGGGTTTGCATGTGTTTGTAAAGGGATGAGAGATCCATCATATGGATGGCCGAACCCTACATGAAGGTTGGGCGAAATTTCAAAAATTTCTTTACCCCCATTCGGGAATCCTATTCCCAATTTAGAAGATTGCATTTTCAAGGTTCGTTCTTGTAACCAAACCAGACCAAATCTGAAACCATGATTAGGGAGGGATATACCTGATATGGAATACACAAAAAAGCTCCTCCCGATGTAGGTGTTCATGCCCAAAGAGTGTACCAAATCCTCCCTCCACTAAAGATAACACAGCTTAGGATGAGGCAAGATCAGCAAGTAGTTCTTTAGCAAGAACCTGTGATTCTTCTGTAAGAATCAAATGGGGTAGTGAGCACAACTTCAAATATGTTTCTTCTGGCAAGAAACAATATCAAGATCAAATCTTGATCAGATCCAAGAATTGGAGATCGAAGAGGGTAGGGCGGCAAGAGTAGGAAGAAAAAGAACTTAAGGCAATATCAGTCTAACTGAGTCTGTGTTGTGTGTCTTTTTCAGGTCCGCCCTGTTCTCTATTTATAGCCTTAAAGAGACAACCTCCTAATCTGATTTGGAGTTTCCTCATCAAAATCTTTATTTGGATCTAGACTCTTCAATTGATAAGGATAATCCCTTATCTTATCTGCAGTTCAAGATCAACTTATTCCTAATCAAATTAGGAGTTTCCTAATCCAGGTCTTTATTTGGATTTGGACTCTTTAAGTGGATAAGAGTTATCCTCTTATCCTTATCTACTGATCCAAACCCAGATCCATCCCTATTTAATTAATCCAATTAACACAGTTTGAAATTGACTTTTAGGACCATTAAGCTTTCAGGCTCACTTCCTATTAACGCTGGCTAGCTTGGCTCTTTTTGTATGGCATGGGACTCTAACATTGATATACACATCAGCCACATGGGTTCAGCTTAGCCTTTATTACAAGGCCTGGCTGAATTCACTACTGAATACAGTGAACCCCTGAGCCCATCACTATGGGCTCTTAATGGGCCCAACATTTACACTAAATGGTCCTTGGGTCTAGCCATCTTATGAAGGCCCAAGGACTATGGGCAGATGCAAGATTAGCCCACCATGTATAACCCTCAATGGTCTTGCACTTAACCTCTCAGCCCTTAATGATCAAACACTGCCTGACAAGAGAGGACCTCTCCCTTGGCTGCAAGGTACAGTGTTGCACTCTCCCTTGGCTGCAAGGTACAGTATATCTCTATAAATATATTTTGCAAAACCAAATTTCAAACACATTTGAAATCCACTGCCGGCAGTTTAGGTTTCCATTAGAGAGAGTGCATTTTCCCAATCATTCACTTTATTCGACATAGGGGTTGATCCTGTCACTATGATCACCCACTCAAATGAATTCTCGGGCTGTCCCAACATACCCAGGTTTTGACCCCCTCTAAGGATCTCACTAATTGGCACATCAAAGACAGCCCATTCCGACACCTATGCAGTATCATAATCGAGTCTAGGGGTCAGGTGTAACATTCCAGTTTTGCCCATCTATCTCCAAGGTCCAGGGCAATACTGGAATTTTGGTCCGGTTCAAGGTTTCAAGAAAACCCACACTGCATGTACCTCATGTCTCACCCAGGCGGCTGAGACAAGCCACCCCAACCAACTTGGCGGCACATTAGTGTCAGCCTTGGCAGGATAAATCTTCCCAAATCTATCCAACGGTTGTGAAGATTCTAAACTGACACGAGTCTCATATGTCTCCAATTTAAGAGTATTACATAGAAACACACCACAATAACATGAATCAAATATGTACTTTATTAAGTTACAATAAATTCCATAATGTACATCATGCTGATTGGAGCTAAGGGCATACACTGTCTAACAGCTCCCACTTGCACTTAGGTCCAATCGGGTACAAGCCAGAGTCCCAGACTTTCCATGTGTTTCTTAAACACTTTTTGTGTTAGTGGCTTAGTCAATGGTTCTGCCACATTCTCCGCTGACTGGTGGCAGTCAGTATTAGTATACCCGACGATCTGTAGTGAACTACTATCGAATACCAGACAAAACTTCTTTTGACCTTCGAAAGTATCTCAGTATGTTTCCACGACTGTTTAGTGCTACTGACCTGGGTTAGATTGGTATCTACTTACCACACTCACGGCCTGAGCAATGTCTGGCCGAGTGCACAGTATGGCATACCTGATGCTCCCTACGACATAGGCATAAGGAACTTCCTTCATGCCCTCAATCTCCTCAGGTGTCTTGGGAGACATATCTTTGGAGAGAGTGACTCTATGCCTGAAAGGAACATTTCCTTTGTTGGAGTTCTCCATATTGTATCTCTTGACTATCTTGTCAATGCAAGTAGACTGGGATAATCCTATTATCATTTTTGATCTATATAAAGAGTCGAAGTCCCAAGATATAAGAGGGTTCTCTAAGATCTTTCATGGAGAATTGCGGTGAAAGCCATACTTTCACCGTAGTCAACATTCCTACATCATTTCCAATGAGTAGAATGTCGTCTACATATAGAACCAAGAACATAACCTTATCCCCACTGGTCTTCCTATAAACAAAGGGCTCATCCGGATTCTGCTCAAAGTCAAATTGTTTGACAATAGAGTCAAACCGGATGTTCTAGCTCCTAGAAGCTTGCTTAAGTCCATATATGGATCAATTAAGTTTACATACCATGTGTTCCTGACATGTAGCTATAAAACCTTGTGGTTGCTGCATATGGATATCTTCAGTAAGATCTCAATTCAGGAATGCGGTTTTGACATCATAGTCATGGTATGCTGCAACAGTTAGCAGGATCCTAATGGATTTAAGCATGGCCATGGGTAAAAAGGTTTCCTCATAATCGATTCCCACTTTCTGAGTATATCCTTTCGCCACAAGACGAGCCTGTAGGTCTCAACCTTACCATCGGGGCCTTTCTTCTTCTTATAGATCCATTTGCAACCAATTGCTTTTACCCCAGGGAGCGGATCTACTAGAGTCTAGACTCCATTGGCCTCCATTGAGTCCATCTCATCTCTCATGATATCTACCCACTTAAAGGAATCTATGTCCAACATAGATTCCGTATAAGTCACAGGATCCTCCTCACTGGTCATGACTTCCACCAAGTAACTTTCTTTGTCATAGCCGTAATGAACTAGAGGCCTGGTTGCCGGGGTAGATCTCCCAGGTTGCTTATTAACTGGAGGTTGTGGGACATCTCCCACTACCCCTGAACTCTCCTCATCAAGAACAAATTCCTGACAATGATTGTTCAGGATGTAATCTTCCTCCAAGAAATGGGCATTTCGACTATAGAACACCTCCTGCTCTCCTGGGTCATAGAATAAATACCCTACAGAGCCTTTCGGGTAACCTACAAATAGGCAACGGTGAAGGGATGAGAGATCCATCCTATGGACGCCCAAAAGAATGCGGAATAAGGGGCGAATTTCAAAAATTTTTCTCTCCCTTCAACTGGGAATCGTATTCCCCATTTAGAAAATCATATTTTCAAGGATCAATTCTGAACCATAAACTGAACCAGATCTGAACCAAAAAGGAGTGGGAAGGATTATACCTGATACGGAGAAGTAATATCTCCCAACGAAGGTGTTCACGCCCAAGGAAGGATCCAAAGACTGCTCCCACTGAAGATGGCGCAGTGCAGGTGGAGCAGAATCAGCAGTGTTCTTCTCCAAGAACTCTGTCCTTTGCAAGAATTAGCAAGATGGTACGTGAGCACAGCTTCCTTTGAATCCTTTCTCAAAGGACTGATGTCAAGATCCAATCTTGACTTCTCCCACAAGTGGAGATCGAACTGGAAAACAGGGCGGCAAGAACAGGGAGGCGGCAAGAGAGTATTTGCAGGGAGCAGAATTCTCTCTTCTTGATTTCAGCACTAAAGAAAACCTGATGATCTGTGTGTTGTGTCTAAAGGCTGCCGCCCCCTTCTTCTTTTATAATCTTAAAGGGATCAGCTCCTAATCAGATTAGGAGTTGCTAATCCAAATCACATTTGGGTTAGGAGTCACTTTAAGTGATAAGGGATAATCCTTATCTTATCTGGAGATCAGATCAGCCATCTCCTAATCTGATTAGGAGGTTTCCAGATCTAAATCTTATTTAGATCTTGGACTCTCTAAGTGGATAGGGTCTAAGCCCAATCCTATTAGCTGATCCACTTCAGATTTCGCCCCTTTATTAACTAAATAAACAGCCCAGTTCGAAATGGGCTTTAGGCCCATTAAGCTCATGTGCTCACTTAACCCTCTTAACTGCTGCCCAGTTAGGCTTTCTTGTATGGCGTGGGACCCAAGCATTGATCTACACATCAGCCACATGGGTTCGGCCCAGCCTTTGTTACAAGGCCTGGCCGAATACACTGTTAAAGACAGTGCACCCCCTAAAACCCATCAAATGGGCTCAACGGGCCCAACACTTACCCTAAGAGGTCCCTGGGCCAAGCCACCTTGTAACACCCAGGGACTGTGGGCAGATGCAAGATTAGCCCACCAGGTGTTATCCTCAATGGTCTTACACTTAACCTCTCAGCCCATAATGATCATACACTGCCCGACAAGAGAGGACCTCTCCCTCGGTTGCAAGGAACAGTGTTGCACTCTCCACTCATATGGATCCCGGGAATTAAAACATTTTGCAAACCTTTTAGAAACCATATATATACTTTTATATCTTATATAAAATATATTTTGCAAAACAAATCTCAACGGTTGAAATCGGCTGCCGGCAGTCTTGGTTTCCATCAGTGAGAGTGCATCCCCGATCATTACCTTTGTCCGACAAAGGGGCTGATCCTGTCACTATGATCACCCACTCAGATGAATTCTCGGACTGTCCCAACATACCCAGGTTTTGACCCCCGCTAAGGATCTCACTGATTGGTACATCAAAGATAGCCCAATCCGACACCTAGTGCAGTATCATAATCGAGTCTAGGGGTCAGGTGTAACTTTCCAGTTTTTCCCATCAATCTCCAAGGTCCAGGGCAATACTGGAAATCTGGTCCAGTTCAAAGATTCAATTAATCCTACACTGTATGTGCCTAGGGTCTCACACTGGCAGCTGAGACAGGCCACCCCAACCGACTTGGTGGCACCACAGTGTCAGCCTTGTCAGGATAGGTCTCCCCAGACCGACCCACTGGCTGTGAACATTCTAAACTAACACGAGTCTCATTAAGTGTCCAGTTTAAGGGTATTACACAGAAACATACCAAGGGAACATGAATCAAATATGCACTTTTATTCATTTACAATAAACTCATAAAGTACATCATTCTGATTGAAGCTAAGGGCATACAAAACTGTCTAACAAATGTCTGGTCTTAGATTCTAATTTGTCAGCACTTGTTCTTTTAACATGTGTTGGACAACCCCAAATCTTTAAGTGTCTTACACTTGGTTTCTTACTGGTCCAAAGCTCATAGGATGTCTTTGGAATGGATTTGGTTGGAACCCGGTTCAGCGCGTATATCACAGTCTCTAATACATAACCCCAAAAGGATGTTGGTAATTCCGAGTGTACGAGAAGTGATCGGACCATATCCAATAAAGTCCGGCTCCTCCTTTCTGACACACCGATTAACTGTGGTGTAGTAGGAGGAGCTAGTTGTGATACTATCCCATTTTCCTTTAAGTAGTCCCTGAATTCGTGAGAGCGATATTCACCTCCTCGATTTGATCGAAGGACCTTAATGTGTCTCCCCAACTGTTTCTCGACCTCTTGCCTGAACTCTTTGATCTTTTCAAAGGATTCAAACTTGTGTCTCATTAGGTACATATAACCATACCGAGATTAATCATCGGTAAATGTTATGAAATAAACATGTTGGTTACGTGTCCTAACATTCATGTGACCATATACATCAGTGTGTATAAGGTCAAGCATGCCTGTTGATATTTCAGGCTTCCCATTAAATGGTTGTTTCGTCATCTTACCCTGAAGGCAAGGTTCACAGGTTGGAAGATCTTCTATAGTTAGAAAATCTCCTTTACCAACCTTGTGATACGATCTATGTTAATGTGGCCAAGTCGGTAATGCCACAGGCACGTGGGATTAACTGTATCACGGGTTTTTTTCTTGGGGTTATTATCCGACGTAGTTTCGGTTAAACTTGTTTCTAGAGAAGGATGGAGAACATAGAGACCATTCTCAAGTTCTCCATTTGCAAGGAATTTTTTATTCCTTTTGATAGTAATCACATTACTAAAAAGAACATAATAACCATCCACACAGTTTTGAAACAGAAATACAATTCTACAGTTCCTTCTCGAAAATACAATTCTATAGTTCCTATGATTGTAGCTGTAGCACTTGTAGAAGTACCCTAGTAAAGAAGCACTTCTCCGTCACTCAGTCTTCTGCTTGTCCTAAACCCCTGCAATGTATTACATGCATGAGTAGAAGCCCCGGGTCAATACACCAGGAAGTAGAAGTGACCAACATATTGGTCTCTATGACAAAGGATTTGAAATTACCTTGTTTCTTGGTCTCTCGGTTTTGAGGACAGTTCCTCTTCTAGTGGGCGGTCTTCTTGCAGAAGTGACAGGCATTTGATGCCTTGTCCTTCTTCTGCTTTTGAGGTTTGCTAGTTTTCTTTTGAGATTTCTTCTTTGCCTTCCTCTTCTTCTTGCCTAATTTTCCACCTTCAACGAGCATGGCTATGGGCTCATCCTTCTTTTTCATTTCTTCGGCCCTCTGCAACATATAACTGAGTTCCTGAAGGCTAACATTTAGCTTGTTCATATTGTAATTCATTATGAATTGATTGAAGGAAGGAGGCAAAGAGTTCAGGATGGCATAAACTTTGGTGACATGATCTAGCCCAAATCCAACAGCGTCCAGTTCATTGATGTATCCCATCATCTTAAGACAATGGTCATGAACTAGCTGGTTCTTGGACATTTGTGCGGTGATAAACTGCTTTAGGACCTTCGGACGAGTAGAACGATTCTACTCTTCATACATTATCCTTAGACTATCCAAGATATCCTTGGACACTTCGATTTGATCGAACTATCGCTGTATCTAATTGTCTAAGGAGGCTATGATGTAGTACCGGGCAAGAGAGTTTTTCTCTTCCCATTCTTGATATTCCCTCTTACGGGCCTCAGAAGCCCTATCACCCAGACGATCCGGAGCAGTGTTCTTAGCAACTTTGTCCAATTTCTCGAACGTCAGAACCAGCATAAGGTTACGATACCAGTCAGCGTAATTGGGGACTATAGTTTATTATCGTCCAATAGTTTGGTGAATTGTCCATTTGCCATTTTTGATAAAAGGCAAAGCAAATATTAGTCCTCAATCTGATTTGATTCATGTTATCTACAGAGATATGGCTTATAATCTATGTTCCATTTCCATTTATTCATCTCTGAGATTTCTCTCCTATCTCAGTGATGGAGACTGCGAACTATGTCTCTAGAATTGTGGGAAACCACATATAGTGCATGGAACCAACTGTTTCATCTACACAACCCCACTACTTTCTGTAAAGGATCACATCCACTCATCTCATGAGATTTCCCTTTGGCCTCTATCAAACAAGGTTCATTGCCATTTTAGGTTAAACCTTTCTATCTAGTAAGTGCGTACCCATCATATTCATGAACACCAAGGTACTGTGAGAGAGTCTTCCATTTTAGGATAGGCCCCTCCCACATCGGTCTATGACGCCCCTATCATCTTATGAAACAATCCAACAAATCCAGCAGTAAATGAATAGCCCAATTTTATGGTGCATCTCCTCATTACTAAAGGTCCCATCTTCATGCTAATGATGGAAGGCCTTTAGAGAGTTCATTATATGAATCTCCCTACCACATGCACTTATATTTCAGTGGAGGGAACAAAATATTATGCCCTAGTTTTATTTAGGTCAAACCAAAGTGGCTCCCACTGACTTTCTCAAAGCCAGATTTAAATGGGTCCTAAACGGCTAGGGTTCCGCATGGTTCCTCCTAGGGAGCAAGCTAATGTGGAGCCCATCAAACAGGGAGATCATCCAATGATCTTATGGACACCATGGCAATGATGCACATTCAGCCATGGTATGCAAAAGAGCCACTGTCGAATTAATCATGGGCCAAGTACTTATGGCACATGTACGTGGCACATCACACATCTATACATCACATGCATGAAACAAATTGATCCAATCAATTAAAATATTTGTAAATCCCTTAATTAATTAGATTAAATCAGTATCAGCCCAACAGAGCACATAATATTATCATATAACATTATCTGGGTATATGGGTTGAACTGCAAAAGGCAGTTCGACCCATATAGCTAAATCAAGGTTGATTCTGTTTTAACATATTAAAACTGGGTTTTCACAGAGGTGGGCTGAATTAAAACTTGAAGTGGGCCATCAACCCTCTGGCCTAAATCGAATTTGAGTCAGAAAAACCAACCCCATCGAACCAACAATTCGGTCCAACCAGTTTGGACCAAATCTGGTGTGAATTGGCCCAAGTTTCGCTGTCCAGTTCAAGATTTAATTCAAGAATAATGATCTGAAAAATAAATTAAATCTAGATAATCAAATTATCAAGAAAAAAAAATTAGAGGGCTGCACTGTTATTTTCTTGGACATCCTACAAACCTACAAAGAACAATTAATCACAGATTGCATATTCGATATCTGCAAAATCGCAGATCATAGAACTTCTTTCTGCGAAATCTTCTTCTCCTCTGTTGCGCACTCTAGCAATCTCCAGATTAAAATAAAATAGAAAAACCTAATTTTTCTATTATTTCATCACATCGAATTCCTATACAATTTGTCTAAAAAAATTATTTAAAGACCAAATTGAATAGAAAAGAAACAACAGGGTGTGCCAATCTTGGCACCAGAAAGATTCGATCTCCATCACATGTGCAGCCCAAGAATTCAAGAAACATTCACAGAACAATTCTATAAATATAATAGAATAATAAAGATTTATTTTCTAGATCATCCGCCCAAAATCTAGGAACCAATTCCCAGGAAAAACACTAACTACGCAAATCGGGTAGATTGCCTTCTGCCTATTTGTGTAGATCTAGATCTGATCTAATTTGGTTCAAGACTTGAACCTGGCTCTGATACCACTAAAGGGATGGGAGATCCATCATATGGATGGTCGATCCCTACAAGAAGGTTGGGCAAAATTTCAAAAATTTCTTTACCCCCATTTGGGAATCGTATTCCCAATTTAGAAAACTACATTTTCAATGTTCGTTCTTGTAACCAAACTGAACCAAATCTTAAGCCAAGATTAGGGAGGGATATGCCAGATACAGAATCCACGGAAAAAGCTCCTCTTAACATAGGTATTCATGCCCAAAGAATGTACCAAATCCTCGCTCCACTGAAAATGACACACCTTAGGATGAGGCAGGATCAATAGGTAGTTTTTCACCAAGAACCTGTGATTCTTCAGCAAGAATCGAATGGGGTAGTGAGCACAACTTCAAAATTGTTTCTTCTAGCAAGAAACAATATCAAGATCAAATCTTGATCAGATCCAAGAATTAGAGATCGAATAGGGTAGGGCGGCAAGAGCAGGAAGAAAAAGAACTTAAGGCAAGATCAATCTAACTGATTTGTCTTCTCTCTGTGTTGTGTGTCTTTTTCAGGTCCACCCTGCTCTCTATTTATAGGCATAAAGAAACAACCTCCTAATCTATTTAAGAGTTTCCTAATCCAAATCTTTATTTGGATCTAGACTCTTTAAGTGATAAGGATAATCCCCTATCTTATCTGCAGTTTAGGATCAACTTATTCCTAATCAAATTAGGAGTTTCCTTATCCACATCTTTATTTAGATCTAGACTCTTTAAGTGGATAAGAGTTATACTCTTATCCTTATCTGCTGATACAAATCCAGATCCGCCCCTATTTAATTAATCCAATTAACCCAGATCGAAATGGGCTTTTAGGCCCATTAAGATTTCAAGCTCACTTCCTTTTAATGCTCGCTAGCTTGGCTCTCTTTGTATGGCGTGGGACCCTAACATTGATCTACACATCAGCCACATGGCTCTCTTGGCCGAATTCACTGCTGAATATAGTGAACCACTGAGTTCATCACTATGGGCTCTTAATGGGCCCAACATTTACACTAAATCGTCCTTGGGTCCAACCATCTTATGAAGGCCCAAGGACTGTGGGCAGATGCAAGATTAGCCCATCAGGTATAACCCTCAATGGTCTTACACTTAACCTCTCAGCCCTTAATGATCAAACACTGCCCGACAAGATAGGACCTCTCCCTCAGCTGCATGGTGTAGTGCTACACTCTCTGCTCATATGGATCCCGGGAATTAAAACCTTTTGCAAACATTTTGAAACCGCAATATTTATAAGTATATCTCTATAAATATATTTTGCAAAACCAAATTTCACACATTTGAAATCCACTACCAGTAGTTTAGGTTTCCATCAAAGAGAGTGCATTTTCTCGATCATTCACTTTGTCTGACAAAGGGCTGATATTGTCACTATGATCACCCACTCACATGAATTCTCAGACTATCCAAACATACCCAGGTTTTGACCCTATCTAAGGATCTCACTGATTGGCACATCAAAGACAGTCTAATCTGACACCTAGTGCAGTATCATAAACGAGTCTTGGGGTCAGGTGTAGCAATCTAGTTTTGCCCATCTATCTCTAAGGTCCAGGGAAATATTGGAATTTTGGTCCGGTTCAGGGTTTCAAGAAAACCCACACTGCATGTACCTCATGTCTCACCCTGGAAGCTAAGACAAGCCACCCCAACCAACTTGGTGGCACATCAGTGTCAGCCTTGGTAGGATTAATCTCCCCAGATATATCCAATGGTTGTGAAGATTCTAAAGTAACACGAGTCTTATATGTGTCCAGTTTAAGGGTATTACACAGAAACACACCACAATAACATGAATCAAATATGTACTTTGTTCAGTTACAATAAATGTCATAATGTACATCATGTTGAATAGAGCTAAGGTCATACACTGTCTAACAGTTTGGGCACACACAGGCCTCACCATGGGCTCAGCCTATTGCCCTCTCCGACCCGTTGTCCAAAGCGGGTTCACAGGCCACTGGATTTGATCAGCCATCCCTTTCATTTTCTTTATTTTCTTTTATGTTACTTTTATTCTGGCAATCTTTTAGATTTAATTTCGGTTGGATTCTGTCCCCAAGTAAGACGAAAGGTTGTTCTTGAGAAGTTCAAGGGTAGAGGAAGAGGAAATGCCCAGGCAAGAGGAAGGGTTCCTGCTTTCAGTTCACCTAGTCACTAATGCCACCTCTGGATCTGGATCCCAACCAGTTTCCATAGTTTTAGATATACTTTTTACGCGTGTTTTTATTTTCCGTTCTTTAATTTCTAGTTTTTATTTTATTTCTGCAATTTATTTTCATCAAATTTAATTGATGAGAGTAGAATTTATCATATTTTTATCCCCAAATATTCTGTCTTTCATACTTAGTTAGAACTTAATTGGACTCGTATTTCTTGTATTTCAGTTCAGGGCATGAAAGAAGGCATCAGGAGCAAAGAAAGGCAATTCGGATGATTTTTCACAGTTTTGGCACCGTTCAGTAATTTGGGCCTAACTCACGTATCCGAACTCTGATTGGGCTGATTCAAGACCCACTGGAAAGATAAGAGAAAAATACACAACTTTCGTGTATCCAGACTACCGCGTAGTTGCTTGCATCACTCATGATTTCAAAGGGCAAGTTCCAGTCCGGTGGTTGAATAATGGGTGCAATCGTCAACAAATTCTTGAGCTTATCAAATGCTTCCTTGCATTCATCCCCAAAGTCGAAAGGCACATCTTTTTGAAACAATTTAGACAATGGCAGGGCAATTTTTGAAAAGTCCATGACAAACCTAAGATAAAAACCTGCATGTCCAAGAAAAGCACGCACTTCCCTAACATTTGTAGGGTAAGGTAAGCTTACAATTAAATCAACCTTTACCTTATCGACCTCTATGCCTCTTGCAGAGATACCATGTCCCAACACAATGCCTTCCTTTACCATAAAGTGGCATTTTTCATAATTCAAAACCAAATTAGTTTCAACACATCTATCCAGAATTTTACTCAAATTATCTAAACAATCATCAAACGAATCACCATAGAGTAAAATCATCCATGAACACTTTAATGCACTTCTCAATAAAGTCAAAAAATATACTAATCATGCACCTTTGAAAAGTACCTGGAGCGTTGCACAGACCAAAAGGCATTCGTCTGTAGGCGAAAATGCCGAATGGGCAAGTAAAAGTCATTTTCTCTTGGTCCTCTTGAGCAATAACGATTTGATAATAACTTGAAAATCCATCGAGAAAATGAAAGAATGCCTTTCCAGCTAACCTTTCTAACATTTGATCTATGAAGGACAAGGGGAAATGGTCTTTTCTAGTGGCTAAATTAAGTTTTCGAAAGTCAATCAGCATACGCTAGCCATTTTGTACCCTCATTGGGACTAGTTCGTTATTTTGATTTCTTACCACAGTGATCCCAGTTTTCTTGGGTACAACATGTATTGGACTCACCCACTTACTATCCGAAATCGGATAGATTATCTCTTCATCTAGTAACTTAAGCACTTCTTTCTTTACCACTTCTTTCATTGCTGGGTTGAGCTTCCTTTGCGATTCTCTGACTGGCTTGGCACCATCTTCCAAAAGATTTCTGTGCATGCAGATTGAGGGGCTGACCCCTTTTATATCAGCTAAGGTCCAACCAATCGCCGTCTTGTGGCTTTCAGAACCTCGACGAGTCGTGCCTCTTGATCATCAGTCAATCCTTTTGCAATGATCACTGGCAATGTTTCTTTGTCACCCAAGTAAACATACTTTAGGTGACCTGGCAAGGTCTTCTGCTCTAACTTCGGAGCCTGCAAAACAGAAGGCAACAATTTCTATGAGAAGACGATGATGGAATATTAGAATTTGTTACCTTTTGTTCTACTATCGGTTCCAAAGCTTCACAGGATGAATCTAGCTCTTCCTTCATATCCAATTGTGCACTTAATTCGAGCTCCGCATTCATATCCTCTTCCCCAAAAATTTCCTGCACAATTGAGTCAATAATGCCAACTGAACAAATTGAATGACATTCATTGGGGAACTTCCTTACTTCAAAAATATTAAATTTAACAATCTCGCCGTCAAACTCGACGGAGAGGGTACCCTCATCCAGATCTATTTTAGTTTTGGTCGTTTTCATAAATGGCCTACCTAATAGAAGTGGGGCTGAACTTGTGATAGTATCTTCCTCCATCTTCAAGATGTAAAAGTCAGCTGGAAATATAAGGCCATTAACCTGCACCAAAACATCTTCAATAATCCCTTCAGGGTAAGCGTTAGAACAGTCAGCTAACTGAATGACAACCCTACTTTCTTTCAATGGACCTAAATTCAAAGCACAATAAATTGAGTATGGCATGACATTGATGGATGCACCTAAATCTAGCATGGAACGCTCAATTCTTTTATTGCCAATCACGCAAAGTAAAGTAAACATACCTGGATCAGCACGCTTTTCCGGCAGGGTCCTCTAGATGACAATTGACACGTTCTCCACAACCTTTACCTTCTCATCTCCTCTCAGCTTCCTTTTGTTAGTGCACAACTCCTTCAGAAATTTTGCATATTTGGGGATTTGCTTGATGGCATCTAACAAGGGAATATTTATTTCCACCTTCCTAAAGGTCTCCAAGATTTCTTGCTCGTACTCTTCTTTCTTAAATTTTTCCAACCTACTAGGAAATGGTGGCACAATGGCATTAGACATCTTAGGTAGAGGGGGTCGGGTTTTACCTTATGGGAGTTCTCATGTGATACTTGTTCCTCTTCTTTCTGCACTTTATCCTCTTTCCTTGGTGAAGTAGATTGTGACTGTAATTCCTTCCCACTTCTCAGCACCACTGCACTTGCATTCTCCTTGGGATTGACTACCATTTGTGATGGTAGCTTTCCAGAATTTTGCGCCTCCAACTTGCTAATAGAAGTAGCAAGTTGACTGATTTGGTTCCCTAAGTTCCGGATGCTGGCCCTTGTTTCCTGTTGGAATTGTTGAGTGTTAGTCGCTAGAGCCTTAACGATCTCATCTAAAGACATACCTAAACTTGAGGGTTGATTTTGAGTTTGGGCATGTGCTGGAATTGGAGGATGTCTGTTGAAAGCATGGGGCTGGAATCTTTGTGGTCCTCCTTGATTTTCGTAGCTCAGATTGGGATGATCCCTCCACCTAGGATTGTAATAGTTAGAATAGGGATCATACTTGCATTGAGGTTGGCCCGGAAATCCTCTTACGGCACTGACTTGCTGCATCGAACCGTCTTGTAATGATTGGAACATATTCATAGGATGCCTAGGAATCGAGCATATGCCATAAACCCTTGCCGTTTGTAATTACCCTACAACCAATTGACGAACCAAAGCAGTTAGATCAGATATTTGACTTTCCAAATTAGAATGGCTTGCCTCTTTAACATGTCTAATAGCACCATCTGTTCTTGCTCCAAATTGTTGGGAATTTTTGGCCATGTTGGAAATCAATTCCCTAGCCGCTTTGGGTGTTTTATTGACCAAGGCTCCTCCACTAGCTGCATCTAACATACTTCTATCCATAGGTTGGAGTCCTTCATAGAAGTATTGGATTAATAGTTGTTCAGGTATTTGGTGGTGTGGGCAGCTAGCACAGAGTTGTTTAAACCTTTCCGAATACTCGTATAGTGTCTCACCACTAAACTGCCGAACCCCACAAATCTCCTTCCTAATATTTGCAGCTCGTGATGCAGGGAAATATTTAAATAAAAACATCGTATTCATCTCATCCCATGTACGTATTGAACCAGGAGGAAGAATGTATAACCAGTCATTTGCTTTATCTCATAAAGTAAAAGGAAAAGCTATAAGTTTTACCTGATCCTCAGTTATACCCTGTGGTTTCATGCTTGAACAAACGACATGGACATCTTTAAGATGCTTATGAGGGTCCTCACCTGGAAAGCCATGAAAGACAGGAAGCAATTGAATCAAACCCGATTTAAGTTCAAAAGCTACCACGAGAGTGGGATAGATTATGCATAAAGGCTGTTGATTCATGATTGGCACAACCAACTCTCATAGCGTTCTTTCTCTATCAGCCATCCTTTCTTCCTCTTCGAAAATGGGTCGATCACAAGTTGTCAAATCAATATCAGAATTCACCCTTGGGGGTGAACGGTCCTTCCTTTGTTTTGCCTCCTTTCTCAATCGATGGGCGGTCTTCTCAATTTCAGGGTTATATTCTAGTTCACCTTGGTGAGAAGCAAGAGTCATAAAACAAAGGAGGTTAACACAAACAGAAGGTATAAAGCTAAGAAATTAAAGTAGCTCCCCAGTAACGGCGCCGAAATTTTGACGGGTTGTCGAAGCCCTCAAAATTAATTCTAGTCCCATCTTACAATAAAATTGTAGTAACAGTGGTACCAGGTGGGAAATTCAAATCCCACAGGGAGCTAGTAAGTAATTTCTCAGCCGGTTGCGCAAATTAAAGAGTGGGAAATTCGAATAATTAAAATTCTAAAATAACAAAAGAGCAAATAACAATTAACAAGGAAAATTCAGTCTTATTGAATTCTGATCCAAGGGTTTGGATTGAGTCAATTGGTCATCGATCATAGGTAAACTTCAGCAGTCTTGCAATTCAAGTATTTAACCTTAGGATTTATTAGGATAGCCATAATAAACCTCATGTTTTCCTGAATTAGTTGACCAAACCCAGCATTCGATCAACACTTATCATTAACCGATTGGGTACGATAGCGTTCCATATCAATTAATGATAGCAATAACCTTTGTGAAAATAGTTAAACCAAAATAACAATAATTGAGATAGCTGCAATTACTGAATCTTGTTCTGTTGATTCCCCTTAGGTTAAAACACACCCATACATTGGTCAAAAGCTGTCACGAACAATTGACCCATGAAGGATAATAACCTAATTGCTACTTGTACCACTATTCGTGACAATTACGGATCATCGAACCATGGATAGCAGTAGGAAGATCAACATTAATTAATTTGTTAGACTAATTAACATTAACATCCATAAGAACATGTACAAGAATCAATGAATACTTGAATTAAAAGCAAGAATTTAAATTTAACACAAAACCTCACGATGACACAATTGAATCGAAAATCCCCCTTGAATCAGAAAAGGAAAGCTTAGCCGCTCATGGTTGTCGACTCCCTCTTGCTCTGCTTCCCAGATGGATGGACTGATCTTCTGAATTGATTGAGTGCTGAAACTAGTCCGCCCCCCCCCCCCCTTTATATAGCTTTAGGGGGAGGCTGTTTTCCAACTCTCTTTAGGAGATTATCCTCAAAATTAGAAAGTCCTAATTGGTTTTGAACTAATCCTATCCTATCTCTTATCTAGTGATCTAATCTCAATAATCCTATCCTTCTAGGATTACATTTGAAATTTGAATCTGATGGGACTCTTTATTCTTGAATTCGAGTTGGGCTCTTTAATAACTTGGACCACTACAAGGCTTTCCTGCGAATTTGGGCTTCAGCTGTGAACTAGGCTTTATTACGAATTTTCTCCAACTTTGGGCCAGATTTTGACCTTGATACACACTGAATCTGTCAAAACCCAAAACAGGAGAGTTGTGTAGTTCTCCCTTATCTTTCCAATTCATCTTGAATCATCCCAATCGGAGTCCGGCGTTGAGAGTTATTCCCCGATTACTGAACAGTGCTGAAACTGTGCAAAATCATCCGATTAGCCTTGTTTTCCTCCATTTGCCTTCTTGCTTGCCCTGAATCGAAATACAAGAGTAATGAGTCGAATTAAGTGTTAACTTAGTGTAAAAGAATGAGTATTTGGGGATAAAAATATGTTACTTTCTATTCCTATCAGAGCGTTGACGGACTGCTGAAGAAAAGAGAAGAGAAGAGAAATCTGGATTACGATTCAGGTGTAGTCGTCCCAATTTAGTTCTATTTTTTTGTTTTTATTTTCGAATTCTTTTTGGTAAAGTAGTGTTTTCGAATTCTTAGTTAATTATTTTTTCTTGATAGATCCAATTTTTTTTTAGGATTATTTCTTGTTTCGTTCTTAGATCTATTTTTTTTCTATTTATTTATGGGTTTGAATTTGAGTTTAAATTTCAAAAATTTAATTTTAATTTGAATTTGAATTTGAATTTGAATTTGAATTTAAATTTCAAATTTTGAATTTCAAAATATATATATATGTATATATAAATAAAAATTAATATTTTAAATTTTTTTGCATTTTCATTTTAAAATTAATATTTTAAAATTCTAGAGCATGCATCATAAAGGATTATTGAATTGCTGAAATTATCTTGTTAGTTGTTAATGTGTTAGGGTTTTCATTTTTAATTGCTCCCTTTGCGGAATTAGTTTGTTTTATTATTTTATGTTTAATTGTTGAATTGCATATTAGAGATAATTGTTCATGCATTGTACTTAGTTGCATTTATTTTGTTTACTGTGTTTTTCCATTAATCCATCTAAGGGCAATCCAACTTAAATAAGATAAGGTGGGGATTTCATCACCCTTCCTTGGCCCAAAAATCACCACCCTTTCACGTGCGGTTCACCCTAAACCTTAATTTAAAAATTGGATAGCAAGTTCCTTAAGGGGGCCACACACATTTGGTTTAAAAGTGTGCTGAATTTTAGGGAAGCTTGTGATTACTTTCCATAATCGGCAATTGGTGTCTAAGGAAAGAGGTTAATCGGCTAAGCCTAAAGCGGGTTTTGTGGTAACTTAATTAGGTCCTTGCGAGAGCAAGGGGAGCCTCCCACATCCCCACCTCTTACCTGGCTAGCCAAAGGAAGTGGTGTAATTCTAAGTGAACCTAAGAGGATTCACATTGGTTGAACCACTAGTTTAGGAAACCTTAGTTTAGCCCCGAGGTCGTGTGTTTTACTTGTTTATGCTTAATAAAAAAAAATTAAAACAAAATAAAATGAATTCAATGGCCAAAGTTTGGGGAATGAGAAACTACTTTCAACCTAAGCCATGAATAGATTGGAATCATGTGTCTCAACAATTGGATAAGATTAATGGGATAGCCCAAAGACTTGACCAAGTCCTTGCATTTTGTCAACAATTTAGCCCATTCCCAACCTTGTTATCTTACCCAATATGTTCCATCTGTTGGACAGTTTTGTATACCCAATATGTGCATAATTGACTCATGTTCCCTTGGTATGTTTCTGTGTAATACCCTTAAACTGGACACTTAATGAGACTCGTGTTAGTTGATAATGTTCACAGACAGTGGGTCGGTCTGGGGAGACCTATCCTGATAAGGTTGACACTGTTGTGCCACCAAGTCGGTTGGGGTGGCCTGTCTCAGCTACCAGGGTGAGACCCTAGGCACATATAGTGTAGGATTAATTGAATCTTTGAACTGGACCGGATTTCCAATATTGCCCTGGACCTTGGAGATTAATGGGCAAAACTGGAAAGTTACACCCGACCCCAAAACTCGATTATGATACCGCACTAGGTGTTGGATTGGGCTGTCTTTGATGTACCAATCAGTGAGATCCTTAGCGGGGGTCAAAACCTGGGTATGTTGGGACAGTCTGAGAATTCATCTGAGTGGGTGATCATAGTGACAGGATCAGTCCCTTTGTCGGACAAAGGTAATGATCGGGAATGCGCTCTCACTAATGGAAATCACGACTACTGGGAACCGATTTCAATTGTTGAGATTTGTTTTGCAAAGTATATTTTATATGAGATATAAAAGTATATATATTATGGTTTCTAAAATGTTTGCAAAAAGATTTTAATTCTCAGGATCCATATAAGAAGAGAGTGCAACACTGTTCCTTGCAGCCGAGGGACAGGTCCTCTCTTGTCGGGCAGTGTTTGATCATTATGGGCTGAGAGGTTAAGTGTAAGACCATTGAGGATAATACCTGATGGGCTAATCTTGCATCTGCCCACAGTCCCTGGGTGTTACAAGGTGGCTTGGCCCAGGGACCACTTAGGGTAAGTGTTGGGCCCATAGAGCCCATTTGATGGATTTCAGGGGGTGTACTGTCCATAATAGTGTATTCGGCCAGGCCTTGTAACAAAGGCTGGGCCGAACCCATGTGGTTGATGTGTAGATCAATGCTTGGGTCCCACGCCATACAAGGAAGCCCAACTGGGCAGCAGTTAGGAAGGTTAAGTGAGCACATAAGCTTAATGGGCCTAAAGCCCATTTCGAACTGGACTTATTTAATAAGTTAAATATAGGCGAATTCTGAGATGGATCGGCAGATAGGATAAGGTCTTAACCCTATCCACTCAGAGAGTCCAGATCTGAATCATATTTAGATCTAGAAACCTCCTAATGATATTAGGAGAAGACTGGTATAATCTGCAGATAAGATAAGGGTTTATCCTTATCATCTAAAAGGATGTCTGATCCAAATATGATTTGGATTAGCAACTCCTAATTGGATTAGGAGCTGATCTTTTAGGATTACAAAAGAAGGAGGGGGTGGCAGCCTTTAGAAATAGATACTCACATTCTCTTTAGAGCTAAAATCCCAGAAGAAAGATTTCTGCAATCCCTGTGAAAATCTTTCTTGTCGCCTCCTTCCTGCAGCCGCCAGACATTCAGTTTGATCTCCAACTTTGTGGGTGAAAGCAAAATTCGATCTTGTCATCAGTTCTTTGAGAAAGAATTGATAGGAAGCTGTGCTCATGTGACATCCTACTGTTTCTTGCGAAGGACAGAGTTCTTGGAGAAGAACATTGTTGATTCTGCTCCATCCTACACTGCGCCATATTCAGTGGGAGCAGTCTTTGGATCCTTCCTTGGGCGTGAACACCTTCGTTGGGAGATATTATTTCTCCGTATTAGGTATAATTCTCTCCTACTCCTTTTGGTTTAGATCTGGTTCAGTTTATGGTTCAAGATTGATCATTGAAAATATGATTTTCTAAATAGGGAATTCGATTCCCAGTTGAAAGGGAGAGAAATTTTTGAAATTCGCCCACCTTATTCCACAAGATTCGGGCGTCCATACGATGGATCTCTCATCCCTTCACCATCTGTGCAAGCCCAGCCCATCATGTTAGCTAGTGCCCTATGGTGGGCCTATGTCAACCAGTCATTCTAAAGAAAGTACATGCAGTTAACGGATTTTTCCAACCCAAAGCTAACCCATCCTTAAGTCCATATAACCCTGGGTGGAAAAACTAGCTATTGGGCCCAAGCCCAAGAAACCTCATTACTAGATGAGCATTCTCAAAGGCCAAAAGCCCAGATTCACTGCGAGTATACTGACTACTCGGAGACTCAACCGGCTCAGCCATGTCAAACCTCCCCTCAGCCTTATCAAACCGATTCACTTGATGATATGTTTGTGCAGCTCCAACAGCTGATCTTAGCTCAGCAACAGTCAATCCTAAGATTAGAGAGCCAAGTAATTCAGATCATGGAAACTAACCTGTAGTGGGAGAATGATTCAATGCTTTGTCAGCCGGTTGTCAACCCTAGAAATGAATCCCTAGGTCTTCCCCAATACCAAGATCTTGCAACCTCTAATGTACCATACTTAGAAAGTGTTGAAGCAATCTCAGCCCCTCAAAGGAAAGGAAAGTTTGAAGACCTGTATGAGTCCCAGAGTCCTTTTGGATACCCAGAACAGAATAGGAATTATTGTACGATAGATGTAAAGAGAAACTCCAGAGAAACCAATCTGGTCACAGTAGATAACCCGACGGAAGAAGCTAATGCCTTAATAAAGTCTCCTCACCCATTTCAATCTTGGCCTACTGTTGAACCTCTACTAGAACTAAAGAGTGAACCACCTATGCCTTCTCTTGAATCTCCCCCATAATTGGAACTAAATCCCTTACCGAACTCCCTTAAGTATGTGTTTTTAGGACCCGACCAAACACTACCGATGATCATAGCCGCAGACTTAACCCCAAGACAGGAAGAGAAATTGATCGAGGTATTAAAGGAGTATACGGGTGCCATTGGTTAGTCAGTAGCTGATCTGAAGGGGATTAGTCCATCCATTTGTATGCATGACGGGTTGTCGAAGCCCTCAAAATTAGTACTAGTCCCACAATCAAATAATTGCAGTAAAAAGTGGTACTAGGTCGAATCTCACAAGGAGCAAATCAGTAATCTCTTAGCCGAATGGATAAAGTAATTGAGTGGAAAATTTAATAACTAAAATTTAAAAGAATAAGAAAGCAATAACAAACTAAACGACCAAGAGAAAATCAGTCTTACCGAATTCTGGTTCAAGGGTTTGGGTTGAATCGATTGGCCATCGATCCTAGGTAAATTTCAGCATTCTTGCAATTCAAGCATTTAACCTTAGATTTATTAGGATAGCCATAATAAACCTTGTGTTTTCCTAATTTAGTTGACCAAACCCAGCATTTGATCAACACTTATCACCACTCAACTGGGTACGATAGCATCCATGTTAAACAGTGATAGCATTAAGATTTGTGAAAACAGTTAAACCAAAATAACAATAATTGAGATAGCTGCAATTACTGAATCTTGTTCCATCGATTCCTTTAGGTTGAACCATGTTAAAGCATTGGTCAAAGGCTGTCACGAACAATTGACCCAAAAAGATATCATCCTAATTGCTACTTGTACCATTATTTGTGACAATTACGGATCACCGAAATCAGGGATAGCAGTAGAAAAATCAACATTAATTCTGTTTGTCAAACTAATTAACATCAACATCCAATAAAAATATGCACAAGAATCAATGAATACTTGAATTAAAAAGCAGGAAAATAAATAAATTAACTACAGAACCTCACAATGACACAATCAAACCTCCCCCCTTGAACCAGAAAAAGAAGCTTAGCTGCTCATTGCGCAATCTCCATGCTTTGCTTCCCATAGCCGAACTTCTTGGTCTTCTTGATGATCTCTGGGATTTGGGAGTGAGTGATGCTAGAGCTGGTCCGCCCCCCTCTTTATATAGCAGAGGGAGAGGGCTGCTTTCCAACTCCTTTTAGGAGATTAACTTCAAATTAGAAAGTCCTAATCTGTTTTTGAACTAATCCTATCCTATCTCTTATCTAGTGATCTAATCCAATCTTCTTATCTTGATAGGATTACATTCAAGACTTTAGATCTGATAAGACTCTCTCTCAGGAGGTTACATTCGAAATTGGGACTCTTGGCTCTTGAATTTGAGTTGGGCTGCTTTAAAACATGGGCTGCTACAAGGCTCTTCTGCGAGTTGGGCTTCAGTTGTGAAATGGGCCTGGCTACGAACTTTCTCCGACATCGGGCCCGGTTTCATATTTGATGTGGACCGAATCTGTCAAAACCCAAAACATAAAAGTTGTGGGTTTTCCTTTGTTCTTTTTGATACTTCTTGAATTGTCTAATTCAGAGTCCAGAATTGAGAGTTATTCCCATATTAGTGACTGTCGCCGAATCTATGCAAAATCACCCGATTTGCCCTGTTTTCTTCCAATTGCCTTCTTTATTGCCCTGAATCAAAGTACAAGAGTAATGAGTCCATTTAAGTGCTAAATAAATGTGAAAGAGTGAATATTAGGGGATAAAAATAGGGTTCTTTTTGGTCTCATGAAATCCCCCCACACTTAAACCTTGCCCGTTCTCGGGCAAGACAAAATTCAAACAAAAACAAACTAACTATCCGACCGATTTTTAGACTCAACTCCCCTTCATCTTTCTCCACAAATATTCTAGGTTAACTATTGCGAACTGTTAAATCAACACAACCAAGTCATATACGACTCATTCATCAATCAATCCAATTTTTGCTACTGCAAACCAGGTAGTAAATCAGGGAAAACCTCTTTCTCTTCTCTCTCTTTTTATTTTCCTTTTCTCTCCTCAGAAGAGGTGAGTGCATTTTATGCTCCATATCACTTTTGGTAACTTGGTCAGTAGGTGCATTTTATGCTCCATCCTACTGTTTGAATTACTAGCTAGTAGGTGCATTTTATGCTCCATCCTACTATCAGATGACTTGGTTGGTAGGTGCATTTTATGCTCCATCCTACCATCGGATTACTTAACCGGTAGGTGCATTTTATGCTCCATCCTACCATCGGATTACTTGACCGGTATGTGCATTTTATGCTTTATCCTACCAATTGTGGTAATGGTGAAGTATTTACCCTATTTACTTAAACCTGAAGTTAGGACTAGCTTAACTGGAAATGGCTTCAGATAAGTGATGTACTCCTTGATCGTACCTCATTACTAGGTTCACAAGAATTTCCCTACAACATTGCTTCAATTGATTTCAAAAGAGTTGAGGTTTTGATTTTTTTTTTAATGAAGGGATGAGAGATCCATCGTATGGACGCCCAAATCTTGCGGAATAAGGTGGGCCAATTTCAAAAAAAAATTCTCTCCCTCCAACTGGGAATCGCATTCCCTATTTAGAAAATCATATTTTCAAGGATCAATCTTGAACCATAAACTGAACCAGATCTGAACAAAAAGCAGTAGGAGAGGATCATACCTGATACAGAGAAATAATATCTCCCAACGAAGGTGTTCATGCCCAAGGAAGGATCCAAAGACTGCTTCCACTGAAGATGGCGCAGTGTAGGATGGAGCAGAATCAGTAGTGTTCTTCTCCAAGAACCTAGTCCTTCGCAAGAAATAGCAGGATGGCACGCAAGCACAGCTTCCTATCAGTCCCTTCACAAGGAACTGATATCAAGATCAAATCTTGATTTCTCCCACTAAAAAGGAGGTCGAACTGGCAAGTGAGGCGGCTGCAGGAAGGAGGCGGCAAGAGAGAATTTTCACAGGTATGCTGAATTCTCTCTTTTGTGATTTCTGCTCTAAAGATTTGTAGTAATCTGATGATCTTGTGATAATGTAAAGGCTGCCGCCCCTTCCTTCTTTTGAAACCTTAAAGGATCGGCTCCAAATCCCATTAGGAGTTGCTGATCCAAATCATATTTGGATCAGACATCCCTTTAGGTGATAAGGATAAACCCTTATCTGCAGATTGGATTAGCCTTCTCCTAATCTCATTAGGAGGTTTCTAGATCTGAATCACATTTAGATCTAGACTCTCTGAGTGGATAGGATTGAGACCCTATCCAATCTGCAAATCCATTCCAGAATCCGCCCCTTATTTAACCACTTAAATTAGCCCAGTTCGAAATGGGCTTTAGACCCATTAAGGTTATGTGCTCACTTAGCCTCCTTACTGCTGCCCAGTTGGGCTTCCTTGTATGGTGTGGGACCCAAGCATTGATCTACACATCAGCCACATGGGTTCAGCCCAACCTTTGTTACAAGGCCTGACCGAATACACTGTTATGGGATAGTGCACCCCCTGAAACCCATCACATGGGCTCTATGGGCCCAACACTTACCCTAAGTGGTCCCTAGGCCAAGCCACCTTGCAACACCCAGGGACTGTGGGCAGATGCAAGATTAGCCCATCAGGTATTATCCTCAATGGTGTTACACTTAACCTCTTAGCCCATAATGATCAAACACTGCCCGACAAGAGAGGACCTCTCCCTCGGTTGCAAGGAACAGTGTTGCACTCTCTGCTTAAATGAATCATGGGAATTAAAACCTTCTTGCAAACATTTTGGAAACCATAATATATATATATATATATACTTTGATATCTCATATAAAATATATTTTGCAAAACAAATCTCAACGATTGAAATCGGTTGTCAGCAGTCTTGGTTTCCATCAGTGAGAGTGCATCCCCGATCATTACCTTTGTCCGACAAAGGGGCTGATCCGGTCACTATGATCACCCACTTAGATGAATTCTCAGACTGCCCCAACATACCCAAGTTTTGACCCTTGTTAAGGATCTCACTGATTGGTACATCAAAGACAGCCCAATCCGACACCTAGTGCAGTATCATAATCGAGTCTAGGGGTCGGGTGTAACTTTCCAGTTTTGCCCATTAATCTCCAAGGTCCATGGCAATAGTTCAGTTCAAAGATTCAATTAATCCTACACTGCATGTGCCTTGGGTCTCACCCTAGCGGCTGAGACAGGCCAACCCAACTGACTTGGTGGCACATCAGTGTCCGCCTTATCAGGATAGGTCTCCC
Organism: Nelumbo nucifera; assembly: GCF_055504915.1. Lineage (NCBI taxonomy): Eukaryota > Viridiplantae > Streptophyta > Magnoliopsida > Proteales > Nelumbonaceae > Nelumbo > Nelumbo nucifera. The sequence continues at coordinate 37,481,613 of NC_142656.1, read as the reverse complement.
TAGACCGACCCACTGGCTGTGAACATTCTAAACTAACACGAGTCTCATTAAGTGTTTAGTTTAAGGGTATTCCATAGAAACATACCAAGGGAACATGAATGTAATATGTACAATTTACAATAAACATACCAATGCCTTTGTATTGGGTTGTCCAATGAAGCAATGATATAGTAGCAGGCAAGGGAGTTTTTCTCCTCCCATTCCTGATTGTCTCTCCTTCGGGCGTCAGAAGCCTTATCACCCGGATGCTCCGGGGTAGGATTTTTAGCCACTTTGTCCAAATTTTTAGAAGTCAGGACTAGCATAAGGTTCCTGTACCAGTCGGCATAGTTTGGGCCCTTCAGCTTGTTGTTATCAAGAAGCTTTGCAAATTGTCCGTTTGCCATTTTCCAATAAAGGAGCAAACATCAGTCTAGAACTTAATTTGATTCATGTTCATTACATAGATATGGCTTTTAATCTATGTTTCGTTCCCATTTATTCATCTCTGAGATTTCCCTCCCTTCTCAGTGGTGGAGACTGCGAGTTGTCTCTAGAAATGTGGGAAATCACATAGGGTGCATGTTACCAACTGTTTCAGCTACAAAATCCCACCACCTTTCTATAAAGGATCATATCCACTCATCATATGAGTTTTCCCTTTGGCCTCTATCAGACAAGGTTCAGAGCCATTTTCAGGTAAACCTTTCTGTCCAGTGTGTGCTTACCCATCATATTCATGAACGCCAAGGTACCGTGAGAGAGTTCCCATTTTCTGGTGAAGCCCCTCCCACATCGATCTATGACGCCCCTATCATCTTATGAAACACATAGACAAGCCCAATAGAAAATGGATAACCCATTTTCTGGTGCGTTTCCTCATTACTAAAGGACCCATCCTCATGCTAATGATGGAAGGCCTTTAGAGAGTTCATCATATGAATCTTCATATCACATGCACTCATATTAGCTGGAGGGAACAGTAAATTATGCCCTAGTTTGATCTAGGTCAAACCAAAGTGGCTCCCACTGACTTTCATAAAGGCAGATTTCGGTGGGCCCAAATCGGCTAGGGTCCCGCACGTAGCCTCTCCATGAGGTGTGGGGTCCACCACTGAGGGAGGTCATCCAATGACCAGAAGGGACACCATGGCAATGATGTGCATTCAGCCATGGTGTGCACAAGAGCCACTATCGTTTCAGCATGGGCCAAGCACTTATGGCCCATGTACGTAGCACATCACACATCCATGCATCACATGCAAGGATAAATTGATCCAATCAATTAAATATCTGTAAAGCCCATTTGAAGCCCATTTTTAATCCATAATATTAACCATTAATATTATCTAGGTATATGGGCTGAATTAGGGTTGAAGGGTTCGGCCCATATAGCTTGTCTATTAAGTGAGCTTTTAGCAGTTTTAACTATTTAAAACTGGGCCTTTACAGGTTTGGCCGAATTAAGCATTTAAATAATTATCAATCCACAGGCCCATTTTGGGAAAAATTAGGGCTGACATTCAGCCTTGTTCGAACCCTAGATTTGGTCCAAACAATTTGAACCAATGTTGGTTCGAATGGGTCTAGGGTTTGATCTTTAATTAAATATTTAATTCAAGAAAATAATCTGAAATTAAATTCCGATAAAAGAAAATCAAGAATCAGTCAAACAGGGCTGTTCGCACAATCCATCCCCTAAAACAGAGGTTAGATCACAGTTTGCAGTTTCATAAACTGCAAATCACAGATTGCGATTCTCCCATCTGCGAAATTCTCCTCTGCGATGCCATCTTCGATCCAAAATAAAATAAATAGAAAACCTAATTTCTATTAATAATTACATCAGATCGAATACTTATACATTCAGTCGAAAAAAAAAATTATTTTACAGACCAAATGTAATAAAATAATCCAGAAACTGCAAAATCGCAGGTTCCCTGCGCAAATCAAGATTTTGATCTCCTTTTGTATGAACAGTCCATAAATCAAGAAAATCATAAAAAAACAATTCTAAACAATAATCAGATTTATGTAAAATTTAATTTCAGATTATTCGCCCATAATATTGGGAACAATTTCCCAAAACCCTTATCCGCGCAAATCGGGTAGAACGCCCTCTGCCCATTTGCGCAGGTTCAGATCTGAAAAGAATTGGTTCAAGATTGGAACCATGACTCTGATATCACTGAAGGGATGAGAGATCCATCGTATGGACGCCCAAATCTTGTGGAATAAGGTGGGGGAATTTGAAAAAAATTTCACTCCCTCCAACTAGGAATCGCATTCCCTATTTAGAAAATCATATTTTCAAGGATCAATCTTGAACTATAAACTGAACCCGATCTGAACAAAAAGCAGTAGGAGAGGATTATACCTGATACGGAGAAATAATTTCTCCCAACGAAGGTGTTCACACCCAAGGAAAGATCCAAAGACTGCTCCCACTAAAGATGGCGTAGTGTAGGATGGAGCAGAATCAGTAGTGTTCTTCTCCAAGAACCTAGTCCTTCGCAAGAAATAACAGGATGGCACGTGAGCACAACCTCCTATCATTCCCTTCACAAGGAACTGATATCAAGATCAATTCTTGATTTCTCCCACTAAAAAGGAGGTCGAATTGGCAGGTGAGGCGGCTACAGGAAGGAGGCGGCAAGAGAGAATTTTCGCATGTATGCTGAATTCTCTCTTCTGCGATTTCAGCTCTAAAGATTTAAAGTAATCTGATGATCTTGTGATAATCTAAAGGCTATCATCCCTTCCTTCTTTTGTAACCTTAAAGGATCAGCTCCTAGTCCCATTAGGAGTTGCTGATTCAAATCATATTTGGATCAGACATCCCTTTAGGTGATAAGGATAAACCCTTATCTTATCTGCAGATTGGATTAGCCTTCTCCTAATCTCATTAGGAGGTTTCCAAATCTGAATCACATTCAGATCTGGACTCTCAGAGTGGAAAGGATTAAGACCCTATGCTATCTGCTAATCCATTCCAGAATCCATCCCTTATTTAACCACTTAAATTAGCCTAGTTCGAAATGGGCTTTAGGCCCAATAAGGTTATGTGCTCACTTAGCCTTCCTAACTGCTACCCAGTTGGGCTTCCTTGTATGGCATGGGACCCAAGCATTGATCTACACATCAGCCACATGGGTTCAGCCCAACCTTTGTTACAAGGCCTGGCCAAATACACTGTTATGGACAGTGCACCTGCTGAAACCCATCACATGCGCTCTATGGGCCCAACACTTACCCTAAATGGTCCATGGGCCAAGCCACCTTGTAACACCCAGGGACTGTGGGCAGATGCAAAATTTGCCCATCAGGTATTATCCTCAATGGTCTTACACTTAACCTCTCAGCCCATAATGATCAAACACTGCTCGACAAGAGAGGACCTCTCCCTCGGCTGCAAGGAACAGTGTTGCACTCTCTTCTTATATGGATCCCGGGAATTAAAACCTTCTTGAAAACATTTTGGAAACCGTAATATATATACTTTGATATCTCATATAAAATATATTTTGCAAAACAAATCTCAACGATTGAAATCGGCTGCGGGCAGTCTTGGTTTCCATCAATGAGAGTGCATCCCCAATCATTACCTTTGTCTGACAAAGGGGCTGATCTTGTCACTATGATCACCCACTTAGATGAATTCTCAGACTGCCCCAACATACCCAGGTTTTGACCCCCGCTAAGGATCTCTCTGATTGGTACATCAAAGATAGCCCAATCCGACACCTAGTGCAATATCATAATGAACTCTAGGGGTCGGGTGTAACTTTCCAGTTTTGCCCATTAATCTCCAAGGTCCAGGTCTATACTGGAAATGTGGTCTGGTTCAAAGATTCAATTAATCCTACACTGCATGTGCTTTGGGTCTAATGTTATGGGCCCGCACGTAGGATCTCGTCCCGGGTCGATCCACCGGGAGAGACTCCTGTCCACCGGGAGAGACTCCTGTCTTCCCTTGTGTACAGACCCTATTGTGGCAATCGCATGGGTGATTTGTCCAAGAGATCACCCGAACTCTCCTCACTCTCTTTCTTGACTGGAAAACTGAATGCCTTTATTTCAATTCGTAGCTCCTTAAATAGGAGATTGTAGAAGGAAATTCCTAATTAAACTCAAACTCCAACTTGAACTCAAACTCCTAATTACCTACTCCTATTGGTAACACACTCTTACTTAAGATAAGATAAAGATAAGGATAAGATAAGATAAAGGATAAGGAATGGTGTAGCTGGCGGCGAGTTGGCAGGCAGAGCTGATGTGGTAAAATAAGTGTGGGCCCATTCTGACGAGATATCATATGGGCCCCGCCCTACTGCTGTTGTCGGGCGGTGCACGCGTCTCGTGGTGCTGCTGCCATGCGGTGCGTGTTGCTGCCCTGCAGTGTTTGCTGCTGCCTAGTGCTACTGCCATGCAGTGTGTGCTGCGTGCTGTTAGGCGGTCAGTGCTGCCGCACGGCGCTGCTGGGCGATGCGTTTGCGTGCTGCCAGGCGGTGTGTGTTGCGCGCTGTTGGCGGTGCGTGCTACTGTGCGGCACTGCCAGGTGGTGCGTGCTGTTGTGTGGCCAGTTGTGCGTGCTTCTGCCTATGACTGCGCCGTAGTGCGCTGCCGGTTGGTGTGACCAAAACATTACACCCCTCCCGGACTATGAGCTTGCCCTCAAGCTCGAATTGGGTGTTGAAAACACCCTCAAAGGAATCCTGGATGGCTTTGCCCTCCTGGATCGGGTTCCCATGGAGGGGGTTCATCCTCATCTTCCTCTTGTTTCACTAGGAGGCAGAAAAGTCTCTTGCACCTGTGCCCTGCTGAGTAGAGTTCATCGCAATTAAAACATTGCCCCCTCGCCCTGCGTTCTGCCATCTCAGCCTTGGACAAGTGCTTAATAGGGGGTGTACCGCCGCTGCTCCCCACACTGGATGCTGATCTGGAATTGGTGCTCATCGGTGGCTTCCGTTCTGGGTTGGCTACTGGATATGGAGCCATTCCGAGTGGTTCCCTGTTGGCTGCCAGTGAAGACCCTCCTCCAGTAGGCTTCGGGTTTGTCCAAGCCGCTGCTGGGCATCCCATGCTGAACGGCCCTCGGCTAATCTGTAGTTTGCGCCCGAAGGCTCGGGCTAAATTCATTGCCATGACCAGGTTAGGCAGGCTCTGCATCTCTACATCAACTCTCAGGGGTTCGGCTAGACCAGCTATGAACATATCCACCTGCTGGTCTGGGCGTACTAAAGAGGCCCTGGCGAGAAGGGTCAGGAACTGCCGCTGATACTCTGTTACGGTACCGGTCTGCTTGAGATTAATGAGTTCCCCCAAGGGGTTGTTTTTTAGTGGGGGTCCGAACCGAAGGAGGCAGTACGACTTGAACTGCCCCCAACTAAGACCTGGTTCCTCCTTCTCCACTCGGTAGAACCAGAGTTGCACTTCTTCGGTCAGGTGGAATGCGGCCAGGCTGACCTTGTCTCTGTCATCGGTGCGCTGGTTGCGGAAGAACTGTTCACAGCGGTGCAACCATCCCAGTGGGTCTCTCGTGCCGTTGTAGGACGGAAATTCTAGCCAAGTGTATTTGGGGATAATAGCGGTAGTCGGGGTGGCCGTCTGATGTTCGCCAGGCGTTTCTGCCCAGTCCGATCTGTGGCTGTTGTTGGTGGCGGTTCCTTCTGAGTTTCTTTCCCTATTGTCTAAGAATGTCTCCAGCAAGCGTCGAAGCTCCCGGACATCATCCTTGACCTCACATCCCTCCATGCTGGTCTCTGCAAGTTTGCGTTCCAGTTCGTAGACCTTGGAAGACAGCTGCTCCATATCACCCATGACGTTTGGCTCTGATACCAAAATGTTATGGGCCCGCGCGTAGGATCTCATCATGGGTCGGTCCACCGGGAGAGACTCCTGTCTTTCCTTGCCCTTGCCCTTGCCCTTGCGTATAGACCCTATTGTGGCAATCGCGTGGGTGATTTGTCCAAGAGATCACCCGAACTCTCTTAATGGGTGATTTGTGTAAGAGACCACCCGAACTCTCCTCACTCTCTTTCTTGACTGGAAAATTGAATGCCTTTATTTCAATTCGTAGCTCCTTAAATAGGAGATTACAGAAGGAAATTCCTAATTAAACTCAAACTCCAACTTGAACTCAAACTCCTAATTACCTACTTCTATTGGTAACACACTCTTACTTAAGATAAGATAAACAACTATGTGCAAGCTGTCCTCAACATCAGATTCCGGATCAACTCCTTATCCAATATTTTTATGAAGGATTATTGCCTATGGACAGGAGTATGATCGATGCTGCAAATGGATGTGTGTTGGTGATTAAAACTCCTACTCAAGCAAGGGAACTAATTGCAAACATGGCCGCCAATGCACAACAATTTGGCAATAGACAAGAGTCCATCCCGAGGAGAGTCGATGAGGTAAGTACTTCTTCCATCGATTAACGATTAGATACTCTCACCTCTCTTGTGGAAAAATTGGTAGTAGGTCATGTACAACAAGTAAAGACTTGTGGCATTTGTTCCACTATGGGTCATCCAACCAACATGTGCCCTACACTTCAAGATGAACCCTATGAACAAGCCAATGCTGTCGGAGGATTCCCACAAAGGAGATACGATCCCTATTCAAATACTTATAATGCTGGATGGATGGATCATCCTAATCTTAGCTATGGAGCCAAGCCCTTCGGCTTCCAACAATATCAAGCTAGACAACCGACTCCACAACATTCATCTCCAAAACTAGGTAAGTGTTTAGATGAAATTGTTCAAGCACTTGCAACTAACACCCAACAATTTCAACAGGAGACAAGGACAATCATCCAAAACCTGGAGAATCAAGTGAGCCAATTGGAAACTGTTGTGAGTCGATTAGAATCTCAAGGATCAGGGAACTACCCTCATAGACCATAGTCAACCCTAAGCAGAATGCTAGTACAATCACTTTAAGAAGCGGAAAGGAGCTGAATAGGCCTAGCAAGGAAGTGCCTAAGAATACAATTGAAGAAGAAATAGAAAAGAAAGCACCACCACCCCAAACTCAAGATCCAAGCGGGTGAACAACCCCAAGCCATAGTGACAACTCCACCTTTTCCTAGCTGATTTGCAAAATCCATGAAGGAGGAGCAAGAGAAGGATATTCTTGAGACATTTCGCAAGGTTGAGGTAAATATTCCCCTCCTTGATGCAGTCAAGCAAGTACCTCGCTATGCTAAATTCCTTAAGGAGTTATGTACTACTAAGAAAAAGCTGAAAGGTAATGAGGAAGTCCATATAGGGGAGAATGTTTAAGCAATCCTCCAAAAAAAAATTACCTCCTAAATGCAAGGATCCAGGTATGTTTTCTATCCCTTGTAAGATAGGAAACGTTAAGATTGAAAGAGCAATGTTAGATCTAGAAGCTTCGATAAATGTCATGCCCCATTCTATTTACACAACTTTGAACCTTGGGCCATTGAAAGAAACGAGAGTGATTCTACAACTTGCTGATCGATCCACTACATATCCAAAGGGAGTTTTGGAGGACGTCTTAGTCCAAGTCAATGATCTGGTCTTTCCTGTTGATTTTTATGTGATTGATATGGAAGAAGATAATTCTTCCAATTCAACTCCAATTTTGTTGGGAAGCCCATTTCTTAAGACATCCAAGACTAAAATCGATGTGCATAAGGGGACACTTACCATGGAATTTGATGATGAGATTATCAACTTTAATATTTATGATGCCATGAAATATCCTAGTGATGATAATCCTATTTATTCTATTGATGTGATTGATTCTTTAGCACAGGAAGTTTTTGAACTTGGTGGGAAGGAGGGATTCGGAATTTCCATTACTAAGCATCCTGAGGAAGAGGAGTTAATCTTGAATTCTAAATTGCAGGAAACTGTTGCAACATTGAATGATTCTCTGGAGTTACAACAGTCAGGTAACGTTCCTTATATTCCGTTACCAATTTCTAATGAGAGACCTTTACCCTCTATTTTGCAGGCCCCTATTCCAGATTTGTACCCACCCATGATGGTTGAAAGGGGAGAACACCGGAAGTTGCAACTACAAAAGTTAGAGGATCTGGTTTATGATGATTAAAAACAGAGAAGTTTATTTTTCTTTTTTTACTTCTTGTTTTTGCATTTATAGTTTAGTTATTTCCACCTTTTCTTTGCATTGGGGACAATGCAAGTTTTAAGTGTGTGTGGGGGGGGGGGGGCGTGAAGTATAGGATTTGATTCAGGATTTTAGATGAGTAGTATTTATTTCAGTTAAAAAAAACACTCAACTCTCTTGAAATCAATTGAAACAATATTCTGGGAAAATTCTTGTGAACCTAGTAATGAGGTGCGATTAGGGAATACATGACTTATCTGAAGCCATTTCCTTTTGAGCTAGTCCTAAATTCAGGATTAAGTAAATAGGATAAATATTTTTACCATACAATTGAGGTAACCTAGTAGGATGGAGAATAAAATGCACCTACTAGCCAACCATTCAAAAGTAGGATGGAGCATAAAATGCACCTACTAACCAGCAATTCAAAAGTAGGATGGAGCATAAAATGCACCTACTATTCCAGTAATTTTGCATAAAATGCACCTACTATTCCAGCAATTTTGCATAAGATGCACATACTAACCAGCAATTCAAAAGTAGGATGGAGCATAAAATGCACCTACTATTCCAGCAATTTTAACAGTAGGATGGAGCATAAAATGCACCTACTGGCCAAGTAATCCTAAAAGTGAGATGGAGCATAAAATGCACTCACTTTCACCAAGAAGAGAAAAAAGAGAGTAAAGATAAAAATGTTTTCCCTAGTTTACTACTTGGTTTGTAGTAGCAAAAATTGAATTGGTTGATAGATGAGTCGTGTATGACTTGGTTGTATTGATTTAACGGTTTGCCATAGTTAACCTAGAATATTTGTGGAAAAAGAAGAAGGAAAGCTGAGTTTAAAGTTTGGTAGGATAGTTTGCTTATTTTTGCTTAAATTTTGTCTTGCCCGAGGACGGGCAAGGTCTAAGTGGGGGGAGGTTTGATAGTGTGCGTAATTTCCATATTATTTGTATTTTTTCTTATTTAATTAGTAAGTTAATTAATGGATTTTAGTGTGTTTTATTTAGAAAATCACAATTTGGGAAGAAAGCTGAAAGGAGCTTGCAGCATAGCCCCAACACGATGGGAGAAGACCAGCACGATGTCAGCATGCAAGAAGTGGGCCCCATTAAGCCTAGTAGGATTCGGCTGAGTTGGAGGCGTGAGTCACCAAGAGTTTTAATAGAGTCTATTTCTTGCTGTACTTCTAAAAAGATAGAAAGTCAAAGTCCATCTTAGTTAAGAATTTCTATTTAGAGATAAGGATAAGATTATATCTGAATTAAGCATTATCCCATTAAGAAATTGGACTTTCTATTTTTGAGAAAGAACTCCTAAGAGGTGATGGAAACAACCCTTTCCCCTAAGGCTATATAAAGGGGGTGGACTAGCAATCGAATCACTCAATCAATCAAGGAGTGAAGGAAGGAAGGAAGAAAGCAAAATATGTCCTCTTCATCTGGAAGCTGCGATCTCTCCATGAAGTGCGATTTGCTTTTATTTTCTGGTTGAAGGTTAAGGAAGCTTTGGTTCTACAAAAAATTGTGAGATCTAATTGATTTTATTTCAGTTCATTGTTTATTATTTATATATTTTCTGTGATTTCCTGTGATGATTATTTCTATTGATTGAGCAAAAAGGATCCATTGTTCAATCGATGAAATAATCTATTGCCGATTAGATCATCAAATTCGTATATGTTTGTTAGATTTAATCGTTGAGGCGAATAACATAAATTGATTATGGACAAGTTTTCGATTTATGTTATGAAAATATATGATCTAATTTAGATGAACCGAGCTTGCATGTTCACCGATTAGAATTGGGTCTCTCTAATTCTTAATGCTATTGATAGGTTAATCCTAAGAGCTTGTTTAGGGTTGTCTATCAATAAGTAAGGTAGTCGAAGAGCTTGTTTTGGTTACCGGAAACTCAAGAAGAGATTGGCTATTAGAGCTTGTTAATAGCTATAACCAATTTACTCATAAGCACATGAATCCATCCTTGCATTGATGATCAATTGCAAGAATCAGAGCTGAACTTATCCCTTCAACCAGGAGCTGCCTCTTATTGATTTAATCTTTATTTTATTTTATTTTCCTTATCTTTATAACAACCCTCTACTTTGTTTTCTTGGAAATAAATCAACCCAATCCCTATAGAGATGACCTTGCTCATCACTATATACAAAAATATTTAATTCGAGCAGGATTTTTATTTTTGGTTGGATTCGACACCCACCACCTAATCCCAATCCTAGTTGGTATGCTTCTGGTACCACACCCACCTTCCCTGGCATCCCGGAACAACACCATAAGGCCAACCCATTCCCATCTCAAGTAGGCTCTATACCCACCCACTAGTTTCATTCTCCCCAGCAGCGGCCCGCTGTCAAAAGTCCCCCTCAGTAGGGACAAATTGAAGGAATATGTTCAAGGGTTAGTGGTTGAGAGTCGTAACCAAGCACAAGATTCCAATGTTTTAAAAAAGCTGTATTCCGATAGTATCTCATACAAACCGTATCCTGTTGGGTATGCCTCCCCTCAAATGTGACCATAGTATGATGGGCAAAGGGTAGCTTGCAAGAACATATCAGCAAGTTTAAAGATTCCCTCGGTCCCCTTTCTCTTGATGGGGACCTCAAAGTCTGGGAGTTCTCAAAATCGTTATTGGGCCTAACATACATATGGTTTGTGAGTTTCATCACCGGGAGCATTGACTCGTGGGGAGAATTAGCCAAGAAATTCCTGTCGAAGTGGTTTACACTGGAGAGGAAGTTGACTATGGTTGACCTGTGGAATGTGGAATAGGGACCAGGGGAAGACCTTCTAGCTTACATCTTGAGATTTTAGAAGCTCACCCATTCCGTCTTCGATGAGCACGCTACTAAGAAAGGCTTTGTCGAACAGTGTGTTATGGGGATGCACCCTGCATACTGGATCAACATCAGAAATGTCGAAGCAAAAACTTTCAGCCAGCTCTGGAAATGCACAGAGAGGATGGTGCAAACCATCAAGGGCATGACCCCATACAATAGGGAAGAGGCATATGCGATTGATAGGAGGCCAAGGAACAATGGAGTAGCCAGACAAGGGCTGTACTAGCGAAACAACGCCCAAGGAAGAAGAGATGTGCCAACACCTCCCCCTTTTCCTTGTACGAAAGAAGAAGTGATCATGATCATGAACAAGCTAGTAGAAGACGGGGTAATCAACTTGCCGCCATCACCCTCCAGAGTGAATTCGGAGAAAGCCAAGCACGGCGACAGGTGGTGTAACTACCACCAGATAACACACCACGAGTTGATGGACTACTTCACCTTTAGGAGGATATTTGCACAGAAAGTGAAGTTAGATCAATTTGTAATGAAAGGACCAGCTTGAATAGAGATCGATCCCTTGCCAATGCACTCCCGAGGAGGTAACATCAATGTAGTTGGGGCTATAGGACAACACCAGGCCAACGCTCTGATAGAGCGATTTGAGTGGAGTGAAGATCTGAGCCAGTTCTTCATGAAATAGGGGGCCAACATGAAGATGCAAAAAATAGCCATCAGAGCGTTGGCAGAAATATTCCGATACCCCCTGCAACCGTATAGCCATGACCGTCATAGCGTGGAATTCATGGAGGATGACATGCTGGTAAATGACCCTCTCCACAACTGGCCCCTGTACATTATGGCAAAGATAGGGAGTATGACATGCAGAGATGAATGGTTGACCCTGGAAGATTTGTGAACCTTATCCCGGTCCATACACTGAAGCTGATGGGCATTCAGAAAGAAGACATCAAGGGACTCCCACTAGAAGTAACAGACTTTAACGGAACCCTCTTGACCACTGTGGGATCCATAGAGCTGCAGGTTGCAGTCGGGCAATTCAATGTAAGACAAGAATTTCAATTAATCTGAGGAAAAATCTCCTTCCACATGCTCTTAGGGCGACCACTGATACATGACCCGACCCTTGTCCCTTCAACGTACCATCTGTGCATCAAGGCAAGATATTGAGGAAGGTCAATAAGGATTCCGGTTACCAGGGCCCCATTCGACAAAATAGAGACACACCTTCAGGACGCAATTTATTTCACAGAGTTGGCAGAAGACAGTGAGACAAGGATAGCCAAGCTTGAAGGGGACAAAGCTGCCACATCCTCCTAAAAGCGAGTTTGCAGGAACATCAGAGCGGCGGAAGAGGAGTAGATGTGTACGGATGACAGGGGATGACGGGAAAGAGTACTATACCATCGTTGCAGACTACGAGGATGACAAACTCCCTACAACTAAGAAAGCTACCCCCAAGGTATGAGCATTTTTTTAATTACCAAGATATGACCTGATCGCACTATGTATCAAGAAAGAAAATGGGCTTTTACTATTCTTTTCAAGAAAAGCTATAATGTTTTTTTTTAAAAGCATATATTTGTAAAACATACTCTCATTTTCCGTCTAACCGAAGACTCCAAGTAATGTTTCAACCTGTGCTATTTTGCTACACACAAAGTGATATCACACCGTCAAGCGACATACCGACCCCTGAACTAAGCACAAAGGTACAGTGTTTAAACTCCATACATATGAAAGTATAAGATAACTAAGGCTCAGACGAATAATAATTAAACAACTTCATGAATAGAAAGAGGGCACACTAGAATACTATGATGAAGTTAGGGTGCCCCCAAAGTGCATGACGGACTCCATCGACATGGTTGAAGAGCCGTTAGAAGAAATCAACTTAGCGGCTGACGGATCCGACAAGTGACCATTGTACATATCTGCTAGGCAGTCAGCAAAGGATAAGGAGAAGTTAATCACACTCCTAGAAGGTAAAGAAAGCACCTTATCACAAAAGACCTTGGAAGCTAGAGCTAGAGCTAGTCCGACCTAGAGCTTCAGGACGTGTTCGCCTGGTCGTACGACCAGATGCCAGGACTCGACCTAAAGCTAGTCCGCCACTCTCTTTGCATTGACCCAAACTTTCGGCCAGTAAAACAACCACAGAGAGTCTTTAAGCCAGAAGTGACACTAAAAATAAAAGTAGAGCGGCTTCTGAAAGTAGGTTTTATCAAGCCCATAGCACACCCCTAGTGGCTAGCCAACGTCGTCCCAGTAAAAAAGAAAAATGGGTAGCTCGGATGTTGTGTTGAATTTAGAGACTTAAACAAGGCTTGCCCCAAGGACGAGTTCCCTCTCCCTAATATGAAAGTTCTTATAGATTCAACAGCAGGGCACAAACTCTTCTCTTTCCTAGATGCTTACAATGGGTATAACTAAATGTTTATGGATCCCAAGGATGCACCTCACACAGCCTTCAGGACACCCATAGGAAATTTCTTCTACAAAATGATGCCCTTCGGGTTAAAGAATGTTGGAGCTATGTACCAAAGGGCAATGACTAGTGTCTTCCATGATATGATCTACAAGGAAATAGAGTGCTACGTGGATGACATAGTTGTTAAAGCTAAGAAGAAAGAGGAGCACCCCAAAGTCTTGAGGAAAATCTTTACCAGATGTAGGGAGTTAAAACTGAGGTTTAACCTATTAAACAATGTAAGCCCTTAGCTCCAATCATAATGATGTACATTATGACATTTAATGTAAATGAATAAAGTACATATTTGATTCATATTATTATGGTGTGTTCTTGTGTAATACGTGGATGACATAGTTGTCAAAGCTAAGAAGAAAGAGGAGCACCCCGAAGTCTTGAGGAAAATCTTTACCAAATGTAGGGAGTTAAAACTGAGGTTGAACCTATTAAACAGTGTAAGCCCTTAGCTCCAATCAGAATGATGTACATTATGACATTTAATGTAAATGAATAAAGCACATATTTGATTCATGTTATTATGGTGTGTTCCTGTGTAATACCCTTAAACTTGACATATATGAGACTCGTGTTAGTTTAGAATCTTCATAGCCATTGGATAGATTGGGGAGATTTATCTTGCCAAGGCTGACACTGATGTGCCGCCAAGTTGGTTGGGGTGGCTAGTCTCAGCTGCCAGGGTGAGACCTAAGGTACATGCAGTGTGGGTTTTCTTGAAACCCTGAACTAGACCAAAATTCCAGTATTGCCCTGGACCTTGGAGATAGATGGGCAAAACTGAAAAGTTACACTAGACCACTAGACTCGATTATGATACTACACTAGGCGTCGGATTGGGCTGTCTTTGATATGCCAATCAGTGAGATCCTTAGAGGGGGTCAAAACCTGGGTATGTTGGGACAGTCCAAGAATTCATTTGAGTGGGTGATCATAGTGATAGGATCAGCCCCTTTGTCGGACAAAGTGAATGATCGGGGATGCATTCACTCTGATGGAAACCAAAACTGTCAGTAATCGATTTCAACCATTGAAATTTGTTTTGCAAAATATATTTATATAAATATATACATGTATATATTATGGTTTCAAAATGTTTGCAAAAGGTTTTAATTCCCGGGATCCATGTGAGTAGAGAGTGCAGCACTGTACCTTGCAGCCGAGGGAGAGGTCCTCTCTTGTCGGGCAGTGTTTGATCATTATGGATTGAGAGGTTAAGTGTAAGACCATTGAGAATAATACCTGATGGGCTATTCTTGCATCTGCCCATAATCCTTGGGTTTTTATAAGGTGGCTTGGCCCAATGACCATTTAGTGTAAATGTTGGGCCCATTAAGAGCCAATGGTGATGGACTTAGGGGTCCACTGTCTTCTACAGTGAATTCGGTCAGACCTTGTAATAGAGGTTGGGCTGAACCCATGTGGCTGATGTGTAGATCAATGTTGGGTCCCACACGATACAAGGATAGCCAACTGGGCAGCAGATTAAGAGGTTAAGTGAGCACATAGACTTAATGAGCCTAAGGCCCAATTCGAACTGGCTTAATAAGATTAATCAAATGAGGACGGTTCTGGGATTTGGATCAGCAGATAGGATAAGGGATTATCCTTATCCACTCAAAGAGTCTAGATCCAAATAAAGATTTTGGTCAGGAAACTCCTAATTTGATTAGGAAGGTTGATCTTTATCTGCAGATAAGATAAGGGATTATCCTTATCTCTTAAAGAGAGTCCAGATCCAAATATAAGATTTAGATTAGGAAACTCCTAATAGGATTAGGAGAACCTCTCTTTAAGGCTATAAATAGGAGAGCAGGGGAACCTACAGAGATACAACAGACACAACAGATAGTCTACTGAATTAAGAGAGAAGATAATATATAGTTCGACTGCTTCTGTCTTTTGTTCTAGTTCCTGCTCTTGCCGCCCTACCCAGTTCGATCTCCACCAGTGGGAGTGTTCAAGAACAGTTCTTGATATTACCTTTTGCTAGAAGAGGCAATTTGAAGTCGTGCTCACCAGCCCTCCATCATATTCTTGTTAGACAGTTTTGTATGCCCTTAGCTTCAATCCAATTTGATGTACTTTTGTTATTTAGTGGAAATAAATAAAGTACATGTTCGATTCATGTTGTTTGGTTTAATTCTGTGTAAGACCCTAAAATTGGACACTTATAGAGACTTGTGTTAGTTTTAAATATTCACAGCCGTTGGATAAGTCTGGGGAGATTTATCCTGCCAAGGCCGATACTGGTGTGCCACCAAATGTTGGGATGGCCTGTCTCAGCCACCAAGGTAAGACCCAAGGCACATGCAGTATGGGATTACTTGAATCCTTGAACCGGACCAGATTTCCAGTGTTGCTCTGGACCTTGGAGACAGATGGGCAAAATTGGGAAGTTACACCTGACCCCTAGACTCGATTATGACATTTCACTAGGTTTCGGATCGAGCTGTCTTTGATATGCCAATCAGTGAGATCCTTAGATGGGGATCAAAACCTGGGTATGTTGGGACAGTCTGAGAATTCATCTGAGTGGATGATCATAGTGACAGGATCAGCCCCTTTGTCGGACAAAGGGTAATGATCAGGAATGCACTCTCCCTGATGGAAACCAAACTACCAGCAATTGATTTCAATCGTTGGAATTTTGTTTTGCAAAATTAGTATATTTATATATATATATGTACGGTTTCGAATTGTTTGCAAATGTTTTTAATTCCCGGGATCCATGTGAGTGGAGAGTGCGGCACTGTTCCTTGCAGCCGAGGGAGAGGTCCTCTCTTGTCGAGCAGTGCTTGATCATTTAGGGCTGAGAAGTTAAGTGTAAGACCATTTAGGATAATACCTGATGGGCTAATCTTGCACCTGCCCACAGTCCCTGGGTTTTTATAAGATGGATTGGCCCAAGGACCACTTAATGTAAGTATTGGGCCCATAGGGTCCATATGATGGACTCAGGGGTTTACTGAGTTTTTCAGTGAATTCGGCTGGGCCTTGTATTAAAGGCTGGGCCAAACCCATGTGGTTGGTGTGTAGATCAATTCTTGGGTCCCACGCCATACAAAGAAGCCCAACTGGGCAGTAGGTTGGAAACTAGTTAAACACTGAACATGTAATGGGCCAAAAGCCCATTTCGAGCTGGGCTGATATGATCACCCATCTATGGGGCGAATATGAGATTAATGTTAGTAAAAGGATTGGGCTTTTAACCTTATCCACTCCAGGAGACCAAATTCAAATTAGATTTGAATCTGGTAACCTCCTGATAAGATCAGGAGTAAACTAACTTAATCTACAGATAGGATTAAGATAATCCCCTATCCAAATACAAATTTGGATTGGGATAACTCCTAATTAGGAGGTTTCTTAATCAAGAAGAAAAGAGGAGAAAAACCAGGGGAGAAAAAAAACATCAGAATTCGAACTAGGGTTTTGGTGAAAGAAAACTCCCTGCGAATTGAGGTTAGATCTCATTCATACTCCAGAAAGAAGAAAAGCAGTTCAGCCATCTTCGTCCCTGGAGTTCTCCTCCTGCTGCCACCATTCACCCTTGCAAGATTCGATCTTTGCAACAATAGGAAGTCAAGAAATCAGTTCTTGACATCAGTCTTGCAAGAAAGACTGAAGAAGATTCGGTGTTCAGAGTTTCCAGAGGATTCTTGCGAAGGATCCAGTGTGTAGGATGCACCCTGCTAGTTCCGTTCCATCCACAGCTGTGTCATCTTCAGCAGGAGCGGATCTTGGTTTCTTCTTTGGGCGTGAGCACCAACTTTGGGAGATACTGCTTCTCCGGATTAGGTATAATCCTTCCATTAACCTTTTGGTTCAGATCTGGTTCGATTATGGTTCAAATAAGATCCTTGAATATGGTGTTCTAAATTTAGGGAATACGATTCCCAGTTGGGGGAAGGTAGGAAATTTTTGAAATTCGCCCACCCATTCCGCAACCTTTTGGTGTCCATTAGATGGATCCTCCCATTCCTTCAATTCTTGCTAAAGAATTCGGTTTTTGCTGAAGAATCGTCCTGCTGATTCTGCTTCACCTCACACCGTCTCATCTTTGGTGGAAGCAGTTTTTGGTTTCCTCCTTGGGCGTGAACACCTTCATTAGGGGTTTACTATTACTCCGTATTAGGTATATCCCTCTACTCCCTTTTGGTTTCAGATTTGGTCCGGTTTGGTTTCAAGACTGATCATTGAAAATGCAGTTTTCTAAAATAGGGAATGTGATTCCCACATGGGAGAGAGAGAAAATTTTGAAATTTCGCCCAACCTTCAAGCAGGGTTCGGCCATCCATATGATGGATCTCTCATCCCTTCAGTGGTATCGGAGCCAGGTTCAAATCGTGAATCAAAATTAAACCAGATTTGGATCTGCACAAATGGGCAAAAGGCGTTCTACCCGATTTGCGCAGTTAATTTTTTCTGGGAAATCGGTTCCCAGTTTTTGGGCGATTGATCTGAAATTAAATCTTTATGAATCTTATTTATATTTAGATTTTTTCTATATATTTTTCTTGATTTTTGGACTGTTCGTATGGTGGAGATCGAATTCTTTAATGGCGCAAGAAATCAGCGCAACTGCTGTTCTATTCATTCTTGGTCTGTAATTTTTTTTTTAATTTTTAGAAGGAATGTATAGGAATTCAATTCTGATGTAATATTAATAGAAAATAGGTTTTCTATTTTATTTCATTCGAAGATGAAGCAGATTACGCAGAGGAGAAATTTTCACAGATATGGGTTCAGCCATCTGCGATTTGCAGTTTTGGAAATTGCATACTGCGTTCTAATTTTGTTTTGTAGGGTAGCAGTCCTACAAACAACCCTCCTACTGATTCTTGATTGTCTTGTTGATGGGTTGTTGAAGCCCTCAAAATTAATACTAGTCCCACAATAAAATATTTGCAGTAAAAGTGGTTCTAGGTCGAATCCCACAGGGAGCAAATCAATAATCTCTTAGCCAAATGGGTAATGTAATTGAGTGAGAGAATTTAAATACTGAAATTAAAAGAAAAGAAAATAAATAGCAACTTAAACAAGAGAAAATCAGTCTTATCGAATTCTGGTTCAAGGGTTCGGGTTGAATCGATTGGCCATCGATCCTAGGTACATTTCAACATTCTTGCAATTCAAGCATTTAACCATAGATTTATTAGGATAGCCATAATAAACCTTGTGTTTTCCTAATTCAGTTGACCAAACCCAGCATTCAATCAACACTCATCACCACTCAACTGGGTAAGATAGCATTCCATGTTAAACAATGAGAGAGCATTAAGATTTGTGAAAACAGTTAAACCAAAATAACAATAATTGAGATAGCTGCAACTTCTGAATCTTGTACCATTATTCGTGACAATTACGGATCACCAAAATCATGGATAGCAATAGGAAAATCAACATTAATTCAGTTTGTCAAACTAATTAACATCAACATCCAGTAAAAATATGCACAAGAATCAATGAATACTTGAATTAAAAAGCAAGAAAATAAATTAACTACAGAACCTCACAATGACACAATCGAACCTCCCCCTTGAACCATAAAAAAGAAGCTTAGCTGCTCATGATCTATGCAATCTCCATGGTTTTCTTCTCCATAGCCGAACTTCCTTCTTGAGCTTCTTGGTCTTCTTGATGATCTCTTGGATCTGAGAATTCAGTGATGCTAGAGCTGGTTCGCCCCCCTCTTTATATAGTCAAAGGAGAGGGCTGTTTTCCAACTCCTTCTAGGAGATCATCTTATCTTTAGGGAGTCTTGATCTTCTTTGAACTAATCCTATCCTATCTCTTATCTAATGATCTAATCTCAATCTTCTTATCTCTCTAGGATTACATTCAAGACTTTATATCTGATAAGACTCTCTCCTTGGAGATTACATTCGAGATTTGGACTCTTGACTCTTGAATTCGAGTTGGGCTGCTTGAAGGTACTTCTGCGAGTTGGGCTTAAGTTGTGAAATGGGCCTGGCTGCGAACTTGCTTCGACTTCAGGCTCATTTTCGTACTCGACTCGTGCCGAATCTGTCAAAACCCAAAACATAAAAGTTGTGGGCCTTCCTTTCAGCTTTCTAATGATTCTTGAATTGTCCAATTCGGAGTTCGGAATTGAGAGTTAGGCCCAAATTCCTGACTGTCACCGAAACTGTGCAAAATCACCCGATTTGCCCTATTTTTTTCCAATTGCCTTCTTTATTGCCCTGAATCGGAATACAAGAGTAACGAGTCCCTTTAAGTGCTAAAGTAATATAAAAATATGAAAATTAGGGGACAAAAATAGGGTTCTTTTCAGTCTCATCACTTGTATCAGTTATTTAATTTCTGATCATCTTTCTTGACTTAAAATCTTGAATTAAAAATCAAACCCTAGACCCATTCGAACCAGATTGGACCAAACTGGTTGGACTGAATCTGTGGTTCGATGGGGCTGTTCTCAGCCATTAAATTTCACATATGGGTCCAAGAGTTGATGATTAATTGCAAGATGCAATTCAGCCCATATCTGTAAAACCTAGTTTTAATCTATTAAAACTGCTTTAACCCAATTCAGCATAAAAGCTATATAGGCCGAACTGCTCTTTGCAGTTCAGCCCATATACCTAGATAATATTAATTAGTAATATTATGAAAATATACGGGTTTTAATTATGTGTTTTACAATTATTTAATTGATTGGATCAATTATGGATTTCATGCATGTGATGTATGGATGTGTGATGTGCTATGTTCATGGACCATAAGTATTTGGCCCATGTTGATTCGATAAGTGGCTCTTACGTACACCATGGCTGAATGCACATCATTGCCATGGTGTCCTTAAGGTTGTGGACTAATATTTGCTTTGCCCTTTATCAGAAATGGCAAACGGTCAATACGCTAAACTGTTGGATGACAACAAGCTTAAGGGCCCAAATTACGCTGACTGGTATCGTAACCTTATGCTGGTCCTTACATCTGAGAAATTGGACAAGGTAGCTAAGAACCCTGCTCTAGAACGTCTGGGTGATAGGGCTTCTGAGGCCCGTAGGAGGGACTATCAAGAATGGGAGGAGAAAAATTCTCTTGCCCAGTGTTATATCATAGCCTCCTTAGATAATCAGATACAACTGCAATTTGATCAGATTGAATTATCCAAGGATATCTTGGATAGTCTAAGGACAATGTATGAGGAGCAGAATCGTTCTACTCGTTAAAAGGTCCTGAAACAGTTCATGACCACACAACTGTCCAAGAACCAGCTGGTTCATGATCATTGTCTTAAGATGATGGGATACATCAAGGAACTGGAGGCTCTTCGATCTAGGCTAGATCATGTCACCAAGGTTAATGCCATCCTGAACTCTTTGCCTCCTTCCTTCAATCAGTTCATCATGAACTATAACATGAACAAACAAAATGTTAGCATCCAAGAACTCTGCAATATGTTGTAGATGGCCGAAGAACTAATAAAGAAGGATGAGCCCATTGCCATGCTTGTTGAAGGTGGAAAATCGGGCAAGAAGAAGAGGAAGGTGAAGAAGAAGCCTGGTGTGCTGTCGTAGGCACCCAAAAATAAACCTCAACTCATAAATATGGAATATAGTAGTGCGAGTAAGGATCGTTCTCACAGAGAGTATCTGACCTGAATTATGTGCTACGTGAATCAAGGATGGAGGGGGGGGGTGTCTAATGAAAACCAGATTTGAAAGAAAGAAAATTAGGATTAAAGAGAACAAAATTTAAATGGGAAGCAAGGAAATTTAGAGTGCTGTAATTAACCAAAAGAATGAATCTTGGTCTAGGATAACATCCACCACCAGAATTTCACTACTGCTCAACGATCCAAAAATAAATCGATTCAGATTTTGAATATTCATCGTAGGAATTATTTTCCTGCATCTTCCTATTATCAGTTAATAGGAAAACAAGCGATCCTCTTAACCCTTACTGCTGAACAACACCTAAACAAGCGTTAAAGATTTAATCCAACAATAGCATTAAGCATTAGAGATCGATGAAGCTAAACAACACAAGCACAAGCGGTTGCATTTAATTTAGTCGAGTGTTCTTCCTAAGATCTAACGATTTTTTACGCAGCAAATCATTAAACCCTAGTTGCTTCACAGATTAGAGGGACCAAACAATTATGGATATGATATCTAATCTAGCAATAGATTGTAATGAATAATAAACAAGTAGGCCTTCCTAGCAATCAAACGAAACAATCATAGATATAAACATAGAAGAACAATCGATATCCAAAGCATGAATTAAACAATAAGAACCAAATTAGGTCTCACAGTTTGGTGGATTCTCATGGTGAAAACTCCAAGAAAATCAGAGAATAAAGAAGAGAGGGACAGAGAGAATAGAAGAGAAGAGAAGAGAGGTTCGGCTGCTCCCAATCTAACTTCCTTCCCTCTAGGGTTTTCTCCTCTTTTCTACTTCCCCAAAGAGAAGCCTACAAAATCTCCTAAAATTCCTCTAGGTCAACCTACAAGTCTGGCGTATCAATTACACTGTGGAGGCTGTCCTTGCTGGTGCCCCAACCTCTTTACTGCTTCTCAACACAATCGCACTTGCATTTTCTTTTGGGTTCACAATAGGTTGAGAGGGTAATTTCCACAAACTATGCGCCTCTAACAGACTAATTACTGTCGCCTTTTGGCCCATCTGATTGTCCAAACATTGGACACTGGCCCTTGTCTCTTGCTGAAATTGTTTCGTCTCCTGTTGAAATAACAAAGTATTATTGGCAAGAGATTTAACAATATCCTCTAAAGACATACCTGAATCAGAAGTTTGGGCTGGCTGTTGTCTAGGGGGGTGCGGCTGATATTGCTGGAAAATCGGATGATACTACGAGAAACTTGGGTGGTTCTATGGATTCTCATAGCTTAGATTGGGGTGATTCCTCAATCCCGGATTATACGTGCTCGAATAGGGATCATATTTCCTTTGCGATTGCCTTGGAAAACTACCTGCCACATTTACTTGCTCGACGGGCTCCTCTTGAAGAGTTGGACACATATCCGTTGGATGCCCTACTATCGAACATATCCAACAAGCCTTCACCGTTTGCGTGTTACCTACAGCCATTTGACGAACAAGAGAGGTCAAACTTGCAATTTGTTGTTCTAGGGAAGAAATATTTAACTCATTAGCATGTTTTGATGGAGGGTGGAGCCTATAGTCGAACTATTGAGAGTTGGCCGCCATATTTGCAATCAGATTTCTCGCGGCCTCGGGGGTTTTATCTAATAAAGCCCCTCCACTACCAGCATCAATCATGCTCCTATCAGTAGGTTGACGTCCCTCATAAAAATACTGAATAAGTAGCTGTTCGCTGATTTGATGATGGGTACAGCTTGCACATAATTTTTTAAAGCATTCGCAATACTCGTGTAGGGACTCCCCGTTGTACTGCCTTACACTGCAGATTTCTTTTCTGATATTGGCCACCATTGAAGCTGGGAAGTACTTTTCTAGGAATAGCCTCTTCATCACGTTTCATGTGGTAACACTCTCGGAAGGTAGATAATAGAGCCAATCCTTAGCTGAATCTTTCAGAGAAATCGGGAAGGCTCTCAATTTAATTTACTCTTCAGTTACCCTCATGGGTTTCATGCTCGTGCATACCACATGCAGCTCCTTCAAGTGCTTGTGAGGATCTTCACCTGCAAGACCATGAAAAGTGGGCAAGAGATGTATCAGTCCAGATTTCAATACAAAATTAGCTTCAGCATCTAAAGCAGGAAAAGTTATGCATAGGGTTTGCTGATTCAAATCAAGTGCAGGAAGCTCTTTCAAGGATCGATTTCTGGCCATGATGTCCTCTTCTCTCAAATCAGATCCACTAACAGATAGAGAATCGAAGGCTGGATTGTTCTCCTTGGAATGACTCCGAGCTTCCCTCCTTAACCTGTGCAAAGTCCTTCTATTTCTGGATCGTACTACAATTCACCTTTCTTAGAGAATCGTGTTATAGGCATAAATCAAGGAAACCCTAATAAACTCTGAACGACATACAATAAAAAAATTAAAATAAAATAAAAAAAATTATAGAATGATTAAATAAATAGATAAATGAATAAAATAGAACATAATCTATGCTAAAACACAAACAATCAAAGTGCTCTATAGAAAAAAAAGGAATTTTTTTTTTTGAAAATTTCAAGAACTAAACAATGATCACGAGAAGCACAAAACTGATTAGAAAAACTCCCCGGCAACGGCGTCAAAATTTGGTGTGCTATCATAGGCACCCAAAAATAAACCACTACTCGTAAATATGGAATGTAGTAGTGCGAGTAAGGATTGTTCCCATAGAGAGTATCTGACCTGAATTATGTGCTACGTGAATCAAGGATGGTGGGGGGGGGGGGTGTAACGAAAACCAGATTTGAAAGAAAGAAAATCAGGATTAAAGAGAACAAAATTTAAATGGGAAGCAAGGCAATTTAGAGTGCTATAATTAACCAAAAGAACAAATCTTGGTCTAGGATAACATCCACCACCAGAATTTCACTACTGCTCAACGATCCAAAAATAAATCAATTCAGACTTTGAATATTCATCGTAGGAATTATTTTCCTGCATCTTCCTATTATCAGTTAATAGGAAAACAAGCGATCCTCTTAACCCTTACTGCTGAACAACACCTAAACAAGCGTTAAAGATTTAATCCAGCAATATCATTAAGCATTAGAGATCGATGAAGCTAAACAACACAAGCACAAGCGGTTGCATTTAATTTAGTCGAGTGTTCTTCCTAAGATCTAACGATTTCTAACACAACAAATCATTAAACCCTAGTTGCTTCGCAGATTAGAGGGACCAAACAATTATGGATTTGATATCTAATCTAGCAATAGATTGTGATGAATAATAAACTAGTAGGCCTTCCTACCATTCAAACGAAACAATCATAGATATAAACATAGAAGAACATTCGATATCCAAAGCATGAATTAAACAATAAAAACCAAATTAGATCTCACAGTTTGGTGGATTTTGAGGCTTCTGCTTCCTTCAACCAAAAGGAAGCAATCATAGATATAAACATAGAAGAACATGCACTCATATTTGCTGGAGGCAACAAAATTACGCCCTAGTTCTCGTTTAGGTCAAACTAGAGTGGCTCCCACCGACTTTTATAAAGTCAGATTTCTGGTGGGCCTTAATCGGCTAGGGTTACCGCACGCGTCCCTTTTCAGGGTTGTGGGGCCCACCAAGTAAGGATAGGTCATCCAATGACCTTAAGGGACACCATGGAAATGATGTGCATTCAGCCATGGTGTGCGCAAGAGCCACTAACGAGTTATCATGGGCCAAGTGCTTATGGCCCATGGTGGTAGCACATCAAACATCCAAATCAATTAATTGTTGTAAAGCCCATTGAACAGCCCACTTAAAATTGATAACATTAACAATTAATGTCGACTAGGTATATGGGCTGAATCACAGTTAGCAGTTCAGCCCATACAACTTTCCTCACAAGAGTGGGCTTTAGTAGTTTTAACCTTTTAAAACTGGGCTTTACAGGTGGGCCGAATTAATCCCTACAATTGAACATCAGATTTGGAACTACAAGAGGGAGGAAAAATGGACTGAAAACAGTCCCTTTCGAACCCTAGATTTGGTCCAAACAGTTTTGGTCCAATCTAGTCCGAAAATGTCCGAAACTGATTTTCAATTCAAGAATTAATCCATGAAAGATCTGAAATTAATAATTTTGATTTTAAACAATCAAAAATCAAATATGGATTGTTTGCACCACTTGCAAAACAAAGGTTAATCACTAGGGTTGCAGTTTCACAAACTGCAAATCGCAGAAAGCGATCTCTCCATCTATAAATCTCCAGCGCTGCCTTCTTCTTCCTTCTTCAATCCAGAAAATAAAAAGAAACATAAATCCTATTTCTATTAATTAATTACATTCTTGATCAAATCCTATACATTCAGTCTAGAAAATAAAAAAAAATTATTTACAGACCGAATTGAATGAATAATAAATTAAAAAGGTGCGTAGACCATCTGCGCCAAATCTGCACTGCGATCTCCAGGTTTGAACAGTCCATTAAATAAAAAATAAATAAAGAACAGTTCTAAATAAATTTTGGATTTAACATAAATTAATTTCAGATCAATCGCCCTTAATAAGAAACAGTTTCTTGAAAAAAAAAAGAAAATAATTTGCGCAAATCTTTGGCAGAACATCTTCTGTCCATCTGCGCAGGTTTAGATCTGATTTTCTTTTGGTTCAAGATTCGAACATGGCTCTGATACCACTGAAAGAATGGTAGGATTCATCGTATGGACGCCATAAAGGTTGTGGAATGGGTGGGCGAATTTCAAAAATTTCCTACCTTCTTCAAACTGGGAATCATGTTCCCTAAATTGAGAATACAATATTCAAGGATCCTGCTTGAACCATAATCGAACCTGATCTAAACCAAAAGACAAGGGAGGAATTATACCGGATCTAGAGAAGCAGTATCTCACAAAGTTGGTGTTCACGCCGAAAGAGGACACCAAGATCCGCTCCTGTTGAAGATGACATAGTTGTATGTGGAACGGAACCAGCAGAGTGCGTCCTACACACTGGATCCTTCGCAAGAATCCTCTGGAAACTCTGAGCACCAAATCTTTTCAGTTCTTTTTGTGGAACTGATATCAAGAACTGATTTCTTGATTTCTTTCTTCTTCAAAGATCGAATCTTGTCAGAAAGAATGGTGGCGGCTGGAGGAGAACTCCTTAAGTGAAGATGGCTGAAATCGCTTTTCTTCTCTCTGGAGTGTGTATGAGATCCAATCTCAATACGCAGGATGATTTCTTGCGCACAAACCCTATGTTCAAATTCTGATTTTGTTCTCTCTCTTAGGGTTTCTCCTCTTTTCTTCTTGATTAAGAAACCTCCTAAGGAGGAGTTATCCTAATCCAAATCAGTATTTGGATAGGGGATGATCTTAATCCTATTTGCAGATTAAGTTAGCTTACTCCCGATCTTATCAGGAGGTTACCAGATTCAAATCTGATTTGAATTTGGTCTCCCAGAGTGGATAAGGTTAAAGGCCCAATCCTTTTGCTGACTTTAATCTCAGATCCGCCGCATAAATGGGTGATCATATCAGCCCAGTTCGAAATGAGCTTTCGGCCCATTATGTGTTTAGTGCTTAACTAGTTTCCAATCTGCTGCCTAGTTGGGCTTCTTTGTATGGCATGGGACCCAAGCATTGATCTACACACCAGCCACATGGGTTCGGCCCAACCTTTTTTACAAGGCCTAGCCGAATTCACTGAGAAGCCCAGTGAACCCCTGAGCCCATCACATGGACCCTATGGACCCAACACTTGCATTAAGTGGTCCCTGGGCCAAGCCATCTTATAAAAACCCAATGACTGTGGGCAGGTGCAAGATTAGCCCATCAGGTATTATCCCAAATGGCCTTACACTTAACCTCCCAGCCCATAATGATCAAGCACTGCCCGACAAGAGAGGACCTCTCCCTCGGCTGCAAGGAAAAGTGCTGCACTCTCCACTCACATGGATCCCGGGAATTAAAACTATTTGGAAACATTTTGAAACCATACATATATATATATATATTTTAATTTTTCAAAACAAAATTCCAACAATTGAAATCAACTGCCGGCAGTTTGGTTTCCATCAGAGAGAGTGCATTCCCGGTCATTACCTTTGTCCGACAAAGAGGCTGATCCTGTCACTATGATCACCCACTCAGATGAATTCTCAGACTGCCCCAACATGCCCAGGTTGTGACCCCCGCTAAGGATCTCACTGATTGGCATATCAAAGACAGCCCGATCCAACACCCAGTGAAGTATCATAATCGAGTCTAGGGGTCAGGTGTAACTTTCCAGTTTTGCCCATCTGTCTCCAAGGTCCAGGGCAATACTGGAAATCTGGTCTGGTTCAAGGATTCGAGTAATCCCATACATCATGTGCCTTGGATCTCACCTTGGTGGCCAAGACAGGCCATCCCAACACTTGGTGGCACACCAGTATCAGCCTTGGCAGGATGAATCTCCCCAGACTCATCCAATGGCTGTGAACATTTAAAACTAACACGAGTCTCAATAAGTGTCCAGTTTTAGGGTCTTACACAGAATTATACGAAACAACATGAATCAAACATACACTTTATTTATTTACACTAAACATCAAAAGTACATCAAATCAGATTGAAGCTAAGGGCATACAAAACTGTCTAACAGGCAGATGCAAGATTATCCCATCAGGTATTACCCTCAATAGTTTTACACTTAACCTCTCAGCTCATAATGATCAAACACTGCCCAACAAGAGAGGACCTCTCCCTCGGCTGCAAGGAACAGTGCTGCACTCTCTACTCACATGGATCCCAAGAATTAAAACCTTTTGCAAACATTTTGAAACCATAATATATATATGTATATCTTTATATAAATATATTTTGCAAAAACAAATTTCAACAATTGAAATCGGCTGCTATCAGCTTTGGTTTCCATCAGAGAGAGTGCATCCCCTTACCTTTGTCCGACAAAGGGGCTGATCCTATTTCTATGATCACCCACTCAGATGAATTCTCGAACTGTCCCAACATACCTAGGTTTTGACCCCCTCTAAGGATCTCACCAATTGGCATATCAAAGACAACCCAATGCGACACCTAGTGAAATATCATAGTCGAGTCTAGGGGTCAGGTGTAACATTCCAGTTTTGCCCACTAATCACCAAGGTCTAAGGCAATACTAGAATTCTGGTCTGGTTCAGGGTTTCAAGTAAACCTACCCCAACCAACTTGGCGGCACATCAGTGTCAGCCTTATCAAGATAAATTTCCCCAGATCTATCCAATGACTGTGAACATTATAAAGTAACATGAGTCACATATGTGTCCAGTTTAAGAGTAGTACACAGAAACACACCATAATAACATGAATCAAATATGTACTTTATTCATTTATATTAAATGTCATATGTACATCATTCTGATTGGAGCTAAGGGCATACACTGTCTAACAGTAGGAATGTTAACTACGGTGAAAGTATGGCTTTCACAGCAATTCTCCATGAAAGATCTTGGAGAAGCCTTCTACATATTGGGTCTTTGACTCTATAGAGATAGATCGAAGAGGATAATAGAATTATCTCAGTCCGCTTACATTGACAAAAAAGTCAAGAGATACAGCTTGGAGAACTCCAAGAAAGGAAACGTTCCTTTCAGGCATGGAGTCACTCTCTCCAGGGGTATGTTTCCCAATACTCCCAAAGAGATTGAGGGCATGAAAGAGGTTCCCTATGCCTCAGCCGTAGGGAGCATCATGTATGCCATGCTGTACACTCATCTTGACATTTCTCAGGTAGTGAGTGTGGTATGCAGGTACCAATCTAACCCAAGGCAGGAGCATTGAACCGCTGTGAAAAACATACTTAAACACCTTCGAAGGACAAAAGAGTTTTGTCTAGTATTCCATGGTAGTTCACTACAGATCCAGGGGTATACTGATGTCGATTTCCAATCAGATCCATATGATAGAAAGTCTACATCTGGTTATATCTTCATGATAGGATCGTGTACTGTTTACTGGAAAAGCAGCAAATAGGGATCCATGATGGATTCCACAATCGAAGCCAAATACATTGCCACAAGTGAAACTGCCAAAGAAGCCGTATGGATGAAGAAGTTCATTCAGGAATTAGGAGTAGTTCCATCCAGCACATCACCCATTCCATTGTTGTGTGAAAACACTAGAACCATTGCTTTAGGCTAAGGAGCCAAGAGCCCACTCGAAGTTGAAGCACATCAAGAGGAAGTACCATGTACTGCGAGAGATAGATGGTAGAGGGGACATCCTGATTCAGAAGGTAGCATTAGCGGAAAATGTAGTAGACCCATTGACTAAGCCACTGACACAAAGTGTTTGAGAAACACGTGGAAAGCATAGGACTCTGGCTTATACCCGATTGGACCTAAGTGCAAATGGGACTTGTCAGATAGTGTATGCCTTTAGCTCCAATCAGAATGATGTACATTATGACATTTAATGTAAATGAATAAAGTACATATTTGATTCATGTTATTATGGTGTGTTTCTGTGTAATACCCTTAATCTGGACACATATGAGACTCGTGTTAGTTTAGAATCTTTACAGCCGTTGGATAGATCTGGGGAGATTTATCTTGCCAAGGCTGACACAGATGTGCCGCCAAGTTGGTTTGCGTGGCTAGTCTCAGCTGCTAGGGTGAGACCTGAGGTACATGTAGTGTGGGTTTTCTTGAAACCCTAAACCAGACCAAAATTCCAGTATTGCTCTGTACCTTGGAGATAGATGGGCAAAATAGGAATGTTACACCAGACCCCTAGACTCGACTATGATACTACACTCGGTGTCGGATTGGACTATCTTTGATATGCCAATCAGTGAGATCCTTAGAGGGGGTCAAAACCTGGGTATGTTGGGACAGTCTGAGAATTCATCTAAGTGGGTGATCATAGTGACAGGATCAGCCTCTTTGTTAGACAAAGTGAATGATCGGGGATGCACTCTCTCTGATGGAAACCAAAACTGCCAGCAGTCAATTTCAACCGTTGAAATTTGTTTTGCAATATATATTTATATAAAGATATACATGTATATATTATGGTTTCAAAATGTTTGCAAAAGGTTTTAATTCTCGGGATCCATGTGAGTAGAGAGTGCAGCATTGTACCTTGCATCTGAGGGAGAGGTCCTCTCTTGTTAGGTAGTGTTTGATCATTATGGGCTGAGAGGTTAAGTGTATGACCATTGAGGGTAATACCTGATGAGCTAATCTTGCATCTGCCCACAGTCCTTGGGTTTTAATAAGGTGGCTTGACCCAAGGACCATTTAGTGTAAATGTTGGGGCCATTAAGAGCCCATGGCGATGGACTCAGGGGTTCACTGTCTCCTACAGTGAATTCGGCCAGGGCTTGTAACAGAGGCTAGGTTGAACCCATGCCATACAAGGATAGCCAAATGGGCAGAAGATTAAGAGGTTAAGTGAGCACATTGACTTAATGGGCCTAATGCTCAATTCGAACTGGCTTAATAAGATTAATTAAATGAGGGTGGTTCTGGGATTTGGATCAGCAAATAGGATAAGGGATTATCCCTATCCACTCAAAGAGTCCAGATCCAAATAAAGATTTGGATCAGGAAACTCCTAATTTGATTAGGAAGGCTAAACTTTATTTGTAGATAAGATAAGGGATTATCCTTATCTCTTAAAGAAAGTCTAGATCCAAATATAAGATTTGGATTAGGAAACTCCTAATAGGATTAGGAGAACCTCTCTTTAAGGCTATAAATAGAAGAGTAGGGGAACCTACAGAGATACAACAGACACAACAGATAGTCTGCTGAATTAAGAGAGAAGACAATATACAGTTCGGCTGCTTCTGTCTTCTGCTCTTGTTCCTGCTCTTGCCGCCCTACCCCATTCATTCTCCACCAGTGGGAGTGATCAAGAACAATTCTTGATATTGCCTTTTGCTAGAAGAGGAAATCTGAAGTCGTGCTCACCAGCCCTCCATCATATTCTTGCTGAAGAATTTAGTTCTTGTTGAAGAATCGTCTTGCTGATTCTGTTTCACCTCACACCGTGTCATCTTCGGTGGAAGCGGTCTTTAGTTTTCTGCTTGGGCGTGAACACCTTCATTGAAGGTTTACTATTACTTCATATCAGGTATATCCCTCTACCCCCTTTTGGTTTCAGATCTGGTCCGGTTTGGTTTCAAGATTGATCATTGAAAATGCAGTTTTCTAAAATATGGAATGCGATTCGCACATGGAGAGAGAGAAATTTTTGAAATTTTGCCCAACCTTCCTGCAGGGTTCGGCCATCCATATGATGGATCTCTCATCCCTTCAGAACCCATTGAAATGTGCATTTGGAGTAGAGTCAGGCAAATTCTTAGGTTACCGAGTAGATCAAGCTGGGATACACCCAGACGAGAACAAAGTTAAAGACGTCCTAGACTTGCCGCCACTAATAAATCAGTCCCAGCTGAAGACTTTCCTTGGAAAAGTTTCCTATCTAAGGAGATTCACTCTCGGCCTCGCACACATAGCCTTACCATTAATGAAACTAGTCAAGAAGGCCACTGAGTTCAAATGGACCTTAGAGCACCAAGACACTTTTGAACGGTTGAAACAAGCACTAGCCAAAGCACCCACGATGAGGCCTCCCAAAGAGGGGCAAGATGAAAGCAAAATAGAAACTCCCGTCTACTACGCCAATAGAACCCTCAAAGTTGCAAAGAAGAAATATTCCCACATGGAACAACAATGTCTAGATTTGTGATGAGAATAAAATTTATCATATTTTTATCCCCAAATAGTCAGTCTTTTATACTGAATTAGTGCTTATTTGGACTCATATTTCTTGTATTTCGGTTCAGGACATGAAAGAAGGCATTAGGAGAAAAGCAAGGCAAATCGGATGATTTTTCACAGTTTCGGCACCGTTCAGTAATCTGGGCCTAACTCTTGTATCCGAATTCTGATTGGGCTGATTCAAGACTCACTATAAAGATAAGAGAGAAAGCTACAACTTTCATGTTTTGGGCTTTCGCAGAGTCGGCATGCATCAAATCAAATCCGGGCCCGAAGTCGGGGAAAATTCGTAGGAAGGCCCAATTCGCAGCTGAAGCCCAACTTGCAGAAAAGCCTTGCAGCAGCAGAGGAAGCCTAATACGAATGCAAGAACAAGAAACTGAGAAGAGTCCTACCAGGTTTAAATTTGTGATGTAATCATAGAAAGATAAAGAGATTGAGTTCACTAGATAAAGAGATAAGAGTAGGATTAGACTAGGACTTTCTATTTTTGAAAGATAAACTCCAAGAAGGAGTTGGAGACCACCCCCTCCCCTTAAGTAAAGGAGCAATCCAGTCAAGAAAGCAAGAAGACTGCAAGAAGAAGGTGGCGGCAAGGAGAAGAGGAGACCTCAGCTCTAAGGGCAACACCATGAGTTCTTTCTTTCCTCTTGTTTATTTTATTTCATCTAGTATGAACTGATTTATTTGTAGCTAGGACTTTGGAAAGCCTAATCATAACAATGAATATCTTTTTATTCTGATTTATCCAAGATTGTGATTTCCATATAGTCTATGAGTTATCTTGCTTAATGCTATTAGGAGTGACCATCTCTTAATTGATTAGGTTTTTGTGAATGAATCGAGAGAGGAATTCATATAGCAGACCACACAATTCATGGTGTGAATTGAATGGTATGTAGGGGTATATACACATGATTCATCTGAATGTAATAGTTTTTCCTTGAACTTAATGCACTTCTACCTTGAGAACTCTAGTTGAGAGATCGAAGGGTTACTTGATAGAAGTAGTTTTAGTATATCTCGAGAGAGAATATTAAATAAAATTGGAAAGACTTCAGCTTATGGGAATGACAAATTATCTTGGGTAATCTCATACATTAATATTCATTGGAATGGTTAGGTGGACCAAAAGTCCTAGCGAATTCAGTCAATCGTTACATACTTCAGCATTGGTTACTTCTGCTCATGTTTTCTTTTTCTGCTTTTCATTAGTTTTTATCTTCAAATTTGAAATTCGGTTGTCCAAATAATTAAGGAAGGTTGTAGTTCTAATACTTATTTTGTTAAATCCTCATGGGAACGATATTTTTATACTACTTGATAACTAGTGCACTTGTTAGGGTTATATAATTATAGCTATCACTTTGGTCTTTGCTATACAAAAATTTAGGCATTACATTTTTGGGGCAAAAGGTGTGGCTCATCACACGAAGTGACCTGATCAAGTTCTTTATGGATAGACCTCCATTGTCTGACTGGCTCATGAAATGGATGATGCAACTTAATGAGTACGATATAGAATATACACAGCCCAAAGCTGTCAAGTGTCAGGCCGCTGCTGACCTACTAGCCACTTTCCCATCTGCCTCTGACTTCCTTATATCAGAAGAAACCTCTGGAGACATGCCCATGGTCGCAGGTGGCACAATCATGAGTTCAGATCTGAATTCTGCTATAACAGAACTGCAACAGTTCAGATCTGAGTTCCTCTGAACTCAGACCTGAACCGAGGTAAGTTTGAGGGTAATTAGGGGTCATCACCACCCCAATTCAGCCTAGGACACATCTGCTATCCCCCAAGAACAAGTGGATAGCCATGGTTGAAGAAATTTGGATCTGAAATCACCCAGATCTGAACTGGGTTTGTGAATAGAGTAGGATATAGGGCAGACTTTGCAATGTTAGATAACTTGTACTCTGATCTATCTGAGCTGATTTGGTTGAGGAAAAGTATATTTAATCTGAGAATTTTTTATGCCTCAAGAGATTTCATGCAAAGTGGCACTTCCACACCATTTTTCTATTAGAATTCAGACCTGTAGCAGGGCTGCTACAGCAGACCTGCTACAGCAAGGCTGAATCAGGGCAGGTTTTGAACAGGTTTGTATTACAATTAACATTACTAAATTGGCATTGTGAATGGTCTTGGGCTGATCCTTGAAAATTTTCAAGTTAGAAAGCTTTGATTTCAGATGTGCATGAATAGAAAGTCTAAAGATTTTGACCCAATTCAGATCTGCTACTGCTGCACTGCTTACAATACAGCAGACCTGAATTTGAAATTGTGTGGAATGAATGTTTTGTCTACTGTTGAACTTTGGGTTGCTATGGATGGTTTTGACTTATGAGCATTTGTACGAATTCATAAGAAGTCTAAACCAAGATATTGAATGGATTGAATGTGAACTGAACTGCTTTCAATAGCAGCAGCATTTACAGGACAATATCAGACCTGATTTCAAGTCAATAGAATTCCTCAAACTTGTGAAGCCATACACTTGCATAAGCTTACAAACCTGAACCCAAACCTGGCTCAGGTCTGATTGTAGGCCAATTTAGGTCCTCTAAAGGCACATTGACAATTCAGCTCTGATACGTAGCCGTCAGCCTAGCGGATGTTAATGGATGTGTGCAATTGTGTACATTATATTTCAAGAATTGTATATTCCATTCAGATTTCAATCATTTGTTGAATTTCTCTGAACCAACAAGCCCAAAGAATTACAGACCTAAAAGATTCTGCAATTAAGGGATGTGAATAAAATTGCTGGTTCAGATCCTTTTTAATAATAAAAAATTTAATTATGATCAGTACTTGTATGATAATAAATCATTGTACATATCTCAGTTATAGTAGGTTTAGGTAATCATATTTTGTTGTATTAGCATTTTTATTGCGTTGACTTTCACAGTTTATGACAAGCAAAGTCGAGCTGGAGGAGATCCTCTACGACCCGGAGATTGAAAGAACTCTATGTGTCCGTCTAAGAGCAGCTAGACAAGTCCAACAAGAAGCTCAAGAAGCTCAAGAAATGGCTGAATAGAGAACCATGATGGATTATGCCAAACCCTCACTCACTGGAGCTGCTTCCAGCATTATCAGGCCTACTATTGTTGCTAACAACTTTGAGATTAAACCTGCCATTATACAAATGATTCAAAACACTGTGCAATTCTGTGGAATGGCCCACGAAGATCCCAACGCACATATTGCTAACTTTTTAGAAATATGTGACACCTTCAAACACAATGGGGTAAGTGATGATGCCATTAGGCTGAGGTTATTCTCATTCTCTTTGAAGGATAAAGCCAAAGTATGGCTGAATTCGTTACCAGTGGGATCAATAGCTACGTGGGATGAAATGGCCAGCCGTTTCCACTCTAAGTATTTTCCCCCTTCTAAAACTGCTAAAATGAGGAATGATATCACTACATTTTTCCAACAAGAAGGGGAATCATTATATGAGTCATGGGAAAGATACAAGGAGCTGCTGAGAAGAGTTCCTCACCATGGCCTTCCCATATGGATGCAAGTGCAGACCTTCTATAATGGTCTTACCGACTCAAATAAGACCATACTAGATGCTACAGTCGGAGGATCCATAAACAATAAGACTCCTGAGGTTGCCCATGCACTCATTGAAGAAATGGCAGCCAACAACTATCAATGGCATTCTGAAAGAACCCAAACTAGGAAGCAACATGGTCTACATAATGTTGATACTTATACGACACTATCTGCACAAATAGGAGCACTCAGTAAGAAAATTGATGAAATGCGGATAGCTGCCATGCATGTGCAGCCTCTTACTTATGAATTGTGTGGGGGAGGCCACATCTGAAAGAATGGTAGGATCCATCTAATGGACGCCATAAAGGTTGTGGAATGGGTGGGGCGAATTTCAAAAATTTCCTACCTTCTCCCAACTGGGAATCATATTCCCTGAATTTAGAATACAATATTCAAGGATCTACTTGAACCTTAATCAAACCAGATCTGTACCAAAAGATAAATGGGAGGATTTACCTGATCCGGAGAAGCAGTATCTCCCAAAGTTGGTGTTCACGCCCAAAGAATGCTCCAAGATCTGTCCCTGCTGAAGATGACACAGCTATGGATGGAACAGAACCAGCAGGGTGCGTCCTACACACTGGATCCTTCACAAGAATCCCCTGGATGTACTAAACACTGAATTCTTTCAGTCTTTCTTGCAAGACTGATGTCAAGAACTGGTTTCTTGACTTTCTTTTCTGCAAAGATCAAATCTTGCAACAATGCAGATGGCGGCGGCAGGAGGAGATTTCCAGAAACGAAAAGGCTGAACTGTTTTCTTTTCTGGAGAGAATGAGATCTAATCTCAATTCGCAGGAACCTTTCTTGCTTACCAGAACCTCTTGGATCGAAATCTGATTTCCCTGTCTTGGTTCATTCGAAAATCTCCTCTCTTTTCTTCTTGATTAAGAAATCTCCTAATTAGGAGTTATCCCAATCCAAATCAGTATTTGGATAGGGGATAATCTTAATCCCTTTCCCAGATAGAGTTAGCTTACTCCTGATCTTATCAGGAGGTTACCAGATTCAAATCTGATTTGAATTTGGTCTCTAAGAGTGGATAAGGCTAAGAGCCCAATCCTTTTTGCTAACTTCAATCTCAAATTCGCCCCATTGATGGGTGATCATATCAGCCCACCTCGAAATGGGCTTTTGGCCCATTAAGTATTCAGTGTTTAATTAGTTTCCAATCTGCTGCCTAGTTGGGCTTCTTTGTATGGCGTGGGACCCAAGCATTGATCTACACACCAGCCACATGGGTTCGGCCCAGCCTTTAATACAAGGCCCAGCCAAATTCACTGAAAATCTCAATGAACCCCTTGAGTCCATCGTATGAACCCTATGGGCCCAACACTTACATTAAGTGGTCCCTGGGCCAAGCCATCTTATAAAAACCCAGGGACTGTGGGCAGGTGCAAGATTAGCCCATCAGGTATTATCCTAAATGGTCTTACACTTAACCTCTCAGCCCTTAATGATCAAGCACTGCCCGACAAGAGAGGACCTCTCCCTCGGCTGCAAGGAACAGTGCCGCACTCTCCTCTCACATGGATCCCGGGAATTAAAACCATTTGCAAACATTTTGAAACCATACATATATATGTAAATATATTAATTTTGCAAAAACAAAATTCCAACGATTGAAATCAACTGCCGGCAGTTGGTTTCCATCAGAGAGAGTGCATTCCCGATCATTACCCTTTGTCCGACAAAGTGGCTGATTCTGTCACTATGACCACCCACTCAGATGAATTCTCAAACTGCCCCAACATACCCAGGTTTTGATCCCCACTAAGGATCTCACTGATTGGCATATCAAAGGCAGGCTGATCCAGCACCTAGTGAAGTGTCATAATCGAGTCTAGGGGTCAGGTGTAACTTTCCAGTTTTGCCCATCTATCTCCAAGGTCCAGGGCAAGACTGGAAATCTGGTCCGGTTCAAGGATTCAAGTAATCCCATGCTGTATGTGCCTCGGGTCTTACCCTGATGGCTGAGACAGGCCATCCCAACACTTGGTGGCACACCAGTATCAGCCTTGGCAGGATAAATCTCCCCAGACTTATCCAACGGCTGTGAACATTCAAAACTAACATGAGTCTCTACAAATGTCCAGTTTTAGGGTTTTACACAGAATTAAACCAAACAACATGAATCAAACATGCACTTTATTTATTTCCACTAAATAACAAAAGTACATCAAAATGATTGAAGCTAAGGGCATACAAAACTGTCTAACAACATCAGTACTGACTGCCAAGTTGGCAATCAGTTTAGGCCATCTACTGAACAAGTCGACTATGTCAGCAATCTGTCAAGATAGCAGGGTTACTAGAGTCACCATACCTTTCACCCAGGATGGAGGGGGCATCCAAACCAGTCCTGGCCAAGTCAGCATACTTCCAAGCCTTTTCACTAGACTTATCATTAGCCCGAACCAAAATCCAATTTGGAGGAGCTGATGACAAAATTTATAGCAAGTGCGGAAACCAGGTTCCAGAACCAGGAAGCCTCAATCAAGAACCTGGAAAACCAAGTGGGGCAATTGGCACAATTAATCTCTTCCAGACTGCTGGGAACTCTTCCAAGCAACACTGAAGTGAATCCACGAGAGCAGGTACAAGCTATTACTTTAAGGCGTGGAAAAGAGTTGCTCGACGTAGAAAAGAAGAATAGGGCTGAACCCAAGGTAGAAACAAGCCTTGGGACCGGACAACAGAAGAAGGAACAACCTGAAGTACAATAAGGGATGCACCAGCAGCCACAAGTTCCATTCCCTAATAGGCTGAAGCAACAAAAAATGGAGAAGGAATTTGGTAAGTTTCTTGAAATATTTAAAATTTTACACATTAATATTCCTTTTGCTGATGCTTTAGCCCAGATGCCACACTATGCAAGGTTTTTGAAGGAATTATTGGCAAACAAAAAGAAACTGGGAGATGTGGCTACAGTTGCTTTGAATGAGGAATGTTCTGCTATCCTTCTGAACAAGCTGCCTCAGAAACTCAAAGATCCACAGAGTTTAACTATTCCTTGTACAATAGGTAGTTTAAAAATTGAGAAAGCTTTATGTGACCTGGGAGCTAGCATCATTTTAATGTCATTTTCTATCTTCAAGAAATTGGGATTGGGGGAACCCCAACCCACTAGAATGGCATTACATTTGGCTGATAGATCCATTAGACATCCTAGGGGGATCATAGAAGATGTCTTAGTTAAAGTTGAAAAATTCATTTTTCCAGTTGATTTCATTGTGTTAGACATGCAAGAAGATGTGGAGGTCCCACTTATCCTAGGTAGACCCTTCCTGGCTACCGGGAAAGTGATTATTGATGTCCAACAAGGACAACTTAGCCTTAGGATACAAGATGAGGAGATAATTTTTAAAATGTCTGATGCTATGAAACATGCACCCTCTAGTGATGATTCTTGTTATATGATTGATGCCATTGATATGACAATTGATGAATGCTTCCAGGTAAGTAGGATGGCTGATCCTCTTGAACTCTGCCTCTAGCAGGGAGAACTTGAAAAAGGAGAAAATGAAGAAATAAACCTCATGATAGCATATCTGAATGATAAGCCTCAATTCAAGGGAAAGGGGTTTCACAAATTAGAGAACTTAGGCAAATTTCCTGGACCATCAGGTAAGCCATCATCCCAAGAACCCCCCCACCCTTGAACTGAAGCAATTACCTTTCCATTTAGAGTATGCTTTCCTTGAGGAACCATCAACTCTCCCCGTAATAATTTCCGCATCACTGAATCCATTACAAAAAGAAAAATTATTAAGAGTGCTACGGGAACACAAAATGCTATATCTTGGAAGGTAGAGGATATCAAAGGCATTAATCCATCAATCTGTACTCACAGAATTTTGATGGAAGAGGACAGCAAGCCTTCCATTCAGCCCCAAAGACGCTTGAAACCCTGTTGGACAGTTTTTGTATGCCTTAGCTTCAATCAGTTTTGATGTACTTTTGATATTTAATGTAAATAAATGAAGTACATGTTTGATTCATGTTGTGTGGTATACTTCTGTGTGTAAGACCCTAAAATTGGACACTTAATGAGACTTGTGTTGGTTTTAAATGTTCACATCCGTTGGATAAGTTTGGGGAGATTTATCCTGCCAAGGTTGACACTGGTGTGCTGCCAACTATTGGGGTGGCTTGTCTCAGCCGCCAGGGTGAGACCCAAGCCACATGTAGTGTAGGATTACTTGAACCCTTGAATCGGACCAAATTTCCAGTATTGCCCTGGACCTTGGAGATTGATGGGCAAAACTGGAAAGTTACACCTGACCCCTAGACCCGATTATGGTACTACACTAAGTGTCGGATTGGGCTGTCTTTGATATGCCAATCAGTGAGATCCTTAGTGGGGGTCAAAACCTGGGTATGTTGGGACAGTCTGAGAATTCATCTGAGTGGGTGATCATAGTGACGGGTTCAGCCCCTTTGTCGGACAAAGGTAATGATCGGGGATGCACTCTCTCTGATGGAAACCAAACTACTGGCAATTGATTTTAATCGTTGGAATTTTGTTTCAAAAAACTTATATATATGATATATATCTATGTATGGTTTCAAAATATTAGCCAATGGGTTTAATTCCCGGGATCCATGCAAGTAGAGAGTGCAACACTGTTCCTTGCAGCCAAAGGAGAGGTCCTCTCTTGTCGGGCAGTGCTTGATCATTATGGGCTGAGAGGTTAAGTGTAAGGCCATTTGGGATAATACCTGATGGGCTAATCTTGCACCTGCCCACAGTCCCTGGGCTTTTATAAGATGGCTTAGCCCAGGGACCACTTAGTGTAAGTGTTGGGCCCATAGGGTCCATGTGATGGGCTCAGGGGGTTCACTGGGCCCTCTAGTGAATTCAGCCAGGCCTTGTAATAGAGGCTGGGCCGAACCCATGTGGCTGGTGTGTAGATCAATGCTTGGGTCCCACGCCATACAAAGAAGCCCAACTAGGCAGCAGTTTGGAAGACTTTTGAGCACTTGATTCTTATTGGGCCTAAAGCCCATTTTGAACTGGGCTGATTTGATTAGTCATTAACAAGGGGAAGATTGAGATTAGGATGAGCCCAAAATCTTATCTAATTTGCAGATAGGATTAAGAAGAGTCCTAATCCAAATACAGATTTGGATAAGGGCAACTCTTGATATGATCAGGAGATCTTTTCTTAATCATTAAGCAACTGGAGGAAACCCTATTTGAATTACAAGAATTTGAACCCTAGGGGAATTACACAAAACACACCCTGCAGTTTTGAGATAGGATCTTAGAAACCCTGGAGAAAAAAAAAGCAGTTCGCCATCCTCTTCTCTAGTTTCCTCCTGTTGTAGCCGCCACCATCTACTACAGTTCGATTTCTCTGCCAGAGAAATATCAAAAAAGAGTTCTTGATATCAGTCTTTACTGAAAGGCTGATTCAGTTTGGTGCTCATTGTCTTCCAAAGGATTCTTGTGAAGGATTCAATGTGTGGGACACACTCTGCTGGTTCTGTTCCACGGTTGTTGTGTCATCTTCAGCAGGAGCAGATCTTGGTGTCTTCTTTGGCGTGAACACCAACTTTGGGAGATATTATTTATTTGGATCAGGTATAATCACTCCCTTATATTTTGGTTCAGATCTGGTTCAATTATGGTTCAAGTAGGATCCTTGAATCTTGATTCTAAAATTAGGGAATGCGATTCCTAATTGGAAGGTAGGTAGAAAATTTTTGAAATTCGCCCACCCATTCCACAACCTTTTGGCATCCATACGATGGATTCTACCATCCCTTTCAACCCCAACATGAAAGAAGTGGTAAAGGCTGAATTAATTAAGCTATTAGATGTCGGGATCATTTATCCTATTTCTGATAGTTCTTGGGTAAGCCCCGTGAAAGTCGTGCCCAAGAAAGGGGGTATGACCGTTGTTCCAAATGAGAAAAATGAACTCATCCTGACTAGAACTGTCACCGGATGGTGTGTATGTATTGACTATAGAAAGTTAAATGAAGCCACCTGGAAGGACCTTTTCCCTCTCCCATTTATGGACCAAATGTTAGAGAGGCTAGCCAGGCATGAGTATCATTGTTTCTTGGATGGATATTCGGGGTATAACCAGATCCCAATTGCACCAGAAGACCAAGACAAGACCACTTTTACTTGCCCATATGGTACCTTTGCATACCAAAGGATGCCCTTTGGATTATGCAATGCCCTAGCAAGTTTTCAGCGATGCATGGTGTCCATATTTTCTGATATGGTTGAAAAATTTATTGAGATCTTTATGGATGATTTTTCAGTTTTTGGCTCTTCGTTTGATGCATGCTTGAATAATCTGGAACAGGTGCTTACTAGATGCGAAGAAACACATCTTGTGTTGAATTGGGAGAAATGTCATTTTATGGTGCAAGAAGGCATAGTGCTTGGACACAAGAATTGCCAAGGTGGAGGCAATTGAAAAATTGCCACCCCCATCATCTGTCCATTCTGTGAGAAGTTTCTTAGGCCATGTCAGCTTCTATAGGAGGTTTATTAAGGATTTCTCAAAAATTGCCAAGCCACTATCTACCTTGCTTCAGAAGGAAGTGCCTTTTGAATTTTCAATTGAACGCCTTCATACTTTCAACACCTTGAAAGACAGATTGATCCATGCACCTATCATGGTAGCACCAGATTGGACCCTCCCATTTGAATTAATGTGTGATGCGAGTGATTCTGCTGTAGGGGCTGTTTTGGGACAAAGAGTGAACAAACATTTTCAGCCAATTTACTATGCTAGCAGAACTTTGAATGGACCCCAACTCAATTACACCACCATAGAAAAGGAACTTCTAGCAGTAATCATTGCACTTGACAAATTTCGTTCATATCTGATATTGTCCAAAGTTGTTGTATACACAAATCACTCGGCATTACGGCACTTGCTTACCAAGAAAAATTCAAAACCAAGACTGATCAGGTGGATCCTTCTACTACAAGAATTTGATATTGAGATTAGAGACATGAAGGGTTCTGCAAACCTGGCTGCTGATCATCTCTCCCGGTTAGACAAGGTAAGCTCAGAAGAGGAGATAACTAGCAACATCTGAGAAGAATTTCTAGATGAACAGTTGTACTCAGTTCAAGAATACGCATCTCCTTGGTATGCTGATTTTGTAAATTATCTAGCTACACAAGTCATTCCTCCTAACCTATCATATCAACAAAAGAAGAAATTCCTTTCTGATGTAAAATACTATTTGTGGGAGGAACCCTTTTTATATAAATTATGTGTAGATCAGATCATAAGGAGATGTGTCCCTGAGGAGGGGATGGAGTCGGTACTCCAATTTTGCCATGATAAAGAAGCAGGAGGTCATTTTGGAGCTAGCCACACTACAGCCAAGGTTTTGCAATCAGGTTTTTATTGGCCTACATTATTCAAAGATGCCCACAAGTATGTATCCACATGTGACAAATGCCAAAGATCGGGCAACGTTTCCCGACAGAATGAAATGCTCCTCTCCATTATTTTAATTTGTGAAATCTTTGATGTTCGGGGTATAGACTTCATGGGACCATTCCCGAATTCTTTTGGGAATAAGTACATCCTTGTTGTTGTTGATTAGGTATCTAAATGGGTAGAACTCGTGGCTTTGCCCACAAATGACTCAAGGAGGGTGGTACATTTCCTGAAAAAGCAATTTTCCCATTTTAGCACTCCACGAGTTATAATTAGTGATAGGGGAACTCACTTTTGCAATAGCCATTTTGAGCTCTTAATGCAAAAATATGGAATTACACATAAATTGGCTACCCCTTATCACCCTCAAACTAGTGGCCAAGTGAAGCTGGCTAACAAGGAGCTCAAAAGAATTCTGGAAAAGACTTTAGCATCTTCTAGAAAAGATTGGTCCATCAATTTAGATGATGTATTATGGGCATACAGAATTGCATATAAGACACCCATTGGCATGTCCCCCTACAGGTTGGTCTTTGGTAAAGCATGCCATTTACCAGGAGAATTAGAGCACAAGGCCTATTGGGCTCTTAAATTCTTGAATTTTGACATTGAGGCCATAGGGGGCTAAAAGGAGGCTGCAATTGAATGAGATGGATGAATTCAGACTTGCCGCCTATGAAAATGCCAAAGTCTATAAAGAAAGAATTAAAATATAGCATGATAAGAACTTGCTGAGGCGGGACTTTTATGTTGGGCAGCAGGTATTGTTATATAATTCCCATCTTTGCCTGTTCCCAGGCAAGCTGAGATCCAGGTGGTCTGGACCCTTCACCATCACTCAGGTTTTTCCCCATGGGGCTATAGAAATCACCCACCCGGTTCAAGGCACATTTAAAGTAAATGGCCAGTGCTTGAAACCATATTTAGTGGGCGGTACTGTCCCCCCTCCATCCACTATTTATCTTGACCACCAATGATCTTCTTGTTCATGAACAGGTTAAGGCATCTTTTCTTCATTTTTTTTTAGGATATTAGTTAGTAAAATAAAGATGTCTTTTTCAAAATTTCAATTCAATTTTAGCAGAAGAGGCTTCCCACCAAAGATCCCATTTTATTATCCAGGGAGTCCTCTATTCACCCTTCTCTTTACTTGCTATTGCTTTTGTTGATTTCATTGTCATTCCCTAACACTAGGAACATTGCGGACAATGTTCATCTTAAGTGTGGAGGAGTGAGCCTGAGGCTAGGGTGTGGGAATTGAAACCATGCACCTCATTCACCCCAACACACATATGCAGGCAATGACATATCCAAGTAGACTGGAACCCCTTAAGTTCATTGATATTTATTAGGTGATTTTTTTTAAGAAGGAATACAATGAGTTGAGGGAAACCAATGTAATTGTAAGTTTTTATTCTTGCGAATGACCAAACTTAGTATCATGAGAAAAAGGAAGAGCTGAATATGTCTTTCAGCATAACTAGCCTTAACTACCTTCATGTGTATGAAAGCACTTGATTTCATTGTTAATGGTCAAGAAAGCTAGTGCACATCTGAAATGCTAATACATGAGGTACAATAATTGAGCCCAAATTGACTCTGCTATTTTGAGCTGAATAGTAAAACTAGCAGCTCAGAACATGAGTCTTGTTATCTACCTCAAGCATGTGACCGGTGTGAGATGGAGCATAAAGTGCACTCACACAAAAAAAAAATAAAAAAACGAGAGAAAAAGAAGAGTGTGAGATGGAGCATAAAATGCACTCACACTAAAAGAAGAAGAAAAGGGTGAGACGGAGCATAAAATGCACTCACCCCTTGAAATAAGTAATTATGGTGACAGCTGAGGTTCAAAGGGGCATACTAAAGTTGAACTCTCATTAAGATATAGTTACAGATGTGAAACTTAGTGCAATTAGATTATTAACTTTGACAATTAAGGAGCTGATTTATATATTGATTGGGAGTGAAGGCTGGACTTTGAAGAAATTCATATTCTCCTTTCCTTGGATCTTATACATGTGTTAAATGGTAATTTACAAGAATAAGAGCTGAACACTTACCAAAGTTTCCCAACTACTCAAAGC
Organism: Nelumbo nucifera; assembly: GCF_055504915.1. Classification (NCBI taxonomy): domain Eukaryota; kingdom Viridiplantae; phylum Streptophyta; class Magnoliopsida; order Proteales; family Nelumbonaceae; genus Nelumbo; species Nelumbo nucifera. The sequence goes on along the minus strand of NC_142656.1, from coordinate 37,436,781 downwards.
ATTTCTATCTTAAAAATTCACCTAATAATTGGTGAGAATAGAGGGGGGGAAATGTTCAATTTATGGTTGATGTCTTTGCTTGAGGACAAGCAAAAGCTTAAGTGTGGGGGTATTTGATGAACATATAATTTATCTATAATTTATGAGGTCTTTGCATGGATTTTTATGTTGTTTTTATTTAATTTTGCCCTAATTTAGTTTAATGATAAGAAAAGATTTCAGGGGTAATTAATCCAAGAAAAAGAAAGAAGGCAAGAAAAGAAGGTTCAAAAAGTCCAATTTCAGCCCAGCCCGATTGTGGAAGCAAGAGAGAGCACTTCAGCCCAAGAAGAACAAGTTGATTCCTTGAAAAAACCCAGAAAAAGAAAGCCTAGCAAAGAGTAAAATTCAGCCCAATAGAGAAGGCTCATTCTCAGCCCAAAAGAGGAACCTAGAGTGTAGCTATCATGTGCTAAGAGGGAGCCTAAGTGCAGCCCTAATAGCAGCACTCTTAAAAGGCTTTCAAGAGAACTCTAGAAAGTTCAAGAAGGGGGAGTAATACACCCCATTCTAAAGGCTTCAAGAAGGGGCAAGAGCCCCCTTGAAAATCTATATGAGGAGGCCTCTAGAAGGGGGGAAGGTGTTCAATTGCTTGAGAGAAAGGCTCTCCCACTCCTAGAGGTTCGAACTCCATGAAGAGAAGGAAGAGAAGAAGGGCTAGGCGCAAGGAAGAAGAAGAAGAAGGGGCTGAAGGAGTTCAAGTCAAGCTAGCAAGAAGAGAATGTGAGTTTGAAATTAGGGGTTTTTGATTCAGAGATCTATTGTAATCATTCTATTCTAGTTTCATTTTCCTTTGATTTGAATTCAGCTTCCTTGTTGTAAATTTTTCTTTCTCCCCCTTCCATTCCTTCTTGATATATTTCAGTTTGTAAAATTTCAGATCAGCAATCAAATTCTTTTTTATTCATTCGAATGGTTGTGAATTGTACTTGAAGTTTCTTGAATAGGGGTTAAATTCTAGATTAATTCGGCCAGTTAACTTTCAAAACTCAGATCCGAATTCTCAGATCTGAGATTGCAAGATCTGAATTGCTTGAAAGAGAATTTAGATCTGCAAATTTTAGATTGGCCGAATTAATCTAAAGCTTGGAATTCTTAGAGTGCTTGAGAAAGACTAGGAATTCAGATCTACTATTCAAGAACTGAATTGAATGCAATGTTAGAGATAACTTGCACAATTCAGTTGGTGATCAATTCAGATTTGAATTGATACCTTAGAAATGTTTGAAGAAATGCATGCATGGGGATTATATCCTTGATAGAGATATGGGGAGCATCACTCATGCATAGATTGAACATGCACTTGAAAGAGGTTGTTCATGACCTTGGGGTTTCATCAAACCAATGCTCTATCATGATCTATTTGAATGATTCAATTTTATTGATTGCTGAATTCTGAGATTAACATTAACTGCTTACTCTTCTAACCTGAATTGAAGGCAATTGGGCCAATAATTTAGATAGATTTTATTTTAGGATTTTTAGCTCTTGAATAAAGTTTTGATTTGTTGTTGATCAGATAAGAAGTGCCCAATTTAGTATTGGTAATTGTTTCCTAAATCCTCGTGGAAACGATACTTTATTCACTACTTTACTACCTGAACGGCTAATGCACTTGCTACTGTCATAATGAGCCACATCAACCCAACACATCCGGATGCAGTCTTCCTTCTGGCAACCAATCCGAATGAATCGTGGCAGAAGCAAATTGGGCAACCGTACTGGAGACGTTATAATGCACCTCCTTACATTGAACATACATAGGATCCGTCACTAGGAAGTGCATTAACGGTATATCATGATTTTCACGGTATCCCAATAGTTGTTGTCGTATTTGGTCAAACTCTTCCTCGTACGACACCTCCGAATGGGAAGCAAACTCCCTGTCCACGTCCTCATTCCCTGAGTAGTGTTCCTCATCATCGAAAAAGTTAGGTATTGGTGCATCATTGCAGCTAGACTGTGGGTAAACACCCCTGGAAGGGTTACCAGCATCGTTATGAGGCATGGATTCCATAGAAACCTTCCTACACGCGTCTTCATACTGTGTCACCGCCACCACGTTAGACCCCGGCTGAGTCGTCCGATCCACTTCTTTGGAACAAAAACTCGATAAACTTGGCTGTCGGACGCTTGAGGAGTAGTATGGGGGGCTGCATTATCCATGGTACACATAACAACACTATCCTGGTTTCTAGTCACCACGGGCTCAATTGTGGGGGCTGCATCGCCCTTAGTTCCTCAACCAGACGCCAAAAGAAGGGTGTGCAGGACTCCCCAAGGGGAAACTTAGATAAGAGAGTCTACGATAAAGACATACCTAAGCAATCAGAACCAATGAATCTCAAATAACTTCTCACCTCTAAGTCCACCTCGTCCCCATCAAAATCTGGCTCATTGCGGTCAACCCACTTCAAAGTGAAAGAGTGTTTCACAATCAATCCTCACAATACATGATAGATGTAGAAAGCTATAACTAAAATGCAAGCCAATACACTTACCAAACCCCGCCCACCTAGAGTCGCTATCGGAACCCCAACGGATGGTTCCATACAAACTGCTTGATCACCTACAACGGCTTGACTGCCTTCATTCACAATAGGCTGTGATAGGATCAATGCTTAGCAAAGGTAATGCAATTTCGTTTAATCATAGTTCAATAATCATACAAACATTCAACAAAACTTATCGACTCGTCATTCTTTAGACTCCACCTTAGCTGACGGGAAGCCCTTTTCTTCAATCGCCTGCTTGAGAAGCGAATCGTAACACCACCTAGGGAGGGTGACACATTCACAAGCTTCACAGGCTCCAACACTAGACCAACATCACTCCCAAGGGCTGTCGCTAAAACATCTCGGCTGGCTATAGACCCACCCACGATAGTTGGGGCTGGAGAACTGTAATCACCTTCATGAACCTATACCGGAGCCGGATCAGAAGGTGATGGTACACTGCCAGGACGAAAGGAGCGAAGCACCCTTGCAGACCTATCCCTCTTCACCGGAGGAGCGTGACTACAACTTTTACTCTCGATAACCGGTCATTTCCTAGAACGTTTGGACGGTGATCTCTTCAGTGAATTAGAGCGAAGAAGAGTTATTCCCGCCCCTCGGCAAGTAGCATGGCCTGGGGGAGGGGCCGGCACATGGTAGGCTCGTGAGTTTGCCCACAATAATTCCTGGAACTCGATGAGCAGTGAGCAGAGGTATGACAGATAGAGCAACTTACACACTTGCATTTTGCCATAACCAACAATTGAAAACTAAGCACACCCCGGGAATGCTAGATTGTGACACTGAACCCAAAATATGTCTTCTGTAAGGTTTCTCAAAAACTGGTCGCTTATGTCGTGGTACCCAAATTGCTAGAGCACCCAGTCTGGATGATAGATAGAGAGATGTGATTCACCTAAGCGGTCCAAATATGCAATAACCCTAGGCAACAAAATTACTCGTGCCATTCTCACAACAACACTTCCCATCTCAAGAGCACAATGGTTATCCCCACCCTCCGGGACAAGCACGCCAATGCAGAAAGGCACAACATGGCGGACCGTGCGAGCATATGGTCTCCATATATATCTGTTCAAAGAGGCCAATTTCATACTAATCTCATTCATTTAAAAATTTTTGTGCCTCTTTGCGTGAAGCCACTGTTTACCCCTGCACACTTCCAAAACCTTCTCCTCTGATTCATTACCATTGAGAGTAGCAATCTGAAGGTGGAGAGGATGAAGAATTGGCGGCCTCACATTGAGATCAAAGTGTTCACAGATGAACATCCAAATAAACAGAGCGAAGACGTAACTCACGTGTCTCTTACAACTAGGGTCGTTTAGCTACTGAACAGTGTCATCCAGCTATTTGTACAAATAGCCAAGAAACATTGACGCTAGGGAGAGTTGATACCCGATAGCAGCAATGACAGCCAGGGGGATCAAAACGGTGCAGAGACAGTAGTCTGGCATCCCTGGAAACAAGAAGCAGGGAGCCACGTATAGAATATAGGCAGCAAGGTGGCATTGAGAGCCTGCACCTCATACCATGACATTCTCATCGCCGCGACACTCGAACCAGTAAGCCATCCATTGATCTAGTGGCATTTTGCCCCGCGAAGAGGATCGGTCCACCAATGCCTTGTAGGGGGAAACCTCCCCAATAAGCTCCGAACAAAGCTCCTTCAACTCCGGCATGATGGACTCGATATGTTGCAAATGCTCTACAGTTATCGCACCCCCAATCGGCAATGCTAACAATGCCACCACATCCTCTACTGTAATAGTAAATTCGCCAAACAAACCAACGAAAATATGTGTACATGGACACCAATGATTCAGCAGGTGCCCTACATACTTAACACCTTCCTGGCCTGGAAGATCAGTGCAGTAGTTTACAAACCTAAAAAGCCTAGCATCCTAAAGCGTTCAGCAATACATAGGATTTTCCAAAATGAATCGCGTCCAAGTAGTATAATTGGTTGAAGACTTTGACGCATCGGTTCGCGGCTCTTGGCATTTGTATGACATGGAAACCTCCGTGGTTTTGCAAAGACACATCAACCCGGTACCAGTGACAACATCAAATGAACCGTTTTGCAAAGACACATCAACCGCTTCCCTCTCTATTAGCAATGACGAAGTGTCAACCTGTCTGACGAAATCTTTAAAGAAGGAATCTGGACTTCCTTGTCGAGTAGCCATGAAGACAGATTGAGTAACCTGAAAATGATACAAAGGAGAAAAGTTTCTTCTCGCCTATCAAATAGCCTTCCAATGGTTGAATGGGGGAGATAATAGCAACAACCGCAAATAAAGCGAGAGTAGCCCGCCTGCCCTGTTTTATAATAACCATGAGCGTAGAGTACTAAACGGCGCTGGAGAAGATGGTAAGATGCCTGCACAACACCCGAAGCAATGCATCGTGAATAAGTAAGCTCACGAAATTACCCAAAAGTCCCTTTCGGAGGTGAGACCAATGAGGCGCATTTAATGCAAATGCGTCATCCCATACCGTAATAGCAATGGATAGTAACCATCGCCATATCATATCAAATTTGAAACCCGATCCACACATGTGACTAAATCACAGTAATCTCGGATTAGTGACGGAAAGTAAATCATTATTGGGTGCCACATGGATTTTCCTCACAAAAAACTCTTGTTGCTAACCCTCGAAGATACGACGATGCCCAATCAGATTGCATGCACTGGACAAAAGGACACACACGATACTAATTTAATCATCGTACATGAAAGCCTACTGCCCACATGCTACCGGTAGTTTGAAAATGACTAGCGGCATGACCGCTATACACAAAGGGGCCGGTGAGGCCTCGACAATGATAATGGGTTGAAACCGTATCAGAGCTAACTACGACCCACCCAGATATGGTACACACACAACACAACTAATCAATAACACTAAATACACAACACTTCGTTGGGTTCATTCAAAAATCGGTGTACATTATCAAAACAAAAACAAAAAGCATATAATATAAAAGTTACAATGCAGCCCATTCATTCCTCGCCGCTTCTATACCCCCAAGTAGAGGTCCCCGAGTTGCATATGCTGTTAACTCGCTAATCTCTGCCTCGCACTCTGCCACCATTTGACATTGCCGAGCACACTGCTCCTCAAGGTCCGTGAGGTCTCTGGCTGCCACAGCTCGCCTTGCTTCCACAACCTCCATACGATGATGCGGTTCTCAACTTCTATGACTTGAAAGCCGACACACCACATAATTTGATCGTGGGGGAGGTTAATTATCTCTGACATCATACCTGCGAGTGTGTTCAACACTAGACTAACAATGCAAGCAAGCAGTTCAATTGGGGGCAGCCAACCAGACCGGACAATCATCTATACGAAAGTCACTATTTCCTGTGTTACTAAAAATTGGTCCCCTAGACGAACACCCCAAACATGAAACCAGTCAATGACTTTGTACCCCAAAGGGACAATTGAGCTATCAAGCGCAAATCGGACTCAGACAACGTTGTGGAATAGGGCATAAGACACCCTTTTATAAACTACCATGACCCAATGACAAGGGGAGCCAAACAGGCACGTTCAGATGGATTGCCGCGAACAATGACACATTACAACTCATAAATAAAACCCAAAGGGAGACGGGGCACCGCGCAACACCTATAGAGATTTAATTATGTACCCAACACCGTCATTTAAAATTTCAAAACCCCAATGTCACACGTGTCACTTCTTACATCTAACTGAGGACTATGATGATTGTGGCTGCAACTTAGCCACTACATACTCCCTAATCCCACCATCCAACACCTTCTCTCCCAACTACTATTTCATTGTCTTTTGATGATTTTTCTTTCCTGACAATAGTGAGAGGGAGTGGTGGCTAGACCACACAAGCAACACTAACTGCCATCAGAAATCAAATCACCAAAAGACAGGGGGCTGAACCTTCAATCATCATGAATTACCAAGTGCGTGCATAGGGAGCATGTGGTTTACACAAAAACCCAAAACAAGGAGAAATACTAGACCCAACGTCGGAAAGACAAAAGACAATGTGCTTATCGACAAGTTCCCACTTACCAATAAGGAGGGGGGCTAATGTAGGTATGTACAACTCACTCAAACCCTCAATGAACACTCATATACCAAGAGTAACACCATAGAAACACTCACGAACAGCTTACGATCAACCCCCGTGTTGTGATGAACCTACGGCTCACGCCATCTTCGCGATGAACCCACAACATGTTAAGTTAAACTACTATAAACCCATAGCCTGTGAACCTGCTTCGGACAACGGGTCAAAGAGGACAGTAGGTCAAGCCCATGACGAGGCTCGCGTGTGCCCGGACACATGCGAACCCATGGCAATAAAGCACTTTGCGAAACGCCATGAGGCATCGACGAAACATCAACCTTCAAAGGGTGACATCATCATCGACCGCATAGGTTTAGTCATGATGCACAAAAAGGTAGTAGCACATGTGAGTAATGAGGAATCTTGAAGATAAGGAAAGCCGATCCTTGAAAAGATCTTCATGAGACACGTGGCAGTGCCCATTAGCGCATCTAATGATTGCCAACAAAGAATGTACTTCCTTTCCCGATACTGAGTGAAGATCATCATCTCCTACCTTTCAGGATCTCGGGATTTTCTTGATAAATAAAGGACCTCCCTCACATTAGAGGTCATCAAACCCCAAGCATTCCACTACTGATACCCTCGAGCCCCTATAACCCTCTCATTTTTTCTCTAACCCCATACCAAAAGGCCTTTATTCCCTATAGAGACTCTCCTTCGTCTTTCGAAGAGAGACCACTTCCAATCCAGCCTAACACCTCCTCCCAACACCCTCAAATTTATAAAATTATAAATTAGCCACACAACCATCATTCCATCCAATGCATCCATCAAATCAAAATCACTAGGATATAATCAACTAGCAAATCCCACCACAAATCTATGACAATCAATCGTAAAAACATAAAGGTCCCATTTTGATGGCCTTGAACAACTACCAAGGTTGACCATTTCTTTCTCAGATCAAAACCATCCACTTGACTCCTCATCGTAATCTATGCATACCCACCAAATTTTATCCCAAAATTTTCCCTTTTGACCCACCATTAAGCCTAGATCCAATTTCAGCAAATCTCATTGATAAGAGCTCATTATCCATCATCCCAAATTCATTTGACCAATCAGACCTCATCACTATATTTAGAAACCCAAAAAACCTGAACATGTGAAATTTCATGACCAAACTCCTTCATTTGACCGGTAAACAAGTAAGACTCCATTCTGGGTCGTTTTATTAACTAATAAACCATTGACCCAAAATAAATATGTCAATATACACCTTTGATCAAATATTCATTATTTTCATCAAATTTAGGACGTTCGAAAGTGCCTACCCACCAAATTCCATCACAAAATTCCCCTATTTGACCGTTCATCAAACAAAGATTCTATTTCAGCAAAACTTATTGATATAAACTTGTCAACCATAGATCTCCATCATCCCTACCCTTTTTGGCCAATTGGACCTCACCATTGTGTTTAGAGACCCATAAAACCCCAACATGTCAAATTTCACAACTTAATTTGCCCATTTGACCATTAAACTAGGAAGATGTTATTTCGACGCATTATATCGAATTGCCACCTCATCTGTCCCAACCTGACACTTCAAAAGGATAATGGCTGATGTCAAAACCATTCTTGATGTGTTCAAACGCTTGGACCAATGGAACTGAGCCTAATAAGCTTAAAAAGCTCAAAATGCCAAAGATACCCTCACTTAAAACTAAAAAAGACAAAACCACTTTTACATTTTTTGCCACTAACAGCCCCAAATACAAGATTTCCATGACAGGCACACACCAAGCTACCATTGGACGCACAAAAACCATAAAAACCACCCCCAGTTGAAGATAAAATTTCAGCAAGTAGGAAAGGTTAACTAAGCACCTTTTCCCATAAAAAATCTTTGCCCATTTTCCTGTAAAAAAAACCTTTTGAAGCCCAAGCTCTTTGATGGAATGAATTTCAGAACTCTCCCCTCCTTTTTCTCTATAAATATTGATCCCATTGGAAAAGGATATTTACTTATCCCAAAGTCCTTGAAGATAAAGCCTCAAATATGCTTCCTCTATTTTCCAGATTGAAAATTTAAAGCCTAAAGTATTCACCCCAACTCAATAGGTTGTCCAAATTTTATTTGAACTTTTTCTAGTTATTGGGAAACTCTTATCAAGGTTGCACACATGAGGTAAGTCTCTCATTCCACCATTTTTCTAAGTTTGAATTCATAATCTCTATTTTCAATTTAGTTCTAGGTTGCTTAAAGTCCCAAAACCATGGGAAACATGCATTCATAATTTCCTCCATATTGAGAAAAAGAGGTAAAGAGGTGAGGGTCTTAGGGAATTCAGTACCTAAGACCTGATAACATCTCCTCAAATCAATTCTGGGTGAATTTGGAAGAGTTTTTGCCTAATTTTTGGAGCTCTAAATATCCTTTTTCAATGGTGTTTTGTTTGATTTTAAGCTTGAACTATTCCCGTATGGAGCTACTACAGCAGCTTGGAGAGAGTGCAAACCCTGATATTCACTTTGTCTGACAAAGGGGTCGATCTTATCACTATGATCACCCAATCAAGTAATTTCCCAAATTGCTCTAACATGCCTAGATATTTTAACCCGTGATGGATCTCATTGGTTGCACATCAAAGGCAGCCTGGTCCATTACTTATTGCAGTATCATAATAAAGTTTGGGGTTATGTGTAACTTTCCATTTTTGCCTATCTATCTCTAATGTCTAGGACATAATTGGAAATTGGTCTAGGTTTAGTGTTTCTTATAAACACCCACTAGTTGTTCTTGGGGTCTAACCTTAGCACTAAGATAAGCTCCTCCAACTATTTGGCAGCACACCGGTGTCCACCTTACCAGTATAAACTCCCCAAGTTTATCCAATGGCTAAGAACATTCTAAACTAACTCATAAGTGTCCAATTTAAGGGGTAAAACATAGGAAACATACCAATATAAGCATGAAACAATTATGTACTTTATTCATTTATAGATAAATGCTTGTGTACATTAGTCTAATTAGAGCTAAGGGCATACACTGTCTAACATTTTGGGTAGGCTCTATTGAGATCTCGGAAGTCAATGTAGCACCTAAGAGATGACAGAGGAAAAATGTAAGAGTTTTCATCACGCGATGAGCACTTTAAAAGTGAAGGGTCATAGGGACTAACCTTAGTTGATTGTTCTTTTCCTTGACCGGTACAACATTCGCTAGCCACTGAGGGTGTGCAATGGGCTTTATGAGTCCTACTTTTTGGAGCCTCTCTACCTCTTTCTTGATCTTTAGTGCTGCCTCTGGCTTGAAGACATGCTAGGGCTTATTGATAGGCTTGTGTTTTGGGTTGACGTACAATAAGTACTTGACAAGAGCTAAGTCTAACCTCAACATCTGGTCATACAACTAGGCAAAGATGTCTTGGAATTTTCCCAAGTGTAGGGAGAGGGTGAGTGCGGCACTTAGTGGAGCATCTAATTCTATGGGAGGGGAGGGTAGACCACCTTTTAGAAATTCTATCAGTTTTGTTATTATTATCTGGTAGCATGGTATAGATGTACAGAGGTCTTTTATCCGTTTGCTCTGTGGCTAGGTTGATTTCCTCTAGCGGTTCTTCCATCGCTTCTAATCTTGCATGTGCTTAGGTGGTGAATGGACTTCATCATAATATTCAAGGATTTCCCCTGGTATGTCCTGTTAATTATCCCTTTGTTATCAGTTTTGTCCTTAAATATCTCGGTCTTTTTATGCGATGAGTTTTGTACCTTGTTCGTTGCTAGTTGTGTTTGGAGTGCTACAATTTCTTAATGCGACAAGAGTGTCCCAATGTTACCCATATTGTTTTGTTCATTATGGAGTGGTGGTGAGGGCATTATGAGTTCAGCTTTGTTTTTCTAAACAATAATATTTATCAAAAAGGAAATATATCATTATACATGTATTCTATCCATAACATCAGTTTCAATAATTCATTCTAAGAAAATTCCTCATACCTTCGATGTTATTTTCTTTCTGAAGGGGACCTCATCCTCTTCCATGATCATGTAGTAGCTCTTCCCGTCTCCATCTGTTATACAGACATAGCACTAACACTTTTTCTTTTCCATGGTGGTTGCATCAAGTTTGGCTTTTCTTAGGAGTTCCACCACTTTGACCTTTGCTACTTGTGTTTTGCCATCTTCAGCCAAGTCCGTGTAATAAATCACATCTTGTAGGTATGCCTCCGACCTACCTATCAAATGGGACCTTAGTTACTAGGATCCTGACTATCTTTCCTTTGTGTTTTTCTTTTATGCATTGGTGGTAGTTGGATGGTACCAGTGCCAAAGCATGTATCAGCGATCGTCCGAGTAGGGCGTGATATGTTGTTCTTCCTAAAATTATCTAGAACTTTGATTCTACAAGGAATGGGCCAATGGCCACAAGGAGTGTGAGGGATCCCCTGGTGGCAGACATGTTCCCATTGAAGTTTGTGACTTTGATGGACAAGTCATTGATTTCTTCTTCCTCTATCTTCATCAACTTCAATGTGTGCATAGATATCAGGTTTATAGAACTCCCCTTTTCTACCAATGATTGTTTCATCTCGTACCCCTTATTTTTGCTATTATGTATGGGGGCTAATTATCATGAGGGTTACTGGCCAGCATATCCTCAGCCGTAAAACTCAATGTTCAAGTTGATCATGTGATGAGGCTCTAGGGGCCTGTCTAAATGCTTCTACCAATTCCCGTATGGCGATAGTTTGCATAGTGCTACTCACTCATTATTTGTTGAGGAAGTGTTGCAGTTCTTAACTTTGCTCAAACCATGTACCAACATGTCTACAATAGTGCCATCCCGAGCTACAACACTTACCATGGTATGGGGACTGGTGTCAACTTGCTCGAGCTTGCTGATGTGCAGATAGAGGATTGGTGTTAACTTGCTCGAGCTTCCATTTGACGAATTCGTCTAACTTGTCCTTCTAGGCAAACAGGTGTTAGAGGGTGAAGCAATCCATTAAGTCATGGTGTGGGGACTGGTGGTAATCGCACCACCTTGGCCCATGTCTATCTTTCTCAAGATTCACACTGATAGGTGGCGCAAGTAAGTTGATGACCCAGTCTCCCACTAGTTTGTTCATGATCATGATTACTTCATTTTTTGTTACGCGAGGGGGTGATGACAATGATCTGTTGCCTTACAACCTTTGTCTATCGGGTCAAAAGTATGGAGCACAGCTGGATCCCCTAGTGTTCCATGGTTTTCGGTCAATAACATATTCCTCTTGCCACTGATACATCAGTCTAGGACTGGCTTGTTGTGTCTCGGGCATAGTAATGGTTCTTGTAGTTCTCTCAGCACATTTCCACAATTGGCTAAATGTTTCCAGTTTAATGTTTTCTATCTCGACCCTATAGGTCAGATGCATCCCTAAATGCACTATTCCATGAATCCTTTCTCCATTGCATGCTCATTGAACACGACATAGGTAAGGTTTTGGAAATGCATGACATAAGTCAAAAGATCCTCCCCCAGCCATTGTCTAATGTTTCAAAGGTTAGCTAATGTTAATCTCCACTCCAGGGTGAACTATTTAGGCAGGAAATTTGTTGTGAGACTACCCCAAGAGTCTAGGCTTCCTAGGGTCATGTTAACAAACCATGAATATGTCAATCTAGTGAAGGACTTAGAAAACTTTCGAACCTTTAAATCTCTATCCAGAGCGAAAGCTCCCAAGGCATCTTTGAATTTTCTTACATGCTCTTGAGGGCATCCCTTTTGCCCATCATACTGTGGCCACTGTTGCGGGGGAGTGTACCCAATAAGATACAGCTTAAGCAAGATGTGATTCGAGTAAGGTTTCTAAAGAGTGTAGGCAGATTAGGACTTACCCTAACTCTCTTCTATGAGGCCCTATACATATTCTCGAATCTACATCCTACTCATGGGCACTCCATCCTTGAAGGATGAAGATGGTATAAGACTCAGGTTGGGGGTTGTAAGTAGGCTTAAGATTTTATAGAAGAATGGATTAATGGAATTCTAAGATGGTGGATTGTTAGAGTTCTCGTATCCCATGTAGTTTTCCTCCTCCCATTTTTGTAGAGGTGAACTCAAGGCTATACGGAGAAGAGTTCAAAAGAGGACTTTTCTTATTGAGGAAGGAGATCTTTGTCTTCACGTCAACCATCAGACATACACCACTGGAGTTTCGCCATGTGTCCAGTGAGATCCTCTGAGAATAAAGTTTCTTTTTTCCTAAGGATTCTCACATAGCACATGCTGGCTACGTCCCTTTATGTGTTCCCTCGAGACCATGTGTCAAGGACAAGATCTTAGTCTAGTTGACGTGTTTGAATGTCTCATTAATTGTCCTTGAGGCACCTCATCATAGCTGGTTGTAACCGGAATAAGCATAAGTCGCCTGTGAACAGATATCGCCAATTCATCATGGCATGAGTTGTTATTCTATGCTCACCGCAAGATGTTGGTAGTGTATTGAGTTCATCACAGAGCTGCAATATCATTTTGTACCCATTGTTGGTCTCGAATAGCACACTATGCTCATCCTAGGTACCAGAAGGGTTTTTATGCTCATTACAAGTGTAGGTGGTTTATATTACTTCAACAAAGTATCATCGTGCTATTATAGAGGTGTCTCAGTTGCTTAGGCACTTCAGGCATCTCTAATCACCTTATTTATTCTAACTGCTCTATCCTTTCTCGCTGGGACTTCTTTATGTAGTCTTTGTTTAAGGCTTCCATTGTAATTCTGGTAATGACTAACTACATGTACTTACACCTGGTGAAATGATAATCAATAGTTGGCAAATGCACAGTCAATCCACCTATACAGAAGTTGTATCAAGAATTTTAGTTTGTTAGTTGGAAGTATAGAAGACTAAGTGAGAAAAGTGTGTTGTTAGAAATAAAATTTCCTTATAGTTTTACCATTAGATCTGTAGACTTGTTTTGTGAGATATGAAATTAGATGGTCTAGACTCAAGTTTCCATGTAAGATAATATAATTTATGATTTTCCTTTTGGTATCATCAATCCAAGTAGGATTTAGGAAGAAGATTTAAAAAACTTCACACCATATACAACATTTTTTTTTTATTTTTTTGCAAATACTAATAAACAAGTAGAAAAGAAAACTTTTGTTGGTTGGAATTATCGAGATCCCCTCTCGCTTCCTTTCAACATTCCATCCCTTCCCATTCAAAAACTTGATTTAAGTGTTTGATAGTGACTTTGTCCTCCATGGAAAAGGCACATAACCGAGAGATTTCAGGCCCCAAGGATTAGGAGAGGGAAGGTATTAGGCACCCCTCTCTCCAAGTTGTTGTAGCAGCCCATTATGGGAGTAATTCAGGTTCAAATTCTGGCAAAACACTAATTAGTAGGATTGCTAAAAGCTCTTGAAATTTGGCAAAAACGTCCCCAACTTTATCCAGAATTGATTTGAGGTGATGTTATCGGGTCTTAGGTACTGGTTTCCCTAAGACCCTCAACTCTCTACCTCTTTTTCTCAGTCTAGAGGAAGCTAGGAATGTAAGTTTCCTAGGATTTTAGGACTTTAAGCAATCTGAAACTAAACTAAAAGTAGAGAGATGGCGGGGAGAGGTTTACCTTTCGTGTACGACCTCGAAAAAAACTTTCCATGAAATAAAATGACTTTAAATGAAACTTGAGCAAGGTAGGAGTTGGGCTGAGCATTTCTAGTGTTAAGTTTGGAAGGCAGGGGATGAGGCTTGAGCTTGGCTTTAAGGATTTCAGGATTTCAAGCAGAATGGGTATATTATAGAAGTTGGAAAACTGCCCCCCTCCCCCTTCAAGCTCAAGTTGGACCTCTATTTACAAAGAAAATGGAGGGAGATGGGTTTGAAATTCACTCAAATGTTTGTGACTCAGCGGAGTTTTTCACTAAAATAGGCAAAGATTTTGAGAGAGGAGGGTCTGTAGTTGACCTTTCTCTGTGTAACAATTTTTCACAAGTTTGGAGGTCTTCTCATGGATTTCCTATGTCCAATGAGGTATTGGGGCTTGCCCGATGTTGCAGTCCCATATTTGGGGCTGACAATTGTTAGATAGTGTATGCCCTTAGATCCAATCAGATTGATGTACATTATGTCATTTATTGTAAATGAATAAAGTGCATAATTGATTCACGTGATTTGGTATGTTTCTGTGTAATACCCTTAAGATAGACACTAATGAGACTCATGTTAGTTTAGAATCTTCACAGCCGTTGGATAGATCTGGGGAGATTTATCTTGCCAAGGCTGACACTGATGTGCTAACAAGTTGGTTGGGGTGGGTTGTCTCAACTGCCAGGGTGAGACCTGAGGTGCATGCAGTGTGGGTTTTCTTGAAACCCTGAACCAGGCTGAAATTCCAGTATTGCCCTGGACCTTGGAGATAGATGGGCAAAATTTGAATGTTACACCTAACCCCTAGACTCAATTATGATACTACACAAGGTGTCAGATTGGGCTGTCTTTGATGTGCCAACTAGGGAGATCCTTAGAGTAAGTCAAAACCTAGTTATGTTGGGACAGTCCGAGAATTCATCTGAGTGGGTAATCATAGTGAAAGGATCAGCTCCTTTATCGAACAAAGTGAATGATCGGGGATGCACTCTCTCTAATGGAAACCTAAACTTCCGACAGTTGATTTCAACCGTTGAAATTTGTTTTTGTAAAATATATTTATATAAAGATATACATATATATTATGTTTTCAAAATGTTTGCAAAAGGTTTTAATTCCCGGGATCCATGTGGGTAGAGAGTGCAGCACTGTTCCTTGCAACCAAGGGAGAGGTCCTCTCTTGTCGGGCAGTGTTTGATCTGTTAGACAATTATGCCCTTTAGCTCCAATCAAATTGATGTACCTTTTTGACATTTATTGTGAATTAATAAAGTACATAATTGATTCATGTCATTGTGGTGTGTTTCTGTGTAATACCCTTAAAATGGACACTTAATGAGACTCATGTTAGTTTAGAATCTTCATAGCCGTTGGATAGATTTGGGGAGATTTATCCTACAAAGGCTGACACTGATGTGCCACCAAGTTGGTTGGGGTGGCTTGTCTCAGCTACCTGGGTGAGACCTGAGGTACATGCAGTGTGGGTTTTCTTAAAACCCTGAACCGGACCAAAATTCCAATATTTCCTTGGACCTTGGAGATAGATGGGCAAAACTAGAATATTACACCTAACCCCTAGACTCGATTATGATACTACACTGGGTGTTGGATTTGGCTGCCTTTGATATGCCAATCAGTGAGATCCTTAAAGGGGCTCAAAACCTGGGTATGTTGGGACAGTCCAAGAATTCATCTGAGTGGGTGATCATAGTGATAGGATCATCCCCTTTTTTGGATAAAGTGAATAATCGGGGATGCACTCTCTCTGATGGGAACCTAAACTGTCGGCAGTTGATTTTAACCATTGAAATTTGTTTTACAAAATATATTTAATTCTCGGGATACATGTGAGTAGAGAGTGTGACACTGTACCTTGCAGCCGAGGGCAAGGTCCTCTCTTGTTAGGTAGTGTTTGATCATTATGGGCTGAGAGGTTAAGTATAAGACCAGTGAGAGTAATACCTGATGGGCTAATCTTGCATCTGCCCATAGTCCTTGGGTTTTCATAAGGTGGGTGGACCCAAGGGCCATTTAGTGTAAATGTTGGGCCCATTAAGAGCCCATGGTGATGAACTCAGGGGTTCATTGTCTCTTACAGTGAATTCGGCCAGGCCTTGTAACAAAGGCTGGGCTGAACCCATGTGGTTGATGTGTAGATCAATGTTTGGGACCCACGCCATACAAGGACAGCCAACTGTGTAGCAAGTTAAGAGGTTAAGTGAGCACATAGACTTAATGGGCCTAAAGCCCATTCGAACTGGCTTAATAAGATTAATTAAATAAGGGGCAGTTCTGGGATTTGGATTAGTAGATAGGATAAGGGATTATCCTTATCCACTCAAAGAGTATAAAACTAAATAAAGATTTTAATCAGGAAACTCCTAATTTGATTAGGAAGGCTAATCTTTATGTGTACATAAGATAAGGGATTATCCTTATCACTTAAATAGAGTCCAAATCCAAATAAAGATTTGGATTAGGAAACACCTAATGGGATTAGGAGAGTCTCTCTTTAAGGCTATAAATAGGAGAGCAGGGTGAACCTCCAAACACACTCACAGTCTGTTGAATTAAGAGAGAAGACAACTCATAGTTTGATTGCTCCTGTCTTTTGCACTTTTCTTCCTGTCTGCCCCTACCCAGTTCGATCTCCACCTGTGGGAGTGATTAGGAATCGTTCTTGATATTTCTTCTTGCTAGAAGAGGCAATTGAAGTTGTGCTCACCAGCCCTTTACTACATTCTTGCTGAAGAATTTGGTTCTTGCTGAAGAGTCATCCTGCTTATTCTGCTTCACCTCACATTGTATCATCTTCAACAGGGAATGTGATTCTCAGATGGGAGAGAGGGAAATTTTTGAAATTTCGCCCAACCTTTCTTCAGGGTTCGCCCATCCATATGATTCATCTCTCATCCCTTCAGTGGTATCAGAGCCAGGTTCAAATCTTGAATCAAATTAAACCGGATCTGGAACTGCACAAATGGGCAGTAGGCATTCTACCCGATTTGCGTAGTTAACATTTTTCTGGGAAATTGGTTACTAGTTTTTGAGGAATTGATCTGAAATTAAATCTTTATAAATCTGATTTATATTTAGAATTGTTCTATATATTTTTCTTGATTTTTTGGTTGTTTGTATGGTGGAGATCGAATTCTTCAATGGCGCAAGAAATCTGCGCACCTACTGTTCTATTCATTCTTGGTCTGTAATTAATTTTTTTTTAATTTTTAGACAGAATGTATAGAAATTTAAATATGATGTAATATTAATAGAAAAATAGGTTCTCTATTTTATTTCATTCGATGATGAAGCAGATTACGTAGAGCAGAAATTTTCGCAGATTTGTGTTCAGCCATCTGTGATTTTTTGGAAATTGCATATTGTGATCTAATCTTTGTTTTGCAGGGTAGCAGTCTTACGAACAACCCTCCTACTAATTCTTGATTGTATTGTATCAATTATTTAATTTTAGATCATCATTCTTGATTTGAATCTTGAATTAAACATCAAACCCTAGACCCATTCAAACTAGATTGGACCAAATTGGTTAGACCAAATCTATGGTTCGATGGGGTTGTTCTCAGCCCTAAAATTTCATAAGGAGTTGATGATTAATTGCAAGATGCAATTTGGTCCACATATGTAAAGCCCAGTTTTAATCTGTTAAAACTGCTTTAGCCCAATTCCGCATAAATGCTATATGGGTCGAACCGCTCTTTGCAGTTCAGCCCATATACCTAGATAATATTATTTGATAAATATTATGGGCTTTAAATGGGCTTTACATATGGGTTTTACAGTTATTTAATTGATTGGATCAATTATCAATTTCATGCATGTGATGTATGAATGTGTGATGTGCTACGTTCATGGGCCATAAGTACTTGGCCCATGCTGATTCGATAGTGGCTCTTGCGCACACCATGGCTGAATGCACATCTTTGCCATGGTGTCCTTAAGATCATTGGATGATCTCCCTTCGTGGTGGGCCCTAATGTGAATAAAATTTATCATATTTTTATCCCCAATTACTCATTCTTTTACAGTGAATTATCACTTAATTGGACTCATTACTCTTGTATATCGATTCAGGGCAAGCAAGAAGGCAATTGGAGGAAAACAATGCTAATCGGATGATTTTGCACAGTTTCGGCACCATTCAGTAATCGTGGAATAACTCTCAACTCCGAACTCCGATTGGGATAATTCAAGATGAAGTGGAAAGATAAGGGAGAATTCCACAACTCTCATGTTTTCGTCTTTCATAGATTCCATCTGAATCGAGGTCAAAATTTGGCCCGAAGTCGGAGAAAATTCGTAGTAAAGCCCAGTTCACAGCTGAAGCCCAATTCGCAGGAGAGCCTTGTAGCGGCTCAAGTTATTAAAGAGCCCAACTCGAATTCAAGAATAAAGAGCCCCATCAGATTTAAATTTCAAATGTAATTCTAGAAGGATAAGAAGATTGAGATTAGATCCCTAGATAAGAGATAGGATAGGATTAGTTCAGAACCAATTAGGACTTTCTAATTTTGAGGATAATCTCCTAAAGGGAGTTGGAAAACAGCCCTTCCCCTAAAGCTAAGCTATATAAAGGGGGGGGGGGGGGTGGATTAGCTTCAGCATTCAATCAATTCAGAAGATCAGTCCATCCATCTAGGAAGCAAAGCAAGAAGGAGTCGACAACCATGAGCGGCTAAGCTTTTCTTTTCTGATTCAAGGGGGATTTTCGATTCAATTGTGTCATCATGAGGTTCTGTGTTTAATTTTAATTCTTGCTTTTAATTCAAGTATTCGTTGATTCTTGTGCATGTTCTTATGGATGTTAATGTTAATTAGTCTGACAAATTAATTAACATTGATCTTTCTACTGCTATCCACAGTTCGATGATCCGTAATTGTCACGAATAGTGGTACAAGTAGCAATTAGGTTATTATCTTTTTGGGTCAATTGTTCGTGACAGCCTTTGACCAATGTATTGGCATGTTTTAACCTAAGAGGAATCAACGGAACAAGATTCGATAATTGCAGCTATCTCAATTATTGTTATTTTGGTTTAACTGTTTTCACAAAGGTTATTGCTATCATTAATTGATATGGAATGCTATCGTACCCAGTCGATTAATGATAAGTGTTGATCGAATGCTGGGTTTGGTCAACTAATTCAGGAAAACACGAGGTTTATTATGGCTATCCTAATAAATCCTAAGGTTAAATACTTGAATTGCAAGACTGCTGAAGTTTACCTATGATTGATGACCAATTGACTCAATTCGAACCTTTAGATCAGAATTCGGAAAGACTGAATTTTCCTTGTTAATTTTTATTTGCTACTTTGCATTAATTGTTATTTTAGAAATTTAATCATTCAAATTTTCCACTCTTTAAATTGCACATTCGGCTGAGAAATTACTAGCTCCCTATGGGATTCGACCTGGTACCACTGTTACTACAAATTTATTGTAGGGTGGGACTAGCATTAATTTTGAGGGCTTCGACAACCCGTCAAATTTTGGCATCGTTGCTAGGGAGCTAATTTAATTTCTTAGCTTTGTACCTTTTGTTTGTGTTAACCTCCTTTGTTTTATGACTCGTGCTTCTCACCAAGGTGAACTAGAATATAACCCTGAAATTGAGAAGAGCACCCATCGGTAGAGAAAGGTGGCGAAACAAAGGAAGGACCGTTCACCTCCACGGGTGAATTCTGATATTGATTTGACAACTTGTGATCGACCCATTTTCGAAGAGGAAGAAAGGATGGCTGATAGGGAAAGAACACTAAGAGAGTTAGCTGCGCCAATCATGAATCAACAGCCTTTATGCATAATCTATCCCACTCTCGAGGTAGCTTTTGAACTTAAATCGGGTTTGATTCAATTGCTTCCTATTTTTCATGGCTTTCCAGGTGAGGACCCTCATATGCATCTTAAAGAGTTCCATGTCATCTATTCGAGCATGAAACCCTAGGGTATGACTGAGGATCAGGTAAAACTTATAGCTTTCCCTTTTACTTTATGAGATAAAGCCAAGGGCTGGTTATATATTCTTCCTCTTGGTTCAATATGTACATGGGATGAGATGAATAGGATGTTTTTAGATAAATATTTCCCTGCATCGCGAGCTACAAATATTAGAAAGGAGATTTGTGGGGTTCGGCAGTTTAGTGGTGAGACACTATACGAGTATTGGGAAAGGTTTAAACAACTCTGTGCTAGCTGTCCACACCACCAAATACCTGAACTGCTATTAATCCAATACTTATATGAAGGACTCCAACCTATGGATAGAAGTATGGTAGATGCAGCTAGTGGAGGAGCCTTGGTCAATAAAACACCCGAAGCGGCTAGGGAGTTGATTTCCAACTTGGCCGAAAATTCCCAACAATTTGGAGCAAGAACAGATGGTGCTATCAGATGTGTTAATGAGGTAAGCCATTCTAATTTGGAGAGTCAAATATCTAATCTAACTACTTTGGTTCGTCAATTGGCTGTATGGAAATTACAAACAGCAAGGGTTTGTGGTATATGCTCGATTCCTGGGCATCCTACGGATATGTGCCCATCATTACAAGATGGTTCGATGCAGCAAGTTAGTGCCGTAGGAGGATTTCCGGGCCAACCTCAATGCAAGTATGATCCCTATTCTAACTATTACAATCCTGGGTGGAGGGATCATCCCAATCTGAGCTACGGAAATCTAGGAGGACCACAGAGATTCTAGCCCCAAGCTTTAAACAGACAACCTCTAGTTCCAGCACCTACCCAAGTTCAAAATCAACCCTCAAGTTCAGGTATGTCTTTTGATGAGATAGTTAAGGCTCTAGCGACTATCACTCAACAATTCCAATAGGAAACAAAGGCCAGCATCCAGAACTTAGGGAACCAAATCAGTCAACTTGATAGACGGTAGTCAATCCCAAGGAGAATGCGAGTGCAGTGGTGCTGAGAAGTGGGAAAGAATTACAGTCACAGCCTACTTCACCAAGGAAAGAGGACAAAGAGTAGAAAGAAGAGGAGGAACAAGTATCACATGAGAACTCCCATAAGGTAAAACCCGACCCCCCTCTACCTAAGATGTCTACTTCCATTGTGCCACCACTTCCTAGTAGGTTGGAAAAATCTAAGAAAGAAGAGTACGAGCAAGAAATCTTGGAGACCTTTAGGAAGGTGGAAATAAATATTCCCTTGTTAGATGCCATCAAGCAAATCCCCAAATACGCAAAATTTCTGAAGGAGTTGTGCACTAACAAAAGGAAGCTAAGAGGAGATGAGAAGGTAAAGGTTGGGGAGAATGTGTGAGCTGTCATCAAGAGGACCCTACCGGAAAAGCGTGCTGATCCAGGTATGTTTACTTTACCTTGCGTGATTGGCAATAAAAGAATTGAGCATGCCATGCTAGATTTAGGTGCATCCATCAATGTCATGTCATACTCAATTTATTGTGCTTTGAATTTAGGTCCATTGAAAGAAACTAGGGTTGTCATTTAGTTAGTTGACCATTCTAATGCTTACCCTGAAGGGATTGTTGAAGATGTTTTGGTGCAAGTTAATGACCTTATATTTCCAACCGACTTTTACATCTTGAAGATGGAGGAAGATACTATCACAAGTTCAGCCCCACTTCTATTAGGCAGGCCATTTATGAAAATGGCCAAAACCAAAATAGATGTGGATGAGGGTACCCTCTCCGTCGAGTTTGACGGCGAGATTGTTAAATTTAATATTTTTGAGGCAATGAAGTACCCCAATGAATGTCATTTGATTTGTTCAATTGACATTGTTGACTCAATTGTGCAGGAAATTTTTGGGGAAGGGGATATAAATGAGGAGCTCGAATTGAGTGCACAATTGAATATGAAGGAAGAGCTAGATTCATCATATGAAGCTTCGAAACTGATAATGGAACAAGAGGTAACAAATTCTAATATTCCATCATCATCTTCTCATAAGAAATTGTTGCCTTCTGTTTTGCAGGCTCCGAAGTTAGAGCTGAAGACCTTGCTAGATCACCTTAAGTATGCTTACTTGGGTGACAAAGAAACATTGCCAGTAATCATTGCAAAAGGGTTGACTGATGATCAAGAGGCACGGCTCATCAAGGTTCTGAAAGAGCACAAGGCGGCAATTGGTTGGACCTTAGTCGATATAAAAGGGGTCAGCTCCTCAATCTACATGCACGGAATTCTTTAGGAAGATGGTGCCAAGCCAGTCAGAGAATCGCAAAGGAAGCTCAACCCGACAATGAAAGAAGTGGTAAAGAAAGAAGTGCTTAAGTTACTAGATGAAGGGATAATCTATCCGATTTCGGATAGTAAGTGGGTGAGTCCAATACATGTTGTACCCAAGAAAACTAGGATCACTGTGGTAAGAAATCAAAATAACAAACTAGTCCCAATGAGGGTACAAAATGGCTGGCGTATGGTGATTGACTTTTGGAAACTTAGTTTAGCCACTAGAAAAGACCATTTCCCCTTGCCCTTCATAGATCAAATGTTAGAAAGGTTAGCCGGCAAGGCATTCTTTTGTTTTCTTGATGGATTTTTAGGTTATTATCAAATCATTATTGCTCAAGAGGACCAAGAGAAAATGACTTTTACTTACCCATTCGGCACTTTTGCCTTCAGACGGATGCCTTTTGGTATGTGCAACGCTCTAGGTACTTTTCAAAGGTGCATGATTAGTATATTTTCTGAATTTATTGATGTTAGACAGTTTATGTATGCCCTTAACTTCAATCTGATTTGATGTACTTGTTATTTAGTGGAAATAAATAAAGTGCATGTTTTGATTCATGTTGTTTGGTTTAATTCTGTGTAAAACCCTAAAATTGGACATTTATAGAGATTCATGTTAGTTTTAAATGTTCACAGCCGTTGGATAAGTCTGGGGAGATTTATCCTGCCAAGGCTGATGCTGGTGTGCCACCAAGTGTTGGGATGGCCTGTCTCAGCCATCAGGGTAAGACCCGAGGCACATGCAGTATGGGATTACTTGAATCCTTGAACCGGACCAGATTTCCAGTCTTGCCCTGGACCTTGGAGATAGATGGGCAAAACTAGAAAGTTACACCTGACCCCTAGACTCGATTATGACACTTCACTAGGTGCTGGATCAGGTCGCCTTTGATATGCCAATCAGTGAGATCCTTAGCGGGGATCAAAACCTGGGTATGTTGGGGCAGTTTGAGAATTCATCTGAGTGGGTGGTCATAGTGACAGAATCAGCCACTTTGTCGGACAAAGGGTAATGATCGGGAATGCACTCTTTCTGATGGAAACCAAACTGCCGGCAGTTGATTTCAATCGTTGGAATTTTGTTTTGCAAAATTAATATACTTATATTATATGTACGGTTTCAAAAATGTTTGCAAATGGTTTTAATTCCCGGGATCCATGTGAGAGGGAGGTGAGGCGCTGTTCCTTGCAGCCGAGGGAGAGGTCCTCTCTTGTCGGGCAGTGCTTGATCATTAAGGGCTGAGAGGTTAAGTGTAAGACCATTTAGGATAATACCTGATGGGCTAATCTTGCACCTGCCCACAGTCCCTGGGTTTTTATAAGATGGCTTGGCCAGGGACCACTTAATGTAAGTGTTGGGCCCATAGGGTCCATACGATGGACTCAAGGGGTTCATTGAGCTTTTCAGTGAATTCGGCTGGGCCTTGTTTTAAAGGCTGGGCCGAACCCATGTGGCTGGTGTGTAGATCAATGCTTGGGTCCCACGCCATACAAAGAAGCCCAACTGGGCAGCAGATTGCAAACTAATTAAACACTGAATACTTAATGGGCCAAAAGCCCATTTCGAACTGGGCTGATATGATCACCCAAAAGATGGGGCGAATATGAGATTAATGTTAGTGAAAAGGATGGGGCTTTTAACCTTATCCACTCTGGGAGACCAAATTCAAATCAGATTTGAATCTGGTAACCTCCTGATAAGATCAGGAGTAAACTAACTTTATCTGCAGATAGGATTAAGATGATCCTCTATCCAGATACTGATTTGGATTGGGATAACTCCTAATTAGGAGGTTTCTTAATCAAGAAGAAAAGAGGAGAAACCCAAAAAAAGAAAATACATCAGATTTCGAACCATCCTTTGGATACACAAGGGATACCTTCTGCGATTTTGAGATAAGATCTCATACTCTCCAGAAAAGAGAAAAAAAGCAGTTCAACTTTTTTTTGTTTTGGTTCTCTCCTCCTGCCGTCGCCATCTGCCATTGCAAGATTGGATCTTTGCAAGAAAAGAAAGTCATGAAATCTGTTCTTGACATCAGTCTTGCAAGAAAGACTGAAAAGGTTACAGTGTTTAGTTCTTCCAGAGGATTCTTGTGAAGGATCCTGTGTGTAGGATGCACCCTGCTGGTTCTGTTCCATCCACAGCTGTGTCATCTTCAGCAGGAACGGATCTTGGAGCGTTCTTTGGGCGTGAACACCAACTTTGGGAGATAGTGCTTCTCCGGATTAGGTATATTCCTCCCATTTACCTTTTGGTACAGATCTGGTTTGATTATGGTTCAAGTAGGATCCTTGAATAATATATTCTAAATTTAGGGAATATGATTCCCAGTTGGGAGAAGGTAGGAAATTTTTGAAATTCGCCCACCCATTCCGCAACCTTTATGGCGTCCATTGGATGGATCCTACCATTCTTTCAATTGAGAAGTGCATTGAAGTGTTCATGGATGATTTTACTGTCTATGGTGATTCGTTTGATGATTGTTTAGATAATTTGAGTAAAATTCTGGATAGATGTGTTGAAACTAATTTGGTTTTGAATTATGAAAAATGCCACTTTATGGTAAAGGAAGGCATTGTGTTGGGACATGTTATCTCTGCAAGAGGCATAGAAGTCGATAAGGCAAAGGTTGATTTAATTGTGAGTTTACCTTACCCTACAAATGTTAGAGAAGTGTGTGCTTTTCTTGGACATGCAGGTTTTTATCGTAGGTTTGTCAAGGACTTTTCAAAAATTGCCCTGCCATTGCCCAAATTGCTTCAAAAAGATGTGCATTTCGACTTTGGGGATGAATGCAAGGAAGCATTTAATAAGCTCAAGAATTTGCTGACGATTGCACCCATTATTCAACCACCGGATTGGAACTTGCCCTTTGAAATCATGGGCGATGCAAGAAACTATGCGGTAGGAGCTATTCTAGGTCAACGGATTGATGGGAAGAGTCATGTCATTTACTATGCTTCAAGGACGCTGAATGCTGCACAATGCAACAACAAAACCACCGAAAAGGAGCTATTAGCAATTGTTTTTGCTTTAGATAAATTTCGATCATATTTGCTTGGCTCTAAAGTGATTGTGTTTTCTGATCATGCAGCTTTGAAATACTCATTGGAGAAAAAGGAGTCAAAGCCGAGGCTGATACGGTGGATACTTTTGCTCCAAGAGTTCGATTTAGAAATTAAGGATGGAAGGGGAGCTGAAAATTCGGTGGTGGACCATCTAAGCAGGTTGGTAAAAGATGAAGACTCCTCACCCATCTCTAAGCTTTTTCCTGATGAGCAATTGTTCCAAATAAAAGATATAGTCCCTTGGTATGCTGATATCGTGAATTACTTAGTTACTGGAATTTTGCCTAGTTATCTTAGCAAGTCGATGAAGGATAAAATCAGGTATGAGGCAAAATATTATGTTTGGGACGAACCTTATTTGTGGAAATTTTGCTCTGATCAAGTCGTTAGGAGATGTGTCCCTGAAAGTGAACATATGTCGATTTTGAATTTTTTTCATAATTATGCTTGTGGTGGTCAATTTGGGCCAAAATGAACTGCTAGGAAGGTCTTAGATAGTGGGTTGTATTGGGCAACCTTATTTAAAGATGCATACTTGTTCTGTAAAAATTGTGAAAGATGCCAACGAACAGGTGCATTATCTCACAGAAATGAGATGCCCCAAACCCCCATTCTTATTTGTGAAATTTTTGATGTTTGGGGTATTGATTTTATGGGACCCTTTCCTTCCTCTTGTGGTTTAGTTTACATACTTCTGGTAGTTGATTATGTCTCAAAATGGGTGGAAGCAAAAGCCACCAAAACTGATGATTCTAAGTGTGTTGTAGGTTTTATCAAATCTAACATTTTTAGTAGGTTTGGTATTCCTCGAGCCATCATAAGTGATCAAGGGACCCACTTTTGCAATAAAGCCGTTGAAGCCTTGCTGAAAAAGTATGGGGTGCATCACCGACTCACCACTGTCTATCACCCCCAGACAAATGGACAAGCTGAGGTTTCCAATTGAGAAGTCAAGTCCATTTTAGAAAAGACGGTGAGCCCGGGCAGAAAGGATTGGAGTCTACGTCTAGATGACGCACTTTGGCCATACCGAACCGCATATAGAATACCAATAGGGATGTCTCCCTATAGGTTAGTTTTTGGCAAATCTTGTCATTTACCAGTTAAAATCGAGCATAATGCATATTGGGCGATCAAATGTTTCAATATGGACATAGAAGAAGCTGGCAAGGCAAGATAGCTCCAATTACAAGAATTGGAGGAGTTACGGTTAGAAGCAAATGAGAATTCGAGAATCTGCAAAGAGAAGAACAAGTTGTTCCATGATAATTTGCTTTTAAGGAAATAGTTTATGGTTGGTCAAAAGGTGTTATTATATAATTCTCGACTCCAACTCATGCCAGGTAAGTTGCGTTCTAGGTGGATGGGTCCATTTGTTTTTACTAATGTGTTTCCTTATGGTGCAGTGGAGATCAAAAGTCTTGATACAAATAAGGTTTTCAGAGTGAATGGGCATAGATTAAAGTTGATCCATGAGGATGAAAATGTCTCCTCCTTGGTAGACATCTCATTGGATCTCCCTCATTATTCATCGAATTAAGAAAGCGAGAAGGATGTTGAGCATAACGACGTTAAACAATTGCGCTTGTGGGAGGCAACCCATTGTGTTTAATTATTTTTGTCCAGTTATTTTTATTGTTTTCAATTTTAGGAACACGGTCGTGTTTAGCAGCTGATTTCACACTGGAAGGATCTCAACAAGGCTTTCAGGGAAGTTCCCTTAAATCCTTCTATCGTACGCATAGTCATATACATTGGGGACAATGTATACCTTAAGTGTGGGGGGATTAGGGGAATTTGACAGTTTCTGGGGTAACCCTAGCATGCTTCGATCGTCACTTTTTAACCTTGCTTTTTAAAGTTTCTGCTCCCTAGAAACTTATTTTTGAATAATTTCAAACTATCATGAATTATGTGCTTAGGTTGAATAGACAAGATAGGATGCAAGCATGACTAACTGAAATTTTTGGCTACATAAGGTACCTCATTATTTTAAATGATCAATAGGCAAGATTCAATACAAATTTAACCCTTATGAGCATTTGATTAATTTTCGCCTAAATGTCTGTCAAACACGGTTTGATTATTCTAGAACTTGATGTGTTAGACATGTTGAGACCACGTTAATGAGTTCATGGATCGGAATGGTGATGCCCTTGTGATTCTTGTGCAAAAAAAAAAAAATCGTGACTAGTGTGAGATGGAGCATAAAATGCACTCACATCTAGAAGCAAAAGAAAAGGGTGAGATGGAGAATAAATGCACTCACCCCTAGAAGTGAAAGACAAGGGTGAGATGGAGCATAAAATGCACTCACCCCTAGAACCCCAAGCCCCATTTCACCTTTTGATGCATTGAACTCATGCTTAGTGGTGGAGATGTGATAGATAAGAAAGCTTATGGTAATACCATACCTTGTTTGACATGAGAGACTAATGACACCTCAAAAACAGAGAGAGGATGTTTGAATCTGACTGCATTTGATTGTTAAAACAATGAGTGCCTATTTTAGTCCAAGAATGATCAGACGGTGGAAGGCTTGTTTCCTTGACTGTTGATTTAACTTGGAATCATGAGGAATGGTGATTTGAGGTTAATCCTTGACAAGTTCAAGGGGAGAAGGAAATGAAAAATGGGAAGATTATTAAGTCCGGATTAAAGCATGCAAAAGGACAGCATCATGTTGAGAGAGAATTTAAAAATCAGTAGGTTTGTTTTGTTTTTGCTTGAGTTTTGTCTTGCCCAAGGACAGGCAAGGTTTAAGTGTGGGGGGATTTGATGTGAATAAAAATTATAATATTTTTATCCCCAATTACTCATTCTTTTACATTGAATTATGAATTAATTGGACTCATTACTCTTGTATTTCGATTTAGGGCAAGCAAGAAGGCAACTGGAGGAAAACAAGGCTAATCGGATGATTTTGCACAGTTTCAGCAATATTCAGTAATCGGGGCATAACTCTCAACTCAAAACTCCGCTTGGGATGATTCAAGATGAACTGGAAAGATAAGGAAGAACTCCATAACTCTCATGTTTTGGATTTTCATAGATTCAGTCTGCATCGAGGTCAAAATCTAGCCCGAAGTCAGAACAAATTCGTAGTAAAGCCCAGTTCACAGCTGAAGCCCAATTCGTAGGAAAGCCTTGTAGCAACCCAAGTTATTAAAGACCCCAACTCGAATTCAAGAATAAAGAGCCCCATCAGATTTAAATTTCAAATGTAATTCTAAAAGGATAGGAAGATTGACATTAGATCACTAGATAAGAGATAGGATAGGATTAGTTCAGAACCAATTAGGACTTTCTAATTTTGAGGATAATCTCCTAAAGGGAGTTGGAAAACAGCCCTTCCCCTAAAGCTAAGCTATATAAAGGGGGGGAGGGGGGACTAGCTTCAGCACTCAATCAATTCAGAAGATCAGTCCATCCATCTGGGAAGCAGAGCAAGAAGGAGTCGACAACCATGAGCGGCTAAGCTTTTCTTTTCTGATTCAAGGGGGATTTTCGATTCAATTGTGTCATCATGAGGTTCTGTGTTTAATTTAAATTCTTGCTTTTAATTCAAGTATTCATTGATTCTTGTGCATGTTCTTATGGATGTTAATGTTAATTAGTTTGACAAATTAATTAATGTTGATCTTCCTATTCCTATCCATGGTTCGATGATCTGTAATTGTCACGAATAGTGGTACAAGTAGCAATTAGATTATTATCTTTTTGGGTCAATTGTTTGTGACAGCCTTTGTCCAATGTATTGGCATGTTTTAACCTAAGGGGAATCAACAGAATAAGATTCGATAATTGCAGCTATCTCAATTACTGTTATTTTGGTTTAACTGTTTTCAAAAAGGTTATTGCTATCATTAATTGATATGGAACACTATTGTACCCAGTCGGTTAATGATAATTGTTGATCGAATGTTGGGTTTGGTCAACTAATTCAGGAAAACATGAGGTTAATTATGGCTATCCTAATAAATCCTAAGGTTAAATAGTTTAATTGCAAGACTGCTGAAGTTTACCTCTGACGATGACCAATTGACTCAATCCGAACCCTTGGATCAAAATTCGGTAAGACTGAATTTTCCTTGTTAATTGCTATTCGCTATTTTGCGTTAATTGCTATTTTAGAAATTTAATCATTCGAATTTCCCACTCTTTAAATTGTGCATTCGGATGAAAAATTACTAGCTCCCTATGGTATTCAACCTGGTACCGCTGTTACTAGAAATTTATTGTAGGGTGGGACTAGCATTAATATTGAGGGCTTCGACAACCCGTCAGACCCCACACTAGCTTCCTCCCCAAGAGGAACCATGCGAAACCCTAACAGTTTAGGGCCCGTCTAAATCTAGTTTTATGAAAGCCAGTGGGAGCCACTTTGGTTTGACCTAAATTTAACTAGGACGTAATTATTCATTCCCTCTTAAAAATATAAGTGCATGTGATAGGGAGATTCATATGATGAACTCTCTAAAGGCCTTCCAACATTAGTATGAAGGTTGACTGCATTGGTGGGTGGGGATGCACCATAAAATTGGGCTATCCATCTGCTAATGTAGTTGGCTGGATTGTTTCATGAGATGATAGGAGCGTCATAGACTGATGTGGGAGGAGCCTATCCTAAAATGGAAGACTCTCTCACGGTACCTTGGTGTTCACGAACATGATGGGTGAGCACTTACTGGACAGAAAGGTTTAACCTAAAATGGCTATGAACCTTATTTGACAAAGGCCAAAGGGAAAACTCATAAGATGAGTAGATAAGATCCTTCACAGAAGGTGGTGGGATTATGCAATTGAAAGAGTTGGTTCCATGCACCCTATGTGATTTCCCACATTTCTAGAGACAACTATCTTCGTCACTGAGATTGGAGGGAATCTCGGATATGCCCAAAATGGAAATGGAACATAGATTAAAAGCCATATCTATTTGATGACATGAATCAATTAGGTTGTGGACTCACAAATCTG
Source organism: Nelumbo nucifera (assembly GCF_055504915.1). Classification (NCBI taxonomy): domain Eukaryota; kingdom Viridiplantae; phylum Streptophyta; class Magnoliopsida; order Proteales; family Nelumbonaceae; genus Nelumbo; species Nelumbo nucifera. The sequence continues at coordinate 37,406,239 of NC_142656.1, read as the reverse complement.
CCTTGCCTTTTATCAGAAATGGCAAATGGACAATTTGCCAAACTGTTGGACGACAACAAACTCAAGGACCCAAATTATGCTGATTGGTTATGAAACCTTATGCTGGTCCTAACGTCCGAGAAATTGGACAAAATTACTAAAAACCTTGCTCCAGATCATCCGGGTGATAGGGCTTCTGAGGCCAGACGAAGAGAGTATTAAGAATGGGAGGAGAAAAATTCTCTTGCCCGGTGTTATATTATAGCCTCTTTGGATAATCCAATACAGTGACAATTCGATAAGATCGAAGTGTCCAAGGATATATTGGATAGTCTAAAGACTAATGTGTGAGGAGCAGAACCGTTCTACTCATCAGAAGGTCTTAAAGTTGTTAATGACCGCATAGATGACCGAGAGTCAACAAGTTCATGACCATTGTCTAAAGATGATGGGTTATATTAATGAACTAGAGGCTCTCAGATCAGGGCTAGACCATGACACCAAAATTGATGCTATCCTCAATTCCCTACCTCCCTCCTTCAATCAGTTTATCATGAACTATAACATGAATAAGTTAAACATTAGCCTTCAGGAACTCTGCAATACGTTGCAAAGGGTTGAAGAACTGATCAAGAAGGAAAAACCGAAAGCCATGCTTGTTGAAGGTGGCAAATTGAGCAAGAGAAAGCGGAATGATAAAGGGAAGACTCAGAAAAAAAATAGCAAAGCTAAGAAGCAGAAGAAGGATAAGGCATCAGATGCCTATTGGTCACTTCTTCTTCTTGGTGTATTGACTCTGGGCTTCAACTCATGCGTGTAACTCACTGCAAGGGTTCAAGATAAGCAGAAGACTGAGTGATGAAGAAGTGACACTTTATTTGGGGACTTCTGCAATAGTTGCATCTACAACCATAGTGAAGGGATGAGAGATCCATCCTATGGACGCCCAAAGATTGCGGAATAAGGGGCGAATTTCAAAAAAATTTTCTCTCCCTTCAACTGGGAATCGTATTCCCTATTTAGAAAATCATATTTTCAAGGATCAATCTTGAACCATAAACTGAACCAGATCTGAACCAAAAAGGAGTGGGAAGGATTATACCTGATACAGAGCAGTAATATCTCCCAACGAAGGTGTTCACGCCCAAGGAAGGATCCAAAGACTGCTCCCACTGAAGATGGCGCAGTGTAGGTGGAGCAGAATCAGCAGTGTTCTTCTGATGCAAGATTAGCCCATCAGGTATTATCCTCAATGGTCTTACACATAACCTCTCAGCCCATAATGATCATACACTGCCCGACAAGAGAGGGCCTCTCCCTCGGGGGCAAGGAACAGTGTTGCACTCTCCACTCATATGGATCCCGGGAATTAAAACCTTTTGCAAACATTTTAGAAACCATATATATACTTTTATATCTTATATAAAATATATTTTGCAAAACAAATCTCAACGGTTGAAGTCGGCTGCCGGCAGTCCTGGTTTCCATCAGTGAGAGTGCATCCCCGATCATTACCTTTGTCCGACAAAGGGGCTGATCCTGTCACTATGATCACCCACTCAGATGAATTCTCGGACTGTCCCAACATACCCAGGTTTTGACCCCCGCTAAGGATCTCACTGATTGGTACATCAAAGATAGTCCAATCCGACACCTAGTGCGGTATCATAATCGAGTCTAGGGGTCGGGTGTAACTTTCCAGTTTTTCCCATCAATCTCCAAGGTCCAAGGCAATACTGGAAATCTGGTCCAGTTCAAAGATTCAATTAATCCTACACTGTATGTGCCTAGGGTCTCACCCTGGCAGCTAAGATAGGCCACCCCAACCGACTTGGTGGCACCACAGTGTCAGCCTTGTCAGGATAGGTCTCCCCAGACCGACCCACTGGCTGTGAACATTCTAAACTAACACGAGTCTCATTAAGTGTCTAGTTTAAGGGTATTACACAGAAACATACCAAGGGAACATGGATCAAATATGTATCTTTATTTATTTACAATAAACTCATAAAGTACATCATTCTAATTGAAACTAAGGGCATACATAACTGTCTAACACATAGGAACTGTAGAATTAGTTTTTAGAGGAACTATTGTACTTAAAGATTGTCTTTTCGTACTGAATTTAAGAAGAAATTTGATTTTTGTCTCAAAATTGTGCATGGATGGTTATTTTATCTTATTTAGTAATGTAATTACTATTAAATGGAATAACAAATTCCTTGCATACAAAGAACTTGAGAACAGTCTCTATGTTCTCCATCCTTCTCTGGAAACAAACCTTACCGAAACTACGTCGGAAATAATCCCCAAGAAGAGGACTCGTTATACAGTGAATCCCACGCGCCTGTGGCATTACCGACTTGGCCACATTAATGTAGATCATATCACAAGATTGGTTAAAGAATGTCCTTTGGATTTTCTAACTGTAGAAAATCTTCCAACTTGTGAACCTTGCCTTCAGGGTAAGATGACGAAACGACCATTTACCGGTAAGCCTGAAAGATCTACAGGCACACTTGACCTTATACATACTGATGTATGTGATCCCCTGAATGTTAGGACATGTAACCAGCATGTTTATTTCATTACCTTTACTGAGATTACTCACAGTATGGTTACTTGTACCTAATGAGACATAAGTCTGAATCTTTTGAAAAGTCTAGAGAATTCAGACAAGAAGTCGAGAAATAGTTAGGGAGAGAAATTAAGACCCTTCGATCAGATCGAAGTGGCGAGTATCTCTCTAACAAATTTAGGTACACTCGGAGTTACCCACATCCTTTTGGGGTTACGCATTTGAGACTACGATATACGTGCTGAACTAGGTTCCAACCAAATCCATTCCAAAGACTCCCTATGAGCTTTGGACCGACAAGAAACCAAATGTAAGACACTTGAAGATTTGGGGTTGTCCGGTACATGTTAAAAGAACAAAAGTGCTAACAAATTGGAATTCAAGACCAGTCGTTGCCTATTTATAGGCTACCCCAAAGGCTCTATGGGTTACTTATTCTATGATCCAAAAGAGCCAAAGGTGTTTCGCAATCGAAATGTCCACTTCGTAGAAGAAGATTGCATCCTGGATAATATCATAAGTTGTTCTTGATGAGAAGAGCCTAGGGGTAGTGGGAGATATCCCACCAGCTCCAGAAAATAACCAACCTAGGAGATCTACCCAGTTTTCTAGGCTTCCAGTTCATTTTGGCTATGACCAAGAAAGTTACTTGGTGGAAGCCACGACCAGTAAGAAGGATCCCGTGACTTGTATGGAAGCTATGTTGGACATAGATTCCTTGAAGTGAGTAGATGCCATGAGAGCTGAGATGGAATCAATGGAGACCAATGTAGTCTGGACTCTAGTAGATCCGCCCCTTGGGGTAAAGGCAATTGGTTGCAAATGGATCTATAAGAGGAAGAAGGGCCCCGATGGTAAAGTTGAAATCTACAAGGCTCATCTTGTGGCGAAAGGATATGCTCCGAAGGAGGGAATCGATTATGAGGAAACCTTCTTGCCCGTGGCCATGCTTAAATTCATTAGGATCCTGCTAGCTGTAGTAGCATACCAAGACTACGAGATTTGGCAAATGGATGTCAAAACTGCATTCCTGAATGGAGATCTTACTAAAGATATCTATATGCAGCAACCGCAAGGTTTCATAGTTGTAGGTCAGGAACACATGGTATGTTAACTCAACCGATCCATATATGGACTTAAGCAAGCTTTTAGGAATTGGAACATCCAGTTTCACTCTACTGTCAAACAGTTTGACTTTGAGCAAAATCTGGATGAACCCTGTGTTTATAGGAAAACCAGTGGTGATAAGGTTACGTTATTGGTTCTGTATGTAGATGACTTTCTACTCTTTGGGAATGATGTAGGAATGTTAACTACGGTGAAAGTGTGGCTTTCACAGCAATTATCCATGAAAGATCTTGATGAAGCCTCGTACATACTGGGTCTTTGACTCTACAGAGATAGATCGAAGAGGATAATAGGATTATCCCAATCTACTTACAATGACAAAACAGTCAAGAGATATAGCATGGAGAACTCGAAAAAAGAAAATGTTCCTTTCAGACATGGAGTCACTCTCTCCAAGGGTATGTCTCCCAAGACTCTGGTAAGAATAAAAATTATCATATTTTTATCCCTAAATATTCAGTCTTTTATACTTAATTAGTACTTAATTGGACTCATTATGATTGTATTTTGATTCAGGGCATGAAAGAAGGCGTTAGGAGAAAAATAAGGCTAATCGGGTAATTTTGCATAGTTTCAGCGCCGCATAGTAATCTGGGCATAGCTCTTCCATCCGGACTCCGATTGAGATGATTCATGATGCATTGGAAAGATAAGGAAAAACTATACAACTTTCATGTTTTGAGTTTTGATATGTTCGGACTGCATAAAAGTCAAAATCGGGCCCGAAGTCTTAGCAAATTCGTAGGGAAGCCTAGTTCGCAGTAGAAGCCCAGTTCGTAGCAGAAGCCCAATTCGCAGCAGAAGCCCAATACAAATACAAGAATAAGGAAACTGCAAAGAGTCCTATCAGATTTAATTTTCAGATGTAATTCTAGAAAGATAAAGGAGATTGAGATTACCAGATAAGAGATAGGATAGGATTAGATTTAAACTAATAATTAGGAATTAGGACTTTCTATTTTTTGAGAAAGTCCTCTAAAAAGGAGTTGGAAACAGCCCCTCCTCCTAAAGCTATATAAAGGGGGGGAGGGGACTAGCACCAGGCATCAATCAATCAAGGGAGCAAGGAGAAATCCTCCAAGAGCTTCAGCCTCCAAGGAAGTCAGCAACCCAGGAGGAGAAGAAAGGCGGCGAAGAGGAGAATTGAAGATTCAAGGGCGAGGAGTTCCCCTCTATTAACTTCTATTCAAGAGTTTTTTTTCTTCAAACTTTACTCTCTGTTATTATTCAATTTCACTTATGTTTAATCTAAATTTTATCGTTGGAATGATTCTTTTCATTAATAATATGAGTAGCTAAATTCTTGATCTAGGATTTGGATGTAGTCTTTTGATTTGCCTATGATAGATTTTGTTTAATTGATTGGGTCATTGATTGTTGGGATTTATCTTTTATATTAGGGCTTAATGCTAGTAATTAATTGGCCATTAATTACTTGAATTAAGGTATTGTGTGAAGTAGTGAGAATGGAAGCATAATACTAGTTCATTGAGATAATTGACTTAGGGTATGTGTTGCTTAGCGATAAGAACACTCCTTTGTGATTGTTAAACTGATTTCCATTGATCTTAATGGGTTTGTGTTCATTGCCCGTGATCACGAGATTAGACACATGGTAAACATAAACACATGTGTTGTATCTTGAGAGAGAACTTCATATAATTTGGGGAAATCTGATCATAAATTCCTACAACAATAAACCAATCTAAGAAAACATAAGTATGTCATAGGTAATCATTTGATGAAACCCGAATCCTAGGCTTTTTTTTATTCTGAATTAAACCTATTTACTTGCATTATCATTTCTTTAATTTGGCTTGAGAATTGAATTTTTGATTTCTAAATAATAGAGAAATCATAAAATTTGGTACTTGACAACACCTTCTCTGTGGGATCGACAGTCTATTCACACACTATTACTTGCCCACGATCTATATACTTACAAAAATCGTACAACAGACTCCCCGAAGAGATTGATGGCATGAAAGAGGTTCTCTATGACTCAACCGTAGGGAGCATCATGTATGCCATGTTGTGCACTTGTCTTGACATTTCTCAAGCAGTGAGTGTGGTAAGCAGATACCAATCTAACCCAGGGAAGGAGCATTGGACCGCTGTGAAAAACATACTAAAATACCTTCAAAGGACAAAATAGTTTTGTCTGCTATTCGATAGTAGTTCATTATAGATCCAAGGGTATACTGATGTCGATTTCTAGTCAGATCCAGATGATAGAAAGTCTACATCTGGTTATATCTTCAAGATAGGATCGTGTGTTGTTTGTTGGAAAAGTAGTAAACTGTTAGACAGTTTTGTATGCCCTTAGCTTCAATCAGAATGATGTACTTTATGAGTTTATTGTAAATGAATAAAGATACATATTTGATTCATGTTCCCTTGGTATGTTTCTGTGTAATACCCTTAAACTGGACACTTAATGAGACTCGTGTTAGTTTAGAATGTTCACAGCCAGTGGGTCGGTCTGGGGAGACCTATCCTGACAAGGCTGACACTGTGGTGCCACCAAGTCGGTTGGGGTGGCCTGTCTCAGCTGCCAGGGTGAGACCCTAGGCACATACAGTGTAGGATTAATTGAATCTTTGAACTGGACCAAATTTCCAGTATTGCTTTGGACCTTGGAGATTGATGGGCAAAACTGGAAAGTTACACCCGACCCCTAGACTCGATTATGATACTACACTAGGTGTCGGATTGGGCTGTCTTTGATGTACCAATCAGTGAGATCCTTAGCGGGGGTCAAAACCTGGGTATGTTGGGACAGTTCGAGAATTCATCTGAGTGGGTGATCATAGTGACAGGATCAGCCCCTTTGTCGGACAAAGGTAATGATCGGGGATGCACTCTCACTGATGGAAACCAAGACTGCCGGCAGCCGATTTCAACCGTTGAGATTTGTTTTGCAAAATATATTTTATATAAGATATAAAAGTATATATGTATGGTTTCTAAATTGTTTGCAAGAAGGTTTTAATTCCCGGGATCCATATGAGTGGAGAGTGCAACACTGTTCCTTGCAGCCGAGGGAGAGGTCCTCTCTTGTCGGGCAGTGTATGATCATTATGGGCTGAGAGGTTAAGTGTAAGATCATTGAGGTTAATACCTGATGGGCTAATCTTGCATCTGCCCACAGTCCCTGGGTGTTACAAGGTGGCTTGGCCCAGGGACCTCTTAGGGTAAGTGTTGGGCCCGTAGAGCCCATTTGATGGGTTTCAGGGGGTGCACTGTCTTTAACAGTGTATTCGGCCAGGCGTTGTAACAAAGGCTGGGCCGAACCCATGTGGCTGATGTGTAGATCAATGCTTGGGTCCCACACCATACAAGGAAGCCCAACTGGGCAGCAGTTAAGAGGGTTAAGTGAGTACATAAGCTTAATGGGCCTAAAACCCATTTCGAACTGGGCTGCTTATTTAGTTAACAAAGGGGCGAAATCTGAAGTGGATCAGCTAATAGGATTGGGCTTAGACCCTATCCACTTAGAGAGTCCAAGATCTAAATAAGATTTAGATCTGGAAACCTCCTAATCAGATTAGGAGATGGCTGATCTGATCTCCAGATAAGATAAGGATTATCCCTTATCACTTAAAGGGACTTCTAAACCAAATATGATTTGGATTAGCAACTCCTAATCTGATTAGGAGCTGATCCCTTTAAGACTATAAAAGAAGAAGGGGGCGGCAGCCTTTAGACACACAATACACACAGATCATCAGGTTTCTTTGGTGCTGAAATCTAGAAGAGAGAATTCTGCTCCCTGCAAATACTCTCTTGCCACCTCCCTATTCTTGCCGCCCTGCTTTCCAGTTCGATCTCCACTGGTGGGAGAAGTCAAGATTGGATCTTGACATCAGTCCTTTGAGAAAGGATTGAAAAGAAGCTGTGCTCACGTGCCATCTTGCTGATTTTTGCGAAGGACAGAGTTCTTGGAGAAGAACACTGCTGATTCTGCTCCACCTGCACTGCGCCATCTTCAGTGGGAGCAGTCTTTGTATCCTTCCTTGGGCGTGAACACCTTCGTTGGGAGATATTACTTCTCCGTATCAGGTATAATCCTTCCCACTTCTTTTTGGTTTAGATCTGGTTCAGTTTATGGTTCAGAATTGATCCTTGAAAATATGATTTTCTAAATGGGGAATACGATTCCCAGTTGAAGGGAGAGAAAAATTTTTGAAATTCGCCCCTTATTCCGCAATCTTTTGGGCGTCCATAGGATGGATTTCTCATCCCTTCATAAACAGGGGTCGACCACGGATTCCACAACCAAAGTCGAATACATTGCCACAAGTGAAGCTGCCAAGGAAGCCGTTTGGATGAAGAAGTTCATTCGGGAATTAGGAGTAGTTCCATCTAGCACATCACCCATTCCATTGTTGTGTGACAACACTAGAGCCATTGCTCAGTCTAAGGAGCCACGAGCCCACTCGAAGTAGAATCACATCGAGAGGAAGTACCATGTACTGCGAAAGATAGTTGGAAAAGGGGACGTCCTGATTCAGAAGGTAGCATCAGCGGAAAATGTAGGAGACCCATTGACTAAGCCACTGACACAGAAAGTGTTTGAGAAACACGTGGAAAGTATGGGACTCCGGCTTATACCCAATTGGACCAAAGTGCAAGTGGGAGCTATTAAACAGTTATGCCCTTTAGCTCCAATCAAAATGATGTACCTTTTTGACAATTATTGTAAATGAATAAAATACATAATTGATTCATGTCATTGTGGTGTGTTTTTGTGTAATACCCTTAAATTAGACACTTAATCAGACTCATGTAATTTTAGAATCTTCACAACCGTTGGATAGACCTGGGGAGATTTATCCTACCAAGGCTGACACTGATGTACCACCAAGTTGGTTGGGGTGGCTTGTCTTACCTGCAAGGGTGAGACCTAAGGTACATGTAGTGTGGGTTTTCCTGAAACCCTAAACCGGACCAAAATTCCAGTATTGCCTTGGACCTTGGAGATAGATGGGAAAAATTTGAATATTACACCTAACCCCTAGACTCGATTATGATTTTACACTGAGTGTCGGATTAGGCTGTCTTTGATATGCCAATCAGTGAGATCCTTAGAGGGGGTCAAAACCTGGGTATGCTGGGATAGCCCGAGAATTCATCTGAGTGGGTGATCATAGTGAAAGGATCAACCCCTTTGTCGGACAAAGTGAATGATCGGGGATGCACTCTCTCTGATGGAAACCTAAACAACCGACATTTGATTTCAACCGTTGAAATTTGTTTAGCAAAATATATTTATATAAAGATATATATATATATATATATATATATATATATAATGGTTTCAAAATGTTTGCAAAAGGTTTTAACTCCCAAGATCCATGTGAGTAGAGAGTGCAGCACTGTACCTTGCAGCCGAGGGAGAAGTCCTCTCTTTTCAGGCAGTGTTTTATCATTATGGGTTGAGAGGTTAAGTGTAAGACCATTGAGGGTAATACCTGATGGGCTAATCTTGCATCTGCCCACAGTCCTAAGGTGGAGGGACCTAAGGAGTTAGACAGTGTATGCCTTTAGCTCCAATCAGAATGATGTACATTATGACATTTATTGTAAATGAATAAAGTACATATTTGATTCATGTTATTGTGGTGTGTTTCTTTGTAATACCCTTAAACTGGACACTTATGAGACTCGTGTTAGTTTAGAATCTTCACAGCCGTTGGATAGATCTGGGGAGATTTATCCTGCCAAGGCTGACACTGATGTGCCACCAAGTTGGTTGGGGTGGCTTGTATCACCTGCTAGGGTGAGACCTGTGGTACATGCAGTGTAGGTTTTCTTGAAACCCTGAACCGGACTAGAATTCCAGTATTGCCCTGGACCTTGGAGATTGATGGACAAAACTGGAATGTTACACCCGACCCGTAGACTCGATTATGATACTGCATTAGGTGTCGGATTGGGCTGTCTTTGATATGCCAATCAGTAAGATCCTTTGAGGGGGTCAAAACTTGGGTATGTTGGGACAGTCTGAGAATTCATCTGAGTGGGTGATTATAGTGACAGGATCAGCCCCTTTGTCGGACAAAGGTATTGATCGGGGATGCACTCTCTCCGATGGAAACCAAAGCTGCCGGCAGTCGATTTCAATCGTTGAAATTTGTTTTGCACAATATATTTATATAAAGATATACATATATATTACGGTTTCAAAATGTTTGCAAAAGGTTTTAATTCCCAGGATCCATATGAGTAGAGAATGTAGCACTGTTCCTTGCAGCAAGGGGGAGAGGTCCTCTCTTGTCGGGCAGTGTTTGATCCTTATGGGCTGAGAGGTTAAGTGTAAGACCATTGAGGGTAATACCTGATGGGCTAATCTTGCATCTGCCCACAGCCCTTGGGTTTTTATAAGGTGGTTTGACCCAGGGACCACTTATTGTAAGTGTTGGGACCATTAAGAGACCATGGTGATGGGCTCAAGGGTTCACTATTTCCTACAGTGAATTCAGCCAGGCCTCGTAACAAAGGTTGGGCTGAACCCATGTGGCTGATTTGTAGATCAATGTTTGGGTCCCATGCCATACAAGGATACCCAACTTGGCAGTAGTTTAGAGGCTGAATGAGCACATGAACTTAATGGGCCTAAAGCCCAAATCGAACTGGTTTAATTTAATTAATTAAGGAGTGGCGGTTCTGGGATTTAGATCAGCAGATAGGATAGGGAGTTATCCCTATACACTCAGAGAGTCCAGATCCAAATAATGATTTGGATTAGGAAACTCCTCATTAGATTAGGAGGGCTGATCTTAATCTGCAAATAAGATAAGGGTTTATCCTTATCTCTTAAATAGAGTCCAGATCCAAATAAAGATTTGGATTAGGAAACTCCTAATGGGATTAGGAGGAGCTCTCTTTAAGGCTATAAATAGTGGAGGAGGGCGAACCCTACTTCACCCAACAACATCTTAGATCCAAGAGAGAAGATAGCTACAGTCAGACTGATGCCATCTTCTGCTCTTGCCTCCCTCTATTGCTGCCGCAATTGCCAGCTCGTTCTCCACCAGTAGGAGTGATAAAAAAGTGTTCTTGATATTAGTCTTTGGAGAAAAACTGATCTAAAGTCGTGCTCATTCGCCCTCCATCAGATTCTTGGTGAAGAATCAGGTTCTTGCTGAAGGACCACCTTGCTGATTCTGCTCCACCCTACACTGTGTCATCTTTAGTGGGAGCAGTCTTTGGAGATCTCCATGGGCGTGAACACCTTCATTGGGACTTACTACTATTCTGTATCAGGTGTACCCTGTTAGACAGTTTTGTATGCCCTTAGCTTCAAGCAGAATGATGTACATTATGAGTTTATTATAAATGAATAAAAGTACATATTTGATTCATGTTCCCTTGGTATGTTTCTGTGTAATACCCTTAAACTGGACACTTAATGAGACTCGTGTTAGTTTAGAATGTTCACAGCCAGTGGGTCGGTTTGGGGAGACCTATCTTGATAAGACTGACACTGTTGTGCCAACAAGTCGGTTGGGGTGGCCTGTCTCAGCTGCCAGGGTGAGACCCTAGGCACATACAGTGTAGGATTAATTGAATCTTTGAACTGGACCAGATTTCCAGTATTGCCCTGTACCTTGGAGATTAATGGGCAAAACTGGAAAGTTACATCCGACCCCTAGATTCGATTATGATACTGCACTAGGTGTCAGATTGGGCTGTCTTTTATGTACCAATCAATAAGATCCTTAGGAGGGGTCAAAACCTAGGTATGTTGGGACAGTCTGAGAATTCATCTGAGTGGGTGATCATAGTGACAAGATCAACCCCTTTGTCGGACAAAGGTAATGATCGGGGATGCACTCTCACTAAAGGAAACCAAGGCTGCAGGCAGCCGATTTCATTCATTGAGATTTGTTTTGCAAAGTATATTTTATTTGAGATATAAAAGTATATATATTATGTGGTTTCTAAAATTTTTGCAAAAGGTTTTCATTCCCGGGATCCATATAAGCAGAGAGTGCAACATTGTTCCTTGCAGCCGAGGGAGAGGTCCTCTCTTGTCGGGCAATGTTTGATCATTATGGGTTGAGAGGTTAAGTGTAAGACCATTGAGGGTAATGCCTGATGGGCTAATCTTGCATCTGCCCACACTCCCTGAGTGTTACAAGGTGGCTTGGCCCAGGGATGACTTAGGGTAAGTGTTGGGCCCATAGAGCCCATTTGATGGGTTTCAGGGGGTGCACTGTCCTTAGCAGTGTATTCGGCCAGGCCTTTTAACAAAGGCTGGGCCGAACCCATGTGGCTGATGTGTAGATCAATCTTTGGGTCCCACACCATACAAGGAAGCCCAACTGGGCAGCAGATTGGAAGGCTAAGTGAGCACATAAGCTTAATGGGCCTAAAGCCCAATTTCGAATTGGACTTATTTAATAAGTTAAATATGGGCGAATTCTGAGATGGATCAACAGATAGGATAGGGTCTTAACCCTTTCCACTCAGAGAGTCCAGATCTATTTATGATTCAAATCTAGAAACCTCCTAATGAGATTAGGAGAAGGCTGATCTAATCTACAGATAAGATAAGGGTTTATCCTTATCACCTAAGGGGAAGTCTGATCCAAATATGATTTGGGTCAGCAACTCCTAATTGGATTAGGAGCTGATCCTTTGGGGTTACAAAAGAAAGAGGGGGCAGCAGCCTTTAGAGAACAGATAATCACATCCTCTTCAGAGCTGAATACACAGAAGGAAGAATTAAGCAACCCTGCAGAATTCTTTTTTGCCGCCTCCTTGTTCTTGCCACCCAGTTTGCCAGTTCGATCTCCAGTTGTGGGAGAAGTCAAGATTCGATCTTGACATCAGTTCTTTCTGAAAGGATTGATAGGATGCTGTGCTCACGTGCCATCCTGCTGTTTCTTGTGAAGGACAGAGTTCTTGGAGAAGAACACTGTAGATTCTTCTCCATCCTACACTGTGCCATCTTCAGTGGAAGCAGTCTTTGGATTCTTCCTTGGGCGTGAACACCTTCATTGAGAGGTAATATTTCTCTGTATTAGGTATACCTGTCTCCTACTCCTTTTGGTTCAGATCTGGTTTAGTTTATGGTTCAAGATTGATCATTGAAAATTTGATTTTCTAAATAGAGAATTCGATTCCCAGTTGATGGGGAGAGAAATTTTTGAAATTCGCCCACCTTATTTTGCATGATTTGGGCATCCTATGATGGATCTCTCATCCCTTCATATCCCTCTCCTACCTTTTGGTTTCAGATCTGGTTCAGTTTAGGGTTCAAGACTATCCTTGAAAATGGAGTTTTCTAAAATAGGGAATATGATTCCCACATGGAGAGAGAGAAATTTTTGAAATTTCGCCCTACCTTCCTGCAGGGTTTGGCTATCCATATGATGGATCTCTCTTCCATTCAGTGGTATCAGAGCCAGGTTCAAGTCTTGAACCAAAATTGATCAGATCTGAACCTGCGCAAATGGGCAGAAGGTGTTCTACCCGATTTGTGCAGATGATTGATTTTCTGGGATTTGGTTCCCAGATTAAGGGTTGTTGATATGAAATTAAATCTTTAGAAATCTGAATTACATCTAGAATAGTTATTTATATTTTTCTTGATTTATGGGTTGTTCATATGATGGAGATCGAAGTCTTTATTGGCACAGCAAATCTGTGATTTTGCAGTTCTTTTACTTGCAAAAGAAGGAGATTTCGCAGATTAGGGTTTTGCTATCTGCGATTTGTAGTTTGTGAAACTGCAATCTGAAATCTAACATCTGTTTTGCAGGTAGCAGATGTGTGAACAGCCCTAGTACTGATTTTTTATTGTCTTTAATCAGTAAATTGATTTCAGATCAATTCTTGAATTAAAAATCAAACCCTACACCCATTCGAACCAGATTGGACCAAACTGGTTAGACCGAATCTGTGGTTCGATGGGGGCTGTTCTCAGCCCTAATTTCCCACTCTTGGATCAAGAGATTCATATTTAATTGCAAGACCTAATTCGGCCCACACCTGTAAAGCCCAGTTTTAAAGTGTTAAAACTACTTAAGCCCATTAGCTGTAGAAAAGCTATAGGGGCCGAACTGCTTAATGCTATTCAGCCCATATACCTAGATGATATTAATCAGTAATATTATGGATCAAATTGGGCTTTAATAATGGGCTTTATAGATATTAATTGATTGGATCAATTCTATCCTTGCATATGATGTATGGATGTGTGATGTGCAACGTTCATGGGCCATAAGTACTTGGCCCATGTAGATGCGATAGTGGCTCTTGCACACACAATGGCTGAATGCACATCATTGTCATGGTGCCCTAAAGATCATTGGATGATCTCCCTTCGTAGTGAGCCCCATACCTCCCTAAAGAGGAACCGTGCAGAACCCTAGCCGTTTAGGGCCCACCGAAATTTGACTTTATGAAAGTTAGTGGGAGCCACTTTGGTTTGACCTAAATTAAACTAGGACGTAACTTTTGTTCCCTCTTGAAATATGAGTGCATGTGATAGGGAGATTCATGTGATGAACTCTCTAAAGGCCTTCCGTCATTAGCATGAAGATGGGTCATTCAGTAATGAGGAAACACACCATAAAATTGGGCTATCCATTTTCTGTTGGATCTGTTGGAATGTTTTATAAGATGATAGAGGCATCATAGACCAATGTGGGAGGGACCTATCCTAAAATGGAAGACTCTCTCAAGGTACCTTGGCGTTCACAAATATGATGGCTGAGCACTCACTGGACAGAAAGGTTTAATCTAAAATGGCAATGAACCTTGTCTGACAGAGGCCAAAGGGAAAGCTCATATGATGAGTGGATATGATCCTTCACAGAAAGGTGGTGGGGTTATGCAACTGAAATAGTTGGCTCCATGCACCCTATGTGATTTCTCACATTTCCAGAGACATAATTCGTAGTCTCCGTCACTGAGATGGGAGGGAAATCTTAGAGATGAATAAATGGAAATGGAACATAGATTAAAAGCCATATCTATGTAGATAACATGAATCAAATTAGGTTGTGGACTAATGTTTGCTTTTTATCAGAAATGGCAAACGGACAATTCGCTAAGCTGTTGGACGACAACAAACTTAAGGGCCCAAACTATTTTGACTGGTACCGTAATCTTATGCTGGTCCTAACCTCTGAAAAATTAGACAAAGTAGCAAAGAATCCTACCTCGGAGCGTCCGGGTTATAGGGCTTCTGAGGCCTGAAGGAGGGACTACCAGGAATGGGAAGAGAAGAATTCCCTAGCCCAGTGCTACATCATAGCCTCCTTGGATAATCCGATACAGAGGCAATTCAATCAAATCAAATTATCGAAGGACATATTGGATAGTCTAAGGACGATGTATGAGGAGCAGAATCGTTCTACACGTCAGAAGGTCCTCAAACAGTTCATGACCACAAAGATGTCCAAGAACCAGCAGGTTCATGACCATTGTCTTCGGATGATGGGTTACATTAATGAACTTGAGGCTCTTGGATCCGGGCTTGACCATGTCATGAAGGTAGACGCCATTTTGAATTCTTTGCCTCCTTCCTTCAATCAGTTCATCATGAACTACAACATGAACAAACTGAATGTCAACATCCTGGAACTCCACAATATGTTGTAGAGGGCTGAAGAACTTATCAAGAAGGATGAGTCCATAGCCATGCTTGTTGAAACTGGCAAATCGGGCAAGAAGAAGCAGAAGGCTAAAAGAAAGCCCCTAAAGAAGGCTGCCAAGTCTAAGAGGCAAAAGAAGGACAGAGCATCAGATGCTTATCACTTCTACAAGCAGACCAGCCACTGGAAGAGGAACTGTCCTCAATACCTAGAATCCAAGAAACAAGGTAATTTCGAATCCTGTGTCATAGAAACCAATTTGTTGGTAAATTCTACTTCCTGGTGTATTGATGGGTTGTTGAAGCCCTCAAAATTACTACTAGTCCCACAATCAAATAATTGCAGTAAAAAGTGGTACTAGGTCGAATCCCACAGGGAGCAATTCAGTAATCTCTTAGCCGAATGGATAAAGTAATTGAGTGGGAAATTTTAATAACTAAAATTAAAAGAATAAGAAAGCAATAACAAACTAAACAAACAAGAGAAAATCAGTCTTACCGAATTCTAGTTCAAGGGTTCGGGTTGAATCGATTGGCCATCGATCCTAGGTTAATTTCAACATTCTTGCCATTCAAGCATTTAACCTTAGATTTATTAGGATAACCATAATAAACCTTGCGTTTTCCTAATTCAGTTGACCAAACCCAGCATTCGATCAACACTTATCACCACTCAACTGGGTATGATAGCGTTCCATGTTAAACAGTGATAGCATTAAGATTTGTTAAAACAGTTAAACCAAAATAACAATAATTGAGATAGCTGGAATTACTGAATCTTCTTCCATCAATTCCTTTAGGTTGAACCATGTTAAAACATTGGTCAAAGGCTGTCACGAACAATTGACCCAAAAAGATATTAACCTAATTGCTACTTGTACCATTATTCATGACAATTATGGATCATCGAAATCATGGATAGTAGTAGGAAAATCAACATTAATTCAGTTTGTCAAACTAATTAACATCAACATCCAATAAAAATATGCACAAGAATCAATGAATACTTGAATTAGAAAGCAAGAAAATAAATTAACTACAGAATCTCACAATGACACAATCGAACCTCCCCCCTTGAACCAGAAAAAGATGCTTAGCTGCTCATGATCTACGTAATCTCCATGCTCTGCTTCTCCATGGCCGAACTGCTTTCTTGAGTTTCTTGACTTTCTTGATGATCTCTTGGATCTTGGATTTCTTGATGATCTCTTGGATCTGAGAGTGAGTGATGCTAGAGCTGGTTCACCCCCCTCTTTATATAGCCAAAGGAGAGGGCTATTTTCCAAATCCTTCTAGGAGATCATCCTATCTTCAGGGAGTCTTGATCTTCTTTGAACTAATTCTATCCTATCTCTTATCTAATGATCTAATCTCAATCTTCTTACCTCTCTAGGATTACATTCAAGACTTTAGATCTGATAAGACTCTCTCCTTGGAGATTACATTTGAAATTGGGACTCTTGACTTTTGATTTCGAGTTGGGCTGCTTTGATAACTTGGGCTGTTTCAAAGTACTTCTGCGAGTTGGGCTTCAGTTGTGAAATGGGCCTGGCTACGAACTTGCTCTGACTTCGGGCTTGTTTTTGTACTCGATGCAGGCTGAATATGTCAAACCCAAAACTTAAGAGTTGTGGGCCTTCCTTTCATCTTTCAATTTCTTCTTGAATTGTCCAATTCGGAGTCCGGAATTGAGAGTAATGCCCAGATTACTGACTGTCGCCGAAACTGTGCAAAATCACCCGATTTGCCCTGTTTTCTTCCAATTGCCTTCTTTATTTCCCTTAATCGAAATACAAGAGTAACAAGTTCATTTCAGTGCTAAAGTAATGTAAAAAGATGAAAATTAGGGGACAAAAATAGGGTTCTTTTCAGTCTCATCATGTATTGACTCCGAGGCATCAACTTATGCGTGTAACTCACTACAGGGGTTCAAGATAAGTAGAAGACTGAGTAACGGAGAAGTAACTCTTTACTTGGGGACTTCTACAAGTGTTGCAGCTTTGGCTATAGGAACCGTAGAGTTATTTTTCAGAGAAGGATCTATGGTACTAAAAGATTGTCTTTATGTTCAGAATTTGAGAAGAAATTTGATTTCTGTTTCAAAATTGTGTGTGGATGGATATTCTATTCTTTTTGGTAATACGATTACTGTAAAAAGAAATAACAAATTCATCGCATACGTAGAACATGAGAATGGTCTCTATGTTCTCCATCCTTCTCTAGAAACTAACATAGCTGAAACTAGGTCGATTGATATCCCTAAGAAAAGAATCCATGATACAGTTAATCCCACATGCTTATGGCATTACCGACTTGGCCATATTAATATAGATCGTATCACAAGGTTGGTAATGGATGGTCCTTTGGATTTTCTAACTGTAGAAGATCTTCCCACTTGTGAACCTTGCCTTCAGGGTAAGATGATGAAATGGCCATTTAACGGTAAGCTTGAAAGATGTATAGGCACGCTAGACCTTATACATACTGATGTATGTGGTCCACTAAGTGTTAGGACTCATAACCAGCACATGTATTTTATTACATTCATCGATGATTATTCTCGGTATGGTTACGTGTACCTAATGAGACACAAGTCTGAATCATTTGAAAAGTTCAAAGAATTCAGACAAGAGGTCGAGAAATAGTTAGGTAGTGAAATTAAGACCCTTTGATCGGATCGAGGTGGCGAGTATCTCTCTGACGAATTTAGGGACTACTTGAAGGTCAACGGGATAGTATCACAGTTAGCTCCTCCTGCTACACCACAGCTAAACGGTGTTTCAGAGAGGAGGAATAGGACCTTATTGGATATGGTCCGGTCACTTCTCGTACACTTAGAGTTGCCCACATCCTATTGGGGTTTCACATTGGAGACTGCGATATACGTGCTGAACCGGGTTCCAACCAAATTAGTTTCGAAGACTCCCTATGAGCTTTGGACCGAAAAGAAACCAAGTGTAAGACACTTAAAGATTTGGGGTTGTCCAACACACGTTAAAAGAACGAGTGCGGACAACTTGGAATCCAAGACCAGTCGTTGCCTATTCGTAGGCTACCCCAAAGGCTCTGTGGGTTACCTATTCTATGACCTGGGATAACAGAATGTGTTTTGTTGCCAAAATGCCCATTTCTTGGGGGATGATTACATCCTAAACAATCATCATCAGGAAGTTGTTCTTGACGATGAGAGCTCAGGGTTAGTGGGAGGTGTCCCACAAGTGTTCTTGATATCAGTTTTTGCAGAAAACTGATCTGAAGTCCTGCTCATTCGCCCTCCATCAGATTCTTGGTGAAGAATCAGGTTCTTGCTGAAGGACCACCCTACTGATTCTGCTCTACCCTACACTGTGTCATCTTCAGTGGGAGAAGTCTTTGGAGATCTCCTTGGGCATGAACACCTTCATTGGGAGTTACTACTACTCTATATCAGGTATATCCCTCTCCTACCTTTTGGTTTCAGATCTGGTAAGGTTTAGGGTTCAAGACTGATCCTTGAAAATGCAGTTTTTTAAAATAGGGAATATGATTACCACATGGGAGAGAGAGAAATTTTTTAAATTTCAACCTACCTTCAGGCATGTTTCGGCTATCCATATGATGGATCTCTCTTCCCTTCACAAGGACCATTTAGTGTAAATGTTGGGCCCATTAAGAGCTCATGGTGATGGACTCAGGGGTTCACTGTCTCTTATAGTGAATTCGACCAGGCCTTGTTAAAAAGGCTGGGTGAACCCTTATTGCTGATGTGTAGATCAATGTTTTGGTTCTATGCCATACAAGGATAGCCAACTAGGTAGCAGGAAAGCCCATTCGAACTGGCTTTATAAGATTAATTAAATAAGGGGTGGTTCTGGGATTTGGATCAGAAGATAGGATAAGGGATTATCCCTATCCACTCAAAGAGTCCAGATCCAAATAAAGATTTGGATCAGGAAACTCCGAATTTGATTAAGAAGATTGATCTTTATCTGCAGATAAGATAAGGGATTATCTTTATCACTTAAAGAGAGTCTAGATCCACATAAAGATTTGGATTAGGAAACTCCTAATGGGATTAGGAGAGCCTATCTTTAAGGCTATAAATAGGAGAGTAGGGCAGACCTACAAATACACTCACAGTCTGCTGAATTAAGAGAGAAGACAACTCACAGTTTGACTGCTCCTATCTTCTACTCTTTTCTTCCGGTTCTTGCCGCCCCTACCTAGTTCGATCTCCACCTATGGGAGTGATCAAGAATCATTCTTGATATTGCTTCTTGCTAGAAGAGGCAATCTAAAGTTGTGCTCACCGACCCTTTACTACATTCTTATTAAAGAATTTGGTTCTTGCTGAAGAGTTGTCATGCTGATTCTGCTTCACCCCACACTATGTCATCTTCAGTGGGAGCAAATTTTGGCTTTCTCCTTGGGCGTGAACACCTTCTTTGGGAGTTACTATTACTCCATATTAGGTATATCCCTCTCCTCCCTTTTGGTTTCAGATTTGGTCCGGTTTGTTTCAAGATTGATCATTGAAAGTGCAGTTTTCTAAAATAGGGAATGTGATTCCTAGATGGGAGAGAGAGAAATTTTTGAAATTTTGCCCAACCTTCCTGCAGGGTTCGGTCATCCATATGATGGATCTCTCATCCCTTCATGATTATTATGGGCTGAGAGGTTAAGTGTAAGACCATTGGGGGTAATACCTGATGGGATTCCATCTACTGAATATGGCACAAAGGTACAACATTAAAACCACAGACCTATATAGATATGAACTTTCCAAAAGTCAAAACAAATAACAACTTGGACAACTTCAAGACTGAAAGAAAATGCATTGGAATACTACAATGAAGTCAGAGCGCCTCCGAGGTGCATAACGGATTCCATCGACACGGCCGAGGAACCATTAGAGGAGATTAATCTAGCAACCGACAGTATAGATAAAAGACCTTTATACATACCTGCCAAGCTAGCAGCCGAAGACAGAGGGAAACTCATCGCACTTCTAAAAGGTAACGGAACATCCATATCGCAGAAACTTTAGAGCCCAAAACCAGTCTAACCCGCGTCTCTCTCACAAAATTTAAGGATGTATTCGCCTGGTCCAGAACATGATTTAGAGCTTGTCCGCCATTCTCTATGAATAGATCCAAGAATTTGGCCAGTGAAGTAGCCACAAAGGATCTTTAAGCTAGAAATAACTCTAAAGATCATGGAGGAAGTACAATAACTTTTGAAAGTAGGCTTCATCAAACCTAAAACTCACCCTCAGTGGCTCGCTAATGTAGTTCCAGTAAAGAAGAAGAATGGGCAATTGAGGTTAGTACCTTTCCCACTTAGTCTCTTAAAAATAGTCAAACACCAAAGTACTAACTCCACCTTATCGTAGATGTTGCATCGATTTTAGGGACCTGAACAAGGCCTGTTTGAAAGACGAGTTCCCCCTTCCCAACCTGGAGGTGTTGATAAACTCAACTGCGGGGCATGAGCTTTTCTCCTTCCTAGATGCTTACAGTGGGTACAACCAAATTTTGATAGACCCCGCAGATGCACCCCACACAACCTTCAGGACACCCATAGGGAACTTCTATTACAAGATGATGCCCTTTGGTTTGAAGAATGCTGGAGCCACATATTAGAGAGCGATGACTAGTGTTTTCCATGACATGATTCACAAGGAAATAGAATGTTACGTGGATGACATAGTTGTCAAGGCAAGAAGAAGAGAGTAGCATTCAAGAGTTTTGAGAATAGTGTTCGCAAGATGCAGAGAATTCAAGTTAAGATTGAACCCACTAAAGTGCACATTTGGAGTACAGTCTAGAAAGTTCCTAGGATATTGAGTAGATCAGGCTGGGATACATCCAGACAAAAGTAAGGTTAAATCCATCTTAGATCTTCTGCCACCAGTGAATGAGTCCCAATTGAAAACATTCCTAGGAAAGGTCTCATATTTAAGAAGGTTTATCCCTAGCCGTGCACATGCAGCTCTGCTGTTGATGAAATTAGTTAAGAAATCTGCTGAATTTAGATGGACTCAGGAGCATCAAATTACTTTTGAGAAATTAAAGGCAACACAAGCTAAGGCACCAACAACATTACCGCCCAAAGATGGGCGAGAGTTCAAAATATACATCGCAATAGGAACATAAACCATAGCACAGGAGGATAGGGGCAAAGTGGAATTCCCCATCTACTACACTAGTAGAACCCTGAAACTGGCAGAAAGGAACTATTCCCATATGGAGCAACAGTGGCTGGCTCTAGTTTTTGCTACATAGAAGTTTAGGCACTGCATCCTTGGGAAAAAGGTGAGGCTCATCGCACAAAGTGGCCTAATCAAGTTCTTCATGGATAGACCTCCTTTCTCTGGCAGACTCATCAAGTGGATAATGCAACTCAACAAGTACGCAATAGAGTATACACAGCCTAAAGCCATTAAGTGCCAGGCAACAACAGACCTATTGGCCACCTTCCCATTGAGTTTTGACTTTCCAATACCAGAAGAGGTTCCCGGAGACATACCTATGATCACCCTAGTCGAAAATAGAGAATGGGTCTTAACCTTCGACAGGAGCAGCACCAACACTTTGGTTGGCGCTAGAGTAATCTTAACTTCCCCTGATAGACAAACCCTTGCTTACACATTTAAGCTTCAATTCCCTTATTCCCACAATATAGCAGAGTACGAAGCATTGGTCCTTGGCCTGATAAAAGCCATAGAAGTCGGTGCAAAAAAGATAAAGGTAATTGGTGACACCAAGCTGGTGATTGGATAGCTTAAGCACGACGGTGAAGGAGGTAACCATCCTATCATATAGGACCCTGAAGCTAGTTCGCAACCTGGATGTAGACTTTAAACATCAGAACAGAGCCAAAAATAGGTTCGGCGATGCACTAGCAACCCTAGGGTCGAAGTTGCAAGCCAGTCCAGAGCCAATATGGATTACCATCCAATTGGTGGCCAAACAATCAACTTTCACCCTGAGAGACCGAGTGGAAGATGAAGACCAAATAGCAACAAACGACTAGAGGTATGAAGTGATATAGATGCAAGACATTAGGCAATCCAGAGAATTAGATGGATGCAAGACATTATGCTAATCGCAAAATTCCAACTGGTAAACAGAGTGCTATATCACAGAGAACTAGATGGTGTAAGGACAAGGTGCCTAGGCAAACCAGAGGCGAAAGTGGTCCTGGACAAAGTTCACAAGGCCAGCTGTGGGGATGTCACAAGTACCCTATTCTGCAAACTACAACGGTTAGGGTATTACTGGCCTACGATGAAGTAGGACTCTACTAAGGTACAAAAAGAATGCGATAAATGCATCCCACAAATAGACAACAGAGAATGTTTAATAGTCTGCGATGAGGACTGGAGGAGGATGTACATAGAGTACCTGTGGGAGCACACACTCCCCATCAATATCCAACTGTGGAGGAAGCTATTATCTAAGGTCAAGAAGTTCTACCTCCAAGATGGGGTGTTGTACAGGAAATCACACGTAGAAAAACATTTATGATGTTTAGCCGGTTAGGAGATTGATGACATATTAGAAGCAGCCCATAGCTCTAAACCTGCAGCCCATGAAGGCCAGCTTGCCCTACATAACCACATCCCACACCTCGGTTTCTATTGGCCGACTATGATGGAAGATACGCAGTGGCATGTGCATCGATGTCATAAGTGCCAAATCCACGATGAAAGAATCCACAAGCCTGCCAACAGCCCACATCCAATCATCACACCCTGACCCTTTTACACTTGGAGGGTAGACCTCATAGGAAAGATACACCCGCCCTCTAGGGGGTACTGTTTCACCATCGTGGCCATAGACTACTTCACCAAGTGGGCAGAAGCCATTCCCTTACGATGGATTTGTGAAGCCAAAATAGTAAATTTCCTGTGACAAAACATAGTCCATAGATTAGGGGTACCAATGCAGATACTGACCGATAATGGCTTGTCCATCAAAAACCAAGAAGTCTATGACCTCTTAGGGTAGTACGGGGCGAGATTAGAAACATCTACAACATATTATCCCTAGGGCAATGGTCAGGTAGAAGTCACAAACAAGACACTACTAAGAATGTTGAGAAAAACAGTGGCAGATAATCAAAGGGATTGGACAGATAAACTATTGGAAACACTTTGGGCTTATCGCACCTCTATTAGAAAAAGTACACAGGCGACACCCTATTCCTTGGTCTACGGTCAAGAAGCAGTACTCCTAGCTGAGATAAAAGTTGTATCCACTGGGATAGCCTTCGCAGTGGGTAAGAAGATAAGGACAAAAGACTTAGATGCCTTACTTGCAGACAAACTTGAAACAAAGAAAGGTAAGTGAATCTGGCTGTATTGGTTTGTTAAAGCAATGAGTACCCATTCCGCCAAAGATGTTTTCAGCCTAGGAAGGCTTGTCTCCTTGACTATCGATTTAACTTGGGACCATGAGGAATGGTGATTTGCGATCACTCTTGGACGAGAAGAAGGGAAGAAAGAGATGGAAGAGGGAAGGTTACCAAGTCTGAACTAAAGCATGCAATGAACCAGGGCCTCATGTAAAAAAAAATATTGAAAATCAGTAGTTAGGTTCTCTTGTTTTGCTTGAGTTTTGCCTTGCCCGAGGATGGGCAAAGTTTAAGTGTGGGGGGATTTGATGAGACTGAAAAGAACCCTATTTTTGTCCCCTAATTTTCATAATTTTACATTACTTTAGCACTTAAATGGACTCATTACTCTTGTATTTCGATTCAGGGCAATAAACAAGGCAATTGGAAAAAAAACAGGGCAAATCGGGTGATTTTGCACAGTTTTGGTGACAGTCAGTAATCTGGGCCTAACTCTCAATTCCAAACTCGGAATTGGACAATGCAAGAAGCATTAGAAAGATGAAAGGAAGGCCCATAACGTTTATGTTCTGGGTTCTGATAGATTTGGCCCGAATCGAGTACGAAAACGAGCCCGAAGTCGGAGCAAGTTTGCAGCCAGACCCATTTCACAACTTAAGCCCAACTCACACAAGTACCTTGAAGTAGCCCAACTCGAATTCAAGAGTCAAGAGTCCAAATCCTGAATGTAATCTCCAAGGAGAGAGTCTTATCAGATCTAAAATCTTGAATGTAATCCTAGAGAGATAAGAAGATTGAGATTAAATCATTAGATAAGAGATAGGATAGGATTCGTTCAAAGAAGATCAAGACTCCCTAAAGATAAGCTGATCTCCAAGGAGTTGGAAAACAGCCCTCTCCTTTGGCGATATAAAGAGGGGGGTGAACCAGCTCTAGCATCACTCAATTCTCAGATCCAAGAGATCATCTAGAAGACCAAGAAGCTCAAGAAGGCAGTTTGCCTATGTAGAAGAAAAGCATGGAGATTGCGTAGATCATGAGCAGCTAAGCTTCTTTTTTTTTTGGTTCAAGGGGGGAGGTTCGATTGTGTCATTGTGAGGTTTTGTAGTTAATTTATTTTCTTGCTTTTTAATTCAAGTATTCATTGATTCTTGTGCATATTTTAATTGGATGTTGATGTTAATTAGTTTGACAAACTGAACTAAGGTTGATTTTTCTATTGCTATCCATTATTTCGGTGATCCGTAATTGTCACGAATAATGGTACAAGTAGCAATTAGGTTGATATCTTTTTGGTCAATTGTTCATGACAGCCTTTGACCAATGTTTTAACATGGTTCAACCTAAAGGAATCGATGGAACAAGATTCAGTAATTGCAGCTATCTCAATTATTGTTATTTTGGTTTAACTGTTTTCACAAATCTTAATGCTATCATTGTTTAACATGGAACGCTATCGTACCCAGTTGAGTGGTGATAAGTGTTGATCGAATGCTGGGTTTGGTCAACTGAATTAGGAAAACACAAGGTTTATTATGGTTATCCTAATAAATCTAAGGTTAAATGCTTGAATTGCAAGAATGTTGAAATGTACCTAGGATCGATGGCCAATCGATTCAACCCGAACCCTTGAACCAGAATTTGGTAAGACTGATTTTCTCTTGTTTAAGTTGCTATTTATTTTCTTTTCTTTTAATTTTAGTATTTAAGTTCTCTCACTCAATTACATTACCCATTTGGCTAAGAGATTATTGATTTGCTCCCTGTAGGATTCGACCTAGAACCACTTTTACTGCAAATATTTTATTGTTGGACTAGTATTAATTTTGAGGGCTTCGATAACCCATCAAAATTTTGGTGCCGTTGCCGGGGATCAACTTTAATTTCTTAGCTATTACCTTCTTTTTGTTAATCTTCTTGTTTTATGACTCGTGCTTCTCAACCAAGTGAACTCAAGTACAACCCCAAAATTGAGAGGACCACCCGTCGTTTAAGAAAGGAGGCGAACCAAAGGAAGGATCGTTCACCTAAAAGGGTGAACTCAGATTGCGATATATCTACTTGTTATCTACCCATCTTCAAAGAAGAAGAAAGAATGGCTGACCGAGAGAGGACATTAAGGGAGTTGCCTGCATCGATTATGAACCAACAACCCTTCTACATAACGTATCCCACTCTTGAGGTAGCCTTTGAACTCAAATCTGGTTTGATTCAACTATTGCCTATATTTCATGGTTTTCCAGGTGAGGACCCTCATAAGCATCTAAAGGAATTCCATGTCGTCTATTCGAGCATGAAGCCCCAAGGTATGACTGAGGACCAGGTAAAACTCATAGCCTTTCCATTTACTTTAAGAGAAAAAGCAAAGGATTGGTTGTATATTCTTCCTCCCTGTTCAATACGCACATGGGATGAGATGAATAGGATATTTTTAGATAAATATTTTCCTGCATCCCGGGCTGCAAATATAAGAAAAGAAATATGTGGAGTTCGGCAGTTTGGTGGTGAGACACTATATGAATATTGGGAAAGGTTTAAACAACTTGTTGCTAGCTGTCCACACCACCAAATACCCGAACAACTTTTGATCCAATACTTCTATGAAGGGCTTCAGCCCATGGATAGAAGTATGGTCGATGCAGCCAGTGGAGGAGCCTTGGTGAACAGAACACCCGAAGCGGCCAGGGAATTAATTTCCAACATGGCCAAAAATTCACAGCAGTTCGGTGCAAGGACAGATGGTACCATAAGACAGGTTAATGAGGTAAGCCATGTAAATTTAGAAAATCAGATTTCTGACTTAACTGCCTTGGGTAGGCAACTCGCTGCAGGACAATTACAAACTACAAGGGTGTGTGGTATCTATTCGATCCCTGGTCATCCTACGGACATGTGTCCATCACTACAGGATGGATCAATACAACAAGTAAGTGTCGTAGAAGGATTCCCGGGCTAGCCCAACCGAAAGTATGATCCCTACTCCAATTACTACAATCCGGGGTAGAGAGATCATCCAAACCTGAGCTACGGGAACCAAGGAGGACAACAGCAATATCAACCCCATTTTTTTAGTTGACAGCCCCAGTTTTCTGCACCCATCATAGTGCAAGGCCAACCCCTGAATTCAAGTACGTCATTAGAAGATATAGTTAAGGCTCTAGCTACTAATACTCAGCAATTTCAACAGGAAACAAGAGCCAGCATTCAGAATTTGGGGAACGAAATCAACCAACTTGCCACTACCGTTAGCAAGTTGGAGGCCAGAGCTCCGAGAAACTACCATCACAAATGGTAGTCAACCCCAAGGAGAATGTAAGTGCAGTGGTGCTAAGAAGCGGGAAGGAACTGCAGCTAGAACCTACCTCACCACGGGAGGTGGATAAAGGACAAGAAGAAGAGGAGGTACAGGACTCAAGAGTTAGAGAGAACGTTTCAGCCGTGATCAAGAGGACCTTACCAGAAAAACATGCTGATCCAGGTATGTTCACCCTACCTTGTGTGATTGGCAATAAGCAAATCGAGCATGCCATGCTAGACTTAGGTGCATCTATCAATGTCATGCCATACTCGATTTTCTATGCTTTGAGATTAGGTCCTTTAAGGGAAACTAAAGCTGTTATCCAATTAGCTGATCATTCTAATGCCTACCCAGAAGGAATTGTTGAGAATATAATGGTGCAGGTTAATGATTTAATTTTCCCAGCTGATTTTTACATTTTGAAGATGGAGGAGGACACGATCGAAAGTTCAGCCCCACTTCTATTAGGCAGGCCATTCATGAAAACGGCCAAGACCAAAATAGATGTGGATGAGGGTACGCTCTCCGTTGAATTTGATGGAGAGACTGTTAAATTTAATATTTTTGAAGCTGTGAAGTACCCAATTGAAGACCATTTGATCTATTCGGTTGACACTTTTGATCCAACTGTGCAGGAAATTTTTGAAAAAGATAAGAATGAGGAGTTAGAATCGAGTGCACAATTGGATACCAAGGCCCCTATTCCAGATTTGAATCCACCCATGATGGATGGAAGGGGAGCACACCGAAAGCTGCAACCATGAGAGTTAGGGTAGCAAAGGAGAACGTCGAGCATAACGACGTTAAACAATTGTGCTTGTGGGAGACAACCCATTGTGTTTAGTTAATTTTGTTATTTTGTTTGGTTTTGATTTTTTTGTGTTTAGCAGGAATCCAACAAGACAAACAGGGAAGTTACCCCCAAATCCTTCTACTTTATGCATAATCACATACATTGGGGACAATGTATAACTTAAGTGTGGGGAGATTAGGGAAATCTAATGGAAATTTGGGATACCTTACCTTCTTGAATTTTCTACTCCCGGAAACTTATCCTTGAACGATTTCAACTTATCAAGAATCATGTGCTTAGGCTGAATGTATAGGATAGGATGCAAGCATGACTAACTGAATCTTTTTTGACTGCATATGGTACCTCATGATTTTAATCGATCAATAGGCAAGATGCATAAGGGTTTGATTGATTTTCTCATAATTATCTGTCAAACATGGTTTGATTATTCTAGAACTTGTTGTGTTAGGCATATTGAGACCACGATCAATGAAATCATGGATCAAGCAGCGAGACCCTGCGATTCTTGTGCAAAAGAAAAAAAATTAGAAAATAAAATCGTGACTAATGTGAGATGGAGCATAAAATGCACTCACATCTAGAAACAAAAACAAGTATGAGATGGAGCATTAAATGCACTCACATCCAGAAACAAAAAACAAGTGTGAGATGGAGCATTAAATGCACTCACATCTTGAAACGAAGGCAAGGGTGAGATGGAGAATAAAAATGGACTCACCCAAGAACCCTAACCCCATTCTCACTATCGGATTTTAGGAATTCATACTAAGTGGTGGAGATGTACTACATAGCAAGCTTATGGCAATACGCACACCTTGTTTTGGCTTAAGAAACAAAGAAAGGTAAGTGAACCTGGCTGTACTGGTTTGTTAAAGCAATGAGTACCCATTCCGCCAAGGATGTTTTCAGCCTAGGAAGGCTTGTCTCCTTGACTATCGATTTAACTTGGGACCATGAGGAATGGTGATTTGCGATCACTCTTGGATTAGAAGAAGGGAAGAAAGAGAAGGAAGAGGGAAGGTTACCAAGTCTGAACTAAAGCATGCAATGAACCAGGCCTCATGTAAAAAAAATACTGAAAATCAGTAGTTAGGTTCTATTGTTTTGCTTGAGTTTTGCCTTGCCCGAAGACGGGCAAAGTTTAAGTGTGGGGGGATTTGATGAGACTGAAAAGAACCCAATTTTTGTCCCCTAATTTTCATATTTTTACATTACTTTAGCATTTAAATGGACTCATTACTCTTGTATTTCGATTCAGGGCAATAAACAAGAAAATTGGAAAAAAAACAGAGAAAATCGGGTGATTTTGCACAGTTTCGGTGACAGTCAGTAATCGGGGCCTAACTCTCAATTCTGAACTCCGAATTGGACAATTCAAGAAGTATTAGAAAGATGAAAGGAAGGCCCACCATGTTTATGTTTTGGGTTTTGACAGATTCGGCACACATCGAATACGAAAACGAGCCGAAAGTCGGAGCAAGTTCGCAGCCAGGCCCATTTCACAACTTAATCCCAACTCGCAGAAGTACCTTGAAGCAGCCCAAGTTTTAAAGCAGCCCAACTCGAATTCAAGGGTCAAGAGTCCAAATCCCGAATGTAATCTCCAAGGAGAGAGTCTTATCAGATCTAAAGTCTTGAATGTAATCTTAGAGAGATAAGAAGATTGAGATTAGATCATTAGATAAGAGATAGGATAGGATTAGTTCAAAGAAGATCAAGACTCCCTAAAGATAAGCTGATCTCCTAGAAGGAGTAGGAAAACAGCCCTCTCCTTTGGCTATATAAAGAGGGGAATGAACCAGCTCTAGCATCACTCAATTCTCAGATCCAAGAGATCATCAAGAAGACCAAGAAGCTCAAGAAGGCAGTTCGGCTATGGAGAAGAAAAGCATGGAGATTGCGCAGATCATGAGCAGCTAAGCTTCTCTTTTTCTGGTTCAAGGGGGGAGGTTCGATTGTGTCATTGTGAGGTTCTGTAGTTAATATATTTTCTTGCTTTTTAATTCAAGTATTCATTGATTCTTTTGCCTATTTTTATTGGATGTTGATGTTAATTAGTTTGGCAAACTGAATTAATGTTGATTTTCCTATTGCTATCCATGATTTCGGTGATCTATAATTGTCACGAATAATTGTACAAGTAGCAATTAGGTTGATATCTTTTTGGGTCAATTGTTAATGACAGCCTTTGACCAATGTTTTAACATGGTTCAACCTAAAGGAATCGATGGAACAAGATTCAGTAATTGCAGCTATCTCAATTATTGTTATTTTGGTTTTAACTGTTTTCACAAATCTTAATGCTATCATTGTTTAACATGGAACGCTATCGTACCCAGTTGAGTGGTGATAAGTGTTGATCGAATGCTGGGTTTGGTCAACTAAATTAGGAAAACACAAGGTTTATTATGGCTATCCTAATAAATCTAAGGTTAAATGCTTGAATTGCAAGAATGTTGAAATGTACCTAGGATCGATGACCAATTGATTCAACCCGAACCCTTGAACCAGAATTCGGTAAAACTGATTTTCTCTTGTTTAAGTTGCTATTTATTTTCTTTTCTTTTAATTTCAGTATTTAAATTCTCTCATTCAATTACATTACCCATTTGGCTAAGAGATTATTGATTTGCTCCCTGTGGGATTCGACCAAAAACCACTTTTACTGCAAATATTTTATTGTGGGACTAGTATTAATTTTGAGGATTTCGACAACCCCTCAAAAGTACCCTATTTTTATCCCCTAATATTCACTCTTTTACATCAATTTAACACTTAAATGGACTCTTTACTCCTGTATTTCGATTCAGGGCAAGAAAGAAATCAATTGGAAGAAAACAGGGCAATTAGGATGATTTTGCATAGTTTCGGCAACAGTCAGTAATCTGGGCATAACTCACAATTCCGGACTCCGAATTGGACAATGCAAGAGGCATCAGAAAGATGAAATAAAGGCCCACAACTTTTATGTTTTGGGTTTGGACAGATTCGGTCCGCATCGAATGTTAGACAGTTTTGTATGCCCTTAGCTTCAATCAGAATGATGTACTTTATGAGTTTATTGTAAATGAATAAAGATACATATTTGATTCATGTTCCCTTGCTATGTTTCTGTGTAATACCCTTAAACTGGACACTTAATGAGACTCGTGTTAGTTTAGAATGTTCACAGCCAGTGGGTCGGTCTGGGGTGACCTATCCTGACAAGGCTGACACTGTAGTGCCACCAAGTCGGTTGGGGTGGCTTGTCTCAGCTGCCAGGGTGAGACCCTAGGCACATACAGTGTAGGATTAATTGAATCTTTGAACTGGACCAGATTTCCAGTATTGCCCTGGACCTTGGAGATTGATGGGCAAAACTGGAAAGTTACACCCGACCCCTAGACTCGATTATGATACTACACTAGGTGTCGGATTGGACTGTCTTTGATGTACCAATCAGTGAGATCCTTAGCGAGGGTCAAAACCTGGGTATGTTGGGACAGTCCGAGAATTCATCTGAGTGGGTGATCATAGTGACAGGATCAGCCCCTTTGTTGGACAAAGGTAATGATCGGGGATGCACTCTCACTGATGGAAACCAAGACTGCCGGCAGCCGATTTCAACCGTTGAGATTTGTTTTGCAAAATATATTTTATATAAGATATAAAAGTATATATGTATGGTTTCTAAATTGTTTGCAAGAAGGTTTTAATTCCCGGGATCCATATAAGTGGAGAGTGCAACACTGTTCCTTGCAGCCGAGGGAGAGGTCCTCTCTTGTCGGGCAGTGTATGATCATTATGGGCTGAGAGGTTAAGTGTAAGACCATTGAGGATAATACCTGATGGGCTAATCTTGTATCTGCCCACAGTCCCTGGGTGTTACAAGGTGGC
This sequence comes from Nelumbo nucifera, assembly GCF_055504915.1. NCBI lineage: Eukaryota > Viridiplantae > Streptophyta > Magnoliopsida > Proteales > Nelumbonaceae > Nelumbo > Nelumbo nucifera. Next base: position 37,374,618 of record NC_142656.1, on the reverse strand, counting down.
TTGGCCCAGGGACCACTTAGTGTAAGTGTTGGGCCCATAGAGCTCATTTGATGGGTTTCAAGGGGTACACTGTCTTCAGCAGTGCATTCGGCCAGGCCTTGTAACAAAGGCTGGGCTGAACCCATGTGGCTGATGTGTAGATCAATGCTTGGGTCCCACGCCATACAAGGAAGCCCAACTGGGCAGCAATTTGGAAGGTTTTTTGAGTACGAAACCTTAATGGGCCTTAAGCCCATTTCGAACTGGGCTGATTTGATCAGTCATTTAAAGGGGGCGAATTCTGAAGTGGGTCAGCTGAAAGGATTGGGCTTAGACCCTATCCACTTAGAGAGTCCAAGATCTAAATAAGATTTAGATCTGGAAACCTCCTAATTAGATTAGGAGACAGCTGATCTGATTTGCAGATAAGATAAGGATTATCCCTTATCACTAAGGGTCTTCTAACCCAAATATGATTTGGATTAGCAACTCCTAATCTGATTAGGAGCTGATCCCTTTGAGATTATAAAAGGGGAAGGGGGCGGCAGCCTTTTTTATCATCAACAGCATTCTTCTCTTAAAGAAAGAGAGAATGAGAGATTTCCTGCATACTGCGAATTCTCTCCTACCGCCACCTTCTTGCTTTTGCCATTCCTTCAGTTCGATCTCCAGTTCTTGGGAGCAATCAAGATTAGATCTTGATTTCAATCTTTTAGGGAAAAGACTGGTTGGAGCTGTACTCAAGTCATCCAGTTGATCCTTAAGAAGGGTCAAGTTCTTTTGGAAGAACGTTGCTGATTCTGCTCCACCCTGCACTGCGCCATCTTCAGTGGGAGCAGTCTTTGGATTCTTCCTTGGGCGTGGACACCTCCATTGGGAGATATTACATCTCTGTATCAGGTATATTCCTCTCCCATTATTTTTGGTTCAGATCTGGTTTAGTTTACGGTTCAAGATTGATCCTTGAAAATATGATTTTCTAAATAGGGAATACGATTCCCAGTTGAAGGGAGAGAAAAATTTTTGAAATTCGCCCCTTATTCCGCAATCTTTGGGCGTCCATAGGATGGATCTCTCATCCCTTCATCGAATACGAAACTGAGCCCGAAATCGGAGCAAGTTCGCAGCCAGCCCCAGTTCACAGCTGAAGCCCAACTCGCAGAAGAACCTTGTAGCAGCTCAAGTTCTTAAAGCAGCCCAACTCGAATTCAAGAGCCAAGAGCCCCAATTTCGAATGTAACCTCCAGAAAGAGAGTCTTATTAGATTTAAATTATTGAATGTAATCCAATCAATATAAGAAGATTGGATTAGATCACTAGATAAGAGATAGGATAGGATTAGTTCAAAACAGATTAGAACTTTCTAATTTGAAGTTAATCTCCTAAAAGGAGTTGGAAAACAACCCTCTCCCTCTGCAATATAAAGAGGGGGGTGGACCAGATCTAGCATCACTCAATCCAAGGATCCAAGAGCTCATCAAGCAACTTAAGCTATCAAGAGAGCAGTTCGGCCATTGAGAAGCGGAGCATGGAGAATTCGGAGATCATGAGCAACTAAGCTTTTCTTTTCTGGTTCAAAGGGGGAGGTTCGATTGAGTTGAAGGGATGAGAGATCCATCCTATGGACGCCCAAAGATTGCGGAATAAGGGGCGAATTTCAAAAATTTTTCTCTCCCTTCAACTGGGAATCGTATTCCCTATTTAGAAAATCATATTTTCAAGGATCAATTTTGAACCATAAACTGAACCAGATCTGAACCAAAAAGGAGTGGGAAGGATTATACCTGATACGGAGAAATAATATCTCCCAACGAAGGTGTTCACGCCCAAGGAAGGATCCAAAGACTACTCCCACTGAAGATGGCGCAGTGTCGGTGGAGCAGAATCAGTAGTGTTCTTCTCCAAGAACTCTGTCCTTCGCAAGAATCAGCAAGATGGTACGTGAGCACAGCTTCCTTTCAATCCTTTCTCAAAGGACTGATGTCAAGATCCAATCTTGACTTCTCCCACAACTGGAGATCAAACTGGCAAACAGGGCGGCAAGAACAGGGAGGCGGCAAGAGAGTATTTACAGGGAGCAGAATTCTCTCTTTTTGATTTCAGCACTAAAGAAAACCTGATGATCTGTGTGTGTTTTTAGGCTGCCGCCCCCTTCTTCTTTTATAATCTTAAAGGGATCAGCTCCTAATCAGATTAGGAGTTGCTAATCCAAATCATATTTGGGTTAGAAGTCCATTTAAGTGATAAGGGATAATCCTTATCTTATCTGGAGATCAGGTCAGCCATCTCCTAATCTGATTAGGAGGTTTCCAGATCTAAATCTTATTTAGATCTTGGACTCTCTAAGTGAATAGGGTCTAAGCCCAATCCTATTAGCTGATCTACTCCAGATTTCGCCCCATTATTAACTAAATAAACAGCCCAGTTCGAAATGGGCTTTAGGCCCATTAAGCTTATGTGCTCACTTAACCCTCTTAACTGCTGCCCAGTTGGGCTTCCTTGTATGGCATGGGACCCAAGCATTGATCTACACATCAGCCACATGGGTTCGGCCCAGCCTTTGTTACAAGGCCTGGCCGAATACACTGTTAAAGACAGCGCACCCCTGAAACCCATCAAATGGGCTCTACGAGCCCAACACTTACCCTAAGAGGTCCCTGGGCCGAGCCACCTTGTAACACCTAGGGACTGTGGGCAGATGCAAGATTAGCCCATCAGGTATTATCCTCAATGGTCTTACACTTAACCTCTCAGCCCATAATGTTCATACACTGCCCGACAAGAGAGGACCTCTCCCTCGGCTGCAAGGAATAGTGTTGCACTCTCCACTCATATGGATCCCGGGAATTAAAACCTTTTGCAAACCATTTAGAAACCATATATATATACTTTTATATCTTATATAAAATATATTTTGCAAAACAAATCTCAATGGTTGAAATCGGCTGCCGGCAGTCTTGGTTTCCATCAGTGAGAGTGCATCCCCGATCATTACCTTTGTCCGACAAAGGGGCTGATCCTGTCACTATGATCACCCACTCAGATGAATTCTCGGACTGTCCCAACATACCCAGGTTTTGACCCCCACTAAGGATCTCGCTGATTGGTACATCAAAGATAGCCCAATCCGACACCTAGTGCAATATCTTAATCGAGTCTAGGGGTCGGGTGTAACTTTCCAGTTTTGCCCATCAATCTCCAAGGTCCAGGGCAATACTGGAAATCTGGTCCAGTTCAAAGATTCAATTAATCCTACACTGTATGTGCCTAGGGTCTCACCCTGGCAGCTGAGACAGGCCACCCCAACCGACTTGGTGGCACCACAGTGTCAGCCTTGTCAGGATAGGTCTCCCCAGACCGACCCACCGGCTGTGAACATTCTAAACTAACACGAGTCTCATTAAGTGTCCAGTTTAAGGGTATTACACAGAAACATACCAAGGGAACATGAATCAAATATGTATCTTTATTCATTTACAATAAACTCATAAAGTACATCATTCTGATTGAAGCTAAGGGCATACAAAACTGTCTAACAGCTCCCACTTGCACTTAGGTCCAATCAGGTACTAGCCGGAGTCCCATGCTTTCCACGTGTTTCTCAAACACTTTTTGTGATAGTGGCTTAGTCAATGGCTCTACCACATTCTCCACTGATGCTACCTCTTTACACTATCCTCCCGTAGGTCCAGCGTTGTCATACAACAGTGGAATGGGTGATGTGCTGAATTCCAAATTCAGGAATGAACACCTTCATTCATAAGGCAGCCTCACTTACGGCAATGCTTTCGGCTTGGGTTGTGGACTATTAATTTTCTACTTAGGACCCCTGTTTGCTGACATTCAGGAAACAACACACGATCCTATCGTGAAACCAAATCCAAATGTAGAATTTCTATCATTTGCTACTTAGGACCCCTGTTTGCTGACATTCAGGAAACAACACACGCCCCTATCATCTTATGAAACACTTAGACAAGCCCAACAGTAAATGGATAGCCCATTTTCTGGTGCGTTTCCTCATTACTGAAAGACCCATCCTCGTGCTAATGATGGAAGGCCTTTAGAGAGTTCATCATATGAATCTCCCTATCACATGCACTCATATTATCTGGAGGGAATAGATAATTACGCCCTAGTTCTATCTTTAGGTCAAACCAAAGTGGCTCCCACTAACTTTTATAAAGCTAGATTTTGGTGGGCCTAAATCGGCTAGGGTTCCGCACGAGACCTCATGATGAGGTGTGGGGCCCACCACTGAGGGAGGTCACCCAATGACCAAAAGGGACACCATGGCAATGATGTGCATTCAACCATGGTGTGCGAAAGAGCCACTGTCGATTGAGCATGGGCCAAGTACTTATGGCCCATGTACGTAGCACATCACACATCCATACATCACATGTAGGGATAAATTGATCCAATCAATTAATTATCTGTAAAGCCCATTTGAAGCCCATTTTAAATCCATAATATTAACCATTAATATTATCCAGGTATATGGGCCGAATGGTTCAACCCATATAGCTTTTAAGGGTTAGGTGGGCTTTTAGCAGTTTTAACTGTTTAAAACTGGGCCTTTACAGGTTGGGCCGAATTAACCATTTAATTAAATATCAATCCTTAGGCCCATTAGTGGGAAATTAGGGCTGACTTTCAGCCTTGATTAAACCCTAGATTCGGTCCAAACAGTTTGAACCAATCTTGGTTCGAATGGGTCTAGGGTTTGATTTTTAATTAAATCTTTAATTCAAGAAAATATTCTGAAATTAATTACTGATAAAAGAAAAACAAGAATCAGTAAATCAGGGCTGTTCGCACAATCCATCCTGCAAAACAAAGGTTAGATCACAGAATGCAGTTTCACAAACTACAAATCGTAGATGGCGATTCTCCCATCTGCGAAATCTTCTTCTCTGCGAAATCTCCCTTTCTGCACCGCCATCTTCGATCCAAAATTAAAAAAAAATAGAAATCCTATTTCTATTAATAATTACATCAGATCGAATACCTATACATTGAGTCTAGAAAATAAAAAAAATATTTATAGACCAAATGTAATAAATAAATCAAGAAACCGCAAATCTTGCAGGTTCCCTGCGCAAACCAAGATTTCGATCTCCTCTTGTACGAACAGCCCATAAATCAAGAAAATCATAAAGAACAATTCTAAATAATAATCAGATTTATATAAAATTAATTTCAGATTATTCGCCCATTAATTTTGGGAACAAAATTTCCCAAAACCCATATCTGCGCAAATTGGGTAGAACACCTTCTACCCAATTGCGCAGGTTCAGATCTGAAACAAACTGGTTCAAGATTTGAACCTAGCTCTGATACCACTGAAGGGATGAAAGATCCATCCTATGGATGCCCAAAGATTGCGGAATAAGGGGCGAATTTCAAAAATTTTTCTCTCCCTTCAACTGGGAATCGTATTCCCTATTTAGAAAATCATATTTTCAAGGATCAATCTTAAACCATAAACTGAACCAGATCTGAACCAAAAAGGAGTGGGAAGGATTATACCAGATACGGAGAAGTAATATCTCCCAACGAAGGTGTTCACGCCCAAGGAAGGATCCAAAGACTGCTCCCACTGAAGATGGCACAGTGTAGGTGGAGCAGAATCAGCAGTGTTCTTCTCCAAGAACTCTGTCCTTCGCAAGAATCAGCAAGATGGTACGTGAGCACAGCTTCCTTTCAATCCTTTCTCAAAGGACTGATGTCAAGATCCAATCTTGACTTCTCCCACAACTGGAGATCGAACTGGCAAACAGGGCGGCAAGAACAGGGAGGCGGCAAGAGAGTATTTGTAGGGAGCAGAATTCTCTCTTTTTGATTTCAGCACTAAAGAAAACCTGATGATCTGTGTGTGTTTTTAGGCTGCTGCCCCCTTCTTCTTTTATAATCTTAAAGGGATCAGCTCCTAATCAGATTATGAGTTGCTAATCCAAATCATATTTGGGTTAGAAGTCCCTTTAAGTGATAAGGGATAATCCTTATCTTATCTGGACATCAAGTCAGCCATCTCCTAATCTGATTAGGAGGTTTCCAGATCTAAATCTTATTTAGATCTTGGACTCTCTAAGTGGATAGGGTCTAAGCCCAATCCTATTAGCTGATCCACTTCAGATTTCGCCCCTTTATTAACTAAATAAACAGCCCAGTTCGAAATGGGCTTTAGGCCCATTAAGCTTATGTGCTCACTTAACCCTCTTAACTGCTGCCCAGTTGGGCTTCCTTGTATGGCATGGGACCCAAGCATTGATCTACACATCAGCCACATGGGTTCGGCCCAGCCTTTGTTACAAGGCCTGGCCGAATACACTGTTAAAGATAGTGCACCCCCTGAAACCCATCAAATGGGCTCTACGGGCCCAACACTTACCCTAAGAGGTCCCTGGGCCAAGCCACCTTGTAACACCCAGGGACTGTGGGCAGATGCAAGATTAGCCCATCAGGTATTATCCTCAATGGTCTTACACTTAACCTCTAAGCCCATAATGATCATACACTGCCCGACAAGAGAGGAACTCTCCCTCGGCTGCAAGGAACAGTGTTGCACTCTCCACTCATATGGATCCTGGGAATTAAAACCTTTTGCAAACCTTTTAGAAACCATATATATATACTTTTATATCTTATATAAAATATATTTTGCAAAACAAATCTCAACGGTTGAAATCGGCTGCCGGCAGTCTTGGTTTCCATCAGTGAGAGTGCATCCCCGATCATTACCTATGTCCGACAAAGGGGCTGATCCTGTCACTATGATCACCCACTCAGATGAATTCTTGGACTGTCCCAACATACCCAGGTTTTGACCCCCACTAAGGATCTCACTGATTGGTACATCAAAGATAGCCCAATCCGACACCTAGTGCAGTATCATAATCGAGTCTAGGGGTCGGGTGTAACTTTCCAGTTTTGCCCATCAATCTCCAAGGTCCAGGGCAATACTGGAAATCTGGTCCAGTTCAAAGATTCAATTAATCCTACACTGTATGTGCCTAGGGTCTCACCCTGGCAGCTGAGACAGGCCACCCCAACCGACTTGGTGGCACCACAGTGTCAGCCTTGTCAGGATAGGTCTCCCCAGACCGACTCACCGGCTGTGAACATTCTAAACTAACACGAGTCTCATTAAGTGTCCAGTTTAAGGGTATTACACAGAAACATACCAAGGGAACATGAATCAAATATGTATCTTTATTCATTTACAATAAACTCATAAAGTACATCATTCTGATTGAAGCTAAGGGCATACAAAACTGTCTAACATGAGTCATTGTGAGGTTCAGTATTTAATTTAAGATCTTGCTTTCTAATTCAAGTATTCATTGATTCTTGTGCATATTTTCATTGGATATTAATGTTAATTAGTCTGACAAACTGAATTAATGTTGATTTTCTTACTGTTATCCATAGTTCGGTGATCCGTAATTGTCACGAATAGTGGTACAAGTAGCAATTAGGTTAATATCTTTCTGGGTCAATTGTTTGTGACAACCTTTGAACAATGTATTGACATGTTTTAACCTAAAGGGAATCGATGGAACAGAATTCGATAATTGCAGCTATCTCAATTATTGTTATTTTGGTTTAACTGTTTTCACAAAGCTTAATGCTATCATTAGTTGATATGGAACGCTATCATACCCAATCGATTAGGGATAAGTGTTGATCGAATGCTGGGTTTGGTCAGCTGATTTAGGAAAATGCAAGGTTTATTATGTCTATCCTAATAAATCTTTGGTTAAATGCTTGAATTGCAAGACCACCGAAGTCTACCTATAATCGTTGGCCAATTGACTAAATCGATCCCTTGAACCAGAATTTGGTAAGACTGATTACTTCTTGTTGGTTGAATTTGCTATTGCTTTCTTGTTCTTTTAGAAATTTTTGTTATTTAATTTTCCCACTCAGTTATATTATTCATTCGACTGAGGGATTATTGTTTAGCTCCCTGTGGGGTTCGACCTAGAACCACTTTTACTGCAAAAAACTTTATTGTGGGACTAGCATTAATTTTGAGGGCTTCGATAACCCGTCAAAATTTTGGCACCGTTGCCAGGGAGCAACTTTAATTTCTTAGCTATTACCTTCTTTTTGTTAACCTTCTTATTTTATGACTCATGCTTCTCAACGAGCTGAACTCGAGTACAACCTAGAAATTGAGAGGACTACCCGTCGTTTAAGGAAGGAGGCAAAGCAAAGGAAGGATCGTTCGCTTAAAAGGGTGAACTCGGATTTCGAACCAACAACCCCTATGCATAACATATCCCACTCTTGAGGTAGCTTTCGAACTGAAATCTGGTTTAATACGATTATTGCCTATTTTTCATGGTTTTCCTAGTGAGGACCCTCATAAGCATCTAAAGCAATTCCATGTTGTCTGTTCGATTATAAAGCCCCAAGGTATGACCGAGGACTAGGTAAAACTTATAGCCTTTTCATTAACTTTACGAGACAAAGCAAAGGATTGGTTGTATATTCTTCCTCCCGGTTCAATACGCACATGGGATGAGATGAACAGGATATTTTTGGATAAATACTTTCCTGCATCCCAGGCTGCAAACATAAGAAAAGAAATATGTGGAGTTCGGCAATCTGGTGGTGAGACGCTATATGAATATTGGGAGAGAAACAACTTGTTGCTAGCTGTCCACACAACCAAATACCCGAACAACTGTTAATCCAATACTTCTATGAAGGGCTCTAGCCCATAGATAGAAGTATGGTAGATGCAGCCAGTGGAGGAGCTTTAGTGAACAAGACACCCGAAGCGGCCACGGAATTAATTTCTAACATGCTGAAAATTCACAGCAGTTTGGTGCAAGGACAAATGGTACCATTAGACATGTAAATGAGGTAAGCCATACTTTGGAAAATCATATTTCAGATTTAACTGCTTTGGTTAGGCAACTCATTGCAGGACAATTGCAACTAGCCAGGGTGTGTGGTATCTGTTCGATCCCTGGTCATCCTACGGACATGTGTCCATCACTACAGGATGGATCGATGCAGCAAGTAAGTGTCGTAGGACGGTTCCCGGGCCAGCCCCAACGAAAATATGAGCCTTACTCCAATTACTACAATCCGGGGTGGAGAGATCATCCAAATCTAAGCTACAGGAACCAAGGAGGACAGCAGAAATACCAGCCCTAATTTTTCAGTCGACAACCCCATTTTTCAGCACCTATCACAGCGCAAGGCCAACCCCCAAATCCAGGTATGTCATTAGATGATATAGTTAAGGCTCTAGCTACTAATACTTAGCAATTTCAGTAGGAAACAAGAGCCAGCATTCAGAATTTGGGGAACCAAATCAGCCAACTTGCCACTTCCAATAGCAAGTTGGAGGCGCAGTGCTCCAGGAAACTACCATCACAAATGGTAGTTAACCCAAAGGAGAATGCTAGTGCAGTAGTGTTGAGAAGTGGAAAGGAGTTGCAGCCCCAACCAAGCTCGCCATTGAAGGTAGCCAAGGAAGAGGAAAGAAAGAGGAATATGAGCAAGAAGTGCTAGAAACCTTTTCCTAGCAGGTTGGGAAAGTCCAAGAAAGAGGAATATGAGCAAGAAGTGCTAGAAACCTTTTCCTAGCAGGTTGGGAAAGTCCAAGAAAGAGGAATATGAGCAAGAAGTGCTAGAAACCTTCAGGAAGGTGGAGATCAACATCCCTTTGTTAGATGCAATAAAACAAAGCCCAAAATATGCAAAATTTTTGAAAGATTTATGCACTAACAAAAGAAGGCTGTGAATCGATGAGAAGGTAAGAGTTGGAGAGAACGTTTCAGCCATGATCAAGAGGAACTTGCCAGAAAAATGTGCTGATCCAGGTATGTTTACCCTACCTTGTGTGATTGGAAATAAACGAATCGAGCGTGCCATGTTGGACTTAGGTGCATCTATTAATGTCATGCCATACTCGATTTACTGTGCCTTGAGACTAGGTCCTATGAAAGAGACTAGAGTTGTTATTCAATTAGCTGATCGTTCTAATGCCTACCTAGAAGGGATTGTTGAGGATGTATTGGTGCAGGTTAACGATTTAATTTTTCCAGCTGATTTCTACATCCTGAAGATGGAGGAGGGCACAACCACAAGCTCAGATCCACTTCTATTAGGCAGGCCATTCATGAAAATGGCCAAGACCAAAACAGATGTGGACGAGGGTACCCTAGTGAATGTCATTTGATCTGCTCTATTGATACCATTGATTCGATTGTGCAGGAAGTCTTTGGAGAGGAGGACATGGATGATGAACTGGAATACAAGGCACAATCAGACAAGGAAGAGGAGTTCGATGCATCCTATGATACTCCGGAACCGATGCCGTATCAAGAGGTATGTAATTCTGATATTCCATCGACAGTTTCTCATACAAAATTGTTGGCTTCTGTTTTGCAGGCTCCAGAGTTAGAACTGAAGACCCTACCTGATCATCTTAAATATGCATATTTGGGCGAAAAAGAGGCACTGCTCATGATCATTGCAAAAGGGTTGACTGAGGAACAGGAGGAGAGGCTCCTCAAAGTCCTAAAGGAATATAGGGCGGCGATTGGTTGGACCCTAGCCGACATAAAGGGGGTCAACCCCTCGATTTGCATGCATAGGATCCTTTTGGAAGATGGCGCCAAACCTGCTAGAGAACCACAACAAAAACTCAACCCGGTAATGAAAGAAGTACTTAAACTATTAGGTGAAGGGATAATTTATCCAATTTCAGACAGTAAATGGGTAAGTCCTATTCATGTTGTACCTAAGAAAACTGGGATTACTGTAGTAAAAAATCAAAATAATGAACTAATTCCCATGAGGGTACAAAGTGGTTGGCGAATGGTAATAGATTTTTGAAAATTAACCTGGCCACTTGGAAGGACCATTTTCCCTTACCCTTCATCAATCAGATGCTAGAGAGATTGGCAGGTAGGGCCTTTTTCTGTTTTCTCGATGGGTTCTCAGGATATTATCAGATTGTTATTGCCCAGGAGGACCAAGAGAAAATAACCATCACTTGCCCATTCGGCACCTTTGCTTATAGACGAATGCCCTTTGGTTTGTGTAACGCTCCAGGCACTTTTCAAAGATGCATGATGAGTATATTTTCTGATTTATTGAGAAATGCATTGAAGTGTTCATGGATGATTTTACTGTCTATGGTGATTCGTTTGATGATTTTTTGAATCGATGTCTGGAAACAAATCTTGTCTTAAACTATGAAAAATGCCACTTTATGGTGAAGGAAGGCATTGTGTTGGGACATGTCATTTCAGCTAGAGGAATAGAGGTCGACAAGGCCAAAATTGATTTGATTGTGAGCTTACCCTACCCTACAAATGTTAGAGAGGTTCGTTCATTTCTTGGACATGCAGGTTTTTATCGCAGGTTCATTAGAGATTTTTCAAAAATTGCCCTGCCATTGTCCAATTTGCTGCAAAAGGATGTGCCTTTCAATTTCGGTGAGGAGTGCAAGGAAGCATTTGACACATTCAAGAAGTTGTTAACAATTGCACCCATTATTCAACCACCCGATTGGAACTTGCCCTTTGAGATCATGACCGATGCAAATAACTTTGCGGTAGGGGCTGTTCTAGGTCAACGAATTGATGGGAAGAGCCATGTCATCTACTATGCTTCCAAAACATTGAATGCTGCATAGAGCAACTACACAACTACTGAAAAAGAGCTACTAGCTATTGTGTTTGCTTTACACAAATTTAGATCATATTTGCTTGGCTCTAAAGTACTTGTATTTTCTGACCATGTAGCTTTAAAATACCTACTAGCTAAGAAGGAGTCAAAACCGAGGCTGATAAGGTGGATACTCTTGCTCAAAGAGTTTGATTTAGAGATCAAGGATTAAAAGGAAGCTGAAAACTCAGTGGCAGATCACCTATGTAGGTTGGTAAAAGATGAAAACTCCTCACCCATCTATGAGTTGTTTCCTGATGAGCAGTTGTTTTACATGAGAGGTATGGTTCCATGGTATGCTGATATTGTGAACTACTTGGTCACCGGATTTTTGCCCAATGACCTTAGCAAATCCATGAAGAACAAAATCAGGTATGAGGCAAAATATTATGTATGGAACGAACCCTATTTATGGAAATTCTGTTCTGATCAAATGATTAGGAGGTGTGTCCCTGAGGAGGAGCAGATGTCGATTCTAACTTTTTGTCATAATTATGCTTATGGTGGCCATTTTGGGCCAAAGAGGACTGCTCAAAAGGTCTTAGATAGTGGGCTGTATTGGGCAACCCTATTTAGAGATGCATACTTGTTTTGTAAAAATTGTGAAAGATGTCAGCAAACAGGTACACTATCTCGCAGGAATGAGATGCCCCAAACCCCCATTCTTATATGTGAAATATTTGATGTGAAGGGATAAGAGATCCATCGTATGGATGCCCAAATCTTGCGGAATAAAGGAGCGAATTTTAAAAAATTTTTCTCTCCCTTTCAAATGGGAATCGCATTTTCTATTTAGAAAATCATATTTTCAATGATCAATCTTGAACCATAAACTAAACTAGATTTGAACCAAAAGGAGTAGGAGAGGATTATACCTGATACGGAGAAATAATATCTCCCAATGAAGATGTTCACGCCCAAGGAAGGATCCAAAGACTGCTGCCACTAAAGATGGCGCAGTGTAGGATGGAGCAGAATCACCAGTGTTCTTCTCCAAGAATTCTGTCCTTCGCAAAAAATAGCCGGATGGCACGTGAGCACAGCTTCTTGTCAATTCTTTCTCAAAGAACTGATGTCAAGATCGAATCTTGACTTTTCCCACAACTGGAGATCGAACTGGATGCCTGGCAGTTGCAGGAACGAGACGGCAAGAAAGATCTTTGCAAGGATTGCAAAAATCTTTCTTCTGTTATTTCAGCTCTGAAGAGGATCTAATTATGTCATTCTTCTAAAGGCTGCCACCCCCTCCTTCTTTTGTAACCCTAAGAGATCAGCTCCTAATCAAATTAGGAGCTGCTGATCCAAATCATATTTGGATCAGACCTCTCTTTAGGTGATAAGGATAAACTCTTATCTTATCTGCAGATTAGATCAGCCTTCTCCTAATCTCGTTAGGAGGTTTCTAGATCTGAATATCATATTCAGATCTGGACACTTTGAGTGGATAGGGTTAAGACCCTATCCTATGTGCTGATCCATCTCAGAATTCGCCCATATTTAACTTAATAAATAAGTCCAGTTCAAAATGGGCTTTAGGCCCATCAAGCTTATGTGCTCACTTAACCTTACTAATTGCTGGCCAGTTGGGATTCCTTGTATGGCGTAGGACCCCAGCATTGATCTACACATTAGCCACATGGGTTCGGCCCAGCCTTTGTTATAAGGCCTGGCCGAATACACTGTTATGGACAGTGCACCCCCTGAAACCCATCAAATGGGCTCTATGGGCCCAACACTTACCTAAGTGGTCCCTAGGCCAGGCCACCTTGTAACACCCAGGGACTGTGGGTTGATGCGAGATTAGCCCATCAGGTATTATCCTCAATGGTCTTACACTTAACCTCTCAGCCCATAATGATCATACACTGCCTGACAAGAGAGGACTTCTCCCTCGGCTGCAAGGAACAGTGTTGCACTCTCTGCTTATATGGATCCCGGGAATTAAAACCTTCTTGCAAACATTTTTGAAACCATAATATATATACTTTTATATCTCATATAAAATATACTTTCCAAAACAAATCCCAACGATTGAAATCGGTTGTCGGCAGTCTTGGTTTCCATCAGTGAGAGTTCATCCCTGATCATTACCTTTGTCCAGGGGCTGATCCTGTCACTATGATCACCCACTCAGATGAATTCTCAGACTGTCCCAACATACCCAGGTTTTGACCCCCGCTAAGGATCTCACTAATTGATACATCAAAAACAGCCCAATCCGACACCTAGTGCAGTATCATAATCGTGTCTAGGGGTCAGGTGTAACTTTCCAGTTTTGCCCATCAATCTCCATGGTCCAAGGCAATACCGGAAATCTGGTCCAGTTCGTAGATTCAATTAATCCTACACTGTGTGTGCCTAGGGTCTCACCCTGGCAGCTGAGACAGGTCACCCGAACCGACTTGGTGGCACCATAGTGTCGGCCTTATTTGGATAGATCTCTCCAGACTGACCCACTGGCTGTGAACATTCTAAACTAACTCGAGTCTCATTAAGTGTCCAGTTTAAGGGTATTACACAGAGACATACCAAGGGAACATGAATCAAATATGCACTTTTATTCATTTACAATAAACTCATAAAGTACATCATTCTGATTGAAGCTAAGGGCATACAAAATTGTCCAACAGAAATTCCTACCTATGCTACTTACTTATATCATGATCGAGCCCAGTTCACAATAAAATTGGTGTGTTAAAAGGAAGACTAGCATGACTCCTACACAAGGAGGGCACACGTCCACGAAATCATTGGGGGGCTCCGTTGATAGAACGCATGAACCCCCCCACCAAAATTCACAAACACAGATACCCACTAGCAAAATCTGGGAGACCAAATTTTACCCACACAAAGCTTGCCATTTGCACTAACGATCACGACGAACTTAGTGTCCACCACACAGCTCATCAATATTTTGCGATAAGGTGACAACCCATGCCACTTGGTTTCTCTAAATAGCCTGCGATAAAGTGACATTATGCCCGCTTTCAGTTACGAGAAAGCCGATGAGGGCACTTGTTAATTAACGCCCACTGCTACATCTTTATTGCACGACAAGTACAAACATGAGAGTGGTATACCACGATCAAGTTGCCTACATATCTGAACTATAGGTTATCACTCATAAAGTCCAGCCAGAAGGTTGAGCATAAGCAAATGCCACACTACATATGTCATATAAGCGCACTAGTAGCCTCGCAAGAACCATGGAGACCAGAAACACACAATGCGATTGGTGACCAAAAGACTGAAAACCGATAATCTTCTTATAATATGTGACAATATTAACACCGAACACAATCAAATTCTGTACTATCTAACAAAAATTATTATACAATATTCGGGGCAATACCAAAAAAGTCTATTACAGTGCAACAACCAATGTTCATTCGACCAACTTTTCTCGAATTACGGATATGGCCTATAGAAAATCATATTTTCTCTCCCTTTCAATTGGGAATCGCATTCCCTATTGAGAAAATCATATTTTCAATGATCAATCTTGAACCAGAAACTGAACCAGATCTGAACCAAAAGGAGTAGGAGAGGATTATACCTGATACGGAGAAAAAGTATCTCCCAACGAAGGTGTTCATGCCCAAGGAAGGATCCAAAGATTGCTCCCACTGATGATTGCGCAATGCAGGATGGAGCAGAATCAGCAGTATTCTTCTCCAAGAATTCTGTCCTTCGCAAGAAACAGCAGGATGGCATGTGAGCACAATTTCCTATCAATTCTTTCTCAAAGAACTAATGTCAAGATCGAATCTTGACTTCTCCCACAACTGGAGATCGAATTGGATGTCTGGCGGCTGCAGGAAGGAGGCGGCAAGAAAGATCTTTGTAGGTATTGCAAAAATCTTTCTTTCGTGATTTCAGTCTGAAGAGGATCTGATTATGTGATTCTTCTAAAGGCTGCCGCCCCCTCCTTCTTTTGTAACCCTAAAAGATCAGCTCCTAATCCAATTAAGAGCTGCTGATCCAAATCATATTTGTATCAGACATCCTTTTAGATGATAGGGATAAACCCTTATCTTATCTGCAGATTAGATCAGCCCTCTCCTAATCTCATTAAGAGGCTTATAGATCTGAATCATATTCAGATCTGGACTCTTTGAGTGGATAGGGTTAAGACCCTATCCTATCTACTGATCCATCTCGGAATTCTCCCATATTTAACTTATTAAATAAGTCCAGTTCGAAATGGGCTTTAGGCCCATTTAGCTTATGTGCTCACTTAACCTTCCTAACTGCTGGCCAGTTGGGATTCCTTTTATGGCGTGGGACCCAAGCATTGATCTATCTACACATCAGCCACATGGGTTCGGCCCAGCCTTTGTTACAAGGCCTAGCCGAATACACTATTATGGACAGTGCACCCCCTCAAACCCATCAAATGGGCTCTATGGGCCCAACACTTACCCTAAGTGGTCCCTGGGCCAAGCCACCTTATAACACCCAGGAACTGTGGGCAGATGCAAGATTAGCCGATCAAGTATTATCCTCAATGGTCTTACACTTAACCTCTCAGCCCATAATGATCATACACTACCCGACAAGAGAGGACCACTCCCTCGGCTGCAAGGAACAGTGTTGCACTCTCTGCTTATATGGATCCTAGGAATTAAAACCTTTTTGCAAACATTTTAGAAACCATAATATATATACTTTCATATCTAATATAAAATATACTTTGCAAAACAAATATCAATGATTTAAATCGGCTGCCGGCAGTCTTGGTTTCCATTAGTGAGAGTGCATCCCCGATCATTACCTTTGTCCGACAAAGGGGCTAATCTTGTCACTATGATCACCCACTCAGATGAATTCTCAGACTCTCCCGACATACCCAGGTTTTGACCCCCGCTAAGGATCTCACTGATTGGTACATCAAAGACAGCCCAATCCGACACCTAGTGCAGTATCATAATCGAGTCTAGGGGTCGGGTGTAACTTTCCAGTTTTGCCCATCAATATCGAAGGTCCAAGGCAATACTAGAAATCTGGTCCACTTCAAAGATTCAATTAATCCTACACTATATGTGCCTATGGTCTCACCCTGGTAGCTGAGACAGGCCACCCGAACCGACTTGGTGGCACAACAGTGTCAGCCTTATCAGGATAGGTCTCCCCAGACCGACCCACTGGCTGTGAACATTCTAAACTAACACAAGTCTCATTAAGTGTCCAGTTTAAGGGTATTACATAGAAACATACCAAGCGAACCTGAATCAAATATGCACTTTTATTCATTTACAATAAACTCATAAAGTACATCATTCTGATTGAAGCTAACGGCATACAAAACTGTCCAATAGAAAGTCCTACCTATGCTACTTACTTATATCATGATCGAACCCAGTTCACAATAAAATTGGTGTGTTAAAAGGAAGACTGGCATGACTCCTGCACAAGGAGGGCACATGTCCATGAAATCATTGGGGGGCTCCGTTGATAGAACGCATGACCCCCCCACCAAAATTCACAAACACAGATACCCACTACCCTAGCAAAATCTGGGAGACCAAATTTTACCCACACAAAACTTGCCATTTGAACTATCAGTGACGGAGACTGCGAGTTGTCTCTGGAAATGTGGGAAATCACATTGGGTGCATGGAGCCAACTGTTTTAGCTGCAAAACCCTACCACCTTTCTGTGAAGGATCATATCCACTCATCATATGAGCTTTCCTTTTGGCCTCTGTCAGACAAGGTTCAGAGCCGATTTCAGGTAAACCTTTCTATCCAGTGAGTGCTAACCCATCATATTCGTGAACGCCAAGGTACCATGAGAGAGTTCCCATTTTCTGGTGAATCCCCTCCCACATCGGTCTATGACGCCCCTATCATCTCATGAAACATTCAGACAAGCCCAATAGCAAATGGATTGCCCATTTTCTGGTGTGTTTCCTCATTACTGAAGGACCCATCCTCATACTAATGATGGAAGGCCTTTAGAGAGTTCATCATATGAATCTCCCTATCACATGCACTCATATTAGCTGGAGGGAACAATCAATTATGCCCTAGTTTGATCTAGGTCAAACCCAAGTGGCTCCCACTAACTTTCATAAAGTCAGATTTCGGTTTGGCCCAAATCGGCTAGGGTCCCGCACGTAACCTCTCCATGAGGTGTGGGGCCCACCACTGAGGGAGGTCATCCAATGACCAAAAGGGACACCATGGCAATGTTGTGCATTCAGCCATGGTGTGCGCTAGAGCCACCGTCGATTGATCATGGGCCAAGCATTTATGGCCCATGTACATAGCACATCACACATCCATACATCACATGCAAGGATAAATTGATCCAATCAATTAATTATCTGTAAGGCCCATTTGAAGCGCATTTTAAATCTATAATATTAACCATTAATATTATCTAGGTATATGGGCCGAATTAGGGTTGATGGGTTCGGCCCATATACCTACACATCAGCCGCATGGGTTCGGCCCAGCCTTTGTTACAAGGCCTAGCCGAATACACTATTATGGACAGTGCACCCCCTGAAACCCATCAAATGGGCTCTATGGGCCCAACACTTACCCTAAGTGGTCCCTGGGCCAAGCCACCTTGTAAAACCCAGGAACTGTGGGCAGATGCAAGATTAGCCAATCAAGTATTATCCTCATTGGTCTTACACTTAACCTCTCAGCCCATAATGATCATACACTACCCAACAAGAGAGGACCACTCCCTCGGCTGCAAGGAACAGTGTTGCACTCTCTGCTTATATGGATCCTGGTAATTAAAACCATTTTGCAAACATTTTAGAAACCATAATATATATACTTTCATATCTAATATAAAATATACTTTGCAAAACAAATATCAACGATTGAAATCAGCTGCCGGCAGTCTTGGTTTCCATCAGTGAGAGTGCATCCCCGATCAATACCTTTGTCCAACAAAGGGGCTAATCTTGTCACTATGAACACCCACTCAGATGAATTCTCAGACTCTCCCGACATACCCAGGTTTTGACCCCCGCTAAGGATCTCACTGATTGGTACATCAAAGACAGCCCAATCCGACACCTAGTGCAGTATCATAATCGAGTCTAGGGGTCGGGTGTAACTTTCCAGTTTTGCCCATCAATCTCGAAGGTCCAGGGCAATACTAGAAATCTGGTCCAGTTCAAAGATTCAATTAATCCTACACTGTATGTGCCTACGGTCTCACCCTGGCAGCTGAGACAGGCCACCCCAACCGACTTGGTGGCCCAACAGTGTCAGCCTTATCCGTATAGGTCTCCCCAGACCGACCCACTGGCTGTGAACATTCTAAACTAACACGAGTCTCATTAAGTGTCCAGTTTAAGGGTATTGCACAGAAACATACCAAGGGAACATGAATCAAATATGCACTTTTATTCATTTATAATAAACTCATAAAGTACATCATTCTGATTGAAGCTAAGGGCATAC
Source organism: Nelumbo nucifera (assembly GCF_055504915.1). Taxonomy (NCBI): domain Eukaryota; kingdom Viridiplantae; phylum Streptophyta; class Magnoliopsida; order Proteales; family Nelumbonaceae; genus Nelumbo; species Nelumbo nucifera. The sequence goes on along the minus strand of NC_142656.1, from coordinate 37,355,509 downwards.
AAAATTGTCCAACAGAAAGTCCTACCTATGCTACTTACATATATCATGATCGAGCCCAGTTCACAATAAAATTGGTGTGTTAAAAGGAAGACTAGCATTACTCCTACACAAGGGGGGCACACGTCCACGAAATCATTGGGGGGCTCCGTTGATATAACGCATGAACCCCCCCACCAAAATTCACAAACACAGATACCCACTACCCTAGCAAAATCTGGGAGACCAAATTTTACCCACACAAAGCTTGCCATTTGCACTAACGATCACGACGAACTTAGTGTCCACCACACAACTCATCAATATTTTGCGATAAGGTGACAACCCATGTCACTTGGTTTCTCTAAATAGCCTGCGATAAAGTGACATTATGCTCGCTTTCAGTTACGAGAAAGCCGATGAGGGCACTCGTTAATTAACGCCCACTGCTACATCTTTATTGCACGACAAGTACAAACATGAGAGTGGTATACCATGATCAAGTTGCCTACATATCTGAACTATAGGTTATCACTCATAAAGTCCAGCCAGAAGGTTGAGCATAAGCAAATGCCACACTACATATGTCAGATAAGCGCACTAGTAGCCTCGCAAGAACCATGGGGACCAGAAACACACAATGCGATTGGTGACCAAAAGATTGAAAACCGATAATCTTCTTATAATATGTGACAACTTTAACACCGAACACAATCAAATTCTGTACTATCTAACAAAAATTATTATACAATATTTGGGGCAATCCCAAAAAAGTCTATTACAGTGCAACAACCAATGGTCATTCGACCAACTTTTCTCGAATTATGGATATGGCCTATAGAATGTGGCTAGACTCTTCAAATTTCTTCAGGTTCTCCAACTCTGCTATATAATCATCAAGGATCCACTCCTGTCATGCACACTTCTTCCTCAAACCCTTTAGCTTATCTATGACCCTAGCAATGCTTGCCTCAACAATTTTTCGGCGCTTACAAACATCCTTCATGGAACGGAACAAGTTATTCTGAGGTATGTCCCAGTTGACCTTCCAAAAGGCATGCACTAATATCATGATTCGTTGCTCGATCAGGATCATGAAGAAACCCTTCGATGAAACTCCTCGACACACCTCCAATCAGCAGGCAAAGTCAGCCCATGATAAATCCTCTTATGGGTGACGCATCACACGACTCATTAGGGTAGCAATAGTGTTAAGGGCAAGACCCACAATCTTAGGATGCAGCTTCCCTTTTGGTAAACACCCCACATGAATCGCAGTCGACGCGAACTTGGCAACTACGCTGGAAATGTTCTACTGTAGGCCTTTTTCCTAAACCAGCACCGGCTCCACCTCTGGGAAGTGCAACAATGGGATATTATGATTGTTGCAATATTCTAACAGCTCCCTCTGTATCTCAAAAGGCTCTTGAAGGGATGGGAGATCCATCATACGGACGACCGAACCATGCGGGAAGGTTGGGCGAAATTTCAAAAAATTTCTCTCTCTCCCATTTGGGAATCACATTCCCTATTTTAGAAAAATTACATTTTCAAGGATCAATCTTGAACCAAAACCGGACTAGATTTGAAACCAAAAGGGAGGAGAGGGATATACCTGATACAGAATCCATGCAAAAAGCACTTCCTAACGTAGGTGTTCACGCCCAAAGAGTGTACCAAATCCTCCCTCCACTGAACATGACACAGCTTAGGATGAGGCAGGATCAGCAGGTAGTTCTTCACCAAGAACTTGTGATTCTTCAGCAAGAATCAAATGGGGTAGTGAGCACAACTTCAAAATTGTTACTTCTAGCAAGAAACAATATCAAGATCAAATCTTGATCAGATCCAAGAATTGTAGATCAAACAGGTTAGGGCGGCAAGAGCAGGGAGAAAAAGAACTGTAGGCAGAAACAGTCAAACTGAGTTGTCTTCTTAGTGTTGTTTGTGCGTCTTTTTCAGGTCCGCCCTACTATCTATTTATAGCCTTAAAGAGCCAACCTCCTAATCTGATTAGGAGTCTCCTGATCCAATTCTTTATTTGGATCTAGACTCTTTAAGTGATAAGGATAATCCCTTATCTTATCTACAGTTCAAGATCAACTTATTCCTAATCAAATTAGGAGTTCCCTGATCCAAATCTTTATTTGGATCTAGACTCTTTAAGTAGATAAGAGTTATCCTCTTATCCTTATATGCTGATCCAAACCCAGATCCGCCCCTATTTAATTAATCCAATTAACCTGATTCAAAATGGGCTTTTAGGCCCATTAAGCTTTCAGGCTCACTTCCTTTTAATGCTGGCTAGCTTGGCTCTCTTTGTATGGCATTGGACCCTAACATTCATCTATACATCAGCCACATGGGTCCGGCCTAGCCTCTATTACAAGGCCAGGCTGAATTCACTGCTGAATATAGTGAATCCCTGAGTCCATCACTATGGGGTCTTAATGGGCCCAACATTTACACTAAATGGTCTTTGAGTTCATCCATCTTATGAAGGTCCAAGGACTATGGGCAGATGCAAGATTAGCCCATCAGGTATAACTCTCAATGGTCTTACACTTAACCTCTCAGCCCTTAATGATCAAGCACTGCCTGACAAGAGAGGACCTCTCCCTCGGCTGCATGGTACAGTGTTGCACTCTTTACTCACATGGATCTCGGGAACTTAAACATTTTGCAAACATTTTGAAACCATAAATATATAAGTATATCTCTATATAAATATATTTTGCAAAACCAAATTTCGAACACATTTGAAATTCACTACTAGCAGTTTCGGTTTCCATCAGAGAAAGTGCATTTTCCCGATCATTCACTTTGTCCGACAAAGGGGCTAATCCTATCACTATGATCACCCACTCAAATGAATTCTCAAACTGTCCCAACATACCTAGGTTTTGACCACCTCTAAGGATTTCACTGATTGGCACATCAAAGACAACCCCATTCGACACCTAGTGCAGTATCATAGTCAAGTTTAGGGTCAGGTGTAACATTCTAGTTTTGCCCATCTATCTTCAAGGTCCAAGGCAATATTGGAATTTTGGTCCGGTTCAGGGTTTCAAGAAAACCCACACTGCATGTACCTCAAGTCTCACCCTGGCAGCTGAGACAATCCACCCCCAACCAACTTGGCGGTACATCAGTGTCAGCCTTGGCAAGATAAATCTCCTTAGATCTATCTAATGACTGTGAAGATTCCAAACTAACACGAGTCTCATATGTGTCTAGTTTAAGGCTATTACACAGGAATTCACCACAATAACATGAATCAAATATGTACTTTATTCATTTACAATAAATTCCATAATGTACATCAATTTGATTAGAGGTAAGGGCATACACTGTCTAACAGCTCCTCCTCGGAGGGAAAGACAAAGCTGGGCTCTGCCTCTTCATTCCCTGAGTGACGCTCCGCCTCAACCAAGACCTCAGGCCCCACAGAGTCGATTACCCTAGTTTGTGTAGAAGCATCCCCGGTGATGCCACAAGTTATAATAGGGAACTGTGGCTCAACATGAACCGCACCCTCCACACCTTCAGAGCCTTCGGCATCACTAGTGGCCGCATCGGAGGATTCTACATAATCGGTTGGCGCTCCCATGTCTGTAGTTGGCTGACTGGTCCGGTCCACAGAAACTATGCGGCCATCCACGATAACCTTAGCTACCGCAGATTCGATGCTAGGGGATTGCGTTGCCCTCAACTCCTCAACCAATCGCTTGAAGAAGGGTGTGCCTGGCACCCCGACTAGGCATTCAAAGAGGAGTGCCTGCGATAAAGCCAAATACAAATAGTCAAATTAACGATACTGGCCATATGCCACATACTGAATAGGCAATGAAACACAACTGTGATCTAGCTCTTGATCCATTCCATTGATGGTCAAGACATCCTCGTTGGGTTGAGCTTCATCGTGATCAACCTGCCTAAGAACAAAGGACTATTTTGCAATCAATTCTCACAATATATACTAACAACAACAATAACAAATTCAAATTTAAAACATGCACTTATGCACTCACCAAACCCGCCTCGGCGGAGGAGGTGATCGGAGCCTCTATCATTTGCTCCGGAGGCACCTCCCAAGCCTCTGTGTCCATACGAATGACTTCGCTCTCCACAGACTATGAAAAGGAAAGGGCAAACAACATTATCATAGTTTTTTGTCCAAACACAACATAAAATGAAAAGGTAGAGCACAAATTAAGAAAACCTATCGAATCATCACCCCCAGGACCTCACTTAGGGTGGGGGGGGCCTTCCTCTTCATCTTCCCGCTAGAGAAATAGACGACGGCTCCCACCATAATTGGCATCCTTGTAAACTTTGTGGCTACCACAGTCCCATGCACAACAATCGAGGTCGGAGGCCCCAGGCCACCCTCACAAACCTACAATGAAGCCACAAGCGAAGGCTCTGGTGCTAATAACTCTACATGTTGATGCCTTTAGGGCATCATTTCATGGCTATTTTTGGCCTTACAATAGTCAAAGTATGCCCTTTTCCTAGTTAAATTCAATGTTGTGACCTCTGAGGGTCTCTATGCAAATTCTATGCAAAACTGGGAAGGTTTCATGGCTGAATTGTAGTTTTTGGGAAGCTAGTGTGAAGTCCAGTTAAGAAAGGGGGTGTTTTTGTGAAAAATTGAAAGCAAGAAGGTGCCTCCTAGCTGCTGAACCCACTTTGGTGCCCCTCCTACTGTATTAGCATGCCCCCCACACCTTAGCAAACCCTAGGGTGCCTTTTAACCCATTATTTTCACTCTTAACAAACCCTAGGCACCCCTAACTGCTAAATCCTCACCTTCCATCCCTTCTAATCTCCACCATCCATTCTAGGGCACTCTCTTTTTAGCATTCTAACCCTAGGAGCCACCTAACTTCTAATCATCACCATTCAGCCTTTAGCCACTAAATCTCAGCCTTACATAATATTGGGTGCTTTCTCCTTCTCTTCTCAGCCTTAGGATCACTGTAGAACCATACCAACCCTTCATTCTAAACCCTAGGGCATCCATACTTTTGCTAAAACCCAACTGCCACCCCCCTCTTTCTCTCTAATTCCAGTTATATCCACCCTTCTCTATAAAAAGGACCCAAGAGCTCTTGAGAAAGGGTTGGATTCTGCCCCCGGGTAAGATGGAAGGCTGATCTTGTGAATTTCAAGGGTAGAGGAAGAGGAGGACGCCCAGGCAAGAGGAAGGGTTCCTACTTGCAGTTCACCAACACCACTATTGCCACCTCTGGAATTTTGTTCTTCCAATTCTAGTTTCGTTATTTACTTTCTGCAATTTATTTTCATTCCGTTTGATCTTTGTTTTATTTTCTACCAATCTGCAATTCGACCAGGTAAGACGGAAGGCCTAGCTCAAGAAGTTTGAGAGTCAAAGGAGAGATCCGAAGAATGCTACCTCTGATCAGATTATAGATTTTTATTTCATTTCTTTTGTTAATTTATTTCTGTATTTTTTTATGTTTCTGCACTTTTAACTTTCAGTACTGTTCGAATTCTATATTATTCTCAGTTGAATTAATTAACTTTTATATTTCTACACTTCCCTCTTGTGTTCTCTTCTTTGGATTTGAGTGTATATTAATTTTTCCCTTGCTTCCCTATGGATATGAACCATTCTCACCCACTTACTATGTTAGTAGTTGTTTGAGAAATGGTAAAAATTATAAATATTTAAACTGGTGTTCCGAGGTGTTTAACGATGCACTTTCGGCTACACCAGGCGCCTTGTTAGAATGAAAAGAAAGGGGCACTCTCACAGACCTAGCCCTCTTCACTAGAAGGGGATAGCTACACTCCCCTTCATTGGCAACCAGCCATTTCTCGGCATGCTTGGACAGCGACCTCTTCAATAGACCGGGGCGAACAATAACTTCACTTCCCCTGGTTAGCAGCGTGACCTTCAGAAGGGGCTGACACATGACGCAGATGGGGGTTTGTCCACAGCAGCTCCTAGAACCTCCCAAACAATGTGTAGAGATATGACAAGTGGAGAGACCTACACACCTATACCCTGCCATATCCAGCCACTAGAAACTGAGCGCACCCAAGGAAAGCATGGTTGTGATGCTGGACCCAGAACATGTCCTCGCTGGCGGACCTCAAAAATTGGGCACCCATGTCATCATACCCAAATTGCCAGAGCACTCGATCCAGATGGTACACAGAGAGCTGTGCCTCACCTGAGCGATCTAAGTAGCCAATAACACCAGTCCACAGAACCAACCATGCCATACTCACAGTGGCACTTCCCATATCGAGAGCACACTGATTATATCCGCCTTCTGGGACAGGCACACCAATGCAAAATGGCATAGAGTGGCACATTGTCTGAGCATACGGCCTCCACATGTAACTGTCCAAAGAGGGCAACTTCATGCTAATCTCACTCAGCTTGAAGCTTTTGTGCCTCTTAGCCTAGAGCTAGCACTTTCCCCTATAGACTTTGAAAACTTTCTCCTCCAACTCATCACCATTGAGAGTAGCGACATGAAGATGGAGAGGACGTAGGCTCCGTGGCCTTACATTAAGCTTAAATCACTCACAAATAAACATCCAAATAAAAGGCACAAAAACATAGCTCACATGGCTCCTGCAGTTGGGGTTGTTAAGTTGCTAAACAGTGTTGTCCAATTGCTTGTACAAATAACCAAGGAACATCGACGCCAATAGAAGTTGATACCCGCTGGCAACAAGGACAACTAACGGAATCAGAATGGTATAGAGACCGTAATCCGGTATCCCTGGGAATAGGAAATGGGAGGCCACATAAAGGATGTAGGCGGCAAGGTGATATTGAGAACCCGGACCACGCACTCAAACCAATATGCCATCCATTGATCCAATGACATCTTACCCCGAGAGGTGGATTGGTCCACCAACGCTTTAAAGGGAGGAGCTTCTCCAAGAAGCTCCACACATAATCCCTTCAACTCTATAGGGACAGACTCAACATGTTGCAAATGTTGCACAGACACAGCACCCCCAACCAGTAACGCTAACAATGCCGCCACATCCTCCATTGTGATGGTAAACTCCCCAAATGCACCCATGAAGGTGTGGGTATGAGAACACCAATGACTCAGAAGGTGCCTTACATACTTGATGCCTTCCCAACCTTGACGATTTGTGTAGCAACCCATGAACCTAAGAAGCCTACCATCTTGAAGCAACCGACAATACATGGGGTTCTCAAGGATGTATCGCGTCTAGGCAGAATAGTTGGTGGAAGACCTTGAACCATTGGTTCGGGGTCCTGGCACTTATAAGACCTAGAAACATCTGTAGTGTCGCAAAGACACATTAATTCGGTGTTGGTAATGACATCAAAAGAGCCACCTTAACCCCAAGGCACAGGCACAAGGGAACAAAAACCCTTCCCACCATCAATGGCCATGGCCGCCTCCCTCTCCACCAACAATGATGTGGTATCAACCTGCCTAACTATTAGATAGTTATACCCTTAGCTCTAATCAGATTGATGTACTTATTGACATTTATTGTAAATAAATAAAGTGCATAATTGACCCATGTTATTATGGTGTGTTTCAATGTAATACCCTTAAACTAGACACTTATGAGACTTGTGTTAGTTTAGAATCTTCACAGCCACTGGATAGGCCTGGGGAGGTTTATCCTACCAAGGCTAACACTAATGTGTTGTTAAGAAGGTTGGGGTGGCTTGTCTCAGCTACCAAGGTATGACCTGAAGAACATGTAGTGTGGGTTTGATTGAAATTCTAAACTGGACCATTTTCTAGTTATGCCCTACACCATGGTAATAGATGGGCAAAACTGGAAAGTTACACCTAATCCCTACACTCGATTATGGTACTACACTATGTGTAGGATTGGGCTGTCTTTGATATGCCAATCAGTGAGATCCTTAGAGGTGGTCAAAACCTGGGTATGTTGGGACAGTCAGAAAATTCGCCTGAGTGGGTGATCATAGTGACAGAATCAGCCCCTTTGTTAGACAAAGTGAATGATCGGGGAATGCACTCTCTCTGATGGAAACCTAAACTATCGGCAGTTGATTTCAAACTTATTGAGATTTGTTTTTCAAAATACATTTATATAGAGATATACATATATATTATGGTTTCACAAAATGTTTGCAAAGGTTTTAATTCCTGAGATCCATGTGAGCAAAGAGTGCAACACTATACCTTACAGCCGAGGGAGAGGTCTGATGAGAATAAAAATTATCATATTTTTATCCCTCAATATTCAGTATTTTATACTTAATTAGTACCTAATCGGACTCACTATTCTTGTATTTCGATTTAGGGCACGAAAGAAGGCGTAGGGTGAATAACAAGGCTAATCGGGTAATTTTCCATAGCTTCGGCACCATGTGATAATTTGGGCACAACTCTCCCATCCGGACTCCGATTGAGATGATTCAAGATGCATTGGAATGAGAAGGACAAACTCTACAACTTTCATGTTTTGCGTTTTGATAGATTCCAAATGCGTTAAGGCCAAAATTGGGCCCAAATTCTAAGTGAATTCGTAGAGAAGCCCAGTTCACAGTTGAAGCCCAGTTTGTAGAGAAGCCTTGTAGCAGCCCAATTCGTTGAAGAAGCCCAATACGAATTCAAGAATAAGAAACATCAAATAGTCCTATCAGATTCAATTTTCTATTATATTTGTAGAAGCATAAAAGAGATTAAGATTACCAGTTAAGTGATAGGAGTAGATTAGATCTCATCTAGGCATTCTCTATTAGAAAACTGAACTCCCAATGGGGATAAAACTCCTTAGAGGAACAGGAGACAGCTCCCTCCTAAGTCTATATAAAGGGGGCAGACTAGCACCCAAGGGCACCATCAAATCCTCCAAGAGAGCTTCAGCCTTCAAGAGAGCAATCAGCAACCAAGGAGGAAGAAGCAGAGTTCGCCCCCTCCCATCTGGAAGCTACGATTTCATCATGAAATGTCTGTAAGGTTTTAATTTTTGGTTGAAGGGTTAGGGAAGATTTGATTCCATAAATATTGTGAGATCTAATTGATTTTTATTTCAGTTCATTGTTTATGGGTATTCATATGTTTTCTACGATTAACTGTGAAGATTATTTTTTTTGATTAAGTAAGAAGGCACCCTTGCTCATTCAATGAGAATAATCTATGGCCGATTGAACCTCCAGTTTCGTATATGATTGATAGGTTTGATCATGGTGGCAACTAACAGAAATTGATTGCAAAAAAGTTTTCGATCTATGTTAGGAAAATGTATGATCTGGTTTAAACGGTCTGAGCTTGTGATATCGCTGACCAGAATTGGGTCTCTCTCCTCTTAATGCTATTAATAGATTAAATCCTAAGAGCTTGTTTAGGACTGTATATTAATAAGAGAAGCAATCAAAGAGCTTGTTTTGGTTATCGAATAATACAAGTAGAGGCTGGCTGTTAGAGCTTGTTATTTGCTATAACTAATTTATTCATAAACATATGAATTTATCCTTGCATCGAGGATCAGTGATAAGAATCAAAGGTGAACTTATCCCTTCAACTGGAAGCTATCTCCCATCGATTTGATCCTTGCTTTTTGTTATTTTCTTTTATTTCATCTTATTTTCCTTAATCCAACAACCCCCTACTTCGTATACTCAGAAATAAATCCATCCAATCCTTGTGGAGATGACCTTGCTCATCACTATATACAACTTATTCACTCCAGCAAGGCTTTTTATCTTTGGTTGGATTCGACACCCACCAAATTTTGGCGCCACTGCTGGGGATTGGTGTCATAAGTAGATTTATTTCCTTTTGCTTGGTTTATGCCTCGTTCTTCTCGTGTAGGTGAACTCCACTACGATCCCGAGATCAAAAACATAGTTCGCCGCTTGAGGAAAGAAGCCAAGCAACGTCGCAACCAATCAGCATCACTCTCATCTCCTAGGGTGAAATCGGCTGTAGAGATCTTTGAGCCGTCTAACCACGCTGAAGAAGAAATCATGGCCAACATCAAAGAGAGAACTCTTAGAGAGCTAGCCGCACCATATCTACACCAACAACCACTCTGCATTGAGTATGCAGATCTAGCAGTACCTTTTGAACTCAAATCTGGTCTTATCCACTTACTTCCTACTTTACATTAACTTTTAGGTGAAGATCCCCACAAACACTTAAAAGAATTCCATGTAGTATGCTTAAGCATGAAACTGCAAGGTGTTACTGAGGAACAGATCAAGCTGCATGCCTTTCCTTTCTCATTAGCTAATAAAGCTAAGGATTGGCTTTACTACTTACCCTCCGGTTCTATCACCACATGGAACGATATGAAAAGGCAATTTCTTGAAAAGTTCTTCCCTGCCTCCCGAGCTGCTAACATCAAAAAGGAGATATGTGGTATAAGGCAATTCAGTGGGGAAACTCTCTACGAATACTGGGAGAGATTTAAGCAACTCTGTGCCAGCTGTCCGCAACATCAGATTCCAGACCAGCTCTTTATCCAATATTTTTACAAAGGGTTATTGCCGCTGGATAGGAGTATGATTGATGCAGCAAGCGGAGGTGTGCTGGTGAACAAAACGCCTACCCAAGCAAGAGAATTAATCTCGAACATGGCAACCAATGCACAACAGTTCGACATTAGACAGGAGTCCATTCCAAGGAGGGTCAATGAGGTAAGAACTTCTTCCATCGATCAAAGATTAGACATTCTTACTTCTCTTGTGGAAAAATTGGTGGTAGGTCATGTACAACAAGCAAAGACATGTGGCATTTGTTCAACTACGGGTCATCCAACCGACATGTGCCCTACACATCAAGATGAACCCTTTGAACAAGCCAATGCTGTTGGAGGCTTCCCACAAAAGAGATACGATCCCTATTCAAATACCTACATTGCAGGATGGAGGGATCATCCTAACCTTAGCTATGGAGCCAAGCCCTTCGGCTTCCAACAACAACATCAATCTAGACCGCCAGCTCCACAATATTCGTCTTCCAACCCAGGTATGTCTCTAGATGAAATTGTTAAAGCACTTGCAACTAACACTCAATCATTTCAATAGGAGACAAGGACAAGCATCCGAAACCTGGAGAATCAATTCAGCCAATTGGCAACTACTGTGAGTTGAGTAGAATCTCAAGTATCAGGAAGGCTACCCTCCCAAACCATAGCTAATCTGAAACAGAATTCTAGCACAATCACCTTAAGAAGCGGGAAGGAGCTGAATGAACCTAGTGAAGAAGCATCTAAAGATACAACTAAAGAAGAGAAAGAAAAGGAGACACCATCACCCTGAAAAAATTCAAGTGGAAAGCAACCCCAAGCCATAGTCATCGCTCCACCTTTTCCTATCCGATTTGCAAAATCCAAGAAGGAGGAGCAAGACAAGGATATTCTCGAGACATTCTGCAAAGTTGAGGTAAATATCCCCCTCCTTGATGCAATCAAGCAGGTATGCCGCTATGCTAAATTCCTCAAGGAGTTATGCACCACTAAGAGAAGGCTTAAAGGCAATGAGAAAGTCCATTAAGGAGAAAATGTTTCAGCAATTATCCAAAAGAGACTACCCTCTAAATGCAAGGATCTAGGTATGTTCACTATCCCCTGGTAATTTTGCACAGTTTCAGTGCCACGTAATAATTTGGGCACAACTCTCCCATCCGGACTCCAAATGAGATGACTCAAGATGCATTGAAAAGATAAGAAAAAACTATACAAGGAGTTCTGCTCGAAGTCTAAGCGAATTCATAGAGAAACCCAATTCACAACTGAAGCCCAGTTCGCAGAGAAGCCTTGCAGCTGCCCAATTCGTTGAAGAAGCCCAATACAAATGCAAGAATAAGAACATCAAAGAGTCCTATCAGATTCAATTTTCTATTGTATTTCTAGAAGGATGAAAGAGATTAAGATTACTAGTTAAGAGATAGGAGTAGATTAGATCTAATCTAGGCATTATCTATTAGAAAACTGAACTCCCAATGGGGAAAGAACTCCTTAGAGGAGCAGGAGACAGCTCCCTCCTAAGTCTATATAAAGGGGGCGGACTAACACCCAAGGGCACCATCAAATCCTCCAAGAGAGTTTTAGCCTTCAAGAGAGCAATCAGCAACCAAGGAGGAAGAAGCAGAGTTCGCCCCCTCTCATCTAGAAGCTGCGATTTCATTATGAAGTGTCTATAAGGTTTTAATTTCTGGTTGAAGGGTTAGGGAAGATTTGATTCTATAAACATTGTGAGATCTAATTGATTTTTATTTCAGTTCATTGTTTATCGGTGTTCATATGTTTTCTATGATTAACTATGAAGATTATTTTTATTGATTAAGCAAGAAGGCGCCCTTGCTCATTCAATGAGAATAATCTATTGCCGATTGAACCTCCAGTTTCATATATGATTGGTAAGTTTGATCATGGTAGCAACTAATAGAAATTGATTGCAAAAAAGTTTTTGACCTATGTTAGGAAAAATGTATGATTTGGTTTAAATGGTCCGAGCTTGTGAAATCGCTGACCAGAATTGGGTCTCTCCCCTCTTAATGCTATTAATAGATTAAATCCTAAGAGCTTGTTTAGGACTTTCTATTAAAAAGAAAAGCAATCAAAGAGCTTGTTTTGGTTGTCTAATAATATGAGTAGAGGCTCGCTGTTAGAGCTTGTTAATGGCTATAACCAATTTATTCGTAAACATATGAATTTATCCTTGCATCGAGGATCAATGATAAGAATCAAAGATGAACTTGTCCCTTCAATCGGAAGCTATCTCCCATCGATTTGATCCTTGCTTTCTGTTATTTTCTTTTATTTCATCTTATTTTCCTTAATTCAACAACCCCTACTTCGTATACTTGGAAATAAATCCACCCAATCCCTGTGGAGACGACCTTGCTCATCACTATATACAAATTATTCACTCGAGCAAGACTTTTTATTTTTGGTTGGATTCGACACCCACCAAGGTCCTCTCTTGTCGGGCAGTGTTTGATCATTATGGGCTAAGAGGTTATGTGTAAAACCATTTAGGGTTATACCTGATGTAATAATCTCACATAAATCCATAGTCCTTGGATTTTCATAAGGTGGTTGGACCCAGGGACCATCTAGTGTAAATTTTGGGCCTACTAAGAGCCCATACTAATAGGCTCAGGGGTTCACTATCTTCAGCAGTGAATTCGGCCAGGCCTTGTAATAGAGGCTGGGCTGAACCCATATGGCTTTTGTAGAGATCAATGCTAGGGTCCCATGCCATATAAAGAGAGCCACACTAGCTAGAATTTAAAAGGGAAAGTAAGCTATGTGACTTAATGGGCCTAAAGCCCATTTCGAACTGGGCTTAAGTGATTTAATTAAATGGGGTGAATTAATGCTTATAATCTGATTAGGATCAGCTATAGGATAAGATAAGTCTTATCCACTTAAGAGTCTAGATCCAAATACAGATTTGGATCAAGAAACTCACTCCTAATTGGATTAGGAAGCTGATCCAAAGAAGGTTATAAATAAGGGGGCGAATTCCTTAGTTTACATATTCAGCATTATGTAGTTTTCTCCCTCCGCTCTTACCGCCCTACCCAGTTCGATCTCCACTTTTGGAATTGATCAAGATTAGATCTTGATATTGTTTCTTGCTAGAAGAAACAATCTGAAGTTGTGCTCACAACCCCTTGCATGATTCTTGCTGAAGAATTAGTGTTCTTGCTAAAGAACCTCCTTGTTGATCCTGTCTCAACATAAGCTATGTCATCTTCAGTGGAGGTGGGTTTTGATGACCTCTTTGGGCACAAACATCTATGTTGGGAGTTATCTACATTGATTCCATATCAGGTATATTCCTCTCCCTCTTTTGGTTTCATATCTAGTACAGTTTGTTTCAAGAATGAGTGTAGAAAAATGTAGTTTTTCTAAATTAGGAATACGATTCCTGGATGGAAGAAAGAAATTTTTGAAATTTTGCCCAGCCACTTTGCATGATTTGGCCATCCATATGATGGATCTCCCATCCCTTCACTAACGAAGTCGGCGAAAAAGGTGTCTGAATTTCCTTGACGAGTGGCCATGGAGGCAGACGAAACAGACAAAAAAATAGGAGCTAAGAAAGAAAGGGAAAAGCCTTCCGCAGCAACTCAAGGAACAAATGATTATGCAGAGATGACAACAAGGGCTGAAGAAAGAACAAATGTGATTGCTCTTCCTCGTTTTATAGTGAATCCCCACTTCCACATACATAGCAGATGAAATGGCGTCGGAGAAGATGAAAGGTCGCCTGTCCATCGCCCAAAACAATGCTTAGTGGAAAAGAAACTAGAGGAATTACCTAAATACCCCTCTAAAGGTGGGTTCTGAAAGGCACATTCATTCAAATAAAGCGACACGTCAGTAACCATCACTAGACCATTGATGGGTTTGTCGAAGCCCTCAAAATTAATACTAGTCCCACAAAAAAATATTTGCAGTAAAAGTGGTACTAGGTCGAATCCCACAGGGAGCTAAATAATAATCTCTTAGCTGAATGGATAATATAATTGAGTGGGAAAATTTAATAACTAGAATTAAAAGAATAAGAAAGCAATAAAAAACTAAACAAACAAGAGAAAATCAGTCTTACCGAATTCTGGTTCAAGGGTTCGGGTTGAATCGATTGGCCATCGATCCTAGGTAAATTTCAGCATTCTTTCCATTCAAGCATTTAACCTTTGATTTATTAGGATAGCCATAATAAACCTTGTGTTTTCCTAATTCAATTGACCAAATCCAGCATTCGATCAACCCTTATCACCACTCAACTGGGTACGATAGCGTTCCATGTTAAACAGTGATAGCATTAAGAAGCTTAGCTATAGAACCTCATGATGACACAATCGAACCTCCCCCCTTGAACCAGAAAAAAGAAGCTTAGCTACACATGATCTGTGCAATCTCCATGCTTTGCTTCCCCATAGCCGAATTGCCTTCTTTAGCTTCTTGGTCTTCTTGATGATCTCTTGGATCTGAGAGTGAGTGATGCTAGAGCTGGTTTGCCCCCCTCTTTATATAGCCAAAGGAGAGGGCTGTTTTCCAACTCCTTCTAGGAGATCATCTTATTTTTAGGGAGTCTTGATCTTCTTTGAACTAATCCTATCCTATCTCTTATCTAATGATCTAATCTCAATCTTCTTATCTCTCTAGGATTACATTCAAGACTTTAGATCAGATAAAACTCTATCCTTGGAGATTACTTTCGAAATTCGGACTCTTAACTCTTGAATTCGAGTTGGGCTGCTTAAAAACTTGGGCTGCTTCAATGAACTTCTGCGAGTTGGGCTTAAGTTGTGAAATGGGCCTGACTGCGAACTTGCTCTGACTTCAGGCTCGTTTTCGTACTCAAGGCGGGCCGAATCGATCAAAACCCAGAACATAACAGTTGTGGACCTTCCTTTCTTCTTTTTAATGCTTCTTGAATTGTCCAATTCGGAGTCCGGAATTGAGAGTTAGGCCCAGATTACTGACTGTCACCGAAACTGTGCAAAATCACCCGATTTGCCTTGTTTTCTTCCAATTGCCTTCTTTATTGCCCTGAATCAAAATACAAGAGTAATGAGTCCATTTAAGTGGTAAATAAATATAAAAGAGTGAATATTAGAGGATAGAAATAGGGTTCTTTTTGGTCTCATCAAATCCCCCCACACTTAAACTTTGTCCGTCCTCGAGCAAGGAAAAAACTCAAGTATCTCAAGAGAGACTAACTATTGATTTTCAATCTTTCTTTTTCTCTACATGAGGCCTGGTTCATTTCATGATTTAGTTCAGACTTGGTAACCTTTCCCTTTTCATCTCTTTCTCCCATTTTTCTTGTCCAAGAGTGATCGCAAATCACCGTTCTCATGGTCCCAAGTTAAATCGATAGTCAAGGAGACAAGCCTTCCAGGGCTGAAACTCCTTGGACTGCATGGGTGCTCATTGCTTTTAACAAACTAATTCAGCCAGATGCAATTACTTTTCTTTGAATCAAAACAATGTGTGCTTATTGCCATAAGCTTGCTATGCATCACATCTCCACCACTTAGTGTGAATTCCTAGGATCTGAAGGTGAGAATGGGGTTGGGGTTCTAGGGTGAGTGCACTTTATGCTCCATCTCACCCTTGCCTTCTTTTCAAGATGTGAGTGAATTTTATGCTCCATCTCACACTTGCTTTCATTTCTAGATGTGAGTGCATTTTATGCTCCATCTCACACTTGTTTTTGTTTCTAGATGTGAGTGCATTTTATGCTCCATCTCACATTAGTCACGATTTTAGTTTCAAACTCCCCCTCTTTTTTTTTTCACAAGAATCACAGGGTTTCACCGCCTGATCCATGAATTCATTGATCGTGGTCTCTATATGCCTAATCTCTTTTTTTTTTTATCACAAGAATCACAGGGTTTCACCGCCTGATCCATGAATTCATTGATCGTGGTCTTTATATGCCTAACACAGCAAGTTCTAGAATAATCAACCCATGTTTGATAGATAATTATGTGAAAATCAATCAAACCCTTATGCATCTTGCCTATTGATCGATTAAAATTATGAGGTACCATATGCAGCCAAGAAAGATTCAGTTAGTCATGTTTGCATCCTATCTTATCTATTCAGCCTAAGCACGTGATTCCTAATAAGTTGAAATTGTTCAAGGATAAGTTTTCGGGAGCAGAAATTTCAAAAGGTAAGGTATCCCAAATTTCCATTAGATTTCCCTAATCCCCCCACACTTAAGTTATACGTTGTCCCCAATGTATGTGATTATGCATAAAGTAGAAGGATTTGGGGGTACTTCCCTATTTGTCTTGTTGGGTTCCTACTAAACACAAAAATCAAAACCAAACAAAATAACAAAATTAATTAAACACAATGGGTTGCCTCCCACAAGCGCAATTGTTTAACGTCGTTATGCTCGACGTCCTCTTTTTGCTCATTTAATCCAATGAATACCGAGGAATGTCCAATGAGATGTCTACTGTAGAGGGGACATTTGCATCCTCGTGGAACAACTTCAATCGATGCCCATTCACCTTGATGATCTTACCTGTGTCGAGACTTTTGATCATGGTAGCAACTAAGACCTTTAGTCACAGTAAACGGACCCATCCACCTGGAACGCAGCTTACCTAGCATGAGTTGAAGTCGAGAATTATACAATAAGACCTTTTGTCCAATTTTAAATTGTTTTCTTAAGAGTGCATTGTCATGGAACAATTTGGTCTTTTCTTTGTAGATTCTTGAATTCTCATATGCCTCTAACCTCAACTCTTCCAGCTCTTGCAACTGGAGCTTCCTTTCCTTCCCTACTTCTTCCATATTCATGTTGCATTGCTTGATTGCCCAATAGGCCCTATGTTCAATTTCCACCGACAAGTGGCAAGATTTGCCAAAAATTAACCTGTAAGGGGACATACCTATTGGGGTCTTGTAAGCTGTCTGATATGCCCAGAGATTATCATCTTGACGTAGGTTCCAATCCTTCCTTCCTGGATTCATCGTCTTTTCCAAGATGGACTTTACCTCTCTATTGGAAATTTCAGCTTGCCCGTTAGTCTGGGGATGATAAGCAGTGGCAATTCGGTGATGCACCCCATATCTTCTAAACAAGGCTTCAACTGTTCTATTGCAAAAATGGGTCCCTTGATCGCTTATGATGGCTCGAGGAATGCCAAACCTACTGAAGATGTTAGACTTTATAAACCCTATAACACATTTAGAATCATCAGTTTTGGTGGCTTTGGCTTCCACCCATTTTGAGACATAATCGACTGCCAAAAGTATGTAAGAAAAACCACAAGAGGGGGGAAAGGGTCCCATGAAATCAATGCCCCAAACATCAAATATTTCACATATAAGAATGGGGGTTTGGGGCATCTCATTCCTGCGAGATAGTGTACCTGTTTGTTGACATCTTTCATAGTTTTTACAAAACAATTAGGCATCTCTAAATAGGGTGGCCCAATACAGCCCACTATCCAAGACTTTTCGAGCAGTCCTCTTTGGCCCAAAATGGCCTCCACAAGCATAATTATGACAAAACCTTAGAATCGATATCTGCTCCTCCTCAGGGACACATCTCCTAATCATTTGGTCAGAACAAAATTTCCATAGGTAGGGTTTGTCCCATACATAATATTTCGCCTCATACCTGATTTTATTCTTTATGGATCTGATAGGGTCATTAGGCAAAATTCCCATGACCAAGTAATTCACAATGTCAGCATACCATGGTGTCATACCTCTCATGTGGAACAACTGCTCATCAGGAAACAACTCACAGATGGGAGAGGAGTCCTCGTCTTTCAGCAACCTACTTAGGTGATCAGCCACCGAATTCTTAGCTCCCCTTCGATCCTTGATTTCTAGATCGAACTCTTGGAGCAAGAGTATCCACCTTATCAGCCTCGGTTTCGACTCCTTCTTTGCTAGTAGGTATCTCAAAGCGGCATGGTCAGAAAAAACAATCACTTTAGAGCCAAGCAAATATGACCTAAATTTGTCTAAAGCAAACACAATAGCTAATAGCTCTTTTTCAGTGGTTGTGTAATTGCTCTGTGCAGCATTCAACGTTTTGGAAGCATAGTGAATGACATGGCTCTTCCCATTTATTCGCTGCCCTAGAACAGCCCCTACTGCATAATTGCTTGCATCCGTCATGATCTCAAAAGGCAAGTTCTAATCGGGTGGTTGAATGATGGGTGCAATGGTTAATAAATTTTTAAGCTTGTTAAATGCTTCCTTGCACTCATCATCAAAATCGAAAGGCACATCTTTTTGCAGCAAACTGGACAATGGCAGGGCAATTTTTGAAAAATCCTTGATGAACCTGCGATAAAAACCTACATGTCCAAGAAAGGAGCGAACCTCCCTAACATTCATAGGGTAGGGTAAGCTCACAACCAAATTAATTTTTGCCTTGTCGACTTCTATTCCTCTAGCCGAAATTACATGTCCCAACACAATACCTTCCTTCACCATAAAATGACATTTTTCATAGTTTAAGACAAGATTTGTTTCCACAAACCTATTCAGAATTTTACTTAAACTATTCAAGCAATCATCAAACGAATCACCATAAATAGTAAAATCATCCATGAACACTTCAATACATTTTTCAATAAAATCAAAAAATATGCTCATCATGCATCTTTGAAAAGTGTCCAGAGCGTTACACAAACCAAAGGGCATTCGTCTATAGGCGAAGGTGCCGAATGGACAAGTGAATGTCGTTTTCTCTTGGTCCTCCTACGCAATAACAATTTGATAATACTCGGAGAATCCATCGAGAAAACAGAAGAAAGCCTTACCTACCAGCCTCTCTAGCATTTGATCAATGAAGGGTAGGGGAAAATGGTCCTTTCGAGTGGCCAAGTTGAGTTTTCGAAAATCTATTACCATTCGCCAGCCACCTTGTACCCTCATGGGAATTAGTTCATTATTTTTATTTTTTACTACAGTCATCCCAGTTTTCTTAGGCAAACATGAATAGGACTTACCCATTTGCTGTCTGAAATTGGATAAATTATCCCTTCATCTAATAGTTTAAGCACCTCTTTCATTACTACCTCTTTCATTACCGGGTTGAGTTTCCTTTGTGGTTCTCTAACCAGTTTGGCATCATCTGCCAAAAGGATCCTATGCATGCAAATCGTGGGGCTGACCCCTTTTATGTCGGCTAGGGTCCAGCCAATCACCTCCTTATGGTCCTTTAGGACTTTGATGAGCCTCTCCTCTTGCTCCTCAATCAACCCTTTTGCAATGATCACAGGTAGTGTCTCTTTTTCGCCCAAGTAGGCATATTTTAGGTGATCAAGTAGGGTCTTTAGTTCCAGCTCCGGAGCCTGCAAAACAGAGGGCAGCAGCCTTGTGTGAGAAACCTTCGATTGAACATCAGAAGTACTTACCTCCTGTTCAGGTTCCGGAGTATCATAGGATGCATCGATCTCCTCCTCCCTGTTCGATTGTGCCTTATATTCCAGCTCATCGTCCATGTCCTCCTCTCCAAAGACTTCCTGCACAATCGAATCGATAGTATCAATAGAGCAGATCGAATGACACTCACTAGGATATTTCATTGCATCAGAAATATTAAATTTTACAATCTCTCCGTCAAACTCGACGGAGAGGGTACCCTCGTCCACATCTATTTTGGTCTTGGCCATTTTCATGAATGGCTGACCTAATAGAAGTGTGGCTGAACTCGTGGCTGTGTCTTCTTCCATCTTCAGGATGTAAAAATCAGCTGAAAAGATCAAATTGTTAACCTGCACTAATACATCCTCAACAATCCCTTCTGGTTATGCTTTAGAACGATCAGCCAATTGAATAACAACTCTAGTCTCTTTTAAAGGACCTAGTCTCAATGCACAGTAAATCGAGTATGGCATGACAATAATAGATGCATCTAAGTCCAGCATGGCATGCTCGATCTGTTTATTGCCAATCACACAGGGTAGGGTAAACATACCTGGATCAGCACGCTTTTCTGGCAGGGTCCTCTTGATCATGGCTGAAACGTTCTCTCCCACTCTTACCTTTTCATCAATTCACAGCCTCCTCTTGTTAGTGCATAATTCTTTCAAAAATTTTGCATATTTAGGGATTTGTTTTATTGCATCTAGCAAGGGAGTGTTGATCTCCACCTTCCTAAAGGTTTCTAACACTTCTTGTTCATATTCCTCTTTCTTTGAACTTGCCAACCTGCTAGGAAAAGGTGGTACAACATTAGTAACCTTAGGGAGAGGGGGGTCCGATTTTACCTCAATGGGGCTGTTGTTTGACCCTTGTCCTTCCTCTTCTTTGGCTGCCTTCATTGGTGAACTTGGTTGGGACTGCAACTCTCTTCCGCTTCTCAACACCACCGCACTTGTATTCTCTTTCGGATTAACTACCGTTTGTGAGGGTAGTTTCCTGGAGTTCTGCGCCTCCAACTTGCTGATGGAAGTGGCAAGTTGGCTAATTTGGTTCCCCAAATTCTGAATGGTAGCTCTTGTTTCCTGCTGAAATTGCTGAGTATTAGTAGCGAGAGCCTTAACAATATCATCCAAAGACATACCTGAATTAGGGGGTTGGCCTTGCGCTGTGATGGGTGTTGAAAACTGGGGCTGTCGATTGAAAAATTGGGGCTGATATTTCTGCTGTCCTCCTTGGGTCCCGTAGCTTAAGTTTAGATGATCTCTCCACCCCGGATTGTAATGATTGGAGTAAGGATCATACTTTCGTTGGGGCTGGCCCGGGAATCCTCCTATGGCACTCACTTGCTGAATCGACCCATCCTGTAATGATGGACACATGTCCGTAGGATGGCCAGGAATCGAACAGATACCACACACCCTGGCAGTTTGTAAATGTCCTGCAGCGAGTTGTCTTATCAAAGTAGTCAAGTCAGAAAACTGATTTTCTAAATTTACATGGCTTACCTCATTAACCCTTCTAATGGTACCGTTTATCCTTGTACCAAAATGCTGTGAATTTTTGGCCATGTTGGAGATTAACTCCCTGGCCGCTTCGGGTGTCTTGTTCACCAAGGCTCCTCCACTGGCTGCATCGACCATACTTCTATCCATGGGCTGCAGCCCTTCGTAGAAGTATTGGATTAACAGTTGTTTGGGTATTTGGTGATGTGGACAGCTAGCAACAAGTTGTTTAAATCTTTCCCAATATTCATATAGTGTCTCACCACCAAATTGCTGAACTCCACATATTTCTTTTCTTATATTTGCTGCCCTGGATGCAGGAAAATATTTGTCCAAGAATATCCTATTCATCTCATCCCATGTGCGTACTGAACCGGGAGGAAGAATATACAACCAATCCTTTGCTTTATCTCTTAAAGTAAATGAAAAGGCTATGAGTTTTACCTGGTCCTCGGTCATACCTTGGGGCTTCATGCTCGAACAGATGACATAGAATTGCTTTAGATGCTTATGAGGGTCCTCACTTGGAAAACCATGAAATATAGGCAATAGTTGAATCAAACCAGATTTGAGTTCAAAGGCTACCTCAAGAGTGGGATATGTTATGCCTAAGGGCTGTTGGTTCATAATCGGTAAAGCCAACTCCCTTAATGTCCTCTCTCTGTCAGCCATTCTTTCTTCTTCGAAGATGGGTAGATCACAAGCAGATAAATCGTAATCTGAGTTCACCCTTTTAAGTGAGCGATCCTTCCTTTGTTTCACCTCCTTCCTTAAACGACGGGTGGTCCTCTCAATTTCGGGGTTGTACTTGAGTTCACCTCATTGAGAAGCACGAGTCATAAAACAAGAAGGTTAACAAAAGAAGGTAATAGCTAAGAAATTAAAGTTACTCCCCGGCAATGGCGCCAAAATTTTGATGGGTTTGTCGAAGCCCTCAAAATTAATACTAGTTCCACAATAAAATATTTGCAGTAAAAGTGGTACTGGGTCGAATCCCACAGGGAGCTAAACAATAATCTCTTAGCCGAATGGATAATATAATTGAGTGGGAAAATTTAATAACTAAAATTAAAAGAATAAGAAAGCAATAACAAACTAAACAAACAAGAGAAAATCAGTCTTACCGAATTTTGGTTCAAGGGTTCGGGTTGAATCGATTGGCCATCGATCCTAGGTAAATTTCAGCATTCTTGCCATTCAAGCATTTAACCTTAGATTTATTAGGATAGCCATAATAAACCTTGTGTTTTCCTAATTCAGTTGACCAAACCCAGCATTTGATCAACCCTTATCACCACTCAACTGGGTACGATAGCGTTCCATGTTAAACAGTGATAGCATTAAGATTTGTGAAATAGTTAAACCAAAATAACAATAATTGAGATAGCTGCATTTACTGAATCTTGTTCCATCGATTTCTTTAGGTTGAACCATGTTAAAACATTGGTCAAAGGCTGTCATGAACAATTGACCCAAAAAGATATCAACCTAATTGCTACTTGTACCATTATTCGTGACAATTACGGATCACCGAAATCATGGATAGCAGTAGGAAAATCAACATTAATTCAGTTTGTCAAACTAATTAACATCAACATCCAATAAAGATATGCACAAGAATCAATAAATACGTGAATTAAAAAGCAAGAAAATAAATTAACTACAGAACCTCACGATGACACAATCGAACCTCCCCCCTTGAACCAGAAAAAAGAAGCTTAGCTACACATGATCTGTGCAATCTCCATGCTTTGCTTCCCCATAGCCGAACTGCCTTCTTGAGCTTCTTGGTCTTCTCGATGATCTCTTGGATCTGAGAGTGAGTGATGCTAGAGCTGGTTTGCCCCCCTCTTTATATAGCCAAAGGAGAGGGCTATTTTCCAACTCCTTCTAGGAGATCATCTTATCTTTAGGGAGTCTTGATCTTCTTTGAACTAATCATATCCTATCTCTTATCTAATGATCTAATCTCAATCTTCTTATCTCTCTAGGATTACATTCAAGACTTTAGATCTGATAAGACTCTATCCCTGGAGATTACATTCAAAATTCAGACTCTTAACTTTTGAATTCGAGTTGGGCTGCTTAAAAACTTGGGCTGCTTCAAGGTACTTCTGCGAGTTGGGCTTAAGTTGTGAAATGGGCCTGGCTGCGAACTTGCTCCAACTTCGGGCTCGTTTTCGTACTCGATGCGGGCTGAATCTATCAAAACCCAGAACACAACAGTTGTGGGCCTTCCTTTCATCTTTTTAATGTTTTTTGAATTGTCCAATTCGGAGTCTGGAATTGAGAGTTACGCCCAGATTAATGACTGTCACCGAAACTGTGCAAAATCACCCGATTTGCCCTGTTTTCTTCCAATTGCCTTCTTTATTGCCCTGAATCGAAATACAAGAGTAATGAGTCCATTTAAGTGGTAAATAAATATAAAAGAGTGAATATTAGAGGACAGAAATAGGGTTCTTTTTGGTCTCATCAACCATATCGGATATCGAGTGCCCCCCACATATGTGACAGACTCACAAGAATTCCGAAGCAACAACCGAGGGGCCACTATCAACGGTCACCACGTGGCCATTCCCGATAGACCCATCAACTGCTATGAATCACAGAGCACTGATAGAAAACCAGACCATCTATACTCGATGAGAGATAGAACCCAAACCGATTTGACTGGAAATGGAGAAGGTTTCTCCCCACAACATTGAGATTACCCCCCTCGCCAGGATTATAGCCCGAGAAGGGCCAACGGCATAATTACCGTACCCAAATCAGATAGTGAAGCCAAAGCACAAAAATGGGGCAGCAACAATACCAACACCTAGGAAAACAATGTAGCTGAATCAGGAAATCAAAAATAAGCGTCGTTCCAATTAGGATAAACACCAACACACCATGGGTGTCATCCGGATGCAAAAGATTAAAACCAAACTAAAGCTATACATAATCCATCCTCAGAAATATAATACACTATGAAAGATAGTAAATTAAGTACGCTATAATGCAAAGAAGCTCATCGATTTCATTCAAAATTAATTTCCATGATTAAAAATAAAGATACAAGTTTCATAGAGTGGCCCACTCATCCCTCATTACTTATATGTTCCCAAGCAGAGGTCTCCGAGCCTCATATGCTCTCAGCTCACCCACCTCCGCTTCACGCTCTATCACTAGTTGGCGCTGGCAAGCACACTGCGCCTCAAGGTCCGTAAGCTCCCTAGCAGCATCGGCCAGCCTTGTTTCTACTGTTTCCAGATGACGGTGCGCATCCCTTAGAGACCGCCCATAAACTAATAGTAACTCCCCAAGACTGGCCCTCTAGAATACATGCACTAGTAGAATAACATGTTCCTCAATATCTGCAACGTGAAAACCGATCGCAAAAAAAACTCTCGCAAGTCCTCAACCACTGTGTGACGACTGACCACGACATCTGGTCAGGGGGAAGGTTCATAACCTCGGACATCACCATTCCAAGAAAGGAAATGTTCCTTTTAGGTATGGAGTCACTCTCTCCATGGGAATGTCTCCAAAGACACCTAAGGAGATTGAGGGCATGAAGGAAGTTCCCTATGCCTTTGTTGTAGGGAGCATCATGTATGCCATGTTGTGCACTCGGCCAGACATTGCTCAGGCTGTGAGTGTGGTAAGTAGATACCAATCTAACCTAGGACAAGAGCATTGGACCGCTATGAAAAACATACTGAACTACCTTCGAAGGACAAAAGAGTTTTGTCTGGTATTCAATGGTAGTTCACTACAGATCCTTGGGTATACCGATGTAGCTTTCCAGTCAGACCCAGATGATAGAAAGTCTACATATTGATACATCTTTACGATAGGGTCTTGTGCAGTTAGCTAGAAAAGCAACAAATAGGGGTCCACAGATTCCACAACCGAGAACGAGTACATTACCGCAAGTGAAGCTGCCAAGGAAGTCGTATGGATGAAAAATTTCACTCGGGAATTAGGAGTATTTCCATCCAGCACATCACCCATTCTACTGTTGTGTGACAACACTGGAGCCATTGCTCAAGCTAAGGAGCCACGAGCCCACTCGAAGTCAAAGCACATCGAGAGGAAGTACCATGTACTACAGGTGATAGTTAGAAGAGGGGACATCTAAATTCAGAAGGTAGCATCAGCGAAATATGTAGTAGACCCATTGACTAAGCCACTAACACAAAAAGTGTTTGAGAAACACGTGGAAAGTATGGGACTCTGGCTTGTACCCAATTGGACTTAAGTGCAAGTGGGAGCTGTTGGTCAGCACACGCCCTTAGCTCCAATCAGCATGATATACATTATGATATTTATTGTAAATGAATAAAGTACATATTTGATTCATGTTATTGTGGTATGTTTTTGTGTAATACCCTTAAACTGGACACATTAGATTCACGTTAGTTTAGAATCTTCACAGTTGTGGGATAGATCTGAAGAGATTTATCCTGCCAAGGCTGACACTAATGTACCACCGAGTTGGTTGGGGTGGCTTGTCTCTGCTGCTAGGGTGAGACCTGAGGTGCATGCAGTGTGGATTTTCATGAAATCCTAAACCGGACCAAATTCTAGTATTGCCTTGGACCTTGGTGATAGATGGGCAAAACTGGAATGTTACACCTGACCCCTACACTCAATTATGATACTAGACTAGGTGTCAAATTGGGTTGTCTTTGATGTGCCAATCAGCGAGATTCTTAGAGGGTGTCAAAACCTGGGTATGTTGGGATAGTCCGAGAATTCACCCGAGTGGGTGATCATAGTGATAGAATCAGCCCCTTTGTCGGACAAAGTGAATGATCAGAGAAATGCACTCTCTCTGATGGAAACCTAAACTGCCAATAGTGGATTTCAAATGTGTTTGAATTTTGGTTTTGCAAAATATATTTTTATAGAGATATACTTATATATTATGGTTTCACTAATTGTTTGCAAAAGGTTTTAATTCCAGGGTCCATGTGAGTAGAGAGTGCAGCACTGTACCTTGGAGCCAAGGGAGAGGTCCTCTCTTGTTGGGCAGTGTTTGATCATTAAGGGCTGAGAGGTTAAGTGTACAACCATTGAGGGTTATACCTATAGGGCTAATCTTGCATCTGCTCATAGTCCTTGGGCCTTCATAAGATGGTTGGACCCAAGGACTATTTAGTGTAAATGTTGGGTCCATTAAGAGCCCATAGTAATGGACTCAGGGGTTCACTGTATTCAGCAGTGAATTCGGTCAGGCCTTGTAATAGAGGTTAGGCTGAACCCATGTGGTTGATCTATAGATCAATGTTAGGGTTCCATGCCATACAAAGAGATCTAAGCTAGCCAACATTAAAAGGAAGTGAGCCTGAAAGGTTAATGGGCCTAAAGCCCATTTCGAACTGAGTTAATTGGATTAATTAAAAAGGGGTGAATCTGGATTTGGATTAGCAGATAAGGATAAGGGGATAACTCTTATCCACTTGAAGAGTCCAGATCCAAATAGAGATTTGGATTAGGGAACTCCTAATTTGATTAGGAAAATCTGATCTTGAACTGCAGATAAGATAAGGGATTATCCTTATCACTGAAAGAGTTCAGATCCAAATAATAATTTGGACCAAGAGACTCCTAATCAGATTAGGAGGTCATCTCTTTAAGGCTATAAATAGAGAGCAGGGCAGATCTGAAAAATACACACAAACAACATAGAAGACAACTCACTTTGATTGTTTATGCCTTCAGTTCTTTTTCACCCTGCTCTATCCGCCCTACCCTATTCGATCTCCATTTCTTGGAATTGATCAAGATTGGATCTTGATATCATTTCTTTATAGAAGAAACAATTCTAAAGTTGTGCTCACTACGCCATTCGATTCTTGCTGAAGAATCATAAGTTCTTGGTGAAGAACTACCTGCTAATCCTACCTCATCCAAAGTTGTGTCATCTTTAGTGGAGGGAGGATTTGGTACACTCTTTGGGCATGAACACCTATGTTGGGAGGAGCTTTTTGTGTGAATTCCATATCAGGTATATCCCTCATAATCTTGATTTCAGATTTGGTCTGGTTTGGTTACAAGAACAATCCTTGAAAATGTAGTTTTCTAAAGTGGGAATACGATTCCCGGATGGGAGTAAAGAAATTTTGAAATTTTGCCCAACCTTTCTATAGGGTTCAGCCATCCATATGATGGATCTCCCATCCCTTCAGTGGTATCAGAGCCAGGTTCAAGTCTAGAACCAAATTAGTGAAGGGATGAGAGATCCATCGTATGGACGCTCGGATGTTGCGGAATAAGGGGGAGAATTTCAAAAATTTTTCTCTCCCTTCAACTGGGAATCGCATTTCCTATTTAGAAAAACATATTTTTCAAGGATCAATCTTGAACCATGAACCAAACCAAATCTGAACCAAAATGAGTAGGAGGTAGGATGTACCTGATACGGAGAAAAAGTATCTCCCAATGGAGGTGTTCACGCCCAAGGAAGGATCCAAAATCTGCTCCCACTGAAGATGGCGTAGTGCAGGGTGGAGTAGAATCAACAATGTTCTTCTAAAAGAACTTGACCCTTCACAAGAATCAACAGGATGGCTTGTGAGTACAGCTCCAATCAATCTTTTCCCAAAAGATTGGTATCAAGATCAGATCCTGATTTCTCCCAAGAACTGGAGATCGAACTGAAGGTAATGGCGGCGGTAGTAAAGAGGCAGCAAGACAGTATTCGTAGGGTGCAGAATTCTCTCTTCTTGTGATTTCAGCACTCAAGAGGATCTGAATGTGTGTTTTCTTTAGGCTGCCACCCCCTTCTTTTGTTAATCCTAAAGGATCAGCTCCTAATCCCATTAGGAGCTGCTTATCCAAATCATATTTGAATCAGCCTTCTCTTCAGGTGATAAGGATAAACCCTTATCTTATCTGCAGATTAGATTAGCTATCTCCTAATCTCATTAGAAGGTTTCTAGATCTGAATCACATTCAGATATGGACTCTCTGAGTGGATAGGATCAAGACCCTATCCTATCTTGTAATCTATCTCAGAATTCGCCCCATAATTAACTAATTAAATAGCCCAGTTTGAAATGGGCTTTAGGCCCATTAAGCTTATGTACTCACTTAACCTTCCTAACTGCTGCCCAGTTGGGCTTCATTGTATGGCGTGGGACCCAAACATTGATCTACACATCAGCCACATGGGTTCAGCCCAGCCTTTGTTACAAGGCCTGGCCGAATACACTGTTATGGACAGTGCACCCCCTGAAACCCATCTTATTGGCTCTATGGGCCCAACACCTACCCTAAGTGGTCCCTGGGCCAAGCCACCTTGTAACACCTAGGGATTGTGGGCAGATGCAAAATTAGCCCATCAGGTATTATCCTCAATGGTCTTACACTTAACCTCTCAGCCCATAATGATCATACACTGCCCGACAAGAGAGGACCACTCCCTCGGCTACAAGGAACAGTGTCGCACTCTCTACTTATATGGATCCCGGGAATTAAAACCTTCTTGCAAACATTTTAGAAACCATAACATATATACTTTTATATCTCATATAAAATATACTTTGCAAAACAAATCTCAACGGTTGAAATCGGCTGTCGGCAGTCTTGGTTTCCATCTGTGAGAGTGCATCCCCGATCATTACCTTTGTCCGACAAAGGGGCTGATCCTGTCACAATGATCACCCACTCAGATGAATTCTCGGACTATCCCATTATACCCAGGTTATGATCCCCGCTAAGGGTCTCACTAATTGGTACATCAAAGACAGCCCAATCCGACACCTAGTGCAGTATCATAATCGAGGGCAATACTGGAAATCTGGTCCAGTTCATTGATTCAATTAATCCTACACTGTATGTGCCTAGGGTCTCACCCTAGCAGCTGAGACAAGCCACCCCAACCGACTTGGTGTCACCACAGTGTCAGCCTTGTCAGGATAGGTCTCCCCAGACCGACCCACTGGCTGTGAACATTCTAAACTAACATGAGTCTCGTTAAGTGTCCAGTTTAAGGGTATTACACAAAAACATACCAAGGGAACATGAATCAAATATGCACTTTTATTCATTTTCAATAAACTCATAAAGTACATCGTTCTGATTGAAGCTAAGGGCATACAAAACTGTCGAACAGCTCCCACTTGCACTTAGGTCCAATCAGGTACTAGCTGGAGTCTCATGCTTTCCACGTGTTTCTCAAACACTTTCTATGATAGTAGCTTCGTCAATGGGTCTGCTACATTTTCCGCTGATGCTCCCTTCTGAATCAGGACGTCCCCTCTACCAACAATCTCCCGCAGTACGTGGTACTTCCTCTCGATGTGCTTCGACTTCGAGTGGGCTCGTGGCTCCTTAGCCTGAGCAATGGCTCCATTGTTGTCACACAACAATGGGATGGGTGATGTGCTAGACGGAACTACTCCCAACTCGTGAATGAATTTCTTCATCTAGATGGCTTCTTTGGCAGCCTCACTTACGGCAATGTATTCGGCCTCGGTCGTGGAGTCTGCAATGGACCCCTGTTTGCTGCTTTTCCAGCAAACAACACATGATCCAATCGTGAAACATATCCAGATGTAGACTTTCTATAATCTGGGTCTGACTGGAAATCGACATCTATATATCCTTGGATCTGTATTGAGCTGCCGTCAAATACTAGACAAAACTCTTTTGTCCTTCGAAGGTACTTAAGTATGTTTTTCACAGCAATCCAATGCTCCTGCCCTGGGTTGGCCTGAAATCTACTTACTACACTCACTCCCTGAGCTATGTCAAGATGAGTGCACAGCATGGCATACATGATGCTCCTTACGGCAGAGGCATAGGGAACGTCTTTCATGCCATCAATCTCCTCAGAAGTCTTAAGAGACATCTTGTTGGAGAGAGTGACTCCGTGCTTGAAAGGAACATTTCCTTTCTTAGAGTTTTCCATGCTGTATCTTTTGACTATTTTGTCAATGTAAGTAGATTGGGATAATCCTATTATCCGCTTCGATCTATCTCTATAGAGTCAAAGACCTAGTATATAGGAGGCTTCTCCAAGATCTTTCGTGGAGAATTGCTGTGATAGCCATACTTTCACCGTAGTTAACATTCCTACATCACTCCCAATGAGTAGAATGTCATCTACATACAGAACCAAGAAGGTAACCTTATCTCCACTGTACTTCTTGTAGACACAGGGTTCATCCCGATTCTGCTCGAAGTCAAACGATTTGATAGCAGAGTCAAAACGGATGTTCCAACTTCTAGAAGCTTGCTTAAGTCCATGGATGGATCTGTTAAGTTTACATACCATGTTTTCCTGACCTACAGCAATGAAGCCATGCGGTTGCTGCATATAGATATCTTCAGTAAGATCTCCATTCAGGAATGCAGTTTTGACATCCATTTGCCAAATCTCATAATCATGGTATGCTGCTACAACTAGCAGGATCCTAATGGATTTAAGCATGGCCATAGGCGAAAAGGTTTCCTCATAATCGATGCCCTCTTTCTGAGTGTACCCTTCCACCACCAGACGAGCTTTGAAGGTCTCAACCTTACCATCGGGGCCCTTCTTCCTCTTGTAAATCCATTTGCAACCGACTACTTTTACCCCGGAGGGCGGATCTACTAGAGTCCAAACTCCACTGGTCTCCATTGAGTCCATCTCTGCTCTCATGGCCTCCACCCACTTCTGGGAGTCTATGTCCAACATAACTTCTGCGTAAGTCACAGGGTCCTCCTCAGTAGTCAAGGTTTCCACCAGGTAACTATCCTGGTCATAACCATAACGGACTGGTGGCCTGGATACCCGAGTGGATCTTCTAGATTGGTCACTACCTAGAACTTGTGGGACATCTCCTACTGCACCTGAGCTCTCCTCATCAAGAACAACTTCCTAACGATGTGTGTCTAGGATATAATCGGTTTCCAGGAATTGTGCATTTCGGCTGCAGAACACTTTCTGCTCACTTGGGTCCTAGAATAGGTAACTTATAGAGCCCTTTGGGTAGCCTACAAATAGGCAACGACTGGTCTTGGATTCCAACTTGTCTGCACTCGTTCTTTTAACGTGTGCTGGACAACCCCAAATCTTCAAGTGTCTGACACTTGGTTTCTTTCCGGTCCAAAGTTCATATGGAGTATTAGGAACCGATTTGGTTGGAACCCGATTCAGCACTTAAATCGCAATCTCTAATGCGTAACCCCAAAAGGATGTGGGTAACTCTGAATGTATAAGAAGTGACTGGACCATATCCAATAAGATCCTATTCCTCCTCTCTGAAACACCGTTAAGTTGTGGTGTACCAGGAGGAGCTAACTGTGATACTATCCCATTGTCCTTTAAGTAGTCCCTGAATTCGTCAGAGAGATATCTGCCACCTCGATCTGATTGAAGGGCTTTAAATTCTCTCCCTAACTGTTTCTCGACCTCTTGTCTAAACTCTTTGAACTTTTCAAAGGATTCAGATTTGTGTCTCATTAGGTACACGTAACCATATCGTGAAAAATCATCTGTGAAGGTGATGAAATACACGTGTTGGTTTCATGTCCTAACACTCAGGGGACCACATACATTAGTATGTATTAGGTCAAGTGTGGCTGTACATCTTTCAGGCTTACCATTAAACGGCTGTTTCGTCATCTTGCCATGTAGGCAAGCCTCACTGGTGGGAAGTTCTTCTACAGTTAGAAAACCCAAAGGACCACCCTTTACCAATCTTGTGATTCGGTCAACACCGATGTGGCCAAGTCGGTAATGCCACAGACACGTGGGATTAACTGTATCATGGGCTCTCTTCTTGGGGATTTCAGCCGACGTAGTTTTGGTTATGTTAGTTTATAGAGAAGGATGTTGAACATAGAGACCGTTCTCCAGTTCCCCAGATGCGATGAATCTGTTGTTTCTTTTAATAGTAATCGTATTACTAAAGAAGACAGAATAACCATCTGCACACAGTTTTGAAATAGAAATCCAATTTCTCCTTAAATTTTGTACATAAAGACAATCTTTCAGTACAATCGTTCTTTCTCTAAAAAATAACTCCACGGTTCCTATGGCCGCGGCTGCAATAGTTGCATTTGTCCCCAAGTAAAGTGTGACTTCTCCTTCACTCAGCCTTCTACTTACCTTGAACCCCTGCAGTGAGTTACACGCATGAGTTGAAGCCCGGTAGTCAATACACCAGGATGCAGAAGCTACCAATAAATTGGTTTCTATAACACAAGTTTCGAAATTACCTTTCTTGGATTCCCGGTAGGCAGGACAGTTCTTTTTCCAGTGGCCGGTCTTTTTGCAAAAATGACAGGCATCTGATGCCTTGTCCTTCCTCTGTTTCTTGGGTTTGGCAGCCTTCTTCTGGGGCTTTCTCTTTGCCTTCCTTTTCTTGCCCGATTTTCCAGTTTCAACAAGCATGGCAATGGGCTCATCCTTTTTAATCAATTCTTCAGCCCTCTGCAACACATTGCTGAGTTCCTGCAAGTTGACGTTCAGCTTGTTCATGTTGTAGTTCGTGATGAATGGATTAAAGGATGGAGGTAGAGTGTTGAGAATAACATCGATCTGTGTTACCAGATCCAACCCGGATCCAAGAGCCTCCAGTTCATTTATATAGCCCTTCATCCGAAGACAATGGTCATGAACTTGTTGGCCCTTGGACATCTGTGCGGTCATGAACTATTTCAAGACCTTCTGCCGAGTAGAACGATTCTGCTCTTCGTACATTGTCTTCAGACTATCCAGTACGTTCTTAGCTACTTCGATCTGATCGAACTGCCTCTGAATTGGATTGTCTAAAGAGGCAATGATATAGCAGCGGGCAAGGGAGTTTTTCTCCTCCCAATGTTGGTATTCTCCTCTCTGGGCCTCGGAAGCCCTATCTCCCGGACGATCCGGGGCAGGATTCTTGGCTACCTTATCCAACTTTTCAGAGGTTAAGACCAACATAAGGTTCCTATACCAGTCGGCATAATTTGGGCCCTTCAACTTGTTGTCATCAAGCAATTTTGCAAATGATCCATTTGCCATTTTCTGATAAAAGAACATACATCAGTCCACAACCTAATTTGATTCATGTTCATTTCATAGATATGGATTTTAATCTACGTTCCATTTCCATTTTTTATTCATCTCTGAGATTTCCCTCCTTTCTCAGTGACGGAGACCTGGTCATCTCTGGAAATGTGGGAAATCACATAGGGTGCATGGAGCCAACTGTTTTAGTTGCATAACCCCACCACCTTTCTGTGAAAGATCATATCCACTCATTATATGAGTTTTCCCTTTGGCCTCTATCAGACAAGGTTCAGAGCCGTTTTCAAGTAAACCTTTCTGTCCAGTGAGTGCTTACCCATCATATTCGTGAATGCCAATGTACCGTGAGAGAGTTCCCATTTTCTGGTGAAGCCCCTCCCACATCAGTCTATGATGCCTATCATCTTATGAAACACTCAGACAAGCCCAATAGTAAATGGATAGCCCATTTTCTGGTGGGTTTCCTCATTACTGAAGGACCCATCCTCATGCTAATGATGGAAGGCCTTTAGAGAATTTGTCATATGAATCTCCCTATCACATGCACTCATATTAGCTGGAGGGAACAACTAATTACGCCCTAGTTTGATCTAGGTCAAACCAAAGTGGCTCCCACTCACTTTCATAAAGCCAGATTTCGGTGGGCCTAAATCGGCTAGGGTTCCACACGTAACCTCTTGATGAGGTGTGGGGCCCACCACTGAGGGAGGTCATCCAATGACCAAAAGGGACACCATGGCAATGATGTGCATTCAGCCATGGCATGCGCAAGAGCCACTGTCGATTGAGCATGGGCCAAGCACTTATGGCCCATGTACGTAGCACATCACACATCCATACATCACATGCTGGGATAAATTGATCCAATCAATTAATCATTTGTAAGGCCCATTTGAAGCCCATTTTAAATCCATAATATTAACCATTAATATTATCAAGGTATATGGGCCGAATGGTTCAGCCCATATAGCTTTAAATGTTAAGTGGGCTTTTAGCAGTTTTAACCTTTTAAAAGTAGGCCTTTACAGGTTGGGCCGAATTAACCATTTTATTAAACATCAATCCTCAGGCCCATTAGTGGGAAAAATTTGGGCTGACTTTCAGCCTTGATTAAACCCTAGATTCGGTCCAAACAGTTTGAACCAATCTTGGTTCGAATGGGTCTAGGGTTAGATCCTTAATTAAATCTTTAATTCAATAAAATAATCTGAAATTAAATACTGATAAAAGAAAAGCAAGAATCAGTCAATCAAGGGC
The DNA here is from genome assembly GCF_055504915.1 of Nelumbo nucifera. Taxonomy (NCBI): domain Eukaryota; kingdom Viridiplantae; phylum Streptophyta; class Magnoliopsida; order Proteales; family Nelumbonaceae; genus Nelumbo; species Nelumbo nucifera. Next base: position 37,320,895 of record NC_142656.1, on the reverse strand, counting down.
TGTTCGTACAATCCATCCTACAAAACAGAGGTTAGATCACAGAATGCACTTTCACAAACTGCAAATCGCAGATAGCGATTCTCCCATCTACGAGATCTCCTTCTCTACGAAATCTCCTTTTCTGTGCCATCATCTTCGATCCAAAATAAAATAGAAGTCCTATTTCTATTAATAATTACATCTGATCAAATACCTAATACATTGAGTCTAGAAAATAAAAAAATATTTATAGACCGAATGTAATGAACAAATTAAGAAACTGCAAATCTTGCAGGTTCCCTACGCAAACCAAGAATTCGATCTCCTCTTGTACGAATAACCCATAAATCAAGAAAATCATAAAGAATAGTTCTAAATAATAATCTGATTTATGTAAAATTAATTTCAGATTATTCGCCCATCTGTTTTGGGAACAAATTTCTCAAAACCCATATCTGCGCAGATGGGGTAGAACACCTTCTGACCATTTGCGCAAGTTCAGATCTGAAACAAATTGGTTCATGATTTGAACCATGGCTCTGATACCACTGAAGGGATGAGAGATCGATTGTATGGACGCCCAGATGTTGCGGAATAAGGGGGTGAATTTCAAAAATTGTTCTCTCCCTTCAACTGGGAATCGCATTCCCTATTTAGAAAAACAAATTTTTCAAGGATCAATCTTGAACCATGAACCAAACCAGATCTGAACCAAAAGGAGTAGAAGGGAGGATGTACCTGATATGGAGAAATAGTATCTCCCAATGGAGGTGTTCACGCCCAAGGAAGGATCCAAAATCTACTCCCATTGAAGATGGCGGCGCAGTGCAGGGTGGAGCAGAATCAGCAATGTTCTTCCAAAAGAACTTGACCCTTTGCAAGAATCAATAGGATAGCTTGTGAGTACAGCTCCAATCAACCTTTTCCCAAAAGATCGGTATCAAGATCAGATCTTGATTTCTCCCAAGAACTGGAGATCGAACTGAAGGTAATGGCGGCGGTAGTAAAGAGGCGGCAAGAGAGTATTCGCAGGGTGCAGAATTCTCTCTTCTTGTGATTTCAGCACTCAAGAGGATCTGAATGTGTGTTTTCTTTAGGCTGCCGCCCCCTTCTTTTGTTAATCCTAAAGGATCGGCTCCTAATCCCACTAGGAGCTGCTTATCCAAATCATATTTGGATCAGCCTTCTCTTCAGGTGATAAGGATAAACCCTTATCTTATCTGCAGATTAGATTAGCTTTCTCCTAATCTCATTAGAAGGTTTCTAGATTTGAATCACATTCAGATATGAACTCTCTAAGTGGATAGGATCATGACCTTATCCTATCTGCTAATCTATCTCAGAATTTGCTCCATAATTAACTAATTAAATAGCCCAGTTCGAAATGGGCTTTAGGCCCATTAAGTTATGTACTCACTTAACCTTCCTAACTGCTGCCCAGTTGGGCTTCCTTGTATGGCATGGGACCCAAAAATTGATCTACACATCAGCCACATGGGTTCAGCCCAGCCTTTGTTACAAGGCCTAGCCGAATACACTGTTATGGACATTGCACCCCCTGAAACCTATCTTAAGGGCTCTATGGGCCCAACACTTACCCTAAGTGGTCCTTGGGCCATGGCACCTTGTAACACCCAGGGACTGTGGACAGATGCAAGATTTGCCCATCAGGTATTATCCTCAATGGTCTTACACTTAACCTCTCAGCCCATAATGATCATACACTGCCCGACAAGAGAGGACCTCTCCCTTGGCTGCAAGGAACAGTGTTGCACTCTCTACTTATATGGATCCCGAGAATTAAAACCTTCTTGCAAACATTTTAGAAACCATAACATATATACTTTTATATCTCATATAAAATATACTTTGCAAAACAAATCTCAACGGTTGAAATCGACTGCCAGCAGTCTTGGTTTCCATCAGTGAGAGTGCGTCCTCGATCATTACCTTTGTCCGACAAAGGGGCTAAACATGTCACTATGATCACCCACTCAGATGAATTCTCAGACTGTCCCAACATACCTAGGTTTTGACCCCCGCTAAGGATCTCACTGATTGGTACATCAAAGACAACCCAATCCGACACCTAGTGCAGTATCATAATCGAGTCTAAGGGTCGGGTGTAACTTTCCAGTTTTGCCCATCAATCTCCAAGGTCCAGGGCAATACTGGAAATCTGGTCCAGTTCATTGATTCAATTAATCCTACAATGTATGTGCCTAGGGTCTTCACCCTGGCAGTTGAGATAGGCCACCCCAACCGACTTGGTGGCACCACAGTGTCAGCCTTGTCAGGATAGGTCTCCCCAGACCGACCAACTGGCTATGAACATTCTAAACTAACACGAGTCTCATTAAGTGTCCAGTTTAAGGGTATTACACAGAAACATACCAAGGGAACATGAATCAAATATGCACTTTTATTCATTTACAATAAACTCATAAAGTACATCATTCTGATCGAAGCTAAGGGCATACAAAACTGTCTAACAATTAGATCAGATCTGGATCTGTGCAAATGGGCAGAAGGCGTTCTACCTGATTTGCACAGTTAACATTTTTTATAGGAATTGGTTCCTAGATTATGGGCGTATGATCTGGAAAATAAATATTTATTATTCTATTATATTTATAGAACCATTCTATGAATGTTTGTTGAATATCTGGGCTGCTCATGTGATGGAGATCGAATCTTTCGGGTGCCAAGATTGGCGCACCCTGCTATTTCGTTTCTATTCATTTTGGTCTGTAAATAATTTTTTTATTTTTAGACAAATTGTATAGGAATTTGATGTGATGTAATAATATAAAAATTAGGTTTTTCTATTTTATTTTTATCTGGAGATTGCTGGAGTGCGCAATAGAGGAGAAGAAGATTTCGCAGAAAGAAGTTCTATGATCTACGATTTTGCAGATATCGATTCTACAATCTACGATTAATTGTTCTTTGCAGGTTTGTAGGATGTCCAAGGAAATCACAGTGTAGCCCTCTGATTTCATTTTCTTGATTATTTGATTATCTAGATTTAATTTATATTTTAGATAATTTTTCTTGAATTAAATCTTGAACTAGACACCGAATTTTGAGCTGATTTGTACCAAATTTGGTCCAAACTGGTTGGACCAAATTTTTGGTTCGATGGGGTTGGTGTTTCTGACCCAAATTCGATTTTGGCCAGAGGGTTGATGGCCCACTTCAAGTTTTAATTCAGCTCACCTCTGTAAAAACCTAGTTTTAATATGTTAAAACTAAATCAACCCTGATTTAGCTATATGGGCCGAACTGCCTTTTGCAAAATAGCCTATGTACCTAGATAATGTTATGTGATAATGTTATAGGCTCTATTGGGTTGATACTGATTTAATCTAATTAATTAAGGGTTTTATAGATATTTTAATTGATTGGATCAATTTGTTTCATGCATGTGATGTATGGATGTGTGATTGCTACGTACATGGGCCATAAGCACTTGGCCCATGCTGTGAAGATTCTAAACTAACACGAGTCTCATATGTGTCCAGTTTAAGGGTATTGCACAGAAACACACCATAATAACATGAATCAAATATGTACTTTATTCATTTACAATAAATGTCATAATGTACATCATTCTAATTGGAGTTAAGGGCATACATTGTCTAACATAAATCCCATTTCGAATTGGGTTAATTGGATTAATTAAAAAGGGGCGAATCTGGGTCTTGAAGAGTCCTGATCCAAATTGAGATTTGGATTAGGGAACTCCTAATTTGATTAGGAAAAGCTGATCTTGAACTGCAGATAAGATAAGGAATTATCCTTATCACTTAAAGAGTTTAGATCCAAAAAAAGATTTGGATCAAGAAACTCCTAATCAGATTAGGAGGCCATCTCTTTAAGGCTATAAATAAAGAGCAGGGCGGATCTGAAAAATACACACAAACAACACAAAAGTCAATTCAGTTTGACTATTTTTGCCTTCAATTCTTTTTCTCCCTACTCTTGTCGCCCTACCTTGTTCGACCTCCATTTCTTGGAATTGATCAAGATTGGATCATGATATTGTTTCTTGATAGAAGAAACAATTCTAAAGCTGTGCTCACTACCCCATTTGATTCTTGCTGAAAAATCGCAAGTTCTTAATGACGAACTACCTGCTGATCCAGCCTCCTCCTAAGTTGTGTCATCTTCAGTGGATGGAGGATTTGGTACACTCTTTGGGCGTGAACACCTGTGTTGGGAGGAGCATTTTGCGTGGATTCCGTATCAAGTATATCACTCCCTAATCTTGGTTTCAGATTTGGTCCGGTTTGGTTACAAGAACAAACCTTGAAAATATAGTTTTCTAAATTGGGAATATGATTTCCGGATGGGAGTAAAGAAATTTTTGAAATTTTGCCCAACCTTCTTGTAGGATTTGGCCATCCATATGATGGATCTCCCATCCCTTCAATTATAACTAGCCACCAAACATGAATGCAAGGTGCATGCGATCGACACAGAACCACAAAGCAGGCGGAAACATCGTACCCAACACACACAAGTGAAACTACCGCAAAACCCGAAGACAAAAAATGCACTATGCTTATCAATAAGCTCCCACTTACCGATAAGCAGGGGGCTAATGTAGGTATGTACAGCTCACCCAGACCCTTAAAGAACACTCAGACACCAAAAGTAATGCCACAGAAGCATTCACGAGCCACTTGCAATCAACTCCCGTGTTGCGATGAACTTGCGGTACATCGCCACCTTTGCGATGAACTCACAAAACATTAAGCAAAGCTGTGATAAACCTGTGGCTTACGAAGCTCAGTTATTGCCAGAACCTAAATAAACCTTAGTTAGACCCATCCAAGAGACTCAAACACACCTAAGTGTGCGATGAAACCACACCCGCTATAACACGCGATGAACTCATGACCTGCGAGCCCGCTCTGGATAATGGAATAGAAAGGACAGTAGGCTGAGCCCACGACGAGGCCCGCATGTACCCAGACACATGCGAACCCAAGACAACAAAAGACTTTGTGATGAGTACATGGTTTACTTACAATTTATGCAGTTTTTGTATGAATTTTATGCTAGTTTGATTGGATTTCACCCTATCTTAGCTTGATTTTGAGAAAGAATTCAAGGGAAACCAACTCAAGAAAAAGAAGGCATAAAGCAAGAAAAGAGAGCTAAAATTTAATTAATTTAGCCCAGCCTAGCCAAGAGAGCAATGGAGGAGCAATCGGCCCATGTAGCCCATGCTACACTCTTTGGGGGAACCCAAAGAGAGAACCTAGCAAGCAAGCTAAATTTGGCCCAGCAAAGAGGAGCCCATTTTCAGCCCAAAAGCAGCCTAGAGTACAGCCAAAATATGCTCAAAACTCAGATTAGTTGCAACCCAAAGTGAAGCCCAAAGGGAGCAAGGGGCGGCAACTTCTAGAGGTTTCAAGATGAAGAGAGAATAGCAATCTATTCTAGAAGATTCAAGAGAGGGGTGAGGTGGCAGCATCCTAGGCTCCTTGAAAGCCTATTTAAGGAGGCCTCTTGAAGGGGGAGAGTGTTCAATTGCCAGAGTTCAAGGCTCTCCCCTTGGGTTCGAAATTCTTGAAGAGAAGAGAGGAGGAGAGGAGAAGGAGGTAGGCACAAGAAGGAGAAGGGCTGAAGAGATCCAAGAAATCAAGAGAGAAGAAGGTGAGTACGAATTGGGGGAAAGCATGATTGAGAGATTCTTTGTTCTATTTCTACTTAATTTGTGTTTTCTTGAGTTCGAATTCAGCTTCAATCCATGAAATTTCTCTTACTCTCTTTCATTCTTTCTTGTTGTAATCAAATGCTGTAAAATTCAGATTGTGTAATCAAGTTCATTGAAGCATTCGAATAGACTAGATCTAATCTTGTTGTTTATTGAATAAAGCATGAATTGTAGATCAGATTGGCCGAATTAATCTCATAAAAATCTAGATCTGAACTTTCAGATCTGAGATTTGTAAGGAATGAATTGCTTGAGAAAGAATTCAGGCCTTCATATTTCAGCTTGGCCGATTTGATCTAACTCTTGGAATTTCTAGAGTGCTTGAGAGAGACTCTAGAAATTCAGATATGTTATTCAAGAACTAAATTGCATGCAAGGTTAGAGATAACATGCACAATTTAGTTGGTGATCAATTCAAATCTGAATTGATGCTCTTGAAGTGTTTGATTAAATGCATGAATGATTAGATTCTTGATAGAGATATGAGAATCATCATTCTTGCATAGGATGAACATACACTTGAAAGAGACTATTCATTATCTTGGGGTTTCACCAAACCAAGGCTGAATCATGTCCTATTCGAATGAGTTAAGAAGGTTGATTGCTGAATCATGAATTTGGATGTTTTTATCTTACTCTTTCATCTTGAATGTAAGGTATTTGAGCCAATGCTTCTTAGGTAGATTGTAACTTAGGATTTTGAATTTGAATAAAGTTGTAATGTTTTGTTGATTAGATAAGAGTTAACCAATTTAGTATTAGTAGATGCTTCCTAAATCCTTGTCGGAACGATACTCTACTCATCTCTTTAATACTTGAACAGCTAGTGCACTTGCTAGTGTCACAATGACTCACCACTTTGCAAACCACCACGTAGTGTTAGACAGTTTTGTATGCCCTTAGCTTCAATCAGAATGATGTACTTTATGAGTTTATTGTAAATGAATAAAGATACATATTTGATTCATGTTCCGTTGGTATGTTTCTATGTAATACCCTTAAACTGGACACTTAATGAGACTCGTGTTAGTTTAGAATGTTCACAGCCAGTGGGTCGGTCTGGGGAGACCTATCCTGACAAGGCTGACACTGTGGTGCCACCAAGTCGGTTGGGGTGGCCTGTCTCAGCTACCAGGGTGAGACCCTAGGCACATACAGTGTAGGATTAATTGAATCTTTGAACTGGACCAGATTTCCAGTATTGCCCTAGACCTTGGAGATTGATGGGCAAAACTGGAATGTTACACCCGACCCCTAGACTCGATTATGATACTACACTAGGTGTCGGATTGGGCTGTCTTTGATGTACCCCAATCAATGAGATCCTTAGCGGGGGTCAAAACCTGGGTATGTTGGGACAGTCCGAGAATTCATCTGAGTGGGTGATCATAGTGACAGGATCAGCCCCTTTGTCAGACAAAGGTAATGATCGGGGATGCACACTCACTGATGGAAACCAAGACTGCCGGCAGCCGATTTCAACCGTTGAGATTTGTTTTGCAAAATATATTTTATATAAGATACAAAAGTATATATGTATGGTTTCTAAATTGTTTGCAAGAAGGTTTTAATTCCCGGGATCCATATAAGTGGAGAGTGCAACACTGTTCTTTGCAGCCGAGGGAGAGGTCCTCTCTTGTCGGGCAGTGTATGATCATTATGGGCTGAGAGGTTAAGTGTAAGACCATCGAGGTTAATACCTGATGGGCTAATCTTGCATCTGCCCACAGTCCCTGGGTGTTACAAGGTGGCTTGGCCCAGGGACCTGTTAGGGTAAGTGTTGGGCCCGTAGAGCCCATTTGATGGGTTTCAGGGGGTGCACTATCTTTAACAGTGTTTTCGGCCAGGCCTTGTAACAAAGGCTGGGCCGAACCCATGTGGCTGATGTGTAGATCAATGCTTGGGTCCCACGCCATACAAGGAAGCCCAACTGGGCAGCAGTTAAGAGGGTTAAGTGAGCACATAAGCTTAATGGGATTAGGAGATAGCTGATCTGATCTCCAGATAAGATAAGGATTATCCCTTATCACTTAAAAGGACTTCTAAACCAAATATGATTTGGATTAGCAACTCCTTATCTGATTAGGAGCTGATCCCTTTAAGACTATAAAAGAAGAAGGGGGCGGCAGCCTTTAGAGACACAATACACACAGATCATCAGGTTTCTTTGGTGCCGAAATCTAGAAGAGAGAATTCTGCTCCCTGCAAATACTCTCTTGCCGCCTACCTGTTCTTGCCGCCCTGCTTTCCAGTTCGATCTCCACTTGTGGGAGAAGTCAAGATTGGATCTTGACATCAGTCCTTTGAGAAAGGATTGAAAGGAAGCTGTGCTCACGTGCCGTCTTGCTGATTCTTGCGAAGGACAGAGTTCTTGGAGAAGAACACTGCTGATTCTGCTCCACCTGCACTGCGCCATCTTCAGTGGGAGCAGTCTTTGGATCCTTCCTTGGGCGTGAACACCTTCGTTGGGAGATATTACTTCTCCGTATCAGGTATAATCCTTCCCACTTCTTTTTGGTTCAGATCTGGTTCAGTTTATGGTTCAGAATTGATCCTTGAAAATATGATTTTCTAAATGGGGAATACGATTCCCAATTGAAGGGAGAGAAAAATTTTTGAAATTCGCCCCTTATTCCGCAATCTCTTGGGTGTCTATAGGATGGATCTCTTATCCCTTCACGTAGAACTAACAAAGTACTGCCAAATGTTGACATCACTATTGCCACATAAGATTAGTTATGATGCACAAAAAGGTAGTAGCACACATAAGTAATGAGGAATCTCAAAGATAAGGAAAGCCAATCCTTGAGAAGATCCTCATGAAACACGTGGCAATACCTTAGTAGTGCACCCAATGATTGACAGCGAATTAAATATTCCCTTCCCCGATACGAAGCGAATATCTTAATCTCCTACCTTTTAGGATCTGGAGGACCTCCTCCATAAATAGAGATCCTCCTCACATTAGAACTCATCCGATCTTTCAGTAGTTGTTAGTAATACTCTTGAGTATCCACGACCCTCTCAATTTTCTAAGCCCTTACCTAAAGACCTTCACTTTCTCTCACTTTCGAGGCTTCTCTTCGTCTTTCAAAGAGACCGCTCCCCAACCTAGCCTTACATCCCCATCCTACAAAAGGGTTATTTTTAGTTTAAGGGGGATTTGAACTTTTGTTTGATTTGTGTTCTATGCTTTTGTTTCACTCAATTAGAGCTAGGCTAGGTAGATGTTTTAAAGTTGGTTGTCTAAAGGGCCTATGTTGTTGGTTCTATAAAGGTATCAATCTAGGTTGTAAGCTTCTAACAGGTGGGAATAGACTAGTGTGGACTAAGGACTAGTTCTAATGATGCAACATGTGATGACATGCGATATGCTCATGCAAATGATGAAGTGCGGGAAAAAAACAATGGAAAACTATGACAAAGCTGACCTGCCCCTAATATGCACGTAGAGCTATCGAGGTTGCTATGACTTGGCTAACTAGATCTTGGATCCTAACAAAGAAAAGGCCGATGTTAAATCTAGCTTGGCAAGGGTGTAAGGTGCAATGGATGAGGTTGATGTAATAGACTTGATGTGAAGTGCTAGGGTTGTCGATTCTATAGTGGGTGTGGCTACTGATTGAGAGAGTCTTAAGAAGGTTAGATGTGTAGGAGATTAGATAGGATAGCTTCCTTGGAGTGGGTCAAGGGAACCTAGCAAAGTTGTGTAGTAATCTACAGTCAATTAGACTATGTCATGGAAGGGAATGTCTTAAATTATTGGACCTCTATCGAAAATTAGAAAAAGACATTTAGAAAATAAGATTGAGCTTGAAGTTGGAAAACAAATCCAATGTTTAAAGAAATTTGAAAAATCTTTTGGGGTTAGAGGAATTTGATTAACGTTGTCAGTTTTGGCATTTTCTCTAGTTTGTTGAATGTTAATTTTTGCAATTGACTTGAAATTATGTGAGTTAGGATTTGATAAAGAGACTTTGTTTGATAATCCTTACAATAGAACCTGATGGTTTGACAATTTTATTTCACCTCATTTTATGAGCCTTTGCTTTATTATGTTTTTGTTAACTTGATAGATTTATATATTGGTTGATTCTAGAAATAGATTTTTATTATGAGTTAGATATTGGGATTTGATGCTATTTGGTAAATTTGTTCTTTGGGATTTAGGGAACTAGTGTTGTAATTAGGATCAATATTCTTGGGTTTTGGAAAGGGTTAAGGCTTGAAGGAAATGCTGAGAGTAGTTAGTAACAACCTTTCTGATGTTGCTCCCTAAGAGCAACTCATTGGGTCAAACATCTACTCAGTTTGGAGAATAGCAACAAAGATATTTGAGCTCGAAAGTTTAGGAAGGATCATGAGAATGTCTTTTTGATACTGGCTAAGGGAATATCAATCCCTACACCATATGTGTACCTACTTGATATCTCGAAGTTTTGAAGGTATAAAGGTTCAAGTGGCCTTTTGATGTAATTTCTCAAGAGTAACTCATAGAGCCAAACATCTACTTGGCCTAAGTTCAGTTGAGGGAATGAAGCATCCTTTGATACTAGTTAAGGGAGAGTTAAACCCTTTACTATATACATATCTACTAGATCCTCTCGGAGTCTGAATAGTTAGAATGGGTCAATGTTGCTTCTCAAGAGTTGAATTCATAGAGCCATGCATCTACTTAGCCAAGATATGGACACAGGACAAAGAATAAAAGGTGTCAAAATGGCCTTTTGATGCTAGCTCTCAAGAGCTGAGCTCATAGAGTCATGCATATACTTAGCCAAGATAGGGAACCAAAACATGGAGTTGAAAGATGGGCATCTTAGATGAGAGTTTTAGATTCTGATAATTGTAGCTTTGATTTTGATCTTAACTCCTAGACTTCTTATCCTTAAATTTTTTATTATTGTAGTTTTGATCTTAGATGAATCTTGTAGATCTGATTTTGATTTGTTTTTTTATTTTTTTATCTAATTGGTTTTGATTGTTTTATCTTACATTGTTATTGTTATTTGATTTTTAATTTGATAAGTTGAAGCTTACTTTGGATCTAGCTTAGACCTAGATAACATTGGGAAATTTGGGCTTGGGTATTGCCTTCGGTGGCTTTTAGAGTGTTTTAGTGCCTTTTAATGGAAAATCAAATCTTCTTTTATTGGTTGTTTTTCTTAACGGGTTGAAAGTGTTTGGGCTTCATTTTTTATCTTACTTCTAAAGATGGCAACCACATAGTGCAACACTCATAGTGTCCTAGTCCTAATTACACTATATTTCTTCTATCCTACATTCATCTAAGGCTTCTATGTATGGATTTTAGGTGCGGTGCATGGATTTGTTAGGTGGGTTCTAGACTCTGAGGTTCCAACAAGGTTGCTAGCCTTCAAACCTCCACCCATGGACAAATGGGCTTCTTTGGTTGGTTGCTAGTTTGAAGGTTTTGGTGGAGCCTTTGAGGACCAAAGTCCAGAGGCACACACTTACTATCCTTCCCTAATAGGGAAAATGGGATTCTAATTCTATTTACATGTTTGTGTGTGAATTGTGAGTGGTCAAGCATGTAAGAAAAATGAATAAGAAATGAACAAAGATTAAGGGGAAAATGCAGCCACACATTCAAGTCTACAAGCAATCCGATAAGTCTCCATGTGGTCACATTTGGAGATCTAAAAGAAGCTAAGTTCTCTTGATGCATTTTTTACTAAAATGAAGAAAAGCATAGAATAGAAGAAGGAATAAATGCAATTTACTACTACTCAAAACTAGGCTAATCATATTAAGTTACAGAGAAGGCAAAAACTATAAACTTTGAGAGATTACCAAAGGAAAAGTGGGGGATGGGAAAGAAAAAAAAAACCCAAAAAAAAACAAGAAAAAAGGAAAAAAAAGGGGCTTGCTAAAACCCCATAGTTTTTGGAAGGGGCTTGCCATACGAGAACTGTAATTTTTTTCTACTATACTGAAGGATAGTCACAATAGACATTCATTGCACTATGACAAAGGTTACGATGCGATAACAGGGGACTAGAAGGGTAGATGGATGCAGTTTAGGTGCGATAAGACTGAAATACAGTGCGATGGGTAGGTTCCAAGGTGCGATGAGCAAGTTCTAAGGTGCGATTAGCAGGTTTTGATTTGCGATGAGAAAGAAGAAGGTGCATTGAGAAGCTTCTGAGTTGCAATGAGATTAAACTGAATTGCGATGAGCTTCTAGGTTGCGATGAAATTGAACTGAGTTGCGATGAGCTTCTGGGTTGCAATGAGATTGAACTGAGTTGCAATGAGATTCTGGGTTGCGATAATATTGAATTGAGTTGCAATTAGATTCTGGTTGTGATGAGATTGAATTGAGTTGCGATGAGCTTCTCAGGAGGTGCTTGATGCGTAATTGCTACACTAGCAAGTGCACTAGCTGCTCAAGTAATAAAGTGATGAATAGAGTATCGTTTCCACGAGGACTTATACAACAACTACTAGTAATATATCAACCATCTATTATCTGATTAACCAAAATGTTAACCTAATCAAAACCAAATTCCTAACTAACAAACTATCTCTAGTAAATTGGATCAAACATCTTTCATTCAGCTGAGAAGACAAGCTATATGTGCACAGAATTGGTTCAACAATTAATTCTCTAGGTCATTCGATTGGATTGATATTCAGCCTTGGTTTGGTGAGACCCCAAGGTCATGGACAGCCTCTCTCAAGCGCATGTTCATTCTATGCATGATTGATGATTCTTATATCTCTATCAAGAATCTAATCCCCATGCATGCATTAGGATCAAGAATTCTAGGGCATCATTCAGCTTGAATGATCACCAACTGAATTGTAGAAGTTATCTCTAACCTTGTATTCAATTTGGTTCTTGATTAGCAGATCCGAATTTCTAAAATCTTTCTCAAGCAATCTAGAAGCTCCAAGAATAAAGAACAGTTTGGCCAAACATAAATCAGATTGTCTAAATTCTTCATCAAGCAATTCAGACAGTCCAAGAATCAAGATCAATTCGGCTAGCTATTCTAACAATTAAAATCCTAATCAAGAAACATCAAGATTGAATCTAATCCATTCGAATAACCCTAAGAACTAATTACAGATCTGAAATTACATGAAACATGATTCAATTACAGCAAGAAAGATGAATTAATGGAGAAAATAACATGAAACCCTAGCTGAATTCATTTACCAATTGCGCAGAATTCAAGGAAGAAGACAACCTAGATTGATCTCCTCCAATGGTTTCTTCTCCAAATTCGAATTCAACACCTCTTCTTCTCTTGAAGCTTCTCGAATCTTCTCCTTTCTTCTCTCTTGCGCACCTCTCTCTCAATTCTCCCAACAAGATTTGAAACTCAAGGAGTTTTCCCCCAAAAGAGTTTGAACCTAAGGTGTTTTTAACCCTTTTTCCCTCTTTCTCTTCTCCTTTTATAGCTTTTGCTTCAACCCCTTTCTCTCTTCTAGAAAGTTTGCCGACTTTAGGCTCCTTGGGCTGCACTTTGGGCTGCTCTTGAGCTGTACATGGGCCTCCCTCTTGCTGGGCCGAATGGGCTCCCTTGGAGAGCTTCAGCCAGGCTCTCTCCTTGGGTTCTCCCATGGAGTGTTGTCTAGGCTTCATGGGCCGAATAGCCCTCCTTAGGTTTCTCGGCTGGGCCTTTCTCCCAGCTGGGCTGAATTGCCTCCACTTGACCTCTTTTCCATGGTTTTATGATATCTTTCCCCTATGCTGGTCTCCCTTGATAATTTCCTGAAACCAAGCTAAATTAGGGTAATAAATTATGCAAATCAGCATCAAAACCATGCATAAAACATCAGAAATTATGTGTAATTTGCACACACATCAGTGCTATTTGGATTTCTGAATTGTGATGAAACTAAGGAAAGGTGTGATTTTGGACTTTTAGGCTACGACAGAGGTGAAGTGAGGTGTGATTTTGAAGAAGAAGTGTTTTGGGTGAGACTCTAGTTGCGATTTTGGCAAAGGTATGGTTCTGGCTGAAGTTTCAAGTGGGATCTGGCCCAATGATGGTTTTTGGGCGTACAAGGAGGAGGTCACCTATGCCAAAGAATGTTAAAACATGGTTTTGAATTGCATTGGAAAGGTCTATCATGCCCAACCTTCTTGAGGTGTGATTTTGAATCGCAGTCCAACAAGTCTTAAAATCTTAAACCTTACAGTGCATAACAATTGAGCGTGAACTTAAGCCCAAACATCTCCAAATAAAGGTCCTTAAAGAATCCTTAGTGAAGTGGCCAGCTGTGAGCTCCAGGAAGCTCATGGCCGGCTCAAAGAGATGGAGCCGCCACCCATTTTTTAGAGGAAATGAGCCCTCTTTTTCAGATTCAAAAAACTTGATTTAAGTCTTTGATAATGACTCCATTCTCTATGGAAAAGGCACATAATCAAGAGATTTTAGGTCCCAAGGATTGGGAGAGGGAAGGTATTAGGCATCCCTCTCTCCAAGCTATTGTAGCAGCCCACTGTGGGAGTAATTTAGGCTCAAATTCTGGCAAAACACTAATTAGTAGGACTGCTCAAAGCTCCTAAAATCTGGCAAAAATGTCCCCAACTTTGTCTATAATAGATTTGAGGTGATGTTATCGGGTCTTAGGTACTGGTTTCCCTAAGACCTTTGCCTCTCTACTTCTTTTTCTCAATCTGAAGGAAGCTGGGAATGCAAGCTTCCTAGGATTTTAGGACTTTAAGCAATCTAAAACTAAACTAAAAGCAGAGAGATAGTGGAATGAGAGGCTTACCTCTCGTGTATGACCTTCAAACAAACTTTCCAGGAACTAAAAGGACATCAAATGAAACTTGAGCAAGGCAGGAGCTGGGCTGAGTGTTTCTGGTGTTAAGTTTAGAAGATAGGGGATGAGGCTTGAGCTTGCCTTTAGGGATTTTAAGATTTCAAGCAGAATGGATCTATTATAGAAGTTGGAAAACTGCCCCCTCCCCCTTCAAGCCCAAGATGGACCTCTATTTGTAGAGAAAAATGAGGGAGATGGGTCTGAATTTCGCTCAACTACAGTGTTTGTGACTCAGCGGAGTTCTTCACTGAAATAGGCAAAGATTTTGAGATATGAAGGCTTGTAGTTGACCCTTCCTTCTATGTGTAACAATTTTTCTTGAATTTGGAGGTCTTCTCATGGATTTCATGCGTTCAATGACGTATTAGGGCATGCCAGATGTTGTAGTCCCGTATTTGGGACTGACAATGGCAAAAAGCATAAATTTGAAGAACTTTTAAATGAGGTTTTGTCCTTTCTAAGTTTTAAGTGGGGGTTTGTTTGGTATTTTGAGCTTTTTAAGCCTATTATCTTCAATTCATTGGTCCAGGTGTTTGAATGGGATTAAGTAGGGATGTGGCGGTTCAATCTGGTGCATCAAAATGGTATCTCTCTAGTTTAACGGTCAAATAGATGAATTTTGTCATGAAATTTGGTGTCCTGGGGTTTTATGGGTCTTTGAACATAGTGGTGAGGTCTGATCAGACAAATAGGGCTGGGATGATTGTGATTTATGGATGACAAGTTCGGATCTATAAGATTTATTGAAATAGAATCTTTATTTTATGAAGGGTCAAACAGGGGAATTTTGGGATGAAATTTAGTGGGTAGGCATTTTTGAACATCCTAAATCTGATGGAAGTGATGGATCTTTTATCAGAGGTATAGAAGTTTTTTGGTGTTTTGAACACAGGGCCGAACAACTTTATTTTGATGAGATTTGCTAAAATAGGATCTTGGCTTGATGGTAGGTCAAACGGGGGAATTTTGAGCTATAATTTGGTGGGTAGGCATGAAGGAAGGATAGATCAATCATATGGATGGCCGAACCATGCCAAATGGTTGGGTAAAATTTTGAAAATTTCTTGCAACCTTTTGGGAATTGCATTCCCATTTTTAGAAAAACTACATTTTTCAAGGATCGTTCTTGCACCGAAACCGAACCAATACCTAAAGAAAGGGAGAAGTATACCTGATACAGATTCCATAAGTACAACTCCGAAGGTGGTAGTTCACATCCAAAGTGAGTCACAAAACCAGCCTCCACTAAAGATGGCATAGCTTGAGATGAAACTGGTTCAGCAATGCAGTGTTTAGCAAAACTGCAATCCAACAAATTGGATCGTACAAGGGATGTGAGCATGAATTGATTCTGATGTTTTCTTGCAAAAATCAAAAGTCATAACTAATCAAGATCAGTCCAATAACTAGAGGTCGAATTAGGGTTTTTGGGGTGGCAAGAACAGAGAGAGAACTGAAAACAGAGTGTGTAACTGGAGAAGTTCGATCTCTCATTTTATAAGCCTTAAGCAGCACCATTCCTAATCAAACTAGGAGGTTCCTAATCCAAATCTTTATTTGGATTTGGACTCTTTAAGTTTATAAGACTTATCCTCTTATCCTAATGGGTGCTCCATACCCTTATCCACACCCATATTTGACAAAGTCACATGACTGCTTAAGCTGTCATGTGACCACTTAATTAATCCAATTAATCATGGGATTTTGGCCCATTAAGCAAGTGGCTCATGTCCCTAGGTAGTTGCTGGCCCATTTGGTTCACTTTGTATGGAGTGCAACCCCAACAATAACCTTACATAAGCCCACATGGGTTCGGCCTAGCTTCTATGAAAAGTCCTGGCCAAATTCACTATCAACTACAGTGAACCCCTGAGTCCATCAGCATAGGCTCTTAATGGGCCCAACATTTACAACTAAATCGTCCTTCAGTCCAGCCATCCTATGAAGGTCCAAGAACAATGGACTTAAGTAAGATATAGCCTATCAGGTATATAGCCCTAAATGGTCTCTTACACTTAACCTCTCAACCCATAATGATCAAACACTACCCGACAGGGAAGGACCTCTCCCCTGGCTGCAAGGTGCAGTGTCGCACTCTCTGTTCGAATGGATTCCAAGAATTAAAACCATTTGCAAACCTTTTTCTTAAAAGATAATATATATATATATATATATATATATATATATATATATATATCATATAAATATATTTTGCAAAACAAATCTCAAACATGGTTGAAATCAACTACCGAAAGTTTTGGTTTCCATCAGAGAGAGTGCAGTCTTGATCATTCACTTTGTCCAACAAAGGGGCAGATCCTGTCACTATGATCACCCACTCGAGTGAATTCTCAGACTTCCCCAACATACCTAGGTTTTGATGCCCAAAGGATCTCACTGATTGGCATATCAAAGACAGCCCGATCCGACACTCAATGTAGTACCATAATTGAGTCTAGGGGCTAGGTGTAACTTCCCAATTTTTCCCATCAATCTCCAAGGTTCAGGGCATAGTTGGAAATTGGTTCGGGTTTAGTGTTTCAAACAAACACACACTACATGTGCTTCGGGTCCAACCCTAGCAGTTGAGATAGGCTGCCCCAACCATCTTGGTAGCACATTAGTGTCAGCCTTGGTAGGATAAACTCCCCAAGTCTATCCAACGGCTAAGAATATTCTAAACTAACACGAATCTCATAAAGTGTCCAATTTAAGGGGTAATTACACAGAAACACATCAATCATAACATGAAACAATTATGTACTTTTACTCATTTACAATAAATGTATCAGTACATCAATTTGATTAGAGCTAGGGCATACACTGTCTAACAAGGCATGGATTAAAAAGAGTTGTCAAGTAGATGGTTCTAATCTGAGAAAGATAAGGTCAATCTTGGTAATCACTCAGGTCCATCGGAATGGGATCTTGATGTTTTTGTGTTTGTTCATTGTAGATTTGTGTTGGGATTCATTGGCTAATTGTTTCGAAGGAATCTTAAGATGATGAGTGTGTTGGATTTGATTTTAAGGAGATGGAGTTTAAATGCTGTATAAATTGGGGCTGTTAGAAAGGGGTTGACATGATGAACGGTGGATCTTTAGAGTTTAGTCATGAAAATTGATGTGCAACTAAGTAATAGTTTTCCAAGTCTGGGAATGGTGTCTGATCGGACATTGATTTTGATCTCAAGGTTGTTATTTGCCTTGAGGATTGTGTCAAAGGAGGGCATTTTGGGTTTTAGAAAGTTTCAAGTTGATGTGATTGTGTTTCTACGTTTTTAGGATCTAAGAGGAGAGTACAAAGAGGTAGGGTGAAGGGATCGAGCTAAAATTGGGTGCTAATAGGTATCTTATCAAATACATTGCAAGCAACATTCATTGGAACATTGAGATTGATATTAGAAAGGAAATAAGTGGACACTGATATGTATTATAGTACATGAACCATTGGAATAGATTGTTACTAATTTGTATATCAAAAAAAGAAAAGAAAACCTAAGGCCATGTTTGGTTCACTACTATAGGCCTCATTCTCTTAATTCTTGCTCATTTTAGGAAAGAATGGGCAAGAATTAATAACATTAGAGAGTTTGGTGACAAAATTCTTTCTAAGGGCCATATTCCTTTTCGAATGAAAAATCAGCTTCATAGCACAAAAATTGAGTAGCTTACAACATGAAAAATAATCATGCCCCATCTTGTGCATTTCATTCTTTGAGGAAACTCTGCCTACAAAACTGTTCCACAAATGTTTACTTTTGTGAAAGCACTTTTACAAAAGCACTTTTATGAAAGTGTTGGACAGTGCATGCCCTTAGCTCCAATCAGAATGATGTACATTATGAGATTTAATGTAAATGATTAAAGTACATATTTGATTCATGTTATTATGGTGTATTTCTAGGTAATACCCTTAAACTGGACACATATGAGACTCGTGTTAGTTTAGAATCTTCACAGCCGTTGGATAGATCTGGGGAGGTTTATCCTACCAAGGCTGACACTGATGTGCCGTCAAGTTGGTTGGGGTGGCTTGTCTCAGCTACCAAGGTGAGACCTGAGGTACATGTAGTGTGTGTTCTATTGAAACCCTGAACCGGACCAGAATTCCAGTATTGCCCTAGACCTTGGAGATAGATGGGCAAAACTAGAATGTTACACCTGACCCTTAGACTCGATTATGATACTGCACTAGGTGTTGGATTGGGCTGTCTTTGATATGCCAATAAGTGAGAGCCTTAGAGGGGGTATAAACCTGGGTATGTTGGGATAGTCTGAGAGTTCATCTGAGTGGGTGATCATAGTGACAGGATCAACCCCTTTGTCAGACAAAGTGAATGATCAGGGATGCACTCTCTCTGATGGAAAACAAAGCTGCCGGCAGCCGATTTCAATCGTTGAAAATTGTTTTGCAAAATATATTTATATAGAGATATACATATATCTCTCTTTATATATATATATATATTATATATATATATATATGTATCTCTCTCTCTCTATATATATATATATTACGGTTTCAAAATGTTTGCAAAAGGTTTTAATTCTCGGGATCCATGTTAGTAGAGAGTGCAGCACTGTTCCTTTATGCCGAGGGAGAGGTCCTCTCTTGTCAGGCAGTGTATGATCATTATGGGTTGAGAGGTTAAGTGTAAGACCATTGAGGGTAATACCTGATGGGCTAATCTTGCATCTGCCCACAGTCCTTGGGTTTTTATAAGGTGGCTTGACCCAGGGACAACTTAGTGCAAGTGTTGGGCCCATTAAGAACCCATGGTGATGGACTCAGGGGTTCACTGTTTCCTATAGTGAATTCGGCCAGGCCTTGTAACGGAGGCTGGGCAGAACCCATGTGGCTGATGTGTATATCAATGTTTGGGTCCCACGCCATACAAGGATACTCAACTGGGGAGCAGTTTGGAGGATATGTGAGCACATGGACTTAATGGGCCTAAAGGCCAATTCGAACTGGTTTAATTTGATTAATTAAAGAAGGGGCGGTTCTGGGATTTAGATCAGTAGATAGGATAGAGAGTTATCCCTATCCACTTAGAGAGTCCAAATCCAAATAAAGATTTGGATTAGGAAACTCCTAATAAGATTAGGAGGGCTGATCTTTATCTGTAGATAAGATAAGGGATTATCCTTATCTTTTAAAGAGAGTCTAGATCCAAATACAAGATTTGGGAAACTCTTAATGGGATTAGGAGAACCTATCTTTATGGCTATAAATAGAAGAGGAGGGCAAACCCCAATTTACCCAATCAAATTACAGATTCAAGAGAGAAGACAGCTCCAGTTGGACTAACGCCATCTTCTGCTCTTGCCTTCTCCTATTGCTGCCGCCATAGCCAGTTCAATCTCCACTTGTAGGAGCGATCAAGAAAGGTTCTTGATATCAGTTTTTGGTGAAAAACTGATCTTTAGTCATGCTCACTCGCCCTCCATCTAATTCTTGCTGAAGAGTTCGGTTCTTGCTGAAGAACCACCTGCTGATTCTGCTCCACCCTACGCTGTGTCATCTTTAGTGGGAGCAGTCTTTGGTGATCTCTTTGGGCATGAACACCTTCATTAGGAGTTATTACTACTCTGTATCTAGTATTTCCCTCTCCTACCTTTTGGTTTCAGATCTGGTCTGGTTTAGGGTTCAAGATTGATCCTTGAAAATGTAGTTTTCTAAAATAGGGAATGTGATTCCCACATGGGAGAAAGAGAAATTTTTGAAATTTCGCCCAACCTACCTGCAAGGTTCGGCTATCCATATGATGGATCTCTCATCCCTTCAGTGGTATCAGAGCCAGGTTCAAATCTTGAACCAAAAATTGATCAAATCTAAAACTGCACAAATGGGCAGAAGGTGTTCTGCTCGATTTGCGCAGATAAGAGATTTTTTGGGAAATCAGTTCCTAGATTAAGGGGGATTGATCTGAAATTAAATCTTTTTAAATCTGATATATATTTAGAATTGTTCTTTTTATTTATCTTGATTTAATGGGTTGTTCGTATGGTGGAGATTGCATTCTTTAATGGTGCAGGAAAACTGCGATTTGTAGTTCTTTACATTCTAGTCTGTAATTAATTCTTTTTAATTTTCTAGACTGAATGTATAGGAATTCGATTTGATGTAATATTAATAGAAAATTAGGGTTTTTCTATTTTATTTCAATCAAGTTCGAAGCTGATCGCGCAGAAGGAGGAGATTTCGCAGATTAGGGTTTCGCTATCTGTGATTTGCAGTTTCAGAAACTGCAAACTGTAATCTAACATATGTTTTGCAGGTAGCAGATCTGCGAACAGCCCAAGTACTGATTATTGATTGTCTTTAATCAATAGTTTTTTTGCAAATCAAATCTTGAATTAAAAATCAAACCCTAGACCCATTTGAACCAGATTTAACCAAACTGGTTGGACTGAATCTGTGGTTCGATGGCCTTAATTTTTCACTCTTGGGTCAAGGGATTGATAGTTAATTGCAAGACCAAATTCGGCCCACACCTGTAAAGCCTAGTTTTAATGTGTTAAAACTGCTTAAGCCCATTAACTACATAAAAGCTATATGGGCTGAACTGCTCTTTGCTATTCAACCCATATACCTAGATAATATTAATCAGTAATATTATGAATTATTATGGGCTTTAATAATGGGTTTTATAGATATTAATTGATTGGATCAATTTTATCCCTACATGTGATGTATGGATGTGTGATGTGCAACGTTCATGGGCCATAAGTACTTGGCCCATGTTGATACGACAGTGGCTCTTGTGCACACCGTGGCTGAATGCACATCATTGCCATGGTGTCCCTTAAGATCATTGGATGATCTCCCTTCATGGTGGGCCCCAAACCTCTCCAAGAGGAATCGTGCAGAACCCTAGCCGTTTAGGGCCCACCGAAATCTGGCTTTATGAAAGTTAGTGGGAGCCACTTTGGTTTGACCTAAATTAAACTAGGGCGTAACTTTTGTTCCCTCCTGAAATATGAGTGCATGTGATAGGGAGATTCATATGATGAACTCTCTAAAAGCCTTCCATCATTAGCATGAAGATGGGTCCTTCAGTAATGAGGAAATACACCATAAAATTGGGCTATCCATTTGCTGCTGGACCTATTGGAATGTTTCATAAGATGATAGGGGCGTCATAGACCGATGTGGGAGGGGCCTATCCTAAAATGGAAGACTCTCTCACGGTACCTTGGCGTTCACGAATATGATGGGTGAGCACTCACTAGACAGAAAGGTTTAACCTAAAATGGTAATGAACCTTGTCTAACAAAGGCCAAAGGGAAAGCTCATACGATGAGTGGATACGATCCTTTACAGAAAGGTGGTGAGGTTATGCAGCTAAAACAATTGGCTCCATGCACCCTATGCGATTTCCCACATTTCCAAAGACATAATTCGTAGTCTCCGTCACTGAGATAGGAGAAATCTCAGAGTTGAATAAATGGGAATGGAACATAGATTGAAAGCCATATCTATGTGGATAACATGAATCAAATTAGGTTGTGGACTAATGTTTGCTTTTTATCAGAAATGGCAAATGGACAATTCGCTAATTTGTTGGACTACAACAAACTAAAGGGCCCAAACTATGCTGACTAGTACCGTAATCTTATGCTGGTCCTAACCTCTGAAAAACTGGACAAAATAGCTAAGAATCCTACCCCGGAACGTCCGGGTGATAGGGCTTCTGAGGCTCGTAGGAGGGAAAACCAAGAACGGGAAGAGAAAAATTTCCTAGCCCGCTGCTATATCATTGCTTCCTTGGATAATCTGATACAGTGACAGTTCGATCAGATCGAATTGTCCAAGGATATAATGGATAGTCTAAGGACAATGTATGAAGAGCATAATCATTCTACTCGGCAGAAAGTCTTGAAATAGTTCATGACCGCACAGATGTCCAAGAACCAGTAGGTTCATGACCATTGTCTTTGGATGATGGGTTAGATCAATGAACTTGAGGCTCTTGGATCCGTACTTGACCATGTCACGAAGGTGGACGCCATCCTAAACTCCTTGCTTCCTTCCTTAAATCAGTTCATCATGAACTATAACATGAATAAGCTAAATGTTAGCATCCAGGAACTCAACAATATATTGTAGAGGGCCGAGGAACTGATTAAGAAGGATGAGCCCATTGCTATGCTTGTTGAAGCCAGCAAAGCAGGCAAGAAGAAAAGGAAGGCAAAGAGAAAGCCTCAGAAGAAAGCTACTAAGTATAAGAAGCAGAAGAAAGATAGGGCATCAGATGCTTGTCACTTCTGCAAGCAAACCGGCCACTGGAAGAGGAACTGTCCTCAGTACCTGGAATCCATGAAACAAGGTAATTTCAAATCCTGTGTCATAGAAACCAATTTGTTGGTAACTTCTGCTTCCTAGTGTATTGACTCCGGGGCTTTGACTCATGCGTGTAACTCACTGCAGGGGTTCAGGATAAGCAGAAGACGGAGTGATGGGGAAGTGATTCTTTCTTTACTTGGGGACTTCTGCAAGTGTTGCAGCTACAACTATAGGAATTGTAGAGTTAATTTTTCAGAGAATGAACTATTGTACTAAAATGTTTGTCTTTATGTACAGAATTTGAGAACATTTTGATTTCTGTTTCAAAATTGTGTACGGATGGATATTCTGTTCTTTTTAATAATACGATTACTATTAAAAGAAACAACAAATTCCTCGCATACGGAGATCTAGAGAATGGTCTCTATGTTCTCCATCCTTCTCTGGAAACTAACATATCCAAAACTACGTCGGATGACATCCCCAAGAAAAGAACCTGTGATACAATTAATCCCACATGCCTGTGGCATTACCGACTTGGCCATATTAACATAGATCATATCACAAGGTTGGTAAAGGATGGTCCTTTGGATTTTCTAACTGTAGAAGATCTTCCGACTTGTGAACCTTGCCTTCAAGGTAATGACACACAAGTCTGAATCATTTGAAAAGTTCAAAGAGTTCAGATAAGAGGTCGAGAAATAGTTAGGGAGAGAAATTAAGACCCTTTGATCGGATCGAGGTGGCAAGTATCTCTCTGACGAATTTAGGGACTACTTAAAAGTCAACGGGATAGTATCACAGCTAGCTCCTCTTGCTACACCACAACTAAACGGTTTGTCAGAGAGGAGGAATAAGACTTTATTGGATATGGTCCAATCACTTCTCGTACACTCAGAACTACCCACATCCTTTTGGGGTTATGCATTGGAGACTACGATATACATGCTGAACCGGGTTCCAACCAAATCAGTTCCGAAGACTCCCTATGAGCTTTGGACCGGAAAGAAACCAAGTGTGAGACACTTGAAGATTTGGGGTTACCCAACACATGTTAAAAGAACGAGTGTGGACAAATTGAAATCCAAGACTAGTCGTTGCCTATTCATAGGGTACCCCAAGGGCTCTGTCGGTTACCTATTCTATGACCTAGGAGAACAATGAAGGGATGAGAGATCCATCGTATGGACGCCCAAATCTTGCGCAATAAAGGGGTGAATTTCAAAAATTTTTTCTCTCCCTTTCAATAGGGAATCGCATTCCCTATTTAGAAAATCATATTTTCATGGATCAATCTTGAACCATAAACTGAACCAGATCTGAGCCAAAAGGAGTAGGAGAGGCTTATACCTAATACGAAGAAATAATATCTCCCAACGAAGGTGTTCATGCCCAAGGAAGGATCCAAAGACTGCTCCCACTGAAAATGGCGCAGTGTAGGATGGAGCAGAATCAGCAATGTTCTTCTCCAAGAACTCTGTCCTTCACAAGAAACAACAGGATGGCATGTGAGCACAGCTTCCTGTCAATTATTTCTCAAACAACTGATGTCAAGACCGAATCCTGACATCTTCCACAACTAGAGATCGAACTAGATGTCTGGCAGCTGTAGGAAGGAGACGGCAAGAAAGATCTTGGCAGGGATTGCAAAAATCTTTCTTCTATGATTTCAGCTTTGAAGAGGACCTGATTATGTCATTCTTCTAAAGGCTGCTGCCCCCTCCTTCTTTTGTAACCCTAAGAGATCAGCTCCTAATCCAATTAGGAGCTGCTGATCCAAATCATATTTAGATCAGACCACTCTTTAGGTGATAAGGATAAACCCTTATCTTATCTGCAGATTAGATCAGCCTTCTCCTAATCGCATTAGGAGGTTTCTAGATCTGAATCATATTCAGATCTGAACTCTCTGAGTGGATAGGGTTAAGACCCGATCCTATCTGCTGATCCATCTCAGAATTCGCCCATATTTAACTTATTAAATAAGCCCAGTTCAAAATGGGCTTTAGGCCCATTAAGTTTATGTGCCCACTTAACCTTCCTAACTGCTGCCCAGTTGGGCTTCCTTGTATGGCGTGGGACCCAAGCATTGATCTACACATCAGCCACATGGGTTCGGCCCAACCTTTTTACAAGGCCTGGCCGAATACACTGTTATGGGCAGTGCACCCCCTGAAACCCATCAAATGGGCTCTATGGGCCCAACACCTACCCTAAGTGGTCCTGGGGCCAAGACACCCAGGGATTGCGGGCAGATGCAAGATTAGCCCATCAGGTATTAACCTCAATGGTCTTAAACTTAACCTCTCAGCCCATAATAATCATACACTATCCGACAAGAGAGGACCTCTCCCTTGGCTGCAAGGAAAAGTATTGCACTCTCTACTTATATGGATCCCGGGAATTAAAACCTTCTTGCAAACATTTTAGAAACCATAATATATATACTTTTATATCTCATATAAAATATACTTTGCAAAACAATTCTCAACGATTGAAATCGGCTGCCGGTAGTCTTGGTTTCCATCAGTGAGAGTGCATCCCTGATCATTACATTTGTCCGACAAAGGGGCTGATCCTGTCACTACGATCACCCACTCAGATGAATTCTCAGACTGTCCCAAGATACCCAGGTTTTGACCCCCGCTAAGGATCTCACTGATTGGTACATCAAAGACAGCCCAATCCGACACCTAGTGCAGTATCATAATTGAGTCTAGGGGTCGAGTGTAACTTTCCAGTTTTGCCCATCAATCTCCAAGGTCCAGGGCAATACTGGAAATCTGGTCCAATTCATAGATTCAATTAATCCTACACTGTATGTGCCTAGGGTCTCACCCTGGCAGCTGAGACAGGCCACCCCAACCGACTTGGTGACACCTCAGGGTCAGCCTTATCATGATAGGTCTCCCCAGACCGACCCAATGGCTGTGAACATTTAAAACTAACACAAGTCTCATTAAGTGTCCAGTTTAAGGGTATTACACAGAAACATACCAAGGGAACATGAACATGAATCAAATATGTCTAACAGCTCCCACTTGCACTTAGGTCCAATCAGGTACAAGCCAGAGTCCCATACTTTCCATGTGTTTCTCAAACACTTTCTGTGATAGTGGCTTCGTCAATGGGTCCGCTACATTTTCCGCTGACGCTACCTTCTGAATCAAGACATCCCTTCTACCAACAATCTCCCGCAGTACGTGGTACTTCCTCTCGATGTGCTTCAACTTCGAGTGGGCTCGTGGTTCCTTAGCCTGAGCAATGGCCCCATTGTTGTCACACAACAATGGGATGGGTGATGTGTTGGACAGAACTACTCTCAACTCGTGAACGAACTTCTTCATCCACACGGCTTCTTTGGCAGCCTCACTTGCGGCAATGTACTCGTCCCCGGTCGTGGAGTCTGCAGTGGACCCCTGTTTGCTGCTTTTCCAACAAACAGCACACGATCCTATCGTGAAAACATATCCAGATGTAGACTTTCTATCATCTAGATCCGACTGGAAATCGGCATCTGTATACCCTTGGATCTGTAGTGAGCTACCGTCGAATACTAGACAAAACTCTTTTGTCCTTCGATGGTACTTAAGTATGTTTTTAACAGCAGTCCAATGCTCCTGCCCTGGGTTGGCCTGAAATCTGCTTACTATACTCACTGCTTGAGCAATGTCAGGATGAGTGCACGGCATGGCATACATGATGCTCCCTACGGCAGAGGCATAGGGAACGTCATTCATGCCATCAATCTCCTCAGAAGTCTTGGGAGACATCTTCATAGAGAGAGTGATTCCCTGTCTGAAAGGAACATTTCCTTTCTTGGAGTTTTCCATGCTGTATCTTTTGACTATTTTGTCAATGTAAGCAAATTGGGATAATCCTATTATCTGCTTCGATCTATCTCTATAGGGTCGAAGACCCAGTATATAGGAGGCTTCTCCAAAATCTTTCATGGAGAATTGCTGTGAAAGCCATACTTTCGCCGTAGTTAACATTCCTACATCATTCCCAATGAGTAGAATGTCATCTACATACAGAACCAAGAAGGTAACCTTATCTCCACAGTACTTCTTGTAGACACAATGTTCATCCGGATTCTGCTTGATGTCAAATGATTTGACAGCAGAGTCAAAACAGATTTCTAACTTCTAGAAGCTTGCTTAAGTCCATAAATGGATCTATTAAGTTTACATACCATGTTTCCTTGACCTGGAGCAATGAAGCCTTGCGGCTGCTGCATATAGATATCTTCAGTAAGATCTCCATTCAGGAATGCAGTTTTGACATCCATCTGCCAAATCTCATAATCAAGGTATGCTGCTATAGCTAGCAGGATCCTAATAGATTTAAGCATGGCCACAGGCGAAAAGGTTTCCTCATAGTCGATGCCCTCTTTCTGAGTGTACCCTTTCGCCACTAGATTAGCTTTGATGGACTCAACCCTACCATCGGGGCCCTTCTTCCTCTTGTAAATCCATTTGCAACCGATTACTTTTACCCCGGAGGGTGGATCTACTAGAGTCCAGACTCCATTGGTCTCCATTGAGTCCATCTCTGCTCTCATGGCCTCCACCCACTTCTGGGAATCTATGTCCAACATATCTTCCGCGTACGTCATGGGATCCTGCTCACTAGTCAAGGTTTCCACAAGGTAACTATCCTGGTCATAACCATAACGGACCAGTGGCCTGGATACCCGTGTGGATCTTCTAGGTTGGTCACTACATGGAACTTGTGGGACATCTCCCACTATTCCTGAGCTCTCCTCATCAAGAAAAACTTCCTAACGATGGGTGTCCAGGATATAATTGGTTTCCAAGAATTACGCATTTCGACTGCAGAATACTTTTTGCTCATTTGGGTCATAGAATAGGTAACCTACAATGCCTTTTGGGTAGCCCACAAACAGGCAACTGCTGGTCATGGATTCCAACTTGTCTGCACTTGTTCTTTTAACATGTGCTGGACAACCCCAAATCTTCAAGTGTCAGACACTTGGCTTCTTTCTGGTCCAAAGTTCATATGGAGTATTCGGAACCGATTTGGTTGGAACTCAATTCAGCACATAAATCGTAGTCTCTAATGCGTAACCCCAAAAGGATGTGGGTAACTCTGAGTGTATGAGAAGCGACCGAACCATATTCAATAAGGTCTTATTCCTCCTCTTGAAAACACCGTTAAGTTGTGGTGTAGCAGGAGGAGCTAACTGTGATACTATCCCACTGTCCTTTATGTAGTCCCTGAATTCGTCAGAGAGATAGTCGCCACCTCGATCTGATCGAATGGCTTTAATTTCTATCCCTAACTGTTTCTTGACCTCTTGTCTGAACTCTTTGACCTTTTCAAATGATTCAGGCTTGTGTCTCATTAGGTACACGTAACCATATCGTCAAAAATCATCAGTGAAGGTGATGAAGTACACGTGTTGATTCCGTGTCCTAACACTCAGGGGACCACATACATCAGTATGTATAAGGTCAAGTGTGCATGTACATCTTTTAGGCTTACCGTTAAATGGCCGTTTCGTCATCTTGACTTGTAGGCAAGGCTCACAGGTGGGAAGATCTTCTACAGTTAGAAAATCCAAGGACCACCCTTTACCAACCTTGTGATTCGGACAACACCAATGTGGCCAAGTCGGTAATGCCACAGACACGTGGGATTAACTATATCACGAGCTCTCTTCTTAGGGATTTCAGCCGACGTAGTTTCGGTTATGTTAGTTTCTAGAGAAGGATGTAGAACATAGAGACCGTTCTCCAGTTCCTCGTATGCGATGAATCTGTTATTTCTTTTAATAGTAATCGTATTACTAAAGAAGACAAAATAACCATCTGCATACAGTTTTGAGACAGAAATCAAATTTCTCCTTAAATTTTG
Source organism: Nelumbo nucifera (assembly GCF_055504915.1). NCBI lineage: Eukaryota > Viridiplantae > Streptophyta > Magnoliopsida > Proteales > Nelumbonaceae > Nelumbo > Nelumbo nucifera. The sequence goes on along the minus strand of NC_142656.1, from coordinate 37,292,211 downwards.
TACATAAAGACAATCTTTCAGTACAATTGTTCCTTCTCTAAAAAGTAACTCCATGGTTCCTATGGCCGCGGCTGCAACAGTTGCAGTAGTCCCCAAGTAGAGCGTGACTTCTCCTTCACTCAGCCTTCTGCTTACCTTGAACCCCTGCAGTGAGTTACATGCATGCATTGAAGCCCCGGAGTCAATACACCAGAACGCAGAAGCCACCAATAGATTGGTTTCTATAACAAAAGTTTCAAAATTACCTTTCTTGGATTCCAGGTAGGCAAGACAGTTCCTTTTCCAGTGGTCGGTCTTCTTGCAAAAATGACATGCATCTAATGCCTTGTCCTTCCTCTATTTCTTGGGTTTGTCAGCCTTCTCTGGGGCTTTCTCTTTGCCTTCCTTTTCTTGCCTGATTTGCCAGTTTCAACAAGCATGGCAATGGGCTCAACCTTTTCAATCAATTCTTCAACCCTCTGCAACATATTGCTGAGTTCCTACAAGCTGACGTTCAACTTGTTCATGTTGTAGTTCATGATGAATGGATTAAAGGATGGAGGCAGAGAGTTGAGAATAGCATCGATCTGTGTTACTAGATCCAGCCCGCATCCAAGAGCCTCCAGTTCGTTGATATAACCCATCATCCGGAGACAATGGTCATGAACTTGTTGGCCCTTGGACATCTACGCGGTCATGAACTATTTCAAGACCTTCTACCGAGTAGAACGATTCTGCTCTTCGAACATTGTCTTGAGACTATCCAACACGTCCTTCGCAAGTTCAATCTGATCGAACTACCTCTGAATTGGATTATCCAAGGAGGCAATGATATAGCAGTGAGCAAGGGAGTTTTTCTCCTCCCATTCTTGGTATTCTCTTCTCCGAGCCTCAGAAACCCTATCTCCCGGACGATCCGGGGCAGGATTTTTGGCTACCTTATCCAACTTTTCAGAGGTTAAGACCAACACAAGGTTCCTGTACCAGTTGGCATAGTTTGAGCCCTTCAGCTTGTTATCATCAAGCAGCTTTCTAAATTATCCGTTTGCCATTTTCTGATAAAAGAGCAAACATCAGTCCACAACCTAATTTGATTCATGTTCATTACATAGATATGAATTTTAATCTACGTTCCATTTTGTCTCTCGAAATGTGGGAAATCACATAGGGTGCATGGAGCCAACTATTTCAGCTGCAAAACCGCACCACCTTTCTGTGAAGGATCATATCCACTCATCATATGAGTTTTCCCTTTGGCCTCTATCAGACAAGGTTCAGAGCCATTTTCAGGTAAACCTTTCTGTCCAGTGAGTGCTTACCCATCATGTTCATGAACGCTAAGGTACCATGAGAGAGTTCCCATTTTCTGGTGAAGCCCCTCCTACATCGGTCTATGACGCCCCTATCATCTTATGAAACATTCAGACAAGCCCAACAGCAAATGGATAGCCCATTTTCTGGTGCGTTTCTGCATTATTGAAGGACCCATCCTCATGCTAATGATGGAAGGCCTTTGGAGATTTCATCATATGAATATCCTATCACATGCACTCATATTAGTTGGAAGGAACAATGAATTACGCCCTAGTTTGATGTAGGTCAAACCCAAGTGGCTCCCACTGACTTTCATAAAGTCAAATTTTGGGTGGGCCCGAATCGGCTAGGGTCCCACACATAACCTCTCCATGAGGTGTGGGGCCCACCACTGAGGGAGGTCATCCAATAACCAAAAGGGACACCATGGCAATGATGTGCATTCAGCCATGGTGTGCGCAAGAGCCACTGTCGATTGAGCATGGGACAAGTACTTATGGCCCATGTACGTAGCACATCACACATGCATACATCACATTCAAGGATAAATTGATCCAATCAATTAATTATCTGTAATGCTCATTTGAAGCCCATTTTAAATCCATAATATTAACCATTAATATTATCTAGGTATATGGGCCGAATTAAGGTTGATGGGTTCGGCGCATATAGCTTCATCTGTAGAGTGGGCTTTTAGAAGTTTTAACCATTTAAAACTGTGCCTTTACAGGTTGGGCCGAATTAACCATTTAATCAAATATCAATCCTCAGGCCCATTAGTGGGAAAATAGGGCTGACTTTCAGCCTAGATCGAACCCTAGATTTGGTCCCAACAATTTGAACCAATCTTGGTTTGAATGGGTCTAGGATTTGATCTTTAATTAAATCTTTAATTCAAGAAAATAATCTTAAATTAAATACTGATAAAAGAAAATCAAGAATCAGTCAAACAGGGCTGTTCGCACAATCCATCCTGCAAAACAGAGGTTAGATCACAGTTTACAATTTCATAAACTGCAAATCACAGATTGTAATTCTCTCATCTACGAAATCTCCTTCTCTACGAAATCTTCTTTTCTATGCCGCCATCTTCGATCCAAAATAAAATAAATAGAAATCCTAATTTCTATTAATAATTACATCAGATCAAATACCTATACATTCAGTCTAAAAAATAAAAAAAAAATTATTTTACAGACCAAATGTAATAAAGCAATCCAAAAACTGCAAAATCGCAGGTTCCCTACGCAAATCAAGATTTCGATCTCCTCTTGTACGAACAGCCCATAAATCAAGAAAATCATAAAGAACAATTGTAAACAATAATCAGATTTATATAAAAATTAATTTCAGATTATTTGCCCATAATTTTGGGAACAAATTCCCAAAACCCATATCTGCGCAAATTGGGTAGAACGCCTTCAGCCCATTTGCGTAGGTTCAGATGTGAAACAAATTGGTTCAAGATTTGAACCATGGCTCTGATACCACTGAAGGGATGAGAGATCCATCGTATGGACACCCAAATCTTGCGGAATAAAGGGGCAAATTTCAAAAAAATTTTCTCTCCCTTTCAACTAGGAATCGCATTCCCTATTTAGAAAATCATATTTTCTAGGATCAATCTTGAACCATAAACTGAATCAGCAGTGTTCTTCTCCAACAACTCTGTCCTTTACAAGAATCAGCAAGATGGCACATGAGCACAGCTTCCTATCAATTTTTTCTCAAAGAACAGATGTCAAGATCGAATCTTGACTTCTCCCACAACTGGAGATTGAACTGGATGTCTGGCGGCTGCAGGAAGGAGACGGCAAAAAGATCTTTGCAGGGATTGCAAAAATCTTTCTTCTGTGATTTCAGCTCTGAAGAGGATCTGATTATGTCGTTCTTCTAAAGGCTGCCGCCCCTCCTTCTTTTGTAACCCTAAGAGATCAGCTCCAATTAGGAGCTGCTGATCCAAATCATATTTGGATCAGACCTCTCTTTAGGTGATAAGGATAAACCCTTATCTTATCTACAGATTAGATCAGCCTTCTCCTAATCTCATTAGGAGGTTTCTAGATCTGAATCATATTCAAATCTGGACTCTCTGAGTGGATGGCGTTAAGACCCTATGCTGTCTGCTGATCCATCCTAGAATTTGCCCATATTTAACTAATTAAATTAGTCCAGTTCGAAATGGGCTTTAGGCCCATTAAGCTTATGTGCTCACTTAACCTTCCTAACTACTGCCCAGTTGGGCTTCCTTGTATGGCATGTGACCCAAGCATTGATCTAGACATCAGCCACATGGGTTAGACCCAGCCTTTGTTACAAGGCCTGGCCGAATACACTGTTAAAGATAGTGCACCCCCTGAAACCCATCGAATGGGCTCTATGGGCCCAACACTTACCCTAAGTGGTCCCTGGGCCAAGCCACCCTGTAACACCCAGGAACTATGGGCAGATGCAAGATTAGCCCATCAGGTATTATCCTCAATGGTCTTACACTTAACCTCTCAGCCCATAATGATCATACACTGCCCGACAAGAGAGGACCTCTCCCTCAGCTACAAGGAATGGTGTTGCACTCTCTGCTTATATGGATCCCGGGAATTAAAACCTTTTTGCAAACATTTTAGAAACCATAATATATATACTTTTATATCTCATATAAAATATACTTTGCAAAACAAATCTCAACGATTGAAATCGGCTGCCGGCAGTCTTAGTTTCCATCAGTGAGAGTGCATCCCCGATCATTACCTTTGTCTGACAAAGGGGCTGATCCTGTCACTATGATCACCCACTCAGATGAATTCTCAGACTGTCCCAACATACCCAGGTTTTGACCCCCGCTAAGGATCTCACTGATTGGTACATCAAAGATAGCCCAATCCGACACCCAGTGCAGTATCATAATCGAGTCTAGGGGTCAGGTGTAACATTCCAGTTTTGCCCATCAATCTCCAAGATCCAGGGCAATACTGGAAATCTGGTCTAGTCCATAGATTCAATTTATCCTACATTGTATGTGCCTAGGGTCTCACCCTGGCTGCTGAGACAGGCCACCCCAACCGACTTAGTGGCACCATAGTGTCAGCCTTATTAGGATAGGTCTCCCCAGACCGACCCACTGGCTGTGAACATTCTAAACTAACACGAGTCTCATTAAGTGTCCAGTTTAAGGGTATTACACAGAAACATACCAAGGGAACATGAATCAAATATGCACTTTTTATTCATTTACAATAAACTCATAAAGTACATCATTCTGATTGAAGCAAAGGGCATACAAAACTGTCTAACAAACAGAAGGTGTTCTGTAGCCGAAATGCCCATTTCTTGGAGGATGATTACATCCTGAACAATTATCATCAAGAAGTTGTTCTTGGTGAAGAGAGCTCGGGGTCAGTAGGAGATGTCCCATAAGTTCTAGGTATTGACCAACCTAGAAGATCTACCCGGGTTTCTAGGCCTCCAGTTAATTTCGGCTATGACCAAGATAGTTACCTAGTGGAAGCTACGACCAGTGAGGAGGATCTCGTAACTTATATGGAAGCTATGTTGGACATAGATTCCTTGAAGTCGGTAGATGCCATGAGAGTTGAGATGGACTGAATGGAGACCAATGGAATCTAGACTCTAGTTGATCCGCCCCCTGGGGTAAAAGTAATTGGTTGCAAATGGATCTATAAGAGGAAGGAGGGCCCCGATGGTAAGGTTGAGACCTACAAGGCTCGTCTTGTGGTGAAAGGTTACACTCAAAAGGAGGGAATCAATTATGAGGAAACCTTTTTTCTGGTGGCCATGCTTAAATCCATTAGGATCCTGCTAGCTGTAGTAGCATACCATGATTACGAGATTTGGCAAATGGATGTCAAAACTGCATTCCTGAATGGAGATCTTAGTGAAGATATCTACATGCAGCAACCGCAAGGTTTCATAGCTGCGGGTCAGGAACCCATGGTATGTAAATTAAATAGATCCATATATGGACTTAAGCAAACTTTTAGGAGTTGGAACATCCGGTTTGACTCTACCGTCAAAAAGTTTGACTTTGAGCAGAACCCGGATGAGCCCTGTGTTTACAATAAATCCAGTGGTGACAAGATTTCGTTTCTGGTTCTGTATGTAGATGACATTCTACTCATTGGGAATAATGTAGGAATGTTGACTACGGTGAAAGTGTGGCTTTCACTATAATTCTCCATGAAAGATCTTGGAGAAGCCTCCTATATACTGGGTCTTCGACTCTATAGAGATAGATCGAAGAGGATAATAGGATTATTCCAAACTGCTTATATTGACAAGTTAGTCAAGAGATACAGCATGGAGAACTCCAAGAAAGGAAATGTTCCTTTCAGGCATGGAGTCACTCTCTCCAAGGGCATGTCTCCCAAGACTCCCGAGGAGATTGAGGGCATGAAGGATGTTCCATATGCCTCAGCCGTGGGGAGCATCATGTATGCCATTATGTGCACTCATCCTGACATCACTCAGGCAATGAGTGTGGTAAGCAGATTCCAGGCCAACCCAGGGCAGGAGCATTGGACTGCTGTGAAAAAGAACCTAACGTACCTTCGAAGGACAAAAGAGGTTTGTCTGGTATTCGATGGTAGTTCACTACAGATCCTGGGGTATACTGATGCCAACTTCCAATCAAATTCAGATGATAGAAAGTCTACATCTGGGTATGTTTTCATGATAGGATCGTGTGTTGTTTGTTGGAAAAGCAAAAAACAGGGGTCCACGGTGGATCCCACAACCGAAGCCGAATACATTGCCATAAGTGAGGCAGCCTTATGAATGAAGGTGTTCATTCTGGAATTGGAATTTGGAATTCAACACATCACCCATTCCACTGTTATGTGACAACATTGGATCTATGGGAGATTGATGTTAAAAGATAGCTTCAGTGGAAAATGTGGCAGACCCATTGACTAAGCCACTGACATAGAAAGTGTTTGAGAAACACGTCGAAAGTTTGGAACTTCGGCTTGTACCCGATTGGACTTAAGTGCAAGTGGGAGCTATGAGACAATGCATGCCCTTAGCTCCAATCAGAATGATGTACATTATGGCATTTAATGTAAATGATTAAAGTACATATTTGATTCATGTTATTATGGTGTGTTCCTGTGTAATACCCTTAAACTGGACACATATGAGACTTAGTTTAGAATCTTCACAACCGTTGGATAGATCTGGGAGATTTATCCTACCAAGGCTGGCACTGATGTGCCGCCAAGTTGGTTGGGGTGGCTTGTCTCAGCTGCCAGGGTGAGACTAGAGGTACATGCAATGTGGGTTTAATTGAAACCCTGAACTGGACCAGAATTCCAGTATTGCCCTGGACCTTTGAGATAGATGGGCAAAACTGGAATGTTACACCCGACCCATAAACTCGATTATGATACTGCACTAGGTGTTGGATTGGGATGTCTTTGATATGCCAATCAGTGAGATCCTTAGAGGGGGTCAAAACCTATGTATGTGGGGATAGTTTGAGAATTCATCTGAGTGGGTGATCATAGTGACAGGATCAGCCCCTTTTTTGGACAAAGTGAATGATCAGAGATGCACTCTCTCTGATGGAAACCAAAGCTGCTGGCAACCAATTTCAATTGTTGAAATTTGTTTTGTAAAATAAATTTATATAGAGATATACATATATATATATATATAAATTATGGTTTCAAAATATTTGCAAAAGTTTTTAATTCCCGGGATCCATGTGAGTAGAGAGTGCAGCACTATTCCTTGTAGCCGAGGGAGAGGTCTTCTCTTATCGGGCAGTGTTTGATCATTATGGGCTGAGAGGTTAAGTGTAAGACCATTGAGGATTATACCTGATGGGCTAATCTTGCATCTACCCATAGTCCTTGGGTTTTTATAAGGTGGCTTGACCCAGGGACCACTTAGTGTAAGTGTTGGGCTCATTAAGAGCCCATGGTGATCGACTCAAGGGTTCATTGTTTCCTGCAGTGAATTCGGCTAGGCCTTGTAACAGAGGCTAGACAGAACCCATGTGGCTGATCTGTAGATCAATGTTTTGGTCCCACGCCATACAAGGATACCCAACTAGGCAGCAGATTGGAGGATATGTGCGCAGATGGACTTAATGGGCTAAAGGACAATTCGAACTGGTTTAATTTGATTAATTAAAGAAGGGGTGGTTTTGGGATTTAGATCAGCAGATAAGATAGGGAGTTGTTCCGATCCACTCAGAGAGTGCAAATCCAAATAATGATTTGGATTAGGAAACTCCTAATAAGATTAGGAGGGTTGATCTTTATCTGCAAATAAGATAAGGGATTATCCTTATTTCTTAAAGAGAGTCTAGATCCAAATACAAGATTTGGATTAGGAAACTCCTAATGGGATTAGGAGAACCTCTCTTTAAGGCTATAAATAGAGGAGGAGGGCTAACCCCCATTTACCCAATCAGATTACAAATTCAAGAGAGGAGACAGCTCCAGTTGGACTGAAGTCATCTTCTACTCTTGCCTTCTCCTATTGCTGCCGCCATAGCCAGTTTGACCTCCACCTATAGGAGCGATCAATAAAGGTTCTTGATAACAGTTTTTGGTGAAAAACTGGTCTGAAGTCGTGCTCACTCGCCCTCCATCTAATTCTTTCTGAAGAGTTCGGTTCTTGCTGAAGAACCACCTACTGATTCTGCTCCACCCTACACTGTGTCATCTTCAAGGGAGCAGTCTTTGGTGATCTCCTTGGGCGTGAACACCTTCATTGGGAGTTACTACTACTCTCTATCAGGTATTTCCCTCTCCTACATTTTGGTTTCAGATCTGGTCTGGTTTAGGGTTCAAGATTGATCCTTGAAAATGCAGTTTTCTAAAATAGGGAATGTGATACTAATGAGACTAAAAAGTACCCTATTTCTATCCCCTAATATTCACTCTTTTACATTTATTTAGCACTTAAATGGACTCATTACTATTGTATTTTGATTCAGGGCACGAAAGAAGACAATTGGAAGAAAACAGAGCAATTCGGATGATTTTGCACAGTTTCGGAAACAGTCAGTAATCTGGGCATAACTCTCACTTCTAGACTCCGAATTGGACAATTCAAGAGGCATCAGAAAGAGGAAAGAAAGGCCCACAACGTTTATGTTTTGGGTTTTGAAAGATTCGATACGCATCGAATACGAAATTGGGCCCAAAGTCAGAGTAAGCTCACAGCCAGGCCCATTTCACAGCTGAAGCCCAACTCGCAGAAGAACCTTGAAGCAGCCCAAGTTATCAAGCAGCCCAACTCGAATTCAAGAACCAAGAGTCCCAATTTCGAATGTAATCTCCAGAGAGAGAGAGTCTTATCAGATCTAAAGTCTTGAATGTAATCCTAGAGAGATAAGAAGATTGAGATCAGATCATTAGATAAGAGATAGGATAAGATTAGTTCAAAGCAGATCAGGACTCCCTGAATTTAGGATGATCTCCTAGAAGGAGTTGGAAAACAGCCCTCTCCCTCTGCTATATAAAGAGGGGGGCAGACCAGCTCTAGCATAACTCAATCCAAGGATCCAAGAGATCATCAAGCGACTCAAGCTATCAAGAGAGTTGTTCGACCACTAAGAAGCAAAGCATGGAGAGTTCGAAGATCATGAGCAGCTAAGCTTTTCTTTTCTGGTTCAAGGAGGGAGGTTCGATTGTGCCATAGTGAGGTTCTGTATATAATTTAAGATCTTGCTTTTTAATTCAAGTGTTCATTGGTTCTTGTGCATATTTTCATTGGATATTAATGTTAATTAGTCTGACAAATTAATTAATGTTGATTTTCCTTCTGCTTTCCCTGGTTCGCTGATCCATAATTGTCACGAATAGTGGTGCAAGTAGCAATTAGGTTAACATCTTTCTGGGTCAATTGTTCATGACAGCCTTTGACCAATGTATTGACATGTTTTAACCTAAAGGGAATCGATGGAACAAGATTTGATAATTGCAGATATCTCAATTGTTGTTATCTTGGTTTAAATGTTTTCACAAAGCTTAATGCTATCATTGGTTAATAAGGAACGCTATCGTACCCAGTTAAGTAGTGATAAGTGCTGATTGAATGCTGGGTTTGGTCAGCTGAATTAGGAAAACACCAGGTTTATTATGGCTATCCTAATAAATCTAAGGTTAAATGCTTGAATTGCAAGACTACCAGAGTCTACCTATGATTTATGGCCAATTGACTAACCCGAACCCTTGAACCAGAATTTGATAAGACTGATTTCTCTTGTTTGTTTTGTTTGCTATTACTCTTTATTAATTTCAGTTATTTAATTTTCCCACTTAGAGATAATATTCATTTGGTTGAGAGATTACTGTTAGTTTCCTGTGGGATTCGACCTAGTACCACTTTTACTACAAATATTTTATTATGGGACTAGTACTAATTTTGAGGGCTTTAATAACCCATCAAAATTTTGGCGCCGTTGCCGGGGAGCAACTTTAATTTCTTAGCTATTTCCTTCTATTTGTGTTAACCTTCTTGTTTTATGACTCATGCTTCTCAATGAGGTGAAATCAAGTACAACCCCGAAATTGAGAAGACTACCCATCGTTTAAGGAAGGAGGCGAAAAAAAAAAAGGATCACTCACCTAAAAGGCTGAATTCAGATTTTGATCTACCAACTTGTTATCAACCCATCTTCGAAGAGGAAGAAAGGATGGCTGATAGAGAGAGAACATTAAGGGAGTTGGCTGCACTGATTATGAACCAACAGCCCCTATGCATAACATATCCCACTCTTGAGGTAGCCTTTGAACTAAAATCATTAGTACAATTACTGCCTATTTTTCATGGTTTCCAGGTGACGACCCTCATAAACATCTAAAGGAATTCCATGTTGTCTATTCTAGCAAGAAGCCACAGGGTATGACTGAGGACCAGGTAAAACTTATAGCTTTTCCATTTACTTTACGAGATAAAGCAAATGATTGGTTATATATTCTTCCTCCCGGTTCAATACGTACGTGGGATGAGATGAATAGGATATTTTTAGATAAATAATTTCCTGCATCCCGGGCTGCAAACATTAGGAAAGAAATATGTGGAGTTCGGCAGTTTGGTGGTGAGACACTATACGAATATTGGGAAAGGTTTAAACAACTTGTTGCTAGCTATCCACACCACCAAATACCCGAACAACTTTTAATCCAATACTTCTATGAAGGGCTCCAGCCCATGGATAGAAGTATGGTAGATGCAGTCAGTGGAGGAGCCTTGGTAAACAAAACACCCGAAGCAGCCAGGGAATTAATTTCCAACATGGCCGAAAATTCACAACAGTTCAGCGGAAGGACAGATGGCATCATTAGACGTGTTAATGAGGTAAGTCATGCTAATTTAGAAAATCAGATTTCAGATTTAACTGCTTTGTTTAGGAAACTGGCTACAAAACAATTGCAAACAGCCAGGGTGTGTAGTATCTGTTCGATCCCTGGTCATCCTACGAACATGTGTCCATCACTACAGGATGGATCGATGCAGCAAGTAAGTGTCATAGGAGGATTCCCGGGTCAGCCTCAATGCAAATATGACCCCTACTCCAATTACTACTGAAGGGATGAGAGATCCATCATATGGATGCCCAAATCTTGCGGAATAAAGGGGCCGGATTTCAAAAATTTTTCTCTCCCTTCAACTGGGAATCGCATTCCCAATTTAGAAAATCATATTTTCAATGATCATTCTTGAACCATAAACTGAACCAGATCTGAAACAAAAGGAGTAGGAGAAGATTATACCTGATACGGAGAAATAGTATCCCCCAACGAAGGTGTTCATGCCAAAGGAAGGATCCACAGACTGCTCCCACTGAAGATGGCGCAGTGCAGGATGGAGCAGAATCAACAGTATTCTTCTCCAAGAATTCTGTCCTTCGGAAGAAACAGCAGGATGGCATGTGAGCATAGCTTCTTATCAATTCTTTCTCAAAAAACTGATTTCAAGATCGGATCTTGATTTCTACCACAACTGCAGATCGAACTGGCAAACAAGGCGGCAAGAACAAGGAGGCGGCAAGAAAGAATTCTGCAGGGTTGCTTAATTCTTTCTTCTGTGATTTCAGCTCTGAAGAGGATCTGATTATGTGTGTCTTCTAAAGGCTGCCGCCCCCTCCTTTTGTTAACATTAAAGATCAGCTCCTAATCCAATTAGGAGCTACTTATCCAAATCATATTTGGATCAGCCCTCTCTTTAGGTGATAAGGATAAACACTTATCTTATCTGCAGATTAGATTAGCTTTCTCCTAATCTCAGTAGGAGGTTTCTAGATCTGAATCACATTCACATCTGGACTCTCTGAGTGGATAGGGTCAAGACCCTATCCAATCTACTAATCCATCTCAGAAATTCGCCCCATAATTAACAAATTAAATAGCCCAGTTCAAAATGGTCTTTAGGCCCATTAAGCTTATGTGCTCACTTAACCTTCCTAACTACTGCCCAGTTGGGCTTCCTTGTATGGTGTGTGGCCCAAGCATTGATCTACACATCAGCCACATGGGGTCGGCCCAACCTTTGTTACAAAGCTTGGCCGAATACACTGTTATGGACAGTGCACCCCCTGAAACCCATCAAATGGAATCCATGGGCCCAACACTTACCCTAAGTGGTCCCTGGGCCAAGCCACCTTGTAACACCCAGGGACTATAAGCAGATGCAAGATTAGCCCATCAGGTAATACCCTCAATGGTCTTACACATAACCTCTCAGCCCATAATGATCATACACTGCCCGACAAGAGAGGACCTCTCCCTCGGCTGCAAAGAACGGTGTTACACTCTCTACTTATATGGATCCCCAGAATTAAAATGTTATTGCAAACATTTTAGAAACCATAATATATATACTTTTATATCTCATATAAAATATACTTTGCAAAACAAATCTCAACGATTGAAATCGGCTACCGGCAATCTTGGTTTCCACCAGTGAGAGTGCATCCCCGATCATTACCTTTGTCCAACAAAGGGGCTGATCCTGCCACTATGATCACCCACTCAGATGAATTCTCAGACTATCCCAACATACCCAGGTTTTGACCCCCGCTAAGGATCTCACTGATTGCTACAGCAAAGACAGCCCAATTTGACACCCAATGCAATATCATAATCGAGTCTAGGGGTCGGGTGTAACATTTCAGTTTTTCCCACTAATCTCCAAGGTCCAGGGCAATACTGGAAATCATGTCTAGTCCAAAGATTCAATTTATCCTACACTATATGTGCCGAGGGTCTCACTCTGGCGGCTGAGACACGCCACCCCAACCGACTTGGTGGCACCACAGTGTCAGCCTTATCAGGATAGGTCCCCCTGGACTGACCCACTGGCTGTGAACATTCTAAACTAACACGAGTCTCATTAAGTGTCTAGTTTAAGGGTATTACACAGAAACATACCAAGGGAACATGAATCAAATATGCACTTTTATTCATTTACAATAAAGTTATAAAGTACATCATTCTGATTGAAGCTAAGGGCATACAAAACTGTCTAACAACTCCCACTTGCACTTAGGTCCAATCAGGTACAAGCCGGAGTTCCATGCTTTCCACGTGTTTCTCAGACACTTTTTTTGATAGTGGCTTTGTCAATGGGTCTGCTACATTTTCCGCTGACGCTACCTTCTGAATCAGGACGTCCCCTCTACCAACAATCTCCCGCAGTACGTGGTACTTCCTCACAATGTGCTCCATTGTTGTCACACAACAATGGGATGGGTGATGTGCTGGACGAAACTACTCCGAACTCGTGAACGAACTTCTTCATCGACACGGCTTCTTTGGCACCCTCACTTACGGCAATGTACTCAGCCTCGGTCGTGGAGTCTGCAATGGACCCCTGTTTACAACTTTTCCAGCAAACAGCAGACGATCCTATCGTGAAAACATATCCAGATGTTGACTTTCTATCATCTGGATCCGACTGGAAGTCACCATCTGTATACCCTTGGATCTATAGTGATACCGTCGAATACTAGACAAAACTCTTTTGTCCTTCGATGGTACTTATGTATGTTTTTCATAGCAGTCCAGTGCTCCTGCCCTGGGTTGGCCTGAAATCTACTTACTACACTGACTGCCTGAGCGATGTCAGGACGAGTGCATAGCATGGCATACATGATTCTCCCTATGGCAGAGGCATAGGGAACGTTTTTCATGCCTTCAATCTCCTCAAAAGTCTTGGGAGACATCTTCTTGGAGAGAGTGACTCCGTGCCTGAAAGGAACATTTCCTTTCTTGGAGTTTTCCATGCTGTATCTTTTGACTATTTTGTCAATGTAAGCAGATTGGGATAATCGTATTATCCACTTCGATCTATCTCTATAGAGTCGAAGACCCAGTATATAGGAGGCTTCTCCAAGATCTTTCATGGAGAATTGCTGTGAAAGCCATACTTTCACTGTAGTTAACATTCCTACACCATTCTCAATGAGTAGAATGTCATCTACATATAGAACCAAGAAGGTAACCTTATCTCCACTATACTTCTTGTAGACACATGGTTCATTGGGATTCTGCTCAAAGTCAAACGATTTGACAGCAGAGTCAAATCGGATGTTCCAACTTCTAGAAGCTTGCTTAAGTTCATAAATGGATCTGTTAAGTTTACATACCATGTTTTCCTGACTTGCAGCAATGAAGCCTTGCAGATGCTACATATAGATATCTTCAGTAAGATCTCCATTCAGGAATGCAGTTTTGACATCCATCTGCCAAATCTCATAATCATGGTATGCTGCTACAGCTTGCAGGATCCTAATGGAATTAAGCATGGCCATAGACGAAAAGGTTTTCACATAATCGATGCCCTCTTTTTGAGTGTACCCTTTCGCCACTAGACGAGCTTTGAAGGTCTCAACCCTACAATCGGGGCCCTTCTTCCTCTTGTAAATCCATTTGCAACCGATTGCTTTTACTCCGGAGGGCGGATCTACCAGAGTCCATACTTCATTGGTCTCCATTGAGTCCATCTCTAGGAATCTATGCCCAACATCACTTTTGTGTAAGTCACGGGATCCTCCTCACTAGTCAAGGTTTCCACCTGGTAACTATCCTGGTCATAACCATAACGGACTGGTGGTTTGGATACCCGAGTGGATCTTCTAGGTTGGTCACTACATGGAACTTGTGGAACATTTCCAACTGCTCTTGAGCTCTCCTCATCAAGAACAACTTCCTGATGATGGGTGTCCAGGACGTAATCTATTTCCAAGAATTACGCATTTCGACTGCAGAACACTTTCTGCTCACTTGGGTCATAGAATATGTAACCTACAGATCCTTTTGGGTAGCCTACAAATTGGCAATGGCTGGTCTTGGATTCCAACTTGTCTGCACTCATTCTTTTAACGTGTGCTAGACAACCCCAAATCTTCAAGTGTTTGACACTTGGTTTCTTTCCGGTCCAAAGTTGATATGGAGTATTCGGAACCGATTTGGTTGGAACCCGTTTCAGCACGTAAATCGCAGTCTCTAATGCATAACCCCGAAAGGATGTGGGTAACTCCGTGTGTATGAGAAGCGACCGGACCATATCCAATAAGGTCCTATTCCTCCTCTCTGAAACACCATTAAGTTGTGGTGTAGCAGGAGGAGCTAATTGTGATACTATTCCATTTTCCTTTAAGTAGTCCCTGAATTCGTCAGAGAGATACTCGCCACCTCGATCTGATCGAAGGGCTTTAATTTCTCTCCCTAACTGTTTCTCGACCTCTTGTCTAAACTCTTTGAACTTTTCAAAGGATTCAGACTTGTGTCTCATTAGGTACACGTAACCATGTCGTGAAAAATCATCTGCGAAGGTGATGAAATACACGTGTTGATTCCGTGTCCTAACACTCAAGGGACCACATACATCAATATGTATTAGGTCAAGTGTGTCTGTACATCTTTCAGGCTTACCGTTAAATGGCCGTTTTGTCATCTTGCCTTGTAGGCTTGTTTCATAGGTGGGAAGATCTTCTGCAGTTAGAAAATCCAAAGGACCATCCTTTACCAACCTTGTGATTCGGTCAACACCGATGTGGCCATGTCGGTAATGTCACAGACACGTGGGATTAACTGTATCATGGGCTCTCTTCTTGGGGATTTCAGCCGATGTAGTTTCAGTTATATTAGTTTCTAGAGAAGGATGTAGAACATAGAGACCATTCTCCAGTTCCCCGTATGCAATGAATCTCTTATTTCTTTTAATAGTAATCATATTACTAAAGAAGACAGAATAACCATCTGCACACAGTTTTGAGACAGAAATCAAATTTCTTCTTAAATTTTGTACATAAAGACAATCTTTCAGTACAATTGTTCCTTCTCTAAAATGTAACTCCACGGTTCCTATGGCAACGGCTGCAACAGTTGCAGTAGTCCCCAAGTAGAGCAGGACTTCTCTTTCACTCAGCCTTCTGCTTACCTTGAACCCCTACAGTGAGTTACACGCATGAGTTGAAGCCCCAGAGTCAATACACCAGGACGCAGAAGCCACCAATAGATTGGTTTCTATAACACAAGTTTCGAAATTACCTTTGTTGGATTCCAGGTAGGCAGGACAGTTCCTTTTCCAGTTGGTCCAAACAATTTGAACCAATCTTGGTTCGAATGGGTCTAGGGTTTGATCTTTAATTAAATCTTTAATTCAAGAAAATAATCTAAAATTAAATACTGATAAAAGAAAATCAAGAATCAGTCAAACAGGGCTGTTCGCACAATCCATCATACAAAACAGAGGTTATATCACAATTTACAGTTTCATAAACTGCAAATCGCAGATTGTAATACTCTCATCTACGAAATCTCCTTCTTTGCGAAATCTCCTTTTTTGCGCCGCCATCTTCGATCCAAAATAAAATAAATAGAAATCCTAATTTCTATTAATAATTACATCAGATCGAATACCTATACATTCAGTCTAAAAAATAAAAAAAATTATTTTACAGATCAAATGTAATAAAGCAATCCAAAAACTGCAAAATCGCAGGTAACTTGCGCAAATCAAGATTTCGATCTCCTCTTGTACAAACAGCCCATAAATCAAGAAAATCATAAAGAACAATTCTAAACAATAATCAGATTTATATAAAAATTAATTTCAGATTATTTGCCCATAATTTTGGGAACAAATTCCCAAAACAAATATCTACGCAAATTGGGTAGAACGCCTTCTGCCCATTTGTGCAGGTTCAGATCTGAAACAAATTGGTTCAAGATTTGAACCATGGCTCTGATACCACTGAAGGGATGAGAGATCCATCGTACGGACGCCCAAATCTTGCGGAATAAAGGGGGTGAATTTCAAAAATTTTTCTCTCCATTCAACTGGGAATCGCATTCCCTATTTAGAAAATCATATTTTCAAGGATAATTCTTGAACCATAAATGGGCTTCAACTGGGAATCGCATGCCCAGTTCGAAATGGGCTTTAGGCCCATTAAGCTTATGTGCTCACTGCTGCCCAGTTGGGCTTCCTTGTATGGCATGGGACCCAAGCATTGATCTACACATCAGCCACATGGGTTCGGCCCAACCTTTGTTACAAGGCCTGGCTAAATACACTGTTATGGACAGTGCACCCCCTGAAACCCATCAAATGGGCTCTATGGGCACAACACTTACCATAAGAGGTCCCTGGGCCAAGCCACCTTGTAACACCCAGGGACTGTGGACAAATGCAAGATTAGCCCATCAGGTATTATCCTCAATGGTCTTACACTTTACCTCTCAGCCCATAATGATCATACACTGCCCGACAAGAGAGGACCTCTCCCTCGGCTGCAAGGAACAATGTTGCACTCTCTACTTATATGGATCCCGGGAATTAAAACCTTCTTGCAAACATTTTAGAACCCATAATATATATACTTTTATATCTCATATAAAATATACTTTGCAAAACAAATCTCAACGATTGAAATCGGCTGCCGGCAGTCTAGGTTTCCGTCAGTGAGAGTGCATCCAAGATCATTACCTTTGTCCGACAAAGGGGCTGATCCTGTCACTATGATCACCCACTCAGATGAATTCTCAGACTGTCGCAACATACCCAGGTTTTGACCCCCGCTAAGGATCTCACTGATTGGTACATCAAAGACAGTCCAATCCGACACCCAGTGCAGTATCATAATCGAGTCTAGGGGTCGGGTGTAACATTCCAGTTTTGCCCATTAATCTCCAAGGTCCAGGGGAATACTGGAAATCTGGTCCAGTCCAAAGATTTAATTTATCCTACACTATATGTGCCTAGGGTCTCTCCTTGGTAGCGGAGACAGGCCACCCCAACCGACTTGGTGGCACCACAGTGTTAGCCTTATCAGGATAGGTCTCCCCAGACCGACCCACTGGCTGTGAACATTCTAAACTAACACGAGTCTCATTAATTGTCCAGTTTAAGGGTATTACACAGAAACATACCAAGGGAACATGAATCAAATATGCACTTTTATTCATTTACAATAAACTCATAAAGTACATCATTCTAATTGACGCTAAGGGCATACAAAACTGTCTAACAACTACAATCTGGGGTGGAGGGATCATCCAAATCTAAGCTACAGGAACCAAGGAGGACAGCAGAAATATCAGCCTCAATTTTTTAGTCGACAGCCCCAATTTTCAGCACCTATCACAGTGCAAGGCCAACCCTCAAATTCTGGTATGTCATTAGATGAAATAGTTAAGGCTCTAGCTACTAACACTCAGCAATTTCAGCAGGAAACAAGATCCAACATTCAGAATTTGGGGAACCAAATCAGCCAACTTGCCACTTCCATTAGCAAGTTGGAGAAGTAGAACTCCAGGAAACTTCCATCACAAATGGTAGTCAACCCAAAGGAGAATGCAAGTGCAGTAGTGTTGAGAAGCAGAAAGGAGTTGCAGCCTCAACCGAGCTCACCATCGAAGGCAGCTAAGGGAGACAAGGAAGAGGAGAGACACAGGTCAAACGAAGACTCCATTGAGGTAATATCCGACTCCCCTCTCCCTAAGGTTACTAATTCTGTTATACCACCTTTTCCTAGTAGGGTGGAGACCAATATCCCTTTGTTAGATGCTATAAAACAGATCCCAAAATATGCAAAATTTTTTAAAGAATTATGCACTAACAAAAGGAGGCTGCGAATCGATGAGAAGGTAAGAGTTGGAGAACATTTCAGCCGTGATCAAGAGGACCTTACCAAAAAAACGTGTTGATCCAGGTATGTTCACCCTACCTTGTGTGATTGGTAATAAATGAATCGAGTGTGCCATGCTAGACTTTGGTGCATCTATCAATGTCATGCCATACTCGATTTACTGTGCCTTGAGATTAGGTCCTTTAAAAGAAACTAGAGTTGTTATTCAATTAGCTGATCATTCTAATGCCTACCCAGAAGGGATTGTTGAGGATGTGTTGGTGCAGGTTAACGATTTAATTTTTCCAGCTGATTTCTACATCCTGAAGATGGAAGAGGATACAATCACAAGTTCAGCCCCACTTCTATTATGCAGGCCATTCATGAAAACGGCCAAGACAAAAATAGATGTGGACGAGGGTACCCTCTCTGTCGAATTCGACGGAGAGATCGTTAAATTCAATATTTTTGAAGCAATGAAATATCCAAGTGAATGTCATTCGATCTGCTCTATTGATACCATCGATTCGATTGTGCAGGAAGTCTTTGGAGAGGAGGACATGGATGATGAACTGGAGTTCAATGCACAATCGAACAAGGAAGAGGAGTTCGATGCATCCTATGATAGTCCAGAACCAATGCCGGAACAAGAGGTAAGCAATTTTGATATTCCATTGACATTTTCTCACAAAAAATTGCTGCCTTCTGTTTTGCAGGCTCTGGAGTTGGAACTAAAGACCCTACCTAATCATCTTAAATATGCATACTTGGGCGAAAAAGAGACACTACCCGTGATCATTGCAAAAGGATTGACTGAGGAATAGGAGGAGAGGCTCATCAAAGTCCTAAAGGAACATAAGGCGGCGATTGGTTGGACCTTAGCCGACATAAAGGGGGTCAGCCCCTCGATTTGCATGCATAGGATCCTTTTGGAAGATGGTGCCAGACCTGTTAGAGAACCACAAAGAAAACTCAACCCGGTAATGAAAGAGGTAGTAATGAAAGAAGTACTTAAACTGTTAGATGAAGGGATAATTTATCCAATTTCGGGCAGTAAATGGGTATGTCCTATTCATGTTGTACCTAAGAAAACTAGGATTATTGTAGTAAAAAATCAAAATAATGAACTAATTCCCATGAGGGTACAAAGTGGCAGGCGAATGGTAATAGATTTTCGAAAACTTAACCTGTCCACTCAAAAGGACCACTTTCCCCTACCCTTCATCGATCAGATGTTAGAGAGATTAGCAGGTAAGGCCTTCTTTTGTTTTCTCGATGGGTTCTCAGGATATTATCAGATTGTTATTGCCCAGGAGGACCAAGAGAAAACAACCTTCACTTGCCGATTTGGCACCTTTGCTTACAGACGAATGCCCTTTGGTTTGTGTAACGCTCCAGGCACTTTTCAAAGATGCATGATGAGTATATTTTCTAATTTTATTGAGAAATGCATTGAAGTGTTCATGGATGATTTTACTGTATATGGTGATTTGTTTGATGACTGCCTAAATAGTTTAAGTAAAATTCTGAATCGGTGTGTGGAAACAAATTTTGTCTTAAACTATGAAAAATGCCACTTTATGGTGAAGGAAGGCATTGTGTTGGGACATGTTATTTCAGCTAGAGGAATAGAGGTCGACATTGCCAAGATTGATTTAATTGTGAGCTTACCATACCCTACAAATGTTAGGGAGGTCCGTTCCTTTCTTGGACATGCAGGTTTTTATCGCAAGTTCATCAGAGATTTTTCAAAAATTGCCCTGCCATTGTCCAATTTGCTACAAAAGGATGTGCCTTTCGATTTTGGTTATGAGTGCAAGGAAGCATTTGACAAACTCAAGAGGCTGTTAACAATTGCACCCATTATTCAACCACCTGATTGGAACTTGCCCTTTGAGATCATGAGCGATGCAAGCAACTATGCGGTAGGGGCTGTTCTAGGTCAACGAATTGATGGGAAAAGCCACATCATCTACTATGCTTCCAAAACATTGAATGCTGCACAGAGCAACTACACAACTACTGAAAAGGAGCAACTAGCTATTGTGTTTACTTTAGACAAATTTCGATCATATTTGCTTGGCTCTAAAGTAATTGTATTTTCTGACCATGCAACTTTGAAATACCTACTAGCGAAGGAGTCAAAACCAAGGCTGATAAGGTGGATACTCTTGCTCCAAGAATTTGATTTAGAGATTAAGGATCGAAAGGGAGCTGAAAACTCGGTGGCGGATCATCTAAGTAGGTTGGTGAAAGATGAGGACTCCTCACCCATCACTGAGTTGTTTCCTGATGAGCAATTATTTCACATAAAAGGTATGGTTCCGTGGTATGCTGATATTGTGAACTACTTGGTCACTGGAATTTTGCCTAATTACCTTAGCAAATCCATGAAAAACAAAATTAGGTATGAGGCAAAATATTATGTATGGGACAAACCCTATCTGTGGAAATTTTGTTCTGATCAAATGATTTGGAGGTGTGTCCCTGAGGATGAGCAGATGTCGATTCTAACCTTTTGTCATAATTATGCTTGTGGTGGACATTTTGGGCCAAAGAGAACTGCTCGAAAGGTCTTAGATAGTGGGCTGTATTGGGCAACCCTATTTAGAGATGCATACTTGTTTTGTAAAAATTGTGAAAGATGTCAGCAAACAAGTACACTATCTCGTAGGAATGAGATGCCCCAAACCCCCATTCTTATATGTGAAATATTTTATGTTTGGGGTATTGATTTCATGGGACCCTTTCCTCCCTCTTGTGGTTTTGCTTATATACTTTTGGTAGTTGATTATGTCTCAAAATGGGTGGAAGCAAAGGCCACCAAAACTGATGATTCTAAGTGTATTGTAGGGTTTATCAAATTTAACATCTTCAGTAGGTTTGGCATTCCCCGAGCCATCATAAGTGATCAAGGGACCCACTTCTGCAATAGAGCTGTTGAAGTCTTGTTGAGAAGGTATGGGGTGCATCACCGAATCGCCACTACTTATCACCCCCAGACTAACGGATAAGCTGAAATTTCCAATAGAGAGGTAAAGTCCATCTTAGAAAAGATGGTGAATCTGGGAAGTAAAGATTGGAGCCTACATCTAGATGTTGCTCTCTAGGCATATCGAATAGCTTACAAAACCCCAATAGGGATGTCCCCTTACAGGTTGATTTTTGGTAAATCTTGCCACTTGCCGGTCGAAATTTAACATAGGGCCTATTGGGCAATCAAGCGATGCAATATGAAAATGGAAGAAGCCAGAAAGGAAAGGAAGCTCCAATTGCAAGAACTGGAAGAGTTGGGGTTAGAAGCATATGAAAATTCAAAAATCTACAAAGAGAAGACCAAATTGTTCCATGATAATTTACTCTTAAGAAAACAATTTAAAATTGGACAAAAGGTCTTATTGTACAATTCTCGACTCCAACTCATGCTAGGTAAGTTACGTTCCAGGTGGATGGGTCCATTTATTGTGACTAATATGTTTCCTTATTGTGCAGTAGAGATCAAAAGTCTCAATACAGGTAAGGTTTTCAAGGTGAATGGGCATCGATTGAAGTGGTTCCATGAGGATGCAATTGTCTCCTCTATGGTAGACATCTCATTGGACATTCCGCGTTATGCATCGAGTTAAGGTAGCAAAGGAGGACGCCGAGCATAACGACGTTAAACAATTGCACTTGTGGGAGGCAACCCATTGTGTTTAGTTAATTTTGTTATTTTGTTTGGTTTTGATTTCTGTGTTTAGCAATTGATTTTATATCTGAATGAACCCAACAAGGTGCACAGGGAAGTTCCCTCAAATCCTTCTACTATATGCATAACCACATACATTGGGGACAATGTATAACTTAAGTGTGGGGGAATTAGGGAAATCTGATGGAAATTGGGATAACCCTAGCATGCTTTGATCATCACTTCTTGACGTTGCCCTTTGAAATTTCTGCTCCCTGGATACTTATCCTTGAATGATTTTGACTTATCAGGAATCATGTGCTTAGGCTGAATAGATAGGATAGGATGCAAGCATAACTAACTGAATTTTTTTGGCTGCATATGGTACCTCATTATTTTAATCGATCAATAGGCAAGATGCATATAAATTGTCCGCATAAGGGCTTGATTGATTTTCACATAAATATCTATCAAACATGGTTTGATTATTCTAGAACTTGCTGTGTTAGGCATGTTGAGACCACGATCGATGAGTTCATGGATCAGATGGTGATGCCTTGTGAGATGGAGATGTGATACATAGCAAGCTTATGGCAATAACACACCTTGTTTTGTCCTAAGAAATAAAGAAAGATAATTGAATCTGGCTGAATTGGTTTGTTAAGTAATGGGTACTTGTTCAGTCCAAGAAGGTTCAGCCGGTGGAAGGCTTGTTTCCTTGATTGTCGATTTAACTTGGTACCATGAAGAATGGTGATTTGCGATCACTCTTGGATGAGAAAAAGGAAGAAAGAGATGGAAGGGGAAGGTTACTAAGTCTGGACTGAAGCATGCAATGGATCAGGCTTTATGTTGAGAGAAAGAGAGATTAAAAATCAGTAGGTAGTTTCTTTTGTTTTGCTTGAATTTTGCCTTGCCTGAGGACGGGCAAAGTTTAAGTGTGGGGGGATTTGATGAGACTAAAAGGTACCCTATTTTTATCCCTTAATATTCACTCTTTTACATTTATTTAGCACTTAAATGGACTCATTACTCTTATATTTCGATTCAAGGCAAGAAAGAAGGCAATAGGAAGAAAACATGGCAATTCGGATGATTTTGCATAGTTTCGGCAACAGTCGGTTATCTGGGCATAACTCTCAATTACGGACTCCGAATTGGACAATTCAAGAGGCATCGGAAAGATGAATGAAATGCCCATAACATTTATGTTTTGGGTTTTGACAGATTCAGTCCGCATCGAATACAAAACCGGGCCTGAAGTTGGAGCAAGCTCGCAGCCAGGCTCATTTCACAACTAAAGCCCAACTCGCAGAAGAACCTTGAAGCAGCCCAAGTTATCAAGCAGCCCAACTCGAATTCAAGAACCAAGAGTCCCAATTTCGAATGTAATCTCTAGAGAGAGAGTCTTATCAGATCTAAATTCTTGAATGTAATCCTAGAGAGATAAGAAGATTGAGATCAGATCATTAGATAAGAGATAGGATAGGATTAGTTCAAAGCAGATCAGGACTCCCTAAATTTAGGATGATCTCCTAGAAGGAGTTGGAAAACAGCCCTCTCCCTCTGCTATATAAAGAGGGGGCAGACCAGCTCTAGCATAACTCAATCCAAGGATCCAAGAGATCATCAAGTGACTCAAGCTACCAAGAGAGCAGTTCGCCACTGAGAAGCAAAGCATGGAGAGTTCGAAGATCATGAGCAGCTAAGCTTTTCTTTTCTGGTTCAAGGGGGGAGGTTCGATTGTGCCATTGTGAGGTTCTGTATTTAATTTAAGATCTTGCTTTTTAATTCAAGTATTCATTAGTTCTTGTGCATATTTTCATTGGATGGTAACATTAATTAGTCTGACAAATTAATTAATGTTGATTTTCCTACTGCTATCCATGGTTCGGTGATTCGTAATTGTCATGAATAGTGGTGCAAGTAGCAATTAGGTTAATATCTTTCTGGGTCAATTGTTCATGACAGCCTTTGACCAATGTATTGATATGTTTTAACCTAAAGTGAATCGATGGAACAAGATTTGATAATTGTAGCTATCTTAATTGTTGTTATCTTGGTTTAACTGTTTTCACAAAGCTTAATGCTATCACTGGTTAATATGGAACGCTATCGTACCCAGTTAAGTAGTGATAAGTGCTGATCGAATGCTGGGTTTGGTTAACTGAATTAGGAAAACACCAGGTTTATTATGGCTATCCTAATAAATCTAAGGTTAAATGCTTGAATTGCAAGACTACCAAAGTCTACCTATGATTGATGGCCAATTGACTAACCCGAACCCTTGAACCAGAATTCGGTAAGATTGATTTCTCTTGTTCGTTTAGTTTGCTATTACTCTTTTTTAATTTCAGTTATTTAATTTTCCCACTCAGTGATAATATTCATTTGGTTGAGAGATTTTTGTTAGCTCCCTATGGGATTCGACCTAGTACCACTTTTACTACAAATATTTTATTGTGGGACTAGTACTAATTTTGAGGGCTTCGACAACTCGTCAAATTCCCACATGGGAGAGAGAAATTTTTGAAATTTCGCTCATCCTACCTGCAGGGTTCGGCTATCCATATGATGGATCTCTCATCCCTTCAGAAAGTACTTTTACATGAAAGCACTTTTATGAACCCACTTTTACGAAAGCACTTTATGAAACTACTTTTACATGAAAGCACTTTTACGAAGTACTTTTCTGAAAGCACTTTTACGAAGTACTTTTATGAAAGCACTTTTTTGTAAGTACTTTTACAAAAGTACTTATATAAAAGCACTTTTACGGAAGTACTTTACAAAAGCAGTTTTACAAAAGTACGTTTATAAAAACACTTTTATGAAAAACTTTTTTAAAAGTACTTTACTGAAACACTTTTATGAAAGTATTTTTATAAAAACACTTTTATTAAAGTACTTTTACGAAAGCACTTTTACGAAAGCACTTTTATAAAACCACTTTCACGAAAGTACTAATATGAAAGTACTTTTACAAAAGCACTTTTATAATTATAATAGCACTTTGACAGAGTACTTTTACGAAAGCAGTTTTATAAAAGCACTTTTATGGAAGTACTTTTATGAAAGTACTTATATGAAAGCACTTTTATAAAAGGGTTTTTATGAAAGTACTTTTACAAAATCACTTTTAAAGAAGCACTTTTATGAAAGTACTTTTATAAAAGCACTTTTCTGAAAGTACTTTTACAAAAGCACTTTTATGAAAGTACTTTTATGAAAGCACTTTTATAAAAGGACTTTTACAAAAGCACTTTTATGGAAGTACTTTTACGAAGCCCTTTTATGGAAGCACTTTTATGAAAATAATTTTATGAAAGCACTTTTACGGAAGTATTATTACGAAGCACTTTTACGAAAGTACTTTTATTAAAGCACTTTGGTGAAAGTACTTTTACAAAACACCTATGCCAAGTGGTAAACATTGACTGTTGGAGACCTAGGTTGGCAGTTTGTGAATACCAGCATAATTTTTTTTAAAGAATGAAAATGAGCAGCATATGACATTTTTCAGTATGAAAAGAATTCATTTTTAGGAAAAAAGTGTTTGGTTCATAGCAATATTTTCTCATTCTGCCTATTTTTACCAATTCTTTTCCATTTTAGAATTTCATCTTGGGTAAGAATGAGAAAAAATGAGAATTGTACTAAACATGTGGCCTAAATAATTTCAAGCAAGTTTCAATCGAGTTCTTACCTAAACGGATTCACGGCAATGGTGTTGTAGTGATGCCACTACAAAACCCTTATCAACAACAACTAGAAAACCAATAGCAACAAATGTCTCCCACCATGATTTTAGGCAAGTTCTAGTAACAACAAATGTTGTATAAGAAAAGGATGGAGTAGGGAGCAAGGAAAATCAAAATAGGGGTATGCCAAGATCGAGAGAGAGAGAGAGAGGGAGAGAGAGAAAGAGAGAGAGAGAGAGAGAGAGCAGGAAGAGGTTCTAGCAGCAACAAACATGCAATTTTGATTAAAAACAAGACTTCAATAGCAATAAACACCACTCTGATTCAAGGTCAGGAGAGGGAGGGAGGGAGGGAGGGAGAGAGCAGGGATGGAACAGCGAAACAAGACTTCAATAGCAATAAACACCACTCTTATTCAAGGTAAATAGTTGGTTTGTGGCCCCAACCCTTTCACCATAGCTTCCATTCCACAGTTTGGATCTGTGGATAATATATTGCCATAGTATTAGTTCCAGTTTGTGACCGTGGCTAACATATTGTAACGGTTTTAGCTACGATTTTTGTCTGTGACTAACATATTGCTATGGTTTTTAGCAACATTTTCTAGCCATGGTCATATCAAAAATTCAAACCACCCTCTAGCAGTTGTTCGTTGCTAGAAGTTAGTTTTCTTGTAGTTGAAGGAATGGTAGGATCCATCTAATGGACGCCAAAAGAGTTGCGGAATGGGTGGCCGAATTTCAAAAATTTCCTACCTTCCTCCGACTAGGAATCGTATTCCCTAAATTTAGAATACCATATTCAAAGATCTTATTTGAACCATAATCGAACCAGATCTGAACCACAAGGTAAAAGGGAGGATTATACCTGATCCGGAGAAGCAGTATCTCCCAAAGTTGGTGTTCACGCCCAAAGAAGAAACCAAGATCCGCTCCTGCTGAAGATGACACAGCTGTGGATGGAACGGAACCAGCAGGGTGCGTCCTACACACTGGATCCTTCGCAAGAATCCTCTGGAAACTCTGAACACCGAATCTTCTTCAGTCTTTCTTGCAAGACTGATGTCAAGAACTAATTTCTTGACTTCCTATTGTTGCAAAGATTGAATCTTGCAACAGTGAATGGCGGCGGCAGGAGGAGAACTCCAGGGACGAAGATGGCTGAATTGCTTTTCTTCTCTCTGGAGTATGAATGAGATCTGATCTCAATTCGCAGGGAGTTTTCTTTTTCCAAAACCCTAGTTCGAATTCTGATGTATTTTCTCTTGTTTTTCTCCTCCTTTCTTCTTGATTAAGAAACCTCCTAATTAGGAGTTATCCCAATCTAAATCTGTATTTGGATAGGGGATTATCTTAATCCTATCTGCAGATTAAGTTAGTTTACTCCTGATCTTATCAGGAGGTTACCAGATTCAAATCTAATTTGAATTTGGTCTCCTGGAGTGGATATGGTTAAATGCCCAATCCTTTTACTAACATTAATCTCAGATTCGCCCCATAGATGGGTGATCATATCAGCCCAGCTCGAAATGGGCTTTTGGCCCATTAGATGTTTAGTGTTTAACTAGTTTCCAATCTGCTGCCCAGTTGGGCTTCTTTGTATGGCGTGGGACCAAAGCATTTATCTACAAACCAGCCACATGGGTTCAGCCCAGCCTTTAATACAAGGCCCAGCCGAATTCACTGAAAGACTCAGTAAACCCCTGAGCCCATCATAAGGACCCTAGGGGCCCAACACTTACATTAAGTGGTCCCTGGGCCAAGCCATCTTATAAAAACCCAAGGACTATGGGCAAGTGCAAGATTAGCCCATCAGGTACTACCCTAAATGGTCTTACACTTAACCTCTCAGCCCTTAATGATCAAGCATTGCCCGACAAGAGACGACCTCTCCCTCGGCTGCAAAGAACAGTGTCGCACTCTCCACTCACATGGATCCCGGGAATTGAAACCATTTGCAAACAATTCGAAACCCTACATATATATATATATATATAAATATATTAATTTTGCAAAACAAAATTCCAACGATTGAAATCAACTGCTGGCAGTTTGGTTTCCATCAGAGAGAGTGCATTCCCGATCATTACCCTTTGTCTGACAAAGGGGCTAATCCTGTCACTATGATCACCCACTCAGATGAATTCTCAGACTGTCCCAACATACCCAGGTTTTGATCCCCATCTAAGGATCTCACTGATTGGCATATCAAAGACAACCCGATCTGACACCTAGTGAAATCTCATAATCGAGTCTAGGGGTCAGGTGTAACTTTCCAATTTTGCCCATCTGTCTCCAAGGTCCAGGGCAATACTGGAAATCTGGTCCGGTTCAAGGATTCAAGTGATCCCATACTGCATGTGCCTTGGGTCTTACCCTGGTGGCTGAGACAGGCCATCCCAACATTTGGTGGCACACCAGTATCAGCCTTGGTAGGATAAATCTCCCCAGACATATCCAACGGTTGTGAATATTTAAAACTAACACGAGTCTCTATAAGTGTCCAGTTTTAGGGTCTTACACAGAATTAAACCAAACAACATGAATCAAACATGCACTTTATTTATTTCCACTAAATAACAAAAGTACATCAAATCAAATTGAAGCTAAGGGCATACAAAACTGTCTAACAGCTCCTACTTGCACTTAGGTCCAATCTGGTACAAGCCGGAGTCCCATACTTTCCACGTGTTTCTCAAACACCTTCTTTGTCAGTGGCTTAGTCAATGGGTCTGCCACATTATCCGCTGATGCTACCTTCTGAATTAGGACGTCCCTCTACCAACGATCTCTCGCAGTACATGGTACTTTCTCTCGATGTGCTTTGACCTCGAGTGAGCCCGAGGCTCTTTAGCCTGGGTGATCACTCCATTGTTGTCACACAACAACGGGATGGGTGATGTGCTGGATGGAATCGCTCCCAATTCGTGTATGAATTTCTTCATCCACACGGCTTCCTTGGAAGCTTCACTTGTGGCAATGTACTCGGCTTCGGTTGTGGAGTCTGTAGTGGACCCCTGTTTGCTGCTTTTCCAGCAAACAGCACATGATCCTATCGTGAAAACATACCCAGACGTAGACTTTCTATCATCTGGATCCGACTGGAAATCGGCATCGGTATACCCTAGAACTTGTAGTGAACTACCATCGAATACCAGACAAAACTCTTTTTTCCTTCGAAGGTATTTGAGTATGTTCTTCACAGCAGTCCAATGCTCCTGCCCTGGGTTTGCCTGGAATCTGCTTACCACACTCACCGCCTGAGCATGTCCGGGCGAGTGCATAGCATGGCATACATGATGCTCCCTACGGCTGAGGCATAGGGAACGTCTCTCATGCTCGCAATCTCCTCAGAAGTCTTGGGAGACATCTTCTTGGAGAGAGTGACTCCGTGCCTGAAAGGAACGTTTCCTTTCTTGGAGTTTTCCATGCTATATCTTTTGACAATTTTGTCAATATAAGCAGCTTGGGATAATCCAATTATCCGCTTCGATCTATCTCTATAGAGTCGAAGACCCAGTATGTATGAAGCTTCTCCAAGATCTTTCATGGAGAACTACTGTGATAGCCATACCTTGACCGAAGTCAACATTCCTACATCATTCCCAATGAGTAGGATATCGTCCGCGTACAACACCAAAAAGGTGATCTTATCCCCACTGGATTTTCTGTAAACACAGGGCTCATCCGGATTTTGCTCAAAGTCAAACATTTTGACTGCAGAATCAAATCGGATGTTCCAACTCCTAGAAGCCTGGTTAAGTCCATATCTGGATCTATTGAGTTTACATACCATTGTTCCTGACCAGCAGCAATGAAGCCTTGCGGCTGCTGCATGTAGATATCTCCAGTAAGATCTCCATTCAGGAACACGGTTTTGACATCCATTTGCCAAATCTCGTAGTCATGGTACGCTGCTACAGCTAGCAGGATCCTAATGGATTTATGCATGGGCACGGGCGAAAAGGTTTTCTCATAATCGATGCCTACTTTCTGAGTATATCCTTTCGCCACCAAACGAGCTTTGTAGGTCTCAATCCTGCCATTGGGGCCCTTCTTCCTCTTGTAGATCCATTTGCAACCAATTGCTTTTATCCTGGAGGGCGGGTCTACTAGAGTCCAGACTCCATTGGTCTCCATCGAGTCCATCTCAGCTCTCATGGCCTCCACCCACTTCTGGGAGTCTATGTCTAACATAGCTTCTGCGTAAGTCACGAGATCCTCTTCACTAGTTAAGGCTTCCACCAGGTAACTATCCTGGTCATAACCATATCGGACTGGTGGTCTGGATACCCGGGTGGACCTTCTAGGTTGGTCATTACCTGGAACTTGTGGGACATCTCCCACTGCTCCTGAGCTCTCCTCATCAAGAACTATTTCCTGACGATGGGTGTCCAGGATGTATTCCGATTCTAAGAATTGGGCGTTTCGACTGCAGAACACTTTCTGCTCACTTGGGTCATAGAATAGATTACCCACCGAATCCTTTGGGTAGCCTATAAACAAGCAACGGCTGGTTTTAGATTCCAACTTGTCCATACTTGTTCTTTTAACGTGTGCAGGACAACCCCAAATCTTCAAGTGTCTTACACTTGGCTTCCTTCTGGTCCAAAGTTCATATGGAGTTTTCGGAACTGATTTGGTTGGAACCCGATTCAGCATGTAGATAGCAGTCTCTAATGCGTATCCCCAAAAGGATGTGGGTAATTCTGAGCATACGACAAGTGACCGGACCATGTCCAACAAGGTCCTCTTCCTCCTCTCTGAAACACCATTGAGTTGAGGTGTAGCAGGAGGAGCTAATTGTGACACTATCCCATTGTCCTTTAAGTAGTCCCTGAATTCGTCAAGGAGATACTCGCCACCTCGATCTGATCGAAGGGCCTTAATTTCTCTCCCTAACTGTTTCTTGACTTCCTGTCTGAACTCTTTGAACTTTTCAAAGGATTCAGACTTATGTCTCATTAGGTTCACGTAACCATATCGTGAAAAATCATCTATAAAAGTGATGAAATACTCGTGTTGATTCCGTGTCCTAACACTCAGGGGACCACATACATCAGTATGTATTAGGTCAAGTGTGCCTTCAGATCTTTCAGGCTTACTGTCAAATGGCCGCTTAGACATCTTACCTTGAAGGCAAGGTTCACAAGTGGGAAGATTTTCTACGGTTAGAAAATCCAAAGGACCATCCTTTACCAGTCTTGTGATTCGGTCAACACCGATATGGCCAAGTCGGTAATGCCAGAGGCACGTGGGATTTACTGTATCACAATTCCTTTTCTTAGGATTTTTGACCGACGTAGTTTCGGTTAAGTTAGTTTCTAGAGAAGGATGTAGAACATAGAGACCGTTCTCCAGTTCCTCGCATGCGATGAATTTGTTATTCCGTTTAACAGTAATCATATTACTAAAATAAACAGTATATCCCTCAGCACACAATTTATAAACAGGAATTAAATTTCTTCTCAAGTTCTGTACATAAAGACAATCTTTAAGCACAAGTACTCCTTCTTTAAAAATTAATTCTACGATTCCTATTGCTGCAGCTGCAACACTTGCACTTGTTCCCAAAAATAGTGTCACTTCGCCTTCACTCAATCTTCTGCTAACTTTGAACCCATGCAGTGAGTTACACGCATGAGTTGAAGCCCCCGGAGTCAACACACCAGGACACAGAAGTAACTAACATATTAGTTTCTATGACACAAGTTTCGATGTTACCTTTCTTAGATTCCAGGTAGGCAGGACAATTCCTCTTCTAGTGGCCGGTCTGCTTGCAGAAGTGACAGACATCAGATGCCTTGTTCTTCTTCTGCTTCTTAGGTGTGGCAGGTTTCTTCTAGGGCTTCTTTGCCTTTTTCTTTTTCTTGCCTGATTTGTTAGCTTCGGCAAGCATAACCACAGGCTCATCCTTCTTGAGTAGATCCTCGACTCTCTACAACATATTGCTGAGTTTCTGGACGCTGACATTCAGCTTATTCATATTATAGTTCATTGTGAACGCATTAAAGGAAGAGGGCAAAGAATTTAGGATGGCATCCACTTGCGTGCCAAGATCTAGCCCGGATCCAAGAGCTTCTAGTTCGTTAATGTATCCCATCATCCGAAGACAATGGTCATGAACTTTCTGCCCTTTGGACATCTGCGCGGTCATGAACAATTTCAGGACCTTCTGTCGAGTAGAACGGTTCTGCTCTTCATACATTGTTCTTAGACTATCCAATATGTCCTTGGCTAGTTTGATCTGATTGAACTGCCTCTGTATTGAGTTGTCTAATGAGGCAATGACAAAGCAACGGGCTAGGGAGTTTCTTATCCTCCCAATCTTGGTAGTCCCTCCTACGGGCCTCAGAAGCCCTATCACCCAGACGTTCCGGGGCAGGATTTTTCACCACCTTGTCTAACTTTTCGGAAGTTAGGACCAGCATAAGATTTCTATACCAGTCGGCATAGTTTGGGCCCTTATGCTTGTTATCGTCTAGCAACTTTGCAAATTGACCGTTTGCCATTTTCTGATAAAACAGTAAAGACATTAGTCCACAACCTTAGTTTGATTCATGTTACTTACATAGATATGGATTTTAATCTATGTTTCATCCCCATTTGTTCATCTCTGAGATTTCCCTCCTTTCTCAGTGACGGAGATGACGTAATGTCTCTGGAAATGTAGGAAATCACATGGGGTGCGTGAAGCCAACTATTTCAGCGGCACAACCCCACCACCTTTCTGTGACAGATCATATCCACTCATCAAATGAGTTTCCCTTTTGGCCTCTGTCAGACAAGGTTCAGAGCCGTTTTCAGGTAAACCTTTCTGTCCAGTGAGTGCTTACCCATCATATTCAGGTTACGCCAAGGTACTGTGAGAGAGTTCCCATTTTCTGGTGAAGCCCCTCCCACATCGGTCTATGATGCCCCTATCATCTTATGAAACACTCTGACAGATCCAACAACAAATGGATAGCCCAATTTTATGGTGCGTTTCCTCATTACTAAAGGACCCATCATTGTGCTAATGATGGAAGGCCTTTAGAGAGTCCAGCACATGGATCTCCCTATCGCATGCATTCATATTTGCTGGAGGGAACGAAATTACGCCCTAGTTCTAGTTTAGGTCAAACCAGAGTGGCTCCCACTGACTTTCATAAAGTCAGATTCCTGGTGGGCCTTAATCGGCTAGGGGTTCCGTATGCATCCCTTTTCAGGGTTGTGGGGCCCACCAAACAAAGAGGGGTCATCTAATGACCTTAAGGGACACCATGGCAAAGATGTGCATTCAGCCATGGTGTGCGCAAGAGCCACTAACGAGTCTTCATGGGCCAAGTGCTTATGGTTCATGGTCGCAGCACATCAAACATCCAAACATCGCATGTAAAGGAGGAATTAATCCAATCAATTAACTGGTGTAAAAGCCCATCGAATAGCCCATTTAAAAACTAAATCATTAACAATTAATGTTTACTAGGTGTATGGGCTGAATCGCAGTTAGCAGTTCGGCCCATACAGCTTATCTCACAATAATGGGCTTTTGCAGTTTTAACCCTTTTAAAACTGGGCTTTACAGGTGGGCCGAATTAATCCCTGTTATTGAACATCAGATTTGGAACAGCAAGTGTGAGAAATATGGACTGAAAAATCAGTCCCCTTTGAAACCCAGATTCGGTCCAAATAGTTTTGGTCCAATCTAGTCCGAAAAAGGTCCAAAACTGATTTTCAATTCAAGAATTAATTCATGAAAGATCTGAAATTAATAATCTTGAAATTTAAACAAACACAAATCAATTATGGACTGTTCGCACCACCTGCAAAACAGAGGTTAATCTCCAATGTTGCAGTTTCACAAACTGCAAATCGCAGGAAGCGATTTCTCCATCTGCAAATCTCCAGCACCGCCATCTTCTTCCTTCTTCTTTAATCAAGAAAATAAATAACAGAAATCCTATTTCTATTAATTAATTACATTCTTGATCAAATCCTATACATTCAGTCTAGAAAATAAAAAAAGTTATTTACAGACCGAATTAAATGAAATAAATAAATAGAAAGGAAAAAGGGTGTGCAGACCATCTGCGCCAAATCTGCACTGCGATCTCTAGGTTCGAACAGTCCATTAAATCAAAATAAATAAAGAACAATTCTAAATAAATTTTGGATTTACCAA
This sequence comes from Nelumbo nucifera, assembly GCF_055504915.1. Lineage (NCBI taxonomy): Eukaryota > Viridiplantae > Streptophyta > Magnoliopsida > Proteales > Nelumbonaceae > Nelumbo > Nelumbo nucifera. The sequence continues at coordinate 37,258,280 of NC_142656.1, read as the reverse complement.
ATTAATTTCAGATCAATCGCCCTTAACAAGAAACCATTTCTTGAAAAAAAGAAAGAAAGTAATCTGCGCAAATCTTGTAAGAACAATTTCTATCCATCTACGCAGGGTCAGATCTGATTTTCTTTTCGTTCAAGATTCTAACCTATGGCTCTGGTACCACTGGAGGAATGGTAGGATCCATCTAATGGATGCCAAAAGGGTTGCGGAATGGGTGGCCGAATTTCAAAAATTTCCTACCTTCCTCCGACTGGGAATCGTATTCCCTAAATTTAGAATACCATATTTAAAGATCTTATTTGAACCATAATCGAACCAGATCTGAACCACAAGGTAAAAGGGAGGATTATACCTGATCCAGAGAAGCAGTATCTCCCAAAGTTGGTGTTCACGCCCAAAGAAGAAACCAAGATCCGCTCCTGCTGAAGATGACACAGCTGTGGATGGAACGGAACCAGCAGGGTGCGTCCTACACACTGGATCCTTTGCAAGAATCCTCTGGAAACTCTGAACACCGAATCTTCTTCAGTCTTTCTTGCAAGACTGATGTCAAGAACTGATTTCTTGACTTCCTATTGTTGCAAAGATCGAATCTTGCAACAGTGAATGGCGGCGGCAGGAGGAGAACTCTTGGGACGAAGATGGCTGAACTGCTTTTCTTCTCTCTGGAGTATGAATGAGATTTGATCTCAATTCGCAGGGAGTTTTTTTTTCCAAAACCCTAGTTCGAATTCTGATGTATTTTCTCTTGTGTTTCTCCTCCTTTCTTCTTGATTAAGAAACCTCCTAATTAGGAGTTATCCCAATCCAAATTTGTATTTGGATAGGGGATTATCTTAATCCTATCTGCAGATTAAGTTAGTTTACTCCTGATCTTATCAGGAGGTTACCAGATTCAAATCTAATTTGAATTTGGTCTCCTAGAGTGGATAAGGTTAAATGCCCAATCCTTTTACTAACATTAATCTTAGATTCGCCCCATAGATGGGTGATCATATCAGCCCAGCTCGAAATGGGCTTTTGGCCCATTAGATGTTCAGTGTTTAACTAGTTTCCAATCTGCTGCCCAGTTAGGCTTCTTTGTATGGCGTGGGACCCAAGCATTGATCTACACACCAGCCACATGGGTTCGGCCCAGCCTTTAATACAAGGCCCAGCCGAATTCACTGAAAGACTCAGTAAACCCCTGAGCCCATCATAAGGACCCTATGGGCCCAACACTTACATTAAGTGGTCCCTGGGCCAAACCATCTTATAAAAACCCAGGGACTGTGGGCAGGTGCAAGATTAGCCCATCAGGTACTACCATAAATGGTCTTACACTTAAACTCTCAGCCCATAATGATGAAGCACTGCCCGACAAGAGAGGACCTCTCCCTCGGCTGCAAGGAACAGTGTCGCACTCTCCACTCACATGGATCCCGGGAATTAGAACCATTTGCAAACAATTCGAAACCCTACATATATATATATATAAATATATTAATTTTGCAAAACAAAATTCCAATGATTGAAATCAACTGCCGGCAGTTTGGTTTTCATCAGAGAGAGTGCATTCCCGATCATTACCCTTTGTTCGACAAAGGGGCTGATCTTGTTACCATGATCACCCACTCAGATGAATTCTCAGACTGTCCCAACATACCCAGGTTTTGATCCCCATCTAAGGATCTCACTGATTGGCATATCAAAGACAGCCCGATCCGACACCTAGTGAAATGTCATAATCGAGTCTAGGGGTCAGGTGTAACTTTCCAATTTTGCCCATCTGTCTCCAAGGTCCAGGGCAATACTGGAAATTTGGTCCGGTTCAAGGATTCAAGTGATCCCATACTGCATGTGCCTTGGGTCTTACCCTGGTGGCTAAGACAGGCCATCCCAACATTTGGTGGCACACCAGTATCAGCCTTGGTGGGATAAATCTCCCCAGACTTATCCAACGGCTGTGAATATTTAAAACTAACACGAGTCTCTATAAGTGTCCAGTTTTAGGGTCTTACACAGAATTAAACCAAACAACATGAATCAAACATGCACTTTATTTATTTCCACTAAATAACAAAAGTACATCAAATCGGATTGAAGCTAAGGGCATACAAAACTGTCTAACAGTAGTGGCTAAGAAATTATCAAGTTGATGGGAACAAAGAAATGATGGCAATTGGGTTGACGAATATGGCTGGTTCTTGCTCTTCTATGTTACTATAGGTGAGATCGTATCTCAAATTTTTGTTTCTCTACTATCTTCTATCAAATCAAACCGAAAAAAGTAACTAAACTCTCCATAAAATCATTCCTTTCTAACTAGATTACCTAAATTATAACCAAGGGAATCACTGATCAGACTGTCCTACCCTTTTTATTCATTACTGGAATGTGCCACACTCTAAGAAAAGCATCAACTGATTGAGGGAGGAAGCCACAAATCTGAATTGCTCTTTGATAGTGGCGCCAAATCTTGCTAGAGAAAACATGCACGATGCAGAAAAAGTGGCTAGATGATTCCCATGCATTGCTCTTAGGCTGCGTTTGGTTGCAATGCGAACAAATTTGTATTGATGCAAAATTATGGCAGTGCAAATTATTTAAGTATATATTATGACCTATTTTTCTTTCAAATTTTAGCTTATTTTGTATGATTGCAATAAAAATGAAGTAAAATAAGATATGAAGCAAAATAAAGTAAAACCCAAAACAAAATTAAATCATAATTTACATTTTTTTCATTCATTTGCACTCCCATGAATTTGTACTGGTGCAAATAAAATTGCACTGCAACTAAACGTAGCCTTAAGAATTACTTTACACCACCATAGAAATGAAATTCGAGTCTTTGGAGATTTTAAGGCCATGTAGGAGAGCAAGGGATTCAGCTTTATTGGAGGCTTGAAGCAGTGCTTATGCAACACACCTGAAGAGCATAGATAGGTGCTCCTCCTTTACTTTTGTCAAAAATTTCTCCATGTTAAGTGAGCCAAAGTTTATTAACAAATGTCCATCAGAGTTCTGTTCAGTGTTACACATTCTCCTTTTCTACTAGTTATGACCCTCAACTACTTTTAATTAAGAAAAGCTGGTAAAAATATTGATGTTTAAGTTAATTCTGTAAATACTAACTGGGTGTGTTGCTAATTTCATGATGGGGATCTCATGCAGGGTAGAATAAATGTTGCATTAGGAAATATGACAGAAAGATGATTGGAGGTGGCACATGTATGGCATAGTTAAAGGAAGTGATTCGCTAGGTGTACAAAATGTTTCAACTCGAAGTTATTTACTTTAAAAATTAGATGTTCGTTTAGCATGTTATATAATGCTTTAGTCTTGCATAAATTATTTTGAGTAGAAATTCTATTCTATATATATGATCTAATTCCTTCCTTGCAAAATACAAAAAAAAAAGAAAAAGAAAAACTTTTGGGTATCAAGAGTATCCTAACAAATACAAAATTCTTCAAGAATTCTTTGAATTGACAGAGAAACTTCTCTAATGCCTTGTTTAGTTTTGTCCCCCCCCCCCTCTGTTTAAAAGTATTTGTACTTTAGGCTTAGTTTGGAAGTGATGAGGGGCATTTTGATCACCCCGCGTAGCTACCGACATGTGGACGCTAGTGGCAACACAGCATCCAACTCAACAAGACAGCTTGACAAGCTAACACATGGAAACCGACGTCAGGTGTGCAGCCGAGCTGGGGCAAGCTCGGCCTGCTGACAATACAAGCTCGTCCAAAACCATTCCGCACACCGCGCCTTCATAAGCACCATTACTGGGACCATAGGAGCAGCTCGCCAAACTGTATGCCACAAGACCCGCGGGCAACCTGTAACTGCCACGTGAATCTAGCAACTGACTATTCAGTGTGCCTCAAACTATGAAAACAGCTCCGGAATCACTCTGAAAGGTATGCATATTAAAGCTATTGGACTCTCTCACATATTTTCGTAGAAACCCCTATTCTGACTAAAGCATCGGAGTGTTCTCTTCGGTAAAAGCTACCCAGGAACTCTAATTTTTCTTTCTTCACAACTCTTTTCATCTCGGACTTAAAGTTTCTAGCTCGACAGCATAGCTCGGCACTAGCAGATTAGATTCTAGTTTGAGCCCAGTCATCAGACACGAGGGAGCGAGTAGATTACGCATCACCAATTGGCACCATTTGTGGGAAATGCTATGCATATTTCCCACCACCTTGAAAGAGGAAGCCTAGCTCTGGTATCTAGGCTGACTCCTAGTTCCATAAAAAATTCGGATCAATTTGCCAAGCTCTTCATTAACCAATTCGCTACCAGCAAGAGACACTCCAAGTCAGCTACCTGCCTATTCAACATCATCCAAAAGCCGAACGAAACACTGAGAGAATATATCAGGAGGTTTAACATGGAGAGTCTACAGATCCTGGACATGTAGCTCACAGATTCATCAAAGCAAAGGAGGCAATAGGATTAGAGTCCGATCAGAATGGGAAGAGGAAGAGAACAGAAGAAGAAACCAGCATAAACAAAACCAAGCGGAGGAGAAAGTCTCCCAAGAGAAGCAAATCGCCAAGAGGCAAGTGTAGCAGGTCGCCACGTTGAAGAAGCAAGCCACCAGCTAGGGAGTCCAATAGGCGATCAGCCACCCCTCTAGTGTACACGTGAACATTCACTTCACTGAATACTAAGAGGAAAGAAATCCTGATGCAAATCAATCCAACGATTACGTGAAGTGGCCACCCAAGATGAGGGGGGACCCTACCACTCGAAACCCAAACAAGTACTTCCACTTTCATAAGGACATAGGACATGATTCCAAAATCTTCTGGAATTTGAAGAATGAGATCGAGGATCCTCGATCTCATCAAGAGAGGTTATTTGAAGCATTTCATCAAAGATGACAAACGACCTAAAGAAGGAACCAATGGGCAAGCACCTCAGACCAGCAGACAGCAGGAGCCAGCTCCCCAAAACCAGCAGCTCGCCCATGAAAGAGCGGTCGGAGGGACCATCAAAGTAATTACCGGAGGATCGATAGTTGTCGGTTGCACCATGTCAGCAGGAAGAAATGCGATAAGGGAGCTGGAACAAGAAGACCGCCAGCCGTCCAAGCGACCAAGGAAAGAGGAAGTGATTTATTTCACAGAGGATGATATGTGTGGGATCCAATACCCACATGATGATGCCCTGGTGGTAAGAATACTAATAAACAACTTCAAGGTGAAGAGGATTCTGGTGGACTCCAGTAGCTCAGCAGACATTTTTTTTGCAGATGCCTTCAAGAGGATGGAACTTAGCAAAGCTGATTTGCAGCCCACTGACATACCACTGGTGGGATTTAGTGGCAAGGTAGTTCGCCTGATTAGCAGGGTAAGAATTCCGGTTGAGGCAGGCTCATCTCCCCATGCAGTGCGATTTAAACACGATTTCCTAGTGGTTGCCTCCACATCGCCTTACAACGCGATCTTGGGGCGACCAATCCTACATGCGCTACAAGCAGTAGTATCAACATATCACCTCGTCCTCAAGTTTCCAATAGACATGGGTATAGGGGTGCTATGTGGAGACCAGCTAGAATCCAGGAAATGTTATGTAGCATTCCTAAAAGCGAAGGTAAAGATTGTCGTAGATATCAACTTGGAGCTACCGCTAGAGAACATAGAAGAAAGAGCTCACCCAACTGAGGAAACCATTACAGTACCAGTCTCCAGGACCGAGCCCGAAAAAACACTCCACATCGGAGCTTGCCTAACAGAAGCCCTGCGATCAGAACTGGTAAGCTTCTTGTTAAATAACAAAATGTTTTTGCCTGGTCAGTGGCTGAAATGCCTGGTATAGATCCTAGTTTGATAACTCACATACTGAATGTTGACCCTACAGTTAGACCCATCCGGTAGAGGAAGAGAAACCTTACCCTGGAAAGGTGGCACATAGTAGATGAGGAGGTAGGGAAGCTGCTAGCAAAAGACTTCATAAAAGAAGTTCAATACCCGAGCTGGATAGCAAATCCAGTTCTGGTAAAGAAGGCGAACAACAAGTGGCGGATGTGCATAGACTTTATAGACCTGAACCGAGCTTGCCTAAAGGACAGCTTCCCCTTACCTAGCATAGATTGCCTAATGGATGCGGCCTCAAGATTCGAGCTACTAAGTTTCATGGACACCTACTCAGGCTACAACTAGATCCTGATGGATCCAAAAGACCAAGAGAAGACCACTTTTATTACTGAAACAGGCCTGTACTGCTACAACATCATGCCTTTTGATTTAGGAAATGCTAGGGCAACCTTCCAGCGTCTAGTCAATTCTATTTTTTTTTATTTAATTGGTGATAAAGTAGAGCGTTACATGGATGATATGGTTGTAAAAACACTTTTTTCAAAGAATTTGATTTTCGATTTAAATCTTGTGCTCAATGTTTTGAGAAAACATAATTTAAAATTAAACCCGAACAAGTGCACCTTCGGTGTGACCTCAGGTAAGTTCCTAGGTTACATTGTTAGCCAGTGTGGCATAGAGGCCAATCCCGAGAGATGCAAGCCATACTAGACATGAGACCACCTAGCTCGACTAAGGAAATCCAAAGACTAACTGGACGAGTAGTAGCTTTGAACCGATTTATGTCTATGTCAGCTGGGAAGTGCCTTCCCTTCTTCAAAGCTATAAAGAAAAACCAAGCCTTCGAGTGGATTGAGGAATGCCAGCTCACCTTTGACGAGCTAAAGCAGTACCTCAGTTTGCCACCCCTACAGTGAGCTCGGCCCGCTGACAATACAAGCACATCCAAAACCGTTCTGCACGCCACACCCTCATAAGCACCGTTACCAGGACCATTGGAGCAGCTCTCCAAATCATACGCTACAAGACCCATGGGCGACCTGTAACTACCACGCAAATCTAGCAACTGACTATCCTGTACGCCTCAAATTGCGGAAACAACTCTGCAGAAGCCTTAGGGGCATTGATTGATGGCACCTGAACCCTAGATAGCTATAAATAGACCCCAGAACCACTCTGAAAGGTATGCACACTAAAGCTATTGGACTCTCTCACATATTTTCGCAGAAACCCCTATTCTGATTTAAGCATCGGAGTGTTCTCCTGGGTAAAACCTACCCAGGCACTCTAATCTTTCTTTCTTCACAACTTTTTTCAGCTCGGACTTAAAGTTTCCAGCTCGGCAGCATAGTTTGGCACTACCAAATTAGATCATAGTTCAAGCCCAGTCATCAGACATGAAGGAGCGAGCAAAATGCTCATCACCAAGAAGAAGTACAAATGCAAATATGTACAGCATAAATACATACAAAATAATATAAAATATAAGTTTTTGCACTCTACATATTTGCATTTGTACTCCTTCCAAACTCAGCCATAGTTTGTGTTTGGTTGCAATGCAAATAAAGTTGTATTGATGCAAAACCATTGTGAGCGTCGGGAAAACGGCTCACTTGGGCTAGGAATGGAGTCGCCACCCATCAGATTAGAAAGTTGAGGTGATGGGACCTCTAGTAATTGCATCAAAATTTGTTTTGGTTCAATAGTGACTCCAAAGCCCGAGCCACTAGCTACACCAATCGGAGTAAGACTCGGATGGGAGAGGGAAGGGGTTAGACACCCCTCTCCTAGTTTCAATAGGAGGGCCCACATGGGATCTCGAACAAGCATAACACAAAATAAACAATTATGTAAGCAAACTGATAAAGAAGGCAGACCATAAGAACAAGCCATCACAAAAGACAATCTACCTTACCATTTCCAATTTTTAATTTTTTTACTATTATATATTTCATTTTCTAATATTTATTTTTCATTATTATTTTCTTTATTTTGTTTTTTCTTTATTATTTTTTATCATTTATTTATTTATCTAATTTAATCTCAATAATCTTTTATTTGGTATTTTCTTATAGAAACCTATTTGCACATTTATCTTATGGAATTATTTTTCTATTTTCTTGCATCTTTATATTTTTATCTTTTTTCCATTATATTTTTTATTACTGTATTTTTATTTTTATTTAGTTTTATCAATTTGTAGGTAAATGCTGTTCACCATGATTGCAATAGCATAGAAAGCACTAAACCAATGCTACACAAATACACACAACGAGTTCAAACTCAGCATAGATTTGCGATGAGCTCAGAGCCTACACACACTTGCGATGAGCTCAAAGCCCATACAGACGTGCAATGAGCTCAAAGCCACACTACTGGTGATCTAGAATTCAAACTCTATTCAAGAAACAACAAGAAGAATTCTGGTCTACTCGAATGATAAAGAAAATTGCTTACACAATCTGAAATTTTACAGCATTGATTACAACAAGAAAGAATGAAAGAGAGGAAGAGAAAACTACATAGATTGAAGCTAAATTCGAACTCAAGAAAATAAAACTAAGTAGAAATAGAACAAAGAGATCTCTCAATTGAATTTTCCCCAAATTCGAACTCACCCTCTTCTCTTCTTCCTTGCTTGAATCTCTTCAGCCCTTCTCCTTCTTGCGCCTAGCTCCTTCTTCTCTCTTCTTCTCTTCAAGGAATTCGAACCCCAAAAGAATGGAGAGCCTTGAACTTAAGGAAATGAACACCCATTCCCCCTCTAGAGGCCTCCTTATATAGGCTTTCAAGGAAGCTCTTGCCTCTTCTTGAAGTCTCTAGAAGTGGGTGTATTACACCCCTCTTGAACCTTCTAGAGTGCTCCTTTCTTCACTTCAAGAAACTTCTAGGAGTTGCCGCCCCTAGCTCCCTTTGGGCTGCTATTTGGGCTGCAACTTAGCTTGCTTTTGAGCACATGTTGGCTGCATTCTCAGCTATTCTTTGGGCTGAAAATGGGCTGGGCCGAAATCTTCTTCTTGCTAGGCTTCTTTCCTTGGGTTTTCCCAAAGAGTTAGCTTGTACTACTTGGGCCGAATGATACTCCCTTGCTCTCATGGCTAGGCTGGGCTGAATTTGGTAAATTTTGGGCTTTCTTTTCTTGCTCTTTGCCTTCTTTTCCTTGAGTTGGTTGCCTCTGAAATCTTTCTTGCAATTAAACTAAAAATAAGGCAAAATTTAATTAAACCGACATAAAACTCCATGGAAAGACCTCATAAATTATAGTAAATTGTGTGTTCATCAGCCACAATAAAGCCCAATTTATGCTTGTGTTCTAGAAACCTTACTCTAACCTAGACCTGTTCACGGGTTGGGCTTCTGGCCCATCTTTACATTGTCTCGGGCTCAGACTTTGGGCCGGGCCCATTAGAATTTTGACAAAAGCCAAGCTCGAGCCTAGCCCATGAACATGTCTACTCTAACCGCATTCTATACAAATTGTATCCCACTAGCTACATCCCACCGTAGTAGTGGCCACAATACGACGAGTAGAAGGGGAGCCCACAAGAGCATGTTAACAAGTTTTAGAATGTGTTAAGATCATCCACCCTGGATGGAGATCTGAAGATTAGAGAGTTCTCCAAGTCTTTGACTGAACCAGCATACACGTGGTTTATTAATATGACCATGGAGAGTATAGACTTGAGGGAAGATTTGTTGAAGAAGTTCCTTTCCAAATGGTTCACCCTAGAGCAAAGGTTGACAATGACAAACCTATGCAACACAGAGTAGCATGCCGGAGAGGACCTTCTAGCTTATGTCATGAGGTTCCAAAAATTAACTCATTCGGTCTTCGACAAGAATGTGACAGAGAAGAGCTTCATTGAACAGTGCGTTTAAGGGATGCACCCGACCTATAGAATAGGCATCGAAAACATTGAAGTCGAGACCTTTAACCAACTATGGAAGTGCGCAGAAAGAACAGTGTGCACTGTCACAAACATCGCACCTCAGTTAGTTTCAGCAACAACATAGTATGCAAGAAGCGAAACATATGCTATTGGCGGCAACCAAAATCAACGGAATGGCTCACTACCACCAGCCCCTCCCCCTTTAGCCTGCATCAAAAGTGAAGTTATTATGATCATGAATAAGCTAGTGAAAGATCATGTAATTAGCTTACCGCCACCACCTGGAGTTGACCATGAGTAAGAAAGTCATGGGGGAGGTGCTGTAACAACCACCAGTCACCAAACCATGATTTAATGGACTGTTTCACCCTCCGACGACTGTTCATGCAGAAAGTAAAATTAGATGACTTTGTCAAAAGGAAGCTGACCCAAGTAGAAACCAACCCCCTTCCTACACATACCCAATGGGATAGCATCAATGTGGTAGGAACATCAGGAGGCGGCCGTCTAGATATGTTGATCTAATGGCTCGAGCAAAGCCCAGATTTGTAGCAGTTCCTTAGTAAGCAGGGGGCTAGCACCACAACGCGACAACTTGCCATCAGGGCGCTAGTAGAGGCATTCAGGAGGCCACTCGAACCTCATCGCATGGACAAGTCCTACGTAGAGTTCACCCGGGATGACATGCTAGCCACAGACCCCACCACAACTGGACTCCGTACATCATGGCCAAAATAGGGGGTTATGAGATGTGGCACTTGTTAATTGTTTAGGGAAGCTCCATAAACTTGATCCTCCCTCCACACCTTGAAACTCATGAACATACAAAAGGAGATTGATAGCTATAAATATATAACCCTAGCAAGTGCACTAGTTATCAAGTAGTATAATAATATCGTTCCCACGGGGATTTAACAAAATAAGTATTAGAATCACAGTTTTCCCTAATTATTTGGACAATCGAAATTTAGGATTGAGCAAGAACTACTGAAAATAAAACTGGAACAAAGAAAATAAAAACAAGGGTGATCACAAATCGAATATGCAAATGATGAAATCACTAGGACTTTTGGTCCACCTAACCAATGTAATGAATATTGATGGATCCGATTATCCAAGACTAATTGTTATTCCCATAAGCTGAGATTTTCACAAATCTATTTTATATTCTCTCTCGAGATATACTAAACCTACGCCCCTTTGGTAACCCTTCGATCTCTCGAGTAGAGCTCTCAAGATGGAAGTGCATTAAGTCCAAGAAAACCATTAAATTCAGATGAATCATGTATATATATCTCTATATACCATTCAATTCACACTATGAATTATTCTGTAAATTATGTGAATTCCTCTCTCAATTCATTCACATAACTCAAATCAATTAAGAGGTGGCCAAGCTCTTAATTGCATTAAGCATAATAATTCATAGACTATATTGAAATCACAATCTTGGATAAATCAAGAAGATACAAATATATTCATTAACATGGTTAGGCTTTCCACAGCCCTAGCAAGAAAACAAATCAGTTCATAATGGAAGAATTAAAACAAAGAAAGGGGAAGAAAGAACTCTTGAATTCGCCCATGGTGCTGAGATCTCCTCTTCTTGAAGTTTCTTGAATTCTTGAATCTTTCTTGAACCCTTCTTGACTGGTTGCTCCTTGCTCCTTGATTCAAGTCAGAAGTTGAATGATTGAATGATTCAGTGATCAAGTGATCCTAAAGCTGGTCTGCCCCCTCCTTTATATAGATTAAAAGGAACGGGGTGGTCTCCTACTTTCTCTTGAAGTTGATCTTTACAAGAAATAGAAAGTCCTATCTTAATTCTAATCTTACCTCTTTATCTCTTGAACTCAATCCCTTTATCACTCTAAGATTATATCAAGAATTTAGATCTAGAAGGATTCTTCTTAATTTCTTGTTCTTGGATTCGTAATAGACCTCCTCTGCGTATTGGGCTTCAGCCGCGGATTGGGCCTTCCTATGAATTTGCCCTGACTTCAGGCCCGGATTTGACTTCGATGTAGGCCGAATCTATGAAAGCCCAAAACATGAAAGTTGTGGACATTTCTCTTATCTTTCCAGTAGGTTTTGAATCAGCCCATTCGGAGTTCGGAGACGTGAGTTAGGCCCAGATCACTGAACGATGTTGAAACTGTGAAAAATCATCCGATTTGTCTTTCTTTGCTCTTGATGCCTTCTTTCATGCCCTGAACAGAAATATGAGTCCAATTAGGTGCTAATTCAGTATAAAAGGCAGAGTAATTGGGGATAAAAATATGATAAATTCTACTCTCATCAAATCCCCCACACTTAAACTTTTGCCCGTCCTCGGGCAAGACAAAACTCAAAACAAAATTAAAACAAGAACAAGCTGACTATCTACTGATTTTTAAACTCAACTCTCCTTCATCTTTCTCCACAAATATTCTAGGTTAACTATTGCAAACCGTTAAATCAACACAACCAAGTCATACACGACTCATTCATCAGTCAATCCAATTCTTGCTACTACAAAGCAGGTAGTAAACTAGAGAAAACATTTTTATCTTTTCTCTCTTTTTTTTTTTTCTTTACTTTTTTTCTCTTTGGTGGAAGTGAGTGCATTTTATGCTCCATCTCACTTTTAGGATTACTTAGTCAGTAGGTGCATTTTATGCTCCATCCTACTATTGAACTTGCTGGTTAATAGGTGCATTTTATGCTCCATCCTACTATTGAATTACTTGGTTGGTAGGTGCATTTTATGCTCCGTTCTACCAATTGAATTGCTTGGTAAAATATTTACCCTATTTACTTAAACCTGAATTTAGGACTAGCTTAACTGAAAATGGTTTCAGATTATTCACGTACCCCTTGATCGTACCTCATCACTAGGTTCACAAAAATTTTCTAGAACATTGTTTCTATTGATTTCAAAAGAATTGAGGTTTTGATTTTTTTTTTAAAGCAAATGCAGAAAACACGACCTAAATCAAATTTTAAAACACAACCTAAATTCTATCCTAAATCCTAAATCCTAAATCCCCTCCCCCACACTTAAAACTTACATTGTCCTCAATGTGAGGTTAAATGCAAAGAAAGGGTAGAAAAACTAAACTAGAAATGTAAAAAATAGAAAGAAAAAGAAAAAGCAAACTTCCCAATCATAAACTGGATCGTCTAACTCTTGTGATCGCATCTTTCGGTGTGCTCCCCTTCCATCCATCATGGGCGGGTTCAAATATGGAATAGGGGCCTGCAAAACAGAGGGTAACGGTCTCTTATTAGAAATCAGCAACATATGAACCTTACCTTGTCTTGGCTTGCACCCTTCCTGGCCAGCCTTCAAATTGTTCAAAACCTTCTTAACTTCCTCATCCAAGTTAGCTTTCGACTCTTTCAGGGTAGGGGAAAGGAAGTTTAATAGCATCTAAACTCAGTTTAGGTGTACTCCCTATGATCTTCTTTTGCAGATCGGCAACATCAGCTTCCTTATCATTCTTCTAGGTCTCACCAATTGTCTTCCCATTTCCTAAAGCTATGGCATTTACTTGCTCTCTTGCATTCTTCTCCGCATTGTTGGGCAGCCGTTCCTCGTTTCTTTCCAACAACATATGCACAATCTGCCCCACTTGAACTTCTAAGTTTTTAATCGATGCTTCATGGCTTAAGAATCTTGCTTCAGTAGCACTGATGAACTTAGAAATCATCTCCTCCAAATTACTCTTTTTTTCATGTGGGGGCAGCTGTTGTTGGAATCCCATGGGTGCCTTTTGCTGATTGTTGCTCCATGAAAAGTTTGGATGACTCCTCTACCTTGGGTTGTATGTATTGGAGTATGGGTTGAAGTTAGACCTGCCAGCATGGGAGATAAAATTAGCATTTTCATGGGAAATAAAATGACTATTTAATTGACAATCAGAATTAGTATGTCCTATTTGACCACACAAATCGCATGGGATGCTAGATGGTGTATTCATGGCTGCAATACTAAAATTATCTAGTCTCTTATTTAGGTTGGCAATTTGTGCAGATAGGGATGCAAAGGAATCAATGTGGTGTACTCCCCTCTGATTGGTTCGATCATTGCTCCACTGATAGCTGTTTGACACCATCTCTTCTACTAGGTCATAGGCTTCCTCTGGTGTTCTTCTCATGATAGTGCCACCTGCGGCTGCATCAATAATAGATCGATTAGGGGGGGTAATGCCATTATAAAAAGTCTGATTTTGATACCAAGCTGGTATTCCATGGGGATGATACTCCCTAAGAATCTCTTTAAATAAAGAAGGGTTCTTTCTATTTCAGGATCAAATCTTGCTAGTCCTTGTCTTCTAGTGTGTGTCATGCACTAATAAATCTGAACACAGCAAGAACTCGAACAAATAAAAAAAAATAATAATAATAAAAATAAATAAATAAGGAACAAAACAGAAATAAAAAGAAAAAGAATCCAAATTAACCAAGGTTAACAAGTTCCAATATTATTTTAGGATTAAATCCCTAGCAACGGCGCCAAAAATTTGATAGCTATAAATATATAACCCTAGCAAGTGCACTAGTTATCAAGTAGTATAATAATATCGTTCCCATGGGGATTTAATAAAATAAGCATTAGAATCACAGTCTTCCCTAATTATTTGGACAGTCAAAATTTAGATTTGAGGAAACAAGAACTACTGAAAATAAAGACTGGAACAAAGAAAATAAAAACAAGGGTGATCACTAATCGAATATGCAAATGATGGAATCGTTAGGACTTTAGGTCCACCTAACCAATGTAATGAATATTGATGGATCCAATTATCCAAGACTAATTGTTATTCCCATAAGCTGAGATTTTCACAAATCTATTTTTTATTCTCTCTCGAGATATACTAAACCTACGCCCATCAGGTAACCCTTCGATCTCTCGAGTAGAGCTCTCAAGATGGAAGTGCATTAAGTCCAAGAAAACCATTAAATTCAGATGAATCATGTATATATATCTCTATATACCATTCAATTCACACTATGAATTATTCTGTCAATTATGTGAATTCCTCTCTCAATTCATTCATATAACCCAAATCAATTAAGAGGTGGCCAAGCTCTTAATTGCATTAAGCACAATAATTCATAGACTATATGGAAATCACAATCTTGGATAAATCAAGAAGATAAAAATATACTCATTAACATGGTTAGGCTTTCCACAGCCCTAGCAAGAAAACAAATCAGTTCATAATGGAAGAATTAAAACAAAGAAAGGGGAAGAAAGAACTCTTAAATTCGCCCATGGTACTAAGATCTCCTCTTCTTGAAGTTTCTTAAATTCTTGAACCTTTCTTGACTGATTGCTCCTTGTTTGACACGAACCTCGACACTTCCCTTAGGTGAAGAGACCCAATTACTAAGTGTTAAGTGATTGTCTTTGGTATTCCCTTTCCCGTTTGATGCGAATCTCGACACTCGACTTAGGTGAAGAGACCCGGTTACTATGTCTAGGGTGTCCATTGACCTTTTATTCTCTCTTTTTTTTTTTTTTTTGCAAAACTGTTCAGGGTAGTCCACTGTTTCTAACAATTTGAAGAGTTTTTGTCTAATTTCTCCATCCTTCTCTTCTTATCTTGGTAGGGAAAAACTTGGGAGTATTTTCCAATTTCTAAATGGTTTTGACAATATTCAAATAAGACTAATTTTTACTCTTATCACTTGCTACCAATTTTGACAAAATTCAATATTCTTTTATCAGTTTTCTTAACTTTTTCTGTTTGGGAATCTCTTTTAATGGAAAAAATTTTAAATTTTTTAGTGAAATTTTAATTCTACTTATTTAAATGCTTACCTTCTCAATTTTTTTTCAATTTTTCTCTTTCTCTTTCCTCACCCCCCAACTTAAATGCCATTGTCCCTAATGGCATGACAAGATTGATGCACAAAGGACTTGGGCCAAAGGGAACAATCAATAAGGTTTTCCAAAGGAGTTCAAGGTTTACCACCTGGTTTCGAATCAAGAAAAGAAAAGGAACTCAAATACTAGAAGCAAAAATGCTAAAATCTACGTTGAGTTGCCTCCCAACCAATGCTAAGTTTAACTTCTTCAACCAGACACATTCACGCACTTCTTCCATCTACATTCTCTGACTCACTCTCATCTTCATACAAACAGGGCTCAGACTAGGCTAATGGTGTGTCCAGAAGCGCGTCGTTAAACACTCCAAAACTCCAGTTTAAACATTTATAATTTTTACAATTTCTCAAACAACTACTAATGTAGTAAATGGGTGAGAATGGGTCATATCCACAGGGAAGCAAGTGAAAAATTAATATATACTTAGATCCAGACAAGAGAATGCAATCGGGAATGACAGAAAATATGAAAATAAAATCTATTATTGTTGAAATTAAATGTTTTGAATTTAAACAAGACAATAAATAAAAATCTGAATTTAATAAAGTATGGGAATCAACAAAGGAAATAAAAGAAATAAATAACAAAAATGATTCAGAATTTGGATCTGGTGGCAGTAGTTGCAGATCGGCCAGACAGCTTGCAGAAACCCCTCCTGACAAGAACTAGGCGTTCGTCCTTTCTACAACCCTCGAACCCCTTGAGACACCTTAGCCTTGAATTGAATGAATTCAGATATGCAAAACAGAGAAACGAATAAGAATTAAATCTAAAAGATTGCAGAAATAAAAATAACAGAAAAGAAAATAAAGAAAAGAAAAGAATGGTTGATTAGATCCAGTGGCGGTAGTTGCAGAATGGTTGAACAGCTTGCAGGAACCCCTCATGACAAGATCTAGGCATCCTTCCATTCTATAACCCTTGAACTCCTCAAGAAACCTTAGCCTTGTTAATTGGGTGAATTGACCAACCCCTTCTATAGGGCCCCTGGGACCCTTTTTATAGAGAAGGGTGGACATAACTGGAAATAGGGAGAAAGATGGGGGCAGGAGCTAGGATTTATCAAAGTTAGGGATGCCTTAGGGTTTCTAATGGATGGCTAAGATGGTTTTGGGGTGATCTAATGGCTGAAAATGGAAGGAGAGGGCACCCAATATTATGTGATGGCTGAGATTTAGGCGCCCAGAACTGGAAGGTGTAGATTAGAACATCTAGGGTTGAAGGGTTAAAGTTAAAAGAATATGTGGTGCCCTAGATTGAATGGTTGGGAAATAGGATGGAGGGAGTGCCTGAGATTTAGTGGGGAGGATTAGCAGAATAGGTGGCACTCTAGGGTTTAGAAGCTACAATGGAGAGCTCTCAAATGGATGGTGGAGATTAGAAGGAGTGGATGATGGAGTCTTCACATCTGGGGTGACTAGGGTTAGCTATGGAGGAAAAGATTAGGTTAAAAAGGCTCCATAGGGTTTGCTAATGAGAGGGGAGCGTGGTAATTCATTAGGATGGGCGCCAACTGGGTTTCGAAGATAGGAGGCGTCCTCTTGTTCTTAGTTCTTTACGAAAACACCCCTCTCTCAGTTGGACTTCACACCAGCTTCCCAAAAATTGCACTTCAGCCATGAAAACTTCCCAATTTTCTACATAATTTGCACAAAGACCCTCAGAGGTCATATAATTGATTTTAACTAGTAAAAGAGTGCACTTTGACTACTCTAAGGCTGAAATTACCCCTGAATTGATACCCTTAAGGCATGAAAATGCAGGGTTATCACAACCCTGAACTTAACCATTGCTAGCCCCTTAGTAACGCAGCCTTAAAATTACATTGACTATATAGATCTTTCCCATCTCAAGATGCTCCTTGATAGAATTAGTCAAGCATCCTGATTCTAGCATTTTCAAACTCTGTATAGATCGGTATTGGTTTTTAGGGGGTAAAACTGTCTTGTTTTGAATATTGCAGAAACTTGGATTAAAAAATAGTATTTACCCTTTCATTTGCAAACTGTCTTGATAAGATGAGATTGATTTTAAAATCAGATAGGTATTTTTCTTATTATTAATGATAGTGGATTTCTACCCCTAAACTTATTTCTATTGTTACCTTTCACCATTTGACGAGAATCTCGACACTTAACTTAGGTGAGGAGATCTAGTTACTAAGTGTTAGGTGTCTTTGGCATTCCCTTTTCCATTTGACGCGAATCTCGACACTTGACTTAGGTGAAGTGCCCTGATTACTAAGTCTAGTGTATCCATTGACTACATTGTTCAGGGTAGTTTACTGTCTCTTAACAATTTGAAGAATTTTGTATAATTTCTCAATCTTTCTCTTTCTATCTTGACAAGGGCAAACTTGGGTGTATTTTTCAATTTCCTAACGGTTTTGACAATATTCAAACAAGGCCAATTTTGACTCCTATCACTTGCTACCAATTTCTATAGAATTCAATATAGCGAGGTACTTTTTGAGCTCGTCAAATGCGAGCTAGCACTCTTTGGTCCATTCAAAACCTTTGCTCTTAATTGCCTTAAAGAAAGGCAGGCAGCGATCTGCCGACTTGGACATGAAGAGGCTCAGAGCAGCTATTCGGCCATTCAGCCTCTAAACCTCCTTTAGTTTTCGGGGTGGTCTCATGTCTAGGATGACCTTTATTTTATCCGGGTTGGCCTCAATGCCGCACTGGTTAACGATGTAGCCCAGGAATTTACCCAAGGTAACACTGAAGACAGACTTATTGGGGTTCAATTTCATGTTAAATTTACGCAAAATTTCGAAAATTGAATGCAAGTCTTGTATTAAATCATGCGAAAATTGGGTCTTGATGACCATGTCATCTACATAGCATTCTATTTTTCTACCAATCAATGGCTCAAACAATTTATTCACAAGTCGCTAGAAGGTTGCACCAGCATTTTTCAACCCAAAGGGCATGACCTTGTAACAGTACAGGCCGAGCTCGGTTATAAAGGCAGTCTTTTCTTCATCAGCTGGGTCCATCCTTATCTGGTTGTAGCCCGAATAGGCGTCTAGGAAGCTCAACAACTCATGCCCTAAGGTCGCATCCACCAGATGGTCGATCCTGGGGAGTGGGAAGTAGTCCTTTGGGAAAGCTCGATTCAGGTGGGTGTAGTCGACGCACATGCGCCATTTACCATTTGCCTTTTTTACCAGAACGGGGTTGGCCACCAGCTCAGGTAGTGGACTTCCCTTATAAAGTTGGCTGCAAGGAGCTTCTTGACCTCCTCGTCGACTGCCCTCCATCGCTCTGGGGCTAAGTTGCGTTTCTTCTGTCTAACGGGCCTAACTATAGGATCAATATTAAGCTTGTGAGTTATGATGCTGGGGTCTGTATCGGGCATCTCTACCGCGGACCATGCAAAAACATCTAAATTTTCAAGTAAGAAGCGTACCAAATGAGATCGCAGGGGCTCCTCTATGGAAGCACTAATCTAAAGTGTATGAGCCGGATCCTCTGCCGATGCCGGGATGGAGACAATATCTTCTGTGGGTGCAGCTCGCTCCTTGCACTGCTCCGTAGGTCGCTCTAGCTCAAGGTCGTCAGCCACCTTGGCTTTCCCTTTGAGGGTGGTGACGTAACACTTGCGAGACTCAAGCTGGTCACCTCGTGCTATCCCGATTCCGAAGTCCGTGGGGAACTTCATCACCAAGAAGTAAGTGGAGACCACTGCACATAGGGCATGAGTGATCGGCCGACCTACTATGGCATTGTATGGGGAGGGGGTTGCAACCACTAAGAAGTCATGGTTGAGCCTCACAATGCTAGGCCAGGTGCTGACGTGCATAGGTACTGTAATCCTTCCCAGGGGCCTGACTTCCTCTCCGCTGAAGCCTACCAAGGGAGTGTTCATGGGCTTCAGGTTGCTTTCTTGGAGCTGGAGCTAGTCGAATGTTGTTTTGAAGAGGATATCTGTCGAGCTGCTGGAGTCGACGAGGACACGCCTGACTTGAAAGTCATTAATCTTTATATTTATGATGAGCGTGTCATCATGGGAGTAGTGGACCCCACGTGCATCGTTCTCCATGAAAAAGATCGAATCTTCCGTCCTTAGCCGCTTCAGTGGATTCTGTTCTTCCCTGGAAGCCTCACAAGATGATGTCCGAGCTGCAGCTATGGTATAGCCCGTGACAATCGAACCTCCAATGATTACATGGATGGTCCCCCGAACTGTGTTAGACAGTTGTATGCCCTTAGCTTCAATCAGAAATATGTACATTATGAATTTATTGTAAATGAATAAAGTACACATTTGATTCATGTTCCTGTGGTGTGTTTCTGTGTAATACCCTTAAACTGGACACTTAATGAGACTTGTGTTAGTTTAGAATGTTCACAGCCATTGGATAAGTCTGGGAGATTTATCCTGCCAAGGCAGACACTGGTGTGCTGCCAACTGTTGGGGTGACTTGTCTCAGCTACCAGGGTGAGACCCGAAGCACATGTAGTGTAGGATTAATATAACCTTTGAACCAGACCAAATTTCCAGTATTGCCCTGGACCTTGGAGATAGATGGGCAAAACTGGAAAGTTACACCTGACCCCTAGACTCGATTATGATGCTACACTAGGTGTCGGATTGGGCTGTCTTTGATGTACCAATCAGTGAGATCCTTAGCGGGGGTCAAAACCTAGGTATGTTGGGATAGTCCGAGAATTCATCTGAGTGGGTGATCATAATGACAGGATCAGCCTCTTTGTCGGACAAGGGTAATGATCTCACTCTGATGGAAACAAAGACTGCCGGCAGCCGATTTCAATTGTTGTGATTTTGTTTTGCAAAATATATAAAGATATATATATATATATATATGTTATGGTTTTGAAATGATTTGCAAAAGGTTTTAAGTCCTGGGATCCATATAAGTAGAGAGTGCAACACTGTTCCTTGCAACCGAGGGAGAGGTCCTCTTGTGTCGGGCAGTGTATGATCATTATGGGCTGAGAGGTTAAGTGTAAGACCATTGAAGATAATACCTGATGGGCTAATCTTGCATCTGCCCACAGTCCCTGGGTGTTACAAGGTGGCTTGGCCTAGGGACCACTTAGGGTAAGTGTTGGGCCCATTGAGCCCATAAGATGGGTTTTAGGGGGTGCACTATCCATAACAGTGTATTCGGCCAGGCCTTGTGGCAAAGGCTGGGCTGAACCCATGTGGCTGATGTGTAGATCAATGTTTGGGTCCCCTGCCATACAAGGAAGCCCAACTAGGCAGCAGTTTGGAAGGCTAAGTGAGTACATAACCTTAAATGGGCCTTAAGCCCATTTCGAACTGGGCTGATTTGATCAGTCAATTAAAGGGGGCGAATTCTGAGATGGATCAGCTAATAGGATTGGGCCTAGACCCTATCAACTTAGAGAGTCCAAGATCTAAATAAGATTTAGATCTGGAAGCCTCCTAATTAGATTAGGAGATGGCTGATCTGATCTGCAGATAAGATAAGGGTTCTCCCTTATCACTTAAAGGGACTTCTAATCCAAATATAATTTGGATCAGCAGCTCCTAATAGGATTAGGAGCTGATCCCTTTAAATCTATAAAAGGAGGAGGAGGCGGCAGCCTTTAGACATGCAACCTAAGACTCTTGTCTTCAGAGCTGAAATCATAGAAGAGAGATTTCTGCAACCTCTGCAAAATCTCTCTTGCCGCCTCCTTCCTGCCACCGCCATTACCTTCAGTTTGATCTCCAGTTCTTGGGAGAATTCAAGATCTGATCTTGATACCAATCTTTTGGGAAAAGATTGATTGGAGCTGTACTCACAAGCCGTCCAGTTGATTCTTGCGAAGGGTCAAGTTCTATTGAAGAACATTGCTGATTCTGCTCCATCCTGCACTACATCTTCAGTGGGAGCAGTCTTTGGATCCTTCCTTGGGCGTGAACACCTCCATTGGGAGATACTAATTCTCCGTATTAGGTACATCCTCCCTCCTACTCCTTTCGGTTCATATCTGGTTTGGTTCATGGTTCAAGATTGATCCTTGAAAAATATGTTTTCCTAAAATAGGGAATTTGATTCCCAGCAAAGATGGGAGAAATTTTTGAAATTCGCCCAGTCCTTTCCACAAGACTTGGGTGTCCATATGATGGATATCCCATCCCTTCAAACTGGTCTCTCTTCCGAGGGCTGCCTCTGCGGTTTCCCTACCTGCCTGCTGGATTCGGGAGCATCTCTTTTCTGCTCCCCCTGCCGACCTGGTTGACTATTATTATTATTTTGTACAAAATTTTTCAAGTATCAGCGACGGATGAGCTCCTCTATCTCGTCACAGAGGTTTTTACAATTTTTGGTGCTATGACCGTGGTCTTTATGGAAACTACAATACAAATTTTTATTTCTTACACTAGGATCACGGGGCGTCCTTGATTGCCATAAGGATCTCGGCCCTCTTCGCGTTCAGGGGCGTGTAGTCCGACCAATGGAAGCCAACCACTGCCCAAGACTGTAGCGTTTCCCGAACTTTGGGATCCAAGTCAACACCTGAATCCTGGATGACGGCCCTCCAGTGAGTTGGGAAGGGCCACCCTTCGGGGTTGCGAACTACAAAATAGTCCTGCTTCCAGGTTGGGATCCTATTCGGCAGCTCATGCAGGAGCTTGAAGCCGGGATGGGGAGAAAAATAATAGGAACACCTTTTTGGAGGCGCTCCAAGGGAAGCATTTTTTATGGAAAGGATGGTGGAGAAGATGTCGAGGTTAAGAGGAAGATAGTATTCATAAAATAAAGAAATTGTCCCAACTACATTTCGGATTAAGTTGGGGTGAAGCTGGTCTATAGTAGCATTAAAATGGTTTAAAACCTCCACTGTTAGAGGATGCAGAGGAAGACGGAGGCCAGCGATGAGCTGCTCCTGGAAGATCACGTTCTCATCGTGGCCGTGTTCCCAAGGGTAGTCACCAGATGGGAGACTATAGATGAGGTTTCTAGGAAGGTTAAATTGAAGGACCAAGGTCCCGAGTCTCTCCATTGACATGGAGGAAGAACCCAAGCTATCTGGCTCCCTGCCCCGGGAGGTGGAAGCCGTCACACCGGAGGCCTCCCAAGCCTCTGGAGCTTGCCCCCAAACTCCCCCTGAGCTTGAGGGGGCGTCATATTGGTTGCCGCCCCATGGAAAGACGTTGTACGAATGCCCAAACATACTGACAAAGTGATAAGACTCACCAGGGAAGAGATGAACTGATAAGACGGTGTGAATAGGAGAAGAGCTCGAGCAGCTAAATGAAGGAGCGACCTTAGAATCCGAAGGCAAGGAAAGTTGGCGTGAAGGAAATGAGGCCTGGGGCCCTCCTATTTATAGCCACTGTGCCCACTAACCGACGGCTCAGATTGAGGCGAATCTGACGGTTTGTAGTCAAGCTGACCACACGTCTTCTGAAACCGAAATGTGACTAGCTACACGTCTTCCATGATTAAGCTAATGCCGACTGCACGACTTCCGGAGGTGAGAGCCATTTTGGTGCACTTTTTGGCGTTCAAAAATTCTAGAAGTCGCCTGACATCCGCATGTGTATTTAATGCGATTGGTCAATCAAGTTTGAGTTTCAGGTCAAATCCACCCGTCACACTTAATGAACTCCTCGCGCCAAAGTGGAATCCTTAGCTCGAGGAGTGGGGGGCAATTGATGGAGGGTAATTTGACCCGACCTCCTAAGAAGGCGACACGTGGATATGACTCAGCATAAGCAACAACTCAGCATGACAGCCTATCTACGACTGAGTAGCGAGTTTGTTAAGGTCCTCGCAGGACAGCTCGCTACATTACAGCTCACCACGGAATGAGCTCGCTACAGCGCGAGCTCATGGACCCTGGTATGTGGAAAGGGAATACTCCAAAACAAGTCTATCCCAGCTCGCAAGCTGAGAGAACCAGCTCGCTCCATACTTAGGCAAGAAGACTGCCCCAAAGGCAACCTCAGGCAGAATCACCTCGGGACACATCTAGGAGCTCGTTGCAAGGCAGCTCGCTATGGGATAGCTCGCTACAAAATAGCTTGCTGTTAAGCAACGCGGCGTTCTCAGGAAGCTTCTTATTTGACGAGACCGTACCCGTCAAACCGCATCACGTCTCCCGATTGATGGTTCAGTCCCTGCCAACCCAGCAGACTGCACCCACGTCTCTCGATAGGTGGTGGCGTGTCTGTCCTTTCCGGGTCATGTCTCTCATCCAATTGGGCAGTACTCTGCAACAGTTACCTGCGCAGCCCTGGCAAATAACGGCTACGATAGAGAGCCAATGGCGGTTATGCCCGATTTGACAAGAACATCTGCATTTAAAGGCCCCAGGGTCGAAGGGGTGAAGGTGTCTTGTATCTTGAATTGACCTTGAATTTACTGATCTAGCGCTATCTGCACTCTTAACTCTCTTTGCATCCTTTACAACTCTCTCGAGTGTTCTAACTTAAGCATCGGAGTATTCCCACTAGGCGACCTCCCCGAAAATCCTTCACCTTCTTCTTCTCAGGTACCGTCCGTCGCCAGCTAGGATCCAAGCATCCGCTAGCTAGGAGTGTCCGACTCATGCTGCATCAGACTCATTATTCTTATATTTTGATTTAGGGCACTAATGGAGGTGTTAAGTGTAAAATGGAGCTAATTGGACAATTCTGGACAGTTTCGGCATTGCTTCGTAATCTGGGAATAACTCTCTCATCCGAGATCTGATTGAGATGATTCAAGATGCTTTGGAACTAAAAGGAAACGTTCTACAACTTTAATGTTTTGAGTTTTGAGAGATACTGACTGTATCGAAGTCGAAATTGGGCTCGAAATAGCTGCACCTCCATTGTTGACGTGCTGGAAACGTTTCTTAGCCCACAAGTTTTCTTATGCGGGAATCACCACTCTCTTAGTTACATTAGGACTTTATTTTATCTTATTTTTAATCTTTCTCTAGATAAGTTAGAATTGGAGACTGTTACCTAGAGAGAAACTTTAGGAGATTTTGTAGGCTTCTCTTGGGGAATGGGAAGTATAGAGAAAAGAAAAGAAGAGAAGGAAAACAATCAGACCTGGGCGGACGTACCTCCCTCTCTTCTTCTCTAATTCTTCCTTGAGTTTTCATCATGACCATGCATGGCTAAACCTTGATACTTGGTCGAAGGAAACGGAAGCCTCAAAAACATCAAAACTGTGAGATCTAATTTAAGTTTTATTATTTAATTTATGCTTTGATTATCGAATGTTCTTCTATGCTTGTGTTCATGATTGTTTCGTCTAATCGCTAGGAGGCCCTACTTGTTTATTATTCATTGCAATCTACTGCTACATTAGATTAGATCCATAATTGTTTGATCCCTCTAATCTGAGAAGCAACTAGGATTTAATGATTTGCTGCGTCAGAAATTGCTAGATCTTAGGAAGAACGCTCGACTAAATTAAATGCAACCGCTTATGCTTGTGTTGTTTAGCTTCATTGATCTCCAATTCTTAAGGCTACTACTGGATTAAATCTTTAACACTTGTTTCGGGTTATTTAGTAGTAAGGGTTAAGTAGATCGCTTGTTTTCTAATTAACTACAACTAAGCAGAGATAGGAAAATAGTTCCAACGGTGAATATTCAAGGTGTGTATTGATATATTTTTGCATCGATGATCAGTGGTGAAATTCTGATGGTGGATGTTGACTTAGACCAAGATTTGTTCTTTTGATTAATTTTAATATTTCAAATTCAATTATTCCTTATTTGTTTTACTTTTATTTGTTTTCGTTATACTCAAAACACCCCCCTCCTTGTTCACGTAGCATAAAATAGGCTAGATACTCTCAGTGGGAACGATCCTTACTCGCACTACTACATGTATTTGTAGGAGTATAGGTTTTATTTTTGGGTGCCTGTGATAGCATACCACTTGTCCTTCTTAATCTGTTCTTCAGCCCTCTACAACATATTGTTGAGTTCCTGAAGGCTAACCTTTAACTTGTTCATGTTATAATTCATTGCAAATTGATTAAAGGAGGGACGCAAAGAGTTTAGGATGGCATTAGTCTTGGTTTCATCATCGAGTTGGGATCCAAGTGCCTTCAGTTCATTTATTTATCCCATCATCCGCATGATGTGGTCATGAACCGACTGGCTCTCGGTCATCTGCATGCTCACCAACAACTTGAGTACCTTATGATGGGTAGAATGATTTTGCTCCTCGTACATAGTATTTAGACTATCTAGAATGTCTTTACAGACTTTGATCTTATTGAATTGTCTCTTGATAGCATTATTTGAAGATGCTACAACGTAACACCAGGCAAGAGAATTTTTTTCTTTCCATTCTTGATACTCTCTCCTATGAGCCTTAGAAGCCCTCTCACTCGGACGTTCCGGAGCTGGGTTCTTGGAAACCTTGTCCATTTTCTTGGATGTAAGGACCAGATTAAGGTTATGGTACCAGTCAACATTGTTGGGTTCCTTAAGTTTGTTGTCATCCAACAGTTTGGTGAATTGTCCGTGTGCCATTCTAATAAAAGGCAACAGATATTAGTCCACAACCTAAATTTGTTACATGCTATCTTACATAGAATGGTCTTTTATCTATGTTCCATCTCCATTTATTCATATCTGAGATTTCCCTCCTATCTTAGTGATGAGGATGCGGTGTTTGTCCATGGAAATGTGGGAAATCACATAGGTACATGGAGCCAACTGTTTCAGCTACAAAACCCCACCACTTTCTATGAAGGATCAAGTATCCACCCACCCAATGAGCTTTCCCTTTGGCTTCCATCAAACTAGGTTCATTTCCGTTTTAGGTTAAACCTTTCTATCTGGTAAGTGCTGACCCATCATATCATGGACCCCAAGGTACTGTGAAAGAGTCTCCAATTTTAGGATAGGCCTCTCCCACCTTGGTCTATGGTGTCCCTATCATCTCATGAAGCAATCCAATCGACTGGACTAGCAAAATGGATAGGCCAATTTTATTGTGCATCTCTACCCACCGATTCAGCTTGCCTTCATGCTAATGATGGAAGGCCTTTAGAGAATTCATAATATGATATTCCCTATCTCTTGCACTTAAATTAATCTAGAGGGAACAAGAAAAATAGTCCCTAGGTCTAGTTTAGGTCATACAAAAGTGGCTCCCACTGACTTTCATAAAGTCAAATTTGAAAGGGCCCAAAACGGGCTAGGGTTCAATAGGTTCCTCTTGGGGAGGAAGCTGATCAGGGAGCCCATTAAGAAGGGAGATCATCCAATGATCTATGGGCATCATGGCAATGGTGTGCATTCAGCCATGATGTTCGCATAGTGCCACATACGATTAAACATGGGCCAAGTACTTATGGCTCATGAATGAATCACATTCAGTACATCACAAGCATTCACATAAACACAAATTGATCCAATCAATTAAAAGGCTTGTAATACCCTAATTAATTTATGTTAACACACAATCAGCCCATTAAAGGCCCATTAATTATCCAATAAAATCATCTAGGTATATGGGTTAAACTGTAAAAAGGAGTTCGGCCCACATAGCATATGGGTTGATGCTGCTTTAACTTAACATAAATTAGGTTTTTCAAGGGAGGGCCGAATTCTTCCATGTGATAGGCATCAAACACTTGGCCCATAACCAAATTTGAGCCACTAAAAACGTGACCCATGGGGCTGAGATCAGACCCCATCAAACCATTGGTTTGGTCCAACCAATTTGGACCAAACTAGGTCCGTTCGGCCTAGGGTTTGGTGTCCAAAACATGCAACAATTCATGAAAATTCGATCTGAAACTGTTAACAGCTGAAAACCGGTTCGAATCTGATTCGGACAAACTGCAAACATGCAAGAAAACTGGTTAATCGCAGATTGCAGATTTTTCTACAAAAATCTCCTTCTCTGTGCGATCTATCATGTCTTCCAATGTAAAAAAATAGAAAAACCCTAATTTTCTATTAATTACATCAGAATAAATCCTAATACATTTTTTCTAAAAAGGAAAAAAAAATATTTACAAACCAATGATCACATAAATAATTCGGGTGTGCAGATCTTGGTGCCAAATAAAGAATTCGATCTCCATCACACAAACAGCCCAAAAACCCAAGAAAAAAAGTAATAGAACAATTCTAAAATTATATCAGAATATAATAAAAATAATTTCAGATCAAATCGCCCAAAATCTGAGAACCAATTTCTCAGAAAATTGCTAATTGCACAAATCGGGTATAACAATTCTACCGATTTGGGTTATGTTTCAGATCTAGTTTATTTCGGTTCAAGAATAAACTTGGCTCTGATACCAATGTAGAATGGAGAAATCCATCATATGGATGGCCGAACCATGCTAGATGGCTAGGCAAAATTTCAAGAAATTTCTTTCACCCTTTTGGAAATCATATTCCCAGTTTTAGAAAACTACATTTTTCAATGATCGTTCATGCATCAAAACCAGACCAGATTTGAAAGCAAAGAAAGGGAGAAGAATACCTGATACAAATTCAACAAATGTAGCACCTAAAGTGGTAGTTCAAGCCCAAAGACAATACCAAAACCAACTTCCATAGAAGATGGTGCAGCTTGAATTGAAGTCGGTTCAACAACACAGTTTTTCAGCAAAAACTACAATCCAACAACTTGGATCGAGCAAGGGAGGTGAGCACGAATTGGATCTGATATTTTCTTGCAAAAATAAGAAATTAGAACTGAACTTTATCAGTTCAAGAACTAGAGGTCGAACTAGGGTTTCTAGGTGGCAAGAGCAGGAAGAGAGAACTGAGAGCAGATTGATAACTAAAGCAGTTCGCCCTCCTCCTTTTATAAGCCTTAAGCATCATCACAACTAATCGAATTAGGACATTCCTAATCCAAATAATTATTTGGATTTGGACTCTCTAAGTGGATAAGACTTATCCTCTTATCCTAATGGCTGATCCAGACCCATATTCGCCCATGTCACATGACTACTTAAGCTGTCATGTGACCACTTGATTAATCTAATTAATCATGGGCTTTAGGCCCATTAAGTAAGTGGCTCATGTCCCTAAATAGTTGCTGGCCCATTTGGTTCTCTTTCTATGGCGTGGGACCCCAACAATGACCTCACATAAGCCCATATGGGTTCGGTCCTGCTTTTGTGAAAAAAACTTGGCTGAATTCACGGTTAAGTGCAGTGAACCCCTAAGTCCAATATGGGTTCTTAATGAGCCTAACATTTACACTAAATGATCATTGAGTCCAACCATCCTATGAAAGCCCAAGGACAATGGGCTTAGGTGAGATATAGACCGTCAAGTAAAACAGCCCTAAATGGACTATTACACTTAACCTCTCAGCCCTTAACGATCAACCACTACCTGACAGGGAAGGACCTCTCCCCTAGCTGTGAGGTGCAGTGTTGGACTCTGCTTGGATGGGTCCTAGGAATTAAAACCTTTTGCAAACATTTTCCTTAAAATATAACATATATATTATCATATAAATATATTTTGCAAAACAAATCTCAAACACAATTGAAATAGACTACTGGCAGTATTGGTTTCCATCAGAGAGAGTGTACTCTCAATCATTCACTTAGTCCGATAAAGGGGCTGATTCTGTCACTACGATCACCCACTCGAGTGAATTCTCAAACTGCCCCAACATACCTAGGATTTGGCCCCCGAAGGATCTCACTGATTGAAATATCAAAAACAGCCCTGAAGGGATGGGAGATTCATCATATGGATG
The DNA here is from genome assembly GCF_055504915.1 of Nelumbo nucifera. NCBI lineage: Eukaryota > Viridiplantae > Streptophyta > Magnoliopsida > Proteales > Nelumbonaceae > Nelumbo > Nelumbo nucifera. Next base: position 37,229,027 of record NC_142656.1, on the reverse strand, counting down.
GCCGAATCATGCATGGTGGCTGGGCAAAATTTCAAAAATTTCTTTCTCCCATCCGGTAATACTATTCCTTGATTTAGAAAAAATGCATTTTTAAAGGTTCGTTCTGGAAACAAACCAGACCAAATCTGAAACCAAGATTAGGGAGAGGAATACTTGATCTGGAATCCACGCAAAAAGCTCCTCCCAATGTAGGTGTTCACGCCCAAAGAGGGTACCAAATCCTTCCTCCTCTAAAGATGACACAGCTTAGGGTGAGGCAGGATCAGCAAGAACCTCAAATTCTTCTAGAAGAATCGAATAGGGTAGTGAGCACAACTTCAAGATTGTTTCTTCCACCAAGAAACAATATCAAGATCCAATCTTGATCACTCCAGGAGGAGGAGATCGAACAGGGTGAGGCGGCAAAAGCAGAGAGAGAGAAAGAACTAGAAGCAGAAAGCAGTAAAACTGTGTATATCTTTTTCAGTTCACCCTCCTCTTTATATATAACTCTTAAAGAGTCAATCTACTAATCTGAAAAGGAGTTTCTTGATCCAAATCTTTATTTGGATCTGGACTCTTTAAGTGATAAGGCTTATCCCTTATCTTATCTGCAGATCAGGATTAGCTTTTCCTAATCTAATTACAAGTTTCCTAATCCAAATCTTTATTTGGATCTGGACTCTTTTAGTGGATAAGAGTTATCCTCTTATCCTTATATGCTAATCCATACCCAGATTCACCCTCTATTTATTAATCCAATTAATCTAGTTCGAAATGGGCTTTGGGCCCATTAGGTTTTCAGGCTCACTTCCTTTTAATACTGGCTAGCTTGGCTCTCTTTGTATGGCGTGGGACCCTATCATTGATCTCCACATCAGCCAAATGGGTTCAGCCTAGCCTCTGTTTCAAGGCCTGGCCGAATTCACTGCTGAATATAGTGAACCCCTGAGTCCATCAGTATGGGCTCTTAATGGGCCCAACATTTACACTAAATGGTCCATGGGTCCAGCCATCTTATGTAGGCTCAAGGAATGTGTGTAGATGTGAGATTAGTCCATCGAGTTTATTATCCCTAAATGGTGTTACCCTTAACCTCTCATCCCTTAATGATCAAACATTGCCTGACAAGAGAGGACATCTCCCTCAGCTGCAAGGTACAGTGATGCACTCCCTAGTCACATGGATCCCGGGAATTAAAACCTTTTGCAAACATTTTGTGAAACCGTAATATATATGTATATCTCTATATTAATATATTTTGCAAAACAAATTTCAATAAGTTTAAAATCAACTGTCGGTAGTTTACATTTCCATCAGAGAGAGTTTTTTCCCTGATCATTCACTTTGTCCGACCAAGGGGCTGATCCTATCACTATGATCACCCACTCAGGTGAATTCTCGGACTGTCTCAACATACCCATGTTTTGACCCCCTCTAAGGATCACACTGATTGGCATATCAAGGATAGCCCAATCCAACACCTAGTGCAGTACCATAATCGAGTATAGGGTTCAAGTGTCACATTCTTGTTTTGCATATCTGTCTCCAAGGTTTAGGGTAATATTGGAATTTAGTCCAGTTCAGGGTTTCAAGAGAACCCACACTACATGTACCTCAGGTCTCACCCTGGCAGCTGAGACAAGCCACCCCAACCATCTTGGCAGCACATCAATGTCATCCATGGCAGGATAAATCTCCCCAGATCTATCCAATGGCTATGAAGATTCTAAACTAACACTAGTCGCATAAGTGTCCAGTTTAAGGGTATTACATAGAAACACACCAATATAAAATGAATCAATTATGCACTTTATTCATTTACAATAAATGACAATAAGTACATTGATCCGATTAGAGCTAAGGGCATACACTGTCTAACATGCCCAATCCAACACCCAGTGCAGTACCATAATAATCGAATATAGGGGTTAGGTGTAACTTTCCAGTTTTGCCCACTAGTCTCCAAGGTCGAGGGCATAACTAGAAATTGGTTCGGGTTTAGTGTTTCAAAGAAACACACATTGCTTGTGCTTCGGGTCCAACCCTAACAACTAAGACAAGCTGCCCCAACCTTCTTGGCAGCACATCAGTATTAGCCTTAGCAGGATAAACTTCCCCAAGTCAATCCAACAGCTGAGAACATTCTAAACTAATACAAGTCTCATAAGTGTCCAGTTTAAGGGTAATTACACAGAAACACACCAATTATAACATGAACCAATTATGTACTTTTGTTCATTTACAATAAATGGAGATGTACATCAATCTGATTGGATCTAAGGGCATACACTATCTAATAGGAGCAAGGGCCCAAATTGAATCGGTAGAATTATCTTTGGGGGCTCTTCGAGTAAAAGAGGGAGCTCAGTTAGATAAGAGTAGGTTTAAGAGGAAAGAGAGATCAGAGGGGAAGGGAGATGAAAAAATAAGAGGGTTGGAGCTGAGAGAAGAAAGGGAGACACGAGAGAGGCCGAGTAAATAGAAGGAGAGTGTCTTGAGAGTGCCAAGGAGAGGTCATCTTCCAGCAATAGCCACTACAATGTCTTTGTAAGACCACCAAACAATCTAGTCATTGACACCTTAGAATCCTTTAAGGTGAGGCTACACCTTATCTTTTTTGTAGTTTCGCTCATTAAGTTTTAGTGTTTTTTTTTTTAATTTTTCTCAAGACAAGAGTGCTTGCTTCTTCTTGCAATTGAAGGAAGCAGTTCGAGGGCTCTCTCCCTTTTCTAATTGATTAACCAAATATGATTTGTGGTGGTTCTGATAGAAAAGGGGTGGGATGTAGTCTCATCCTTTTGCTTAGACCCCGACTCCTTAAAGGGAATTGAATGGGAAGGGAGAGATGCTCGGTTATAGATGTTCCCTTCCATTGCACGTGGAAGACAAATTTCTTGTTCTATAGCATTCTTCTCATCTGATTTATAGGAATGAAAATAATATTTGCATTGATCAGAGAGAGGGGTGCCTAACCCCTTCCCTCTCTTTCTCTCTCTTAGCTTAACTATATCTACAATTACAAGGTCCATCTGATTGGTATCGGATTGTGTCTGATCTAATGGTTGAGGTGTAAGTGGGGATCGATTGGGGCCATCGTATTGGTATCGGATAGGTTTAACGGTGGATCTAAGAGCTTTTGGGTTTTGGGTGTTTTAGAGAGGATCAAAAGGGTCTAATCAGGAATTTGGGGCAAATTGGGGTTTAGGCGGCGAACCGAGCAAAAATTGGGTGCTGACACTAGACTTACATAAGCACATCCTACACCTAGGATTCTACTTGCCCACAATGTTGGAAGATACGTAGAGGCATGTATGGCGGTGCCACAATTGCCTAGTACATGCCGAAAGGATACATTGACTAGCTAATGACCTTCATCCCATCATCACACCATGGCCTTTCCACACCTGGGGGTAGATCTAATACTCAAAATACACCCACCTTCTCAGGGATACTGTTTCATCATAGTGGCCATAGACTATTTCACCAAATGGGTAGAGGCCATACTCTAAGAAGAATCTATGCAAAAAACATCGCAAATTTCCTTAGGCAGCACATAGTCCACTAATTCGGGGTCCCAATGAGAATTTTGATAGATAATGGGTTATCCATAAAGAATCATGAAGTTTGGGACTTGTTGGGGTAGTATGGGACAAGACTAGGCACATCTACAACCTATTGCACGTAGGGGAACGGGAAAGTAGAGGAAACAAATAAAACCTTGTTGAAGATGTTGAGTAAGATGGTAGTAGAAAACTAGAAAGACTGGTCAGAAAAATTGTTTGAAACATTTAGGGCTTGTCACACAATAGTTAGGAAGAGCACACAAGCAACTCCCTACCGGTGGAGATACAGACAGTGTCTGCCCGAGTAGCCTACATAATGGGAAAGCAATTTTCGAACAAAGGATATGGACCATCTGCTCAAAGACAAACTAGAATGCATAGAGGAGGAAAGAGAGAAGTCATTGTAGAAACATATCAAATATAAATAGATCATGGCCTCCAACTTCAACAAGCTAGAGAAGCTCAAAAAATTCAAAGAGGGTGACAAGGTACTTAAAACAGAACTCCACATCATACAGGGTAAATTCGTTGGGAAATTTGCACCTGACTGAGTTAGACCATACATAACCAAAGAATCTCACCCAACTGGATACTACGTACTCAAGATTGTAGACACAAATGAACAAGATGAGGCTATGAGTGGTCATTGGTTGAAACCATATCATGACTAGTGATGTAAATTGTAACACTGAAATCTTGAGAAAAGCATGTTATATATCTCCTATACACAAAACAGAGCATGTTGTGATTATTTTATTGACTATACAATTTTGAAAGAAAAGTTTGTCATATGTCTTTTGTATATAAACAACATGTTGTACTCAAATTAGAGCATGTTAGGAATCCTTTCTATACATTCTTATTCTTGAATAAAAGCATCTCATATTTTCGACCACATAATTCATGGTGTGAATTGAATGGTATATAGGGATATATACACATGATTCATCTGAATATATGAGTTTTTCTTGCACTTAATGCATTCCTATCATCTAAATATATGGTTAGGTGGACCAATGGTCCTAGCGATTTCACTCATTGCATATTTGGTTATTGATTGCCATTACTTTTATTTTCTTTTTCTATTTTTATTTTCAGTAGTTCTTACTCTTAAATCTGAATTTTGATTGTCCAAACAATTAGGGAAGACTATAGTTCTAATACTTATTTTGTAGAATCCCCGTGGGAACGATATTTTTATACTACTTGATAACTAGTGCACTTGGTAGGATTATAATTATAGTTATCATGTTTTTGGCGCCGTTGTCAGGGAAGTATCCTTGCTAGGGTTATAATTATAGCTATCAACTGGTTAACCTTGGTTAATTTGGATTTTTTTTCTTCTTTCTTTATTTAAAGAGATGCTTGGGAAGTATCCTCACCATGGAATACTAGTTTGGCATCAAATTCAAACTTTTTATAATGGTATTACTCCATCCTATCGCTCCATTATTGATGCAGCTGCAAGTAGTACAATCATGAGAAAAACACTAGAGGAAGATTATGATCTAGTGGAAGAGGTGGTGTCGAATAGCTACCAGTGGAGTAATGATCGAACTGATCAAAGGGGAGTACACCACATCGATTCCCTTGTAGCCATATCTGCTCAACTTGCTGGGCTGAATAAAAAATTTGATACTTTTAATATCGCAGCAATGAATACATCATCTAGCATCCCATGCCATTTTTGTGGTCAAATAGGACATACTAATTCTGATTGTCCATTAGGTAATGCTTTTACTTCACATGAGAATGCTAATTTTATCTTTCATACTGGCAGGCCAAATTTCAACCCCTACTCAAACACATACAACCCAGGGTGGAGGAATCATCCAAATTTTTCATGGAACAACAACCAACAAAAAGCACCCATGGGATTCCAACAACAGCCACCCCCACAAGAAAAGAAGGGTAATTTAGAAGAAATGATCTCTAAGTTCATTAATGCTACTGAAGCAAAGCTCCAATAACATGATAAAAGATTCTCAAATCAAGAGGCAGCTATTAAGAACTTAGAAGTTCAAGTGGGACAGATTGTGAGCATGTTGTCAGAAAGAAGAGAGGGACGATTGCCTAGCAATATAGAGAAGAACCCAAGGGAGCAAGTGAAAGCCCTTTCCTTAAGAAGTGAGAAAACTATTGGCGAGATCAAGGATGACGATCAAAAAGTTGAGGTAGCCGATTCTCAAATGGAGATCGAAGGGAGTACACCTAAACTGAATTTAGATGCTATTAAACTTCCTCTCCCCTACCCTAAAAAAGTTTTGAAAGCTAACTTGGATGAGGAAGTTAAGGAGGTTTTGAACTATGTGGAGGCCGGTCAAGAAGGGGTTCAAGCCAAGACAAGGTAATGCTCATTATATTATGTTGTCGATTTCTAATAAGAGACCATTACCCTCTGTTTTGCAGGCCCCTATTCCAGATTTGAACCCGCCCATGATGGATGGAAGGGGAGCACACTGAAAGTTGAAACCACGAGAGTTAGAGGATCTGATTCATGATTATTACAAATAGGGAAGTTTGTTTTTCCTTTTTCTTTCTGTTTTTACATTTCTAGTTTAGTTTTTCTGCCCTTTCTTTGCATTTAACCTCACATTGGGGACAATGTAAGTTTTAAGTGTGGGGGAGGGGATTTAGGATTTAAGTTAGAATTTAGGTTGTGTTTTAAAATTTGATTTGGGTCGTGTTTTTCTGCATCAAAAAAAAAAAAAAAGACTAAACTCTTTTGGAATCAATTGAAACAATATTCTGGGAAAATTCTTGTGGACCTAGTAATGAGGTACAATTAAGAAGTACACGACCTATCTGAAGCCATTTCCAGTTATGCTAGTCCTAAATTCAGGTTTAAGTAAATAGGGTGAATATTTTTGGTAGGATAGAGCATAAAATGCACCTATCAATCAAGTAATTCAATAGTAGGATGGAGCATAAAATGCACCTACTAGCCAGTAATTCAAACAATAGGATGGAGCATAAAATGCACCTACTAACCAAGTAACCCTAAAAGTGAGATGGAGCAAAAAATGCACTCACTTCCACCAAAGAGAAAAAGAAAGAGAGAGAAAAAAAAAGAAAAAGAGAAAAAAGAGAGAGAGAGAGAGAGAGAGAGAGGAGATAAAAATGTTTTCCATAGTTTACTACCTGGTTTGTAATAGCAAGAATTGGATTGACTGATGAATGAGTCGTCTATGACTTGGTTGTGTTGATTTAATAGTTTGCAATAGTTAACCTAGAATATTTGTGGAGAAAGATGAAGGAGAGTTGAGTTAAAAATTCAGTAGGCTAGCTAGTTTGTTCTCGTTGCTTGAGTTTTGTCTTGCCCGAGGACAGACTAAGTTTAAGTGTGGGGGGATTTGATGAATAAAATTTATCATATTCTTATCTATGACAATTCAGTCTTTCTACACTTAATTTACATTTAAATGGACTCATTACTCTTGTATTTTAGTTCAGGGCATGAAAAAAGGCATCAGGAGAAAAGCAAGGCAAATCGGATGATTTTTCATAGTTTCGGCACCGATCCGTAATTTGGGCCTAACTCTTGTATCAGAGATCCGCTTGGGCTGATTCAAGACTTACTGGAAACATAAGAGAGAAAACTACAACTTTCATGCTTTTGGCTTTGGCAGATTCGGCCCGCATCGAAGTTAAATCTGGCCCCAAAGTCGGGGAAAATTCGTAGGAAGGCCCAATTCGCAGCTGAAGCCCAACTGGCAAAAAAGACTTGCAGCAGCCCAATTCGCAGAGGAAGCCTAATACGAATAAAAGAACAAGAAACTGAGAAGAGTCCTACCAAATTTAAATTTGTGATGTAATTCTAGAAAGTTAAAGATTGAGATCATTAGATAAGAAATAAGAGATAAGATAAGATAGGATAGGATGAGTTTAACCTGGATTATCTATTCTAGAGATAACTCCAAGTGGTTGTAACAGCCCCCCTCCCTAAACTATATCAAGGGTTGGGCGAACTAGCTTTGGGGTGACAATCAAGAATGGAATTAATCAATTACTGATGTCCCTCTGAAGTGAATCAAGAAGATCATCAAGAAACTTCAAGAAGGAAATCAGCAAATCAAGAAAGCTTCAAGAAGGAGGTGGCGGCAAGAAGAAGAGGAGATCTCAGCACCATGGGGGAATTCATGAGTTCTTTCTTTCCTCTTGTTTGCTTTATTTCCATTATCATGAACTGATTTGTTTTTAGCTAGGGCTGTGGAAAGCCTAACCATGATAATGAATATATTTTTATCATTATGATTTATCCAAGATCGTGATTTCCATAGAGTCTATGAATTATTTGCTTAATGCGATTAGGAGTCACCATCTCTTAATTGATTCGGTTTATATGAATGAATCGGGAGAGGAATTTATATATTTGATCACATAATTCATGGTGTGAATTGAATGGTATATAGGGATATATACACATGATTCATCTGAATATATGAGTTTTTCTTGCACTTAATGCATTCCTATCATTGAGAACTCTAGTCGAGGGATTGAGGGGTTACTTGATAGAAATAGATTTAATATATCTTGGGAAAGAATATTAAATAAAATTGGGAAAAACTTCAGCTTATGGGAATGACAAATGATCTTAGTTAATCGCATCCATTAATAACCATTAGAATGGTTAGGTGGACCAATGTTCCTAGCGATTTCACTCATTGCATATTCGGTTATTGATTGCCTTTGCTTTTATTTTCCTTTTCTATTTTTATTTTCAGTAGTTCTTATTCTTAAATCTGAATTTCGATTGTCCAAATAATTAGGGAAGACTGTAGTTCTAATACTTATTTTGTTAATCCCCATGGGAACGATATTTTTATACTACTTGATAACTAGTGCACTTGCTAGGGTTAGAATTATAGCTATCATGTTGGGCCCATTAGGAGCCCATGTTGATGGGATCAAGGGTTCACTATCCATAACAGTGAATTCGATCAGGCCTTGTAATAGAGGCTAGGTTGAACCCATGTGGATGATGTGTAGATCAATGTTTGGGTCCCACGCCATAAAAGGAAACCCAACTGGGTAGCAGTTTGAAAGGTTATTGGGCACATGAACGTAATGGGCCTAAAGCCCAAACCAAACTAGTATAATTTGATTAATTAAAGAGGGGTGATTCTGGGATTTGGATTAGTAGATAGGATAAGGGATTATCCCTATCCACTCAGAAAGTCCAGATCCAAATAGAGATTTGGATTAGGAAGTTCCTAATGAGATTAGGAGGGCTGATCTAATCTGCAGATAAGATAAGGGCTTATCCTTATTTCTTAAAGAGAGTCCAGATTCAAATAAGGATTTGAATTAGGAAACTCCTAATGAGATTAAGAGCTCTGTTTAGGGCTATAAAAGGAATAGGAGGGTGAACCTCCAGACACAACATTCAGATCTCAGATCACAGAAAGAGAGAAGACAACTACAGTAAGACTATGCCATCTTCTGCTCTTGCACCCTCCTCCTGCTACCACCATTGCCAGTTCATTCTTCACTATAGGAGAGATCAAGAAGGGTTATTGATATCAGTTTTTGGAGAAAACTGATATGAAATCATGCTCACATACTCTCCATCGAATTCCTGCTGAAGGATTCGGTTCTTGTGAAGAACCACTTGCTGATTCTGCTCCACCCTACACCATGTCATCTTTAGTGGGAGCAGTCTTTGGAGCTTTCCTTGGGTGTGAACACCTTCGTTGGGAGTTACTACTACTCTTTATCAGGTTTTTTCCTCTCCTACCTTTTGGTTTTAGATCTAGTTCATTTTAGGTTCAAGATTGATCCTTGAAAATGTAGATTTTCGAAAACAGGGAATGTGATTCCAACAGGGGAGAGAGAGAAATTTTTGAAATTTTGCCCTACCTACCTACAGGGTTTGGCTATCCATATGATGGATCTCTCATCCCTTCACTCTCTCTCCCATCTGGGAATCACATTCCCTATTTTTGAAAATTGCTTTTCAAGGATCAATCTTGAACCAAACTGGACCACATCTGAAACCAAAGGGGAGGAGAGGGATATACCTAATATGAAGTTGCAGTAACTCTCAATGAAGGTGTTCATGCCGGAGAAGAAAACCAAAACCCGCTTCCACTGAACATGACACAGTGTGTGGTGAATCAAATAAGTAGGACTTCTCTTCAACAAGAACCGAATTCTTTAGCAAAATGGAGTAGAGGGCTAGTGAGCACGACTTCAGATTGCTTCTTCTACCAAGAAGCAATATCAAGAACAATTCTTGATCACTCCCATAAGTGGAGATCAAACTGGGTAGGGGCGGCAAGAATAGGGAAGAACTCTACAGATTGTTGTGGTATTGTATATCTGAGGAATTCACCCCTCTTTATTTATAGCCCTCTCAGGATCAGCCTCCTAATCCAATTAGGAGAGAGTTCCTTAATCCAAATTTGATATTTGGATTTGGACGCTTGAATGGACAAGACTTATCTTTTCCTTCATCTAATCCTAATCAGATTATAAATCCTATCTTTCCTCCCTTTAATTAACTAACTTAAGCCTAGTTCGAATTGGGCTTTAGGCCCATTAAGTTTATGTGCTCACTTAACCTCTTAACCTACTGCTGTTATGGGCCCGAGCGTAGGATCGCGTCACGGGTCGTTCCACGGCAGGAACCCCTGATCTTCCCATGACTTTGGCCTTGCGCACAGACCCTATTTTGCCTATCTAGTGGGTGATTTGTCCAAGAGACCACCCGAACTCTCCCTTGGGGTGATTTGTCCAAGAGACCACCCAAACTCTCCTCACTCATTTCTTGATTGGAAAACTGAATGCTTTATTTCAATTCGTAGCTCCTTAAATAGGAGATTACAAAAGAGAATTCCTTTTTGGATTTGGCTAGGTTAGGGTAATCCAACTCAAACTAAAACTCCTAATTTCCTACTTAAACTAAAACTCATAACTCTTACTTAAGAAGGTAAAATAAGATAAGGGATAAGGGATAAGATTAAGTTGGCAGCGGGTTGACGTGTCCAGATAAGGGTGGGCCCACCCCTATGGGCTATCGTGTAGGCCCCGCTCTACTGCTTCTGCCGGGTGCATGCACATGGCTAATGGTGCCGCTGCTGCGCGGTGCATGCGCGCAGTGCTGCTGCCACGCAGTGCGTGCGCGCGGCTCATGGTGCCGCTGCCGTGCGGTGCCGGCGTGTGCATGGTGCGTGCTGTCGTGCAGTGCGCGCTGCTGCCTGGCGGTGCATGCTGCGCACCATGGTGCCGCTGATGTGCGGTGCCGGGCGTGTGCATGCAGCGCTTTGTCGGGCGGTACGTGCCGCGCGCTGCCAACCTACTGTGTGGCGCTGCCAGGCGGTGCGTGGTGTGCTGCTGCCTATGATTGCGCCACAGCGTGCTGCCGGGTGGTGTGTCCATAACATCACACCCCTCCCAGACTACGAGCTTGTCCCCAAGCTCGAATTGGGTGTCGAAACACCCTCAAGGGAATCCTGGGTGGCTTTGCCCTCCTGGATCGGGTTCATCCTCATCTTCCTCTTGTTTCACCAGGAGGCAAAAAAGTCTCTTGCACCTATGCCCTGCCGAGTAGAGTTCATCGCAATTAAAACATTGCCCCCTCGCCCTGCGTTCTGCCATCTCAGCCCTTGACAAGTGCTTGATAAGGGGTGTACCGCCGCTGCTCCCCACACTAGATGTTGATCTGGAATTGGTGCTCGTCTGTGGCTTCCATTCTGGGTTGGCTGCTGGATATGGAGCCATTCCGAGTGGTTCTGTGTTGTCTTTCAGAGAAGACCCTCCTCCAGTAGGCTTCAGGTTTGTCCAAGCCACTGCTGGGCATCCCATGCTGAACGGCCCTCGGCTAATCTACAGTTTGCGTTCGAAGGCTTGCGCTAAATTCATTGTTGTGACCAGGTTAGGCGGGCTCTGCATCTCTACATCAACTCTCAGGGGTTCAGCTAGACCAGCTGTGAACATATCAACCTGCTGGTCTGGGCGTACCGAAGAGGCCTTGGCAAGAAGGGTCTGGAACTACCGCTGATTCTGCTACGGTACCGGTCTGCTTGAGATTAATGAGTTCCCCCAAAGGGTTATTTGTTAGTGGGGGTCCGAACCGAAGGAGCCAGTATGACTTGAACTGCCCCCAACTAAGACCTGGTTCCTCCTGCTCCACTCGGTAGAACCAGAGCTGCACTTCTTCGGTCAGGTGGAACGCAGCCAAGCTGACCTTGTCCTTGTCATCGGTGCGCTGGTTGCGGAAGAACTGTTCACAGCGGTGCAACCATCCTAGTGGGTCTCCAGCGCCGTTGTAGGATGGAAATTCTAGCCGGCTGTACTTGGGAATAACAACGGCTATTGGGGCAGCGGTCTGCTATTCGCTGGATGTCTCTGCCCTGTCCGGACGGCGGCTGTTGGTGGTGGCGGTTCCCTCCAAGCTTCTTTTGTTGTTGGAGAGAAACGCTTCCAGAAGGCGTCGCAGCTCTCAGACATCATCCTTGACCTCACGAACATCCAAGCAGGTTTCGGCGAGCCTATGCTCTAGCTCGTGGACCTTGGAAGACAGCGGCTCCTGTTCCCCCATGATGGTAGGCTCTAATACCAAAATGTTATGGGCCCGAGCGTAGGATCGCGTCACAGGTCATTCCACGGCAGGAACCCCTAATCTTCACTTGCCTTTGGCCTTGCGCACAGACCCTATTTTGCCTATCTAGTGGGTGATTTGTCCAAGAGACCACCCGAACTCTCCCTTGGGATGATTTGTCCAAGAGACCACCCAAACTCTCCTCACTCGTTTCTTGACTGGAAAACTGAATGCTTTATTTCAATTCGTAGCTCCTTAAATAGGAGATTACAAAAGAGAATTCCTTGTTGGATTCGGCTAGGATAGGGTAATCCAACTCAAACTAAAACTCCTAATTTCCTACTTAAACTAAAACTCATAACTCTTACTTAAGAAGATAAAATAAGATAAGGGTAAGATAAGGGATAAGGGATAAGATTAAGCTGGCGGCAAGTTGACGTGTCCAGATAAGGGTGGGCCCATCCCTATGAGCTATCATGTGGACCCCGCTCTGCTGCTGCCGGATGCGTGCGCACGGCTCATGGTGTCGCTGCTGCATGGTGCGTGTGCGCAGTGCTGCTGCCGCGTAGTGCGTGTGCGCGGCTCATGGTGCCGCTGCCGTGCGGTGCCAGCATGTGCATGGTGCGTGCTGCCGTGTAGTGCGTGCTGCTGCCTGGCGGTGCATGCTGCGTGCCATGGTGCCGCTGCCGTGCGGTGCCGGGCGTGTGCGTGCAGCGCTCTGTCGGGCGGTATGTGCCACGCGCTGCCAGCCTGCTGTGCGGCGCTGCCGGGCGGTGCATGCTGCTGGGCGGCCCGCTGTGTGTGCTGCTGCCTATGATTGTGCCGCAGCATGCTGCCAGGTGGTGTGTCCATAACAACTGCACAGTTGACTCTCTTTGTATGGTGTGGGACCCAAACATTGATCTACACATCAACCACATGGGTTCAGCCCAGTCTTTGTTACAAAGCCTTTCGAATTCACTGTAGGAGACAGTGAACCACTAAGCCCATCACTATGCACCCTTAATGGGCCCAACATTTACACTAAATGGTCCTTGGGTCCAGCCACCTTATGAAAACCCAAGGACTAAGGGTAGATGCAAGATTAAACCATCAGTTATTACCCTCAATGGTCTCACACTTAACCTCTCAGCCCATAATGATCAAGCACTGCCCGACAAGAGAGGGCCTTTTCCCCGGCTGCAAGGAACAGTGCTGCACTCTCTATTCACATGGATCCTGGGAATAAAAACCTTTTGCAAACATTTTGAAACCATATATATGTATATCTCTATATAAATCTCTTTTGCAAAACAAATTTCAACGGTTGAAATCAACTACCAGCAGTTTAGGTTTCCATCAGAAAGAGTGCATCCCTGATCATTCACTTTGTCCGACAAAGAGGTTGACCCTTTTCAAGGCTCGTCTGGTGGCGAAAGGGTACACTCAGAAAGAGGGCATCGATTATGAGGAAACCTTTTCGCCTGTGGCCATGCTTAAATCCATTAGGATCCTGCTAGCTGTAGCAGCATACCATGATTATGAGATTTGGCAGATGGATGTCAAAACTGCATTCCTGAATGGAGATCTTACTGAAGATATCTATATGCAGCAGCCGCAAGGCTTCATTGCTGCAGGTCAGGAAAACATGGTATGTAAACTTAACAGATCCATTTATGGGCTTAAGCAAGCTTCTAGAAGTTGGAACATCCGTTTTAACTCTGCTGTCAAATAATTTGACTTCGAGCAGAATCCGGATGAACCCTGTGTCTACAGGAAGTACAGTGGGGATAAGGTTACCTTCTTGGTTCTGTATGTAGATGACATTCTACTCATTGGGAATGATGTAGGAATGTTAACTACGGTGAAAGTATGGCTTTCGCAAGCAATTCTCCATGAAAGATCTGGGAGAAGCCTCCTATATACTGGGTCTTCGACTCTATAGAGATAGATCGAAGCGGATAATTGGATTATCCCAATCTGCTTATATTGACAAAATAGTCAAAAGATACAGCATGGAAAACTCCAAGAAAGGAAATGTTCCTTTCAGGCACGGAGTCACTCTCTCCAAGAAGATGTCTCCCAAGACTTCTGAGGAGATTGATGGCATGAAAGACGTTCCCTATGCCTCTGCCGTAGGGAGCATCATGTATGCCATGCTGTGCACTCGTCCTGACATTGCTCAGGCAGTGAGTATAGTAAGCAGATTTCAGGCCAACCCAGGGCAGGAGCATTGGACTGCTGTGAAAAAGATACTTAAGTACCTTCGAAGGACAAAAGAGTTTTGTCTGGTGTTCGACGGTAGCTCACTGCAGATCCAAGGGTATACAGATGCCGATTTCCAGTCAGACCCAGATGATAGAAAGTCTACATCTGGATATGGTTTCATGATAGGATCGTATGTTGTTTCCTGAATGTCAGCAAACAGGGGTCCTAAGTAGCAAATTAATAGTCCACAACCCAAGCCAAAAGCATTGCCGTAAGTGAGGCTGCCTTATGAATGAAGGTGTTCATTCCTGAATTTGGAATTCAGCACATCACCCATTCCACCGTTGTATGACAACGCTGGACCTACGGGAGGATAGTGTAAAGAGGTAGCATCAGCGGAGAATGTGGTGGACCCATTGACTAAGCCACTGTCACAGAAAGTGTTTGAGAAACACGTGGAAAGCATGGGACTCTGGCTAGTACCTGATTGGACCTAAGTGCAAGTGGGAGCTGTTAGACAGTTTTGTATGCCCTTAGCTTCAATCAGAATGATGTACTTTATGAGTTTATTGTAAATGAATAAAGATACATATTTGATTCATGTTCCCTTGGTATGTTTCTGTGTAATACCCTTAAACTGGACACTGAATGAGACTCGTGTTAGTTTAGAATGTTCACAGCCAGTGGGTCGGTCTGGGAGACCTATCCTGACAAGGCAGACACTGTAGTGCCACCAAGTCGGTTGGGGTGGCTTGTCTCAGCTGCCAGGGTGAGACCCTAGGCACATACAGTGTAGGATTAATTGAATCTTTGAACTGGACCAGATTTCCAGTATTGCCCTGGACCTTGGAGATTGATGGGCAAAACTGGAAAGTTACACCCGACCCCTAGACTCGATTATGATACTACACTAGGTGTTAGATTGGGCTGTCTTTGATGTACCAATCAGTGAGATCCTTAGCGGGGGTCAAAACCTGGGTATGTTGGGACAGTCCGAGAATTCATCTGAGTGGGTGATCATAGTGACAGGATCAGCCCCTTTGTCGGACAAAGGTAATGATC
This sequence comes from Nelumbo nucifera, assembly GCF_055504915.1. Classification (NCBI taxonomy): domain Eukaryota; kingdom Viridiplantae; phylum Streptophyta; class Magnoliopsida; order Proteales; family Nelumbonaceae; genus Nelumbo; species Nelumbo nucifera. The sequence continues at coordinate 37,213,691 of NC_142656.1, read as the reverse complement.
GGGGATGCACTCTCACTGATGGAAACCAAGACTGCCGGCAGCCGATTTCAACCGTTGAGATTTGTTTTGCAAAATATATTTTATATAAGATATAAAAGTATATATGTATGGTTTCTAAATTGTTTGCAAGAAGGTTTTTATTCCCGCGATCCATATAAGTGGAGAGTGCAACACTGTTCCTTGCAGCCGAGGGAGAGGTCCTCTCTTGTCGGGCAGTGTATGATCATTATGGGCTGAGAGGTTAAGTGTAAGACCATTGAGGATAATGCCTGATTGGCTAATCTTGCATCTGCCCACAGTCCCTGGGTGTTACAAGGTGGCTTGGCCCAGGGACCACTTAGTGTAAGTGTTGGGCCCATAGAGCTCATTTGATGGGTTTCAGGGGGTACACTGTCTTCAGCAGTGCATTCGGCCAGGCCTTGTAACAAAGGCTGGGCTGAACCCATGTGGCTGATGTGTAGATCAATGCTTGGGTCCCACGCCATACAAGGAAGCCCAACTGGGCAGCAATTTGGAAGGTTTTTGAGTACATAACCTTAATGGGCCTTAAGCCCATTTCGAACTGGGCTGATTTGATCAGTCATTTAAAGGGGGCGAATTCTGAAGTGGGTCAGCTAAAAGGATTGGGCTTAGACCCTATCCACTCAGAGAGTCCATGATCTAAATAAGATTTAGATCTGGAAACCTCCTAATTAGATTAGGAGACAGCTGATCTTATCTGCAGATAAGATAAGGGTTATCCCTTATCACTAAGGGACTTCTAACCCAAATATGATTTGGATTAGCAGCTCCTAATCTGATTAGGAGCTGATCCCTTTTGAGATTATAAAAGGGGAAGGGGGCGGCAGCCTACTACACAACAACATCCATAGCATTCTTCTCTTTGAAGAAAGAGAGATTGAAAGATTTCCTGCATACTGCGAATTCTCTCCTGCCGCCACCTTCCTGCTTTTGCCATTCCTTCAGTTCGATCTCCAGTTCTTGGGAGCAATCAAGATTGGATCTTGATTTCAATCTTTTAGGGAAAAGATTGGTTGGAGCTGTACTCAAGTCGTCCAGTTGATTCTTGTGAAGGGTCAAGTTCTTTTGAAGAACATTGCTGATTCTGCTCCATCCTTCACTGCGCCATCTTCAGTGGGAGCAGATTTTGGATCCTTCCTTGGGCGTGAACACCTCCATTGGGAGAAAGTATTTCTCCGTATCAGGTATAATCCTCTCCCACTCCTTTTCGTTCAGATCTGGTTCAGTTTATGGTTCAAGATTGATCCTTGAAAATATGATTTTCTAAATAGGGAATATGATTCCTAGTTGAAGGGAGAGAAAAATTTTTGAAATTCGCCACTTATTCCGCAATCTTTGGGCGTCCATAGGATGGATCTCTCATCCCTTCACCTAGTACCACTTTTACTGCAAATATTTTATTGTGGGACTAGTATTAATTTTGAGGGCTTCGACAACCCGTCAAAATTTTGGCGCCATTGCCGGGGAGCAACGTTAATTTCTTAGCTATTACCTTCTTTTGTTATCCTTCTTGTTTATGACTCGTGCTTCTCAACGAGGTGAACTTCAGTACAACCCCGAAATTGAGAGGATCGTTCACCTAAAAGGGTGAACTCAGATTTCGATCTACCCACTTGTGATTTTCCCATCTTCGAAGAAGTAGAAAGAATGGCTGATAGAGAGAGGACATTAAGGGAGTTGGCTGCACCAATTATGAACCAACAGCCCTTATGCATCACGTACCCCACTCTTGAGGTAGCCTTTGAACTCAAATCTGGTTTGATTCAATTATTGACTCTGTTTTATGGTTTCCCAGGTGAGGACCCTCACAAACATCTAAAGGAATTTCATGTCGTCAGTTCAAGCATGAAACCCCACGGTATGACTGAGGACAAGGTAAAACTCATAGCCTTTCCATTTACTTTAAGAGATAAATTAAAGGATTGGTTGTATATTCTCCCTCCCGGTTCTGTATGCACATGGGATGAAATGAATAGGATATTTTTAGATAAATATTTTCTTGCATCCCGGGCTGCGAATATAAGAAAAGAAATATGTGGAGTTTGGCAGTTTGGTGGTGAGACATTATATGAATATTGGGAAAGGTTTAAGCAACTTGTTGCTAGTTGTCCCCACCACCAAATTCCTGAACAATTGTTAATCCAATACTTCTATGAAGGGCTTCAGCCCAAGGATAGAAGTATGGTCGATGCAGCCAGTGGAGGAGCTCTAGTGAACAAGACACCTGAAGCCTCCAGGGAATTAATCTCCAATATGGCCGAAAATTCTCAGCAATTCGGTACAAGGACAGAAGGTACCATTAGAAGAGTTAACGAGGTAAGCCATGCAAATTTAGAAAACCAGATTTCTGATTTAACTGCTTTGGTTAAGCAGCTCACAGCAGGACAGTTACAAACTGCCAGGGTGTGTGGTATCTGTTTGATCCCTGGACATCCTATGGACATGTGTCCATCATTACAAGATGGCCTGATGCAGCAAGTCAATGCCGTGGGAGGATTCCCGGGCCAGCCCCAATGAAAGTATGATCCTTACTCCAATCATTACAATCCGGGGTGGAGAGATCATCCAAACTTAAGCTACGGGACCCAAGGAGGACAACAGAAATATCAGCCCCAATTTTTCAATCGACAGCCCCAGTTTTCAACACCCATCACAGCGCAAGGCCAACCCCCGAATTCAGGTATGTCTTTGGATGATATAGTTAAGGCTCTTGCTAGTAATACTCAGCAATTTTAGTAGGAAACGAGAGCTAGCATTCAGAATTTGGGGAACCAAATTAGCCAACTTGCCACCTCCATCAGCAAGTTGGAGGCACAGAACTCCGGGAAACTACCCTCACAAACGGTAGTTAATCCGAAAGAGAATGCAAGTGCGGTGGTGTTGAGAAGCAGAAGAGAGTTGCAGCCCCAACCAAGTTCACCAACGAAGGCAGCCAAAGAAGATGAAGGACAAGGGTCAAACAACAGCCCCATTGAGGTAAAATCGGACCCCCCTCTCCCTAAGGTTACTAATGTTGTACCACCTTTTCCTAGCAGGTTGGCAAGTTCAAAGAAAGAGGAATATGAACAAGAAGTGTTAGAAACCTTCAGGAAGGTGGAGATCAACATTCCCTTGCTAGATGCAATAAAACAAATCCCTAAATATGCAAAATTTTTGAAAGAGTTATGCACTAACAAGAGGAGGCTGTGAATTGATGAAAAGGTAAGAGTGGGAGAGAATGTTTCAGCCGTGATCAAGAGGACCCTGCCAGAAAAGCGTGCTGATCTAGGTATGTTTACCCTACCCTATGTGATTGGCAATAAACGAATCGAGCGTGCCATGCGGGACTTAGGTGCATCTATTAATGTCATGCCATACTCGATTTACTGTGCATTAAGACTAAGTCCTTTAAAAGAGACTAGAGTTGTTATTCAATTGGCTGATCGTTCTAATGCATACCTAGAAGGGATTGTTGAGGATGTATTAGTGCAGGTTAACGATTTGATCTTTCCAACTGATTTTTACATCCTGAAGATGGAAGAAGACACAGCCATGAGTTCAGCCCCACTTCTATTAGGTCGTCCATTCATGAAAACGGCCAAGACCAAAATAGATGTGGACGAGGGTACCCTCTCCGTCGAGTTTGACGGAGAGATTGTAAAAAATATTTTTTATGCAATGAAATATCCTACTGAGTGTCATTCGATCTGCTCTATTCATACTATCGATTTGATTGTGCAAGAAGTCTTTGGAGGGGAGGACATGGACGATGAGCTGGAATATAAGGCACAATCGGACAGGAAGGAGGAGATTGATGCATCCTATGATACTCCGGAACCTGAACAGGAGGTAAGTACTTATGATGTTCAATCGAAGGTTTCTCACACAAGGCTGCTGCCCTCTGTTTTGCAGGCTCCGGAGCTGGAACTAAAGACCCTACCTGATCACCTAAAATATGCCTACTTGGGTGAAAAAGAGACACTGCTTGTGATCATTGCAAAAGGGTTGATTGAGAAGCAAGAGGAGAGACTCATCAAAGTCCTAAAGGACCATAAGGAGGTGATTGGCTGGACCCTAGCCGACATAAAAGGGGTCAGCCCCTCGATTTGCATGCATAGGATCCTTTTGGAAGATGATGCCAAACCGGTTAGAGAACCACAAAGGAAACTCAACCCGGTAATGAAAGAGGTGCTTAAACTGTTAGATGAAGGGATAATTTATCCAATTTTAGACAGGAAATGGGTAAGTCCTATTCATGTTGTGCCTAAGAAAACTGGGATGACTATAGTAAAAAATAAAAATAATGAACTAATTCCCAAGAGGGTACAAGGTGGCTGGCGAATGGTAATAGATTTTCGAAAACTCAACTTGGCCACTCGAAAGGACCATTTTCCCCTACCCTTCATTGATCAGATGCTAGAGAGGTTGGCAGGTAAGGCTTTCTTCTGTTTTCTCGATGGATTCTCTGGGTATTATCAGATTGTTATTGCGCAAGAGGACCAAGAGAAAACAACATTCACTTGTCCATTCAGCACCTTCGCCTACAGACGAATGCCCTTGGTTTGTGTAATGCTCTGGGCACATTTCAAAAATGCACGATGAGCATATTTTCTGATTTTATTGAAAAATGCATTGAAGTGTTCATGGATGATTTTACTGTTTATGGTGATTCGTTTGATGACTGCTTGAATAGTTTAAGTAAAATTCTGAATAGGTGTGTGGAAACAAATCTTGTCTTAAACAATGAAAAATGCCATTTTATGGTGAAGGAGGGTATTATGTTGGGACATGTAGTTTCAGCCATAGGAATAGAAGTCGACAAGGCAAAAATTGATTTGATTGTGAGTTTACCTTACCCTACAAATGTTAGGGAGGTTCGTTCTTTTCTTGGACATGCAGCCTTTTATCGCAGGTTCATCAAAGATTTTTCAAAAATTGCCCTACCATTGTCTAGTTTGCTGCAAAAAGATGTGCCTTTCGATTTTGATGATGAGTGCAAGGAAGCATTTAACAAGCTTAAAAATTTATTAACCATTGCACCCATCATTCAACCACCCGATTGGCATGTTTCCTTCCAATTGCCTTCTTTATTGCCCTGAATCGAAATACAAGAGTAATGAGTGCATTTAAGTGTTAAAATAATGTAAAAAGATGAAAATTAGGGGACAAAAATAGGGTTCTTTTCAGTCTCATCAACCCCCTCTAAGGATCTCACTGATTGGCACAACAAAGATAGCTCAATCCAACACGTAGTGCAGTATCATAATCGAGTCTAGGGGTCAGGTGTAACATTCCAGTTCTACCAATCTATGTCCAAGGTCCAGTACAATACTAGAATTTTGGTCCAGTTCAGGGTTTCAAGAAAACCCACACTTCATGCACCTCAGGTCTCACACTGGTAGCTGAGACAAGCCACCCTAACCAACTTGGCAGCACATTAGTGTTAGCCTTGGCAGTATAAATCCTCTCAGATCTATCAAATGGCTATGAAGATTCTAAACTTACACGAGTCTTATATGTTATGACCCTATATGCCCTTAGCTCCAATCAGAATGATGTACATTAGGACATTTAATGTAAATGAATAAAGTTCATATTTGATTCATGTTACTATGGTGTGTTTCTGTGTAATACCCTTAAACTGGGCACATATGAGACTCGTGTTAGTTTAGAATCATCACAGTCATTACCAGGGTGAGACCTGAGGTACATATAGCGTGGGTTTTCTTGAAACCTTGAACCAAACTAGAATTCCAGTATTGCATTAGACCTTGGAGATAGATGGGCAAAACTGGAATGTTACACCTGACCCCAAGACTCGATTATGATACTACACTAGTTGTCGGATTGGGCTATCTTTGATATGCCAATCTGTGATATCCTTAGAGGGGGTCAAAACCTTGGTTTGTTGGGACAGTCTGAGAATTCATCTGAGTTGGTGATCACAGTGATAGGATCAGCCACTTTGTCGGACAAAGTGAATGATCAGGGATGCACGCTCTCTAATGGAAACCAAAACTGCCGGCAATCGATTTCAATCGTTGAAATTTGTTTTCCAAAATATATTTATATAGAGATATACATATATAGATTATGGTTTCAATATGTTGGCAAAAGTTTTTAATTCCCGGGATCCATGTGAGTAGAGAGTGCAGCATTGTACCTTGTAGGCGGGGGAGAGGTCCTCTCTTGTCGGGCAGTGTTTGATCATTATGGGCTGGGAGGTTAAGTGTAAGACCATTGAGGGTAATTCTTGATGGGGTAATCTTGCATTTGGCCACAATCCTTGGGTTTTTATAAGGTGGCTTGTCCCAATGACCATTTAATGTAAATGTTGAACCCATTAAGAGCCCATGGTGATGGACTCAGGGGTTCACTGTCTCCTATTGTGAATTTGGCCAGGCTTTGTAACAGAGGCTAGGCTGAACCCATGTGGCTGATGTGTAGATCAATGTTTGGGTCCCACGCCATACAAGAATATCCAACTGGGCAGCAGTTTGGACGGTAAGTGAGCAGATGAACTTAATGGGCCTAAAGCCCAATTCGAACTAGCTTAATGAGATTAATTAAAAGGGGGCGGTTCTATGATTTAGATCAGCATATAGGATAAGGGTTGTCCCTATTCACTCAGAGATTTTAGATCCAAATAAAGATTTGGATCAGGAAACTCCTAATTAGATTAGGAGGGTTGATCTTTATCTGCCGATAAGATAAGAGATTATCCTTATCTCTTAAAGAGAGTCCAGATCCAAATACTAGATTTGGACATAGAAACTCCTAATGAGATTAGGAGATGCTATTTTTAAAGGCTATAAATAGAGGAACAGGGAGAACACCCAATATACAATTCTCAGTTCAGAGATTACAAAGAGAGAAGAACCTGTAGTTCGACTGCTGCTGTCTTCTACTCTTTCCTGCTCTTGCCGCCATACCAGTTCGATCTCCACCTGTGGGAGCAATCAAGAAGTGTTCTTGATATTACCTTTAGGCATTAAAGGTAATCAAAAATCGTGCTCACTAGCCCTCCATCAGATTTTTTTGAAGAATCAGGTTCTTGCTGAAGAGCCATCCTGCTAATTCTGCTTGATCCTGCACCATGCCATCTTCGGTGGAAGCAGTCTTTGGATCTTTCCTTGGGCGTGAACACCTTCATTGGAGGTTATTGTTACTTCGTATCAGGTATAACCCTCCACTCCCTTTTGGTTTCAGATCTGGTATAGTTTAGGTTCAAGATTGATCCTTGAAAATGCAGTTTTCTTAAATAGGGAATGTGATTCCCACGTGAGAGAGAGAGAAATTTTTTAAATTTCGCCCAACCTTCCTGCAGGGTTTGGCCATCCATATGATGGATCTCACATCCCTTTAGTGGCATTTGATAGCTATAAATATATAACCCTAGCAAGTGCACTAGTTATCAAGTAGTATAAAATAACGTTCCCACGGGGATTTAACAAAATAAGTATTAGAACCACAGTCTTCCCTAATTATTTGGACAATTGAAATTCAGATTTGAGAAAGAACTACAGAAAATAAAAACTAGAAAGAGAAAATTATAAACAAAGGTGATCACTAACCGAATATGTAATGGATGAAATCGCTAGGGCGTTCGGTCCACCTAACCAATGTAATGAATATTAATGGACTCGATTAACCAAGATTATTTGCCATTCCCATAAGCTGAGGTCTTTCCTATTTTATTTAATATTCTCTCTCAAGATATACTAAAACTACGTCCATCAGGTAACCCTTTGATCTCTCGAGTAGAGCTCTCAAGATGGCAATGCATTAAGTCCAAGAAAAACCATTAAATTCAGATGAATCATGTATATATATCTCAATATACCATTCAATTCACACTATGAATTACTCAGTCAATTATGTGAATTCCTCTCTCGATTCATTCACATAACACAAATCAATTAAGAGGTGGCCAAGCTCTTAATTGCATTAAGCACAATAATTCATTGACTATATGGAAATCACAATCTTGGATAAATCACAAAGATAAAAATATATTCATTAACATGGTTAGGCTTTCCACAGTCCTAGCAAGAAACAAATCAGTTCATGATAAATGAATTAAAGCAAACAAAGGGAAAGAAAGAACTCTTGAATTTTCTTGAATTCTTGATATCCTCTTCTTGCCGCCACCTTCTTCTTGAAGTTTCTTGAATTCTTGATCACCTTCCCTCAGTTTCTTGATTTGTTTTCTCGTTTCTTGACTGGTTCCTTTGCTTCTTAATTCAATCCAGAGATTGAGTGATGCGTCAAGCTGGTCCACCCCCTCCTTTATATAGCTTAAAGGGGAGGGGGTGGTCTCCTACTTTCTCTTGAAGTTTATCTTACAAGAATAGAAAGTCCTATTCTAATCCTACTCTTATCTCTTTATCTAATGAACTCAATCCCTTTATTTTTCTAAGATTATATCAAGAATTTAGATCTGGAAGGTCTCCTCTCAGTTTCTTATTCTTGGATTCGTATTAAACCTCCTCTGCGAATTGGGCTTCAGCCAGGCTTTTCTGCAAGTTGGGCTTCAGCTGCGGATTGGGCCTTCCTACGAATTCGCCCCGACTTCGGGCCCGCATTTGACTTCGATTCAGGCTGAATCTGTGAAAGACCAAAACATAAAATTTGTGGGTTTTTCTCATATCTTTCCAGTGGATCTTGAATCAGTCCAATCGGAGTTCGGATACGCGAGTTAGGCCTAGATTACTGAACGGTGCCGAAACTATAAAAAATCTTCCGATTTGCCTTTCTTTGCTCCAAGCCTTCTTTCATGCCCTGAACCGAAATACAAGAGATATGAGTCCAATTAAGTACTAATTAGTTATGAAAGAAAAAATATTTGGGGATAAAAATGTGATAAATTCTACTCTCATCAGCATCAGAGCCAGGTTCAAATCTTGAACAAAAATAACCAGATCTGGAACTGCGCAAATGGGTAGAAGGCGTTGTACCCGATTTGCGTAGATCAGCATTTTCTAGGAATTTTGTTCCCAGATTTTGGGCGATTGATCTGAAATTAAATATTTATGAATATGAATTATATTTAGAACTGTTTTGCATATTTTTCTTGATTTTTGGGTTGTTTGTATGGTGGAGATCGAAATCTTTAATGGTGCAAGAAATTTGCGTTTTGTTGTTCTTTTACATTCTTGGTCTGTAAATATTATTTTTTTCATTTTTTATACGGAATGTATAGGAATTCAATTTTTATGTAATATTAATAGAAATTATCTATTCTATTTTATTCCATTCAAAGTTGAAGTAGAAAGCGCAAGGAGGAGAATTTCGCAGATTAGGGTTCGGCCATCTGCAATTTGTAATTTTGGAAACTGCATACTGTGATCTAACTTCTGTTTTGTAGGGTAACAGTCCTACGAACCACCCTCCTACTGATCCTTGAATGTCTTGTTTCAGTAATTTAATTTTAGATCATGTTCTTGAATTAAATCTTGAATTAAAAATCAAACCCTAGACCCACTCGAGCCAGATTGGACCAAACTGGTTGGACCAAATTCATGGTTCGATGAGGGCTGTTCTCAGCCCTAATTTTTCATATATGGGTCCAGGAGTTGATGGTTAATTGCAAGATGCAATTCAGCCCATACCTGTAAAACCCAGTTTTAATGTGTTAAAACTGCTTTAGCCCATTTTCAGCATAAAAGCTATATGAGCCGAACTTCTCTTTGCAATTCAGCCCATATACCTAGATAACATTAATCGATAATTATGGGCTTTAATTATGGGCTTTACAGTTATTAATTGATTAGATAAATTATGTTGTTCCTGGATGTGATGTATGGATGTGTGATGTGCAACGTACATGAGCCATAAGTGCTTGGCCCATGCTGAAACGATAGTAGCTCTTGCGCACACCATGGCTGAATGCACAACATTGCCATGGTGTCCTCAAAATCATTGGACAATCTCCATTCATGGTGGGCCCCACACCTGCTTCCTCCCCAAGAGGAATCATGCGGAACCCTAGCCATTTAGGGCCCATCTAAATCTGGCTTTACGAAAGTCAGTGGGAGCAACTTTGGTTTGAGCTAAATTAAACAAGGGCATAATATTTCATTCCCTCCACTGAAATATGAGTGCATGTGATAGAGAGATTCATATGATGAACTCTCTAAAGGCCTTCCATCATTAGCATGAAGATGGGTCCTTCAGTAATCAGGAAACACACCATAAAATTGGGCTATCCATTTGCTGTTGGATCTATTGGATTGTTTCATAAGATGATAGGGGCGTCATAGACCGATGTGGGAAGGGCCTATCCTAAAATGGAACTCTCTCACGGTACCTTGGCATTCACGAATATGATGGGTGAACACTCACTGGACATAAAGGTTTAACCTAAAATGGCAATGAACCTTGTCTGATAGAGGCCAAAGGGAAAGCTCATAAGATGAGTGGATATGATCATTCACAAAAAGGTGGTAGGGTTATGCAGCTGAAACAGTTGGCTCCATGCACCCTATGTGATTTCCCACATTTCTAGAGACATAATTCGTAGTCTCCGTCGCTGAGAAAGGAGGGAAATCTCGAAGATAAATAAATGGAAATGGAATATAGATTAAAAGCCATATCTATGTAGATAACATGAATCAAATAAGGTTGTGGACTAATATTTGCTTTTTATCGGAAATGGCAAACAGACAATTCGCTAAATTGTTGGACGAAAACTAACTTAAGGGTCCAAATTATGCTGACTATTACTGTAACATTATGCTGGTCCTGACGTACAAAAAATTGGACAAAGTAGCTAAAAACGCTGCTCCGGAACATCTGGGTGATAGGGCTTCTGAGGCCCGTAGGAGGGGCTATCAAGAATGGGAAGAGAAAAATTCCCTTGCCCGCTGATACATCATAGCATCCTTAAACAATCCGATACACCGACATTTCGATCAAATCAAATTGTCCAAGGATATCTTGGACATTCTAAGGATGATGTATGAGGAGTAGAATCGTTCTACTTGTCAGAAGGTCTTGAAACAGTTCATGACCACGTAGATGTCCAATAGCCAGTAAGTTCATGACCATTGTCTTAAGATGATGGGTTACATCAATGAACTTGAGGCTCTTTGAGATGGGCTTGATCATGTCACCAAGGTTGACGCCATCATAAATTTTTTGCCTTCTTCCTTCAATCAATTCATCATGAACTACAACATGAATAAGCTAAATATTAGCATCCAAGAACTCCGCAATATGTTTTAGAGGAACGAAGAATTGATAATGAAGGATGAGCCCATTGTCATGCTTGTTGAAGTTGGCAAATCAGGCAAGAAGAAGAGGAAGGCAAAGGAAAGGCCTCATAGGAAAGCTACCAAGTCCAAAAGGCAGAGGAATGACAAAGCATCAGATGCTTGTCACTTCTGCAATAGGCCGGCCACTGGAAGAGGAACTGTCCTCAGTACATGGAGTCCAAGAAACAAGGTAATTTTGAATCCTTTGTCATAGAAACCAATTTGTTGGTAACTTTTGTTTCTTGGTGTATTGACTCCGAGGCTTCAACCCATGCGTGTAACTCACTACAGGGGTTTAAGACAAGCAGAAGACTGAGTGACGGAGAAGTGAATCTTTACTTTGGGACTTCTGCAAGTGTTGCAGCTACAACTATAGGAAATGTAGAGTTAGATTTTAGAAAAGGAGTTATTGTACTGAAAGATTGTCTTTATGTACCCACTTTGAGAAGAAATTTGATTTCTGTTTCAAAACTGTGTGCGGATGGATATTCTGTTCTCTTTAGTAATATGATTACTATCAAAAGAAATAACATATTTCTCTCATACGGAGAATTTGAGAATGGTCTCTATATTCTCCATCCTTCTCTGGAAACAAACATAACAGAAACTACGTCGGATGATATCTCTAAGAAAAGAACTTGTGATACAATTAATCCCACGTGCCTGTGGCATTATCGACTTGGCCACATCAACATAGATCGTATCACAAGGTTGGTAAAGGATGGTCCTTTGGATTTTCTAACTGTAGAAGATCTTCCAACCTGTGAACCTTGCCTTCAGGGTAAGATGACAAAACGACCATTTAACGGTAAGCCTAAACGATATACAAGCATGCTTGACCTTATACATACTGATGTATGTGGTCCCATGAGTGTTAGGACACTTGACCAACACGTTTATTTCATAACATTTACCGATGATTACTCTCAGTATGGTTATGTGTACCTAATGAGATACAAGTCTGAATCCTTTGAAAAGTTTAGAGAGTTCAAATAAGAGGTCGAGAAGCAGTTAGGGAGAGAAATTAAGACCCTTCGATCGGATCTAGGTGGCGAGTATCGCTCTGACAAATTCAGGGACTACTTAAAGGACAATGGGATAGTATCACAACTACCTCCTCCTACTACACCACAGCTAAACGGTGTGTCAGAGAGGAGGAACCGGACTTTATTGGATATGGTTCGTTCAGTTCTCGTACACTCAAAGTTACCCACATCCTTTTGGGGTTATGCATTAAAGACTATGATATACGTGCTGAACCGGGTTCCAATCAAATCTGTTCCGAAGACTCCCTATGAGCTTTGGACCGGTAAGAAACCAAGTGTGAAACACTTGATGATTTGGGGTTGTCAGGCACATGTTAAAAGAACGAGTGCAGACAAATTGGAATCCAAGACAAGCCATTACCTATTCATAGGCTACCCCAAAGGCTCTATGGGTTACTTATTCTATGACCCAGGAGAATATAAGGTGTTTTGTAGTCGAAATGCCCATTTTCTTGGAAGATGATTACATCCTGAATAATCATCATCAAGAATTTGTTTTTGATGAGGAGAGCTCAGGAGTAGTGGGAGATGCCCCACAAGCTCTAGTTAATGACCAACCTAGAAGATTTACTTGGGTTTTCAGGCCTCTAGTTTGTTTTAGCTATGACCAAGAAAGTTACTTGGTGGAAGCCACTATAGTGAAGAGGATCCTGAGGCTTATATGGAAGCAATGTTGGACATAGATTCCTTGAAGTGGGTAGATGCCATGAGAGCTGAGATGGACTCAATGGAGACCAATGGAGTCTGGACTCTGGTAGATCTGCCCCCTGAGGTAAAAGCAATTGGTTGTAAATGGATCTATAAGAGGAAGAAGGGCCCCGATGCTAAGGTTGAGACCTACAAAGCTTGTCTTGTGGTGAAAGGTTACACTTAGAAAAAAGGAATCGATATGAGGAAACCTTTTTGTTGGTAGCCATGCTTAAATCCATTAGGATCCTCTTAGCTGTAGTAGTGTACCATGATTATGAGATTTGCCAAATGGATGTCAAAACTGTGTTCCTGAATGGAGATCTTAGTGAAGATATCTATATGCAGCAACCATAAGGTTTCATAACTACGGGTCAAGAACACATGGTATGTAAACTAAACCAATCCATATATGGACTTAAGCAAGAGTCTAGGAGTTGGAACATCCGGTTTGACTCTATCGTTAAATAGTTTGACTTTGAGCAAAATCTGGATGAGCCCTGTGTTTATAGGAAATCCAGTTGGGATAAGGTTGCGTTCATGGTTCTGTATGTAGATGACATTCTACTCATTGGGAATGATGTAGGAATATTGACTACGGTGAAAGTATGGCTTTCATAGCAATTCTCCATGAAAGATCTTGGAGAAGCCTCCTACATACTGGATCTTTGGCTCTATAGAGATTGATTGAAGAGGATAATAGGATTATCCCAATCTGCTTACATAGACAAAATAGTGGAGAGATACAACATGGAGAACTCCAAGAAAGGAAATGTTCCTTTCAGGCATGGAGTCACTCTCTCAAAGGGTATGTCTCCCAAGACTCCCGAAGAGATTGAGGGCATGAAGGACGTTACCTATGCCTTAGTCATAGGTAGCATCATGTATGCCATGTTATGCATTCGTGCTGACATCTCTCAGGCAATGAGTGTGGTAAGCAGATTCCAACCAAACCCAGTGCAGGAGCATTGGACTACTGTGAAAAAACATACTAAAGTACCTTCAAAGGACAAAAGAGTTTTGTCTGGTATTCGATGGTAGTTCACTACAGATCCAGGGGTATACTGATGCCGACTTCTAGTTAGATCCAGAAGATAGAAAGTCTACATCTGGTTATATCTTCATGATAGGATCGTGTGTTATTTGCTGGAAAAGTAGCAAACAGGGGTCCACAACGGATTCTACAACCGAAGCTGAATACATTATCATAAGTGAGGTTGCTTAATGAATGAAGGTGTTCATTCTAGAATTTGGAATTCAGCACATCACCTATTCCACTATTGTTTGACAACACAAGATCTACGGGAGATTGATTTTAAAAGGTAGCATCAACGGAGAATGTGGTAGATCCATTGAATAAGCCACTGACACAGAAAATGTTTGAGAAATATGTGGAAAGTCTGAGACTCTGGGTTGTACTTGATTGGACCTAAGTGCAAGTGGGAGCTGCTAGATAGTGTATGCCCTTAGCTCCAATCAGAATGATGTACATTATGACATTTAATGTAAATGAATAAAGTACATATTTGATTCATGTTATTATGGTGTTTTTCAGTGTAATACCCTTAAACTAGACACATATGAGTCTTGTGTTAGTTTAGAATCTTAACAGCCATTGGATAGATCTGGGGAGATTTATCCTGCCAACACTGACATTGATGTGTTGCCATGTTGGTTGGGGTGGTTTGTCTCAGCTGCCAGGGTGAGACCTGAGGTACATGCAGTGTGGGTTTTCTTGAAACCTTGAACTGGACCAAAATTCTAGTATTGTCCTGGACATTGGAGATAGATGGGCAAAACTGGAATGTTACACCTGACCCCAAGACTCGATTATGATACTACACTAGGTGTCGGATTGGACTGTCTTTGATATGCCAATCAGTGAGATCCTTAGAGGGGGTCAAAACCTAGGTATGTTGGAACAGTCCGAGAATTCATCTGAGTGGGTGATCAGAGTGATAGGATCAGCCTCTTTGTTGAACAAAGTGAATGATCGGGGATGCACTCTCTCTAATGGAAACCAAAACTACCAGCAGTCGATTTCAACCGTTGAAATTTGTTTTGCAAAATATATTTATATAGAGATATACAAATATATATTATGGTTTCAAAATATTTGTAAAAGGTTTTAATTCCCAGGATCCATATGAGTAGAGAGTGCAGCACTGTACCTTGCAGCCGAGGGAGAGGTCATCTCTTGTCGAGCAGTGTTTGATCATTATGGGCTGAGAGGTTAAGTGTAAGACCATTGAGGGTAATACCTGTTGGGCTAATCTTGCATCTGCCCACAGTCCTTATGTTTTTATAAAGTGGCTTGGCCCAAGGACCATTTAGTGTAAATGTTGGGCCCATTAAGAGCCCATGGAGATGGACTCAGGGGTTCACTATCTCTTATAGTGAGCTCGGCCAGACTTTTTAATAGACGCTGGGCTGAACCCATGTGGCTGATGTGTAGATCAATATTTGGGTCCCATGCCATACAAGGATATCCAACTGGGCAATAGTTTGGAGGGGTAAGTGAGCAGATGGACTTAATGGGCCTAAAGCCCAGTTCGAACTGGCTTAATGAGATTAATTAAAAGGGGGCGGTTCATGGATTTAGATCTACAGATAGGATAAGGGATTGCCCCTATCCACTTAGAGAGTCTAGATCTAAATAAATATTTGGATCAAGAAACTCCTAATTAGATTTGGAGGGTTGATCTTTATCTGTAGATAAGATAAGTGATTATCCTTATCTCTTAAAGAGAGTCCAGATCCAAATACAAGATTTGGATTAGGAAACTCCTAATGGAATTAGGAGATGCTCTCTTTAAAGGCTATAAATAGAGGAGCAGAGAGAACTTCCAACATACAATTCTCAATTCAGAGATTACAAAGAGAGAAGAACCTGTAGTTCAATTACTCCTGTCTTCTGCTCTTTCCAGCTCTTGCCGGCATACCAGTTAGATCTCCACTTGAGGGAGCGATTAAGAAGTATTCTTGATATATCTTTTGGAAGAAAAGGTAACCAGAAGTTGTGCTCACTAGCCCTCCATCAAATTCTTGCTGAAGAATCAGGTTCTTGCTGAAGAGCCATCCTTCTGATTCTGCTTCATCCTACACCGTGTCTTATTCGATGGAAGCAGTCTTTGGATCTTTCCTTGGGCATGAACACCTTCATTGGAGGTTATTATTACTTCGTATCAGGTATAGCCCTCTACTCCCTTTTTGTTTCAGATCTAGTCTGGTTTAGGTTCAAGATTGATCCTTGAAAATGCAGATTTCTATAATAGGGAATGTGATTCCCACGTGGGAGAGAGAGAAATTTTTGAAATTTTGCCCAACCTTCCTATAGGGTTCGGCCATCCATATGATGGATCTCTCATCCCTTCATTATAGGTTTCTAGTTTAAGGGTATTACACAAAAACATACCCAAACACATGAATCAATTATGTTCTTTTATTCATTTACAATAAATTTCATCTAGTACACAAATGTGATTGGAGCTAAGGGCATACACTCTCTAACACGCCCAACCATCTAGAGGACCATCCTTCACCAACGTTGGAATATGTGGTACCATCGTTCATAAATCTAACAAATTTGATTTCAGTTTTGATCACATTTGTTTCTAAAGAAGGGTGGAAAACATAAAGACCATTCTCAAGTTCTCCATGTAAAAAGAATTTGTTACTCAATTTAATTATAATCTTATTACTAAATAAAATAGAATAACCATCTTTACAAAGCTTAGAAACTAGAATCAAATTTCTTTTAAGTAATGGAACACAAAAAGAATCTTTTAATGTTATAGTCCCTTCTCTAAAAACTAAATCTATTATTCCCATAGCAGCAGCTACAATAGTTGCAAATGTCCTCAAGTAGAGCATGACCTCATCATCATTCAACCTTACTTTCCTTGAACCCCTGCAATGTGTTGCATGCATGAGTTGAAGCCTTATAGTCAATACACTAGAAGGCAGAAGTGACCAATATATTGGTCTCTATCATCTGATTTTCAAAAATACCTTCTTTATTCTTCTTAAGGGATTCCAGATATTAAGGACAATTCCTCTTCTAATGCTTGGTCTCCTTGTAGAAGTGACATTCGTCTGATGACTTGTCTTTCTTCTACTTTTTTTGCTTACCTCCCTTCCTTTGAGGCCTCTTCTTTCCCTTACATTTCTTCCTACCAGATTTGCCTCCTTCAACAAGCATGGTTATTGGCTTGTCCCTTTTAATCTGTTCCTCAACTCTTTGCAATATATTATCGAACTCTTGCATGCTAGTTGTTAGCTTGTTTGTTGTAGTTCATGACAACTAATTAAAGGATGTGGGAAGAGAGTTTAAGATGCAATATGTCTTGGTGTCATCATCTAGTTGGGAACCCAGAGCCTCCAGTTAATTGATAAAACATATCCCAAATTTGAGGACCTTTTGCCATGCAAAATGATTCTGCTCCTCATACATGGTCTATAAACTATCCAAAATGTCTTTGTAGTTTTCTACTTTATCAAATTGTCTCTAGAAAGAGTTGACCAGTAAAGCAATGATGTAACACCGGCAAGAAAAATTTTCTCTTTCAATTCTTGATATTCCCTTCTTCTTGCCTCAAAGGCTCTATCAGGGGGCATTCTGGTACCGAGTTGGTAGCAATTTTCTTCAATTTTTTGTATGTGATTACCAAGTTAAGGTTGCGAAACTAGTCTACATAGTTTGGTCCCTTGAGTTTGTTGTCGTCTAACAATTTAGTGAATTGTTCATGTGCCACTTTTGACAAATTGCAAGAGTAAATTAGTTGGCGACCTTGTTATTGTTTCATGTTATGTACCTTAGAAAGGCTTTTTATGTATGTTCATTTTTCATTTGTTCATCTCTAAGATTTCCCTCTATCTTAGGGATAGAGACATTATTCATGCCTCTGAAAATGTGGAAAATCACATAGGTGAATAGGTCCAACTGTTTTAGCTGCATAACCTCATCACTTTCTTTGAAGGACCACGGATCCACCCATCTCATGAACTTCTCCTTTGGCCTCCATTAGACAAGTTCATTGCCATTTTAGGTTAAACCTTTCAAAATGGTAGGTGTTGTCCCATCATATCAGGAGCTCCAACATACTATGAGAGATTCTTCCATTTTACTATCATCCAATGAAACAATCCCACTAACAGTTTTAGTGAAATGGATAACCCAATTTTATGGTGTTGCCCACCAATTCAACCCATTTTCATTGTAATGACAAAAATCCTTTAGAGATATCATCTCATGATATTCCCTATCTCATACCACTTATATTATTCATGAGAGAACAAATATATCAGTCCCTAGGTCAGCTTTAGGTCTTGCCATAATGGCTCCCACTGACATTCATAAAGTCAGATTCGAATGGGTCCCAAATGGGCTCGTGTTCATGCGGGGAGAGCCTATTAATTGTGAAGGGATGAGAGATCCATCATATGGATGGCCGAACCCTGCAGGAAGGTTGGGTGAAATTTCAAAAATTTCTCTCTCTCCCATTTAGGAATCGTATTCACTATTTTAGAAACTGCATTTTCAAGGATCAATCTTGAATCAATTTGGACTAGATCTGAAACCAAAATGGAGGAAAGGAATATACCTGATACAGAGTAACAATAACTCCCAATGAAGGTTTTTACGCCCAAGGAGAAAACCAGAAACTGCTCCCACTGAAGATGATACAGTGTGAGGTGAAGCAGAATCAATAGGATGGCTCTTCAACAAGAATGTAGTGGAGGGCTGGTGAGCATAACGTCAGATTGCCTCTTCTATCAAGAAGCAATATCAAGAACAGTTCTTGATCATTCCCACAGGTGGAGATCGAACCGGGTAGGGGCGGCAAGAGTAGGGGAGAAAAGAGCAGAAGACGAAAGCGGTCAAACTGTGTAGTCTTCTCTCTGTATTCAGCGAACTGTGTGATTGGAGGTCCTCCTTGCACTCCTATTTATAGCCTTAAAGAGAGAATCTCCTAATCCCATTATGAGTTTCCTAATCCAAATCTTTTATTTAGATCTGGACTCTCTTTAACAGATAGGGATAATCCCTTGTCATATCTATAGATAAAGATCAACCTTCCTAATCAAATTAGGAGTTCCTTTGATCCAAATATTTATTTGGATCTGGACTCTTTAAGTGGATAAGGATAATCCCTTATCTTATCTGCTGATCCAAATCCCAGATCCGCCCCTATTTAATTAATCTTATTAACCCAGTTCAAATTGGGCTTTAGGCCCATTAAGTTTATGTGCTCATTTAACCTCTTAACCTGCTACCCAGTTGGCTCTCCTTGTATGGTATGGGACCCAAACATTGATCTACACATAAGCCACATGGGTTCAGCCCAGCCTTTTTTACAAGGCCTGGCCGAATTTACTGTAGGAGACAGTGAACCCCTGAGTCCATAACCATAGGCTCTTAATGGGCCCAACATTTACAGTAAATGGTCCTTGGGTCCAGCCAAATTATGAAAACCCAAGGACTGTGGGCAGATGCAGGATTAGCCCATCAGGTATTACCCTCAATGGTCTTACACTTAACCTTTCAACCCTTAATGATCAAACACTATCCGACAAGAGAGGACCTCTCCCTCGGCTGCAAGGTTTAGTGTTGCACTCTCTACTCACATCGATCCTAGGAATTAAAATAATTTGCAAACATTTCGAAACCATTATATATATATGGTATAGGCTGAAATCAACTGGCTGCAGTTTAGGTTTCCATCATAGAGAGTATGATCACCCAATCAGATGAATTCTCGAACTGTCCCAACATACCCAGGTTTTGACCCCTTCTAAGGATCTCACTGATTGGCATATCAAAGACAGCACGATCCAACACCTAGTGTAGTACCATAATCAAGTGTAGCGGTCAGGTGTAATACTCTAGTTTTGCCCACCAATCTCCAAGGTCCAGGCAATACTGGAATTTTGGTCCGATTCAGGGTTTTAAGAAAACCCACACTGCATGTGCCTCAGGTCTCACCCTGGCAGCTAAGACTAGCCACCCCAATCAACTTGGCCATACATCAGTGTCAACCTTGGTAGGATAAATCTCCCTAGATCTATCCAATGACTATGAAAATTCTAAACTAACACGAGTCTCATAAGTGTCCAGTTTAAGGTTATTACATAGAAACATAACACAATGACATGAATTAATTATGTACTTTATTCATTTACAATAAATGTCAAAAGGTACATCAATCTGATAGGAGCTAAGGGCATAACTGTCTAACAGCTCCCACTTTCACTTAGGTCCAATCGGGTACAAGCCGGAGTCCCAAACTTTCCATGTGTTTCTCAAATACTTTCAGTGTTAGTGGCTTAGTTAATGGGTCTGCTACATTTTCTGCTGATGCTACCTTTTAACATCAATCTTTCGTAGATTCAGTGTTGTCATACAACAGTGGAATGGGTGATGTGCTGAATTCTAAATTCTAGAATGAATACTTCATTCATTAGGCAGCCTCACTTACGGCAATGTGTTCGGCTTGGGTTGTGGACTGTTATTCTGATTACTCAGGACCCCATCGTGAAGATGTAACTAGATGTAGACATTCTACCATCGGGATCTGACTGGCAATCGGTATCTGTATACCTGACGATCTGTAGTGAAGTACCATCAAATACCAGACAAAACTATTTTGTCCTTCGAAGGTATTTTAGTACGTTTTTCACAGCGGTCCAATGCTCCTGCCCTGAATTAGATTGGTATCTTCTTATCACACTCACTTCCCGAGAATTGTCAAGACGAGTGCACATGGCATACATGATGCTCCCTATGGCTGAGGCATAGGGAACCTCTTTCATGCCCTCAATCTCTTCGGGAGTCTTGGAAGACATACCCTTGGAGAGAGTGACTCCATGCCTGAAAGGAACATTTCCTTTCTAGGAGTTCTCCATGATGTATCTATTGACTATTTTGTCAATGTAAGCAGACTAGGATAATACTACTATCTTCTTCGATCTATCTCTATAGAGTCGAAGTCCCAGTATGTAGGAGGCTTCTCCAAGATCTTGTTGGACAGTTTTGTATGCCCTTTGCTTCAATCAGAATGATGTACATTATGAGTTTATTGTAAATGAATAAAAGTACATATTTGGTTCATGTTCCCTTGGAATGTTTCTATGTAATACCCTTATACTGGACACTTAATGAGACATGTGTTAGTTTAGAATGTTCACAGCCAGTGGGTCGGTCTGGGGAGACCTATCTTGATAAGACTGACACTGTTGTGCCACCAAGTCGGTTGGGGTGGCTTGTCTCAGCTGCCAGGGTGAGACCCTAGGCACATACAGTGTAGGATTAATTGAATCTTTGAACTGGACCAGATTTCCAGTATTGCCCTGGACCTTGGAGATTAATGGGCAAAACTGGAAAGTTACACCCGACCCCTAGACTCGACTATGATACTGCACTAGGTGTCGGATTTCAAAACCTGGGTATGTTGGGACAGTCTAACAATTCATCTGAGTGGGTGATCATAGTGACAGGATCAGCCCCTTTGTCAGACAAAGGTAATGATCGGGGATGCACTCTCACTGATGGAAACCAAGACTGCCAACAGCTGATTTCAATCGTTGAGGTTTGTTTTGTAAAGTATTTTTTATATGAGATATAAAAGTATATATATTATGGTTTCTAAAATTTTTGCAAAAGGTTTTAATTCCCGGGATCCATATAAGCAGAGAGTGCAACATTGTTCCTTGCAGCCGAGAGAGAGGTCCTCTCTTGTCGGGCAGTGTTTGATCATTATAGGCTGAGAGGTTGAGTGTAAGACCATTGAGGGCAATACTTGATGGACTAATCTTGCATCTGCCCACAGTCCCTGGGTGTTACAAGGTGGCTTGGCCCAAGGACCACTTAGGGTAAGTGTTGGGCCCATAGAGCCCATTTGATGGGTTTCAAGGGGTGCACTGTCCATAGCAGTGTATTCGGCCAGGCCTTGTAACAAAAGGTTGGGCTGAACCCATGTGGCTGATGTGTAGATCAATGTTTGGGTCCCATGCCATACATGGAAGCCCAACTGGGCAGCCGTTTGGAAGGCTAAGTAGGCACACAACCTTAATGGGCCTAATGCCCATTTCAAACTGGGCTGATTTTATCAGTTTAAATGAGGGGCAGATCTGGGATTAAATCAGTTGGTAGGATTGGGCCTTGACCCTATCCACTCAGAGAGTCCAAGATCTAAATAAGATTTAGATGTAGGAGCCTCCTAATAGGATTAGGAGAGGGGTGATCTAATCTACAGATAAGATAAGGGTTCTTCCTTATCACTTAAAGGGACTTCTAATCCAAATATGGGATTAGGAGCTGATCCCTTTAAGCCTATAAAAGGAGGAGGGGGCAGCAGCCTTTAGACCCAATAGAGAACACAAGAGAGAAAAAGGTCTCTAGTCTTCAGAGCTGAAATCATAGAAGAAAGATTTCTGCAATCTCTGCAAAAACTCTTTCTTGCCACCTCCTTCCTGTCGCTGCCAGACCTCCAGTTCGATCTCCAACTTTGTGGGAGAGATCAAGATTTGATCTTGATATCAGCTCTTTGTGAAAGGAATGATTGGAAGTAGTGCTCACATGCCATCCAGCTATTCTTACGAAGGATCAGGTTCTTGGAGAACACTGTTGATTCTGCTCCATCCTGCACTGCGCCATCTTCTGTGGGAGCAGTCTTTGGATCCTTCCTTAGGCGTGAACACCTCCATTGAGAGATAATATTTCTCTGTATCAGGTATACCTCTCTCCTACTTCTTTTGGTTCAGATCTGGTTCAGTTCGTGGTTCAAGTTTGGTCCTTGAAATATGATTTTCTAAATAGGGAATGCGATTCCCAGTTGAAGGGAGAGAAAAATTTTTGAAATTCGCCCCCTTCATTCCACAAGATTTGGGTGTCCATACGATGGATCTCTCATCCCTTCAGTGGTATCAGAGCCTTGGTTCAAATCTTGAACCAATTTGTTTCAGATCTGAACCTGCGCAAATGGGCAGAAGGTGTTCTACCCGATTTGCACAGATAAGGGTTTTGGGAAATTTATTCCCAAACTTATGGGCGAATAATCTGAAATTAATTTTATATAAATCTGATTATTGTTTAGAATTGTTCTTTATGATTTTCTTAATTTATGGGCTGTTCGTACAATAGGAGATCAAAATATTGGTTTGCGCAGGGAACCTGCGATTTTGTAGATTGTGGATTATTTTATTACATTTGGTCTGTAAAATATTTTTTTTTTTATTTTTTAGACAGAATGTATAGGCATTCGATCTGATGTAATTATTAATAGAAATTAGGATTTCTATTTATTTTATTTTGGATCGAAGATGGTGGCGCTGAGAAAGAGATCTCACTGAAAAGGAGATTTCGCAGATGGGAGAATTGCAATATGCGATTTGTAGTTTATAAAACTTCAACCTGTGATCTAACCTCCATTTTGCAGGATGGACTATGCGAACAGCACTATGAGACTAATTGTTGCTTTTCTTTTATCAGTATTTAATTTCAGATTATTTTCTTGAATTAAAGATTTAATTAAAGATCAAACCCTAGACCCATTCAAACCAAGATTGGCTCAAATTGTTTGGACCGAATCTAGGGTCCAATCAAGGCTGAAAGTCAGCCCTAATTTTCCCACTAATGGGGCTAAGGATTGATAATTAATTAAATAGTTAATTTGGCCCAACCTGTAAAGGCCCAGTTTTAAATAGTTAAAACTGCTAAAAGCCCACTCAACACATAAAGCTATATGGGCCGAACCAATCAACCCTAATTCGGCCCATATACCTAGATAATATTAAGGGTTAATATTATGGATTTAAAATGGGCTTCAAATGGGCTTTACAGATAATTACTTGATTGGATCAATTTATCCTTACATGTGTTGTATGGATGTGTGATGTGCTTCGTACATGGGCCATGGTACTTGGCCCATGCTCAATCGACAGTGGCTCTTGCGCACACCATGGCTGAATGTACATCATTGCCATAGTGTCCCTTTTGGTCATTGGATGACCTCCCCTAGTGGTGGGCCACACACCTCATCGAGAGGTTACATGCGGAACCCTAGCCGATTTAGTCCCACCGAAATATGGCTTTATGAAAGTCAGTGGGAGCCACTTTGGTTTGACCTAGATCAAACTAGGGCATAATTAACTGTTCTCTCCAGCTAATATGAGTGCATGTGATAAGGAGATTCATATGATGAACTCTCTAAAGGCCTTCCATCATTAGCATGAGGATGGGTCCTTCAGTAATGAGGAAACGCACCAGAAAATGGGTTATCCATTTGTTGTTGGGCTTGTCTGAGTGTTTCATAAGATGATAGGGGCATCATAAACCGATGTGGGAGGGGCTTCCCCAGAAAATGGGAACTCTCTCACGGTACCTTGGCGTTCACGAATATGATGGGTAAGCACTCACTGGACAGAAAAGTTTACCTAAAAATGGCTCTGAACCTTGTATGACCGAGGCCAAAGGGAAAACTCATATGGTGAGTGGATATGATCCTTCACAGAAAGGTGGTGGGGTTTTGTAGTTGAAACAGTTGGTTCCATGCACCCTATGTGATTTCCCAACATTTCCAAAGACAACTCGCAGTCTCCATCTCTGAGAAGGGAGGGAAATCTCAGAGATGAATAAATGGGAATGGAACGTAGATTAAAATCCATATCTATGTAATGAACATGAATCAAATTAGGTTGTGGACTGATGTTTGCTCTTTTATCAGAAAATGGCAAATGGACAATTTGCAAAGCTGCTTGATGACAACAAGATGAAGGGCCCAAACTATGCCGACTGGTATAGGAACCTTATGCTGGTCCTAACTTCTGAAAAGTTAGACAAAGTGGCAAAGAATCCTGCCCTGGAGCGTCCGGGTGATAGGGCTTCTGAGGCCCGAAGGAGAGACTATCACGAATAGGAGGAGAAAAACTTCCTTGCCAGGTGTTACATCATTGCCTCCTTGGACAACCCAATATAGAGGCAGTTCGATCAGATCGAACTTGCCAAGGATATATTGGATAGTCTCAGGACAATGTATGAAGAGCAGAATCGTTCTACTCGACAGAAGATCTTGAAACAGTTCATGACCACACAGATGTCCAAGGGCTAACAAGTTCATGACCATTGTCTTCGAATGATGAGATACATCAATGAACTGGAGGCTCTTGAATCTGGGCTGGACCTTGCAACCCAAATAGATGCTATCCTTAGTTCTTTACCTCCTTCCTTTAATCCATTCATCATGAACTATAACATGAACAAGCTGAATGTCAGCTTACAAGAGCTCAGCAATATGTTGCAAAGAGCTGAAGAACTGATTAAAAAGGATGAGCCTGTAGCTATGCTTGTTGAAGCTAGCAAGACAGGCAAGAGAAAGAGGAAAGCAAAGAAGCCTCAGAAGAAAGCCACTAAGACCAAGAAGTAGAAGAAAGATAAAGCATCGGATGCCTGTCACTTCTGCAAGAAGACCAGCCACTGGAAAAGGAACTGCCTTGCCTACCTGTAATCCAAGAAAGGTAATTTCGAAACTTGTGTTATAGAAACCAATCTATTGGTAGCTTCAGCGTCCTAGTGTATTGACTTTAGCGCTTCAACTGATTCGTGTAACTCACTGTAGGGGTTCAAGGAAAGCAGAAGGCTGAGTGAAGGAGAAGTCATGCTTTACTTGGGGACTTCTGCAACTGTTGCAGCCGTGGCCATAGGAACCGTGGAGTTAATTTTTAGAGAAGAAATTATTGTACTAAAAGATTGTCTTTATGTAGAAAATTTAAGAAGAAATTTGATTTCTGTCTCAAAACTATGTGTAGATGGTTATTCTGTCTTCTTTAGTAATACAATTACTATTAAAAGAAATAGCAGATTCATCGCATACGGGGAACTGAAGAACGGTCTCTATGTTCTACATCCTTCTCTAGAAACTAACATAACCGAAACTACGTCGGCTGAAATCCCCAAGAAGAGAGCCCATGATACAGTTAATCCCACGTGCCTGTGACAATACCGACTTGGCCACATCGGTGTTGACCGAATCACAAGGTTGGTAAAGGATGGTCCTTTGGATTTTCTAACTGTAGAAGATCTTTCCACTTGTGAGCCTTTCCTGCAAGGCAATATGATGAAACGGCCACTTAACGGTAAGCCTGAAAGATGTACAGGCACAGTTGACCTTATACATACTGATGTATGTGGTCCCCTGAGTGTTAGGACACGGAATCAGTACGTGTATTTCATCGCCTTCACCGATGATTTTTCATGATATGGTTACGTGTACCTAATGAGACACAAGTCTGAATCCTTTGAAATGTTCAAAGAGTTTAGACAAGAGGTCGAGAAACAGTTAGGGAGAGAAATTAAAGCCCTTCGATCAGATCGAGGTGGCGAGTATCTCTCTGACGAATTCAGGGACTACTTAAAAGACAATGGGATAGTATCACAGTTAGCTCCTCCTGCTACACCACAACTTAACGGTGTTTTAGAGAGGAGGAATAGGACCTTATTGGATATGGTCCGGTCACTTCTCATACACTCAGAGTTACCCACATCTTTTTGGGGTTACGCATTAGAGAATGCGATTTACATGCTGAATCGGGTTCCAACCTAATCGGTTCCAAACACTCCATATGAACTTTGGACTGAAAAAAAACCAAGTGTCAAACACTTGAAGATTTGGGGTTGTCCAACACATGTTAAAAGAACAAGTGCAGATGAGGAGAGCTCAGGAGCAGTGGGAGATGTCCCACAAGTTCCAGGTAGTGACCAACCTAGAAGATCCACTCGGGTATCCAAGCCACCAGTCCGTTATGGTTATGACCAAGATAGTTACCTGGTGGAAACCATGACTAGGGAGGAGGATCCTGTGACTTGTGTGAAAGCTATGTTTGACATAGATTCCCAGAAGTGGGTGGAGGCCATGAGAGCTGAGATGGACTCAATGGAGACCAATGGAGTCTGGACTCTAGTAGATCCGCCCTCTGGGGTAAATGCAATCGGTTACAAATGGATTTACAAGAGGAAGAAGGGCCCCGATGGTAGGGTTGAGACCCTCAAAGCTCATTTGGTGGTGAAAGGGTACACTCAGAAAGAGGGCATCGATTATGAGGAAACCTTTTCACCTGTGGCCATGCTTAAATCCATTAGGATCCTGCTAGTTGTAGCAGCATACCATGATTATGAGATTTGGCAGATGGATGTCAAAACTGCATTCCTGAATGGAGATCTTACTGAAGATATCTATATGCAGTAGCCGCAAGGCTTCATTGATGCAGGTCAGGAAAACATGGTATGTAAACTTAATAGATCCATATATGGACTTAAGCAAGCATCTTGAAGTTGGAACATCCATTTTGACTCTGCAGTCAAATCATTTGAGTTCAAGCAGAATCCGAATGAACCTTGTGTCTACAGGAAGTACAGTGGAGATAAGGTTACTTTCTTGGTTCTGTATGTAGATGACATTCTACTCATTGGGAATGATGTAGGAATGTTAACTACGGTGAAAGTATGGCTTTCACAGCAATTCTCCATGAAAGATCTTGGAGAAGCCTCCTATATACTAGGTCTTCGACTCTATAGAGATAGATCGAAGTGGATAATAGGATTATCCCAATCTGCTTACAATGACAAAATATTCAAAAGGTACAGCATGGAGAACTCCAAGAAAGGAAATGTTCCTTTCAGGCACGGAGT
Source organism: Nelumbo nucifera (assembly GCF_055504915.1). Taxonomy (NCBI): domain Eukaryota; kingdom Viridiplantae; phylum Streptophyta; class Magnoliopsida; order Proteales; family Nelumbonaceae; genus Nelumbo; species Nelumbo nucifera. The sequence goes on along the minus strand of NC_142656.1, from coordinate 37,186,020 downwards.
CACTCTCTCTAAGAAGATATCTCCTAAGACCTCAGAGGAGATTGAGGGCATGAAAGACGTTCCCTATGCCTTAGCCATAGAGAGCATCATGTATGCCATGCTGTGCACTCGTCCTGACATTGCTTAGGTAGTGAGTGTGGTTAGCAGATTCCACATTGGACAGCTGTGAAAAATATACTTAAGTACCTTCGAAGGACAAAAGAGTTTTGTCTAGTATTCAACGGTAGCTCACTACAGATCCAAGGGTATACAGATGCTGATTTTCAGTTGGATTCAGATGATAGAAAGTCTACATTTGGATATGTTTTCACAATAGGATTGTGTGCTGTTTGCTGGAAAAGCAGCAAACAGGGGTCCACTACAGAAGCCGTGTGGATGAAGAAGTTCGTTCACGAGTTGGGAGTAGTTCTGTCCAGCACATCACCCATCCTGTTGTTGTGTGACACAATAGAGCCAATGCTCAGGCTAAGGAGCCACGAGCCCACTCGAAGTCGAAGCACATCGAGAGGAAGTATCACATACTGTGGGAGATTATTAGTAGAGGGGATGTCCTGATTCAGAAGGTAGCGTCTGCGGAAAATGTAGTAGTCCCATTGACGAAGCCACTATCACAGAAAGTGTTTGAGAAGCATGTGGAAAGCATGGGACTCCAGCTTGTACCTGATTGAACCTAAGTGCAAGTGGCTATTGGACACTTAATGAGACTCGTGTAAGTTTAGAATGTTCGCAGCCAATGGGTCGGTCTGGGGAGACCTATCCTGATAAGGCTGACACTATTGTGCCACCAAGTCGGTTGGGGTGGCCTGTTTCAATTGCCAGGTTGAGACCCTAGGCACATATAGTGTAGGATTAATTGAATCTTTGAACTGGACCAGATTTCTAGTATTGCCCTAGACCTTGGAGATTAATAGGCAAAACTGGAAAGTTACACCCGACCCCGAGACTCGATTATGATACTGCACTAGGTGTTGGATTGGGCTGTCTTTGATGTACCAATCAGTGAGATCCTTAGCGGGAGTCAAAACCTGGGTATGTTGGGACAGTCTGAGAATTCATCTGAGTGGGTGATCATAGTGACAGGATCAGCCCCTTTGTCGGACAAAGGTAATGATCGGGGATGCACTCTCACTGATGGAAACCAAGACTGCCGGCAGCCAATTTCAATCGTTGAGATTTGTTTTGCAAAGTATTTTTTATATGAGATATAAAAGTATATATATTATGGTTTCTAAAATGTTTGCAAAAGGTTTTAATTCCTAGGATCCATATAAGCAGAGAGTGCAACACTATTCCTTGCAGCCGAGGGAGAGGTCCTCTCTGGTCGGGCAGTGTTTGATCATTATGGGTTGAGTGGTTGAGTGTAAGACCATTGAGGGCAATACCTGATGGGCTAATCTTGCATCTGCCCACTGTCCCTTGGTGTTACAAGGTGGCTTGGCCCAGGGACCACTTAGGGTAAGTGTTGGGCCCATAGAGCCCACTTGATGGGTTTCAGGGGGTGCACTGTCCGTAGCAGTGTATTCGGTCATGCCTTGTAACAAAAGGCTGGGCTGAACCCATATGGCTGATGTGTAGATCAATGTTTGGATCCCATGCCATACAAGGATGCCCAACGGGGCAGTAGTTTAGAAGGCTAAGTGAGCACACAACCTTAATGGGCCTAAAGCCCATTTCGAAGTAGGCTGATTTGATTAGTTTAAATGAGGGGCGGATTTGGGATTAAATCAGTTGGTAGGATTGGACCTTGACCCTATCCACTTAGAGAGTTCAAGATCTAAAAGTGATTTTGATCTAGGAGCCTCCTAATAGGATTAGGAGAGGGGTGATCTAATCTACAGATAAGATAAGGGTTCTTCCTTATCACTTAAAGGGACTTTTAATCCGAATATGATTTGGATCAGCAACTCCTAATGGGATTAGGAGCGGATCCCTTTAAGCCTGTAAAAGGAGGAGGGGGTGGCAGCCTTTAGACACAACGGACAACCCAAGAGAGAAAATGGTCTCTAGTATTCAGATCTGAAATCACAGAAGAATGATTTCTGCAACTTTGTGGGAGAGATCAAGATTCGATCTCCAACATTGTGGGAGAGATAAAGATTCGATCTTGATATCAACCCTTTGTGAAAGGACTGATTGGAAGCAGTGCTCACGTGCCATCTAGCTACTCTTACAAAGGATCAGGTTCTTGGAGAACGCTGTTGGTTCTGCTCCATCCTACACTGCGCCATCTTCAGTGGGAGAAGTCTTTGGATCCTTCCTTGGAAGTGAGCACCTCCATTGAGAGATAATATTTCTCTGTATCAGGTATACCTCTCTCCTACTTCTTTTGGTTCAGATCTAGTTCAGTTCATGGTTCAAGATTGGTCCTTGAAATATGATTTTCTAAATAGGGAATGCAATTCCCAGTTGAAGGGAGAGAAAAATTTTTGAAATTCGCCCCCTTCATTCCACAAAATTTGGTCGTGCATATGATGGATCTCTCATCCCTTTAGATCTTTCATGGAGAATTGCTATGAAAGCCACACTTTTCACTGTAGTTAACATTCCTACATCATTCCCAATGAGTAGAATGTCAACTACATACAGAACCAAGAATGTAACATTATCCCTACTGGTCTTCCTGTAAACACTGGGCTCATCCGGATTTTGCTCAAAGTCAAACTATTTGACGATAGAGTCAAACCAGATGTTCCAACTCCTATAAGCTTGCTTAAGTCCATATATGGATCGGTTGAGTTTACATACCATGTGTTCTTAACCTGCAGCTATGAAAGCTTGCGGTTGCTGCATATAGATATGTTCAGTAAGATCTCCATTTAGGAATGCAGTTTTGACTTCCATTGGACAAATCTCGTAGTCACGGTAAGCTGCTACAACTAGTAAGATCCTAATGGATTTAAGCATGTCCACAGGCGAAAAGGTTTCCTCATAATTGATTTCCTCTTTCTGAGTGTACCCTTTCACCACAAGACGAGACTTGTAGGTCTCAACTTTACCATCGGGGCCCTTCTTCCTCTTATAGATCCATTTGCAACCAATTTTCTTTACCCCAGGGGGTAGATCTACTAGAGTCCAAACTCCATTGGTCTCCATTGAGTCCATCTCATTTCTCATGGCATTTACCCACTTCAAGGAATCTATGTCCAATATAGATTCCGTATAAGTCACGGGATCCTCCTCACTGGTCGTGGCTTTCATCTTTCTTGGTCATAGCCGAAACGAACAAGAGGCCTGGAAACCCGGGTAGATCTCCTAGGTTGGTTATTTTCTGGAGCTGGTGGAACATCACCCACTACCCCTGGGCTCTCTACATCAAGAACAACTTCTTGATGATGATTATCCAGGATGTAATCTTCTTCTAAGAAGTGGGGTAGAATAAGTAACCCACAGAGCCTTTGGGGTGGTCTATAAATAGGCAACAACTGGTCTTAGATTCCAATTTGTTAGCACTCGTTCTTTTAACATGTGTTGGACAACCCCAAATCCTCAAGTGTCTCACACTTGGTTTCTTAGCAGTCCAAAGCTCATAGGGACTCTTCGGAATGGATTTGGTTAAAACCCGGTTCAATACGTATATCGTACTTTTTAATGCATAACCCCCAAAAGGATGTAGGTAGCTCCGAGTGTACGAGAAGTAATCGAACCATATCCAATAAAGTCCGAGTCCTACTTTCTGACACATCGTTTAATTGTGGTGTAGCAGGAGAAGCTAGTTGTGGTACTATCCCGTTATCCTTTAAGTAGTCCCTGAATTCGTTAGAGTGATACTCACCGCCTCGATTTGATCAAAGGGTCTTAATTTCTCTCCCTAACTATTTCTCGACTTCTTGTCTAAATTCTTTGAACTTTTCAAAAGATTCAAACTTATGTCTCATTAGGTACACATAACCATACTGTAAGTAATCATCCGTAAATGTTATGAAACAAACATGCTGGTTATGTGTCCTAACATTCAGGGGACCACATACATCAGTATGTATAAGGTCAAGTGTGCCTGTAGATCTTTCAAGCTTACCAGTAAATGGCTGTTTTGTCATCTTACCCTGAAGGCAAGGTTCACAGGTTGGAAGATTTTCTACAGTTAGAAAATCCAAAGGACCATCCTTTACCACCCTTGTGATACGATCTACATTAATGTGGCCAAGTCGGTAATGCCAGAGGCACGTGGGATTAATTGTATCCCGAGTCCTCTTCTTGGGAATTATTTCCGACATAGTTTCGGTAAGGTTTGTTTCTAGAGAATGATGGAGAACATAGAGATCGTTCTCAAGTTCTCCATATGCGAGGAATTTGTTGTTCCATTTAATAGTAATCACATTACTGAATTGGATAAAATAACCATCCACGGACAATTTTGAGATAGAAATCAAATTTCTTCTTAAATTGAGTACAAAAAGTCAATTTTTAAGTACAATAGTTCATTCTCTGAAAAATAATTCTGCAGTTCCTATGGTTGTAGCTGCATTTGTTGCAGAAGTCCCCAAGTATAGCGTCACTTCTCCGTCACTCAGTCTTCTGCGTATCTTGAACCCCTGCAGTGAGTTATACGCATGAGTTGAAGCCCCAGAGTTAATACACCAGGAAGCAAAAGTGACCAACAAATTGGTCTCTATGAAAAATGATTCAAAATTACCTTTCTTCTTAGTCTCTAGAAATTGTGGATAGTTCCTCTTCCAGTGGTCGGTCTGCTTGTGGAAGTGACAGGCATCCGATGCCTTATTCTTCTTCTCCTTTCTAGCTTTGCTACTTTTCTTCCGAGCCTTCCTTTTAACCTTCCACTTTCTCTTGCCTGATTTGCCACCTTCAACAAGCATGGCTATTGGCTTATCATTCTTAATCAGTTCTTCAGCCCTCTACAACATATTGTTGAGTTCCTGAAGGCTAACGTTTAGCTTATTCATGTTATAGTTCATGATGAACTGATTGAAAGAGGGTGGCAAGGAATTGAGGACACCATCAATTTTGGTGTCGTGGTCTAGCCCTAACCCGAGAGCCTCTAGTTCATTGATATAACCCATCATCTTTAGACAATGGTCATGAACTTGTTGGTTCTTAGTCATTTGTTCGGTCATAAATAATTTTAAGACCTTTTGTCGAGTAGAACGGTTCTGCTTTTCATACATAGTCTTTAGACTATCCAATATATCCTTGGACACTTCGATCTTATTGAATTTCCTTTGTATCGGTTTATCTAAAGAGGCTATAATATAACACCGGGCAAGAGAGTTTTTCTCTTCCCATTCTTGATACTCACTTCATCGGGCCTCAGAAGCCCTATCACCTGGATGATTTAGAGCACGGTTCTTAGCAATTTTGTCCAATTTCTCAGACATTATGACCAGCATAAGGTTTAAGAACCAATCAGCATAATTAGGGCCCTTGAGTTTGTTGTCATCCAACAGTTTGGTGAAGTTTCTGTTTGCCATTTTTGGTAAAGGTGAGGTAGATTTGTAAGTCCACAACCTAATTGATTCATGTCATCACATAGATATGGCTTTTAATCAATGTTTCATTTCCATTTTGGGCATCTCTGTGATTTCCTCCATTCTCAATGATGGAGACAGTTGTGTCTCTGGAAATGTTGGAAATCACAATAGGTGCATGGATCCAACTATTTTAGCTGCATAACCCCACCACATTCTATGAAGGATCTCATCCACTCATCTTATGAGCTTTCCCTTTGGCCATTGTCAAACAAGGTTGATAGCCATTTTAGGTTAAACCTTTCTATCTAGTAAGTGCTCACCCATCATGTTCGTGAACACCAAGGTACCGTGAGAGAGTCTTCCATTTTAGGAAAGGCCCCTCCCACATCAGTTTATGACGCTCCTATCATCTCATGAAGCAATCCAGCCAACTGCATTAGCAGATGGATAGCCTAATTTTATGGTGCATCCCCACTCACCAATATAGTCAACCTTCATACTATTCATGGAAGGCCTTTAGAGAATTCATCATAAGAATCTCTCTATCACATGCACTTATATTTTCAAGAGGGAACGAATAATTACGCCCTAGTTTAATTTAGGTCAAATCAAAGTGGCTCCCACTGGCTTTCATAAAGCCAGATTTAGATGGGCCATTAATGGCTAGGGTTCCGCATGATTGCTCTTGGGGAGGAAGTTGGTATGGGGCCCACCATGCTGGGAGATCATCTAATGATCTTAAGGACACCATGGCAATGATGTGAATTCAGCCATGGTGTGCATAAGAGCCACTATTGAATCAGCATGGACCAAGTACTTATGGCCTATGAACGTAGCACATTACACATCCATACATCACATGCATGAAATCCATAATTGATCCAATGAATTAAATAATTGTAAAACCCATATGTAAAGCCCATTTAAAGCCGTTAACATTATCAAATAATATTATCTAGGTATATGGGCTGAACTGCAAAGAGTAGTTCGGCCTATATAGCATTTATGCTAAATTGGGCTAATGCAGTTTTAACAGATTAAAACTGGGTCTTACAGATGTGGGCCGAATTGCATCTTGCAATTATTCATCAACTCCTCGACCCATAAAGGAAATTTTAGGGCTGAGAACAGCCCCCCTCGAACCATATATTCAGTCCAACCAGTTTGGACAAATCTGGTTCGAGTGGGTCTAGGGTTTGATGTTTAATTCAAGATTCAATTCGAGAAGATGATCTGAAATTAAACAACTGGTACAAGACAATCATGAATCAGTAGGAGGGTTGTTCGTAAGACTGCTACCTTGCAAAACAAAGATTAGATCGCAGTATGAAGTTTCCAAAACTGCAAATCGTAGATGGCTGATCCCAAATCTGTGAAAATCTCTCCTCTACGATTTCTGCCTCATCTTCAAATGAAATAAAATAGAAAACCTATTTTCTATTAATATTACATCAGATTTAAATTCCTATACATTCCGTCTAAAAATAAAAATAATTAATTACATACCAAGAATGAATAGAATAGCAGGTTTGCAGATTTCTTGCGCCATTAAAGAATTCGATCTCCACCACACGAACAACCCAAAAACCAAGAAAAATATATAGAACAGTTCTAAATATTAATGAGATTAATAAAGATTTAATTTCAGATCAATCACCCATAACTGGGAACCAATTTCCCAGAAAATGTTAGCTGCGCAAATCGGGTAGAACGCCTTCTGCCCATTTGCGCAGATCCAAATCTGGTTTAATTCGGTTCAAGATTTGAACCTGGCTTTGATACCACTGAAGGGATGAGAGATCCATCATATGGATGACCGAACCCTGCAAGAAGGTTGGGTGAAATTTCAAAAATTTCTCTCTCTCCCATCTAGGAATCGCATTCCCTATTTTTGAAAACTGCATTTTCAAGGATCAATCTTGAATAAAACCAGACCAGATCTGAAACCAAAAGGGTGGAAAGGGATATACCTGATATGGAGTAACAGTAACTCCCAATGAAGGTGTTCACGCCCAAGGAGAAAACAAAGAACTGCTCCCATTGAAGATGATACAGTGTGAGGTGAAGCAGAATCAGCATGATGGCTCTTCAGCAAGAATGTAGTGGAGGGCTGATGAGCACAACTTCAGATTGCCTCTTCTAGCATGAAGCAATATCAAGAGCGGTTCTTGATCATTCCCACAAGTGGAGATCGAACCGGGTAGGGGCAGCAAGAGCATGGGAGAAAAGAGCAAAAGATGAAAGCATTCAAAGTGTGTAGTCTTCTCTCTATATTCAGTGAACTGTGTGTTTGGAGGTCCTCCCTGCTCTCCTATTTATAGCCTTAAAGATAGAATCTCCTAATCCAAATCATTTATTTGGATCTGGACTCTCTTTAACAGATATAGATAATCCCTTGTCTTATCTACAAATAAAGATCAACCTTCCTAGTCAAATTATGAGTTCCTTTGAACCAAATCTTTATTTGGATCTAGACTCTTTAAGTGGATAAGGATAATCCCTTATGTTATCTACTGATCCAAATCCCAGATCCGCCCCTATTTAATTAATCTTATCAACCCAGTTCGAATTGGGATTTAGGTCCATTAAGTTTATGTGCTCATTTAACCTCTTAACCTACTGCCCAGTTGACTCTCCTTGTATGGTGTGGGACCCAAATATTGATCTACACATCAGCCACATGGGTGAAGCCTAGCCTTTGTTATAAGCCCTAGTTGAATTCACTGTAGGAGACAATGAACCCCTGAGTCCATCACCATGGGCTCATAATGGGACCAACATTTACACTAAATGGTCATTGGGTCCAGCCACCTTATGAAAACCCAAGGACTGTGGGCAGATGCAAGATTAGTCCATTAGGTATTACCCTCAGTGGTCTTACACTTAACCTCTCAACCCATAATTATCAAACACTGTCCGACAAAAGAGGACCTCTCCCTCGGCTGCAAGGTACAGTGCTGCACTCTCTATTCACATGGATCCCGGGAATTAAAACCATTTGCAAATATTTTGAAACCATAATATATATATATGCATATCTTTATATAAATATATTTGGCAAAAACAAATTTCAACGGTCGAAATCAACTATTGGCAGTTTAGGTTTCCATCAGAGAGAGTGCACCCCCGATCATTCACTTTGTCCGACAAAGGGGCTGATCTCGTTACTATGATCACCCACTTAGATGAATTCTCAGACTGTCCCAACATACCCAGGTTTTGACCCCTTCTAAGGATCTCACTGATTGGCATATCAAAGACAGCCCGATCCGACACATAGTGCATTACCATAATCGAGTCTAGGGGTCAGGTGTAACATTCTAGTTTTTTCCCATCTGTCTCCAAGGTCCAGGGCAATACTGGAATTTTGGTCCTGTTCAAGGTGTCAAGAAAACCCACACTACATGTGCCTCAGGTCTCACCCTGGCAGATGAGACAAACCACCCCAACTAACTTGGCAGTACATCAGTGTCATGCTTGGCAGGATAAATCTCCCAAATTCTATCCAATGGCTGTGAAGATTCTAAGCTAACTCGAGTCTCATAAGTGACTAGTTTAAGGGTATTACACAGAAACATACCACAATGACATGAATCAATTATGTACTTTTTTCATTTACAAAAAATGTCAAAAGGTACATCAATCTGATTGGAGCTAAGGGCATAACTATCTAACAAATGGACCATTAAATAGAGATCATTCAATGATCCATGGAAATCATGGCAATGATGTGCATTCAGCCATGATGGGCGTGGAGAGCCACGTAAGTCTTTCATGGGTCATGCGCTTATAACCCATGTATGAATCACATTCACATAGTGTATACATAATTGATAAAAATCAAATTAAGTCATGTAAAACTTAAATCCATTTAGATTAACAAATGATCAGCCTATTAATGGACCCAAATATCTAATAATATTTATCTTGGTATATGACCCCAACTACAAAAGGCAGTTCAGCCCATATAGTTGTCTATACTTAAATGGGTTTATCTTGCTTTAATCAAATTCTAATTAGGTTTCACAAGTATAGGCGAAATTGGTCCATTCAATGGCCAATCAAACCACTAGCCTAGATCCAAATTTGATAACTTAATTAGTGATCCAAGGGGTTGTTATTAGTCCCCAACCAACCATAGTTCGATCTATATAAATTGGAACAAAACAAGTTCAAATTGGCCTAGGGTTTTGTGCCCAAAACATGCACCAATCCACATAAATTATGATATTAAAATTCTTAGTTATGATTCACAGTCATATCAGAAATAGCAATTAATCAAATTAAATAACTAGGTCTGATAGTGTGATGGTTTGAATTTAATGCAGACAAATGCAAGAAGCCATCAAACTACTATCTCCATATCAATCTCCGCCTCCATCTTTCTCTACGATCTCTAGTGAGTTCTCCAATGTATATAAATTATAAAAAGCTTAATTTCTAATGCTTACATTAGAAAAAGTCTAATACATTTTTTCTAGAAAATAAAAAAAAGAATTATTTACAGACCAAATAATCAATCAATCGCATGGTGCACATAAATCTTGCCACCAAAAAAGAATTTGATTTCCATCACACTTTCAGCCCAAGAATTCAAGAATTCAGAATAGAACAATTCTAAATATTATCAGCTAAATTAAAAATTGATTTTCAGGTCATTGGGCCGATTTAAGAACCGAATTCTCAAAGATTTTCTTGACTAGGTCAAATCAGCTAGACTAGTTCTTGCTGATTTGATCTTTCTTTCAAATCTGATTTGGTTTAGTTCAAGAACTGAACCTAAAGCTCAGATACCTATGATGGAAAGATTTTGAATCGATCATATGAATGGCCAAACCATTCTAGATGGCTGGTCGAAATTCCAAAATTTTTTTTAACCCTTTCAAAAACCGATTTCTCAGTGAATTTGAAAACTGTATTTTCCATATTGATCTTGCACTGAACAAGACCATATTTGAAACCAATTTGACAAGAGATTATATCTAATACAGAGACCACAAATCACAGCTCCCAAGACGGAAGTTCATGCCCAATATCAGTACCAAACTCGTCCTCCAAATGAAAATGGCACAGTGTATAGGAGAAACAGATTTAACAACTCTGATTTAACAAATCTACTATCAAAATTGCTTGGGTCAAATGGGATGTGTTAGCCTGATTTCCCAAGCATTTTCTTGCAAAATCTCAAAGGAAAAACTGATAAAAATCAGTTCTTGAAAAGCCTAGGTCATGATTAGGGTTTCATAGAAGACAAGAGAGAAGAAGAAAAAGCAAGAATGCAGAGAGTTCCAGACTGATTCACCATCTTCTTTATTTATCTCTTTATAGAGCAAGACTCCTAATAAGATTAGGAGATGATCCAAATTTGATTTGGATCAGAAACTTTCTTTTGATAAGCCTTATCTTCTTGAGACGATATGTGCTTCATACCTAGATCCAAACCACGTGACAAATTATTTAATCATATTAGTAATGGGATTTAGGCCCATTTCTCTTAAAGGTTCATGTCCCTAAGTGTTGCATGGCCACTTTGGGCCTGATATTGAATGGAATTGGACCCCACAAAGATCTCGCACAAGTCCATGAGGGTTCAGCTCCACCTTTGGAAAAGATTGGGCCGAATTCACTGCTTAGGGCAGTGAACCCCTAAGCCAATCAGCATGGGCTTAGTCTGGGCCCAACATTTACACCTAAAAGATCCTTGGATTTAGCCACCCTATAAAGACCCATAGATAATGGACTTATGAGAGATAAAACCCATAAGATAATCAGCCCTGTAATGGTCTCTTACACATATCCTCTCGGCCCATAATCATCAAAACAATGCCCGACAGGAAATGACCTCTCCCCTAGCTACAAGGTGCAGTGTTACACTCTCTTCTCGGATGGATCTTAGGATTAAAACCTTTTGCAAACCATTTTCATAAAATAATAATATAATATATAAAAATATTTTGGAAAACCAGATTTCAAACAAAGGTGAAATCCACTACTGATAGTTTATGTTTCCATCAAATAGAGTGTAAACCCTGATATTCATTTTGTTAGACAAAGGGGTCAATCCTATCACTATGACCACCCAATCAAGTAAATTCCCAAATTGGCCCAGCATGCCCAAATATTTGTCCCTTGATGGATCTTACTTGTGGCTACCCATCCCGGAGGGGTGACAGAATAGAGTATGGAGTTGGAGTTTCCACCTAAATTTTTGGAAAATGGGAATTTAAGAAAACCCAAGATTTTTCAAGAAAACATTTTGTTTTCTTGGTGATTCGTTGCCCAATGGGGATGAGATTCTTAGGGTTCAAGGGATAAGGTTTGGTGCGGGAAGATGTTAGGCACCCCACACACACCTGGTTAAACCGGCCTCTACTCTACTTCACCAATGTTCCATGGAAATTTTCATAATTTTGGGATTGAAATTTTAATTAACACACATGCGTAAAGATTATTAAATGAGGCAACCATAAAATTAAACGAGAATGAATGAAAATATAACATTATGACAAGCTAACAATTAAAATTGTAAAAAGACAAGTAATTAAATAATTGTATAGCATCTAAATGTGGTGATTGAATACTTTAAACAATTAACAAACTAATAGAAACAAACCAGAAAAACAACTAAAAGAACTAGAAAAATGATGGACTAGCTAAGTGATGGTGAGCTGAACTAGGAAAAGAATCGATCTATGCAAACTAGTGAACAAGTGACATTTTTTTTAAAAGAACTAAGTGACTGAAATGAACCACTCTATTAATTCACCGAGAACTAAAAAACATTAAAACAAAAACTGGTGTAGCTATTTATAAAAAAAAGACTAAGTTAATTGAGAATATAGGTTGGATTGGTATACCAAGTTAATACTAATGAGATACAAATGCAAAGATTAAAAAAAATAAATGCAATGGGACTAAAACCTAAATTAATAAGAAAGAAAGAGAAGCATAATGGTGGTTGTTAAATTGAATTGGGTTCTACTTGGGTGCTTGACTACATGATGCAAGACTATTACAAGGTTTCTTTTCTTTTCTTTTTTTTTAATTATGTGCAAACATCCCTATGGGATTAGCTAGGTGGTAGTGGCTCTAATGGATGGAATGATAATTAAGGAGAGAAGAAAGAAATGGTGAAGAAAAAAATAGAACTACTTGCAATGATAAAAGGAAGAGCCATGAAAGAAACTTGGAGAGCTTGAAAATAATAACGATCCACATTCCACAAGAAACTTGGAGAGCTTGAAAATAAGATTCGTCTTTGGATGGCTTGTTGGCCACTCAACCATTTAAGAAAACAAGAATAAAAAGAATTGAAAATCAAAGGCCATGTTTGGTTCACTGCTCTGGGCCTCATTCTTTTAATTCTTGCTCATTCTAAGCAATAATTGGAAAGAATGAATAACATTAGAGTGTTTGGTTACAAAATTATTGCCATGGGCCTTCTTTTTAGATTGAAAAATCAGCCCCATAATACAAAAAATGAGTAGTCTGCAGCATGAAAAATAATCATGCCCCATTTTGCTCATTTTCATTCTTTGATGAAATTTTGCCTACAAAACTATTGCCATAAATGTTTACTTTTCGAAAGAACTTTTATGAAAGCACTATTATAAAAACACATTTTACATGAAAGCACTTTTACTGAAGCACTTTCATTAAATTATTTTACTAAAGCACTTTGCCTACAAAACTATTGCCATAGATATTTACTTTTGGGAAAGCACTTTAACAAAAGTACCTTTATGAAAGCACTTTTATAAAAGTACTTTTACATGGAAGCACTTTTGCAAAAGTACTTTACTAAATCACTTTTATGAAAGTACTTTTATTAAAACACTTTTATAAAAGCATTTTTATGGAAGTACTTTTATAGAAGCACTTTCACAAAAGTACTTTTATAAAATCACTTTTGTGAAATCACTTTTACAAAAGTACTTTTATAAAAGCACTTTTTGAAAACACTTATAAAAGTACTTTTATGAAACACTTTTATGAAAGTACTTTTATAAAAGCACTATTATGGAAGTACGTTTATGAAAGCACTTTTACGAAAGTTCTTTTATAAAAGCCCTTTTACGAAATTACTTTTATAAAAGCACTTTTACGAAATTACTTTTATAAACACACTTTTATGAAAGTACTGCTATAAAGCACTTTTACAAAAGTACTTTGACAAATATAAATGTAATTTCGTAAATGGGTGAGAATGGGTCATATCCACAGAGAAGCAAGAGAAAAACCGTTACATACTTAGATCCGGGAAAGAGAATAGAATTGGGAATTGTAGAAAATAATAAAATAAATTTATTAATGCTGAAATTAAAAATTCGGGGTTACACAAGACAATAACTAAAATTCAGAAATTAACAAAGTACTGAAATTAACAAAAGAAATAAATAAAAGTAATCATAAATTCGTATATAGTGGCAGTAGCTGCAGATTGGACAGATAGCTTGTAGCAACACATCCTGACAAGAACTGGGCATCCTTCCCCTCTTCAGCCCTCGAACCCCTCAAGACACCTTAGCCTTGAACCGGATGAATTCAAATCTGCAAAATAGAGAAACAAACAGGAAGTAAATCTAAAAGAAAATGAAGAAAAGAAAAGAATGGTTGATCAGATCCAGTGGCGGTAGTTGCAGATTGGTTAAACAACTTGCAGGAACCCCTCCTAACAAGAACTGGGCATCCCCCCCTTCTACAGCCCTTGAACTCCTCAAGAAACCTTAGTCTTGTGACAAGGTGAATTGATCGACCCCTTCTATAAGGCCCCTAGGGTCCTTTTTATAGAGAAGGGTGGACAAAACTAGGAATAGAGAGAAAAAGGGGTGCGACAATTGGGTTTTAGCAAAGTTATCATCACCCTAGGGTTTCTAATGGAGGGTTAGGATGATTCTGGAGTGATCCTAGGGCTGAGAAAAAAAGAAGAGGGTAGGGCGCCCAATATTATGTAGGGTTGATATTTGGGCGCCCAAAATTGAATGGACGAGATTGAGGTGAGGCGCCTAGGGTTGAAAGGAGGAGATTAAAGGAGGTGGGTGGCACCCTAGAGTGGATGGCTGAGACAGAAGATGGAATGGAGGGCTGAGATCTAGTGGTTAGGGGCTGAATGGTGAGGATTAGCAGATAGGTGGTGCCCTAGGGTTTAAAAATTACAAAAAAGAGTGCCCAAGAATGAGTGGTGGAGATTAAAAGAAGTGGAGAGTGGAGATTAAACAACTAGGGGCGGCTAGGGTTTTCTAAGAGTGAAAAGAATGGGTTAAAATGCACCCTAGGCTTTGCTAAGGAGAAGGGAGAATGCTAACGCAGTAGAAGGGGCGAGAAACTAGGTTTACTAGGTAGGGGCGCCCTCCTGTTCTCAGTTTTTCACAAAAACATCCCCTCTCTCAACTAGACTTCACACCAGCTTCCCAAAAACTGCATTTCAGCCATGAAACCTTCCCAATTTTGCAAAGATTTTGCACAGAGACCCTCATAGGTCACAACAATGAATTTAACTGGGAAAAGGGCATACTTTGACCATTCTACGGCACCAAAATGCAAAATTATCACACCTCCTAACTTAACCATTGCTAGTCCCTTAGCAATGCAGCCTTAAAATTACACTGATCATAGAGATCCTTCCCATCTCAAGATCATCCCTAGCAGAATTAGTCAAGCACCCTGATTCTAGAATTCTCAAACTCTATATAGATCGGTATTGGGCTTAAGGGGTAAAACTGTCTTACTTTGGATATTACCGAAAGTTGGCTTAAAAATCTTATATACCCTTCCATTTGCAGATTGTTTTGATAATCTAAGATTGATTTTAAAATCAGACAAGTATTCTTCTTATCATTTTTTGACAGTGGATTTCTACCCCTGAACTTGATTTGCATACTTATTTCTATTGTTGCCTTCCACCGTTTGACAAGAATCTCGACACTTGCCTTAGGTGAAGAGACCCGGTTACCAAGTGTTAGGTGATTGTCTTTGGCATTCCCTTTCCCATTTGATGCAAATCTCGACACTTGACTTAGGTGAAGAAACCCAGTTAGTAAGTCTAGGGTGTCCATTGACCTTTTATTCTCTTTTTTTTTTTCTTTTATTGGAACACTATTCATGGTAGCCCACTTTTTCTAACAATTTGAAGAATTTTTGTCTAATTTCTCCATCATTCTCTTCTTATCTTAGTAGTGACAAACTTGGGAGTATTTTCCAATTTCTAAATGGTTTCAACAATATCAATTGAGACCAATTTTGACTTCTTTTATCAGTTTTCTCAACTTTTTCTATTTGGGAATCTCTTTTAATGGAAAAGAATTAAAACGTTTTTAGTGAAATTTTAATTCTACATATTTAATGGCTTAGCTTCTCAATTTTTTTTTATTTTTCTCTCTCTCTTTTCTCACCCCCCAACTTAAATGCCATTGTCCCCAATGGCATGACTAGCTGATGCTAAAAGGACTTGGGCCAAAGAGAACAATCAATAGGGTTTTCCTAAGGGGTTCAAGGTTTGCCACCTGGTCTCGAATCAAGAAAAGAAAAACTCTAATCCTAAAAGTAATTGAAAATTACGTTGGGTTGCCTCCCAACCAGTGCTAAGTTTAACGTATTCAGCCAAACACACTAACGCACTTTCTTCATCTAAACTTTCTGACTCACTTTCATCTTCCGACAGATAGGGTTCAGATTGAGCTAACCAAGGAGTAGGTAGGGCATCTAAAAGAATGTCCACTATATCCACCTTGCACTCATCTTCCCCTTGGGTTTGGATACTTAGAGGCACTAAAAATGTTTAACTAGACTTTCTGCTCCCCTAATGAAATGCCCATTTCGCCCGATTTACAGTTTGTATTAGCCGTTGCTAGAAATGGACATCTTAAGATTATCGGGATATGGTTCAATTCCTTGGTTGGGGTCATGTCTAGGACGATAAAATCCACTAGGAAGTGACAACCCTCTACCCTAACAATGACGTCCTCAATAACACTTCAAGGAGTTTTGACTGACCAATCAGTGAGTTGCAGAATTACCAGGGTAGCTTTTTAACTCGTCGATCCTGAACTTGTCATAAATGGATGGAAGCAGATTTATACTATCCCCAAGATCGAATAGGGCCCAATTGAAGGTGATTCCAGAGATGATACAGTTTAGGAGAGGAGCACCAGGGTCTTTCATTATTTAGGGAAGTTGGTTTAGGAGAGTTGCACTAACATCTTTCAAGAGCATCATTTTTTGTGGGGCTGATCGTGGCTCCATCATTTGAGTACGCAACTCTTTCAAGAACTTGGCATAGGTCGGGATATGTTCAATCTCATCGAGAAGAGGGAAGTTCATATGGACTTCCTGGCTCTCCTCGTTGCAAGTCTCTTTGTTCTTTTGCACCAGCCCAGCTATGAGTGCAATTGGAAAGGGAACTACAGGTTGGTTCACTATAGGCTTTCCTTCTAAATTTTCCTTTTCTTTTTCATCTCCCCACAACTTATGGTTTTCTTGCTCATTTTCTTCTTCATTAACTCTCTTTTTCTCACACGAGCCCTCTAAAATCCTCCCACTCCTTAAGGTTGTAATAGCCTTGGTATTTTCAAGCTGAGGGTTCTAAGGAGGTAGTTGAATCTGCTATGGAGGAAAACCCGGTGGTTGAATTTTAGGATTTGCAACTGGTTGACTTGGTAACAACCCTACTCCTCTTCTAGCCTTGGCTTCGGCTAGCTGTCCTATTTGGCTCTCTAATCTATCGATGGATTGTTGTTGATTTAGAATCAGCTGCTGAAGCTGCATGAATTGGTCATCTACTATACGAGTCTGAGGAGGTTGTGGGTAAGCTTGATAAGATTGGGTCGGTTGGTTCCTAAGATACATCTACTGGAATTGTGGCCTCTAAAATTTTTGGGCCATGGAGTTAGATGGACGGTACTGCTGTTGGGACTGTGTGTTGGTTTGACATGGTTGAGCCAGTTGAGTCCGGGGGTAATCATTGTACTCCCATTGAGTCTGGGCTTCAGACTATTGAGAGTGCACATCTACTATGGGGGTTTCTTGGACTTGGGCCCTATAAGTGAAGTTGGGCTGATTTTCTCACCTAGTTATATGGGTGAAAGAATGGGTTAGCATTGGGTTGGAAAAATCTGTTGGCTACATGTACTTGGTCTGGAATGACTGGTTGACGTGGGCCTGCCGCAGGGCACTGGCTAACATGATGGGCCGGGCTTGCACAGATGGAACATGTTGGATAGGATGATAAGGTTAGGTATGGGCCACTTTGTTGACGATATGCAAGGACTTGGTCAATTTTGTGGGCCATCCCATTAATCTTGTCTAGTTGTCGAGACACATGGATCCAATCTATTTGTGGCTCAAGTTGGAAGTAGTTTCTCAGTCCACACACTCTGGCAATCAATTCATTTTTTCTTATTTTATTTTAACCCCCTTTTTCTTCTTTTTTTTTTTGAAATTTGAAATTTAAATTTTGAAGTTTAATTTCAAAATTAGATTTTGAAATTTAAATTCTGCAATTTAAACTCAAATTTTATTTTTTTTTATTTTTGATTTTCTTCCCTTTTTTCAAAATTTAAAATTTAAATTTTTGAAATTTAAATTCAAATTTAGGTTTTGAAATTTAAATTCAAATTTGAATTTTTAAATTAAAAAAAAAATGCAAGCAAATCAACCATACAACCTAGGGTTGACCTAGGGTTTCCTAAACTAGTGATCTAACCAATGTGAATCCTCTTAGGTTCACATAGAATTACACCACTTCCTTTGGTTAGTCAAGTAAGAGGTGGTGATGTGGGAGGCTCCCCTAGCTCTCACAAGGACCTAATTAAGTAACCACAAAACCCGCTTAGGCTTAGTCGTTTAACCTCTTTCCTTAGAAACCAACTGCACGTGAAGGGTAAACCTCACATGAAGGATTTTGCTAAAATTCAACACACCTTTGAACCAAATGTGAGGCTTCCCTAAAGGATCTTGCTATCCAAATTTTAAATTAGGGTTTAAGGTAAACCGCACGTGAAGGGTGGGGATTTTTGGGCTAAGGAAGGGTAATGAATTCCCCACCTTATCTTATTTAAGTTGGATGCCCTTAAAATGGATTAATAGAAAGACAAAAAACATAACAAATGCAACTAATTACAATGCATGAACAATTATTTCTAAAGTGCAATTAAGAAATATAACATAAAATAATAAAGCAAAATATTTAAGCAAAAGGAACAATTAAAATAAAAAGAAAACAAAACACATTCACAACTAACAAAATAATTTCAGCAATTAAATAAACCTATATGATGCATGCTCTAGAATATCAAACCATAGATGTTGGAATGCAAATGCAAAAATTTTTAAATATTCAAATTCTTTTTATCTTATTTTTTTCAATTACTTATTTATTTATTTATTTTTTTTTCAAAATTCAAAGTTTAAAATTTAAAATTCAAAATTTGAAATTCAAATTCAGATTCGAATTAAATTTAAAATTTAAATTAAAATTCGAAATTTAAACTCAAATTTGAAAATTTAAACAATTTCCTATTTAACGATTAATTATTCATTTAAATAACTAATAAAAGAATTAAATAAGGCAATGAATAATTATACAAACAGAAAATAAAAGAATTAATTATGCTAAAAATATTAACAACTACCAAAATAAATTCTAACAAGAAAATTGCTATTCTAAAAATTAAACCAAAAATAAAATAAACAAATGAAAATTATGTGGCAATAAATAAAATAAAATAAAATAAACAATTTCTTTTTCTATTTTTTTTAAATAAAAGGAAAACACAAACCTAGTAAGACAAAAATTAGAACAAGAAATTAAAATAAAGAAAGAAAAATAGATCTAGAAACAAAACGGAAGAGAAATAATACTAAAAAAAATAAATTGGATCTAAAAATATTAATTAAAAATTAAAAAATCACTATTCAACCAAAAAAAAGAGTTCAAAAATTAGAAATAAAATGGGATGACTTCACCTAAAATGGAGTCCAATTTCTCTTCTCTTCTCTCCCGTAGTCCCGCAATGGTCTGATACCCACCTTTCGCTAATCCTTCCTATAAAAAGATAATAGGAAATTTTTTCTCCGTGCTTCCCCGGCAATGGCACCAAAAGTTTGGTGTGTCTGAAAGCGTGTCATTAACCACTTGATTACACCAGTTTAATATTTGTAAATTTTTTCGATTCTCAAACAAATACAAATGCAGTAAATGGGTGAGAACAAGTCTTATCCATAGAGAAGCAAGGGAAAAACTGTTACGTACTTAGATCCGGGAAAGAGAATACAATTGGGAATTGCAGAAAATAATAAAATAAAATTTATTAATGCTGAAATTAAAGATTCGGAATTAAACAAGACAATATCTAAAACTCAGAAATTAATAGAGTACTGAAATTAACAAAAGAAATAACTAAAAGTGATTTGAAATTCGGATGTAGTGGCGGTAGCTGTAAATTGGACAGACAACTTGCAAGAACCCCTCTTGGCAAGAACTAGGCGTCCTTCCCCTCTTCAGCCCTTCAACCCCTTGAGGCACCTTAGCCTTGAACCAGACGAATTCGAATCTATAAAATAGAGAAACAAACAGGAATTAAATCTAAAAGAGTGCTGAAATAAAAATAACAGAAAAGAAAATGAAGTAAAGAAAATAATGGTTGATCAGATCCAATGGTGGTAGTTGTAGATTGGTTGAACAGCTTGCAGGAACCCCTCCTAACAAGAACTGGGTGTCCCCCCCTTCTACAACCCTTGAACTCCTCAAGAAACCTTAGTCTTGTGAATTGGGTGAATTGACCAACCCCTTCTACAAGGCCCCTGGGGTCCTTTTTATAGAGAAGAGTGGACACAATTGGGAGTAGAGAGAAAGAGGGGGGTGGCAGCTAGGTTTTAGCAAAGTTATCGGCGTCCTAGGGTTTCTAATGGAGGGTTAGGATGATTTTGGGGTGATCCTAGGGCTGAGAAGAAAAGAAGAGTGCAGGGCACCCAATATTATGTAGGGCTGAGATTTGGGCACCCAGAAATGAATGGAGGAGATTGAGGCACCTAGGGTTGAAAGGAGGAGATTAAAGGAGGTGGGTGACACCCTAGAGTGGATGGCTGAGATAGAAGATGGAATGGAAGGCTGAGATCTAGTGGTTAGGGGTTGAATTGTGAGGATTAGTAGTTAGGTAGTGCCCTAGGGTTTAACAACTAAAAAAAGAGTACCCTAGATTGAGTGGTGGAGATTAGAAGAAGTGGAGGGTGGAGATTAAACAGCTAGGGGCGGCTAGGGTTTTCTATGTGTGAAAAGAATGGGTTAAAAGGCGCCCTAGGGTTTGCTAAGGAGAGGGGAGCATGCTAATACAGTAGGAGGGGCACCAAACTGGGTTAAGCAGGTTGGAGGCGCCGTCCTGCTCTCAGTTTTTCAAAAAAGCACCCCCTCTCTCATTCACAGCAACTTCCCAAAAACTGCCTTTCAGCCATTAAACCTTTCTAGTTTTGCATAGAATTTGCACAAAAACCCTCAGAGGTCACAACAATGAATTTAATTGAGAAAAGGGCATACTTTGACTATTCTAAGGCCAAAAATACCCCTGAAATGATGCCCTTGGGGTATCAAAATGCAGAGTTATCAGTGTCTTACACTTGGTTTCATACTTTGGCACATATATCGTAGTCTCCAATGCGTATCCCCAAAAGGATGTAGGTAGTATTGAGTGAACGAGAAGTGACCGGACCATATCTAATAAAGTCTCTTTCTCTTCTCCGATACACCATTTAGTTGTGGTGTAGTAGGAGGATCTAACTATGATATAATTCCATTGTCCTTTAAGTAGTCCTTGAATTCATCAAAGATATTCACCTCATCGATCTGATTGAAGGGCTTTGATTTGTCTCCCCAACTATTTCTCGACCTCTTGTCTGAACTCTTTGAACTTTTTAAAGGATTCAGATGGTGGGTGTCGAATCCAACCAAAGATAAAAAGTCTTGCTCGAAGTGAATAATTTGTATATAGTGATAAGCAAGGTTGTCTCCACAGGGATTGGGTGGATTTATTTCCAAGTATATGAAGTAAGGGGTTGTTGAATTAAGGAAAATAAGATGAAATAAAAGAAAATAACAGAAAGCAAGGATCAAATTGATGGGAGATAGCTTCTGGTTGAAGGGACAAGTTCAGCTTTGATTCTTATCATTGATCCTCGATGAAAGGATGAATTCATAGGATATGAATAAATTGGTTATAGCCATTAACAAGCTCTAACAGCTAGCCTCTACTCGTATTATTCGACATCCAAGACAAGCTCTTTTATTGCTTCTCTTATTAATAGACAGTCCTAAACAAGCTCTTAGGATTTAATCTATTAATAACATTAAGAGGGGACAGACCCAATTCTGGTCAGTGATCTCACAAAATCAAACCATTTATACCAGATCATATATTTTCCTAACATAGATCAAAAACTTTTCTACAATCAATTTATGTTAGTTGCCACCATGATTAAACCTACCAATCATATACGAAATTGGAGGTACAATCGGCCTTAGATTATTCTCATTGAATGAGCAAGGGGCCCTTCTTGCTTAATCAATAAGAGTAATCTTAACAGGAAATCGCAAAAAACATATGAATACCCATAAACAATGAACTAAAATAAAATCAATTAGATATCACAATGTTATAGAACCAAAGCTTCCCTAACCCTTCAACCAGAAAATTAAACCTTACAAATACTTCATGAGGAAATCGTAGCTTCTAGATGAGAGGGGGCAAACTCTGCTTCTTCCTCCTTGGTTGTTGATTGCTCTCTTTCAAAGATGAAGCTCTCTTGGAGGATTTTATGGTGCCCCTAGGTGCTAGTCCACCCCCTTTATATAGACTTAGGAGGGAGTTATCTCCTGCTCCTCTAAGGAGTTCTTTCTTCATTAGGAGTTTAGTTCTCTAATAGATAATGCCTAGATTAGATCTAATCTACTCCAATCTCTTAACTGGTAATCTTACTCTCTTTTATCTTTCTAGAAATACAGCAGAAAATTGAATCTGATAGGACTCTTTGATGATTCTTATTCATGCATGCTAAATTCGTATTGGGCTTTATCAATGAATTGGGCCACTGCAAGGCTTCTCTATGAATTGGGCTTCTCTACGAACTGGACTTCTGCTGCGAACTGGGCTTCTCTATGACTTGGCTTAGACTTCGGGCTCGATTTTGACCTCGATGCAGTCCGAATCTTGTTAGACAGTTTGCATGCCCTTAGCTCCAATAAGTTTTGATGTACTTTGGACATTTAGTGTAAATGAATAAAGTGCATGCTTGATTCAAGTTGTGTGGTATGTTTCTGTGTGAGACCCTTAAACTGGACACTTAATGAGACTCGTGTTAATTTAAAATGTTCACAGCCAATGGGTCGGTCTGGGGAGACCTATCCTGATAAGTCTATCACTGATGTGCTGCCAAGTTGGTTGGAGAGGCTTGTCTCAGCCACCAGGGTGAGACCCGAGGTACATGCAGTGAGGGTTCAACTTGAAACCCTAAACTGTACCAGATTTCTAGTATTGCCCTGGACCTTGGTGATGAGTGGGCGAAACTGGAAAAGTTACACCTGACCCTTAGACTCGATTATGATATTGGACTAGGTGTCGGATTGGGTTGTCTTTGATATGCCAATCAGTGAGATCCTTGGCGGGGATCAAAACCTAGGTATGTTGGGACAGTTTGAGAATTCATTTGAGTGGGTGATCATAGTGACAGGATCAGCCCCTTTGTCGGACAAAGGTAATGATCTGGGATGCACTCTCTCTGATGGAAACCAAACTACCAGTTTCAAAATGTTTGCAAATGGTTTTAATTCTCGGGATCCATGTGAGTAGAGAGTGCAATACTATTCCTTGCAGCCGAGGGAGAGGTCTTCTCTTGTCGGGCAGTGTTTGATCATTATGGGTTGAGAGGTTAAGTGTAAGGCCATTTAGGGTTATACTTGATGGGCTAATCTTGCATCAGCCCACAGTCCCTGGGCTTTTATAAGATGGCTTGGTCTAGGGACCACTTAGTGTAAGTGTTGGGCCCATAAAGTCCATGCGATGGGCTCAAGGGGTTCACTGGGTTTTCCAGTGAATTCGGGTAGGCCTTGTAACAGAGGCTGGGCCGAACCCATGTGACTGATGTGTAGATCAATTCTTGGGTCCCACGCCATATAAAGAAGCCTAACTGGGTAGCAGTTTGGAAGCCTATTGAGCACTCGATACATATTGGGCCTAAAGCCCATTTCGAACTGGGCTGATTTGATCAGTAACTTAAAGGGGCGGATCTGATGTTGGGTCAAGCCAAAAGGATTGGGTCTTAACCCTATCCACCCATGGAGAACAAATTCAAATTAGGATTTGAATATGGTAACCTCCTGATAAGATCAGGAATGGGCTGATCTAATCTGTAGATAGGATTAAGAAGACTCCTTATCCAAATACAGATTTGGATTAGGATAACTCCTAATGGGATTAGGAGGTGTCTTAACCACTAAGAAAGAAAGAGGAGAAACCCTAATTCGAATTACAAGAATTCAAACCTTAAGGGAATTCGCAAAAAATACTCTGCAACTAGAGATTGGATCTTAAAGAAACCCTAGAGAGGAGAAAGCAGTTCGCTACCTTCTTCTCTAGTCTTCTCCTCCAGCAGCTGTTGCCATCTACTGCCAGTTCGATATCTCTGTGAGGGAAAAGATCAAGAAAGCTTCTTGATATCAGTCTTTGCTGAAAGACTGATCGTGTGTAGTGCTCATTGCTTCAATAGAGTTCTTTAGAAGGACCTGGTTCGTGGGATGAACACAATTGGTTCAGCTCCATCATCACTATGTCATCTTTAGTGGGAGCGGTTCATGGAAGTTTCTATGGGTGTGAGTCCATAGAATAGTGAGTCCAATTAGTTACTAAATAAGTGAGTCCAATTAGTGAGTCCATAAAATTACCCGATTAGCCTTGTTTTTCACCTAACGCCTTCTTTCGTGCCCTAAATCGAAATATAAGAATAGTGAGTCCAATTAGTCACTAAATAAGTATAAAAGACTGAGTATTAAGGGATAAAAATATGATAATTTTCATTCTCATCATCAGACTTATATCTCATTAGGTACATGTAACCATACCAAAAATGATCATCGGTGAAAGTTATGAAATAAACGTGCTAGTTACGTGTCCAAACATTCATGGGACCACATACATCAGTATGTATCAGATCAAGTGTGCCTATAGATCTTTTAGGCTTTACCACAAATGGCCACTTCGTCATCTTGCCCTGAAGGAGGTTCACAAGTTTGAAGATCTTCTACAATTATAAAATCCAAAGAACCATCCTTTACCAACCTTGTTATACAATCTATATTAATGTGGCCAAGTCGGCAATGCTACAGGCACGTGGGATTAACCGTATCACACAATCCTTTCTTGGGGATAATTTCCGATGTAGTTTCGGTTATATTTGTTTCCAGAGAAGGATGAATGACATAGAGACCATTCACAAGTTCTCCATAAGTGAGGAATTTATTAATCAATTTAATAGTAATTGTATTACTAAACAAATCAGAATAACCATCATTGCACAATTTTGAAACAGAAATCAAATTTCTTCTCAAAGTAGGTACATAAAGACAATCTTTAAGCCTAACAATTCCTTCTCTGAAAATTAAATCTATAATTCCTATAGTTGTATCTGCAACTGTTGTAGAAGTCCCCAAGTAAAGTGTCACTTCATTGTCACTCAATCTGCTACTTTCCTTGAACCCCTACATTGTGTTACATGCATGAGTAGAAGTGTCGGAGTCAATACAGCAGGATGCAGAAGTGACCAACATATTGGTCTCTATGACAAGAGATTTGAAATTACCTTCTTTCTTCTTGGTCTCCAAATACTGAGGACAGTTCCTCTTCCAGTGTCCAGTCTTCTTGTAGATGTGACACACATCCGTTGCCTTGCCTAATTTGCCAGCTTTAACAGGCATGGCTATCAGCTTATCCTTCTTACTCAGATCTTCAGCCCTTTGCAACATATTACTAAGTTCTTGAAGGCAAACTTTTAGCTTGTTCATGTTGAGAACCAAGAGCCTCCAGTTCATTGATATAGTCCATCATTTTTAAATAATGGTGATGGACATGTTGACTCTCAATGATTTGTGTGGTCATCAATAGTTTGTTAGACAGTGTATGCCCTTTAGCTCCAATCAGATTGATGTACTTATTGACATTTATTGTAAATGAATGAAGTCCATAATTGATTCATGTTATTATGGTATGTTTCTGTGTAATACCCTTAAACTAGACACTAATGAGACTTGTGTTAGTTTAGAATCTTCATAGCCGTTAGATAGAGCTGGGGAGGTTTACCCTACCAAGGATGACA
This sequence comes from Nelumbo nucifera, assembly GCF_055504915.1. Classification (NCBI taxonomy): domain Eukaryota; kingdom Viridiplantae; phylum Streptophyta; class Magnoliopsida; order Proteales; family Nelumbonaceae; genus Nelumbo; species Nelumbo nucifera. The sequence goes on along the minus strand of NC_142656.1, from coordinate 37,160,242 downwards.
CTGATGTACTACCAAGTGGGTCGGGGCGGCTTGTCTCAGCTGCCAGGGTGAGACATGAGGAACATGCAGTGTGGGTTTTCTTGAAACCCTAAACTGAACCAAAATCCATAATTGCCCTAGACCTTTGAGACAGATGGGCAAAACTGAAATGTTACACCTAATCCCTAGACTTGATTATGGTACTGCACTATGTGTCAGATTGGGCTGTCTTTAATATGCCAATCAGTGAGATCCTTAGCGGGGGTCAAAACCTAGGTATGTTTGGACAGTATGAGAATTCACCTGAGTGGGTGATCATAGTGACAGGATCAGCCTCTTTGTCGGACAAAGTGAATGATCGAGGAATGCACTCTCTTTGATGGAAACCTAAATTGCTGGCAGTTGATTTCAAATTTGTTGAGATTTGTTTTTGCAAAATATATTTATATAGAGATACATATATATTATGTTTTCACAAAATGTTTGCAAAAGGTTTTAATTCCTGGGATCCATGTGAGCAGAGAGTGCAACACAGTACCTTGTAGCCGAGGGAGAGGTCCTCTCTTATCGGGCAGTGTTTAATCATTATGAGCTGAGAGGTTAAGTGTAAGACCATTTATGGATAATAAACCTGATGGACTAATCTCACATCTGCCTACAGTCCTTGGGTCTTCATAAGATGGCTGGACCCAAGGACCATCTAGTGTAAATGTTGGGCCCATTAAGAGCCCATACTTTTGGACTCAGGGGTTCATTGTATTTAGTAGTAAATTCGGCCAGGCCTTGTAATAGAGGCTGGGCTGAACCCATGTGGCTGATGTGGAGATCAATGATGGGGTCCCACGCCATACAAAGAGAACCAAGTTTGCTAGATCCTAAAAGGAAATGAGCCTAAAAGCTTATTGGGCCTAAAGCCCAATTCGAACTGGGCTTAATGTGATCAGTTAAATAGGGGGCAAATCTGGGTATGGTTCAGCAGAAAATGATAGGAGGATAACTCTTATCCACTTAAAAAGTCCAGATCCAAATAGAGATTTGGATCAGGAAACTTCTAATTTGATTAGGTGAAACTAATCCTGATCTGTAGATAAGATAAGGGATAAGCCTTATCACTTGAAGAGTTCAGATCCAAAGAAAGATTTGGATCATGAAACTCCTAATTAGATTAGGAGGATAACTCTTTAAGGGTTATATAAAAGGAGGAGGGCGAACTGGAAAAAGGTTACACAGTTCTACTGCTTTCTACATTCAGTTGTCTCTCCTTCTGCTCTTGCCACCCTACTCTGTTCGATCTCTACATCTTGGAGTGATCAAGATTGGATCTTGATATTATTTCTTGGTGGAAGAAACAATCTTGAAGCTGTCCTCACAACCCTATTCGATTCTTGCTAAAGAATTTGAGGTTCTTATTGAAGAACCCCTTGTTAAATCTTCCTCACCCTAAGCTGTGTCCTCTTCAGTGGAGGAAGGATTTGGTAACCTCTTTGGGCATGAACACCTACATTGGGAGGAGCTTTTGTGTGAATTCCATATCAGGTATACCTCTCCCTAATCTTGGTTTCAGATTTGGTCCGGTTTGTTTCAAGAACGAACCTTGAAAAATGTAGTTTTTCTAAATCAAGGAATAGGATTCCCGAAAGGGAGAAAGAAATTTTTGAAATTTGGCCTAGCCACCCTGCATGGTACAGCCATCCATATTATGGATCCCCCCTTCCCTTCAGTGGTATCAATGCTAGGTTCAAGTCTTGAACCAAATCTAGACCAGATCTGAACCTGCGCAAATGGGCAAAAATTGTTCTACTTGATTTGCGCAAGTTTACTGTTTTTTTGAGATCTGAAATTAATTATTTATTATTTCTTAATGATTATGGAATGGTTCTGTAATTTTTTCTTGGATTCTTGGGTGGTCGTGTAATGGAGATTGAATTCTTTAAAGGTGGCAAGATTTGCACACCTTGCAAATTTTTATTCTATTCATTTTGATCTGTAAATAATATTTTCTTTTATTTTAGAAAAAATGTATAGGATTTGATGTGATGTAATTAATAGAATAACAGCTTTTTCTATTTTTTTTTTCACGTCTGAAGACTTGCTAGAATGCATGGAGGAAGAGAAGACCTTTTTCTATTTGAGAAATTGTAATCTATGATTTGTAGATTATGATTTCACTATCTACGATTAACCCTTTGTTTTGTAGGTGTGAAATCACATGTACAACCCTCTAATATGTATTCTTGTTGATTCTTGATTGTCTTTAATCGGCTGTAATTTATTTCAGATCGCAATCTTGAATTGTATCTTGCAATAGACACCAAACCGAAGGCCAGTTTGACCCAAGATTGGTCCAAACTGGTTGGACCAAACCTGTGGTTCAATAAGGGTCTATTCTCAACCCCAAATTCTGATTTGAGCCAAGGGTTTGATGGCCCATTATAAAATACAATTCGGCCCACCATGTGAAACCCAGTTTTATTAAGTTAAAACTACATTAGTCCTAATTCAGCATAAATGCTATATGGGCCGAACTGCCTTTTGTAGTTCAGTCCATATAACTAGATAATGTTATATGATAATGTTATGGGTTTTAATGGGCTGATATTGATTTAACTTAATTAATTAAAGGTTTTACAATTGATTTAATTGATTGGGTCAATAATGTGTTGCATGTGATGTATGTATGTGTGATGTGGTACGTACATGGGCCATAAGCACTTGACCCATGTTCATTCGATTAGTGGCTCTCTATGCACACCATCGCTGAATGCACAACATTGCCATGGTGTCCATAAGATCATTGGATGATCTCCCTTCTTGATGGACCCCACATCAGCTTCTTCCCTAAGAGGAACCATGCGGAACCCTAGCCCGTTTAGGGCCCATCTGAATCTGACTTTAAGAAAGTCATTGAGAGCCACTTTGGTTTGACCTAAATAAGAACTAGGCCATAATTTATTGTTCCCTCCAGTTATATATAAGTGCATGTGATGAACTCTCTAAAGGCCTTTCATCATTAGCATGAAGATAGGCTTATCAGTAATGAAGAGATGCACCATAAAATTGGGCTATCCATTTGCAAGTGAGTATGTTTCATTGTTTCATAAGATGATAGGGGCATCATAGACCGATGTGGGAGGGGCCTATCCTAAAATGGAAGACTCTCTCATGGTACCTTGGCATTCATCAATATGATGGGTTAGCCCTTACTGGGCAGAAAGGTTTAACCTAAAATGGCAATGAACCTTGTCTGATAGAGGCTAAAGGGAAAGATCATCGTATGAGTGGATATGATCCTTCACAGAAGGTGGTGGGGTTATGCAGCTGAAACAGTTGGATCCATGCACTGTATGTGGTTTCCCACATTTCTAGAGACATAGTTCGTAGTCTCCGTCACTAAGATAGGAGGGAAATCTTAGAAGTGAATAAATGGAAATGAAACTTAGATTAAAAGCCATATCTATGTAGAAAACATGAATCAATTTAGGTTGTGGACTAATATTTGCTTTGCCTTTTATTAGAAATGGCAAATGGACAATTCACCAAATTGTTGGACGACAATAAGCTTAAGGGCCCAAAATATGCTGACTAGTTTCGTAACCTTATGCTAGTATTAACGTTTGAGAAATTGGACAAGGTTGCTAAAAACCTTGCTCCGGATTGTCCAGGTGATAGGGCTTCTGAGGTCCTGCAGGAAGGAATATCAAGAATGGGAAGAGAAGTATTCCCTTTCCTGGTGCTCTATCATAGCCTCCTTGGAGAATCTGATATAGATACAATTCGATCAGATTGAAGTATCCAAGGATATCTTGCATATTCTGAGGACCATGTACGAAGAGCAAAGTTGTTCTACTCGGAAAAAGGTCCTAAAGCAGTTTATGACCAATCAAATGTCCAAGAACCAATTGGTTCATAACTATGGTCTAAAGATGATGGGTTACATTAATGAACTAGAGGCTCTGGGATCTTGCTAGATCATGTCACCAAAGTTGATGCCATCCTGAATTCTTTGCCATCTTGAATTCTTTGCCTCCTTCCTTCAATCAGTTTATCATGAACTACAACATGAATAAGCTAAATGTTAGCCTTCAAGACCTCAACAATATATTGCAAAGGGCCGAAGAACTGATAAAGAATGATGAACCCATAGCCATGCTTGTTGAAGGTGGCAAGTCGGGCAAGAAGAAGAGGAAGGCAAAGAAGAAGCCTTAGAAAAGGGTTAGTAAACCAAAAAAGTAGAACAAGGACAAGACATCAGATGCCTCCTGGTGTGTCTGGAAGCGTGTCGTTAACCACTTCGGAACACCAATTTCAATATTTATAAATTTACCGATTCTGAAAGCAACTACAAAACGCAGTTAGTGGTGAGAAAGGGTCATATCCACAGGGAAGTGAGAGAAATATCATTACGTACTTCAATCCGGACAAAATAACATGATTGGAAATTGCAGAAACACAAAATTTAATTAATTAAACTAGAATCCATTAAAATAAAATTCTAAAAATTCTGAAAGTGGAACTTCCAAAAATAAAAATAAATGACATAAATAAATAAATAAATAATAAATAGAAAGTCTGCAACTCGGTCAGAGGTAGTAGTCTCTGGATCTATCCTTTGACCCTCAAACTTCTTGAGTTAGGTCTTCCATCTTACCTGGCCGAATTTCAGATCTGCAAAAAGGAAAACAAAAATTAAACTTGAGGTGGCAGTAGTGGCTAGGCGAATTGCAAGCAGGAACCCCTCCTCTTGCTTGGGCATTCTCCTCTTGCTCTATCCTTGAACTTCCCAAGAACAGCCTTCTGTCTTACCTGGCGGCAGAATCCAACCCCTTCTTAGGAACCCTTGGGTCCTTTTTATAGAGAAGTGTGGATAAAACTGGGATTAGAGAGAAAAAGGGGGGCGGCAGCTGGGTTTTAGTAGAAATATGGGCATCCTAGGGTTTAGAATGGAGGGTTAGGATTATTCTAAGGTGATCCTAAGACTGAGAAGTGAAGGAGAGGACTTTCAATATTATGTAGGGCTGAGATTTGGGCGCCCAGAATTGGATGGTGGAGATTTAGACGCCTAGGTCTGAAAGGTGGAGATTAAAAGGAGTGAGTGGAGCCTTAGGATGAATGGCTAAGAAAGAGAGTGAAATAGAGGGCTGAGATCTAGTGGCTAAAAGATGAATGGTGAGGATTAGGAGTCCCCCCCCAACTTATGGTCTTCCTACTCCTTTACTTCTTCACTGATGTTTTCAAGTGTCTTTTTCTCATACGGGTCCTCTAAAATCCTCCCACCCCTTAAGGTCGTAATGGCCTTGGCATTTTCAAACTGAGGGTTCTTAAGAGGGGGTTGAACTTGCTATGGAGGAAAATCCGGTGGCAGATTTCTAGGATTCACAACTGGTTGACTCGGTAGTTGCCCTACTTCTCTCCTCGCATTGGCTTTGGCTAACTGTCCTATTTGGCTCTCTAACGATCGAAGGACTACTGCTAAGTTAGAACCAGCTGCAGAACCTACATGAATTGGTTATCAACTATACTGGTCTGAGGAGGTTGTGAGTAAGCTTGATAAGGTTAGACTGGTTGGTTTCTAGGGTACTCATAGTGAGTCTGGGCTTTAAACCATTAAGAGTGCATATATGGCAGGGTGGTTTCTTGGACTTGGGCTGATTTTCCCACCCAAGGTTATATGGGCGAAATAATGGGTTAGAATTGGGTTGGAGAAATCCGTTGACCATATGTACTTGCTCTGGAATGACTGGTTGGCATGGGCCTACCGCAGGGTACTGGCTAACATGATATGCCGGGCTTACACAGATGGAACATGTTGGGTTGGCTGACAAGGTTGGGTATGGGCCAATTTGTTGACGAAATGCAAGGACATGATCAAGTCTTTGGGCCATCCCATTAATCTTGTCCAGTTGTTGAGACACATGGTTCCAATCTATTTGTGGCTCAAGTTGGAAGTAGTTTCTCATTCCACAAACTCCATCCATTGAATTCATTTTATCTTATTTTGTTTTAACCCCCTTTTTCTTCTTTTTTTTTGAAATTTGAAATTTAAATTCAAATTCAGATTTTGAAATTTAAATTCCTAAAGTTTAAAATTTTAAATTTAAAGAAAAAATTGCAAGCAATTCAAATACACGACCTACGGACTATAATGAGGTTTTCTAACTAGTGGCTCAGCCAATGTGAATCCTCTTAGGTTCACTTGGAATTACAACACTTCCTTTGGTTAGCCAAGTAAGAGGTGGGGATGTGGGAGGCTGATGAGACCAAAAAGAACCCTATTTTTATCCCCTAATATTCACTCTTTTACATTTATTTATCACTTCAAAGGACTCAATACTCTTGTATTTCGATCCAGGGCAAGAAAGAAGGCAATTGGAAGAAAACAAGGCAATTCAGATGATTTTGCACAATTTCGGAAACAGTCAGTAATCTGGGCATAACTCTCAATTCCGGACACCGAATTGGACAGTTCAAGAGGCATCAAAAAGATGAAAGAAAGGCCCACAACTTTTACGCTTTGGGCTTTAATAGATTCGGTCTGCATCAAATACGAAACTGGACCCAAAGTCGGAGCAAGTTCGCAGCCAGGCCCATTTCATAGTTGAAGCCCAACTCGCAGAAGAACCTTGAAGCTACCCAAGTTATCAAGCAGCCCAACTTGATTTCAAAAACAAAGAGTCCCAATTTCGAATGTAATCTCTAGAGAGAGAGTCTTATCAGATCTAAAGTCTTGAATGTAATCCTAGAGAGATAAGAAGATTGAGATCAGATCATTAGATAAGAGATAGGATAGGATTAGTTCAAAATAGATCAGGACTTTCTAGCTAAGGTTAATCTCCTAAAAGGAGTTGGAAAACAGCCCTCTCCCTCTACTATATAAAGAGGGGGCGGACCAGCTCTAGCATCACTCAATCATCCAAGAAATCATCAAGCAACTCAAGCTACCAAGAAGAGCAGTTCGGCCTACTGAGAAGTAGAGCATGGAGGGATCGAAATTCATGAGCAGCTAAGCTTTTCTTTTTTGGTTCAAGGGGGGACTTTCGATTGTGTCATCGTGAGGTTCTGTGTTTAATTCAAGTTCTTGTTTTTAATTCAAGTATTCATTGGTTCTTGTGCATATTCTCATTGGATGTTAATGTTAATTAATCTAACAAATTAATTAATGTTGATTTTCCTACTGCTATCCATAGTTCGGTGATCCATAATTGTCACAAATAATGGTACAAGTAGCAATTAAGTTAATATCTTTCTAGGTCAATTGTTCATGACAGCCTTTGACCAATGTATTGACATGTTTTAACTAACCTAAAGGCAATCGATGGAACAAGATTCGATAATTGCAACTATCTCAATTATTGTTATTTTGGTTTAACTGTTTTCACAAAGCTTAATGCTATCACTAGTTGATATGGAACTCTGTCGTACCCAGTCGATTAGTGATAAGTGTTGATTGAATGCTGGGTTTGGTCAGCTGAATTAGGAAAACACAAGGTTTATTATGGCTATCCTAATAAATCTAAGGTTAAAGGCTTGAATTGCAAGACTGTCGAAGTCTACCTATGATCGACAACCAATAGATCAATCCGAACCCTTGAATTAGAATTCAGTGAGACTGATTTCTCTTGTTTGTTCGTTGCTATTTGCTTTCTTGTTCTTTTAGAAGTTTTAATTATTTAATTTTCCCACTCCATTATATTATTCATTTGGTTGAGAGATTATTGTTTAGCTCCCTGCTGGATTCGACCTAGTACCACTTTTACTGCAAAAATTTTATTGTGGGACTAGCATTAATTTTGAGGGCTTCGACAACCCGTCAGAGGCTCCCCTTGCTCTCACAAAGACCTAATTAAATAACCACAAAACCCGCTTAGGCTTAGCCGTTTAACCTCTTTCCTTAGACACCAACCGCCGGTTATGGAAAGTAATTACAAGCTTCCCTAAAATTCAATACACTTTTGAACCAAATGTGAGGCTTCCTAAAGGATCTTGCTATCCAAATTTTAAATTAAGGTTTAGGGTGGATGCACATGAAGGGTGGTGATTTTTGGGCCATGGAAGGGTGATGAAATCCCTACCTTATCTTATTTAAGTTGGATTGCCCTAAAATGGATTAATAAAAAAAAACACAACAAACAAAATAAATGCAACTAATTACAATGCATGGACAATTATTTCTAATATGCAATTCAACAACTTAACATAAAATGAAATAACAAACTAATTCAGCAAAAGGAATAATTAAAAATGAAAAACCCTAACACATTAACAACTAATAATGATAATTTCAGCAATTAAATAATCCTATAAGATGCATGCTCTAAAACATCAAACCCTAAATGCTGGAATGCAAATGCCAAACATTTTAAAAAGATTAATTAATTTTTTTATTATTTTAATTTTTATAATTTTTTATTTTTTATTTTTTATTTGAAATTCAAAATTTGAAATTTAAATTTGAAATTTAAATTCAAATTCAAATTCGAATTAAAATTTAAATTCTGAATTCAAATTTGAAATTCAAACTCAAATTCGAAAACTTGAATAATTTCCTATTAACAATTAATTATTCAATTAAATAACTAATTAAAGGGCAATTAAATAAAGCAACCAAGAATTATAGCAAACAGAAAATAAAAGGTGATGAGACTAAAAAGTACTCTATTTTTATCCCCAAATATTCACTCTTTTCCACTAATTTAGCACTTAATTGGACTCATTACTCTTGTATTTTAATTCAGGCCAAGCAAGAAGGAAATTGGAAGAAAACAAGGCAATTCAGATGATTTTGCATAGTTTCAGCACCATTCAGTAATCTGGGAATAACTCTCAATTCTGGAATTTGATTTGGATAATTCAAGAGGTAACAGAAAGATGAAAGAAAGACCCACAACTTTTATGTTTTGGGTTTTGACAGATTCGGTCCGCATCGAATATGAAACCGGGCCCGAAGTCGGAGCAAGTTCACAGCCAAACCCATTTCATAGCTGAAGCCCAATTTGCAGAAGAGCCTTGTAGCAGCCCAAGATATAAAAGCAGCCCAACTCGAATTCAAGAGCCTAGAGTCCCAATTGCGAATGTAACCTCTAGGAAGAGAGTCTTATTAGATTTAAATTTTGAATGTAATCCTATAAAAATAAGAAGATTGGATTAGATCACTAGATAAGAGATAGGATAGGATTAGTTCAAAACAGATCAGGACTTGAAGTTAATCTCCTAGGCATCCCTCAATCAGTCCAGCAATCAAGCTTCAAGCAACTCAAGCTACCAAGAAGATCAGTTCGGCTTACTGAGAAGCAAAGCCTGAAGGGTTCGAAAATCATGAGCAGTTAAGCCTTTTCTTTCCTAGTTCAAGGGGGGAGGTTTGATTGTGTCATCGTGAGGTTCTGTATTTAACTCAAGTTTCTTGCTTTTTAATTCAAGTATTCATTGGTTCTTGTGCATATTCTCATTGGATGTTAATGTTAATTAGTCTGACAAATTAATTAATGTTGATTTTCCTACTGCTATCCATGGTTCGGTGATTCGTAATTGTCACGAATAGTGGTACAAGTAGCAAATAGGTTAATATCTTCCTGGGTCAATTGTTCATGACAGACTTTGACCAATGTATTGACATGTTTTAACCTAAAAGGGAATCAATGGAACAAGATTCGATAATTGCAGCTATCTCAATTATTGTTATTTTGGTTTAACTATTTTCACAAAGCTTAATGTTATCTCTAATTGATATGGAACGCTATCGTACCCAGTTGATTAGTGATAAGTGTTGATCGAATGCTGGGTTTGGTCAGCTGATTTAGAAAAACACAAGGTTTATTATGGCTATCCTAATAAATCTAAGGTTAAATGCTTGAATTGCTAGACTACTGAAGTCTACCTATGATCGATGGCCAATTGACAAACCCGAACCCTTGAATCAGAATTCGGTAAGACTGATTTCTCTTGTTTGATATTGCTATTGCTTTCTTGTTCTTTTATAATTTTTAATTATTTAATTTTCCCACTCTATTATATTGCGCATTCAGCTAAGAAATTATTCCCTAGCTCCCTATGGGATTCAACCTAGTACCACTATTACTACGAAAATTTTATTGTGGGACTAGCATTAATTTTGAGGGCTTCGACAACCCGTCAAAATTTTGGCACTGTTGCCGGGGAGCTACTTTATTTTCTTAGCTTGTTACCATCTATTTGTGTTAACCTTCTTTGTTTTATGACTCGTGCTTCTCAACAAGGTGAACTAGATTACAACCCCGAAATTGAGAAGACTAACCGTCGTTTAAGGAAGGAGGCAAAGCAAAGGAAGTGCATTGAAGTAAAATTTGGTGCATTGAAGCAAAGGAAGTGCCTTTCGGTCTGTGTAACGCTCCAGGCACTTTTCAAAGATGCATGATAAGTATATTTTCTGATTTTATTGAGAAGTGCATTGAAGTGTTCATGGACGATTTTACTGTTTATGGTGATTCGTTTGATGACTGCTTAAGTAATTTAAGTAAAATTCTGAATCGATGTGTAGAGACAAATCTTGTTTTGAATTATGAGAAATGCGACTTTATGGTAAAGGAAGGCATTGTGTTGGGACATGTTATTTCGGCTAGAGGAATAGAGGTTGACAAGGACAAGATTGATCTAATTGTGAGCTTACCTTACCCTACCAATGTTAGGGAAGTTCGTTCCTTTCTTGGACATGCAGGTTTCTATCATAGGTTTATTAGAGACTTTTCAAAAATCACCCTGCCATTGTCCAATTTGCTTCAGAAGGATGTGCCTTTCGATTTTGGAGATGAGTGCAAGGAAGCCTTTGACAAGCTCAAGAAACTATTAACAATTGCACCCATTATTCAACCACCTGATTGGAACTTGCCCTTTGAGATCATGAGCGATGCAAGCAACTATGCGGTAGGGGCTGTTTTAGGTCAACAAGTTGATGGGAGGAGCCACATCATCTACTATGTTTCAAAAACATTAAATGTTGCACAGTGCAACTACACAACCACTGAAAATGAGCTATTAGCAATTGTGTTTGCTTTAGATAAATTTTGATCATATTTGCTTGGCTCTAAAGTAATTGTATTTTCTGATCATGTAGCTTTGAAATACCTGCTAGCGAAAAAGGATTCAAAACCGAGGCTGATAAGGTGGATACTCTTGCTCCAAGAGTTTGATTTGGAGATTAAGGATCGAAAGGGAGCTGAAAACTCGGTGGCGGATCATCTAAGTAGGTTGGTAAAAGATGAGGGCTCCTCACCCATCTTTGAGTTGTTTCCTGATGAGCAATTGTTTCACATAAAAGGTATGGTCCCTTGGTATGCTGATATTGTGAGCTACATGGTTACCGGAAATTTGCCTAATTACCTTAGCAAGTCCATGAAGAATAAAATCAGGTATGAGGCAAAATATTATGTATGGGACAAACCCTATCTATGGAAATTCTGCTCTGATCAAGTAATTAGGAGGTGTGTCCCTGAGAATGAGCATATGTCGATTTTAAGCTTTTGTCATAATTATGCTTGTGGTGGTCATTTTGGGCCAAAGAGATCTGCTCGAAAGGTTTTAGATTGTGGGTTATATTGGGCAACCCTATTTAGAGATGCATACTTGTTTTGTAAAAATTGTGAAAGATGTCAACAAACAGTGCATTATCTCGCAGGAATGAAATGCCCCAAACCCCTATTCTTGTCTACAAAATCTTTGATGTTTGGGGTATTGATTTCATAGGACCATTTCCTCCCTCTTGTGGTTTTGTTTATATACTTTTGGCAGTTGACTTTGTCTCAAAATGGGTGGAAGCAAAGGCCACCAGGACTGATGATTCTAAGTGTGTTGTAGGGTTTATCAAATCTAACATTTTTAGTAGGTTTGTTATTCCTCGAGCCATCATAAGTGATCAAGTGACCCACTTTTGCAATAGAATCATTGAAGTCTTGCTGAGGAAGTATGGGGTGCATCACTGAATCGCCACTACTTATCACCCCTAGACAAACGGACAAACTTAAATTTCTAATAGAGAGGTCAAGTCCATTTTAGAGAAGACGGCGAATCCGGGAAGAATGGATTGGAGCCTACATATAGATGATGCACTCTGAGCATATCGAACTACATACAAAACACCAATAGGGATGTCCCCTTACAGGTTGATTTTTGGCAAATCTTGCCACTTGCCGGTCGAAATTGAACATAGAGCCTATTGGGCAATCAAACGCTGCAATATGAACATGGAAGAAGCTGGCAAGGCAAGGAAGCTACAATTGCAAGAGCTGGAAGAGTTGCGGTTAGAAGCATATGAGAATTCGAAAATCTACAAAGGGAAGACTAAATTGTTCCATGATAATTTACTTTTAAGAAAACAATTTATAATTGGACAAAAGGTTTTATTGTACAATTCTCGACTCCAACTCATGCCAGGTAAGTTGCGTTCTAGGTGGATCGGTCCATTTGTTGTTACTAATGTGTTTCCTTATGGTGCAGTAGAGATCAAAAGTCTCAATATAGGTAAGGTTTTCAAGGTGAATGGGCATCGGTTGAAGTTGATCCATGAGGATGCAAATGTCTCCTTTACGGTAGACATCTCGTTAGACCTTCCTCGTTATTCATCGAGTTAAAGAAGCAAAGGAGGACGTCGAGCATAACGACGTTAAACAATTATGCTTGTGGGAGGCAACCCATTGTGTTTAGTTAATTTTGTTATTTTGTTTCGATTTCTGTGTTTTGCAGCTGATTCTATATCTGAAGGAACCTAACAAGGCGTATAGGGAAGTTCCCTCAAATCCTTCTACTATATGCATAACCACATACATTGGGGACAATGTATACCTTAAGTGTGGGGGGATTAGGGAAATCTGGTGGAATTTGGGATAACCCTAGCATGCTTCGATCATCACTTCTTGACCTTGCCTTTTGAAATTTCTGCTCCCTAGAGACTTATCCTTGAATGATTTCGACTTATCAGGAATCATGTGCTTAGGCTGAATAGATAGAATAGGATGCAAGCATGACTAAGTGAATTTTTTTTGGCTGCATATGGTACCTCGTTATTTTAATCAATCAATAGGGAAGATGCATATAAAGTTATCCACATGAGGATTTGATTAATTTTCACATAAATATCTGTCAAACAAGGTTTGATTATTCTAGAACTTGTTGTGTTAGGCATATTGAGACCACGATCAATGAGTTCATGGATCAGATAGTGAGACCCGTTGTGCAAAAAATAAAAAAATAAAATAATAATAATAATAATAATAATAATAATAATAATAATAATAAAATCGTGACTAATGTGAGATGGAGCATAAAATGCACTCACATCTAGAAACGAAAGCAAGGGTGAGATGGAGCATAAAATGCAGTCACCCTAGAACCCCAACCCCATTCTCACCTTCAGACCCTTGGAATTCATACTAAGTGGTGGAGATGTGATGCATAGCAAGCTTATGGTAATAACATACCTTGTTTTGACCTATGAAACAAAGAAAGTTAATTGAATCTGGCTGCATTGGATTGTTAAAACGATGGGTGCATGTTCAGTCCAAGAATATTCAGCCGGTAGAAGGCTTGTTTCCTTTGTTGTCGATTTAACTTGGGACCATGAGGAATGGTGATTTGAGATCACTCTTGGACAAGTAAAATGGGAGAAAGAAATGAAAATGGGAAGATTACCAAGTCCGAACTGATGCATGCAATGGATCAGGCCTTATGTTGAGAGAAAGAGAGATTAAAAATCAGTAGGTAGTTTCTTTTGTTTTGCTTGAGTTTTGCCTTGCCCGAGGACGGGTAAAGTTTAAGTGTGGGAGGATTGATGAGACTAACAAGTACCCTATTTTTATCCCCAAATATTCACTCTTTTCCATTAATTTATCACTTCATTGGACTCATTACTCGGACAAGTAAAATGGGAGAAAGAAATGAAAATGGGAAGATTACCAAGTCCGAACCGATGCATGCAATGGATCAGGCCTTATGTTGAGAGAAAGAGAGATTAAAAATCAGTAGGTAGTTTCTTTTGTTTTGCTTGAGTTTTGCCTTGCCCGAGGACGGGTAAAGTTTAAGTGTGGGAGGATTTGATGAGACTAAAAAGTACCCTATTTTTATCCCCAAATATTCACTCTTTTCCATTAATTTATCACTTCATTGGACTCATTACTCTTGTATTTCGATTCAGGGCAAACAAGAAGGCAATTGGAAGAAAACAAGGCAATTCGGATGATTTTGCATAGTTTCGGCACCATTCAGTAATCTGGGAATAACTCTCAATTCTGAACTCCGACTTGGCAAATTCAAGAAGCATCAGAAAGAGGAAAGAAAATCCCACAACTTTTATGTTTTAGGTTTTGACAAATTCTGTCCGCATCGAATACGAAACCAGGCCCAAAGTCAGAGCAAGTTCGTAGTCAAGCCCATTTCACAGCTGAAGCCCAATTTGCAAAAGAGCCTTATAACAACCCAAGATATTAAAGCAGCCCAACTCCAATTCAAGAGCCTAGAGTCCCAATTGCAAATGCAACCTCAAGGAAGAGAGTCTTATTAGATTTAAATTTTGAATGTAATTCTATAAAGATAAGTAGATTGGATTAGATCACTAGATAAGAGATAGGATAGGATTTGTTCAAAACAGATCGAGACTTGAAGTTAATCTCCTAGAAGGAGTTGGAGAGAGACCTCCTCCTAAAGCTATATAAAGGGGGGAGTGTTAGACAGTTTTGTACCCTTAGTTTCAATCAGAATGATGTACTTTATGAGCTTATTGTAAATGAATAAAAGTACATATTTGATTCATGTTCCCTTGGTAGGTTTCTGTGTAATACCCTTAAACTGGACACTTAATGAGACTCGTGTTAGTTTAGAATGTTCACAGCCAGTGGGTCGGTCTAGGGAGACCTATCCTGACAAGGCTGACACTATGGTGCCACCAAGTCGGTTGGGGTGGCCTGTCTCAGCTGCTAGGGTGAGACTCTAGGCACATACAATGTAGGATTAATTGAATCTTTGAACTGGACCAGATTTCCAGTATTGCCCTGGACCTTGGAGATTGATGGGCAAAATTGAAAAGTTACACCCGACCCCTAGACTCGATTATGATACTGCACTACGTGTCAAATTGGGCTGTCTTTGATATACCAATTAGTGAGATCCTTAGCGGGCGTCAAAACCTGGGTATGTTGGGACAATCTGAGAATTCATCTAAGTGGGTGATCATAGTGACAGGATCAGCCCCTTTGTCGGACAAAGGTAATGATCGGGGATGCACTCTCACTGATGGAAACCAAGACTGCCGGCAACCGATTTCAATCGTTGAGATTTGTTTTTGCAAAATATATTTTATATGAGATAAAAAAGTATATATATTATGGTTTCTAAAATGTTTGCAAGAAGGTTTTAATTCCCGGGATCCATATAAGTAGAGAGTGCAACACTGTTCCTTGCAGCCGAGGGAGAGGTCCTCTCTTGTCGGGCAGTGTATGATCATTATGGGCTGAGAGGTTAAGTGTAAGACCGTTGAGGATAATACCTAAGGGGCTAATCTTGCATCTGCCCACAGTCCCTGGGTGTTACAAGGTGGCTTGGACCAGGGACCACTTAGGGTAATTGTTGGGCCCATAGAGCCCCTAAGATGAGTTTCGGGGGGTGCACTGTCCATAACAGTGTATTCGGCCAGGCCTTGTAACAAAGGCTGGGCTGAACCCATGTGGCTGATGTGTAGATCAATGTTTGGGCCCCACGCCATACAAGGAAGCCCAACCGGGCAGCAGTTAGGAAGGTTAAGTGAGCACATAAGCTTAATGGGCTTAAAGCCCATTTTGAACTGGGCTATTTTATTAGTTAATAATGGGGCAAATTCTGAGATGGATTAGCAGATAGGATAGGGTCTTGACCCTATCCACTCATAGAGTCCAGATCTAGAAACCTCCTAATGAGTTTAGGAGAAAGCTAATATAATCTGTAGATAATATAAGGGTTTATCCTTATCACCTAAAGAGAAGGCTGATCCAAATATGATTTGGATAAGCAGCTCCTAATTGGATTAGGAGCTGATCTTTTTAGGTTAACAAAAGAAAGAAGGGGGAGGTAGTTTTTAGTAGACACAGATTCAGATCCTCTTGAGTGCTGAATTCTGCACCTTGCGAATACTCTCTTGCCGCCTCCTTACTGCTGCCGCCATTACCTTCAATTCGATCTCCAGTACTTGGGAGAAATCAAGATTTGATCTTGATACCAATCTTTTGGGAAAAGATTGATTGGAGCTGTTCTCACAAGCCATCCAGTTGATTCTTGCGAAGGGTCAAGTTCTTTTGGAAGAACATTGCTGATTCTGCTCCATCCTGCACTGCGCCATCTTCAGTGGGAGCAGATTTTGGATCCTTCCTTGGGTGTGAACACCTCCATTGGGAGATACTATTTCTCCGTATCAGGTGCATCCTCCCTCCTACTCCTTTTGGTTTAGATCTGGTTTGGATCATGGTTCAAGATTGATATATGCCATGCTGTGCACTCATCCTGACATTGCTCATGCAGTGAGTGTAGTAAGCAGATTTCAAGCCAACACAGGAAAGGAGCATTGGACTGCTGTGAAAAACATACTTAAGTACCTTCGAAGGACAAAAGAGTTTTGTCTAGTATTCGACGGTAGCTCACTACAGATCCAAGGGTATACAGATGCCGATTTCCAATCAGATCCAGATGATAGAAAGTCTACATCTAGATATGTTTTCATGATAGGATCGTGTGCTATTTGCTGGAAAAGCAACAGACAGGGGTCCACTGCAGACTCCACAACCGAGGCCGAGTACATTGCCGCAAGTGAGGCTGCCAAAGAAGCCATGTGGATGAAGAAGTTCGTTCACGAGTTGGGAGTAGTTCCGTCCAGCACATCACCCATCCCATTGTTGTGTGATAATAATGGAGCCATTGCTCATGCTAAGGAGCCACGAGCCCACTCGAAGTCGAAGCACATCGAGAGGAAGTACCACGTATTGCAAGAGATTGTTGGTAGAGGGGACGTCTTGATTTAGAAGGTAGCGCCAGTGGAAAATGTTGCAGACCCATTGACAAAGCCACTTTCACAGAAAGTGTTTGAGAAACACGTGGAAAGCATGGAAATCCGGCTAGTACCTGGTTGGACCTAAGTGCAAGTGGGAGCTGTTAAACAATTTTGTATGCCCTTAGCTTCAATCAGAATGATGTACTTTATGAGTTTATTGTAAATGAATAAGATGCATATTAGATTCGTATGGACGCCCAAAGATTGCGGAATAAGGGGGCGAATTTCAAAAATTTTTCACTCCCTTCAACTGGGAATCGCATTCCCTATTTTAGAAAATCATATTTTCAAGGATCATTCTTGAACCATAAGCTGAACCTGATCTGAACAAAAAGGAGTAGGAGAGAATTATACCTGATACGGAGAAATAGTATCTCCCAATGAAGGTGTTCACGCCCAAGGAAGGATCCAAAATCTGCTTCCATTGATGATGGCACAGTGCAGGATGGAGCAGAATCAGCAATGTTCTTCCAAAAGAACTTGACCCTTCGCAAAAATTAACTAAATGGCTTGTGAGTACAGCTCCAATCAATCTTTTCCCAAAATATTGGTGTCAAGATCAGATCTTGATTTCTCCCAAGAACTGGAGATCGAACTGAAGGTAATGGTGGCGGTAGTAAGGAGGCGGCAAGAGAGTATTCACAGGGTGTAGAATTCTCTCTTCTAGTGACTTCAGCACTCAAGAGGATCTCAATCTGTGTATTCTAAAAGCTGCCACCCCCTTCTTTTCTTTGTTAACCTAAAAAGATCAGATCCTAACCCAATTAGGAGCTGCTTATCCAAATCATATTTGGATCAGCCTTTTCTTTAGGTGATAAGGATAAACCCTTATCTTATTTGAAGATTAGATCAGCTTTCTCCTAATCTCATTAGGAGGTTTCTAGATCTGAATGTGATTCAGATCTGGACTCTCTGAGTGGATAGGGTCAAGACCCTATCCTATCTGCTAAACCATCTCAGAATTCGCCCCATATTTGACTAATTAAATAGCCCAGTTCGAAATGGGCTTTAAGCCCATTAAACTTATGTGCTCACTTAACCTTCCTAACTGCTGCCCAGTTGGGCTTCTTTGTATGGCGTGGGACCCAAACATTGATCTACACATCAGCCACATGGGTTCAGCCCAGCCTTTGTTAAAAGGCCTGGCCGAATACACTATTATGGACAGTGCACCCCCTGAAACCCATCTTATGGGCACAATGGGCCCAACACTTACCCTAAGTGGTCCCTGGGCCAAGCCACCTTGTAACACCCAGGGACTGTGGGCAGATGCAAGATTAGCCCATCTGGTATTATCCTCAATGGTCTTAAACTTAACCTCTCAGCCCATAATGATCATACACTGCCCGACAAGAGAGGACCTCTCCCTCGGCTGCAAGGAACAGTGTTGCACTCTCTACTTATATGGATCCCGGTAATTAAAACCTTTTGCAAACATTTATAAACCATAATATATATACTTTTATATCTCATATAAAATATACTTTGCAAAACAAATCTGAACGGTTGAAATTGGTTGCCGGCAATCTTGGTTTCCATCAGTAAGAGTGCATCCCCGATCATTACCTTTGTCCGACAAAGGGGCTGATCCTGTCACTATGATCACCCACTTAGATGAATTCTCAGACTGTCCCAACATACCCATGTTTTGACCCCCGCTAAGGATCTCACTGATTGGTACATCAAAGACAGCCCAATCCGACACCTAGTGCATTATCATAATTGAATCTAGGGGTCGGGTGTAACTTTCCAGTTTTGCCTATCAATCTCCAAGGTCCAGGGCAATACTGGAAATCTGGTCCAGTTCAATGATTCAATTAATCCTACACTGTATGTGCCTAGGGTCTCACCCTGGCAGCTGAGACAGGCCACCCCAACCGACTTGGTGGCACCACAGTGTCAGCCTTGTCAGGATAGGTCTCCCCAGACCGACCCACAGGCTGTGAACATTCTAAACTAACACGAGTCTCAATAAGTGTCCAGTTTAGGGGTATTACATAGAAACATACCATGGAAACATGAATCAAATATGTACTTTTATTCATTTACAATATACTCATAATATACATCATTCTGATTGATGCTAAGGGCATACAAAACTGTCCAACAGCTCCCACTTGCACTTACGTTCAATCAGGTACAAGCTGGAGTCCCATGCTTTCCACGTGCTTCTGAAACACTTTCTGTGATAGTGGCTTCGTCAATGGGACTGCTACAGTTTCCGCAGACGCTACCTTCTGAATCAGGACATCCCCTCTACTAATAATCTCCCGCAGTACGTGATACTTCCTCTCGATGTGCTTCGACTTCGAGTGGGCTCGTGGCTCCTTAGCCTGAGCAATGGCTCCATTGTGTCACACAACAACAGGATCGGTGATGTGCTGGACGGAACTACTCCCAACTCGTGAATGAACTTCTTCATCCACACGGCTTCTTTGGCAGCCTCACTTGCAGAAATGTACTTGGCCTCGGTCGTGGAGTCTGTAGTGGACCCCTGTTTGCTGCTTTTCCAGCAAACAGCACACGTTCCAATCGTGAAAACATATCAAGATGTAGATTTTCTATCATCTGGATACGACTGGAAATCGACATCTGTATACCCTTGGATCTGTAGTGAGCTACCGTCGAAAACTAGACAAAACTCTTTTGTCCTTCGAAGGTACTTAAGTATATTTTTCACAGTAGTCCAATGCTCCTGCCCTGGGTTGGCCTGAAATCTTCTTACTACACTCACTGCCTAAGCTATGTCAGGACAAGTGCACATCATGACATACATGATGCTCCCTATGGCAGAGGCATAGGGAACGTCTTTCATGCCATCAATCTCCTCAGAAGTCTTGGGAGACATCTTCTTGTCGAGAGTGACTCCGTGCCTAAGAGGAACATTTCTTTTCTTGGAGTTTTCCTTGCTGTATCTTTTGACTATTTTATCGATGTAAGCAGATTGGGATAATCCTATTATCCACATCGATCTATCTCTATAGAGTCGAAGACCCAGTATATAGGAGGCTTCTCCAAGATCTTTCATGGAGAATTGCTGTAATAGCCATATTTTCACCGTAGTTTACATTCCTACATCATTGCCAATGAGTAGAAAGTCATCTACATACTGAACCAAGAAGGTAACCTTATCTCCACTGTACTTCCCGTAGACACAGGGTTCATCTGGATTCTGCTCGAAGTCAAATGATTTGACAGCAGAGTCAAAACGAATGTTCCAACTTCTAGAAGCTTGCTTAAGTCCATAGATGGATCTGTTAAGTTTACATACCATGTTTTCCTGACCTGCAGCAATGAAGCCTTGCGGCTGCTGCATATAGATATCTTCTGTTAGATCTCCATTCAGGAATGCAGTTTTGACATCCATCTGCCAAATCTCATAATCATGGTATGTTGCTACAGCTAACAGGATCATAATGGATTTAAGCATGTCCGCAGGTGAAAATGTTTCCTCATAATCGATGCCCTCTTTTTGAGTGTACCCTTTCGCCCCTAGATGAGCTTTGAAGGTCTCAACCCTACCATCGGGGCCCTTCTTCCTCATGTAAATCCATTTGCAACCAATCAAAGCCCCTAGACGAGCTTTGATTTAAGGTCTCAACCCTACATCATGTTCCCTTGGTATGTTTCTGTGTAATACCCTTAAACTGGACACTTAATGAGACTCGTGTTAGTTTAGAATGTTCACAGCCAATGGGTCGGTCTGGGGAGACCTATCCTAAGGCTGACACTGTGGTGCCACCAAGTCGGTTGGGGTGGCCTGTCTCAGCTGCCAGGGTGAGACCCTAGGCACATATAGTGTAGGATTAATTGAATCTTTGAACTGGACCAGATTTCTAGTATTGCCTTGGACCAGATTTCTAGTATTGCCCTCAGGGGGTGCATTGTCCATAACAGTGTATTCAGCTAGGCCTTGTAACAAAGGCTGGGCTGAACCCATGTGGCTGATGTGTAGATCAATGTTTGGGTCCCACGCCATACAAGATTTGATCTCCAGTTCTTGGGAGAAATCAAGATTTGATCTTGGTACCAATCTTTTGGGAAAAGATTGATTGGAGCTATTCTCACAAGCCATCTAGTTGATTCTTGTGAAGGGTCAAGTTCTTTTGGAAGAACATTGCTGATTCTGCTCCATCTTGCACTGCGCCATTTTCAGTGCGAGCAGAATTTTGGATCCTTCCTTGGGTGTGAACACCTCCATTGGGAGATACTATTTCTCCGTATCAAGTACATCCTCCCTCCTACACTTTTTGGTTCAGATCTGGTTTGGTTCATGGTTCAAGATTGATCCTTGAAAAATATGTTTTTCTAAATAGGGAATGCAATTCCTAGTTGAAGGGAGAGAAAAACTTTTGAAATTCGCCCCCTTATTCTGCAAGATCTGGGTGTCCATACGATGGATCTCTCATCCCTTCAGGGAGCGGACCAGCTTTAGGCATCCCTCAATCAGTCCAACAATCAAGCATTAAGCAACTCAAGCTACCAAGAAGATCAATTCGGCCTACTAAAAAGCAAAGCCTGGAGGATTCGAAAATCATGAGCAGCTAAGCCTTTTTCTTTTCTGGTTCAAGGGGGGAGGATCGATTGTGTCATCGTGAGGTTCTGTATTTAACTCAAGTTTCTTGCTTTTTAATTCAACTATCCATTGGTTCTTGTGCATATTCTCATTGGATGTTAATGTTAATTAGTTTGACAAATTAATTAATGTTGATTTTCCTACTGCTATCCATGGTTCGGTGATCCATAATTGTCCCGAATAGTGTTTCAAGTGGCAATTAGGTTAATATCTTTCTGGGTCATTTGTTCGATAATTGCAACTATCTCAATTATTGTTATTTTGGTTTAACTATTTTCACTAAGCTTAATGCTATCACTAATTGATATGGAACGCTATCGTACCCAGTTGATTAGTGATAAGTATTGATCGAATGCTGGGTTTGGTCAGCTGATTTAAGAAAACACATGGTTTATTATGGCTATCCTAATAAATCTAAGGTTAAATGCTTAAATTGCAAGACTGCCGAAGTCTACCTATGATCGGTGGCCAATTAACAAACCTGAACCCTTGAATCAGAATTTGGTAAGACTGATTTCTCTTGTTTGATATTGCTATTGCTTTCTTATTATTTTAGAATTTTTAATTATTTAATTTTCCCACTCTATTATATTGCGCATTCGGCTAAGAAATTATTCCCTAGCTCCCTGTGGGATTCGACCTAGTACCACTATTACTACAAAAATTTGATTGTGGGACTAGCATTAATTTTGAGGGCTTCGACAACCCATCAAAAGGATTAATTATGCTAAAAAATTAACAACTACAAAAATAAATTCTAACATGAAAAATCTATTGGACAGTTTGGGGAGATTTATCCTGCCAAGGCTGACAC
This sequence comes from Nelumbo nucifera, assembly GCF_055504915.1. Taxonomy (NCBI): domain Eukaryota; kingdom Viridiplantae; phylum Streptophyta; class Magnoliopsida; order Proteales; family Nelumbonaceae; genus Nelumbo; species Nelumbo nucifera. The sequence goes on along the minus strand of NC_142656.1, from coordinate 37,137,841 downwards.
TGGTGTGCTGCCAACTGTTGGGGTGCCTTGTCTCAGCCGCTAGGGTGAGATACAAGGCACACGCAGTGTAGAATTACTTGAACCCTTGAACCAGACCAGATTTCTAGTATTGCCCTGGACCTTGGAGATTGATGGGCAAAACTGGAAAGTTACACCTGACCCCAAGACCCCATTATGGTACTGCACTAGGTGTCGGATTGGGCTGTCTTTGATATGCCAATCAGTGAGATCCTTAGCAGGGGTCAAAACCTGGGTATGTTGGGACAGTCTGAGATTTCATCTGAGTGGGTGATCATAGTGACGGAATCAGCCCCTTTGTCGGACAAAGGTAATGATCGGGGATGCACACTCTCTGATGGAAGCCAAACTGCCAGCAATTGGTTTCAATCATTGGAATTTTGTTTTGCAAAATTTATATATATGATATATATCTAAGTATAGTTTCAAAATATTTGCAAATGGTTTTAATTCCCGGGATCCATGTGAGTAGAGAGTGCAGCACTATTCCTTGCAGCCAAGGGAGAGGTCCTCTCTTGTCGGGCAGTGCTTGATCATTATGGGCAGAGTGGTTAAGTGTAAGCCATTTGGGATAATACCTGATGGGCTAATCTTGCACCTGCCCACAGTCCCTGGGTTTTTATAAGATGGCTTGGCCCAGGGACCACTTAGTGTACGTGTTGATCCCATAGGGACCATGTGATGGGCTTAGGGGGTTCACTGGCCTCTCTAGTGAATTCGGCTAATCCTTGTAACAGAGGCTGGGCCGAACCCATGTGGCTGGTGTGTAGATCAATGCTTGGGTCCCAAGCCATACAAAGAAGCCCAACTGGGCAGTAGTTTGGAAGACTATTGAGCACTTGATTCTTATTGAGCCTAATGCCCATTTCGAACTGGGCTGATTTGATCAGTCATTAATAAGGGGCAGATCTGAGATTAGGATGAGCACAAAAGCTTATCTAATCTGTAGATAAGATTAAGAGTCCTAATCCAAATACAAATTTGGATAAGGGCAACTCCAGATATGATTAGGAGGTTTTCTTAATCATTAAGGAACTAGAGGAAACCCTAATTCGAATTACAAGAATCGAACCCTAGGGATTTCGTAGAACACATCTGCAGCATTGAGATTGGATCTCAGTAACCCTAGAGAAGAAAAAAGCAGTTCACCATCTTCTTCCCTAGCCTTCTCCTTCAGCAGCCGCCACCATCTGCTGCAGTTTGATTTCTTGTTGAGGGCGATTGATCTGAAATTAATTTTGTTTAAATTTGAAATTTATTTAGAATTGTTCTTGATTTAGTTTTTGATTTAATGGACTGTTCGTACCTGGAGATCAAAATGCAGATTTGGTGCAGATTGTCTGCACATTCTCCTTTTGTAATTTCTATTTAATTCGGTCTGTAAAATCATTTTTTTTTTATTTTTCTAGACTGAATGTATAGGATTCAATCAAGGATGTAATTAATTAATAGAAATAGGATTTTTGTTTTATTTTATTTTCTTGATTGAAGAAGACGGCGGAGCTGGAGATTTGCAAATGGAGGAATCGCATTCTGCGTTTTGTAGTTTATGAAACTGCAACCCTAGTGACTAACCTCTATTTTGCAGGTGGTGCGAATAGTCCATGTCTGATTTATGATTGCCTAAAATCAGAAATTTTAATTTAAGATCTTTCCTGAATTAATTCTTGAATTGAAAATCAGTTTTGACTATCTCGGACCAGATTGGACTAAATCTAGGATTCAAAAGGGGACTATTTTCAGTCCAGATTTCTCACACTTTCAGGCCCAAATCTGATGTTCAATTGCAGGGATTAATTCGGCCCAACCTGTAAAGCCCATTTTTAAAGAGTTAAAACTACAAAAGCCCATTTTTGTGAGAGAAGCTATATGGGCCGAATTGCTAACTGCTATTCAGCCCATATACCTAGATGATATTAATTGTTAATATTGTGTTTTTGTTGGGTTGATTAATAGGCTTTACAGCTAGTGATTGATTGGATCAATTCTTCCATATCATGTGATGTGTGGATGTTTGATGTGCTGCGACCGTGGGCCATAAGCACTTGGCCCATGATGATAAGTTAGTGGCTCTTGCGCACACCATGGCTGAATGCACATCATTGCCATGGTGTCCCCTACAGTCATTGGATGACCCCTTCCTTTTGTTGTGGGCCCCACAACCCTAAAAAGGGACACGTGTGGGAACCCTAGCCGTTTTAGGCCCAGCAGAAATCTGACTTTATGAAAGTCAGTGGGAGCCACTGTGGTTTGACCTAAATTAGAACTAGGGCGTAATTTTGTTCCCTCCGGTAATATGAGTGCATGTGATAGGGGGATCCATATGATAGACTCTCTAAAGGCCTTCCATCATTAGAACGATGATGGGGTCCTTCAGTAATGAGGAAACACACCATAAAATTGGGCTATCCATTTGCTGTTGGGTCTGTTAGAGTGTTTCATAGGATGATAGGGGCATCATAGACCGATGTGGGAGGGGCTTCATCAGAAAATGGGAACTCTTTCACGATACCTTGGCATAACCTAAATATGATGGGTGAGCACTCACTGGACAGAAAGGTTTACCTGAAAACGGCTCTAAACCTTGTCTGACAGAGGCCAAAGGGAAACTCATATGATGAGTGAATGTGATCCATCATAGAAAAGTGGTGTGGTTATGTAGCTAAAACAATTGGCTCCACCCACCCTATGTGATTTCTCACATTTCCAGAGACTTTTCGCCATCTCCGTCACTGTGATAGGAGAGAAATCTCAGAGATGAACAAATGAAAATGGAACATAGATTAAAAGCCATATTTATGTAGGTAACATGAATCAAACTAAGGTTGTGGACTAACATTTTGCTATTTTACCAGAAGATGGCAAATGGACAATTTGCTAAGTTGCTTGACGACAACAAGCTTAAGGGACCCAATTATGCCGATTGGTACAAAAACCTTATGCTGGTCCTAGCTTCAGAAAAACTGGATAAGGTTGCTAAAAATCTTGCTCTGGATTATCTGAGGGATAGGGCTTCTGAGGCCCGAAGGAGAGAATACTAAGAATGGGAGGATAAAAACTCCTTGGCCCACTGCTATATTATAGCCTCTTTGGACAATCCGATACAGAGGCAGATCGATCAGATCGAACTCGCTAAAGACATATTGGATAGTCTAAAGACTATATACGAAGAGCAGAATCGTTCTACTCGACAAAAGTTCCTGAAATAGTTCATGTCTACGCAGATGACTAAGAGGTAGCAAGTGCATGACCATTGTCTTCGGATGATGGGCTACATAAACGAGATGGAGGCCCTTGGTTTCAGGCTAGATCTGGTCACACAGATCGATGCTATTCTCAACTCTCTACCTCCGTCCTTCAACCCATTCATTATGAATTATAATATGAACAAGCTGAATGTCAGCGTCCTAGAGCTTAGCAATATGTTGCAAAGAGATGAGGAATTAATAAGGAAGGATGAGCCGATAGCCATGCTTGTTGAAGCTGGCAAATCTGGCAAGAAGAAGAAGGCAAAGGGAAAGCCTTAGAAAAAGACCACCAAATCTAAGAAACTAAAGAAAGACAAGGCATCCGATGCCTGTAACTTCTGTAAGCAGGCCGGCCACTGGAAGAGGAACTGTCCTGCCTACCTGGAATCTTAGAAAGGTACTTTCGAAACTTGTGTCATGGAAACTAATTTACTAGTAACTTCTGTGTCCTAGTGTGTTGACTTTGGGGCTTCAACTCATGCGTGTAACTCACTGCACGGGTTCAAAGTAAGTAGAAGGCTGAGTGAAGGAGAGGTGACACTTTACTTGGGGACTTCTGCAAGTGTTGGAACTACGGCGATAGGAACCGTAGAATTAAATTTTAGAGAAGGAATTCTTGTACTAAAAGACCGTCTTTATGTACAAAATCTAAGAAGAAATTTGATTTCTATTTCTAAACTGTGTGTGGATGGATATACTGTCTCTTTGAGTAATATGATTACTATCAAAAGGAACAACAAATTCATCGCATGCGGGGAACTGGAGAATGGCCTCTATGTTCTACATCCTTCTCTAGAAACTAACTTAACCGAAACTACGTCGGTCGAACTCCCCAAGAAAAAGACTCGTGACATAGTCAGTCCCACGTGCCTGTGGCATTATCGACTTGGCCACACCGGTATTGACCGAATCACAAGATTGGTAAAGGATGGTCCTTTGGGTTTTCTAGCTGTAGAAAACCTTCCCACTTGTGAGCCTTGCCTTAGAGGCAAGATAACAAAGCAGCCATTTAACGGTAAGCCTGAAAGATGTACAGGCACACTTGACCTTATACATAGTGATGTATGTGGTCCCCTGAGTGTTAGGACCCACAACAAACACGTGTATTTCATCACCTTCACCGATGATTTCTCACGATATGGTTATGTCTACCTAATGAGACATAAATCTGAATTCTTTGAAAAGTTCAAAGAGTTCAGACAGGAGGTCGAGAAACAGTTAGGGAGAGAAATTAAGGCCCTTCGATCAGATTGAGGTGGCGAGTATCTCTCTGATGAATTCAGGGACTTCTTGAAGGCCAATGGGATTATCTCACAGTTAACTCCTCCTGTAACACCCCAGCTTAACGGTGTTTCAGAGAGGAGGAATAGGACATTGCTAGACATGGTCCGGTCACTTCTCACGCTCGGAATTGCCCACATCCTTTTGGGGATATAAGTTAGAGACCGCAATTTACGTCTTGAATCAGGTTCCAACCAAATCTGTTTTGAAAACTCCATACGAACTATGGACTGGAAAGAAACCAAGTGTCAGACTCTTGAAGATTTGGGGTTGTCCTGGGCATGTTAAAAGAACGAGTGCAGACAAGAGGGAATCCAAGACCAGCTGTTGCCTATTTGTAGGCTACCCAAAGGATTCAGTGGGTTATCTTTTATATGACCCAAGTGAGCAGAAAGTGTTCTGCAGTCAAAATGCCTTGTTCTTAGAGACAGATTATATCTTGGACACTCATCGTCAGGAAATAGTTCTTGATGAGGAGAGCTCAGGAGCAGTGGGAGATGTCCCGCAAGTTCCAGGTAGTGACCAACCTAGAAGATCCACCCGGATATCTAGGCCACCAGTCCATTATGGTTATGACCAGGATAGTTACCTGGTGGAAGCCTTGACTAGTGAGGAGGATCCCATGACTTATGCGGAAGCTATGTTGGACATAGATTCCAGGAAGTGGGTGGAGGCCATGAGAGCTGAGATGAACTCGATGGAGGCCAATGGAGTCTGGACTCTAGTAGATCCGCCCTCTGGGGTGAAAGCAATTGGTTGCAAATGGATCTATAAGAGGAAGAAGGGCCCCAATGGCAAGATTGAGACCTACAAAGCCCGTTTGGTGGCGAAAGAGTATACTCAGAAAGAAGGTATCGACTATGAGGAAACCTTTTCGCTCGTGGCCATGCTTAATCCATTAGGATTCTGCTAGCTATAGTAGCATACCATGACTACAAGATTTGGCAAATGGATGTCAAAACCACGTTCCTGAATGGAGATCTTACTGAAGATATCTACATGCAGTAGCCGCAAGGCTTCATTGCTACTGGTCATGAACACATGGTATGTAAACTTAATAGATCCATATATGGACTTAAGCAAGCTTCTAAGAGTTGGAACATCCGTTTTGACTCTGCCATCAAATCGTTTGATTTTGATCAAAATCCAGATGAGCTTTGTGTTTATAGTAAGTCCAGTGGGGATAAGGTCACCTTCTTGGTGTTGTATGTGGACGATATCCTAGTCCTTGGGAATGATGTAAGAATGTTGACTTCGGTCAAGGTGTGGCTTTCGCAGCTGTTCTCCATGAAAGATCTTGGAGAAGCTTCCTATATACTGGGTCTTCGACTCTATAGAGATAGGTCGAAGCGGATAATTGGATTATCCCAGGCTGCTTACATTGACAAAATTGTCAAAAGGTACAGCATGGAGAACTCTAAGAAAGGAAACGTTCCTTTGAGGCACGGAGTCACTCTCTCCAAGAAGATGTTTCCCAAGACTTCTGAGGAGATTGAGGGCATGAAAGACGTTCCCTATGCCTCAACTGTAGGGAGCATCATGTATGCCATGCTGTGCACTCACCCTAACATTGCTCAGGCAGTGAGTGTTGTAAGCAGTTTCCAAGCCATCCTAGGGCAGGAGCATTGGACTGCTGTGAAGAACATGCCCAAATACCTTCGTAGGACAAAAGAGTTTTGTCTGGTTTTCAATGGTAGTTCACTGCAAATTCTAGGGTATACTGATGCCGATTTCCAGTCGGATCCAGATGATAGAAAGTCTACATCAGAGTATGTTTTCATGATAGGATAGTGTGTTGTTTGCCAGAACAGCAACAAACAGGGGTCCACGGCAAACTCCACAACCGAAGCCGAGTACATTGCCGCAAGTGAAGCTGCCAAGGAAGCTGTGTGGATGAAGAAGTTTGTTCACGAATTAGGACTGGTTCGATCTAGCACATCACCCATCCCGTTGTTGTGTGACAACAATGGAGTGATCGCCCAGGCTAAGGAGCCCCGGGCCCACTCAAAGTCAAAGCACATCAAGAGGAAGTACCATGTACTGTGGGAGATCATTGGTAGAGGGGACGTCTTGATTCAGAAGGTAGCATCAGCGGATATTGTAGAAGACCCATTAACTAAGCCACTCACACAGCAGGTGTTTGAGAAACATGTGGAAAGTATGGGACTCCGACTTATACCAAATTGGACAATTTTTGTATGCCCTTAGCTTCAATCAATTCTGATGTACTTTTGTTATTTAATGTAAATAAATGAAGTACATGTTTGATTCATGTTGTGTGGTATACTTCTGTGTAAGACCCTAAAACTAGACAGTTAATGAGACTTGTGTGGGTTTTAAATGTTCACAGCCGTTGGATAAGTCTGGGGAAATTTATCTTGCCAAGGCTGACACTGGTGTGCTGCCAACTGATTTCTAGTATTGCCCTGGACCTTGGAGATTGATGGGCAAAACTGAAAAGTTACACCTGACCCCTAGACCCGATTATGGTACTGCACTAGGTGTCGGATTGGGCTGTCTTTGATATGCCAATCAGTGAAATCCTTAGCGGGGGTCAAAACGTGGGTATGTTGGGATAGTCTAAGATCTCATCTAAGTGGGTGATCATAGTGACGGAATCAGCCCCTTTGTTGGACAAAGGTAATGATCGGGGATGCACTCTCTCTGATGGAAACCAAACTGCCGGCAGTTGATTTCAATCGTTGGAATTTTGTTTTGCAAAATTTATATATATGATATATATCTAAGTATGGTTTCAAAATATTTACAAATGGTTTTAATTCCCGGGATCCATGTGAGTAGAGAGTGCAGCACTGTTCCTTGCAGCCGAGGGAGAGGTCCTCTCTTGTCGGGCAATGCTTGATCATTATGGGCTGAGAGGTTAAGTGTAAGGCCATTTGGGATAATATCTGATGGGCTAATCTTGCACCTGCCCACAATCCCTGGGTTTTTATAAGATGGATTGGCCCAGGGACCACTTAGTGTAAGTGTAGGACCCATAGGGACCATGTGATGGGCTCATGGGGTTCACTAGGCTCTCTAGTGAGTTCGACTAGGCCTTGTAACAGAGGTTGGGCCAAACCCATGTGGCTGGTGTGTAGATCAATGCTTGGGTCCCATGGCATACAAAGAAGCCCAACTGGGTAATAGTTTGGAAGACTATTGAGCACTTGATTCTTTTTGGGGCTAAAGCCCATTTCAAACTGGGCTGATTTGATCAGTCATTAACAAGGGGCGGATCTAAGATTAGGATGAGCACAAAAGCTTATCTAATCTGTAGATAAGATTAAGAAGAGTCCTAATCCAAATACAAATTTGGATAAGGGCAACTCCTGATATGATTAGGAGGTTTTCTTAATCATTAAGGAACTAAAGGAAACCCTAATTCGAACCCTAGGGATTTTGCAGAACACACCTGCAGCATTGAGATAGGATCTCAATAACCCTAGAGAAGAAAAAAAGCAGTTCGCCATCTTCTTCTCTAGCCTTCTCCTTCAGCAGCCACCGCCATCTACTGCAAGAGCAAATCTTGGTGTCTTCTTTGGGCGTGAACACCAACTTTGGGAGATATTATTTCTCTGGATCAGGTATAATCACTCCCTTCTCTTTTGGTTTAGATCTGGTTCGGTTCTGGTTAAAGTAGGATCATTGAGTCTTGATTCTAAAATCAGGGAATGTGATTCCCAGTTGGAAGGTAGGTAGGAAATTTTTGAAATTCGCCCACCATTCTGCAACAGTTTTGGCGTCCATATGATGGATTCTACCATCCCTTTCAAATCCACTACTCAAAGGATTAAACAGAAAAATAGAAAAGAATAAGAATATGCGGAAATAAAAGAAAATAAAATAAAATAAATGAAGTGAGTTTCTAATCTGAAAAAAATAGAACCTAATAATCCTAAACAGAAATTCACACAAAACAAAAAAGAAATAATACTAAAAAAACAAATCAGATCTAGAAAAAAAAAGAATGGAAAAGAAATTAATTAAGTAAGAATTCAAAAATTACTATTTTACCAAAAAAAGGCATTTGAAAATAAAAAAAAAAAACAAGATTAAATTAGGATGACTACACCTGAAACGCAATCCAATTTCTCTTCTATTCTCTTTTCTTTGGCAGTCTGACAACGCTCTGATACCCCACCTTTTGCTATTACGTTGTACAAAATTAAAGAGAAACAAGAATTAAAAAGAGATTACAGATCAAGTAATTAAACAAAAATAAAAAAATAATGAAACAAATCCAAACAAAGCAAATAAAAATTTTTCTCCATCGCTTTCCCGGCAACGGCGCCAAAAACCTGGTGTGTCTAGAAGCGTGTTGTTAACCACTTCGGAACACCAGTTTCAATATTTATAATTTTATCGATTCTCAAAACAACTATGAACCATAGTTAGTGGTGAGAAAGGGGTCGTATCCACAAGGAAGCGAGGGAAAATTCATTACGTACTTCAATCTGAACAAAATAACACGATTGGAGATTATAGAAACACAATTTATTTAATTAAACTAGAATCCATTCAAATAAAATTATAACAATGCTGAAAGTGAAACTTGAAAAAAGATAGATAAATAAATAAAACTCAATAGAAAGTCTGCAATTCGGTTTGAGGTAGTAGTCTCCGGATCTATCCTTTGACCCTCGAACATCTCGAGCTAGGCCTTCCATCTTACCTGGCCAAATTTTAGATCTACAAAAAGGAAGACAAAAATTAAACTAGATAAATGTAAATTACAAGAATAAAAATAAGGACTGGAAATTAAAGAACGGAAAGTAAATCTGAAACATATGGAAAATTGGTTGGGATCCAAATCCAGAGGTAGTAGTAGTGGCTAGGCGAAATGCGAGCAGGAACCCCTCCACTTGCCTGTGTGTTCTCCTCTTCCTCTACCCTTGAACTTCCCAAGAACAGCCTTCCGTCTTACCTGGGGGCAGAATCCAACCCCTTATCAGGACTCCTTGGGTCCTTTTTATAGAGAAGGGTGGATAAAACTTGGATTAGAGAGAAAGAGGGGGGCGACAACTGGGTTTTAGTAGAAATATGGGTGCCCTGCGGTTTAGAGTGAAGGATTAGGATTATTCTAAGGTGATCCTAAGGCTAAGAAGAGAAGGAGAGGGCACCCGATATTATGTAGGGCTGAGATTTGGGCACCCAAAATTGGATGGTGGAGATTTGGATGCCTAGGGCTAAAAGGTGGAGATTAAAAGGAGTGAGTGGTGCCTTAGGGTGAATGGCTAAGATAGAGAGTGAAATAGAGACCTGAAATCTAGTGGCTAAATGCTGAATGGTGAGGATTAAGAGTTAGGTAGCACCCTAGGGTTAGAATGCACTCCAAAGAGGGTGCCCTAGAATGGAGGGTGGAGATTAGATGTTAGGAAGGGATGGAAGGTGAGGATTTAGCAGTTAGGGGCGGCTAGGGTTTGTTAGAGATGAAAAGAATGAGTGGAGAGGCGCCCTAGGGTTTGGTAGGAAGAGGGGAGTATGCTAATAAAATAGGAGGGGCGCCATTATGGGTTTAGCAGATAGGAGGCGTCCTCCTGTGCTCAGTTTTTCACAAAAACACCCCCTCTCTCAGCTGGAATTCACACCAGCTTCCTAAAATCAGTATTTCAGCTTTGAAACTTCCCCAATTTTCCCAAGATTTGCACAGAGACCCTCAGAGGTCATAATCTTGAATTTAACTAGGAAAAAGAGACATTTTGACTATTCTAAGGCCTAAAATACTCCGGAAATAATGCCCTTAAGGCATCAAACTACAGAGTTATCAGTTGCCACTTCGGCAAATAGATGGGCCACTAGAAGAGGAATTGTGCTGAATATCTAGAGACCAAGAAACAAGGTACTAACAAATCTTTTGTCCTAGAGACCAATATGTTGGTCACTTTCTACATCCTGGTGTATTGACTCCGGGGCTTCTACTCATGCATGTAATATATTATAGGGGTTTAGGACAAACAAAAGGCTGAGTGATGGAGAAGTGACACTTTACTTGGGGACTTCTACAACAATAGCAGGTACAACTATAGGAACTGTAGATTTACATTTCAGAGAAGGAATTGTAAATCTTAAAGATTGTCTTTATGTAACGAACTTGAGAAGAAATTTGATTTCTACTTCAAAATTGTGCATGGATGGTTATTCTATTTTGTTCAGTAATGTGATTACTATTAAACAGAATAACAAGATCCTCACTTAGGGAGAACTTGAGAATGGTCTCTATGTTCTCCATCCTTCTCTGGAAACAAACTTAACTAAAACTATGTTGGTGTTAATCCCCAAGAAAAGAACTCGTGATACAGTTAATCCCACGTTCCTGTTGTTAGACAGGTGTATGCCCTTAGCTCCAATCAGAATGATGTACATTATGAATTTATTGTAAATGAATAAAGTACACATTTGATTCATGATCCTGTGGTGTGTTTCTGTGTAATACCCTTAAACTGGACACTTATGAGACTCGTGTTAGTTTAGAATGTCCATAGCCGTTGGATAAGTCTGGGGAGATTTATCCTGCCAAGGCTGACACTGGTGTGCTACCAAATGTTGGGGTGGCCTATCTCAACCGCTAGGGTGAGACCCAAGGCACATGCATTGTAGGATTAATTGAATCTTTGAACCGGAACAGATTTCCAGTATTGCCCTAGACCTTGGAGATTGAGGGGCAAAACTGGAAAGTTACACCTGACCCCCCAGACTCGATTATGATACTGCACTAGGTGTCGGATTGGGCTGTCTTTGGTATGCCAATCAGTGAGATCCTTAGCGGGGGTCTAAACCTGGGTATGTTGGGACAGTCTGAGAATTCATTTGAGTGGGTGATCATAGTGACAGAATCAGCCCCTTTGTCGGACAAAGGGAATGATCGGGGATGCACTCTCTCTGATGGAAACCAAGACTGCCGACAGCTGATTTCAATCGTTGAGATTTGTTTTGCAAAATATATTTTATATGAGATATAAAAATATATATATTACGGTTTCTAAATGTTTGCAAAAGGTTTTAATTCCCGGGATCCATGTGAGTAGAGAGTGCAGCACTGTTCCTTGCAGCCGAGGGAGAGGTCCTCTCTTGTCGGGTAGTGTTTGATCATTATGGGCTAAGAGGTTAAGTGTAAGACCATTGAGGGTAATACCTAATGGGCTAATCTTGCATCTGCCCACAGTCCCTGGGTGCTACAAGGTGGTTTGGCCCAGGGACCACTTAGGGTAAGTGTTGGGCCCATAGAGCCCATGTGATTGGTTTTAGGGGGTGTAGTGTCCGTAACAGTGTATTCGACCAGGCCTTGTAACAAAGGTTGGGATTAACCCATGTGGCTGATGTGTAGATCAATGTTTGGGTCCCACGCCATACAAGGAAGCCTAACTGGGCAGCAGTTTGGAAGGCTAAGTGAGCACATAACCTTATTGGGCCTAAAGCCCATTTTGAACTAGGCTGATTTGATCAGTTAAATAAGGGGTGAATTCTGAGATTAGATTAGCAGATAGGATTGGCTCTTAACCCTATCCACTTAAAGAGTTCAGATCTGAATGTGATTCAGATCTGGAAACCTCCTAATAGGATTAGGAGGGGGTTGATCTAATCTACAAATAAGATATGGGTTTACCCTTATCACTTAAGGGGAATTCTGATCCAAATATGATTTGGATCAGCAACTCCTAATAAGATATGGGGCGGCAGCCTTTAGAAGACATTCATATATTCACATCATCTTCAGAGCTGAAATCACGGAAGAGAGAATTCAGCATCTCTGCGCTAAAACTCTCTTGCTGCCATCATATCTGCCAGTTCGATGTCCTCTTGTCAATAGGAGTGATCAAGATTTGATCTTGATATCAGTCCTTTGTGAAAGGGCTGATTAGAAGTAGTGCTCACGTGTCGTCCAGCTGATTCTTGCGAAGGATGTGGTTATTTTGAAGAACGCTGCTGATTCTGCTCCATCCTGCACTGCGCCATTTTCAGTGGGAGCAATTTTTGGTTCCTTCCTTCGGTGTGAACACCTCCATTGGGAGATACTATTTCTCCGTATCAGGTATATCCCTCTCCTACTGCTTTTTTTCAGATCTGGTTCGGTTCTTGGTTCAAGATTGATCCTTGAAAAATATGATTTTTCTAAAATAGGGAATACGATTCCCAGTAGGATGGAGAGAAATTTTTGAAATTCGCCCATTCTATTCCGCAAGATTCGGGTGTCCATACAATGGATATCTCATCCCTTCAGTGGTATCAGAGCCAAGTTCAAGTCTTGAACCAAATTGGATCAAATCTGAACCTGTGCAAATGAGCACAAGGCGTTCTACCCGATTTGCGCAAATATAGGGTTTTTTGTGGAAAATTTGTTTCCAGTTAATGAGCGATTAATCTGAAATTAAATTTTATAAATCTGATTATTATTTAGAATTATTCTTTATAATTTTCTTGATTTATGGGTTGTTCATACACATGGAGATCGAAATCTTGATTGGCGCAGGGAACCTGCGATTTTGCAGTTTCTTGATTATTTTATTACATTTGGTCTATAAAATAATTCTTTTTTATTTTTTAGACTGAATGTATAGGCATTCGATCTGATGTAATTATAATGGAAATTAGGTTTTCTATTTAATTTTATTTTGGATCGAACATGGCGGCGCAAGGAAGGAGATTTCGTAGATGGAAGAATCGCTATCTGCGATTTATAGTTTATGAAACTACAAACTGTGATCTAACCTCTGTTTTGCAGGATGGATTGTGCGAACTGCCCTATCTGACTGATTCTTGATTTTCTTTTATCAGTGTTTAATTTCAGATTAATTTCATGAATTAAATCTTTAATTAAAGATCAAACCCTAGACCCATTCGAACCAGATTGGTCCAAACTGGTTGGACCGAATCTAGGGTTTGATCAAGGCTGAATGCCAACCCTAATTCTCCCACTAATGGGCCTAAGGATTGATAATTAATTGAATGTTTAATTCGGCCCAACCTATAAAGGCCCAGTTTTAAATTGTTAAAACTCCTAAAAGCCTAATTCGTAGATAAAGCTATATGGACCAAATTGGTCAACCCTAATTTCGGCCCAAATACCTAGATAATATTAATGGTTAATATTATGGGCTTTAAATGGGCTTTACAGTTATTAATTGATTGGATCAATTCTTTCCTGCATGTAATGTATGGATGTGTGATGTGCTACGATCATGGGCCATAAATGCTTGGCCCATGCTGATTCGATAGTGGCTCTTGCACACACCATGGCTAAATGCACATCATTTCCATGGTGTCCCTGCTGGTCATTGGATGACCTCCCTCAGTGGTGGGCCCCACACCTCCTGAAGAGGATACGTGCGGAACCCTAGCTGATTTAGGCCCACCAAAATCTGGCTTTATGAAAGTCAATGAGAGCCACTTTGGTTTGACCTAAATCAAAAGAGGGCGTAATTACTCGTTCCCTCCAACAAATATGAGTGCATGTGATAGGGAGATTCAAATGATGAACTCTCTAAAGGCCTTCCATCATTAGCATGAGGATACGATGAGTGGATATGATGAACTCTCTAAAGGTTTACCTAAAAACGGCTTTGAACCTTGTTTGACAGAGGCCAAAGGGAAAGCTCATATGGTGAGTGGATATGATCCTTCACAGAAAGGTGGTGGGGTTTTGCAGCTGAAACAATTGGCTCCATGCACCTTATGTGGTTTCCCACATTTCTAGAGACAAGTCACTGTCTCCGTCACTGAGATGGGAGGGAAATCATAGAGACGAACAAATGGGAATGGAACATAGATTAAAAGCCATATCTATGAAATGAATATGAATCAAATGAGGCTGCGGACTAATGTTTGTTGTTTTATCAGAAAATGGCGAACGAACAATTTGCAACGCTTCTTGACGACAACAAGCTTAAGGGTCCGAACTATGCCGATTGGTACCGTAACCTCATGCTGGTCTTAACATCTGAAAAATTGGATAAGGTAGCCAAAAATCTTGCCCCGGAGTGTCCGAGTGGCAGGGCTTCTGAGGCTAGAAGGAGGGAATTCCGAGATTGGGTGGATAAGAACTCCCTAGCCTGCTGCTATGTCATTGCCTCCCTAGACAATCCTATACAGAGGCAGCTCGATCAGATCGAACTAGCCAAGGACATATTGGATAGTTTAAAGACAATGTACGAAGAGCAGAATCGTTCTACAAGGCAAAAGGTCTTGAAATAGTTCATGACCGCTCAAATGTCCAAGGGGCAACAGGTTCATGACCATTGTCTTCGGATGATGAGTTATATCAATCAGCTTGAAGCCCTTGGATCCGGGCTAGATCTTGGCATGCAAGTGGATGCCATCCTTAACTCTTTGCCTCCTTCCTTTAATCCGTTCATAATGAATTACAATATGAACAAGTTGAATGTCAGCATCCAGGAACTCAGCAACATGTTGCAAAGGGCCAAGGATTTGATTAAGAAGGATGAGCCAGTGGCTATGCTTGCTGAAGCTAGCAAATCGGGCAAGAAAAGGAGGAAGGCAAAGAAGCCTCAAAAGAAAACTGCCAAACCCAAGAAACAGAAGAAAGACAGGGCATCGGATGTGTGTCACTTCTGCAAGCAGACCGACTAATGGAAGAGGAATTGTCCTCTATACTTGGAATCCAAGAAAGGTAATTTCGAATCTTGTATCATAAAAACCAATTTATTGGTGGCTTCTGCGTCCTAGTGTATTGACTATGGGGCTTCAACTCATGCGTGTAACTCACTATAGGGGTTCAAGGTAAGCAGAAGGTTGAATGAAGGTGAAGTGATGCTTTACTTGGGGACTTCTGCAAGTGTTGCAGCTACGGCGATAGGAACTGTAGAGTTACATTTTAGAGAAGGATCCATTGTACTTAAAGATTGTCTTTTTGTGCAAATTTTATGAAGAAATTTGATTTCTGTCTCTAAACTGTGTGTGGATGGATATTCTGTCTTTTTCAGTAATACGATTACTATTAAAAGAAACAAAAGATTCATCGCATATGGGGAACTGGAGAATGGTCTCTATGTTCTACATCCTTCTCTAGAAACTAACATAGCCGAAACTACATCGGCTGATATCCCCAAGAAAAGAATACATGATACAGTTAATCCCATGTGTCTGTGGCATTACCAACTTGGCCATATCGGTATTGACCGAATCACAAGACTGGTAAAGGATGGTCCTTTGGATTTTCTAACTATAGAAGATCTTGCCACTTGTGAGCCTTGCCTTCAGGGTAAGATGACAAAGAGGCCATTTAACGGTAAGCCTGAAAGATGTACAGGCACGCTTGACCTTATACATACTGATGTATGTGGTTCCCTGAGTGTTAGGACCCGTAACCAGCATGTGTACTTTATTACATTTAACGATGATTATTCTCGGTATGGTTACGTGTACCTAATGAGACATAAGTCTGAATCCTTTGAAAAGTTCGAAGAGTTCAGACAAGAGGTCAAGAAATAGTTAGGGAGAGAAATTATGACCCTTTGATTGGATCGAGGAGGCGAGTATCTCTCTGATGAATTCAGGGACTACTTGAAGGTCAAAGGGATAGTATCACAGTTGGCTTTTCCTGCTACACCACAACTTAACGGTGTTTTAGATGAAAGAATGGTAGGATCCATCTAATGGACGCCATAAAGGTTGCGGAATGGGTGGGTGAATTTCAAAAATTTTCCCACCTTCTCCCAACTGGGAATTGCATTCCCTAAATTAAGAATACAATATTTCTACTTGAACCATAATCGAACCAGGTCTGAACCAAAAAGAAAAATGGAGGATTATACCTAATCCGGAGAAACAGTATCTCCCAAAGTTGGTGTTCATGCCCAAAGAAGACACCAAGAACTGATTCTGCTGAAGATGACACAGCTGTGGGTGGAACGGAACCAGTAGGGTGCGTCCTACACACTGGATCCTTCGCAAGAACCCTCTGGAAACTCTGAACACTGAATCTTTTTCAATCTTTCTTGCAAGACTGATGTCAAGAACTGATTTCCTGACTTCCTATTGCTGCAAAGATCAAATCTTGCAAGAGGGAATGGCGACGACTGGAGGGGAACTCTTGGGACAAAGATGGCTGAGCTGCTTCTCTCCTCTCTGGAGTTTGTATGAGATCTAATCTCAATTCGCAGGGAGTTTTTTTGCCAAAAAAACTTGGTTCGAAATCATATGTTTTTTCTTGGGTTTCTCCTCCTTTCTTCTTGATTAAGAAACCTCCTAATTAGGAGTTATCCCAATCCAAATCAGTATTTGGATAGGGGATTATCTAAATCCTATCTGCAGATTAAGTTTGCTTACTCCTGATCTTATCAGGAGGTTACTAGATTCAAATCTAATTTGAATTTGGTCTCCTGGAGTGGATAAGGTTAAAGGCCCAATCCTTTTACTAACATTAATCTCAGATTCGCCCCATAGATGGGTGATCAAATCAGCCCAGCTCGAAATGGGCTTTTGACCCATTAAGTGTTCAGTGTTTAACTAGTTCCCAATCTGCTGCCCAGTTGGGCTTCTTTGTATGGCATGGGACCCAAGCATTGATCTACACACCAGCCACATGGGTTCGGCCCAGCCTTTATTACAAGGCCCAGCCGAATTCACTGAAAGGCTCAGTGAATCCCTGAGCCCATCATATGGACCCTATGGGCCCAACACTTACATTAAGTGGTCCCTGGGCCAAGCCATCTTATAAAAACCCAGGGATTGTGGGCAGGTGCAAGATTAGCCCATCAGGTATTATCCTAAATGGTCTTACACTTAACCTCTCAGCCCTTAATGATGTAGCACTGCTCGACAAGAGAGGACCTCTCCCTCTTACTATGTTCACTCACTATGTTCACTCACTCAGATGAATTCTCAGACTGCCCCAACATGCCCAGGTTTTGATCCCCACCAAGGATCTCATTGATTGGCATATCAAAGACAGCCTGATCCGACACATAGTGAAGTATCATAATCGAGTCTAGGGGTCAGGTGTAACTTTCCAGTTTTGCCCATCTGTCTCCAAGGTCCAAGGCAATACTAGAAGTCTGGTCCGGTTCAAGGATTCGAGTAATCCCACACTGCATGTGCCTTGGGTCTTACCCTGGTGGCCGAGACAGGCCATCCCAACACTTGGTGGCACACTAGTATCAGCCTTGGCAGGATAAATCTCCCCAGACTTATCCAATGGCTGTGAACATTTAAAACTAACACGAGTCTCTATAAGTGTCCAGTTTTAGGGTCTTACACAGAATTAAACCAAACAACATGAATCAAACATGCACTTCATTTATTTACACTAAATGTCGAAAGTACATCAAATCGGATTGAAGCTAAGGGCATACAAGACTATCTAACAGCTCCCACTTGCAGTTAGGTCCAATCTGGTACAAATCAGAGTCCCATACTTTCCATGTGTTTCTCAAACACCTTCAGCGTCAGTGGCTTAGTCAATGGGTCTACCACATTCTCCGCTGATGCTACCTTCTGAATTAGGATGTCCCCTCTACAAATGATCTCCCGCAGTACATGGTACTTCCTCTCGATGTGCTTTGACTTCGAGTGGGCCCGAGGTTCTTTAGCTTAGGCGATCGCTCCATTGTTGTTGCACAACAACGGGATGGGTGATGTGCTAAACGGAATCGCTCCCAATTCGTGTATGAATTTCTTCATCCACACGGCTTCCTTGGCAGCTTCACTTGCGGCAATGTACTTGGCCTTGGTTGTGGAATCTATAGTGGACCCCTGTTTGCTGCTTTTCCAGCAAACAACACATGATCCTATCATGAAAACATACCCAGATGTAGACTTTCTATCATCTGGATCCGACTGGAAATCGACATCGGTATACCCTAGAACTTGTAGTGAACTACCATCGAATACCAGACAAAACTCTTTTGTCCTTCAAAGGTATTTAAGTATGTTCTTCACAGCAGTTTAATGCAACTGCCCTGGGTTGGCCTGGAATCTGCTTACCACACTCACCGCCTGAGCAATGTTTGGGCGAGTAGGCATAGGGAACGACTCTCATGCCCTTAATCTCCTCAGAAGTCTTGGGAGACATCTTCTTGGAGAGAGTGACTCCGTGCCTGAAAGGAACGTTTCCTTTCTTGGAGTTCTCCATGCTATATCTTTTGACAATTTTGTCAATATAAGTAGCCAGGGATAATCCAATTATCCGCTTCAATCTATCTCTATAGAGTTGAAGACCCAGTATATATGAAGCTTCTCCAAGATCTTTCATGGAGAACTGCTATGACATCCATACCTTGACCGAAGTCAACATTCCTACATCATTCCCAATGAGTAGGATATCGTCCATGTACAACACCAAAAAGGTGATCTTATCCCCACTGGACTTCTTGTAAACACAGGGCTCATCCGAATTCTGCTCAAAGTCAAACGTTTTGATGGCAGAATCAAAATGGATGTTCCAACTCCTAGAAGCCTACTTAAGTCCATATATGGATCTATTGAGTTTACATACCATGTGTTCCTGACCAGCAGCAATGAAGCCTTGCGGCTGCTGCCTGTAGATATCTTCACTAAGATCTCCATTCAAGAACGCAGTTTTGGCATCCATCTACCAAAACTCGTAGTCATGGTACACTACTATAGCTAGCAGGATCCTAATGGATTTAAGCATTGCCACGGGCGAAAAGGTTTCCTCATAATCGATGCCTTCTTTCTGAGTATACCCTTTCGCCACCAAACGAGCTTTGTAGGTCTCAATCCTTCCTTCGGGGCCGTTGTTCCTCTTGTATTTGCAACCAATTGCTTTTACCCCGGAGGGCAGATCTACTAGAGTCCAGACTCCATTGGTCTCCATCGAGTCCATCTCAGCTCTCATGGCCTCCACCCACTTCCGGGAATCTATGTCTAACATAGCCTCCGCGTAAGTTACAGGATCCTCCTCACTAGTCAAGGCTTCCACTAGGTAACTATCCTGGTCATAACCATATCGGACTGGTGGCCTGGATACCCGAGTGGATCTTCTAGGTTGGTCACTACCTGAAACCTGTGGGACATCTCCCACTGCTCCTAAGCTCTCCTCATCAAGAACTATTTCCTGACGATGTGTGTCCAGGATGTATTCGGTTTCTAAGAATTGGGCGTTTCAACTGCAAAACAATTTCTGCTCACTTGGGTCATAGAATAGATAACCCACCGAATCTTTTGGGTAGCCTATAAATAGGCAACAACTGGTTTTGGATTCCAATTTGTCCGCACTTGTTCTTTTAACGTGTGCAGGACAATCCTAAATCTTCAAGTGTCTTACACTTGGCTTCCTTCCAGTCCATAGTTCATATGGAGTTTTCGGAACTGATTTGGTTAGAACCTGATTCAGCACGTAGATAACAGTCTCTAATGCACTTCCTCAAAAGGATGTGGGTAATTTTGAGTGTACGAGAAGTGACCGGACCATGTCCAACAAGGTCCTATTCCTCCACTCTGAAACACCATTGAGTTGAGGTGTGGCAGGAGGAGCTAATTGTGACACTATCCCATTGACCTTTAAGTAGTCCCTGAATTCGTCAGAGAGATACTCGCCACCTCGATCTGATCGAAGGGCCTTAATTTTGATTCAGATCCGATTCAGTTTAAGGTTCAAGAATGATCCTTGAAAATATGATTTTCTAAATAGGGAATGCGATTCCCAGTTGAAGGGAGAGAAAAATTTTTGAAATTCGCCCCCTTATTCCGCAATCTTTGGGCGTCCATAGGATGGATCTCTCATCCCTTCAGTGGTATCAGAGCCATGGTTCCATCTTGTTTCAGATCTAAACCTGCGCAAATGGGTAGAAGGTGTTTTACCCGATTTGTAGGCTACCCAAAAGGCTCTGTAGGTTACCTATTCTATGACCCAAGTGAGCAGAAAGTGTTTTGCAGTCAAAATGCGCAATTTTGGAAACCGATTACATCCTGGACACCCATCGTCAAGAAATTGTTCTTGATGAGGAGAGCACAGGAGCAGTGGGAGATGTCCCACAAGTTCTAGGTAGTGACCAACCTAGAAGATCCACTCCGGTATCCAGGCCACCAATCCGTTATGGTTATGACCAGGATAGTTACCTGGTGGAAACCTTGACTAGTGAGGAGGATCCCTTGAATTACGCGGAAGCTATGTTGGACATAGATTTGTAGAAGTGGGTGGAGGCCATGAGAGCAGAGATGGACTCAATGGAGACCAATGGAGTTTGGACTCTAGTAGATCCACCCTCCGGGGTAAAAGTAATCGGTTGCAAATGGATTTACAAGAAAAAGTAGGGCCCCGATGGTATGGTTGAGACTTACAAGGCTCGTTTGGTGGCGAAAGGGTACACTCAGAAAGAGGGCATCGATTATGAGGAAACCTTTTCGCCTGTGGCCATGCTTAAATCCATTAGGATCCTACTAGCTGTAGCAGCATACCATGATTATGAGAATTGGCAAATGGATGTCAAAACTGCATTCCAAAATGGAGATCTTACTGAAGATATCTATATGCAGCAGTCGCAAGGCTTCATTGCTGCAGGACAAGAAAACATAGTATGTAAACTTAACAGATCCATTTATGGACTTAAGCAAGCTTCTAGAAGTTGGAACATCCGTTTTAACTCTGCTGTCAAATCGTTTGACTTCGAGCAGAATCCGGATGAACCCTGTGTCTACAGGAAGTACAGTGGAGATAAGGTTACCTTCTTGGTTCTGTATGTAGATGACATTCTACTCATTGGGAATGATGTAGGTATGTTAACTACGGTGAAAGTATGGCTATCATAGCAATTCTCCATGAAAGATCTTGGAGAAGCCTCTTATATACTGGGTCTTCGACTCTATAGAGATAGATCAAAGCGGATAATAGGATTATCCCAATCTGCTTACATTGACAAAATAGTCAAGAGATACAGCATGGAAAACTCCAAGAAAGGATATGTTCCTTTTAGGCACGGAGTCACTCTCTCCAAGAAGATGTCTCCCAAGACTTCTGAGGAGATTGATGGCATGAAAGGCGTTCCTTATGCCTCAGCCATAGGGAACATCATGTATGCCATGCTGTGCACTCGTCCTGACATAGCTCAAGTAGTGAGTGTAGTAAGCAGATTTCAAGCCAACCCAGGGCAGGAGCATTGGACTGCTGTGAAAAATATACTTAAGTACATTCCAAGGACAAAAGTGTTTTGTCTAGTATTCGACGGTAGCTCACTACAGATCCAAGGGTATACAGATGCCGATTTCCAGTTAGACCCAGATGATAAAAAGTCTACATCTGGATATGTTTTCATGATAGGATCGTGTGCTGTTTGCTGGAAAAGCAGCAAACAAGGGTCCACTGCAGACTCCACGACTGAGGCCGAGTACATTGCCGCAAGTGAGGCTGCCAAAGAAGCCGTGTGGATAAAGAAGTTCGTTCACGAGTTGGGAATAGTTCCATCCAACACATCACCCATCCCATTGTTGTGTGACAACAATGGAGCCATTGCTCAGGCTAAGGAGCCACGAGCCCACTCGAAGTCGAAGCACATTGAGAGAAAGTACCACGTACTGCGGGAGATTGTTGGTAGAGGGGACGTCCTGATTCAGAAGGTAGTGTCAACGGAAAATGAAGCAGACCCATTGACAAAGCCAGTGTCAAAGAAAGTGTTTGAGAAACACGTGGAAAGCATGGGACTCTGGCTAGTACCTGATTGGACCTAAGTGCAAGTGGGAGCTGTTAGACAGTTTTGTATGCCCTTAGCTTCAATCAGAATGATGTACTTTATGAGTTTATTGTAAATGAATAAAAGTGCATATTTGATTCATGTTCCCTTGGTATGTTTCTTTGTAATACCCTTAAACTGGACACTTAATGAGACTCGTGTTAGTTTAGAATGTTCACAGCCAGTGGGTCGGTCTGGGGAGACCTATCCTAAAGGCTGACACTATGGTGCCACCAAGTCGGTTGGGGTGGCCTATCTCAGCTGCTAGAGTTAGACCCTAGGCACATATAGTGTAGGATTAATTGAATCTTTGAACTGGACCAGATTTCCAGTATTTCCCTGGACCTTGAAGTTTGATGGGAAAAACTGGAAAGTTACAGCCGACCCCTAGACTCGATTATGATACTGCACTAGGTGTCGGATCGGGCTGTCTTTGATGTACCAATCAGTGAGATCCTTAGCGGGGGTCAAAATCTGGGTATGTTGGGACAGTCTGAGAATTCATCTGAGTGGGTGATCATATTGATAGGATCAGCCCCTTTGTCGGACAAAGGTAATGATCGGGGATGCACTCTCACTGATGGAAACCAAGACTGCCGGTAGCCGATTTCAACCGTTGAGATTTGTTTTGCAAAGTATATTTTATATGAGATATAAAAGTATATATATTATGGTTTCTAAAATGTTTGCAAGAAGGTTTTAATTCCCGGGATCCATATAAGCAGAGAGTGCAACACTATTCCTTGTAGACGAGGGAGAGGTCCTCTCTTGTCGGGCAGTGTATGATCATTCTGGGCTGAGAGGTTAAGTGTAAGACCATTGAGGATAATACCTGATGGGCTAAGGTGGCTTGGCGCAGGGACCACTTAGGGTAAGTGTTGGGCCCATAGAGCCCATTCGATGGGTTTTAGGGGGTGCACTGTCTTTAACAGTGTATTCGGCCAGGCCTTGTAACAAAGGCTGGGCCGAACCCATGTGGCTGATGCGTAGATCAATGCTTGGGTCCCATGCCATACAAGGAAGCTCAACTGGGCAGTAGTTAGGAAGGATAAGTGAGCACATAAGCTTAATGGGCCTAAAGCCCATTTCGAACTGAACTATTCATTTTGTTAATTAAAGGGGCGAATTCTGAGATGGATTAGCAGATAGAATAGGGACGTAATCCTTTCCACTCAGAGAGTCCAGATCTGAATATGATTCAGATCTAGAAACCTCCTAATGAGATTAGGGGAAAGCTAATATAATCTGTAGATAAGATAAGGGTTTGTCCCTATCACCTAAAGAGAAGTCTTATCCAAATATGATTTGGATAATCTGCTCCTAATTGGATTAGGAGCTGATCTTTTAGGTTAACAAAAGAAGGGGGCGTCAGCGTAAGAGACACACATCAGATTTCCTTTAGTGCTGAAAACAAGAAGAGAGAATTCTGCACCCTGCGAATACTCTCTTGCTGCCTTCCGGTTCTTGCAGCCCTGTTTGCCAGTTCAATCTCCAGTTGTGGGAGAAGTCAAGATTGGATCTTGACATCAGTTCTTTAAGAAAGGATTGAAAGGAAGCTGTGCTCACATACCATCCTGCTGATTCTTGCGAAGGACAGAGTTCTTGGAGAAGAACACTGCTGATTCTGCTCCATCCTGCACTGCGCCATATTCAGTGGGAGCAGTTTTTAGATCCTTCCTTGGGCGTGAACACCTCCGTTGGGAGATACTAATTCTCCGTATCAGGTATATTTCTCTCCTACTCCTTTTGGTTCAGATCTGATTCAGTTTAAGGTTCAAGAATGATCCTTGAAAATATGATTTTCTAAATAGGGAATGCGATTCCCAATTGAAGGGAGAGAAAAATTTTTGAAATTCGCCCCCTTATTCCGCAATCTTTGGGCGTCCATAGGATGGATCGCTCATCCCTTCAAGATCCTCGGCCCTCTACAACATATTGCTGAGTTCCTGGACGCTGACATTCAGCTTATTCATGTTGTAGTTCATTGTGAACGCATTGAAGGAAGAGGGCAAAGAATTCAGGATGGTATCCGCTTGCGTGCCAAGATCTAGCCCAGATCCAAGGGCTTCGAGTTCGTTAATGTAGCCCATCATTCGAAGACAATGGTCATGAACTTTCTGCCTTTGGTCATCTGCGCGGTCATGAACAATTTCAGGACCTTCTGTCGAGTAGAACGGTTCAGCTCTTCATACATCGTCCTTATACTGTTCAATATGTCCTTGGCTAGTTCGATCTGATCGAACTGTCTCTGTATTGAGTTGTCTAGTGATGCAATGACAAAGCAGTGGGTTAGGGAGTTCTTATCCTCCCAATCTTGGTAGCCCCTCCTACAGGCCTCAGAAGCCCTGTCACCCAGATGCTCCGGGGCAGGATTTTTCACCACCTTATCTAACTTTTTGGAAGTTAGGACCAGCATAAGATTTATGTACCAGTTGGCATAGTTTGGGTCCTTAAGCTTGTTATCGTCTAAAAGCTTTGCAAATTGACATTTGCCATTTTCTGATAAAACAGCAAAGACGTTAGTCCACAACCTTAGTTTGATTCATGTTACCAACATAGATATGGTTTTTAATCTATGTTTCATTCCCATTTGTTCATCTCTGAGATTTCCCACTTTTCTTAGTGACGGAGATGACGAAATGTCTCTGGAAATGTGAGAAATCACATGGGGTGCATGAAGCCAACTGTTTCAACTGCATAACCCCACCACCTTTCTGTGACGGATCATATCCACTCATCGAATGAGTTTCCCTTTGGCCTCTGTTAGACAAGGTTCAGAGCCATTTTCAGGTAAACCTTTCTATCCAGTGAGTGCTCACCCATCATATTTAGGTTACGCCAAGGTACCGTGAGAGAGTTCCCATTTTCTGGTGAAGCCCCTCCCACATCGGTCTATGACGCCCCTATCATCTTCTGAAATACTCTAATAGATCCAACAGCAAATGGATAGCCCAATTTTATGGTGTGTTTCCTCATTACTGAAGGACCCATCATTGTGCTAATGACAGAAGGCCATTAGAGTGTCCATCATATGGATCTCCCTATCACATGCACTCATATTTGCTGGAGGGAACTAAATTACGCCCTAATTCTAATTTTAGGTCAAACCAAAGTGTCTCCCACTGACTTTAATAAAGTCAGATTTCTGGTGGGCCTTAATCGGCTAGGGGTTCCATACACATCCCTTTTCAGGGTTGTGGGGCCCACCAAATAAGGAGGGGTCATCCAATGACCTTAAGGCACACCATGGCAATGATTTGCATTCAGCCGTGGTGTGCGCAAGTGCCAGTAACGAGTCTTCATGGGCCAAGTGCTTATGGCCCATGGTCGCAGCACATCAAACATCCAAACATCACATGTAATGGAAGAATTGATCCAATCAATTAACTGCTGTAATGCCCATTAAACAGCCCATTTGAAATCCATAACATTAACAATTAATATCTACTAGGTGTATGTGCTGAATTGCAGTTAGCAGTTCAGCCCATACACTTTTTCTCACAAGAGTGGGCTTTTGCAGTTTTAACCTTTTAAAACTGGGCTTTACAGGTGGGCCAAATTAACCCCTGTAATTGAACATCAGATTTGGAACAGCAAGTGTGAGAAGAATGGGCTGAAAAACAGTCCCCTTCGAACCCTAGATTTGGTCCAATCTGGTCCGAATTGGTCTGAACCTGATTTTCAATTCAAGATTTAATTCATGAAAGATTTGAAATTAATAATTTTGATTTTAGGCAATCACAAATCAACTATGGCCTGTTCACACCACCTGCAAAATAGAGGTTAATCACTAGGGTTGCAGTTTCACAAACTGCAAATCGTAGAAAGCGATTTCTCCATCTGCAAATCTCCAGCGCCACCTTCTTCTTCCTTCTTCTTTAATCAAGAAAAAACAGAAATCCTATTTCTATTAATTTATTACATTCTTGATCAAATCCTATACATTCAGTCTAGAAAAATGAAAAAAAAATATTTACAGACCGAATTGAATAAAAGGGAAAAAGAAAGGGTGCGTAGACCATCTGCGCCCAATCTGCACTGCGATCTCCAGGTTCGAACAGTCCATTAAATCAAAATAAATGAAGAACAGTTCTAAATAAATTTTGGATTTAACAAAATTAATTTTAGATCAATCGCCCTTAACAAGAAACAGTTTCTTGAAATAAAGAAAACAATCTGCGCAAATCTTGGCAGAATATCTTCTGTCCATCTGCGCAAGTTCAGATTTGATTTTCTTTTGGTTCAAGATTCGAACCGGGCTCTGATACCACTGAAAGAATGGTAGGATCCATCTAATGGACGCCATAAAGGTTGTGGAATGGGTGGGCGAATTTCAAAAATTTTCCTACCTTCTCCCAACTGGGAATCGCATTCCCTAAATTTAGAATACAATATTCAAGGATTCTACTTGAACCATAATCGAACCAGATCTGAACCAAAAAGAAAAAGGGAGGATTATACCTGATCCAGAGAAACAGTATCTCCCAAAGTTGGTGTTCACGCCCAAAGAAGACACCAAGAACCGATCTTGCTGAAGATAACACAGCTTTGGGTGGAACGGAACCAACAGGGTGCATCCTACACGCTGGATCCTTCGCAAGAACCCTCTGGAAACTCTAAACACCGAATCTTTTTCAATCTTTCTTGCAAGACTGATGTCAAGAACTGATTTCTTGACTTCCTATTGCTGCAAAGATCAAATCTTGCAAGAGGGAATGGCGGCGACTGGAGGGGAACTCCTGGGATGAAGATGGCTGAACTGCTTCTCTTCTCTCTGGAGTCTGAATGAGATCTAATCTCAATTCGCAGGGAGTTTTCTTGCCAAAAAAACTTGGTTCGAAATCTGATGTTTTTTCTTGGGTTTGTCCTCCTTCTTCTTGATTAAGAAACCTCCTAATTAGGAGTTAACCCAATCCAAATCAGTATTTGGATAGGGGATTATCTTAATCCTATCTGCAGATTAAGTTAGCTTACTCTCGATCTTATCAGGAGGTTACCAGATTCAAATCTAATTTGAATTTAGTCCTCATAGATGGGCAATCATATCAGATCAGCTCGAAATGGGCTTTTGGCCCATTAAGTGTTCAGTGTTTAACTAGTTTCCAATCTGCTGCCCAGTTGGGCTTCTTTTTATGGCGTGGGACCCAAGCTTTGATGTACACACTAGCCACATGGGTTTGGCCCAGCCTTTATTACAAGGCCCAGCTGAATTCACTGAAAAACTCAGTGAACCCCTAAGCCCATCACATGGACCCTATGGGCCCAACACTTACATTAAGTGGTCCCTAGGCCAAGCCATCTTATAAAAACCCAGGGACTGTGGGCGGTGCAAGAGTAGCCCATCAAGTATTATCCTAAATGATCTTACACTTAACCTCTCAGCCCTTAATGATGTAGCACTGCCCGACAAGAGAGGACCTCTCCCTTGGCTGCAAGGAATAGTACCGCACTCTCTACTCCCATGGATCCCAGGAATTAAAACTATTTGCAAACATTTTGAAACTGTACATATAAATATATATATATATATATATTAATTTTGCAAAACAAAATTCCAACGATTGAAATCAACTGCCGGCAGTTTGGTTTCCATCAGAGAGAGTGCATTCCCGATCATTACCAATGTCCAACAAAGGGGCTGATCCTGTCACTATGTTCACTCACTCAGATGAATTCTCAGACTGCCCCAACATGCCCAGGTTTTGATCCCCACCAAAGATCTCACTGATTGGCATATCAGAGACAGCCTGATCCGACACCTAGTGAAGTATCATAATCGAGTCTAGGGGTCAGGTGTAACTTTCCAATTTTGCCCATCTATCTCCAAGGTCCAAGGCAATACTGGAAATCTGCTCCGGTTCAAGGATTCGAGTAATCCCATACTGCATGTGCCTTGGGTCTTACCCTGGTGGCCGAGACAAGCCATCCCAACACTTGGTGTCACACCAGTATCAGCCTTGGTAGGATAAATCTCCTCAGACTTATCCAATGGCTGTGAACATTTAAAACTAACACGAGTCTCTATAAGTGTCCAGTTTTAAGGTCTTACACAGAATTAAACCAAACAACATGAATCAAACATGCACTTCATTTATTTACACTAAATGTCAAAAGTACATCAAATCGGATTGAAGCTAAGGGCATACAAGACTGTCTAACAGCTCCCACTTGCACTTAGGTTCAATCTGGTACAAGCTGGAGTCCTATACTTTCCACGTCTTTCTCAAACACCTTCTGTGTCAGTGGCTTAGTCAATGGGTCTGCCACATTATCCGCTGATGCTACCTTCTGAATTAGGATGTCCCCTCTACCAACGATCTCCCGTAGTACATGGTACTTCCTCTCGATGTGCTTTGACTTCGAGTGGGCCCGAGGCTCTTTAGCTTGGGCAATCGTTCCATTGTTGTCGCACAACAACGTGATGGGTGATGTGCTGGACAAAATCGCTCCCAATTCGTGTATGAATTTCTTCATCCACACTGCTTCCTTCGCAACTTCACTTGCGGCAATGCACTCGGCCTTGGTTGTGGAATCTACAGTGGACTCCTGTTTGCTGATTTTTTAGCAAATAGCACACGATCCTATCGCGAAAACATACCCAGATGTAGACTTTCTATCATCTGGATCTTACTGGAAATCGGCATCGGTATACCCTAGAACTTGTAGTGAACTTCCATCGAATACCAGACAAAACTCTTTTGTCTAAGGTAGCATCAGTGGAGAATGTGGCAACGATCCTGTTGTGTGACAATGATGTTGATGTTGAAAGGAAGCGTCAGTGGAGAATGTGGCAGACCCCTTGACTAAGCCATTGACATAGAAAGTTTTTGAGAAATACGTGGAAAGTCTAGGACTCTGGCTTATACCAGATTGGACCTATGTGCAAGTGGGAACTGTTAGATAGTTGTATGCCCTTAGCTCCAACTAGAATGATGCACTTTATGAATTTATTGTAAATTAATAAAGTGCACATTTGATTCATGTTCCTGTGGTGTGTTTCTGTGTAATAACCTTAAACTGGACACTTATGAGACTCGTGTTAGTTTAGAATGTTCATAGTCGTTGGATAAGTCTGGGGAGATTTATCCTGCCAAAGCTGACACTGTTGTGCTACCAAATGTTGGGGTGGCTTGTATAAGCCGCCAGGGTGAGACCCAAGGCACATGCAGTGTAGGATTAATTGAAGCGGATAATAGGATTATCCCAATTTGCTTACATTGACAAAAGTGTCAAGAGATACAGCATGGAGAACTCCAAGAAGGGAAATGTTCCTTTTAGGCACAGAATCACTCTCTCCAAGAAGACGTCTCCCAAGACCTCTGAGGAGATTGAGGGCATGGAGGATGTTCCCTATGCCTTAGTCATAGGGAGCATCATGTATGCCATGCTATGCACTCGTCTTGACATTGCTCAGGCAGTGAGTGTGGTAACTAGATTTTAGGCCAACCCAGGGCAGGAGCAATGGACTACTGTGAAAAACATACTTAAGTACCTTCAAAGGACAAAAGAGTTTTGTTTGGCATTCAATGAAGCTCACTACAGATCCAGGGGTATATACTGATGCTGATTTCCAGTCGGATCCAGATATTACAAAGTCTACATCTGGGTATATTTTCACGATAGGATCGTGTGTTGTTTCCTGAATGTCAGCAAACAAGGGTCCTAAGTAGCAAATTAACAGTCCACAACCCAAGCCGAACACATTGCCATAAGTGAGGCTGCCTTATGAATGAAGGTGTTCATTCTTGAATTAGGAATTCAGCACATCACCCATTCCACTGTTGTGTGACAACGGGAGGTTGATGATGAGAAGTAGCAGCAACGGAGAATGTGGCAGACCCATTAACTAAGCCACTGACACAGAAAGTGTTTGAGAAACATGTGGAAAGTATGGAACTCTAGCTTGAACACGATTGGACCTAAGTGCAAGTGGGAGCTGTTAGACAGTGTATGCCCTTTGCTCCAGTCAGATTGATAAACTTATTGTGAATTATTGTAAATGAATAAAGTGCATAAGTGATTCATGTTATTTTGGTGTGTTTCTGTGTAATACCCATAAACTGGACACTTATGAGACTCGTGTTAGTTTAGAATCTTCACAGCCATTGGATAGAGCTAAGGAGATTTATCTTGCCAAGGCTAACACTGATGTGCTGCAAAGATGGTTGGGGTGACTTGTCTCATCTGCCAGGGTGAGACCTGAGGTAAATGTAGTGTGGGTTTTCTTGAAACTCTGAACTGGACCAAATTCTAATATTGCCATGGACCTTGGAAATTGGTGGGTGTCAAATCCAACCAAAGATAAAAAGTCTTGCTCAATGTGAATAATTTGAATATAGTTGAAGGGATGAGAGATCCATCATATGGACGCCCAAATCTTGTGGAAAAGGGGGGCGAATTTCGAAAATTTTTTTCTCTCCCTTCAATAGGGAATCGCATTCCCTATTTAGAAAATCATATTTTCAATGACCAATCTTGAACCATAAACTGAAGCAGATCTGAACCAAAAGGAGTAGGAGAGAAGTATACTTGATACAGAGAAATATTATCTCTCAATGAAGGTGTTCACGCCCAAGGAAAGATCCAAAGACTGCTCCCATTGAAGACGGCGCAGTGTAGGATGAAACAAAATCAGCAGTGTTCTTCTCTAAGAACTCTGTCCTTCGCAAGAAACAACAGGATGGCACGTGAGCACAGCTTCCTATCAATCCTTTCACAAAGAACTGATGTCAAGATCGAATCTTGACTTCTCCCACAACTGGTGATCGAACTAGCAAACTAGGTGGCAAGAACAAGGAGGCGGTAAGAAAGAATTCTGCAGGGTTGATTAATTCTTCCTTTCTGTGTTTCAGCACTAAAGAGAATGTGAATAATAATCCTTCTAAAGGCTGCCACCCCTTCTTTCTCTTGTAACCCTAAAGGATCAGCTCCTAATCCAATTAGGACTTGTTGATCCAAATCTGATTTGGATCAGACATTCCTTCAGGTGATAAGGATAAACCCTTAACTTATTTGCATATTAGATTAGCCTTTTCCTAATATTATTAGGAGGTTTCTAGATCTGAATCACATTTAGATCTGCACTCTCTGAGTGGATAGGGTTAAGACCCTATCCTATCTGATAATCCATCTCAGAATTCGCCCCATATTTAACTAATTAAATAACCCAGATTGAAATGGGCTTTAGGCCCATTAAGGTTAAGTGCTCCATTAGTCTTCCTATCTGCTGCCAAGTTGGACTTCCTTGTATGGCGTGGGACCCAAGCATTGATCTACACATCAGCCACATCGGTTCGGTCCAGCCTTGGTTACAAGGCCTGGCCGAATACACTGTTATATACAGTGCACCCCCTAAAACCCATCAAATGGGTTCTATGGGCCCAACACTTACCCTAAGTGGCCCCTGGGCCAAGCCACCTTGTAACACCCAGGGACTGTGAGAAGATGCAAGATTAGCCCATCAGGTATTATCCTCAATGGTCTTACACTCAACCTCTCAGCCCATAATGATCAAACACTACCCGACAAGAGAGGACCTCTCCCTCGGCTACAAGGAACAGTGTTGCACTCTCTGCTTATTTGGATCCCGGGAATTAAAACCTTTTGCAAACATTTTAGAAACCATAATACTATATATACTTTTATATCTCATATAAAATATATTTTGCAAAACAAATCTCAACAATTGAAATCGGCTGCCGGTAGTCTAGGTTTCCATCAGTGAGAGTGCATCCCCGATCATTTCCTTTGTCCGACAAAGGGGCTGATTCTGTCACTATGATCACCCACTCAGATGAATTCTCGGACTATTCCAACATACCCAGGTTTTGACCCCCGCTAAGGATCTCACTGATTGGTACATCAAAAACAGCCCAATCCAACACCTAGTGCAGTATCATAATCGAGTCTAGGGATCGGGTGTAACTTTCTATTTTTGCCCATTAATCCCCAAGGTCCAGGGCAATACTGGAAATCTGGTCCAGTTCAAAGATTCAATTAATCCTACACTACATTTGCCTAGGGTCTCACCCTGGCAACTGAGACAGGCCACCCCAACCGACTTGGTGGCACATCAGTGTCAGCCTTTTCAGGATAGGTCTCCCCAGACCGACCCACTGGCTGTAAACATTCTAAACGAACATGAGTCTCATTAAGTGTCCAGTTTAAGGGTATTACATAGAACATACCAAGGGAACATGAATCAAATATGCACTTTTATTCATTTACAATAAACTCATAAAGTACATCATTCTGATTGAAGCTAAGGGCATACAAAACTGTCCAACAGCTTGCACTTGCACTTAGGTCCAATCAGGTACAAGCCGGAGTCCCACGCTTTCCATGTGCTTCTCAAGCACTTTCTGTGATAGTGGCTTCGTCAATGGGTCTGCTACATTTTCCGCTGATGCTACCTTTTGAATCAGGACGTCCCCTCTACCAACAATCTCTTGTTGTACGTGGTACTTTCTCTCGATGTGCTTCGACTTCGAGAGGGCTCATGGCTCCTTAGCCTAAGCAATGGCTCCATTGTTGTCAGACAACAACGGGGTGGGTGATGTGTTGGAGGGAACTACTGCCAACTCATTAACGAACTTCTTCATCCACACAGCTTCTTTGGCAGCCTCACTTGCGGCAATGCACTCGGCCTCGATCGTGGAGTCTGCAGTGGACCCCTGTTTGTTGCTTTTCCAGCAAACAGCACACGATCCTATCGTGAAAACATATCCAGATGTAGACTTTCTATCATCTGGATCCGACTAGAAATCGGCATTTGTATACACTCACTGCCTGAGCAATGTTAGAACGAGTGCACAGCATGGCATACATGATCCTCCCTACGGCAGAGGCATAGGGAACGTCTTTCATGCCATCAATCTCCTCAGAAATCTTGGGAGACATCTTCTTGGAGAGAGTGACTTCGTGCCTGAAAGGAACATTTCCTTTCTTGGAGTTCTCCATGCTGTATCTTTTGACTACTTTGTCAATGTAAGCAGATTGGGATAATCCTATTAATTGCTTCGATCTATCTCAATAGAGTCGAGGACCCAGTATATAGGAGGCTTCTCCAAGATCTTTCATGGAGAATTGCTATGAAAGCCATACTTTCACCGTAATTAACATTCCTACATCATTCCCAATGAGTAGGATGTCATCTTCACACAGAACCAAGAAGGTAACCTTATCCCCACTGTGCTTCCTGTAGACACAGGGTTCATCCGGATTCTGCTTGAAGTCAAATGATTTGACAGCAGAGTCAAAATGGATGTTCCAACTTCTTGAGGATTGCTTAAGTCCATAAATGGATCTATT
Organism: Nelumbo nucifera; assembly: GCF_055504915.1. Lineage (NCBI taxonomy): Eukaryota > Viridiplantae > Streptophyta > Magnoliopsida > Proteales > Nelumbonaceae > Nelumbo > Nelumbo nucifera. The sequence goes on along the minus strand of NC_142656.1, from coordinate 37,104,339 downwards.
AAGTTTACATACCATGTGTTCCTGACCTGCAGCAATGAAGCATTGCGACTGCTGCATATAGATATCTTCACTAAGATCTCCACAGGAATGCAGTTTTGACATCCATCTACCAAATCTCATAATCATGGTAATCTGCTACAGCTAGCAAGATCCTAATGGATTTAAGCATGGCCACAGGCAAAAAGGTTTCCTCATAATTGATGCCCTCTTTCTGAGTGTACCCTTTCGCCACCAGACGAGCTTTGAATGTCTCAACCCTACCATCGGGGCCCTTCTTCCTCTTGTAAATCCATTTGCAACCGATTGCTTTTACCTCGGAGGGCGGATCTACTAGAGTCCAGACTCCTTTGGTCTCCATTGAGTCCATCTCTGCTCTCATGGCCTTCACCCACTTCTGGGAGTCTATGTCCAACATAGCTTCCGCATAAGTCACGAGATCCTCCTCACTAGTTAAGGTTTCCACCAGGTAACTATCCTGGTCATAACCATAACGGACTGGTGGCCTGGATACCCGAGTGAATCTTCTAGGTTGGTCACTACCTAGAATTTGTGGGACATCTCCCACTTCTCTTGAGATCTCCTCATCAAGAATTATTTCCTGACGATGGGTGTCCAGGATATAATCGGTTTCCAAGAACTGTGCATTTCGGCTGCAGAATACCTTCTACTTACTTGGGTCATAGAATTAGTAACCCATAGAGCCTTTTGGGTAGTCTACAAATAGGCAACGGCTGGTCTTGGATTCCAATTTGTCTGCACTCGTTCTTTTAACATGTGCTAGACAACCCCAAATCTTCAAGTGTGTGACACTTGGTTTCTTTTCGGTCCAAAGTTCATATGGAGCATTCGGAACCAATTTGGTTGGAACCCGATTCAGTACGTAAATTGCAGTCTCTAATGCATAGCCCCAAAAGGATGTGGGTAACTCTGAGTGTATGAGAAGTGACCGAACCATATCCAATAAGGTCCTATTCCTCCTCTCTGAAACACCATTAAGTTGTGGTGTAGCAGGAGGAGCCAATTGTGATACTATCTCATTGTCCGTTAAGTGGTCCCTGAATTCGTCAAAGAGATATTTTCCACCTCGATCTGATCGAAGGGCTTTAATTTCACTCCCCAACTGTTTCTTGACCTCTTCTCTAAACTCTTTGAACTTTTCAAAGGATTTAGACTTATGTCTCATTAGGTACACATAACCATATCATGAAAAATCATGTGTAGAGGTGATGAAATACACGTGTTGATTCCGTGTCCTAACACTCAGGCGACCACATACATCAGTATGTATAAGGTCAAGTGTGCCTGTACATCTTTTAGGCTTACCGTCAAATGGCCGTTTGGTCATCTTACCTTGCAGGCAAGGCTCACAGGTGGGAAGATCTTCTACTGTTAGAAAATCCAAAGGACCATCCTTTACCAACCTTGTGATTCGGTCAATACCGATTTGGCCATGTCGGTAATGCCATAGGCATGTGGGATTAACTATATCATGTACTCTTTTCTTGGGGATTTCATCTGACGTAGTTTCGGTTTTGTTAGTTTCTAGAGAAGGATGTAGAACATAGAGACCGTTCTCCAGTTCCCCGTATGCGATGAATCTGTTATTTCTTTTAATAGTAATCGTATTACTGAAAAATTAACTCCACGGTTCCTATGGCCACGGCTGCAACAGTTGCAGGAGTCCCCAAGTAGAGCACTACTTCTCCTTCACTTAGCCTTCTGCTTACCTTGAACCCCTGCAGTGAGTTACACGCATGAGTTGAAGCCCTGCAGTCAATAGATTGTTTTCTATAACACAAGATTCGAAATTACCTTTCTTGGATTCCAGTTAGGCAGGACAGTTCCTTTTCCAGTGGCCGGTCTTCTTGCAGAAGTGATAGGCTGTTAGACAGTTTTGTATGCCCTTAGCTTCAATCAGAATGATGTACTTTATGAATTTATTGTAAATGAATAAAAGTGCATATTTGATTCATGTTCCCTTGGTATGTTTCTGTGTAATACCCTTAAATTGGACACTTAATGAGACTCGTGTTAGTTTAGAATGTTCACAGCCAGTGGGTCGGTCTGGGGAGAATTATCCTGACAAGGCTGACATTGTGGTGCCACCAAGTCGGTTGGAGTGGCCTGTCTCAGCTGCCAGGGTGAGACCCTAGGCACATACAGATTTCCAGTATTGCCCTAGACCTTGGAGATTGATGGGTAAAAACTGGAAAGTTACATCCGACCCCTAGACTCGATTATGATACTGCATTAGGTGTCAGATCGGGCTATCTTTGATGTACCCCTCAGTGAGATCCTTAGCGGGGGTAAAAACCTGGGTATGTTGGGAAAGTCCGAGAATTCATCTGAGTGGGTGATCATAGTGACAGGATCAGCCCCTTTGTCGGACAAAGGTAATGATCGGGGATGCACTCTCACTGATGGTAACCAAGACTGCCGGTAGCCGATTTCAGCCGTTGAGATTTGTTTTGCAAAATATATTTTATAAGAGATATAAAAGTATATACATTATGGTTTCTAAAATGTTTGCAAGAAGGTTTTAATTCCCGGGATCCATATAAGTGGAGAGTGCAACCCTGTTCCTTACAGCCGAGGGAGAGGTCCTCTCTTGTCGGCAGTGTATAATCATTATGGGCTGATGGGCTAATCTTGCATCTGCCCATAGTCCCTGGGTGTTACAAGGTGGCTTGGCCCAGGGACCACTTAGGGTAAGTGTTGGGCCCATAGAACCCATTCGATGGGTTTCAAGGGGTGCACTGTCTTTAATAGTGTATTCGGACAGGCCTTGTAACAAAGGCTGGGCCGAACCCATGTGGCTGATGTGTAGATCAATTCTTGGGTCCCATGCCATACAAGGAAGCCCAACTGGGCAGCAGTTAGGAAGGTTAAGTGAGCACATAAGCTTAATGGGCCTAAAGCCCATTTCGAACTAGGCTATTCATTTAGTTATTTAAAGGGGCGAATTCTAAGATGGATTAGCAGATAGGATGGGGTCTTGACCCTATCCACTCAGAGAGTCCAGATCTGAATGTGATTCAGATTTGGAAACCTCTTAATGAGATTAAGAGAAAGCTAATCTAATCTGCAGATAAGATAAGGGTTTATCCCTATCACCTAAAGAGATGTCTTATCCAAATATGATTTGGATAAGCTACTCCTAATTGGATTAGGAGCTGATCTTTTAGGTTAATAAAAGAAGGAGGGGGTGGCAGCCTTTAAGAGGCACACAGATCATCAGATTTTCTTTAGTGCTGAAATCAAGAAGAGAGAATTTTGCACCCTGCGAATACTCTCTTGCCACCTCCCTGTTCTTGCCGCCCTATTTTCCAGTTCGATCTCCAGTTGTGGGAGAAGTCAAGATTGGATTTTGACATCAATTCTTTAAGAAAGGATTGAAAGGAAATTGTGCTCACATACCATCCTGCTGATTCTTGTGAAGGACAGAGTTCTTGGAGAAGAACACTGCTGATTCTACTCCATCCTGCACTGCGCCATCTTCAGTGGGAGCAGTTTTTGGATCCTTCCTTGGGCATGAACACCTCCATTGGGAGATACTACTTCTCTGTATCAGGTATAATTCTCTCCTACTCCTTTTGGTTCAGATCTGATTCAGTTTAAGGTTCAAGAATGATCCTTGAAATTATGATTTTCTAAATAGGGAATGCGATTCCCAGTTGAAGGGAGAGAAAAATTTTTGAAATTCGACCCCTTATTCCGCAATCTTTGGGCGTCCATAGGATGGATCTCTCATCCATTCAGTGGTATCAGAGCCATGGTTCAAATCTTGAACCAATTTGTTTCAGATCTGAACCTGCGCAAATGGGCGGAAGGTGTTCTACCCGATTTGCGCAGATATGGGTTTTGGGAAATTTGTTCCCAAAACGTAATGGGCGAATAATCTGAAATTAATTTTACATAAATCTGATTATTATTTAGAATTGTTCTTTATGATTTTTTTGATTTATGGGCTATTCGTACAAGGGGAGATCGAATTCTTGATTTGCGTAGGGAACCTGCGATTCTGTAGTTCTTGAATTATTTTTGGTCTATAAATAATTTTTTTTTTATTTTCTAGACTCAATGTATAGGTATTCGATCTGATGTAATTATTAATAGAAATAGGATTTCTATTTATTTTATTTTGGATCGAAGATGGCGGTGCAGAAAAGGAGATTTTGCAGATGGGAGAATCGCTATCTGTGATTTGCAGTTTGTGAAACTGCATTCTGTGATCTAACCTCTGTTTTGCGGGATGGATTGTGCGAACAACCCTGATTGACTGATTCTTGTTTTTCTTTTATCAGTATTTAATTTCAGATTATTTTCTTGAATTAAAGATTTAATTAAAGATCAAACCCTAGACCCATTCGAACCAAGATTGGTTCAAATAGTTTGAACCGAATCTAGGGTTTAATCAAGGCTTAAAGTCAGCCCTAATTTTCCCACTAATGGGCGTAAGGATTGGTGTTTAGTTAAATGGTTAATTCGGCCCAACCTGTAAAGGCCCAGTTTTAAAAGGTTAAAACTACTAACAACCCACTTAACATTTAAAGCTATATGGGCTGAACCATTCGGCGCACATACCTAGATAATATTAATGGTTAATATTATGGATTTAAAATGGGCTTCAAATGGGCCTTACAGATGATTAATTGATTGGATCAATTTATCCCTGCTTGTGATGTATGGATGTGTGATGTGCTACGTACAAGGGCCATAAGTACTTGGCCCATGCTCAACCGACAGTGGCTCTTGCGCACACCATGGCTGAATGCACATCATTGCCATGGTGTCCCTTTTGGTCATTAGATGACCTCCCTCAATGGTGGGCCCCACACCTCATCAAGAGGTTACGTGCGGAACCCTAGCCAATTCAGGCCCACCGAAATCTGGCTTTATGAAAGTCAGTGGGAGCCACTTTGGTTTGACCTAAAATAAGAACTAGGGCATAATTAACTGTTCCCTCTGGCTAATATGAGTGCATGTGATAGGGAGATTCATATGATGAACTCTCTAAAGGCCTTCCATCATTAGCATGAGGATGGGTCCTTCAGTAATGAGGAAACACACCAGAAAATGGGCTATCCATTTGCTATTGGGCTTGTCTGAGTGTTTCATAAGATGATAGGGGCGTCATAGACCGATGTGGGAGGGGCTTCACCAGAAAATGGGAACTCTCTCACGGTACCTTGGCGTTCACGAATATGATGGGTAAGCACTCACTGGACAGAAAGGTTTACCTGAAAATGGCTCTGAACCTTGTCTGACAGAGGCCAAAGGGAAAACTCTTATGATGAGTGGATATGATCCTTCACAGAAAGGTGGTGGGGTTATGCAGCTGAAACAGTTGGCTCCATGCACCCTATGTGATTTCCCACATTTCCAGAGACAACCCATAGTCTCCATCACTGAGAAAGGAGGGAAATCTTAGAGACGAATAAATGGAAATGGATCGTAGATTAAAATCCATATCTATGAAATGAACATGAATCAAATTAGGTTGTGGACTGATGTTTGCTCTTTTATCAGAAAATGGCAAACGGATCTTTTGCAAAACTGCTTGATGACAACAAGTTGAAGGGCCCAAACTATGCTGACTGGTATAGGAACCTTATGCTGGTCCTAGCTTCTGAAAAGCAAGACAAAGTGGTAAAGAATCCTGCCCCGGAGTGTCCAGGTGATAGGGCTTCTGAGGCTCGAAGGAGAGACTATCAAGAATGGGAGGAGAAAAACTCCCTTGCCCGGTGTTACATCATTGCTTCCTTGGACAACACGATATAGAGGCAGTTTGATCAGACCGAACTTGCCAAAGACATATTGGACAGTCTCAAGACAATGTATGAAGAGCAGAATCGTTCTACTCGACAAAAGGTCTTGAAACAGTTCATGACCGTGCAAACGTCCAAGGGTCAACAAGTTCATGACCATTGTCTTTGGATGATGGGATACATCAACGAACTGGAGCCTCTTGGATCTGGGCTGGACCTTGCAACCCAGATAGATGCTATCCTTAACTCTTTGCCTCCTTCCTTTCATGAACTATAACATGAACAACCTGAATGTCAGCTTGCAAGAGCTCAGCAATATGTTGCAAAGAGCTGAAAAACTGATTAGAAAGGATGAGCCTGTAGCCATGCTTGTTGAAGCTGGCAAGACAGGCAAGAGAAAGAGGAAGGCAAACAAGCCTCAGAAGAAAGCCACTAAGAGCAAGAAGTAGAAGAAAGACAAAGCATCGGATGCCTGTCACTTCTACATGAAGACCAGCCATTGGAAAATGAATTGTCCTGCCTACCTGGAATCCAAGAAAGGTAATTTTGAAACTTGTGTTATAGAAACCAATTTATTGGTAGCTTCTGCGTCCTGGTGTATTGACTCCGGGGCTTCAACTCATGCGTGTAACTCACTGCAGGGGTTCAAGGTAAGCAGAAGGCTGAGTGAAGGAGAAGTCACACTCTACTTGGGGACTACTGCAACTATTGCAGCCGCAGCCATAGGAACCGTGGAGTTATTTTTTAGAGAAGGAATAATTGTACTGAAAGATTGTCTTTGTGTACAAAATTTAAGGAGAAATTTGATTTCTATCTCAAAACTGTGTGCAGATGGTTATTTTGTCTTCTTTAGTAATATGATTACTATTAAAAGAAACAACATATTCATTGCATATGGGGAACTGGAGAATGGTCTCTATGTTCTACATCCTTCTCTAGAAACTAACATAACCGAAACTATGTTGGCTGAAATCCCCAAGAAGAGAGCCCGTGATACAGTTAATCCCACGTGTCTGTGACATTACCGACTTGGCCACATCGGTGTTGACCGAATCACAAGGTTGGTAAAAGATGGTCCTTTGGATTTTCTAACTGTAGAAGATCATCCCACTTGTGAGCCTTGCCTACAAGGCAAGATGACGAAACGGCCATTTAACGGTAAGCCTGAAAGATGTACAGGCACAATTGACCTAATACATACTGATGTATGTGGTCCCCTGAGTGTTAGGACACAAAATCAATACGTGTATTTCATCACCTTCACAGATGATTTTTCACGATATGGTTACGTGTACCTAATGAGACACAAGTTTGAATCCTTTGAAAAGTTCAAAGAGTTTAGACAAGAGGTCGAGAAACAGTTAGGGAGAGAAATTAAAGCCCTTCGATCAGATCAAGGTGGCGAGTATCTCTCTGACGAATTCAGGGACTACTTAAAGGACAATGGGATAGTATCGCAATTAGCTCCTCCTACTACACCACAACTTAACGGTGTTTTAGAGAGGAGGAATAGGACCTTATTGGATATGGTCTGATCGCTTCTCATACACTCAGAGTTACCCACATCCTTTTGGGGTTACGCATTAGAGACTACGATTTATGTGCTGAATCGGGTTCCAACTATATCGGTTCCGAATACTCCATATGAACATTGGACCGGAAAGAAACCAAGTGTCAAACACTTGAAGATTTGGGGTTGTCTAGCACATGTTAAAAGAACGAGTGTAGACAAGTTGGAATCCAAGACCTGCCGTTGCCTATTTGTAGGCTACCCAAAAGGCTCTGTAAGTTATCTATTCTATGACCCAAGTGAGCAGAAAGTGTTCTGTAGTCGAAATGCATAATTCTTGGAAACTGATTATATCCTGGACACCCATCGTTAGGAAGTTGTTCTTGATGAGGAGAGCTCAGGAGCAGTGGGAGATGTCCCACAAGTTCCAGGTAGTGACAAACCTAGAAGATCCACTTGGGTATCCAGGCCACCAGTCCGTTATGGTTATGACCAGGATAGTTACCTGGTGGAAACCTTGACTAGTGAGGAGGATCCCGTGACTTACGCGGATGCTATGTTGGACATAGATTCCCAGAAGTGGGTGGAGGCCATGAGAGCAGAGATGGACTCAATGGAGACCAATGGAGTCTGGACTCTAGTAGATCTGCCCTCCGGGGTAAAGGCAATCGGTTGCAAATGGATTTACAAGAGGAAGAAGGGCCCCGATGGTAAGGTTGAGACCTTCAAGGCTCGTCAGGTGGCAAAAGGGTACATTCAGAAAGAGGGCATCGATTATGAGGAAACCTTTTCGCCTGTGGCCATGCTTAATTCCATTAGGATCCTGCTAGCTGTAGCAGCATACCATGATTATGAAATTTGGCAAATGGATGTCAAAACTGCATTCCTGAATGGAGATCTTACTGAAGATATCTATATGCAGCAGCCGGCCATGCTTAAATCCATTAGGATCCTGCTAGCTGTAGCAGCATACCATGATTATGAAATTTGGCAGATGGATGTCAAAACCGCATTCCTGAATGGAGATCTTACTGAAGATATCTATATGCAGCAGCCGCAAGGCTTCATTGCTGCAGGACAGGAAAACATGGTATGTAAACTTAACAGATCCATTTATGGACTTAAGCAAGCTTCTAGAAGTTGGAACATCCGTTTTAATTCTGCTGTCAAATCGTTTGACTTCGAGCAGAATCCGGATGAACCCTGTGTCTACAGGAAGTATAGTGGAGATAAGGTTACCTTCTTGGTTCTGTATGTAGATGACATTCTACTCATTGGGAATGATGTAGGAATGTTAACTACGGTGAAAGTATGGCTATCACAGTAATTCTCCATGAAAGATCTTGGAGAAACCTCCTATATACTAGGTCTTCGACTCTATAGAGATAGATCGAAGCGGATAATAGGATTATCCCAATCTGCTTACATTGACAAAATAGTCAAGAGATACAACATGGAAAACCCTAAGAAAGGAAATGTTCCTTTCCGGCATGGAGTCACTCTCTCCAAGAAGATGTCTCCCAAGACTTCTGAGGAGATTGATGGCATGAAAGACGTTCCTTATGCCTCAGCCGTAGGGAGCATCATGTATGCCATGCTGTGCACTCATCCTGACATAGCTCAGGCAGTGAGTGTAGTAAGCAGATTTCAGGCCAACCCAGGGCAGGAGCATTGGACTGCTGTGAAAAACATACTCAAGTACCTTCGAAGGACAAAAGAGTTTTGTCTAGCATTCGACGGTAGCTCACTACAGATCCAAGGGTATACAGATGACGATTTCCAGCCAGACCCATATGATAGAAAGTCTACATCTGGATATGTTTTCACGATAGGATCGTGTGCTGTTTGTTGGAAAAGCAGGAAACAGGGGTCCACTACAGACTCCATGACCAAGGCCGAGTACATTGCCGCAAGTGAAGCTGCCAAAGAAGCCATGTGGATGAAGAAGTTCGTTCACGAGCTGGGAGTAGTTCCATCCAGCACATCACCCATCCCATTGTTGTGTGACAACAATGGAGCCATTGCTCAGGCTAAGGAGCCACATGCCCACTCGAAGTCGAAGCACATTGAGAGGAAGTACCTCGTACTGCGGGAGATTGTTGGTAGAGGGGACATCCTGATTCAGAAGGTAGTGTTAGTGGAAAATGTAGCAGACCCATTGACAAAGCCACTATCACAGAAAGTGTTTGAGAAACACGTGGAAAGCATGGGACTCCGGCTAGTACCTGATTGGACCTAAGTGCAAGTGGGAGCTGTTAGACAGTTTTGTATGCCCTTAGCTTCAATCAGAATGATGTACTTTATGAATTTATTGTAAATGAATAAAAGTGCATATTAGATTCATGTTCCTTGGTATGTTTCTGTGTAATACCTTTAAACTGGACACTTAATGAGGTAATGATCAGAGATGCACTCTCACTGATGGAAACCAAGACTGCCAGCAGCTGATTTCAACCGTTGAGATTTGTTTTGCAAAATATATTTTATAAGAGATATAAAAGTATATACATTATGGTTTCTAAAATGTTTGCAAGAAGGTTTTAATTCCCGGGATCCACATATGTGGGGAGTGGAACACTATTCCTGATGGGCTATTCTTGCATCTGCCCACAGTCCCTGGGTGTTACAAGGTGGTTTGGCCCAGGGACCACGTAGACTGTTCCAACATACCCAGGTTTTGACCCCCGCTAAGGATCTCACTGATTGGTACATCAAAGATAGCCCAATCCAACACCTAGTGCAGTATCACAATTGAGTCTAGGGATCGGGAATAACTTTCCAGTTTTGCCCATTAATCTCCAAGGTCCAGGGCAATACTGGAAATCTGGTCCAGTTCAAAGATTCAATTAATCCTATACTGCATGTGCCTAGGATCTCACCCCGGCAGCTGAGACAGGCCACACCAATTGAATTGGTGGCACATCAGTGTCAGCCTTATCAGGATAGGTCTCCCCAGACCGACCCACTGGCTGTGAACATTCAAAACTAACACGAGTCTCATTAAGTGTCCAGTTTAAGGGTATTAGACAGAACATACCAAGGGAACATGAAACAAATATGCACTTTTATTCATTTACAATAAACTCATAAAGTACATCATTATGATTGAAGCTAAGGGCATACAAAACTGTTCAACAATAGTGATGAGCAAGGTCATTTCCACAGGGATAGGGTGGATTTATTTCCAAGTAAGTAGGGGGTTGTTGAATTAAGGAAAATAAGATGAAATAAAAGAAAATAACAGAAAGCGAGGATCAAATCGAAGGGAGATAGCTTCCGGTTGAAGGACCAAGTTCAGCTTTGATTCTTATCATTGATCCTCAATGCAAGGATGAATTCATAGGATATGAATAAATTGGTTATAGCCATTAACAAGCTCTAACAGCCAGCCCCTACTCATATTATTCGTCAACCAAAACAAGCTCTTTGATTGCTTCTCTTATTAATAGACAGTCCTAAACAAGCTCTTAGGATTTAATCTATTAATAGAATTAAGAGGGCAGAGACCCAATTTTGGTTAGTGATCTCACATGCTCGGACTGTTTAAACCATATCATATATTTTCCTACTATAGATCAAAAACTCTTTCCAATCAATTTATATTAGTTGCCACCATGATTAAACCTACCAATCATATACAAAATTGGAGGTTCAATCGGCCATAGATTATTCTCATTGAATGAGCAAGGGGCCCTTCTTACTTAATCAATAAAAGTAATCTTAACAGGAAATCACAGAAAACATTTGAATACCCATAAACAGTGAACTAAAATAAAATCAATTAGATCTCACAATGTTATAGAACCAAAGATTACCTAACCCTTCAACCAGAAAATAAAACCTTATAACTTCATGATGAAATCGCAGCTTCCAGATGAGAGGGGACAAACTCTGCTTCTTCCTCCTTGGTTGCTGATTGCTCTCTCTCAAGGCTGAAGCTCTCTTGGAGGAATTGATGATTCCCTTGGGTGCTAGTCCGCCCCCTTTATATAGACTTAGGTGGGAGCTGTCTCCTGCTCCTGTAAGGAGTTATTTCTTCATTGGGAGTTTAGTTCTCTAATAGATAATGCCTAGATTAGATCTAATATACTCCTATCTCTTAACTGCTATTCTTAATCTCTTTTATCTTTCTTGAAATACAGCAGAAAATTGAATCTGATAGGACTCTTTGAGGATTCTTATTCATGCATGCTAAATGTTAGACAGTTTTGTATGCCCTTAGCTTCAATTAGAATGATGTACTTTATGAGTTTATTGTAAATGAATAAGGATACATATTTGATTCATGTTCCCTTGGTATGTTTCTGTGTAATACCCTTAAACTGGACACTTAATGAGACTCGTGTTAGTTTAGAATGTTACAGCCAGTGGGTCGGTCTGGGGAGACCTATCCTGACAAGGCTGACACTGTGGTGCCACCAAGTCGGTTGGGGTGGCCTGTCTCAGCTGCCAGGGTGAGACCCTAGGCACATACAGTGTAGGATTAATTGAATCTTTGAACTAGACCAGATTTCCAGTATTGCCCTGGACCTTGGAGATTGATGGGCAAAACTGGAAAGTTACACCCGACCCCTAGACTCGATTATGATACTGCACTAGATGTCGGATTGAGCTATCTTTGATGTACCAATCAGTGAGATCCTTAGCGGGGGTCAAAACCTGGGTATGTTGGGACAGTCCGAGAATTCATCTGAGTGGGTGATCATAGTGACAGGATCAGCTCCTTTGTCGGACAAAGGTAATGATCGGGGATGCACTCTCACTGATGGAAACCAAGACTGCCGGCAGCCGATTTCAACCGTTGAGATTTGTTTTGCAAATGTATTTTATATAGGATATAAAAGTATATATATATTACTGTTTCTAAAATGTTTGCAAGAAGGTTTTAATTCCCGGGATCCATATGAGTGGAGAGTGCAACACTGTTCCTTGCAGCCAAGGGAGAGGTCCTCTCTTGTCGGGCAGTGTATGATCATTATGGGCTGAGAGGTTAAGTGTAAGACCATTGAGGTTAATACCTGATGGGCTAATCTTGCATCTGCCCACAGTCCCTGGGTGTTACAAGGTGGCTTGGCCCAGGGACCTCTTATGGTAAGTGTTGGGCCCGTGGAGCCCATTTGATGGGTTTCAGGGGGTGCACTGTCTTTAACAGTGTATTTGGCCAGGCCTTGTAACAAAGGCTGGGCCGAACCCATGTGGCTGATGTGTAGATCAATGCTTGGGTCCCACGCCATACAAGGAAGCCCAACTGGGCAGCAGTTAAGAGGGTTAAGTGAGCACATAAGCTTAATGGGCCTAAAGCCCATTTCGAACTAGGATGTTTATTTAGTTAATAAAGGGGCGAAATCTGAAGTGGATCAGCTAATAGGATTGGGCTTAGACCCTATCCACTTAGAGAGTCCAAGATCTAAATAAGATTTAGATCTGGAAACCTCCTAATCAGATTAGGAGATGGCTGATCTGATCTCCAGATAAGATAAGGATTATCCCTTATCACTTAAAGGGACTCCTAACCCAAATGTGATTTGGATTAGCAACTCCTAACCTGATTAGGAGCTGATCCCTTTAAGATTATAAAAGAAGAAGGGGGTGGCAGCCTTTAGACACACAACACACAGATCATCAGGTTTTCTTTAGTGCTGAAATCAAGAAGAGAGAATTCTGCTCCCTGCAAATACTCTCTTGCCGCCTCCCTGTTCTTGCCGCCCTGTTTGCCAGTTCGATCTCCACTTGTGGGAGAAGTCAAGATTGGATCTTGACATCAGTCCTTTGAGAAAGGATTGAAAGGAAGCTGTGCTCACGTACCATCTTGCTGATTCTTGCGAAGGACAGAGTTCTTGGAGAAGAACACTGCTGATTCTACTCCACCTACACTGCGCCATCTTCAGTGGGAGTAGTCTTTGGATCCTTCCTTGGGCGTGAACACCTTCGTTGGGAGATATTATTTCTCCGTATCAGGTATAATCCTTCCCACTTCTTTTTGGTTCAGATCTGGTTCAGTTTATGGTTCAGAATTGATCCTTGAAAATATGATTTTCTAAATGGGGAATACGATTCCCAGTTGAAGGGAGAGAAAAATTTTTGAAATTCGCCCCTTAGTTCTCTAATAGATAATGCCTAGATTAGATCTAATATACTCCTATCTCTTAACTGCTATTCTTAATCTCTTTTATCTTTTTTGAAATATAGCAGAAAATTGAATCTGATAGGACTCTTTGATGATTCTTATTCACGCATGCTAAATTCGTATTGGGCTTTCTCAATGAATTGGGCCTCTGCAAGGCTTCTCTGTGATTTGGGATTCTCTGCGAACTGGGCTTCTGCTGTGAACTGGGCTTCTCTACGAATTGGCTTAGACTTCGGACTTGATTTTGGCATTGATGTAGTCCGAATCTGGCAAAACACAAAACAAAAAAGTTGTAGAGTTTTTCCTTATCTTTCCAGTGCAATTTTAATAATCTCAATCGGATTCTGGATGAGAGAGTTATGCCCAAATTACCACACGGCACCAAAACTATGCAAAATTACCTGATTAGCCTTGTTTTTCACCTAACGGCTTCTTTCGTGCCCTAAATCGAAATACAAGAATAGTGAGTCCAAAATAAGTTTAAAAGACTGAATATTAAGGGATAAAAATATGATAATTTTTATTCTCATCAAATCCCCCCGCACTTAGACCTTGCTCATCCTTGGGCAAGATAAAATTCAAGCAAAAACAAAACAAGCAACTATCCTACCAATCTTTAAACTCAATCTTCCTTCATCTTTCTCCACAAATATCCTAGGTCGGTTATTGCGAATTGTTAAGTCAACACAACCAAGTCATACTCAATTCATCTATCAGCCAATCCAATTTTTGCTACTGCAAACAAGGTAGTAACTTAGGAAAAACATCTTTATCTTCTCTCTCTCTCTCTCTTTTTTTCTCTCTCCTTGGTGGAAGTGAGTGCATTTTATGCTCCATCTCACTTTTAGGATTACACGGTTAGTAGGTGCATTTTATTCTCCATCCTACTATTTGAATTGTTGGATAGTAGGTGCATTTTATGCTCCATCCTACTATTGATTTTCTTAGCTGGTAGGTGCATCTTATGCTCCGTCCTACCAATTGTAATAATGTTAAAATATTTACCCCATTTACTTAAACTTGAATTTAGGACTAGCTTAAAAGGGATGGCTTCAGATGAATGGTGTACTCCCTGATCATATTTCTTTACTCAGTTCACAAGAATCTTCCCAGAACACTATTTCAATTGATTCCAAAAGAGTTGAGTTTTTTTTTTAAAATAAAATGCAGAAAAACACGAACTAAATCAAAATTTTAAAACGCAACCTAAATCCCCTCCCCCACACTCGAAACTTACATTGTCCCCAATGTAAGGTGAAATAACTAAACTATAAATGAAGAAACAAAAAGAAAAAAACAAACTTCCCTGTTTTAAATCATCATAAACCAGATCCTCTAGGTCTTGTAATTGCAACTTCCGGTGCTTTCCCCTTTCATCTATCACGGGTGGGTTTAAATCTTGAATAGGGACCTGCAAAACAGAGGGTAAAAGTTTCCTGTCAAAAGTCAGCAGCATAATATAAGGAGCATTACCTGATTGTTGTAACTCTGGAGAACCATTCAATGCTGCAACAGTTTCTTGCAATTTAGATCTCCAGGTTAACTCCTCTTTCTCAAGATTCTTACTAATGGTGATTTCCAATACATTCTTCCCATCAAGTTTAAAAACCTCTTGTTCTGAAGAATCAATCACATCAACGGAATAAACATGATTATCATTAGTAAGATATTTTATGTCATCATAAATATTAAACTTAACATTCTTACCATCAAATTCCATGGTAAGTGTTCCCTTATGCACATCGATTTTAGTCTTGGAGGTCTTAAGAAATGGCCTTCCCAACAAAATTGGAGTTGGATTGGAAGAATCATCTTCTTCCATATCAATGACATAAAAATCAGCAGGAAAGACCAGATCATTGACTTGGACTAACATGTCCTCCAGAACTCCCTTCGGATATGTAGTGGATCGATCAGCAGTTTGTAGAATCACACTCATTTCTTTCTATGGTCCAAGGTTCACAGTTTTGTAAATAGAATTGGGCATGACATTTATTGAAGCTCCTAGATCTAACATTGTTGTTTCGATCTTAACATTTCCTATCTTACAAGGGATAGTAAACATACCTGGATCCTTGCATTTAGGAGGTAATCATTTTTGGAGAATTGCTGAAACATTTTCCCTTATATGTACTTTCTCATCGCCTTTCAGCCTTCTCTTAGTAGTGTTCAACTCTTTGAGGAATTTAGCATAGTGGGGTACTTGCTTGATTGCATCGAGGAGGGGAATGTTTACCTCAATTTTCCGGAATGTCTCAAGGATATCCTTGTCTTGCTCCTCCTTCTTGGATTTTGCAAATCGGCTAGGAAAAGGGTGGAGTTGTCATTGTGGCTTGGGGTTGTTCACTGCTTGCATCCTGAGTTTGCGGTGGAGGTGCTTCCTTTTCCATTTCTTCTTCAATTGTATTCTTAGGCACTTCCTTGCTAGGCCTATTCAGCTCCCTTCCACTTCGTAAAGTGATTGCACTAGCATTCTGGTTAGGGTCGACCATGGTCTATGAGGGTAGTTCTCCTGATCTTTGAAATTCTAATCGACTCACAGCAGTTGCCAATTGGCTCACTTGATTCTCCAAGTTTTAGATGCTGGTCCTCGTCTCCTATTGAAATTGTTGGGTGTTAATTGCAAGTGCTTTAACAATTTCATCTAAAGACATACCTGGTTTGGAAGATGAATATTGTGGAGCCGGTTGTCTAGCTTGATATTGTTGGAAACCGAAGGGCTTGGCTCCATAGTTGAGATTAGGATTATCCCTTCATCCTGCATTGTAAGTATTTGAATAGAGATCATACCTCATTTGTGGGAATCCTCCAATAGCATGGGCTTGTTCATAGGGTTCATCTTGAAGTGTAGGACACATGTCGGTTGGATGACCCATAGTAGACCAAATGCCACAAGTCTTTACTTGTTGTGCATGACCTACCACCAGTTTTTCAACAAGAGAGGTGAGAGTATCTAATCGTTGATCAATGGAGGAAGTACTTAGCTCATTGACTCTCCTCGGTATGGACTCTTGTCTATTTTCGAATAGTTGTGCATTGGCAGCCATGTTTTCAATCTCAGGATCATATTGGAGTTCACCTACACGAGAAGAACAAGGCATAAACCAAGCAAAAAGGAAATAAATCTACTTAGGACACCAATCCTCGGCAACGGTGCCAAAATTTGGTGGGTGTCTAATCCAACCAAAGATAAAACGTCTTCTCCAAGTGAATAATTTGTATATAGTGATGAGCAAGGTTGTCTCCACAGGGATTGGGTGGATTTATTTCCAAGTATAAGAAGTAGGGGGTTGTTGAATTAAGGAAAATAAGATGAAATAAAAGGAAATAACAGAAAGCAAGGATCAAATCGATGGGAGAGAGCTTCCGATTGAAGGGACAAGTTTACCTTTGATTCTTATCATTGATCCTCGATGCAAGGATGAATTCATAGGATATGAATAAATTGGTTATAGCCATTAACAAGCTCTAACAGCCAGCCTCTACTCGTATTATTCGACAACCAAAACAAGCTCTTTGATTGCTTCTCTTATTAATAGACAATCCTAAACAAGCTTTTAGGATTTAATCTATTAATAGCATTAAGAAAGGAGAGACCCAATTTTGGTCAATGATCTCACAAGCTCAGACCGTTTAAACCAGATCAGATATTTTCCTAATATAGATAAAAAATTTTTTGCAATCAATTTATATTAGTAGCCACCATGATTAAACCTACCAATCATATACAAAATTGGAGGTTCAATTGGCCATAGATTATTCTCATTGAATGAGCAAGGGACCCTTCTTGCTTAATAAATAAAAGTAATCATTACAGGAAATCACAAAAAACATTTGAATACCCATAAATAGTGAACTAAAATAAAATCAATTAGATCTCACAATGTTATAGAACCAAAGCTTCCCTAACCCTTCAACTAGAAAATAAAACCCTATAGATACTTCATGATGAAATCGCAACTTCCAGATGAGAGGGGGCGAACTCTGCTTCTTCCTCCTTAGTTGTTGATTGCTCTCTCTCAAGGCTGAAGCTCTCTTGGAGGATTTGATGATTCCCTTGGGTGCTAGTTCGCCCCCTTTATATAGACTTAGGAGGGAGCTGTCTCCTGCTCCTCTAAGGAGTTATTTCTTCATTGGGAGTTTAGTTCTCTAATAGATAATGCCTAGATTAGATCTAATCTACTCCTATCTCTTAACTGGTATTCTTAATCTCTTTTATCTTTCTTGAAATATAGCAGAAAATTGAATATGATAGGACTCTTTGATGATTTTTATTCATGCATGCTAAATTCGTATTGGGCTTTCTCGACGAATTGGGCCACTGCAAGGCTTCTCTGTGAATTGGGCTTCTTTGCGAACTGGGCCTCTATACGAATTGGCTTAGACTTCGGACTCAATTTTGACATCGATGCAGTCCGAATCTCTTAACTGGTAATCTTATTCTCTTGTCTTTCCAATGCATCTTGAATCATCTCAATTGGTGTCCGGATGGGAGAGTTATGCCTAGATTACCCCACGGCACCGAAACTGTGCAAAATTACCTGATTAGCCTTATTTTTCACCTAACGGCTTCTATCGTGCCCTAAATCGAAATACAAGAATAGTGAGTCCAATTGGGAAATAAATAAGTGTAAAAGACTGAATATTAAGGGATTGACATGAAGGAATGGTAGGATCCATCTAATGGATGCCAAAAAGTTTGTGGAATGGGTGGCCGTATTTCAAAAATTTCCTACCTTCCTCCAACTGGGAATCGTATTCCCTAAATTTAGAATACCATATTCAATGATCTTATTTGAACCATAATCAAACCAGATCTGAACCACAAGGTATAAGGGAGGATTATACTTGATCCGGAGAAGCAGTATCTCCCAAAGTTGGTGTTCACGCCCAAAGAAGAAACCAAGATCCGCTCCTGCTGAAGATGACACAGCTATGGGTGGAACGGAACCAGCAGGGTGCATCCTACACACTGGATCCTTTGCAAAAATCCTCTGGAAACTCTGAACACCGAATCATCTTCAGTCTTTCTTGCAAGACTGATGTCAAGAACTGATTTCTTGACTTCCTATTGTTGCAAAGATCGAATCTTGCAATAGTGAATGGCAGCGGCAGGAGGAGAACTCCAGGGACGAAGATGGCTGAACTGCTTTTCTTCTCTCTAGAGTATGAATGAGATCTAATCTCAATTCGCAGGGAGTTTTCTTTTCACCAAAACCCTAGTTCGAATTCTGATGTATTTTCTCTTGTTTTTCTCTTCCTTTCTTCTTGATTAAGAAACCTCCTAATTAGGAGTTATCCCAATCCAAATCTGTATTTGGGTAAGGGAATATCTTAATCCTGTCTGCAGATTAAGATAGTATACTCTTGATCTTATCAGGAGGTTACCAGATTCAAATCTAATTTGAATTTGGTATCCTGGAGTGGATAAGGTTAAAGGCCCTATCCTTTTACTAAAATTAATCTCAGATTCGCCCCATAGATGGGTGATCATATCAGCCCAGCTCGAAATGGGCTTTTGGCCCATTAGAAGTTCAGTGTTTAACTAGTTTACAATCTGCTGCCCAGTTGGGCTTCTTTGTATGGCATGGGACCCAAGCATTGATCTACACACCAGCCACATGGGTTCGGCCCAGCCTTTACTACAAGGCCTAGCCGAATTCACTGAAAGACTCAGTAAACCCCTGAGCCCATCAAATGGACCCAATGGGCCCAACAGTTACATTAAGTGGTCCCTGGGCCAAGCCATCTTATAAAAACCCAGGGACTGTGGGCAGGTGCAAGATTAGCCCATCAGGTACTACCCTAAATGGTCTTACACTTAACCTCTCAACCCTTAATGATCAAGCACTACCCGACAAGAGAGGGACCTCTCCCTCGGCTGCAAGGAATAGTGCCGCACTCTCCACTCACATGGATCCCGGGAATTAAAACCATTTGCAAACAATTCGAAACCGTACATATATATATAAATATATTAATTTTGCAAAACAAAATTCCAGCAATTGAAATCAACTGCCGGCAGTTTGGTTTCCATCAAAGAGAGTGCATTCCCGATCATTACCCTTTGTCCGACAAAGGGGTTGATCCTGTCACTATGATGACCCACTTAAATGAATTCTCAGACTATCCCAACATACCCAGGTTTTGATCCCCATCTAAGGATTCAAGTAATCCCATACAGGCCATCCCAACATTTGGTGGCACACCAGTATCAACCTTGGCAGGATAAATCTCCCCAGACTAATCCAATGGCTGTGAATATTTAAAACTAACACGAGTCTCTATAAGTGTCCAGTTTTAGGGTCTTACACAGAATTAAACCAAACAACATGAATCAAACATGCACTTTATTTATTTCCACTAAATAACAAAAGTACATCAAATCGGATTGAAGCTAAGGGCATACAAAACTGTCTAACAGCTCCCACTTGCACTTAGGTCCAATCTGGTACAAGCCGGAGTCCCATACTTTCCACGTGTTTCTCAAACACCTTCTGTGTCAGTGGCTTAGTCAATGGGTCTGCCACATTATCCGCTAATGCTACCTTCAGAATTAGGACATCCCCTTTACCAACGATCTCCCGCAGTACATTGTACTTTCTCTCGATGTGCTTTGACCTCGAGTGAGCCCGATGCTCTTTAGCCTAGCAATCTCTCCACTGTTGTCGCACAACAACGGGATGGGTGATGTGCTGCATGGAATCGCTCCCAATTCGTGTACGAATTTCTTCATCCACACGGCTTCCTTGGCAGCTTCACTTGCGGCAATGTACTCGGCCTCGGTTGTGGAGTCTGCAGTGGACCCCTGTTTGCTGCTTTTCCAGCAAACAGCACACGATCCTATCGTGAAAACATACCCAGATGTAGACTTTCTATCATCTGGATCCGACTGGAAATCGGCATCGGTACCCTAGAACTTGTAGTGAACTACCATCGAACACCAGACAAAACTCTTTTGTCCTTCGAAGGTATTTGAGTATGTTCTTCACAGTAGTCCAATGCTCCTGCCCTGGGTTTGCTTGGAATCTGCTTACCACACTCACCGCCTGAGCAATGTCTGGGCGAGTGCACAGCATGGCATACATGATGCTCCCTACGGCTGAGGCATAGGGAACGTCTCTCATGCTCTCAATCTCCTCAGAAGTCTTGGGAGACATCTTCTTGGAGAGAGTGACTCCGTGCCTGAAAGAAACGTTTCCTTTCTTAGAGTTTTTCATCCTGTCTCTCATGCTCTCAAGCTGCTTATATTGACAAAATTGTCAAAAGATACAGGATGAAAAACTCTAAGAAAGGAAACGTTTCTTTCAGGCACGGAGTCACTCTCTCCAAGAAGATGTCTCCCAAGACTTCTGAGGAGATTGAGAGCATGAGAGACGTTCCCTATGCCTCAGCCGTAGGGAGCATCATGTATGCCATGCTGTGCACTCGCCCAGACATTGCTCAGGCGGTGAGTGTGGTAAGCAGATTCCAAGCAAACCCAGGGCAGGAGCATTGGACTACTGTGAAGAACATACTCAAATACCTTCGAAGGACAAAAGAGTTTTGTCTGGTGTTCGATGGTAGTTCACTACAAGTTCTAGGGTACCGATGTCGATTTCCAGTCGGATCCAGATGATAGAAAGTCTACATCTGGGTATGTTTTCACGATAGGATCGTGTGCTGTTTGCTGGAAAAGCAGCAAACAGGGGTCCACTGCAGACTCCACAACCGAGGCCGAGTACATTGCCGCAAGTGAAGCTACCAAGGAAGCCGTGTGGATGAAGAAATTCGTACACGAATTGGGAGCGATTCCATGCAGCACATCACCCATCCCGTTGTTGTGCGACAACAGTGGAGAGATTGCTAGGCTAAAGAGCATCGGGCTCACTCGAGGTCAAAGCACATCGAGAGAAAGTACAATGTACTGCAGGAGATCGTTGGTAAAGGGGATGTCCTAATTCTGAAGGTAGCATTAGCGGATAATGTGGCAGACCCATTGACTAAGCCACTGACACAGGTGTTTGAGAAACACGTGGAAAGTATGGGACTCCGGCTTGTACCAGATTGGACCTAAGTGCAAGTGGGAGCTGTTAGACAGTTTTGTATGCCCTTAGCTTCAATCATTTTGATGTACTTTTGTTGTTTAGTGGAAATAAATAAAGTGCATGTTTGATTCATGTTGTTTGGTTTAATTCTGTGTAAAACCCTAAAACTGGACATTTGTAGAGACTCATGTTAGTTTTAAATGTTCACAGCCGTTGGATAAGTCTGGGGAGATTTATCCTGCCAAGGCTGATACTGGTGTGCCACCAAGTGTTGGGATGGCCTGTCTCAGCCATCAGGGTAAGACCCGAGGCACATACAGCATGGGATTACTTGAATCCTTGAACCGGACCAGATTTCCAGTCTTGCCCTGGACCTTGGAGATAGATGGGCAAAACTGGAAAGTTACACCTGACCCCTAGACTCGATTATGACACTTCACTAGGTGCTGGATCAGGCTGCCTTTGATATGCCAATCAGTGAGATCCTGAGTGGGGATCAAAACCTGGGTATGTTGGGGCAGTTTGAGAATTCATCTGAGTGGGTGGTCATAGTGACAGAATCAGCCACTTTGTCGGACAAAGGGTAATGATCGGGAATGCACTCTCTCTGATGGAAACCAAACTGCCGGCAGTTGATTTCAATCGTTGGAATTTTGTTTTTGCAAAATTAATATATTTACATATATATGTACGGTTTCAAAATGTTTGCAAATGGTTTTAATTCCCGGGATCCATGTGAGAGGAGAGTGCGGCACTGTTCCTTGCAGCCGAGGGAGAGGTCCTCTCTTGTCGGGCAGTGCTTGATCATTAAGGACTGAGAGGTTAAGTGTAAGACCATTTAGGACAATACCTGATGGGCTAATCTTGCACCTGCCCACAGTCCCTGGGTTTTTATAAGATGGCTTGGCCCAGGGACCACTTAATGTAAGTGTTGGGCCCATAGGGTTCATACGATGGACTCAAGGGGTTCATTGAGATTTTCAGTGAATTTGGCTGGGCCTTGTATTAAAGGCTGGGCCGAACCCATGTGGCTGGTGTGTAGATCAATGCTTGGGTCCCACGCCATACAAAGAAGCCCAACTGGGCAGCAGATTATAAACTAATTAAACACTGAATACTTAATGGGCCTAAAGCCCATTTCGAAGTGGGCTGATATGATCACCCATCAATGGGGCGAATTTGAGATTGAAGTTAGCAAAAAGGATTGGGCTCTTAGCCTTATCCACTCTTAGAGACCAAATTCAAATCAGATTTGAATCTGGTAACCTCCTGATAAGATCAGGAGTAAGCTAACTCTATCTGGGAAAAGGATTAAGATTATCCCCTATCCAAATACTGATTTGGATTGGGATAACTCCTAATTAGGAGATTTCTTAATCAAGAAGAAAGGAGGAGATTTCGAATGTACCAAGAGGGAGAGAAATCAGATTTCGATCCAAGGGGTTTTGGTAAGCACGAAGGGTTCCTGCGATTTGAGATTAGATCTCATACTCTCCAGAAAAGAAAACAGTTCAGCCTTTTCGTTTCTGGAGATCTCCTCCTGCCGCCGCCATCTGCATTGTTGCAAGATTTGATCTTTGCAGAAAAGAAAGTCAAGAAACCAGTTCTTGACATCAGTCTTGCAAGAAAGACTGAAAGAATTCAGTGTTTAGTACATCCAGGGGATTCTTGTGAAGGATCCAGTGTGTAGGACGCACCCTGCTGGTTCTGTTCCATCCACAGCTGTGTCATCTTCAGCAGGGACAGATCTTGGAGCATTCTTTGGGCGTGAACACCAACTTTGGGAGATACTGCTTCTCCGGATCAGGTATAATCCTCCCATTTATCTTTTGGTACAGATCTGGTTTGATTAGGGTTCAAGTAGATCCTTGAATATTGTATTCTAAATTCAGGGAATATGATTCCCAGTTGGGAGAAGGTAGGAAATTTTTGAAATTCGCCCCACCCATTCCGCAACCTTCATGGCGTCCATTAGATGGATCCTACCATTCTTTCACTTATCCCCACTGGATTTCCTGTAAACACAGGGCTCATCCGGATTTTGCTCAAAGTCAAACATTTTGACTGCAAAATCAAATCGGATGTTCCAGCTCCTAGAAGCCTGCTTAAGTCCATATATGGATTTATTAAGTTTACATACCATGTGTTCCTAACCAGCAGCAATGAAGCCTTGCGGCTGCTGCA
This sequence comes from Nelumbo nucifera, assembly GCF_055504915.1. Taxonomy (NCBI): domain Eukaryota; kingdom Viridiplantae; phylum Streptophyta; class Magnoliopsida; order Proteales; family Nelumbonaceae; genus Nelumbo; species Nelumbo nucifera. The sequence goes on along the minus strand of NC_142656.1, from coordinate 37,080,723 downwards.
TGTAGATATCTTCACTAAAATCTCCATTCATGAACGCGGTTTTGACATCCATTTTCCAAATCTCATAGTCGTGGTATGCTGCTACAACTAGCAGGATCCTAATGGATTTAAGCATGGCCATGGGCAAAAAAGTTTCCTCATAATCGCTGTCTTCTTTCTGAGTATACCCTTTCGCCACCAAACGAGCTTTGTAGGTCTCAATCCTGCCATTGGGGCCCTTCTTCCTATTGTAGATCCATTTTCTTTTGGTTCAAGATTCAAACCTGTGGCTCTGATATCACTCAAGGAATGGTAGGATCCATCTAATGGATGCCAAAAAGGTTGCGGAATGGGTGGCCGAATTTCAAAAATTTCCTACCTTCCTCCAACTGGGAATCGTATTCCCCAAATTTAGAATACCATATTCAAGGATCTTATTTGAACCAAAATTGAACCAGATCTGAACTACAAGGTAAAAGGGAGGATTATACCTGATCTCGAGAAGCAGTATCTCCCAAAGTTGGTGTTCACGCCCAAAGAAGAAACCAAGATCCGCTCCTGCTGAAGATGACACAGCTATGGATGGAACGGAACCAGCAGGGTGCGTCCTACACACTAGATCCTTTGCAAGAATCCTCTGGAAACTCTGAACACCAAATCTTCTTCAGTCTTTCTTGCAAGACTGATGTCAAGAACTGATTTCTTGACTTCCTATTGTTGCAAAGATCGAATCTTGCAATAGTGAATGGCGGCGGCAGGAGGAGAACTCCAAGGACGAAGATGGCTGAACTGCTTTTCTTCTCTCTGGAGTATGAATGAGATCTAATTTCAATTCGCAGAGAGTTTTCTTTTCACCAAAACCCTAGTTCGAATTCTGATGTATTTTCTCTTGTTTTTCTCCTCCTTTCTTCTTGATTAAGAAACCTCCTAATTAGGAGTTATCCCAATCCAAATCTGTATTTGGATAAGGGAATATCTTAATCCTACCTGCAAATTAAGTTAGTTTACTCATGATCTTATCAGGAGGTTAGCAGATTCAAATCTAATTTGAATTTGGTCTCCTGGAGTGGATAAGATTAAAGGCCCAATCCTTTTACTAATATTAATCTCAGATTCGCCCCATAGATGGGTGATCATATCAGCCCAGCTCGAAATGGGCTTTTGGCCCATTAGATGTTCAGTGTTTAACTAGTTTCCAATCTGCTGCCCAGTTGGGCTTCTTTGTATGGTGTGGGACCCAAGCATTGATCTACACACCAGCCACATGGGTTCGGCCCAGCCTTTAATACAAGGCCCAGCCGAATTCACTAAAAGACTCACTAAACCCCTGAACCCATCATATGGACCCTATGGGCCCAACACTTACATTAAGTGGTCCCTGGGCCAAGCCATCTTATAAAAACCCAGGGACTGTGGGCAGGTGCAAGATTAGCCCATCAAGTACTACCCTAAATGGTCTTACACTTAACCTCTCAGCCCTTAATGATCAAGCACTGCCGGACAAGAGAGGACCTCTCCCTCGGCTGTAAGGAACAGTGCCGCACTCTCCACTCACATGGATCCCGGGAGTTAAAACCATTTGCAAACAATTCAAAACCGTACATATATATATATAAATATATTAATTTTGCAAAACAAAATTCCAATGATTGCAATCAACTGCCGGCAGTTTGGTTTCCATCAGAGAGAGTGCATTCCCAATCATTACCCTTTGTCCGACAAAGGGGCTGATCCTGTCACTATGATCACCCACTCAGATGAATTCTCAGACTGTCCCAACATACCCAGGTTTTGATCCCCATCTAAGGATCTCACTGATTGGGAATTCATCTAAGTGCGTGATCATAGTGACAGGATCAGCCCCTTTGTTGGACAAAGTGAAAGATCGGGGGATGCACTCTCTTTGATGGAAACCAAAACTTTCGGCAGTTGATTTCAACCATTGAAATTTGTTTCACAAAATATATTTATATAGAGATATACATATATATATATATACATATATATATTATGGTTTCAAAATGTTTGCAAAAGGTTTTAATTCCCGGGATCCATGTGAGTACAGAGTGCAGCACTGTACCTTGCAGCCGAGGGAGAGGTCCTCTCTTGTCGGGTAGTGTTTGATCATTATGGACTGAGAGGTTAAGTGTAAAACCATTGAGGGTAATACCTGATGGGCTAATCTTGCATCTACCCACAGTCCTTGGGTTTTTATAAGGTGGCTTTACCCAGGGACCATTTAGTGTAAATGTTGGGCCCATTAAGAGCCCATAGTGATGGACTCAGGGGTTCACTATCTCCTACAGTGAATTCGGCCACGCCTTGTAACAGAGGTTGGGCTGAACCCATGTGGATGATGTGTAGATCAATGTTGGGGTTCCAAGCCATACAAGGATATCCAACTGGGCAGCAATTTGGAGCGTAAGTGAGCAGATAGACTTAATGGGCCTAAACTCAATTCGAACTGGCTTAATGAGATTAATTAAAAAGGGGTGGTTCTGGGATTTAGATCAGCAGATAGGATAAGGGATTATCGCTATCCACTCAAAGAGTCCAGATGGAAATAAAGATTTGGATCAGGAAACTCCTAATTAGATTAGGAGGGTTGATCTTTATCTACAGATAAGATAAGGAATTATCCTTATCTCTTAAAGAGAGTCCAGATCCAAATACAAGATTTGGATTAGGAAACTCGTAACGGAACTAGGAGAACCTCTCTTTAAGGTTGGCTAGCTTGGCTCTCTTTGTTTGGCAAGGGACCCTGACATTGATCTACACATCAGCCACATGGGTTCAGCCTAGCCTCTGTTACAAGGCCTGGCTGAATTCACTACTGAATACAGTGAACCCCTGAGTCCATCACTATGGGCTCTTAATGGGCCCAACATTTACACTAAATGGTCCTTGGGTCCAGTCATCTTATGAAGGCCCAAGGACTGTGGGCAGATGCAAGATTAGCCCATCAGGTATAACCCCCAATGGTCTTACACTTAACCTCTCAGCCCTTAATGATCAAACACTGCTCGACAAGAGAGGACCTCTCCCTCGGCTGCAAGGTACAGTGTTGCGTTCTCTACTCACATGGATCCCGGGAATTAAAACATTTTGCAAACATTTTGAAACCATAATATATATAAGTATATCACTATATAAATATAATTTACAAAACTAAATTTCAAGCACATTTGAAATCCACTACTGCCAGTTTACGTTTCCATCAGAGAGAGTGCATTTTCCCGATCATTCATTTTGTTTGACAAAGGGGCTGATCCTGTCACTATGATCACCCACTCAGATGAATTCTCGGACTGTCCCAACTTACCCAGGTTTTGACCCCCTCTAAGGATCTCATTGATTGGCACATCAAAGATATCCCAATTTGACACCTAGTGCAATATCATAATCGAGTCTAGGGGTCAGGTGTAACATTTCAGTTTTGCCCATCTATCTTCAAGGTCTAGGGTAATACTGGAATTTTTGTCCAGTTTAGGGTTTCAAGAAAACCCACACTACATGTACCTCAGGTCTCACCCTGGCAGCTAAGACAAGCAACCCCAATCAACTTGGTGGTACATCAGTGTCAGCCTTGGTAGGATAAATCTTCCCAAATCTATCCAATGGCTATGAAGATTCTAATATAACACGAGTCTCATATGTGTCCAATTTAAGGGTATTACACAGAAACAGACCACAATAACATGAATCAAATATGTATATTCATTTACAATAAATGTCATAATGTACATCATGCTGATTGGAGCTAAGGGCATACACAGTCTAACAGCTCCCACTAGCACTTAGGTCTAATCGGTTACAAGTCGGAGTCCCATACTTTCCACGTGTTTCTCAAACACTTTCTGTGTTAGTGGCTTAGTTAATGGATCTTCTACATTTTCCACTGATTCTACCTTTTGAATTAGGACATCCCCTCATCCAAATATCTCCCATTGTACATGGTACTTTCTCTTATGTGCTTTGACTTCGAGTGGGCTTGTGGTTCCTTACCCTGAGCAATTGCTCCCGTGTTGTCACACAATAGTGCAATGGGTAATGTGCTGGATGTAACTACTCCTAATTCCTGAATAAACTTCTTCATTCATACGGCTTCCTTGGTAGCTTCACTTGCAGCAATGTACTCGGCCTTGGTTGTGGAATCTGCTGTGGACCCTTGTTTGCTACTTTTCCAGCTAACTACACAGGACCCCATCGTAAAAATGTATTTAGATGTAGACATTCTATCATTTGGGTCTGACTGGAAATCGGCTTCGGTATACCCAAGGATCTGTAGTGAACTACCATCGAATACTAAACAAAACTCTTTTGTCCTTCAAAGGTATTTCAGTATGTTTTTTACAATGGTCCAATGCTCTTCTCCTGTGTTAGATGCCTAAGCAATTTCTAGCCGAGTGCACAGCATGGCAGACATGATGCTCCCTACGGAAGAGGCATAGGGAACTTCCTTCATGCCCTCAATCTCCTTAGGTGTCTTGGGAGACATACCCTTGGAGAGAGTGACTCCATGCTTGAAAGGAACGTTCCCTTTCTTGGAGTTCTCCATACTGTATCGCTTGACTATCTTGTCAATGTAAGTAAACTGAGATAATCCTATTATCCTCTTCGATCTATCTCTTTAGAGTCGAAGTCCCAAGATATAAGAGGCTTCTCCAAGATCTTTCATGGAGAATTGTTGTGAAAGCCATACTTTCACTGTAGTCAACATTCCTACATCATTCCCAATGAGTAGAATGTCATCTACATACAGAATCAAGAACGTAACTTTATCTCCACTAGTCTTCCTATAAACACAGGGCTCATCCGGATTCTACTCAACGTCAAACTGTTTGACAGTAGAGCCAAACATGATGTTCCAACTCCTAGAAGCCTGCTTAACTCCATATATGGATTGCTGGAGTTTACATACCATGTGTTCCTCACCCGTAGCTATGAAACCTTGCGGTTGCTGCATATAAAAATCTTTAGTAAGATCTTCATTCAGGAACACAGTTTTGACATCCATTTTCCAAATCTCGTAATCACTGTATGCTGCTACAACTAGTAGGATCCTAATGGATTTAAGCATGGCCACAAGAAGAAAGGTTTCCTCATAATCGATTCCCTCTTTGTAAGTGTACCCTTTTGCCACAAGACGAGCCTTGTATGTCTCAACCTTACCATCGGGGCCCTTCTTCCTCTTATTGGTCCATTTGCAACTAATTGTTTTTACCCCAAGGGGTGGATCTACTAGAGTCTAGACTCCATTGCCCTCCATTGAGTCAATCTCAGCTCTCATCGATTCTACCCACTTTAAGGAATTTTTGTCCAACATAACTTTCATTTAAGTCACGGGATCCTTCTCACTAGGCGTGGCTTCCACAGAGTAACTTTCTTGGTTATAACCGTAACGAACTGGAGGTCTGGATGCCTGGGTTGATCTCCTAGGTTGGTTATTAATTGGAGCTTGTGGGACATCTCCCACTATCTTTGAGCTCTCCTCATCAAGTCCTGACGATGATTGTTTAGGATGTAATCTTCCTCCAAGAAATGCGCATTTCGACTACAGAATACCTTCTGCTCTCCTGGGTCATAGAATAAATACCCTACAGAGCCTTTTGGGTAACCTACAAATAGTCCACAACTGGTCTTAGATTCTAATTTGTCAGCACTTATTCTTTTAACATGTGTCGAACATCCCCAAATCATCAAGTGTCTCACACTTGGTTTCTTACTGGTCCAAAGCTCATAGGAAGTCTTTGGAATGGGTTTGGTTGGAACCCGGTTCAGCAAGTATATAGCAGTCTCTAATGCGTAACCCCAAAAGGATGTGGGTAATTCCAATAAAGTCTGGTTCCTCCTCTCTGACACACCATTTAACTATGGTGTATTAGGAGGAGGTAGTTGTGATACTATACCATTTTCCTTTAAGTAGTCCCTGAATTTATCAGAGAGATATTCACCTCCTTGATCTGATCGAAGGGCCTTAATGTGTCTCCCTGACTGTTTCTCAACCTCTTGCCTGAACTCTTTGAACTTTTTAAAGGATTCAGACTTGTGTCTCATTAGGTACACGTAACCATACCAAGAGTGATCATCAGTAAATGCTATGAAATAAACATGCTGGTTACGTGTCCTAACATTCATGGGACCACATACATCAGTATCTATAAGGTCAAGCGTGCCTGTTGATCTTTCAGGTTTACCGTTAAATGACCATTTTGTCATCTTACCTTGAAGGTAAGGTTCACAGGTTGGAAGATCTTCTACAATTAGAAAATCCAAAGGACCATCCTTTACCAACGTTGTGATACGATCTATGTTAATGTGGCCAAGTCGGTAATCCCACAGGCACGTGGGATTAACTGCATCACGGGTTCTTTTCTTGGGGTTATTATCTGACATAGTTTCAATTATATTTGTTTCTAGAGAATGATGGAAAACATAGAGACCATTCCCAAGTCCTCCATATGCGAGGAATTTGTTATTCCTTTTGATAGTAATCACATTACTAAAAAGAACAGAATAACCATTTACACATAGTTTTGAAACAGAAATCATATTTTTTGTCAAATTGGGTACATAAAGACAATCTTTTAATGTAATTATTCCTTCTCTAAAATAAAATTCTATAGTTCCTATGACTATAGCTGCAACACTTGCAGAAGTCCCCAAGTAAAGAATCACTTCTCCATCACTTAGTCTTCTGTTTGCCCTGAACCCTTACAATGTATTGCATGCATGAGTAGAAGCCCCATAGTCAATACACCAAGAAGCAGAAGTGACCAACATATTGGCCTCTATGACAAAGAATTCAAAATTACCTTATTTCTTGGTCTCTAGGTATTGAGGACAGTTCCTCTTCCAGTGGCCGGTATGCTTGCAGAAGTGATAGGCATCTGATGCCTTGTCCTTCTTTTACTTTTTAGGCTTGCTAGTTTTCTTTTGAGGTTTCTTCTTTGCCTTCCTCTTCTTCTTGCCCAATTTTCCACCTTCAACAAGCAGGGCTATGGGCTCATCCTTCTTTATCAGTTATTCAACCCTCTACAACATATTGCTGAGTTCCTGAAAGCTAACATTTAGCTTGTAATTCATTATGAACTGATTGAAGGAAGGAGGCAAAGAGTTTTGGATGGCATCAACTTTGGTGACATGATCTAGCCTAGATCCAAGAGCCTCCAGTTCATTGATGTAACCCATCATCTTAAGACAATGGTCATGAACTAGCTGGTTCTTGGACATTTGTGCGGTCATAAATTGCTTTAGGACCTTCTGATGAGTAGAACGATTCAGCTCTTCAAACATTATCCTTAGACTATCAAAGATATCCTTGGACACTTCAATCTGATCGAACTGTGGTTGTATCTGATTGTCTAAGGAGGCTATGATGTAGCACCAAGCAAGAGAGTTTTTCTCTTCCCATTCTTGATATTCCCTCCTACGGGCCTCAGAAGCCCTATTACCCAGACGATTCGGAGCAGGGTTCTTAGCAACTTTGTCCAATTTCTCAGATGTCAGAACCAGCATAAGGTTACGATACCATTTAGCGTAATTTGGGCACTTAAGCTTATTATCGTCCAACAGTTTGGCAAATTGTCTATTTGCCATTTCTGATAAAAGGCAAAACAAATATTAGTCCACAACCTAATTTGATTCATGTTATCTACATAGATATGGCTTTTAATCTATGTTTCATTTCCATTTATTCATCTCTGAGATTTCCCTTCTATCTCAGTGGCGGAGATTGCGAACTATGTCTCTGGAAATGTGGGAAACCAAATACAGTGCATGGAGCCAACTATTTCAGCTGCATAACCCCACCACCTTCTGTGAAGGATCACATCCACTCATCTCATGAGTTTTCCCTTTGGCTTTTGATAGACAAGAGACAAGGTTCATTGTCATTTTAGGTTAAACCTTTCTGTCCAATAAGTGCTTACCCATCATATTCATGAACACCAAGGTACTGTGAGAGAGTCTTCCATTTTTGGATAGGCCCCTCGCACATCGGTCTATGATGCCCCTATCATCTTATGAAACAATCCAACAGATCCAACAGCAAATGGATAACCCAATTTTATAGTGCATCTCCTCATTACTGAAGAACCCATCTTCATGCTAATGATGGAAGGGCTTTAAAGAGTTCATCATATTAATCTCCCTATCACATGCACTTATATTTTAGTGGAGGGAGCGAATAATTATGCCCTAATTTTATTTAAGTCAAACCAAAGTGTCTCCTACAGACTTTCTCAAAGCCAGATTTAAATGGACCTTAAACGGCTAGGGTTCCGCACGGTTCCTCTTGAGGAGGAAGCTGATGTGGGGCCCATAAAATGGGGAGATCATCCAATGATCTTATGGACACCATGGCAATGATGTGCATTCAACCATGGTGTGCGAAAGAGCCACTATCGAATTAATCAGGGGCCAATTACTTATGGCTCATGTATGTAGCACAGCACACATCCATACATCACATGCATGAAACAAATTGATCTAATCAATTAAAATATCTGTAAAACCCTTAATTAATTAGATTAAATTGGTATCAGCCCAACAGAGCCCATAATGTTATCATATAACATTACCTTGGTACATGGGTTGTACTGCAAAAAGCAGTTCGGCCCATGTAGCTAAATCAAGGCTGATTCAGTTTTATCATATTAAAACAAGGTTTTTACAAGGTGGGCTGAATTAAAACTCGAAGTGAGACATCAATCCTCTGGCATAAATCAAATTAGGGTAAAAAAAACAAACCCCATTGAACCAACAATTTGGTCCAACCAATTTGGACCAAATCTGGTACAAATCGGCCCAAGTTTTGGTGTCCAGTTCAAGATTTAATTCAAGAATAATGATCTGAAAAATAAATTAATTCAAGATAATCAAATTATGAAGAAAACATAATCAGAGGGTTGCATTGTGATTTTCTTGGACATCTTGCAAATCTGCAAAGAACAATTAATCACAGATTATAGAATCGATATCTGCAAAAAATCGCAGATCACAGAACTTCTTTCTGCGAAATCTTCTTCTCCTCTGTTGTACACTCCAACAATCTCCAAATGGAATTAAAATAGAAAAACCTAATTCTTCTATTATTACACTACATTGAATTCCTATACAATTTGTCTAAAAATAAAAAGAAAATATTATTTACAGACCAAATTGAATAGAAAAGAAATCGCAGGGTGCACCAGTCTTGGCACCAAAAAGATTTGATCTCCATCACATGTGCAGCCCAAAAATTCAAGAAACATTCATAGAACAATTCTATAAATATAACAGAATAATAAAGATTTATTTTCCAGATCATCTACCCATAATCTGGGAACCAATTCCCAGAAAAAAAAAAAAAAAAAAAAAAAAAAAAAAAAAAAGCGCTAACTATGCAAATCGGGTAGAACGCCTTTTGTCCATTTGCGTAGATTCAGATCTGCCTAATTTGGTTCAATACTTGAACCTGGCTTTGATACCACTGAAGGGATGGGAGATCCATCATATGGATGGCCAAACCCTGCAAGAAGGTTTGGCAAAATTTCAGAAATTTCTTTACCCCATCAGAGAATCCTATTCCCAATTTAGAAAACTGCATTTTCAAGGTTCGTTCTTGTAACCAAACCGGACCAAATCTGAAACCAAGATTAGGGAGGGATATACCTTATACAAAATCCACGCAAAAAGCTCCTCCCAACGTAGGTGTTCATGCCCAAAGATTGTACCAAATTCTCCCTCCACTGAGGATGACACAGCTTAGGATGAGGCAGGATCAGCAGGTAGTTCTTCACCAAGAACTTGTGATTCTTCAGCAAGAATCGAATGGGGTAGTGAGCACAGCTTCAAAATTGTTTCATCTAGCAAGAAACAATATTAACATCAAATCTTGATCAGATCCAAGAATTGGAGATCGAACAGGGTAGGGCAGCAAGAGCAGGGAGAAAAAGAACTGAAGGAAAAAATAGTCAAACTGAGTTATCTTCTCTATGTTGTGTCTTTTTCAGGTCCGCCCTGCTCTCTATTTAAAGCCTTAAAGAGGAAACCTCCTAATATGATTAGGAGTTTCCTGGTTCAAATCTTTGTTTGGAGATGGACTCTTTAAGTGATAAGGATAATCCCTTATCTTATCTACAGTTCAAGATCAGCTTATTCCTAATCAAATTAGTAGTTTCCTGATCCAAATCTTTATTTGGATCTGGACTCTTTAAGTGGAAAAGAGTTATCCTCTTATCCTTGTCTGTTGATCCAAACCCAAATCTGCCCCAATTTAATTAATCCAATTAACTAGTTCGAAATGGGCTTTTAGGCCCATTAAGCTTTTAGCCTCACTTCTTTTTTATGCTGATTAGTTGCACTCTCTTGGTATGGTATGGGACCCTAACATTGATCTACACATCAGCCACATGGGTTCAGCCTAGCCTCTGTTACAAGGCCTGGCCGAATTCACTACTGAATACAGTGAACCCCTGAGTCCATCACTATGGACTCTTAATGGGCCCAACATTTACACCAAATGGTCCTTGGGTCTAGCCACCTTATGAAGGCCCAAGGACTGTGAGTAGATGCAAGATTATCCCATCAGGTATAACCCTCAATGGTCTTACACTTAACCTCTCAGCCTTTAATGATCAAACACTGCCCGACAAGAGAGGACCTCTCCCTCGGTTGCAAGGTACAGCGTTGCACTCTCTACTCACATGGATCCCGGGAATTAAAACCTTTTGCAAACATTTTGAAACCATAATATAAATAAGTATATCTCTATATAAATATAATTTGCAAAACCAAATTTCAAACACATTTGAAATCCACTGCCCACAGTTTAACTTTCCATCATAGAGAGTGCATTTTCCCGATCATTCACATTGTCTAACAAAGGGGCTGATCCTATCACTATGATCACCCACTCGGATGAATTTTCGGACTGTCCCAACATACCCATGTTTTGATCCCCTTTAAGGATCTCACTGACTGGCATATCAAAGACAGCCCAATCCAACACCTAGTGCAGTATCATAATCGAGTCTAGGGGTCAAGTGTAACATCTAGTTTTGCCCATCTATCTCCAAGGTCAGGGCAATACTGGAATTTTGGTCCAGTTCAGGGTTTCAAGAATACCCACACTGCATGTACCTCAAGTCTCACCCTGGCAGCTGAGACAAGCCACCCCAACCAACATGGCGGCACATCAGTGTCAGCCTTGGCAGGATAAATCTCCCCAGATCTATCCAACGGCTGTGAGGATTCTAAACTTACACGAGCCTCATATGTGTCCAGTTTAAGGGTATTACATAGAAATACACCACAATAACATGAATCAAATATGTACTTTATTCATTTACAATAAATGTCATATTGTACATCATGCTGATTGGAGCTAAGGGCATACACTATCTAACACCATTGAGAAGGGAGATCATCCAATGATCTTTAGGACACCATGGCAATGATGTGCATTCAGCCATGATGTTTGTAGAGAGCCACTAATGATTAAACATGGGGCAAGTACTTATGGCACATGTACGAATCACATTCAACACATCACATCCAATTACATCCACAAATTGATCCAGTCAATTAGAATACTTGTAAAACCCTTAATTATTTTAAGTTAACACAAAATAAGCCCATTAAGGTCCATATGTTATCCAATAATATTATTTGGTTATATGGGCTAAACTGCAAAAGGCAGTTCGGCCCATATAGCAATTGGGTTGTTCTTGCTTTTACTTAACATAAATTAGGTTTTACAAGGGAGGACAGAACTGTATCATCTGATGGGCCATCAAACCCTGGCCCATAACCGAATTTTATTCACTTAAAATGTGACCCATGGGGCTGAAAACAGACCCCATCGAACCATGGGTTTGGTCCAACCAGTTTGGACCAAATTCGGTCAATTTGGCCTAGGCTTTGGTATCCAAAACATGTTATAGTTTTCAAGATTTTGATCTGAATTAATTATCAGCCAAAATTGACATTCAATCATAGCAATAAAACACACAACACAGGGCTGCAAGTGTGATGGTCTGAATCTAATCCAAATGAATTGCAAATCTGCAAGAAAAGGGTTAATCACAGATTGCATATTTCTTTTCTGCAAAATTTATTATTCTCCTCCGCGGGCTCTAGCAAGTCTTCCAATGTAATAAAATATAGAAAAACCTAATTTCTATTAATTACATCAGATCAAATCCTAAACATTTTGTCTAAAATAAAAAAATATTTACAGACCAAATTGAATAGAAAAAAAATGCAGGGAGCGCAAATCTTGGCGCCTTTAAAGAATTCGATCTCCATCACACAAACAACTCAACAATCTAAGAAATAAAGATAGAACCATTCTAAATATATTACAGAATAATAAAGATTTAAGTTCAGATCAAAATGCCCAAATCTGAGAACCGAATTCTTAGAAAACTGCTAATTTGCACAAATCAAGTAGAATAGTTTCTGCTGATTTGTGTTGTTTTAGATCTGATCTAAATTTGGTTCAAGACTTGAACCTAGCTCTGATACCACTGCAGGTAAGGGAGATCCACCATATGGATGGCCAAACTATGCAGGGTGGCTAGGTGAAATTTCAAAAATTTCTTTTCTCCCTTCTGGGAATCATATTCTTAGTTTTAGAAAAACTACATTTTTCAAGGATCGTTCTTGATCCAAACTGGACCATATCTGAAACCAAAAGAAAGTGAGAGCAATACCTGATACGGAATCCACATGTAGCTCCCAAAGTAGGTGTCCACACCCAAAGAGGGTACCAAAACCCGCTTCACTGAAGATGGCGCCGCTTGAGATGAAGCAGGTTAAGCAATGAAGTCTTTCAGCAAGAACTGCAATCCAACAGCTTGGATCGAGCAAGGGAGGTGAGCAAGAAAATAGATCTGAAATTTCTTTCAAAAATCAGAATCAGAACTGATCTCTCTCGGTTCAAGAATGGAGGTCGAATTAGGGTTAGGGCGGCAAGAGCAGAAGGAGAGGGAGAACTAAGAGTAGAGTGTAAACTTGGAGCAGTTCGCCCTCCTTTATTTATATAGCATAAAGAGCTACTCTCCAAATCTAATTAGGAGTTTCCTAATCCAAATCGTTATTTGGATTTAGACTTTGTTAGTGAATAAGACTTATTCTCTTATCCTTATCTACTGATCCAAACCCATATCCATACCCAAATTCCCCCATGTTGATTAATCCAATTAATCTTTGGGCTTTAGTCCCATTAAAGAGGTGGCTTATGTCCCTTTATTAATTGCTGACTAACTTGGCTCTCTTTGTATGCCATGGGACCCTAACATTGATCTCACAAAAGCCATTAGCCTAGTTTCTGTGACAAAGCCTGGCCGAATTCACTGCTAAACACAGTGAACCCCTGAGTCCATCAGTATGGGCTCTTAATGGGCCCAACATTTACATTAAATGGTCATTGAGTCCAGCCATCTTATGAAGGCCCAAGGACTGTGGTCTTAATTGAGAATAGCCCATCAGGTATAAAAGCCTTAACTGGTCTTACACTTAACCTCTCAACCCTTAATGATCAAACACTACTCGACAAGAGAGGACCTCTCCCTCGGCTGCAAGGTACAATGTTGCACTCTCTGCTCGGATGGATCCCAGGAATTAAAACCTTTTGCAAACCTTTTTCATAAAACATAATATTTGTATATTTTCATATAAATATATTTTGCAACACAAATCTCAAACATGGTTGAAATTGACTGTCGGCAGTTTTGGTTTCCATCAGAGAAAGTGCAATCCCCGATTATTCACTTTGTCCGACAAATGGGCTGATCCTGTCACTATGATCACCCACTCAAGTGAATTCTCAGACTACCCCAACATACCCATGTTTTGACCCCTGAAGGATCTCATAGATTGGCATATCAAAGACAGCCTAATCTGACACCCAATGTAGTACCATAGTTGAGTCTAGGGGTTATGTGTAACATTCCAGTTTTGCCCACCAATTCCCAAGGTCCAGGGCATAACTAGAAAATGGTTCGGGTTCAAGAAAACACACACTACATGTGCTTTGGGTCTAACCATGGCAGCTGAGACAAGCTACCCCAACTAACTTGGCAACACATTAGTATTAGCCTTGGCAGGATAAACCTCCCTAGGTCTACCCAATGACTATGGACATTCTAAACTAACACAAGTCTCATAAGTGTCCAGTTTAAGGGTAATTGCACAGAAACATACCTAGTATAACATGAATCAATTATGTACTTTTATTCATTTACAATAAATGTCTAATGTACATCAATCTGATTGGAGCTAAGGGCATACGCTGTCTAACACTAAGGGCATACTCTGTTTAATAGTAAGGTTGTAAACAGATTATATTCATATTGGATTTGTTTGCATCTACATCCATATTGGATTATGGAATCTCTAGATTTGTGTTTGCATACGATTGTAATGTCAAATTTTGGATGGGATTTGGATTTAATTTGCAACCATCTTATTGTGTATAAAATAACCAAAACATTAAATGGTTTTAAAAAACTAATTACTTTTGAAAGTTATAATAAATCACTGTGAATATAAAATATTATGTTTATAAATTATAAACTTTATATAATTATACATGATACCTATTATTGAGGATAATTGCCACATCATCAGAAGATGACATGCCAAAAGATATGCGATGAACTTGTGATAAGTTCATCACATATCTCTATTTGTTTTCTGATAGATCTCCACTAACTTGATAAACTCTATCAGATAGAGTTCAATTTGGATAAACTCTATCTAATAGAGCTCAGTGTAATTTGATATCCTAATTGAGTATTGTACATAAAGTCTAACTCTTGTATCTATAAATATACATGGTTCAACTGGTTCCCCATCGAACCATTCTCATTCAATACAAGTCTCTACTTATTTCTTTAACTTGGTACTAGAGCCACATTACCATGGCTTCAATAAACAGTTCAACAGAAGGAGGGATCAACAACCTAGGGTTGTTGACTTTAGCAGCTACTCCGGGTATGGCAGGATCGATGCCCAACATCACTCATTATCTACCTATCAAGTTGAACAGCGACAACTATCTCCTATGGCATCCGCAACTTCTTCCCATTCTCAGAAATCGCAAACTTATGGGAATAGTGGAAGGTAAAACTCCTGGACATCCTAAAGAAATTGATGATCCAGAGGATTTGACAAAGAAAATTATCAATCCAGCGTTTGATCATTGGTACCAACTGGATCAGTTGGTACTTAACTAGATCGTTTCATCTCTCATTGAAGGTATACTCACTCAAGTTGTTTGTATGTCTTCGTCAGCTGAAGTGTGGGGTGCATTGGAAGAGTCATTTGCTTCACACTCCTGATCTAGAAATTTGCAGTTAAAGAGACAACTCCAAAGTCTCAAGAAAGGTACCCTTTCCATTTCCGAATATATACAGAAAGCCAAAGGTATTGCCGACAACCTTTTTGTTGTTTCTGAACTTGTCTCCAGACAAGATCTTGTTATGTGTATTTTGAGTGGACTCGGATCTGAATATGAATCCATTATTACTACTATTGCTAATCGAGTTGACTTTGATAAACTAAGAATTGCTAATCGATCTGAATATGAATCCATGATTAAGGTATTACTTAATCATGAGTCTTGGCTCCGAGAAATTCACTATCTTAACACAGATGATAGTGCTTTTGCCAATCTTGCTTCGACCAACAAAAATCATTCCCAGCAATCCCAGCAATCGCACAATAACTCACAGCACATAAGCGACAGAGGCGGACATGGCAATCACACTAATGGTTTAGGACATGGTAGAGGTTGAAGCAGCACCACTGTTTGCCAGCTGTGCAACATTCCTGGCCATGGTGTTTGGAAATGTTGGCATCATTTTGATATTTCCTATCTTGGTGGTGATCGATAGCCTACTCCAAATCCTACTCCTGATCTAGTTGCTTTTCACACTAGTACCTTGTCTCAATTTGACCTAGCTTGGTATCCAGATTACAGAGCAACACATCACATTACGTCCGATCTGCATAATCTTCAGATTCAATCAAACTATGGTGGGTCTAATCAGGTGAAAATCAGTAATGGCACAGGTTTGGAGATAAAAAATTATTCGTTCTTCTGTTATTTCTCATAATGACCATAAATTTTATCTTGAAGATATTTATCATGTTCCTTCCATTACAAAGAATTTGCTTTCTATTAGCAAATTTATCAAAGATAACAATGTTGTCTTTGAATTTCATCCTTCTCATTTTCTTTTGAAGGACCATATGGGGAGAGTTCTACTCCATGGACCCAATAAAGGTGGACTCTATCAATTTCCTGCTTGAGCTTCTATCACTTCTGCTCTGTCATCAGGTAGTACTTCATTTATTGGTGAGAAAGCATTAGTTCGAATCTGGCATCATCGTCTTGGACATGCTTCCATCAAAGTGGTTCGGTGTGTGCTATCTCAATTTGGTCTTCCCTATAGTGGTTCATTTAGTTTACCAGTTAGCCATGCATGTCAACTAGGAAAGAGTTATCGTCTTCCCCTCTCTGTTTCATCTACATCTTATAGTCGTCCATTTGAATTGCTGTATTCAGTTATATGGGGACTAGACCTAGTTGAGTCCAATAATGGGTTTAGATATTATGTGTTATTTGTGGATGCTTTCTCTAAATTTTCTTGGATTTTTCATATGCATCGAAAGTCTGATGTATTTGATATTTTAATAAGTTTAAAAGGCATGTTGAGAATTTATTTGATGTAAAAATTAAATTTGATCAATCTAAATGGGGAGGAGAATACTAGAGGCTCTCATAGTATCTTGACTCAAAAGGCATTGAACACCAGCTCGCTTGCCCTCACACTCATGAGCAGAATGGAACCATTGAACAGAAGCATCGCCATGCGATAGAGTCCAACCTTACCTTGCTGGTGTTTGCCTCTCTCCCCTAGAACTTTTGGTCTGATGTGGCTGAAATTATTGTTTTCATGATGGGTCTTACCCTGGTGGCCGAGACAGGCCATCCCAACACTTGGCGGCACACCAGTATCAGCCTTGGTAGGATAAATCTCCCCAGACTTATCCAATGGCTGTGAACATTTAAAACTAACACGTGTCTCAATAAGTGTCTAGTTTTAGGGTCTTACAAAGAACTATACCAAACAACATGAATCAAACTTGCACTTTATTTATTTACACTAAATATCAAAAGTACATCAAATCGGATTGAAGCTAAGGGCATACAAAACTGTCTAACAAGGACAGTTCCTCTTCCAGTGGTCGGCCTGTTTGCAGAGGTGACAGGCATCGGATGCCTTGTTTTTCTTCTACTTCTTAGATTTGCTAGCTTTCTTCTGGGGCTTCTTTGCCTTCCTCATTATCTTGCCCAATTTGCTAGCTTCAATAAGCATAGCCACAGGCTCATCCTTTTTGATCAAATCCTCAGCCCTCTGCAACATCTTGATGAGTTCCTGGATGCTGACATTCAGCTTGTTCATATTGTAGTTCATTATGAATGGATTAAAGGAAGGAGGCAGAGAATTAAGGATGGTATTCACTTGCATGGCAAGATCTAGCCCGGATCCAAGAGCTTCGAGTTCGTTGATGTAGCCCATCATCCGAAGACAATGGTCATGAACTTTCTGCCGCTTGGACATCTGCGCGGTCATGAACAACTTCAAGACCTTTTGCCAAGTAAAACGATTCTGCTCTTTGTACATCGTCTTTAAACTATCAAATATGTCCTTGGCTAGTTCGATCTGATCGAACTGCCTCTGTATTGGATTGTCTGGGGAGGCAATAACATAGCAGCGGGGTAGGGAGTTTTTATCCTCCCAATCTTGGAATTCCCTCCTTCGGGCCTCAGAAGCCCTGTCACTCGGATGCTCTGAAGCAGGATTTTTAACTACCTTATCCAACTTCTCGGAAGTTAAGACCAGCATAAGGTTTCTATACCAGTCGGCATAGTTTGGGCCCTTAAGCTTGTTATCGTCAAGCAGCTTAGCAAATTGTCTGTTTGCCATTTTCTGATAAAACAGCAAAACATTAGTCCACAACCTTAGTTTGATTCAAGTTACCTACATAGATATGGCTTTTATTCTATGTTCCATTTCCAATTGTTCATCTCTGAGATTTCCCTCCTATCTCGGTGACGGAGACGGCAAAGATGTCTCTAGAAATGTGGGAAATTACATAGGGTGCATGGAGCCAACTGTTTCAACTGTATAACCCCACCACCTTTCTTGACGGATCATATCCATTCATCATATGAGTTTCCCTTTGGCCTCTGTCATACAAGGTTCAGAGCCATTTTTCAGGTAAACTTTTCTGTCCAGTGAGTGCTAACCCATCATATTCAGGTTACGCCAAGGTACCGTGAGAGAGTTCCCATTTTCTCGTGAAGCCCCTCCCACATCGGTCTATGACACCCCTATCATCTTATGAAACACTCTGATAGACCCAACAGCAAATGGATAGCCCAATTTTATGGTGCATTTCCTCATTACTGAAGGACCCATTATCATGCTAATGATGGAAGGCCTTTAGAGAGTCCATCATATGGATCTCCCTATCACATGCACTCATATTTGCTGGAGGGAACAAAAAATTACGCCCTAGTTAATTTAGGTCAAACCAGAGTGGCTCCCACTGACTTTCATAAAGTCAGATTTATGGTGGCCCAATTCTGCTAGGGTTTCCGTACGCGTCCCTTTTTAGGGTTATGGGGCCCACCATGAAAGGAAGGAGTCATCCAATGACCGTATAGGACACCATGGCAATGATGTGCATTCAGCCATGGTGTGCGCAAGAGCCACTAACATCACGGGCCAAGTATTTATGGCTCATGGTCGCAGCACATCAAACATCCACACATCACATGGAATGGAAGAATTAATCCAATCAATTAACTACTGTAAAGCCCATTAATTAGCCCATTTAATGTCCATAATATTAACCATTAATATCAACTAGGTATATGGACTGAATCGCAGTTAGCAGTTCGGCCCATATAGCTTTTATGTAAAACTGGGCTTTTGCAGTTTTAACCCCTTAAAACTGGGCTTTATAGGTTGGGCCAAATTGGTTCTTCCAATTATTAATTGATTTTAGACTAGGAAGTAGGAAATAACAGGACTGAATACAGCCCCTTTCGAACTCTAGATTTTGTCCAAACAGTTTCGGTCCAATCTGGTCGTCCTAAAACAATTTTTAATTCAAGAAACAATTCAATGAAAGATCTGAAATTAAAATTCCAAATTTTTGACAATCAAAAACAGATCTGGATTGTTCATACAACCTGCAAAACAGAGGTCAGTAATTAGGGTTATAGTTTCCCAAACTGCAAAAACACAGATAGCGAACTCTTCATCTGCAAATCTCCAGCGCCGTCGTCTTCTCAATCAAGAAAATAAAAAAAAAAAAACAGAAATCCTATTTCTATTAAATAATTACATTCTTGATTGAATCCTATACATTCAGTCTAGAAAAAAAAAATTATTTTACAGACCATAATGAATAGAAACTACAAATAACAGGTGCGTAGACATTCTACGCCAAATCTGATCTTCGAACTCCATGTACGAACAGTCCATTAAATCATAAATAAAATAAGAACAGTTCTAAATTAAATTTTAGATTTAACAAAAATTAATTTCAGTTCAATCGCCCATACAAGAAACAATTTCTTGAAATAAAACTACAATCTGCGCAATACCCGAATAGAACAGCTGCTACCGAATTGCACAGGTTCAGATCTGATTTCTTGGTTCAACATTCGAACGTATGGCTCTGATACCACTGAAGTTCAACCGCCCAAACAAGAAACAATTTCTTGAAATAAAACTACAATCTGCGCAATACCCAGATAGAACAGCTGCTACCGAATTGCGCAGGTTCAGATCTGATTTCTTGGTTCAACATTCGAACCTATGGCTCTGATACCACTGAAAGGAGGGAGAAATCCATCGTATGGATGCCAAGAAAGCAGTGGAATAGGTGGGTGAATTTTAAAATTTTTTCTCCCTTCTATCAACTGGGAATCGCATTCCCTTATTTTAGAATCAAATATTCAAGGATCTACTCGAACCAAACCAGACCAGATCTGAACCAAAGATCAGGGGAAAGGTTATACCTGATACGGAGAATCAAAATCTCCCAACATCGGTGTTCATGCCCAAAGAAAGATCCAAGATCTACTCCCGCTGAAGATGACACAGCGATGGTGGGGCAGAACCAACAGTGTACGTCCTACGTACCGAACCAAATCAGTCTTTCAGCAAAGACTGATCTCAAGAACCAGTTTCTTGATCTTCCCTTCAGAGGAGTTTGAACCAAGCAGTAAGGTAGCGGTGGTTGGAGGAGTTCCTAAGGCTGAAAGTGGCGTGAATGCAGATTTCAGCTTAGAGAAGCAGAGATCCTATCTCAGATTGCAGAAGATGTTACTGCAAAAACCCTAGGTCGAATTCTTGTAATTCTAGATTAGGGTTTCCTCCTTTCTTAGTAATTAAGAAAACTCCTAATCCTATTAGGAGTTATCCCAATCCAAATCTGTATTTGGATAAGGGATAATCTTAATCCTATATACAGATTAGGTAGCCCACTCCTGATCTTATCAGGAGGTTACCAGATTCAAATCACATTTGAATTTGTTCTCCAAGATTGAATAGGGTTAGAACCCTAATCCTTTAGCTAACCCTAATCCCAGATACGACCCCTTAAGTGGGTGATCATATCAGCCCAGGCCGAAATGGGCTTTAGAACCAATAAGTAATCAGTGCTCAATAAGATTCCAAATTGCTGCCCAGTTGGGCTTCTTTGTATGGCGTAGGACCCAAGCATTGATCTACACATCAGCCACATGGGTTCAGCCCAGCCTTTGTTACAAGGCCTAGCCGAATTCACTGAAAACCCCAGTGAACCCCTTGAGCCCATCACATGAACTCTATGGGCCCAACACTTACACTAAGTGGTCCCTGGGCCAAGCCATCTTATAAAAACCTAGGGACTGTGGGCAGATGCAAGATTAGCCCATCAGTTGCAACCCTAAATGGCCTTACACTTAACCTCTCAGCCCATAATGATCAAACACTGCCCGACAAGGGAGGAGCTCTCCCTCGGCTGCAAGGAACAATGTTGCACTCTCTGTTCACATGGATCTCGGGAATTAAAACCATTTGCAAACATTTTGAAACCGTATAAGTATATATATATATATATATCATATATATAAATTTTGCAAAACAAAATTACAACGATTGAAATCAACTGCCGGCAGTTTGGTTTCCATCAGAGAGAGTGCATCCCCGATCATTACCTTCGTTCGACAAAGGGGTTGATCCTGTCACTATGATCACCCACTCGGATGAATTCTCAGACTGTCTCAACATACCCAGGTTTTGACCCCCGCGAAGGATCTCACTGATTGGCATATCAAAGACAGCCCAATCCGACACCTAGTGCAGTATCATAATCGAGCCTAGGGGTCAGGTGTAACTTTCCAGTTTTGCCCATCAATCTCCAAGGTCCAGGGCAATAATGGAAATCTGGTCTGGTTCAAGGATTCAAGTAATCCTACACTGCATCTGCCTTGGGTCTCACCCTGGTGGCTGAGACAAGCCACCCCAACACTTGGTAGCACACCAGTGTCAGCCTTGGCAGGATAAATCTCCCCAGACTTATCCAATGGTTGTGAGGTTCTAAACTAACACGAGTCTCATTAAGTGCCCAGTTTAAGGGTCTTACACATAAATATATCACACAACATGAATCAAACATGTACTTTATTTATTTACACTAAATGTCAAAAGTACATCAAAACTTATTGGAGCTAAGGGCATACAAAACTGTCTAACACCATCATATGGATGGCCGAACCCCGCAGGTAGGTTGGGCGAAATTTCAAAAATTTTTCTCTCTCCCATTTGGGAATCACATTCCCTATTTCAGAAAATTGCATTTTCAAGTATCAATCTTGAACCCTAAACCAGACCAGATCTAAAACCAAAAGGTAGGAGAGGGATATACCTGATACAGAGTAGTAGTAACTCCCAATGAAGGTGTTCACGCCCAAGGAGATCACCAAAGATTGCTCTCACTGAAGATGACACAGCGTAGGGTGGAGCAGAATTAGCAGGGTGGTTCTTCAGCAAGAACCTGATTCTTCACCAAGAATCTGATAGAGGGCGAGTGAGCATAATTTCGTATCAGTTTTTCTCCAAACACTGATATCAAGAACCTTTTCTGATCACTCCTGCAGGTGGAGATCGAATTGGCTATGGCGGCAGCAACAGGAGAAGGCAAGAGTAGAAGATGGCGTCAGTCCAACTACAGTTGTCTTCTCTCTTGTATCAGTAATCTGATTGGGTGAATTGGGGTTCACCCTCCTCCTCTATTTATAGCCTAAAAGAGAGGTTCTCCTAATCCCATTAGGAGTTTCCTAATCCAAATCTTGTATTTGGATCTGGACTCTCTTTAAGAGATAAGGATAATCCCTTATCATATCTGCAGATAAAGATCAGCCCTCCTAATCTAATTAGGAGTTTCTGATCCAAATCTCTATTTGGATATAGACTCTCTGAGTGGATTGGGACAATCCCTTATCCTATCTGCTGATCTAAATCCCAGAACCGCCCCTCTTTAATTAATCATATTAAACCAGTTCGAATTGGGCTTTAGGCCCATTAAGTCCATGTGCTCACTTATCCTCCAAACTGTTGCCCAATTGGGTATCCTTGTATGGCGTGGGACCCAAACATTGATCTATACATCAGCCAAATGGGTTCAGCCCAGCCTCTATTACAAGGCCTGGCCGAATTCACTTTAAGAGACAGTGAACCCTTGAGTCCATCACCATGGGATCTTAATGGGCCCAACATTTACACTAAATGGTCATTGGGTCAAGCCACCTTATAAAAACCCAAGGACTATGGGAAGATGAAAGATTAGCCCATCAGGTATTACCCCTCAATGGTCTTACACTTAACCATTCAACCCATAATGATCAAACACTACACTCTCTACTCACATGGATCCTGGG
Organism: Nelumbo nucifera; assembly: GCF_055504915.1. Classification (NCBI taxonomy): domain Eukaryota; kingdom Viridiplantae; phylum Streptophyta; class Magnoliopsida; order Proteales; family Nelumbonaceae; genus Nelumbo; species Nelumbo nucifera. Next base: position 37,057,748 of record NC_142656.1, on the reverse strand, counting down.
AATTAAAACCTTTTGCAAACATTAAGGGATGAGAGATCCATCATATGGATGGCCGAACCATGTAGGTAGGTTGGGCAAAATTTAAAAAATTTCTCTCTCCCATCTGGAAATCACATTCCCTGTTTTAGAAAAACTGCATTTTTCAAGGATCAATCTTGAACCAAGAACCGAACCTGATCTGAAACAAAACAGTAGGAGAAAGGTTACCTGATATGAAGAAATAATATCTTCCAATGGAGGTGTTCACACCCATGGAAGGAGATGGCGCAGTCTTCTCTCTGCATGATCTAAGATCTAATATCTCTGGTGGAGTTGGATGTAGAATGGTCGCCCCCTCCTCTTTTATAGCCTTAAAGAGATTAGCTCCTAATCCCATTAGGAGTGTCCTGATTCAAATCCTTATTTGAATCGGGACTCACTTTAAGAGACAAGGATAAACCCTTATCATATCTGCAGATTAGATCAGCCCTCCTAATCTTATTAGGAGTTTTCAGATCCAAATCTATATTTGGATCTAGACTCTCTGAGTGGATAGGGATAAGGCCCTATCCTATCTGCTGATCCCAATCCCAGATCCTCCCCTCTTTAAATAATCTAATTATACCAGTTCGAATTGAGCTTTAGGCCCATTAAGTCTATATGCTCACTAACCTTCCAAATTGCTGCCCAGTTGGGCTTCCTTGTATGGTGTGGGACCCAAACATTGATCTACACATTAGCCACATGGGTTCAGCTCAGCCTCTGTTACAAGGCCTGGCCGAATTCACTGAAAAGACAATGAACCCCCTGAAGCCCATCACGTGGACTCCTAATGGGCCCAACATTTACACAAAGTGGTCACTGGGCCAAGCCACCTTATAAAAACCCAGGGACTGTGGGCAGATGCAAGATTAGCCCATCAGGTATAACCCCCAATGGTCTTACACATGACTTCTCAGCCCATAATGATCAAGCACTGCCCGACAAGAGAGGACCTCTCCCTCGGCTGCAAGGAACAGTGCTGCACTCTCTACTCACATGGATCCCGGGAATTAAAACCTTTTGCAAACAATTCGAAACCATCAGAGAGAGTGCATCCCCAATCATTACCTTTGTCTGACAAAGGGGTTGATCCTGTCACTATGACCACCCACTCAAATGAATTCTCGGACTGTCCCAACATACCAAGGTTTTGACCCCCTCTAAGGATCTCACTGATTGGCACATCAAAGACAGCCCAATCTAACACCTAGTGCAGTATCATAATCGAGTCTAGGGGTCAGGTGTAACATTCCAGTTTCACTCACTAATCCCCAAGGTCCAGGGCAATACTGGAATTCTGGTCTGGTTTAGGGTTTCAAGAAAACATACACTGCATGCACCTCGGGTCTCACCCTGGTAGCTGAGATAGGCTACCACAACCAATTTGGCTACCACAACCAATTTGGCGGCACATCAGTGTCAGCCTTAATAGGATAAATCTCCCCAGACTTATCCAACGGTTGTGAACATTCTAAACTAACACAATTCTCATATGTGTCCAGTTTAAGGGTATTACATAGAAACACACTATAATAACATGAATCAAATATATACTTTATTCATTTACAATAAATGTCATAATGTACATCAATCTGATTGGAGCTCAGGGCATACACTGTCTAACGGCTCCCACTTGCACATAGGTCCAATCTGGTATAAGCCAGAGTCCCATGCTTTCCACGTGTTTCTCAAACACTTTCTGTGCTAGTGGCTTAGTCAATGGGTCTGCCACATTCTCCGCTGATGCTACCTTTTAACATCAATCTCCCATAGATCCAGTGTTGTCACACAATAGTGGAATGGGTGATGTGCGGAATTCCAAATTCCAGAATGAACACCTTCATTCATAAGTCAGCCTCACGACAATGTGTTCAGCTTGGGTTGTGGACTATTATTCTTACTACTTAGGACCCCTGTTTGCTTACTTTCAGCAAACAACACACGATCCTATCATGAAGATATACCCAGATGTAGACTTTCTATCATCTGGATCTGACTGATAGTCGGCATCGGTATACCCCTGGATCTATAGTGAGCTACCATTGAATACCAAACAAAACTCTTTTGTCCTTCGAAGGTACTTAAGTATGTTTTTCACAACAGTTCAGTGCTCCTGTCCTAGGTTGGCCTGGAATCTGCTTACCACACTCACTGCCTAAGCAATGTCAGGACGAGTGCATAGCATGGCATGCATGATGCTTCCTACAGTTGAGGCATAGGGAACGTCCTTCATTCCCTCAATCTCCTCAGAAGTCTTGGGAGACATCTTCATGGAGACAGTGACTCCGTGTCTAAAAGGAACATTTCCCTTCTTGGAGTTCTCCATGCTGTATCTTTTGACTATTTTGTCAATGTAAGTAGATTGGGATAATCCTATTATCCACTTCAACCTATCTCTACAGAGTCGAAGACCCAGTATATAGGAGGCTTCTTCAAGATCTTTCATGGAGAATTGTTGTGAAAGCCATACTTTCATCATAGTCAACATTTCTACATCATTCTCGATGAGTAGAATGTCGTCTACATACAGAACCAAGAACGTAAACTTATCTCCACTGGATTTTCTGTAAACATAGGGTTTATCCAGATTCTCCTCAAAGTCAAACTTTTTGATAGTAGAGTCAAATTGGATGTTCCAACTCCTAGAAGCTTGCTTAAGTCCATATATGGATCTATTTAATTTACATACCATGTGTTCCTGACCCGTAGCTATGAAACCTTGCGGTTCCTGCATATATATCTTCATTAAGATCTCCATCCAGGAACGCAGTTTTGACATCCATTTGCCAAATCTCGTAGTCATGGTATGCTGCTACAGCTAGCTTGATCCTAATGGATTAAAGCATGGCTACCGGCGAAAAGGTTTCTTCATAATCGATGCCCTCTTTCTGAGTATACCCTTTCGCCACCAAACGAGCTTTGTAGGTCACTACCTTGCCATCAGGGCCCTTCTTCCTCTTATAGATCCATTTGCAACCAAATGCTTTTACCCCTGAGGGTGGATCTACTAGAGTCTAGACTCCATTGGTCTCCATTGAGTCCATCTCAGCTTTCATGGTATCTGCCCACTTCAAGGAATCTATGTCCAACATAGCTTCCGTATAAGTCACGGGATCCTCCTCACTTGTCGTAACTTCCACGAGGTAACTATCCTAGTCATAGCCGAGATGAACTAAAGGCCTGGATCCCTAGGTAGATCTTCTAGGTTGGTCACTACCTGGAACTTGTGGGACACCTCCCACTGACCCTGAGCTCTCTTCATCAAGAACAACTTCCTGACGGTGAGTGTTATAGTCTTCCTCCAAGAAATGGGCATTTCGGCTACAAAACACCTTCTGTTCACCTGGGTCATAAAATAGGTAAACCACAGAGCCCTTGGAGTAGCCTACAAATATGCAACGACTGGTCTTGGATTCCAATTTGTCCGCACTTGTTCTTTTAATGTGTACTCGGCAACCCCAAATCCTCAACTGTCTGACACTTGGTTTCTTTCTGGTCCACAGTTCATATGGAGTATTCGAAACCGATTTGGTTGGAACCCGATTCAGCACGTATATCACAGTCTCTAATGTGAAACCCCAAAAGGATGTGGGCAACTCTGTGTGCACGAGAAGTGACCGGACCATATCCAATAAGGTCCTATTCCTCCTCTCTGAAACACTATTTAGCTGTGGTGTAGTAGGAGGAGCCAACTGTGATACTATCCCGTTGACCTTCAAGTAGTCCCTGAATTTGTTAGATAGATACTCGCCACCTCGATCCGATCGAAAGGTCTTAATTTCTCTCCCAAACTGTTTCTCGACCTCTTGTCTGAACTCTTTGAACTTTTCAAATGATTCAGACTTGTGTCTCATTAGGTACACGTAACCATACCGAGAATAATCATCGGTGAATGTAATAAAATACATGTGCTGGTTACGAGTCCTAACACTTAGGAGACCACATACATCAGAATGTATAAGGTCAAGCGTGCCTGTACATCTTTTAGGCTTACCATTAAATGGCCGTTTCGTCATCTTACCCTGAAGGTAAGGCCCACAAGTGGAAAGATCTCCTATAGTTAGAAAATCCAAAGGACCATCCTTTACCAACCTTGTGATATGATCTATATTAATATGGCCAAGTCAGTAATGCCATAGGCACGTGGAATTAACTGTATCACGGATTCTTTTCTTGGGGATATCAACTGACGTAGTTTCAGTTATGTTAGTTTCTAGAGAAGGATGCAGAACATAAAGACCATTCTTAAGTTCTCCATATGCGAAGAATTTGTTGTTTCTCTTAATAGTAATCGTATTACTAAAGAAAATAGAATATCCATCTGCACACAGTTTTGAAACAAAAATCAAATTTCTTCTCAAATTTTGTACATAAAGATAATGTTTCAGTACAATTGATCCTTCTCTAAAAAATAATTCTATGGTTCCTATGGTTGCAACTGCAACACTTGCAGAAGTCCCCAAGTAAAGAGTTACTTCTCCATCACTCAGTCTTCTACTTATCCTAAACCCATGTAGTGAGTTACACGCATGAGTCGATGCCTCAGAGTCAATACACCAGGAAGCAAAAGTTACCAACAAATTGGTTTCTATGACACAGGATTCGAAATTACCTTTCTTGGATTCCAGGTACTGAGGACAATTCCTCTTCCAGTGGCCAGTCTGTTTGCAGAAGTGACAAACATCCGATGCTCTGTCCTTCTTATGCTTCTTGGACTTGGTGGCTTTTTTCTAGGGCTTCTTCTTTGCCTTCGTCTTTCTCTTGCCTATCTTGCCAGCTTCAACAAGCATGGCTAGAGGCTCATCCTTCTTAATCAGTTCTTCGGCCCTCTACTACAACATATTGCTGAGTTCCTGAACATGGACATTCAGATTATTCATGCTGTAATTCCTGATGAACGGATTGAAGGAAGGAGGCAAAGAATTTATGATGGCATTTATCTGGGTTACATGGTCCAGCCCGGATCTAAGAGCCTCAAGCTCAGTGATATATCCCATCATCCGAAGACAATGGTCATGAACTTGCTGGCCCTTGGTCATCTGCGTGGTCATAAACTGCTTCAAGACCTTCTACCGAGTAGAACGATTCTGCTCTTCATACATTGTCTTTGAACTATCCAATATGTCCTTGGCTAGTTCGATCTAATCGAACTGCCTCTGTATCGGATTGTCTAGGGAGGCAATGATGTAACACTGGGCCAGAGAGTTTTTCTCCTCCCATTCTTGATAGTCCCTCCTACGGGCCTCAAAAGCCCTATCACCCGGACGCTCCAGGGCAGGGTTTTTAGCCACCTTGTCCAACTTCTCAGAAGATAGGACCAGCATAAGGTTATGGTACCAGTCAGCATAGTTTGGGCCCTTAAGCTTATTGTCGTCCAAAAGCTTCGCAAATTGTCCATTTGCCATTTCTGATAAAAAGCAAACATTAGTCCACAACCTAATTTGATTCATGTTATCTACATAGATATGGCTTTTAATCTATGTTCAATTTCCATTTTTTCATCTCTGAGATTTCCCTCCTATCTCAATGACGGAGATTGCGAATTCTCTAGAAATGTGGGAAATCACATAGGGTGCATGGAGTCAACTGTTTCAGTTGCATAACCCCACCGCCTTTCTGTGAAGGATTATATCCACTCATCATATAAGTTTTCCCTTTGGCCTCTATCAGACAAGGTTCATTGCCATTTTAGGTTAAACATTTCTATCCAGTGAGTGCTCACCCATCATATTCGTGAACGCCAAGGTACCGTGAGAGAGTCTTCCATTTTCTGATAATCCCCTCCCACATCGGTCTATGACGCCCCTATCATCTTATGAAACACTCCGATAGATCCAACAGCAAATGGATAGCCCAATTTTATGGTGCGTTTCCTCATTACTGAAGGATCCATCTTCATGCTAATGATGGAAGGCCTTTAGAGAGTTCATCATATGAATCTCCCTATCACATGCACTCATATTCTAGGAGGGAACAAAAGTTACGCCCTAGTTTAATTTAGGTCAAACCAAAGTGGTTCCCACTAACTTTCATAAAGTCAGATTTCTAGTGGGCCCTAAATGGCTAGGGTTCCGCACGTATCCTTTTCAAGGGTGTGGGGCCCACCACTAAGGGAGGTCATCCAATGACCCAAAGGGACACCATGGCAATGATGTGCATTCAACCATGGTGTGCGCAAGAGCCACTATCGTATCTACATGGGCCAAGTGCTTATGGCCCATGAACGTTGCACATCACACATCCATACATCACATGCAAGGATAGAATTGATCCAATCAATTAATATTTGTAAAGCCCAAATTTAATCCATAATGTTACTAATTAATATTATCTAGGTATATGGGCTGAATAGCAGTTAGTAGTTCGGCCCATATAGCTTTCTTGCAGTTAGTGGGCTTTAGTAGTTTTAACTCTTTAAAACTGGGCCTTACAGGTGTGGGCCAAATTAAATCTCATAATTAAATATCAATCCCTTGTCCCAAAAGTGGGAAATTAGGGCTGACATCAGCCTTCATTGAACCACAGATTTGGTCCAACCAGTTTGGACCAATCTGGTTCGAATGGGTCTAGGGTTTGATTTTTAATTCAAGATTTAATTCAAGAAATGATCTGAAATTAAATTTACTAATTAAAGAAAAACAAGAATCAGTCGCAGGGCTGTTCGCACATCTCCAATCTGCAAAACAAATGTCAAAACACAGTTTGCAGTTTCATAAACTGCAAATCGCAGATAGCGATTTTCATATCTGTGAAATCTCCTCCTTTGCGCTACCAAGTTCGATCATCAAATAAAATAAATAGAAAACCCTAGTTTTTCTATTAATATTACATCAGATCGAATTCTTATAGATTCAGTCTAGAAATTAAAAAAAAAATAATTACAGACCAAAATAATAGAACTGCAAAATCACAGATTTCCTCTGCCATTAAAGGTTTCGATCTCCTTTGTACGAACAACCCATAAATCAAAAAAATCATAAAGAACAATTCTAAATGTAATTAAGATTTATAAAGAATTAATTTCAGATCATTCACCCTTGATCTGGGAAACAATTTCCTAGAAAAACCACAATCTGCGCAAATCGGGTAGAACACCTTCTGCCCATTTGCGCAGGTTCAGATCTGATTTATTTCGGTTCAAGATTTGAACCTGGCTATGATACCACTGAAGGGAAGAGAGATCCATCATATGGATGGCCGAACCCTGTAGGTAGGTTGGGCGAAATTTCAAAAATTTCTCTCTCTCCCATCTGGGAATCACATTCCCTGTTTTAGAAAAACTGCATTTTTCAATGATCAATCTTAAACCAAGAACCGAACCAGATCTGAAACAAAACAATAGGAGAGGGAGATACCTGATACAAAGAAATAATATCTTCCAATGGAGGTGTTCACGCCCAAGGAAGGATCCAAAGACTACTCCCACTAAAGATGACACAGTGCAGGATGAAGCAGAATTAGCAGTGTTCTTCCAAAGAACCAAATCCTTCACCAAGAATTCACTGGAGGGTAGGTGAGCATGACTCCCAATCAGTTTTTCTCCAAAAACTGATATCAAGAGTGCTTCTTGATTGCTCCTTCAACAATGGAGATTGAACTGGCTATGGCGGCAACTGGAGGAGAACGTAGGGAGGAAATGGCGCAGTTACACTGTTGCGGTCTTTTCTCTGCGTGATCTGAGATCTGATATCTCTGGTGGAGTTGGATGTAGAATGGTCCGCCCCCTCCTCCTTTTATAGCCTTAAAGAGATTAGCTCCTAATCCCATTAGGAATTTCCTAATTCAAATCCTTATTTGAATATGGACTCTCTTTAAGAGAAAAGGATATACCCTTATCTTATCTACAGATTAGATAAACCCTCCTAATCTTATTAGGAGTATCCAGATCCAAATCTATATTTGGATCTGGACTCTCTGAGTGGGTAGGGATAAGACTCTATCCTATCTATTGATCAAAATCCTAGATCCACCCCTCTTTAAATAATCTAATTATACCAGTTCGAATTGGGCTTTAGGCCCATTAAGTCTATATGCTCACTAACCTTCCAAATTGCTACCCAGTTGGGCTTCCTTGTATGGCGTGGTACCCAAACATTGATCTACACATCAGCCACATGGGTTCGGCCCAACCTCTGTTACAAGGCCTAGCAGAATTCATTGAAAAGACAGTGAACCCTCTGAAGCCCATCACATGGGCTCCTAATGGGCCCAACACTTACATTAAGTGGTCCCTGGGCCAAGCCACCTTATAAAAACCCAGGGACTGTGGGTAGATGCAAGATTAGCCCATCAGGTATAACACCCAATTGTCTTACACTTAACCTCTTAGCCCATAATGATCAAGCACTGCCCGACAAGAGAGGACCTCTCCCTCGGCTGCAAAGAATAGTGTTGCACTCTCTACTCACATGGATCCCGGGAATTAAAACCTTTTGCAAACATTTTGAAACCATAATGTGTATATCTTTATATAAATATATTTTGCAAAACAAATTTCAATGATTGAAATCAACTGCTGGCAGTTTTGGTTTCCATCAAAGAGAGTGCATCCCTGATCATTACCTTTGTCCGACAAAGTGGCTGATCCTATCACTATGATCACCCATTGAAATGATTTCTCGGACTGTCCCAACATACCCAGGTTTAGACCCCCTCTAAGGATCTCACTGATTGTTACATCAAAGACAACCCAATCCGACACCTAGTCAGTATCATAATCGAGTCTAGGAGTCAGGTGTAACCTTCCAGTTTCGCCCACTAATCACCAAGGTCCAGGCAATACTGGAATTCTATTCCGGTTTAGGGTTTCAAGAAAACTTACACTGCATGCACCTCCGGTCTCACCCTGGTAGCTGAGACAGGCTACCCCAACCAACTTGGCAGCACATCAGTTTCAGCCTTAGCCGGATAAATCTCCCCAGACTTATCCAATGGCTGTGAACATTCTAAACTAACACAAGTCTCATATGTGTCCAGTTTAAGGGTATTACACAGAAACACACCATAATATCATGAATCAAATATGTACTTTATTCATTTACAATAAATGTCATAATGTACATTAATCTGATTGGAAGAAAGGGCATACACTATCTAACAAACATTTTGAAACCACAATATATATATATATGTATATAAATATATTTTGCAAAACAAATTTCAATGGTTGAAATCGGTTGCCAACAACTTTGGTTTCTATTAAAGAGAGTGCATCCCCGATCATTCACTTTGTTCGACAAAGGGGCTGATCCTGTCACTATGATCACCCACTCAGATGAATTCTCGGACTATCCCAACATCACCCCTCTAAGGATCTCACTGATTGGCATATAAAAGATAGCCCAATCCGACACCTAGTGCAGTATTATAATCGAGTCTAGGGGTTAGGTGTAACCTTCTAGTTTTGCCCATCTATCTCCAAGGTCCAGGGCAATATTGGAATTCTGGTCTGGTTCAGGGTTTCAAGAAAACCCACACTGCATGTACCTCAGGTCTCACCCTAGCAGCTGAGACAAGCTACCCCAACCAACTTGGCGGCACATCAGTGTCAGCCTTGGCAGGATAAATCTCCCTAGATCTATCCAACGGCTATGAAGATTCTAAACTAACACAAGTCTCATATGTGTCCAGTTTAAGGGTATTACACAAACACACCATAAAAACCTGAATGAAATATGTACTTTATTCATTTACATTAAATGTCATAAGGTACATCATTCTGATTGGAGCTAAGGGCATACACTAACTAACACTAAACTAACACGAGTCTCATAAGTGTCCAGTTTAAGGGTATTATACAGAAAAACACCACAGTGACATGAATCAATTATGTACTTTATTCATTTACAATAAATATCAAAAAATACATCAATCTGGTTGGAGCTAGGGGCATAACTGTCTAATAGTCTCTATATTTGCCACCATGTTATCTTTGAGGAAGAGTTGTTTCCTGGTTTGCCACAACAAACATCATCTCCGAATTCCACTACTGATGGCGTCACTCTACTTCTAGTTTGTATAAATCAACAAAGGGGGTCTACTCCTGCATCTCCTTCAGTAACATCTCCCGGGCTTGATAATATGCCTTTTGCACCTAGATCAGACAACTGAAACATTGACGCTGAGAGTGCTGGACCTGTTCCCACATCGGATGACCTATCGTACACTCGACCCCAGACTAGGCTAGTTCAGGATCTCTTAAACTCCATGCAAACGGTCCTTGCTCTTGTTCAGCGAACTCATTCTATGATTACCCAATCCATGTGCTCTGAGGCCTCTCTGGCCACCCGGTATCATCTTCCTCTTTATTATAATGCATCTATTGCAGCTACTAAATCTGAACCCACTACTTACTCCCAAGCCTCTAAACATCGTCATTGGTGTTATGCGATGTACAAAGAGTTTCAGGCTTGATGAGACCAAAAAGAACCATATTTTTATCCCCTAATATTCACTCTTTTACATTTATTTAGCACTTAAATGGACTCATTACTCTTGTATTTCGATTCAGGGCAATAAAAAAGGCAATTGGAAGAAAATAGGGCAAATCGGGTGATTTTGCACAGTTTCAGCGACAGTCAGTAATCTGGGCACAACTCTCAATTCAGAACTCCGAATTGGACAATTCAAGAAGCATTAGAAAGATGAAAGGAAGGCCCAGAACGTTTATGTTTTGGGTTTTTTCAGATTCGGTCCGCATCGCATCCGAAACTGGGCCCATAGTCGGAGCAAGTTTGTAGCCGGGCCCAATTCACAACTGAAGCCCAACTCGCAGAAGAACATGGAAGCAGCCCAAACTATCAGAAAAGCCCCACTCAAATGCGATAGCCTAGAGTCCTAATTCGAATGTAACCTCCTAGGAGGGAGAGAGTCTTACTAGATCTAAATTCTGAATGTAATCCTATCAAGATAAGAAGGATGGGGATTAGATAAGAGATATGATAGGATTAGTTCAAAGAAGATCATGACTCCCTTAAGATAAGATGATCTCCTAGAAGGAGTTGGAAAACAGCCCTCTCCTTTGGCTATATAAAGAGGGGGGCCGGCCACCTCTAGAAATCACTCACTCCTAGATCCAAGAGATCATCAAGAAGACCAAGAAGCTCAAGAAAGTAATTCGGCTATGGAGAAGCAAAGCATGGAGATTGTGCAGAACATGAGCAGCTAAGCTTCTTTTTCTGGTTCAAGGGGGGAGGTTCGAATGTGTCATTGTGAGGTTCTGTAGTTAATTTATTTTCTTGCTTTCTAATTCAAGTATTCATTGATTCTTGTGCATATTTTTATTAGATGTTGATGTTAATTAGTTTGACAAACTGAATTAATGTTGATTTTCCTACTGCTATCCATGATTTCGGTGATCCGTAATTGTCACGAATAGTGGTACAAGTAGCAATTAGGTTAATATCTTTTTGGGTCAATTGTTCATGATAGCTTTTGACCAATGTATTGACATGGTTTAACCTAAAAGGAATCGATGGAACAAGACTCAATAATTGCAGCTATCTCAATTATTGTTATTTTGGTTTAACTGCTTTCACAAATCTTAGTGCTAACATTAATTAATATGGAGCGCTATCGTACCCAGTTGATTAAAGATAAGAGTTGATCGAGTGCTGGGTTTGGTTAACTGATTTAGGAAAACACAAGGTTTATTATGGCTTTCCTAATAAATCTAAGGTTAAATGCTTGAATCGCAAGAATGCTGAAATTTACCTAGGATCAATGGCCAATCAATTCAACCCGAACCCTTGAACCAGAATTCGGTAAGACTGATTTTCTCTTGTTTGTTTAGTTTGCTATTGCTTTCTTATTCTTTTAATTTTAGTTATTAAATTTTCCCACTCAATTATATTATTCATTCGGCTAAGAGATTATTGTTTAACTCCCTGTGGGATTCGACCTAGTACCACATTTGCTACAAATATTTTATTGTGGGACTAGTATTAATTTTGAGGGCTTCAACAACCCGTCAAAATTTTGGCACCGTTGCCGGGGAGCAACTTTAATTTCTTAGCAATTACCTTCCTCTTGTTAACCTCTTTTGTTTTATGACTCGTGCTTCTCAACGAGGTGAACTCGAGTACAACCCCAAAATTGAGAAGACTACCCATAGTTTAAGGAAGGAGGCGAAACAAAGGAATGATCATTCACCTAAAAGGGTGAATTCAGATTTTGATCTACCAGCTTGCAATCTACCCATTTTCGAAGGGGAAAGAATGGCTGACAGAGAGAGGACATCGAGGGAGTTGGCTGCACCGATTATGAACCAACAGCCCTTATGCATCACGTATCCCACTCTTGAGGTAGCCTTTGAACTCAAATCTGGTTTGATTCATCTATTGCCTATATTTCATGGTTTTCTAGGTGAGGACCCTCCTAAGCATCTAAAGGAATTCCATGTCGTCTGTTTGAGCATGAAGCCCCAAGGTATGACCGAGGACCAGGTAAAACTCATGGCCTTTCCATTTACTTTAAGAGATAAAGCAAATGATTGGTTGTATATTCTTCCTCCCGGTTCAATACGCACATGGGATGAGACGAATAAGATATTTTTAGATAAATATTTTCCAGCATCCTGGGCTGCAAATATAAGAAAAGAAATATGTGGAGTTCGGCAGTTTGGTGGTGAGACACTATATGAATATTGGGAAAGGTTTAAACAACTTGTTGCTAGCTGTCCACACCACCAAATACCCGAACAACTGTTAATCCAATACTTCTATGAAGGGCTCCAGCCCATGGATAGAAGTATGGTAGATGCAGCCAGTGGAGGAGCTTTAGTGAACAAGACACCCGAAGCGGCCATGGAATTAATTTCCAACATGGCCAAAAATTCATAGCAGTTCGGTGCAAGGACAGATGGTACCATTAGGCATGTAAATGAGGTAAGTCATACTAACTTGGAAAATCAAATTTCAGATTTAACTGCTTTGGTTAAGCAACTCATTGCAAGACAATTACAAACAGCCAAGGTGTGTGGTATCTATTCGATTCCTGAGCATCCTACCAACATGTGTCCATCATTGCAAGATGGTTCAATGCAGCAAGTCAATGACGTAGGAGGATTCCCGGGGCAGCCCCAACGAAATTATGACCCCTACTCCAGTTACTACAATCCGGGGTGGAGGGATCATCCAAATCTAAGCTACGGAAACCAAGGAGGACAGCAGAGATATCAGCCCCAATATTTGAATCGACAACCCCAATATTCAGCACCTATCATAGCGCAAAGTCAACCCTCAAGTTCAGGTATGTCATTAGAGGAAATCATTAAGGCTCTTGCTACTAACACTCAGCAATTTCAGCAGGAAACAAGAGCCAGCATTCAGAATTTGGGGAACCAAATCAGCCAACTTGCCACTTCCATTAGCAAGTTGGAGGCGCAGAGCTCCGGGAAGCTACCATCACAAACGGTAGTCAACCCCAAGGAGAATGTAAGTGCAGTGGTGTTGAGATGCGGGAAGGAACTGCAGTTAGAACCTACCTCACCAAGGAAGTAAGATAAAGGACAGGAAGAAGAGGAGGTACATGACTCAAACGAGAGCCCTATTAAGGTAAGAGTTGAAGAGAACGTTTCAGCCGTGATCAAGAGAACCTTACCAAAAAAACATGCTGGTCTAGGTATGTTCACCCTACCTTGTGTGATTGGCAATAAGCGAATCGAGCATGCCATGCTAGACTCAAGTGCATCTATCAATGTCATGCCATACTCGATTTACTATGCTTTGAGATTAGGTCCTTTAAAGGAAACTAGAGTTGTTATCCAATTAGCTGATCGTTCTAACGCCTACCCAGAAGGGATTGTTGAGAATGTATTGGTGCAGGTTAATGATCTAATCTTTCCAGCCGACTTTTACATTCTGAAGATGGAGGACGACATGGTCACAAGTTCAGCTCCACTTCTATTAGGCAGGCCATTGATGAAAATGGCCAAGACCAAAATAGATGTGGATGAGGGTACCCTCTCCGTCGAGTTTGACGGGGAGACTGTTAAATTTAATATTTTTGAAGCTATGAAGTACCCAAATGAAGACCATTGGATCTATTCGGTTGACACTATTGATCCAACTGTGCAGGAAATTTTTGAAAAAGATATGAATGGGGAGCTAGAATCGAGTGCACAATTGGATACGAAGGCCCCTATTTCAGATTTGTACCCGCCCATGATGGATGGAAGGGGAGCACACCGAAAGCTGCATCCACAAGAATTAAAGGATCCAATCCATGATTATTACAAATAGGGAGGAAGTTTGTTTTTCCTTTTTCTTTTTGTTTTTACATTCCTAGTTTAGTTTTTCTGCCCTTTCTTTACATTTAACCTCACATTGGGACATTGGGGATAATGTAAGTTTTAAGTGTGGGGGAGGGGATTTAGGTTAGAATTTAGGTTGTGATTTGATTTAGGTCGTGTCTTTCTGCATTTGCGTTAAAAAAAAAAAAAAAAAAAAAAAAACTCAACTCTTTTGAAATCAATTGAAACAATGTTCTAGGGAAATTATGGTGAACCTAGTAATGAGGTACGATCAAAGAGTACATGACTTATCTGAAGTCATTTTCCAGTTAAGCTAGTCCTAAATTCAGGTTTAAGTAAATAGGGTAAATACTTCACCATTGCCATAATTGGTAGGATGGAGCATAAAATGCACCTACCGGTCAATTAATCTAATGGTAGGATGGAGCATAAAATGCACCTACCAGCCAAGTCATCTGATAGTAGGACGGAGCATAAAATGCACCTATTAGCTAGTAAATCAAACAGTAGGATGGAGCATAAAATGCACCTACTAACCAAGTAATACAAAAGTGAGATGGAGCATAAAATTCACTCACTTCTTCAGAGGAAAGAAAAAGAAAATAAAAAGAGAGAGAAGATAAAATGGTTTTTCCTGATTTACTACCTGGTTTGTAGTAGCAGAAATTTGATTGACAGATGAATGAGTCATGTATGACTTGGTTGTGTTGATTTAACGGTTCGCAATAGTTAACCTAGAATATTTGTGGAGAAAGATGAAGGAGAGTTGAGTTTAAAAATCGGTAGGATAGTTAGTTTGTTTTTGTTTGAATTTTGTCTTGCCCGAGGACGGGCAAGGTTTAAGTGTGGGGGGATTTGATGAGACCAAAAAGAACCATATTTTTATCCCCTAATATTCACTCTTTTACATTTATTTAGCACATAAATGGACTCATTACTCTTGTATTTCGATTCATGGCAATAAAGAAGGCAATTGGAAGAAAACAGGACAAATCGAATGATTTTGCACAGTTTTGGCGATAGTCAGTAATCTAGGCCCAACTCTCAATTCCGAACTCCGAATTAGACAATTCAAGAAGCATTAGAAAGATGAAAGGAAGGCCCACAACTTTTATGTTTTGGGTTTTGGCAGATTCGGTCTGCATCGAGTCCGAAACCAGGCCCGTAGTCGGAGCAAGTTCGTAGCCGGGCCCAATTCACAGCTGAAGCCCAACTCGCAGAAGAACATGGAAGCAGCCCAAGTTATCAGAAAATCCCAACTCGAATGCGATAGCCTAGAGTCCTAATTCGAATGTAACCTTCAAGGAGGGAGAGAGTCTTATTAGATCTAAGTTCTGAATGTAATCCTATCAAGATAAGAAGGATGGGGATTAGATAAGAGATAGGATAGGATTAGTTCAAAGAAGATCAGGACTCCCTTAAGATAAGATGATCTCCTAGAAGGAGTTGGAAAACAGCCATCTCCTTTGGCTATATAAAGAGGGGGCAGACCACCTCTAGCAATCACTCACTGCTAGATCCAAGAGATCATCAAGAAGACCAAGAAGCTCAAGAAAGCAGTTTGGCTATGGAGAAGCAAAGCATGGAGATTGCGCAGATCATGAGCAGCTAAGCTTCTTTTTCTGGTTCAAGGGGGGAGGTTCGATTATGTCATTGTGAGGTTCTATAGTTAATTTATTTTCTTGCTTTCTAATTCAAGTATTCATTGATTCTTGTGCATATTTTTATTAGTTATTGATGTTAATTAGTTTGACAAACTGAATTAATGTTGATTTTCCTACTGCTATCCATGATTTCGATGATCCGTAAATGTCACGAATAGTGGTACAAGTAGCAATTAGGTTAATATCTTTTTGGGTCAATTGTTCGTGATAGCTTTTGACCAATGTATTGACATGGTTTAACCTAAAAGGAATCGATGGAACAAGATTCAATAATTGTAGCTATCTCAATTGTTAGACAGTTTTGTATGCCCTTAGCTTTAATCCGATTTGATGTACTTTTGTTATTTAGTGTAAATAAATAAAGTGCATGTTTGATTCATGTTGTTTGGTATAATTCTGTGTAAGACCCTAAAACTGGACACTTATAGAGACTCGTGTTAGTTTTAAATGTTCACAGCCGTTGGATAAGTCTGGGGAGATTTATCCTGTCAAGGCTAATACTGGTGTGCCACCAAGTGTTGGGATGGCCTGTCTCGGCCACCAGGGTAAGATCCAAGGCACATGGAGTATGGGATTACTCGAATCCTTGAACTAGACCAGATTTCCAATATTGCCCTGGACCTTGGAGACAGATGGGCAAAACTGGAAAGTTACACCTGATCCCTAGACTCGATTATGACACTTCACTAGGTGTCGGATCGGGTTGTCTTTGATATGCCAATCAGTGAGATCCTTAGCGGGGATCAAAACCTGGGTATGTTGGGACAGTCTGAGAATTCATCTGAGTGGGTGATCATAGTGACAGGATCAGCCCCTTTGTCGGACATAGGTAATGATCGGGAATGCACTCTCTCTGATGGAAATCAAACTGCCGGCAGTTGATTTCAATCGTTGGAATTTTGTTTTGCAAAATTAATATATACATATATATATTTGTACAATTTCAAAATGTTTGCAAATGATTTTAATTCCCAGGATCCATGTGAGTGGAGAGTGCGGCACTATTCCTTGTAGCCGAGGGAGAGGTCCTCTCTTGTTGGGCAGTGCTTGATCATTAAGGGCTGAGAGGTTAAGTGTAAGACCATTTAGGATAGTACCTGATGGGCTAATCTAGCACCTACCCACAGTCCCTAGGTTTTTATAAGATGGCTTGGCCTAGGGACCACTTAATGTAAGTGTTGGGCCCATAGGGTCCATGTGATGGGCTCAGGGGTTCACTGAGTTTTTCAGTAAATTCGGCTGGGCCGAACCCATGTGGCTGGTGTGTAGATCAATGCTTGGGTCCCACGTCATACAAAGAAGCCCAACTAGGGAGCAGATTGGAAACTAGTTAAGCATTGAACACTTAATGGGCCAAAAGCCCATTTCGAGCTGGGCTGATATGATCACCCATCTATGGGGTGGATCTGAGATTAATGTTAGCAAAAGGATTGGGCCTTTAACCTTATCCACTCTGGGAGACCAAATTCAAATCAGATTTGAATCTAGTAACCTCCTGATAAGATCAAGAGTAAGCTAACTTAATCTGGAGATAGGATTAAGATAATCCCCTATCCAAATAGTGATTTGGATTGGGATAACTCCTAATTTAGGAGATTTTCTTAATCAAGAAGAAAAGAGGAGAAACCCTAAGAGAGAAAAGAGATTTTCGAACCAAGGGTTCAAGCAAAAAGAAAGCATCCTGCGAACTGAGATTAGGTCTCATACACACTCTAGAGAGAAGAAAAGCAATTCAGCCATCTTCGTCCTAGGAGTTCTCCTCCAGCTGCCGCCATTCACTATTGCAAGATTCGATCTTTGCAGAAGAAAGAAATCAAGAAATCAATTCTTGACATCAATCTTGCAGAAAAGACTGAAAAAGATTTGGTGCTTAGAGTTTCTAGAGGGTTCTTGAGAAGGATCCAGTGTGTAGGACGCACTCTGCTGGTTCCGTTCCACCTACAGCTGTGTCATCTTCAGCGAGAGCGGATCTTGGTGTTCTCTTTGGGCGTGAACACCAACTTTGGGAGATATTGCTTCTCCGGATCAGGTATAATCCACCCTTTTCTTTTTGGTTCAGATCGGGTTCGATTATGGTTCAAGTAGGATCCTTGAATATTGTATTCTAAATTTAGGGAATACGAATCCCAGTTGGGAGAAGGTAGGAAAATTTTTGAAATTTGCCCACCCATTCTGCAATCTTTTTGGCGTCCATAAGATAGACCCTACCATTCTTTCCTCAATTATTGTTATTTTGGTTTAACTGTTTTCACAAATCCTAATGCTATCATTAATTAATATGGAGTACCCAGTTGATTAAAGATAAGTGTTGATCGAATGCAGGATTTGGTCGATTTAGGAAAACACAAGGTTTATTATGGCTATCCTAATAAATCTAAGGTTAAATGCTTGAATCGCAAGAATGCTGGAATTTACCTAGGATCGATGGCCAATCGATTCAACCCGAACCCTTGAACCAAAATTCGGTAAGACTGATTTTCTCTTGTTTGTTTAGTTTGCTATTGCTTTCTTATTCTTTTAATTTTAGTTATTAAATTTTCCCACTCAATTATATTATTCATTCGGCTAAGAGATTATTGTTTAGCTCCCTGTGGGATTCGACCTAGTACCACTTTTGCTACAAATATTTTATTGTGGGACTAGTATTAATTTTGAGGGCTTCGACAACCCGTCAAGGCTCTTGTTAAAAATAAGACTTGGGACCTCGTACCATATCAATCTTCGATGAATGTGGTCGGCTATAAGTGGGTATATAAGATCAAAAGGAAACTTGATGGATCTTTGGATTGCTATAAAGCCCGGCTAATTGCTTAGGGTTTCACTCAAATACCAGGTGTTGATTTTCCTGACACCTTTAGTCCTGTCGTTAAACCCACCACCATTTGTACTATTCTCTCTCTTGTGGTCTCCCATCAGTGGGTCATTTGACAATTGGACTTTGACAATGCCTTCCTAAATGGGCTTGTCCCTGAGAATATCTATATGCAACAGCCTAAGGGTTTTGAAGATGTTGATCACCCTACTCATGTGTGCAAACTATCCAAGGCACTCTATGGACTTCGACAGGCTCCCTAGGCTTGGTTCTCACACCTTAGCACTAAGCTTGTCGAATTGGGATTCCATACTACTCGTTGTGATGCCTCTCTTTTCATTTACTCTCATGGTGATCGTTGTATCTATTTGTTATTATATGTGGATGATGTTATACTCACTAGGACTTCCCTGACACTCATAAAATCCGTGGTGACCAGTCTGGGCCGAATGTTTTAGCTTAAGGATCTTAGTGACCTACATTATTTTTTAGCTATTGAAGCTCACCGAGATCACACTGGACTTTATCTTTGTTAGCATCGCTGTATCTTTGATCTACTTCATCGTGCTGGCCTTGATGGTGCAAAGCCTCTCTCCACTCCCATGGTGGCGACAACTAAACTCTCCAGGTTTCATGGCTCTCCTCTCTTTGATCCATCTCAGTATAGGAGTATTGTTGGAGGACTGCAGTATCTCACTCTCACTCGTCTTGACATCAGCTTTGATGTTAACAAGGCTTGCTAGTTTTTGCACAGTCCCACGGACGAACAATGGATAGCAGTCAAGCATATTCTTCGGTATCTTAAACATACCCTAGATCATGCTTTATTCTTCTCCTCCCAGTCTTCTACTCGCCTCATTGCCTTCTCCGATGCTGACTGGGCTGGATGCCCTAATGAACGCCGGTCTACTGGTGGCTATTGTATTTATCTCGGCTCTCACCTAGTGAACTGGAGTGCCAAGAAGCAGCAGACAGTTGCCAGGTCTAGTACAGAAGCTGAAATCAAATCCCTTGCAAATACTACTACTGAACTGTTTTGGTTACAATCCCTCTTAATGGATCTCGGAATCCGTCTCCCATTAGTTCCATCACTTTATTGTGATAATGTGGGAGTGTGTTTTCTTGCTGCTCATCTGATCTTTCATGCATAGACTCGCCATATAGAGGTCGATTTTCATTTTCTACGGGATCATCTCCTCAATAAATCTCTCCAACTTCATCATATTCAGTATCTGTGTCAGCTGGCTGACATTTTCACCAAACCATTATCTTCCCCGTGCTTCACATCCATAGTACACAAGCTGCATGTTTTCCCAATGCCCATTCGCTTGAGGGGGCGTATTGAGGATGACAATATTGCCACATCATCAAAAGATGACATGCCAATAGATATGCGATGAACTTGTGATAAGTTCATCACATATCTCTATCTGTTTTGTGATAGATCTCCACTAACTTGATAAACTCTATCAGATAGAGTTCAGTCTGGATAAACTCTATCTGATAGAGCTCAATGTAATATGATCTCCTAATTGAGTATTGTACATAAACTTTAACTCTTGTATCTATAAATATACAAGGATCGATTAGTTCCCCCATCGAACCATTCTCATTCAATACAAGTCTTTGCTTATTTCTTTAACTCCTATATGTACACATAATTATACAACACATATACACATAATGACAATTTTTTATTGGACTTGGATTGTAGTTGGAATTTTAGTCCACAGATAGCCATAGCAGGTAGGGCCCAAGAGTCCTTTATGCTTGAATTGAAAGTTATATACATATATATTTAGATAACAAATTTTATATTAATATATAGATCAAAATCTTTATATATTTTTTATAATAGATTAAAATTAAATAAAAAAATTTAATTTGTAAAAAAATAATAATTTTACAATTAACATGGACAAGCCTATCATTATCCCAAGCCCAGACAAATATTATTATGCTTGAGGTGTAAGTCGGGCTAGGCTAGGTAATGGGACTCAGTAGCTCATCCTCCATAGCTCCTTAGGCTTTAATGTTAACAATTTTCATCTAAAAATAGTTAAAAATCCAAAAATAAAGCATTAATGGGTTGTACTCATTTTGGTTCAGTCTAATTACTAGGAATGTCACATTTCTCTTAGGGGTGTAACTTAGGGAGTTGGATCAGGTTGAAGATCAACCAAAGCCCAACCTAAAGTTTGAAACCTCAAGCTTGAGCATTGATTAATTTAATTATGACTATAACCTAATTTTATATTTACTAATGTTTAAGTAATATTTACAAAAATTGTAACATTTAACGTTAATAAAGTAAAATAAATAAAATAGAGCACCAATACATAATATGGAAAAAATAATTATTTTATTAAATAATTAAGAATAATTTATTATTTTTGTTAAAATTTATTAGTATAATTAATCTAAATTACCAAATTACTAAATTACTACATTACTACATTATTTTTATAACAAATAACTAAAATAAAGATTAATTATTTTAAATAACACCAATACATAATATGTACATAAATTTTTTCAATTTTATTTTATTATACACCAAAATTTATATGGAATAAAATTCTAATATTTTTTTTTCAATTTCTTATTTATCTTATTAATTTATTTTAACTTTTTATTATTTTTTTCAAAATTTCTAAAAAAAATCATGTTGCCCCCTGCCTGGCCCTACATGGGCCCACTTGGGCTCATGGCACAATACAGTGATAGACCTCTAATCCAGCCCCTTTTTTACCCTAAGCGGCTAAAGTCTACATGACCTGTTCCTTCTCAGAATGTATGGTCAGATTACTCGGGTGCCTTCTCCCGCCTTGACCCTTTCTTACTCAAGACGTGCGACCAAGTTCATTCATTGGGGTTCTCAATCTCAGTTACTTACACCTCAACAAAGTATCGGAGACCAAATCAGCCCCCAACAATATTATCCTCCGCAACATCCCAGAGCACATTCTAGCCATGCATTGAGAACATCTCCCGATGATAATCTCAGAAATAATAACGTTATCATCGGAAAATGCTCTCAGAAATAATAACGTTACCGAACCCGGCTTACCAAAAATAAAATTCCCGTTTCAACTCATTTTACCCCATTAAAACACCCTCTGCGGCTCTGTCAAACCATCAAGAAGTCTGCAAAGCATCCATCAAAAGTTTGGAGTGTTAAGACGACTATCACACCATTGAAGCGTCTCGCCACCAACCAAAATACTGATATAAGCTATCAAGTATTTAGTGACTAAGTTATCAGGTTTGCCTGGAAAAGCGCTTCGTCATAACTAGCTTCGTTTTCGGTAATGCATAAAATGCATTTAATTTACTGCTTTACAGCTACGCCTAACCCTTAAGCATCACCCACTCAACCACTCTTTTATAAATGCTTTCTTCTTGCTAGGGACAGATCGAGCGAACGAGCTGGGGAGAGAGAGAGAGGAGCAATTAGAACTCCCAGCAGCGAGGTTAAACGTATGGATTTGGTGCACGAGGATGACCACAAGAGAACAGGTATCGCTTGAAGCCTTTAAAGAGAAGAATTTCATTCTATTTTATCTATTTTTCATTCTACAACCCGACTTTGGTCTTAGAATCTTCATGGTTGATGTCATTTTTTGATACAACTCGATAGAAACTGAAGCCATAACGGAGCATAATTTGAAATCAGCTATAGCGTTAAATTTTCAAGATCCAGCTACAGTCAGAGAAAACATCGCAGAGCAGACTAGGAAACGTAGTTCGTAAATACGTAGGGTGAAAAAATGTGTTTTTGTAATTAGACACTTTCGTGTATAGTTGAATAATCTTGAGCGGTGGTCGGTGGAGCCTGCTAATGCTACATGCCATGTATTGTGTTTTATATGGCCTGAAATGTCGGTTCCGGACACGTATACCCGATTGAGAGGCTGAAGCTTTGACTGATCTGCCGAAACGCTGCGGCTTCTGCTATTCCGAGGTAAGCCCACCCACACGGCCTATATGCCATGTTTGGTAAAAATATTCAGAGAACCCAATCCAAATCAGTGAAATCACCATTCAGTCGTTTGACTCGTTTTAAGGATTTGAATAGCTTATTTCAAGAGCTACAAAACCGCTGAACCAGCTTACCTGAATCTTCGGCTCAGCCTCCTCAAACGGAATGTCAAGCTTTGTCAGCTTTTGAGTAAATATGGCAAAAAACTCGGGCGCTAGACGAAACTTCACATGCTTATTGCTTCTGTAGGTTTTTCAGTTCTTGGTTTAATTCCAGCCCAAAGCTCATTTATCAAATGGCCAAAACTCAGACTTTTTTGCGGTAAAAAAATAGTAGGTCCGAGTAACAAAGACCCATTTTGCATTAAAAAAAGAGCAGGTATAATTAAGTGCGAA
Source organism: Nelumbo nucifera (assembly GCF_055504915.1). Taxonomy (NCBI): domain Eukaryota; kingdom Viridiplantae; phylum Streptophyta; class Magnoliopsida; order Proteales; family Nelumbonaceae; genus Nelumbo; species Nelumbo nucifera. The sequence continues at coordinate 37,034,623 of NC_142656.1, read as the reverse complement.
GACCCATTTTACATTAAAAAGAAAAACAGTAGGTCCGAGTAAGAACCATGACTCTTAGTAGGTTCGCATAAGGAGAATACCTTTTTTGTATTATTTTTATGATAAATCAGAAACCGGATCTGCTCTTCACATTGGGCGCCTCACACGCACATCCTATCATGCATTGGCAACTTCTCCCATACTTCTAAATTATTATTCTCGGAAGATGTTTCCAATGCACGGTGGATGTGCATGTAAAGCGCCCAAGTGTGAGGAGCAGATTCCGTTCCCATAAGTCGTTAAATCTCTTAAACTACTCCTGAGTAAGAATCAGAAGGAATACTCCTATTGTATTAAAAAACGAGTGGGTCGGCCGTCTGACGTAAGAGCAAAATACCTCTTTCGCAAGGCAGTGGGAAACACGAGAAAACTATTGCTTCATTTAGAAAACGGTACTAATTACGGTGGATGATAAGGTCACGCTTCCTTCTTTTGGAAAATTTAAGTACTTTTCAACTGAGTGGCTTTATCATCCACCATGAACACGACGGTTTCCTCTTTTATAAATTGAGCCAAAGCCAAATGGAATAAATGGATGATAGCTCCGGGACCCAATAGCGCGCTCATCCTAGTTCTTTTTTTTTTTTTTTTCTGAATAGTGCTACTCATATGAGTTGATTCCATCATTCTTTTACCAAGAAAAACAGAATTGATTCCATTATTGTTGACATCAAGCAATGAGGCATGGTCGTTAAAAGCGAATTCTGTTGAGTGAAATCTCCTACTTTTGCTTCTGCCTTGGATGGACTTTGTCCTCTTGCAGATCCCTCTTGCTCAGTTTGTTTGGGAGCAATGGAGCATGGTCATTAAGACAAAGAATAGCTTGGTACATTCACGCAGTCCAGCCCAAACAAGTTTGGAAATTCAAATTTAGAATAGGTTTAATATGACGCATGAAAAAAACATAAAAATGAAATTCTGCCTCACATGAGAAATCAACCCAGATGTTCAAATGATGGGTATTGATTTTGTTATGTAGTGGATTTTCAGAACCACTGTAAAGTCTAAAAGCTCGACATTATCCAAAAGACCATCTAGAAAAGTGAACTGGGCCAAGGTGATTGAACTTTTCCATGTTGACCCGGATAATTTTGCCCAGTTATAACATACAGATACTCAGATAGTCATCGAATTCAAAACTACATTTCGGAGTTCATGAATTGTGAAATAGAGTTTATAAACCAAGTTATCAAATTGGTTGATTTGTATTTGTTTTCTTGGTCCTTTGGGCAATATTTGGTGTAGGTACTGTGTGGACAGCTACTGTTCATGCTGTAACGGCTGTGATCGGATCAGGTGTACTAGCATTGCCATGGAGTGTTGCTCAAATCGGGTGGATTTTTGGGACGCTTGTGCTTGTTATCTTTGCAGTCATCACCTATTTCACTGCCATTCTTCTTTGTGACTGCTACAGATCTCCAGATCCAGTTAATGGAACGAGGAACCGCACGTACATGGATGTAGTACGAGCATGTCTGGGTAAGCAGTACAGATATGTAGTAATGTAAGTTAATATTCATACTGTAACAAGTTTGAGATTTCTTAGATTTCCATGTGGATATCTGTTGTTTCTTTCAGGCAAACGAGATGTATTTGTCTGTGGCATCGCTCAGCTCATCATTCTTTGGGGAACTATGATTGGGTACACTGTAACAGCTGCCACAAGTATAATGTGAGTGGTTAATCTATCTACCCTGACTATACTCATTAATTAAGAATCCGCTATTAGTGAAGTTTACTGGTATTTATATTCTATGGGCTCATTTTGTTGTTATAGTAGTAAAACATCATCAAATAAGTTTGTTCTAGGAGTGAATTGAAGAAGTTGACGAAAACCACAGAAAGTCTTGTAACCCTGTTTTGTTCATAGTTAAAATTGTTGACATAGATCAATTAAGTGGAAATAGAGATGAATAAAGACTTTATTAGCCTTTTCAGACCAGGTCGTGGCTCTGTTATGCCTAATGGCATATTGAGCAAGCTTGTGAGCTACTCGATCACAAGAATGAGATGTAAAATGAGTGGAGCATAGAGCAAGCTTGTGAGCAAGCCCAAAGACCACCTGTTTCTCGATTTCCAAATGTACCACATTATGATAGCCCCCTGAACAAAAATAGGAATGGGTATGGATGAACTAAATGTATTGTCCACCCTTCACCACTTTTCAAAATAATTTCTCAAACTCGCAGCAGTAAATTCCCTTTACCGCATTCCAATAGGTGAGGCCAACCAAATCGGTGCCATAACTGGATAGGAAAAGAATAGGTGTTCCATAGTTTCAAGCTTTTCAAAACAGAGTGGACGTTTGGAAATCACCAATTTTCATTATATCACCAACCAGGATTGCCTCCATAATGCACCTCCAAATGAACATTTTGATTCGACGAATAAGCATTTTAGGACCCCAAAACTTTTTCCACTTAGAAAAATTGCAAAGTAGCCCATGTTATAAAATTCACACTCATCTGTCAAGAGCTTGTGGGGTAAATTATGAACCCCAACACTTTTTCCCATGTGGGGTAAATTTCCAAATCAATTTATCCTCGCTTTCTTGCTCAATAGTAAGAAGCTGGACCTATCTGATTCTGTTGATGATTGAAAGATTAAAGATTTGTTCAAGGTCATCTGTCTTCCATGAACTTGAGTTGTGATCAATAATGAGAGCAACCTTACTACAAGAGTTGGACTAGGAGAGAGGTTTTTCTATGGGCTCCCTGTCCACCCTTGGGTCATCAAAAATATCCACCTCCCAACCATTTAAAATCAGCCATTTACAACCATTTAGGAGTTTAGAACGACCACTTATTATGCTTCGCCAAACAAGGAAAGCAATTTTTCTGATGTTGTGTTTCCAAAAGGAAACTCCGCAAAGGTACTTTTGCTTCAGGACTCGAGCCTAGATGGAATTTGGTTCAATAAGAAACCACCACGCTAACTTTTGGAGAAGATCTTTGTTCATCAAGGAAAGTTTTCTTAGTCCAAGTCTTCCCTTATCTTGTAGACGTAAGAACGTGTGCCAGACCTTCAAATATATTGAACGTTGATTTTCCCCACCAGAAATCTCGACAGATGTTGTCCATTACTTTGCAATCAGCTTTAGGTATCGTTGTTGTGGCCATGTAGAACAAGGGGATAGCTTGAAGGGTAGACGTAATGAGAGTAGTCTTGCCAGATTGTGAGAGGACTCCAGCTTTCCAGTTTTTTAACTTGGACTTGAATTTATCAATTAAAAATTCCAAGATGACGCATTGTTGGAGTTTACAAGAAGGTGACTATCATGATAGATCTCGTCCTTTTTCATCTCAATAATTCCCAATTCTTGCTTAATGGCATCTCTAGTCAAGGATGGAACATTTTTACTAAAGTGGATGGATGATTTACTGAAGTTAACTTGTTGGCCTGACTACCTACAAAAGAGATCAAACATTTCTTTGATTTTCTTTACTTCATGGTGGTCAGCTTCTCCAAAGAGAAAAATATCGTATGCAAAAAGTAGATGGTTCATTCTTTCATGATAGTTACACAACTTAACTCCTTTAAGCACACCATTTAACACTACTTGTGACAAGAGTCTAGACAGGATCTCAATATAACTAATGAAGAGGTAAGGAGAAAGGAGACAACCTTGTCTTAACCCTCTTTGTGGTGAAAAATCATGACTACATTCTCTGTTTATGATGATTGTCATGCTAGGAGAGGCAATACAAGCTTTGATCAAGGAACAGAAAGAATAAAAAAAAAACCTAGAAGTTGCAAGCAGTAAGGAATTACTAATTTACTCTATTGTAGGCCTTTGCAAGACCAAATTTTAAAAGAAAAGAACCCTTTCCTTCTTTAGATTTATTCATGGAGTGAACTATTTCCTTTGCAAGCACAATATGTTAACTTTTCAAAACAAAAGAACCTTACCTTTCTTGTTATTAGCTCTAATTTATAATGTCTTTTTTTTATAACAGGTTCAATTTATAATGTTGAGAGTGAGGTTCATTATTTAAAAATCTCCATGCATGACAATGGTTTTTAATAAATTTTGTAATACTTTGGTTTCACTTAAGGTAAACAAAATCAGAACTACTAAATATGTGGCTTAAAAATATTAAAAGAAATTTTGAGAATATTCTGAATTTCATTATATTTGGATAAAATCCTTGGTTGGAATTAATAATATAAAATATACAGCATGCAATATGTTTATTTAAATCTTTTAAATAACTAATAATTAAACACTTGCGTTGCACATGAGAAAAGTTTCTTCATATTAATTAATTGAATTTTAGATATATCATAGTTAAGATAGAAATTGAGAATTAACAAAAGTAACAATGTGATTAAAGTTAAACTTAAGTATTTATTATTCAATTATGACATTATGGGTTTTAATGAAAGGTTAGATCACTAACCACCATCTAGATAAGAAAATAGCTTTGCTTTTGGATTAGTTTTAAATTAGGGAAATTTATAGTTGAAGCTAGTTGTACATTTAAAATTAGAATACAAGTTGTTCCATAAACCAACAAAACTCTCACAAGAAGTCCCATGTTAGTAACAGCCACATAAGCCCTTGATGACATGGCGGGGGTTTTTAATTTGAAATGTAGAGCTGGTTGTGAGAGTTTTGTTGATTTCTGGACCAACCTGCAACCTACTTTTAAATGTACAACCAACTTTGACTATAATTTTCCCTTTAAATTATATATTTCATTTACATAATATAAAATATGTTTTACTTATTACACTTAATTTTGGTTTGTCTATGGTATCATTTGAATCAAACCACTAACCCACCATCTAAAAATAAAAATTGTTTGATTTCTAAGTTACATTAAATTTTGTATTACATTTCCATCATTAATAAAATTATTTCTTATGTATAAAACTTATTTTTGTTCAACATAATGAATGCACAATATTAGAGACATACCTAATATTTTATTTTTTATAAATATATAACATTAGATATGTGCCCAAAGTTTTCACTATCATTTTTTTTTTATTTTTGTGATTCTTTGTATTTTCAATTATTAAAAACTTTATTATCTGACTATGACATCATTTCATTTCTAGGTAGATTTTGAATTTGGCATTCCATTTTCATCATTAATAAAGATACTTCTTACATTTCATAGCTATTTATTTTAATTTTTATTATTTAATTATGTCACTATTTATTAATCAATTTGACCCCAAATGGTCGAATTGCTTACCCACCACCAATAGGAAGGAAGAAAATGATATTGTTTTCAAATTACATTTCAAAATATTTATTTTTATATTATTAAAATTAATACTGTGGATTTAATTACAAGAATTTAATGATGAGAAAAATATATCTTAAATATAGGATTTAATTAGAGAAAATAAGAAAATATTTTTATTTCCAATTGGTTTTAAATTTTACATTCCATTTCCATCATTAATAAAAACATTTCTTATTTATCATACTTATTATTGTTTAATATTTATGTTAAAATTGTTTCCATTTCTTTTTAATTTTTAATTTTTTAATTTTATCTATTTTTTAATTTATTATTTAATCAGGGCAACATGGATTAACCCATTTAACCCAAAATGATTTAATTTCTTACCACCACCTAGATGAAAACACTATTTTTGCTAGGTAGATTTTAAAATTATAAGCTTTTATGTTATAAGAATTATTAATTTATTAAGTATGGATTTAATTAATAGAACTTAATGATGGGAAGAAACAAAGAATGACTTGAATATATGATTCAATGAACATGAATGCAAGTTAATAAGTTAAATGTTGGATTTAATGAGAGAGAATTGAATGCATTGAATATCTTTAAATTACCTCTTTTCGACTCATTTAATATCAAGAACGGATTACCCTATTTGCCCTCATTTTTTATCATTAAATTTAAATATAGAAGGGTAAATTTTGTCCATAGAAAATTCCAAAAATATTCTTGAGGCCATTTGTGCTTTTTAAAGTAGTATAGATTTTAAGTGTGATGAAAATAATTATTTTGTTAAAGTAGGCTTTTTGTAACTAAATCCTTTTGAAAGAATTTGTTGTAATGCGTGCTCTTGTTTTCCCTGTGATTTTTAATGATGCCAAAGAAAGGAAATGAGGGAGAAGAAGGTAATTAAACTTTCTATGCAACAATTTGGTTGACTTTTAATATCTCAAGATATGTCTATTAACAACTTTGCTCTCCCTGTATATCTGCACTTCTTCTCAATATGAGGAGTGAGGGAGATGCTATATTTTTCTTGGTTTAGGGTTTGAGTAATTTTTTTTCCCCTTCCTCTGAGGGGAGGGGAGGGAGAGGGTAGAGTTATTAGATTGTCGTTAAAAAAGCACCTTTGGCCACAATCCTATGAGTACAACATGTCAAAACTGGTCACGTAGCTCTCAACAAGAGGATGTCAGGCTCTCTTGGTGATAGTTTGTTGACGGTTTAATCTTTCAATTCTTCAATTGTTTTCTAGTAAGTGTATTTGCAACTCTTATATTTAATATTCTTGTGTTCTTTTCAAATAAAAACTTCAAACAATTAAATAATTGAAATGAACGTTTTACTAACTTTGGTTGTTTGGGGCATGACAAAATTTTCATCCTTCCCACTATATATATATATATGCCATGTCAACATGGCTCTCCTTTTTCCCCCACCATTTATCTATTTTCTATTTTTTCTGATTTTTTTTAAATTAAACAAAATTACTCAAGTAGCCATTCAATTTTAAGTCTTTAAGACTTACATCTCTCCTCATTAACTCTCTTCTCTTTTTCATTAACACCTTTCATTGTCTCCCCTCATTAATCATTCCATTAACTTTCTCTCTCCTCTCAAATGCTCTATTAAATTGCCAAAAATTCATTTACTCTTTTCCCTTTTATTTTTTCTTTTTATTTTTCTTTTAGTATCTCTCCTCTCCTCACTAATTTAATAAACCAAAAGCAATTTACTTAAAGGTGATCATTTCAGTCCGACTCGGGCCCAAGCCCGCATAAGGCTCTCAAGGCCCAAGCTTAGTTCTAATACTTCAAGGCTGGCACAGGCCTAGCCTAACCTATAAACAAATAACAACTTAAAATTGGTTTAAAAAAGTTACCATAAATAATTAAATCACCTAAAAATAGAGACCATGAGAGAGAGAGAGAGAGAAAATTCTAAGACATAGGTTCCATCCCTTCCATCATTAACCTATTTTAACATATTTCTATAAGTCTCTTCCATTATTAGCCTATTGTATTCCATTTATTTGTTTCATACTCAAACTCTATTTAATTGATTATTTGTCAAAAATTTATAATTTGAATCCTATAAAAAATCACTAAAGATTATAAAATATTAAAATTTAGCAAGTTTCATCTAGCAACTTTTAAAAATTAACAAATTAATAAAAATTAGTAGTTCTTAAATTAAAAATTAAAATACATTTATTTCTATTTAAAATTAACTAATATCATCAAGACATTTAAAATTAGTAAGAACAACTAAAAAATATTAAAAACAATGAAATAAACCATTAGAGTTCAATATAAAATATTTTTAAAAATAATTAAAATAATAAAACCAATAATGACTCAATTAGAATTGTTACAAAACTCCTACTTAGAAATGATCATTTATAACTTAGGCCAACATAGCTAGACCTAAAGCAACTATTTTCTTCTAAGCTAGGCCTTGGTGGGATGTACACCAAGTGCACACATAATGTTGGCATTAGGGCTGTAAATGGATTAGATTCCATTCAGTCTAATTGCATCCACATTCAATTATGAAATCTCCAGATCTGTGTCTACATCAAATTATTCTGTTGGATTTTAGATTGAATTTGGATTTAATCCATAACCGTCTTATTGTGTTTAAAAAAGATGGAAAATAATAATATAGGATGGGACTGGTTGGGCCATGCAGCCTTAAAAACTGTTAATACACAATCAAAGGCTGGTCCAAGGTCTGTTATTTTTCAATTCATTGGGATGCACAATGGGGGTAGCCCATCCCTCCATAGTTATTTTGGCTTCAATATTATTAATTCTTATCTAAAAATAGTTGAAAACCCAAAAATAATGCATTCACAGGTTGCACCCAATTTGGCTTAGTCCAATTATGAATGTCACATTGCTCTTAAGGGTGCAACTTGGGCAGATTGGATCAGGTTGAGAATCAATCCAAGCCCAACATGAAGTCTTAAACCTTAAGCTTGGCTTACATAATTATTTTACTAATTCATTAGCAATAATTTATTATTTTTGTTAAAAATTATTAATATAATCAATCCAAATTACTAAATTGTTTTTGTAACAAATTATTAAAATAAAGATTAATTATTTTAAACAGCATTGCATTCCTTCCTTATAATGGTTATTGGTTTTAGTTGTTTCATTTTCCCTTGACAAATCCAGTGGATTGTACGGTCCTCTACCTCTAGTAAGCATATATATAATGCAACTTAAGATGTTCAAACTATACTTTCAATTCTTCATTTAGTAGTCCATTAATGAACTGCATATTCTCTGACCTATTATTACAATGCTTTTTCTACTCCAATGAATGTGATAGGGCCACGAAACGATCAAACTGTTTCCATGAGAAAGGGCATGATGCGAAGTGTGAAACATCAGGAAATTCATATTTGATCATATTTGGGGGAATAGAAATCATATTGTCTCAACTCCCAAGCTTGGAGAAAGTAACACTGCTTTCAGTGATGGCGGCTCTTATGTCCTTAGCTTACTTGTTCATCTCAATGTACTTGTGTATGGTAAAATTTGCTTCCAAGCCCAAGTTTAGAGGGAGTTTAACAGGAGTTAAGATAGGATCTAAGGGCATCACTCCAGCCACAAAGGTTTGGCATTCTTTCCAAGCTCTAGGGAATATTGCTTTCGCCTATACCTTTTCCATGCTTTTGGTTGAAATCCAGGTACGAGGCTTTATAATAGAAAACACTCTTTGTTTTTTTCCTAAGCAAGGTTTTTTGTAAGCAATCCATGTAATACATTCTTTCACTTTATGAAGGACACGCTGAAATCTCCTCCGCCAGAGAATAAAACAATGAAGAAAGCCAGTCTATATGGTCTTGGAATAACAACATTCTTTTATGTGTCTCTGGGTTGTCTGGGGTATGTTGCATTTGGAAATGATGCCCCTGGAAATGTTCTTACTGGATTCTATGAACCATTCTGGCTTGTCGACATTGGGAACATTGCTGTCCTCGTACACTTGATTGGAGCTTATCAGGTACAATTATTCCATGCATTGGATCAATTGGTTTTATTGTCTAGTTGATAGCTGACTCAAAGTCTTCAAACTTTCAATCTACTAGGCCTGCCGCTTGATGAATTGGCATACTCACTTGGGAAAATTCTGATTATTTTACAAAATTTATGAACCTTTTATGTTTTTATATATTTTATTTAATTAGTGTACAAGGCTTTTGGAGGCACTTGGAATTATATGATTTTGTTGGAAATTTTCTTAAATTTTGAAGTTATAAAACCAATTTCTAAAACTGATTTATTAGATGGATGTTAATAAAAACTAAAATTAATTTAAAAAAAACAAATTATTTTATAATTTAGGGAATGTTTATAGGTCTATAGTGGAATTCAGAAATCTGCAATGAGCCTGTCTGTACTTTTCCGTATAATTTAATTAACACTATGTGAAAAAAAAATACTTTACATGGTGATGTTAAAGCATTAATTGAAACGAGAGAGATGACTATTATGAAATAATGATTTCACTTTAGAACTCTCTCATTATATCATTTTGTTGGAACTTTTCTTATTTTTTTAAGTTATAAAGTCAATTTCTAAAACTGATTCATTAGATGGATGTTAATAAAAACTAAAATTAATTTTAGAAAATAAATTAATCTCTAAGTTATTGACACTATGTGATGAAATCACTTTACATGATGTTAAAGCATTAATTCAAACGAGAGAAATGACTATAATGTAATAATGTTTTCACTTTAAACTTCCGAGATCATATCTGCTCCTCAGAGCGTGCCTCACACCAACCTCACAGGGCATCGTAGGCATGCATTGAGAATATCTCTTGTACATGATGTTATCAAACATGGGAAGATGTTCCCAATGCACTGCTGCGATGCACTGTGAGGATGGTGTGAGGCATGCTCTGTGAGGAGCAGATCTGAACTCAGGACTTCCAGATATCCATTGGTGAATCTAAGGTTAAAAAATTTTATTTCAGATATTACTGAGAAATTCAACAGGGAAACTAGTAGATTTATCTTATGGATCCCATCTATCCTTTTCTTTCTTTCTTGTCAAGTTGGCATCATCGAACTTCAAGTTGACACAAGTGAGAAACCTAGAAAGCTAGCTAATTGACTGAAATGAAGCTTTGGAAGCAATATCTGATCTTAGGAGAAAAAAACAGTGAGAAACCTATTATGAATCATTCTTGCTTAGCTCTCTCCAACGTATGAATTAAGTTGATGTTACATGTTCTTAGAAAAGTTTTAGCATCTCCTATTTTTAACTCGTGAGGGTAGATTTCATGATGAGCTTTCTCTTATCCGGTATCTCATCTTAGGTATATTCACAACCTATCTTCCATTTATATGAGCAATGGCTGGCTTCAAAATATCCTTCAGCTGGATTCTTCCACAATGTGCATACAATACGAGTACCCTTTACAAAGGCCCGTAGGATAAAGTTTACACAATGCAAGATTCTTCTTCGGACATTGTTCTGTGGCTTTACAACCTTTGTGGCTATGGTATTTCCATTCTTCAATGCAATTTTGGGATTGCTTGGTTCGGTTGCCTTTTGGCCGTTGACAGTGTACTTTCCCATATCCATGTATATGCAACAAGCAAAGGTCAAGAGAGGAAGTTACAAATGGGTGCTTTTGCAGAGCTTGAGCATGTTTTCTCTGCTTGTTTCACTTGTTGCTGCTGTTGGTTCAGTTGCAGGTATGGTTGATCAATTGAGGCATGTTGAACTGTTTAGCATTAGAATCTAGATGTCATCTTCTTTGTTCTCCAGCACTGATCTGATCCACATGTCTAACGTACCTTAAATTGAGCAATACTTTCATTCAATTAGTTCTAGTAGTGAGAAATGATTTTGAGGGTCCATAATTTAACAATGGCAGTGAAATGGGATTCATGTAGTTGGGACATGACTTTGTTGAGTTGAGTTGAATATCAAATGAATAACAATTCTAAATGTTGTCAATGGTGTGCATAAAAATTATTTTTTTATTATTTTACAGGATATAGATTTAACTCTCACGTTACCTTTTATTTTGCGGCCAAGCTGCAGAAAATCCTTTAGGCATTCCAATATGAATATGAAGACAACCCCAAACATAAAGTGTTTTTCTTTTTTTCTTTTTTTACATAGACATCATATTTATTTCAATTTTGCCAAAAAATAATTTATTGATTGGCTTATTTGATAACCATTTAGCACTATTATATATTGATGGTTTCCCAAAAACACATCACCTTGGATTAGATAGCAATCTCCCATTTATAGGTTCTAGATATCAATATTGCATATGTTATTGGTATGGATGTGTATCGTGATACACTTTGGATATTCATGCGGAAACATCAAAAAAATTCTTGCAAATCCTTCAAATACCTATATCTAAAGGCATGGATGCACTGTAGACATCACATCACTTGTGACGCATGATCTACCGTGAGGTTGCACAAGCAGCTAGTGCATGAGAAATAACGGTGTGGCAAGACATTAATGTGGCAACATTGAGTTTCCAACAAAATTGTTTCCCGTAAATATGCTATGTCATCCTCTCATATTTGGGACAGGATCTAGTAGGCACAACACAAGTAAGCATGATAAATATTTTGATAACTGTCAAAAGTTGGTTTTAATCTTTTTTAAGGGTGGATTGAATGTATTTTAAGGGACAGGTGTCAAAAAAAAATTATAAGTGCTTATTAAACGTGCTTACAATGTTCTGCCTGCCTACCTGATCCGAATTACTCAGATTTCGTCACAAAAGAACCTTGTGATGGAGCATTATGTTACATCCTCCCATTGCATACTCTTGGCATGTTCCCCATCACAAGTTGATCGTAATTCTATTAGGTCTTGATGCACCCCCATTGATCGCATTATCATGGCCTTACCTTGCATGCACACACCTCATAACATTACATTTTGCTCTCACCTTGCTGACATGCTTCACAAATCAATGGTTTTAATATACTCACAGTTGTATATGTGAGTATATTATATAGTTATATCCAAGGTTTTTTAAAACCAGACCGGATAGGGAATCGTTCTGGAGACCGGTTCCCGTGTCAAATGGTCCGACCATTCGGACCAAATGGATCATCTGTTTTGACAAAAAAAAGACAATAATTAAAAAGGGGCCAAAAATCATTACCAAAGTCGATGGTTCGACTGCCCAGGTCAGCAGTTCACTGACCAAATCAACTATTTTTGGCCAAAAAGCTGTTTTGGGGTGAAATAAAACCAATTAGGTGACTTGTTCTCGGTTTTTCTGGTTCAACCATCCAATATGGTTTTGAAAGCACTAGTTATATCAAGAATCAAAGTTTGCATTCATTGATGTAAACCCACCCACAACAATTTCATAAGGAAAATTGAGTTAAGTGGGTGACGTGGATTATGGATAAAAGGTTGATCGCTAGACTTCTAAGCAAAGTTTTTAAAATCAGATCAGACAAGGAACTGTTATGTGAACCGATTCTCGGGTTGAATGGTCCAACCACTCAGACTGAACGGACCATCTATTTTGAAAAAAAATATATATAAAAAATTAAAAACCGACAAAAAACCATTTTCTGAGTCGATGGTTCAACGGTTTGACTTCCCAGGTCAGCAGTTCACTAACAAATCAATGGTTTTTGGCCAAAAAGCGGTTTGGGGGTGAAATGGAACTGATCAAGTGACTGGTTCTCAGTTTTTCCAGTCTGACCATCTTGTTTGGTCCAGTTTTGAAAACACTGCTTCTGAGGTGAGTGGACCCAACTCAGATGCGGTAAACAAGTTATTGTCCCAATTTCCAATATATTTGTGCATCAGGGCTGATCATATCCTGTCCAAATTTGGTAGGAAAAGAAATCCATATTATCATATCAGGTTTGGTTTCATTTCAAAATATGAACTTTCGTAGATGATCGAAATCCAAAATATGAGTACAAGCAAGGTCAGATCTTGGATTGTACTGTTCTGTTTAAGGGTGTCAATGGACCAGTTTTGGATTGGATCCCGTCCAATCCAAAATCAATTTGGATGGATTGGATAGACCAATATGACATATTGGATTGGATCAATCTATCTAGTCCAAAATATTTATTAGATTGGATTGGACCTGGTCTATCTGTAACAAATTTATATTGGATTGGGTTGGATTAAGTCAATATCTGGTCCATTGATATAAGATAAGAATATGTGTCAATGGACCGGGTTTGGGTTGAAACCAATCTAAATCAGAATGAATCTGAACAAATTGGATGGCCCAGACATTGAATTGGACCAGTCCAAATTGGTCCAAAACATTCATTGGATTGGATTGGACCTGATCCATTTATAATGGACTCACATTGGACTAGATCGGATTGGACCAAATCCAATCCAATTGACACCCCTAAATTTTTGTTTCATCAAGTCGCGTTGAGAACCGAGAAGGGAAGAACACAAAGTCTCGAACATGCTTAATTCTTATTGTGGAAGTCTTTGTAAAATGCGCCTTCTTCAATACAGTACATATGGCATCATCTCTCTGCCTATGTGAGACTGTCGGTTGGAAGTTTCAAATGAAATGAACCAACGGACTTTCGAATTAATCCAACTTCAATCCATTCTATACATGGACGATTTATGGTATGGACTAGTCCGAGTCCACATCGTCTTTAGGACTGTCCAATCCATCCATACCACTTTCGATTTGGGCGGTGTCCAACCCGAAACCAGTCCATTGACACCCCTACCAAGGAGCCTCTCTTTACTTCCATCTATCATCCTTCAGGTAGATCTCCTTAGTGCCTCCTACATTGAACTTAAATTTGGAATATCTAGTTCTTTTTTGAACATGGAGATGGCACTAAGAAGTTTGAAGACCATTGAAATCAACCTCATTCCCCTCCCCCTAAAGAGTTAATAGAGGACCACCCACAACCAACCATACATAAATCAAAAGTTTGAGTTTAAAGGTGGTAAAGAATTGAAGATTTTGGATGACAAGTTCTATGATCTCATCGATTAGATTATGGGAGTTGAGAGTCGCCTAACATAACATCACTGTCAATCTTCAAAAGGTGGATTGGATCAACTACTTCGACAGGTATATGAAGATCAAAGAGATGCTTCAGTAACTACTCCAATGTCCTCAGAAGTAGTCTCTGTTAAACAGTGTATGCCCTTAGCTCCAATCAAATTGATGTACAGATACATTTATTGTAAATGAATAATAGTACATAATTGTTTCATGTTATGATTGGTGTCTTTTTGTGTATTTATTTACCTATTAAACTGGACACTTATGAGACTCGTGTTAGTTTATCATGTTCTCAGCCGTTGGATAGACTTGGAGAGTTTATACTGCCAAGGCCGACATTGATGTTCTGCCAAAGAAGTTGGAGTAGCTTGTCTCAGTTGCTAGGGTTAGACTCGAAGCACATGTAATGTGTGTTTGTTTGAAGCACAGAACCTGGACCATTTTCTAGTTATATCCTAGACCTTGGAGACTAATGGGAAAAACTAGAAAGTTACACATAACCACTGGACTTGATTATGGTACTATATTGGGTGTCGAATCGGGCTATCTTTGATATGCCAATTAGTGAGATCCTTTGGGGTCAAAACCTATGTATGTTGGGGCAGTCTGAGAATTCACTTTAGTGGGTGATCATAGTGATAGGATCAGCACCTTTGTCGGACAAAGTGAATAATTGGGACTGCACTCTCTTTGATGGAAACCGAAACTGCCGACAGTCGATTTCAACCGTGTTTGAGATTTGTTTTGCAAAATATATTTATATGATATATATATTATGTTTTAAGAAAAAGGGTTTTCAAAAGGTTTTAAATCCTGAGACCCATCCGAGCAAAGAGTGCAACACTAACCTTACAGTCAGGGGAGAGGCCCTTCCCTGTCAGGTAGTATTTGTTCATTATGGGCTGAGAGGTTAAGTGTAAGAGACCATTAAGTGTTGTTTACCTGATGGGCTATATCTTACTTAAGTCCATTGTCCTTGGGCCTTCATAGGATGGCTGGACTCAAGCATCATTTAACTGTAAATGTTGGGCCCATTAAGAGTCCATACTGATGGACATAGGGGTTCAATGTACTTGATAGTGAATTTGGCTAGGCCTTTTCTCAAAGGTTGGGCTGAAACCATGTGGGCTTATGTAAGGTCATTGTTGGGGTCCCACACCATACAAAGTGAACCTAAATGGGCCAGCTGAAGGGAAGGGATGGGAGATCCATCATATGGATGGTCAAACCCTGTAGGAAGGTTGAGCAAAATTTCAAAATTTTCTTTACTTCCATCCGAGAATCGTATTTTAAATTTAGAAAACTGCATTTTCAAGGTTTGTTCTTGTAACCAAACCGAACTAAATCTGAAAGCGAGATTAGGGAGAGGTATACCTGATACAGAATCCACGCAAAAATGCTCCTCCCAACACAAGTGTTCATGCCCAAAGAGTATACCAAATCCTCCCTCTACTGAAGATAACACAGCTTAGGATGAGGTAGGGTCAGCAGGTAGTTCTTCACCAAGAACTTGTGATTCTTCAGCAAGAATCGAATCAGGTAGTGATCACAACTTATGAATTGTTTCTTCTGACAAGAAACAATATCAAGATCCAATCTTGATCAGTTCCAACAAATGGATATCGAACAAGGTAGGGCGGCAAGAGTAGGAAGAGAAAGAACTGAAGGCGAAACATTCAAACAGTGTTCTCTATTGTTATTTTCAGGTCCTCCCTGCTCTCTATATATAGCCTTAAAGAGATGATCTCTTAATCTAATTAGGAGTTTCTTGATCTAAATCTTTATTTGGACCTGAACTCTTTAAGTGATAAGGATAATCCCTTATCTATCTTCATATCAAGATCAGCTACTCCTAATCTAATTAGAAGTTTCCTGATCCAAATCTCTATTTGGATCTGGACTCTTTAAGTGGATAAGATTTATCCTCTTATCCTTATCTGTTGATCCATACTCAGATTCCCCCTATTTAATTAACCCAGTTTGAAATGGGCTTTAGGCCCATTAAGCTTTCAGGCTCACTTCCTTTTAATGCTGGCTATCTTGGCTCTCTTTGTATGGTGTGGGACCCTATCATTGATTTACACATCAGCCACATGGGTTCAACCTAGCCTTTGTTACAAGGCCTGGCCGAATTCATTATTGACTACATGACATGAGCGTAAAAGAGGTTCAAGAATCAGTTTTCTTTTTGTAAGGGTTAAAATCACTTATTTTGGCTTTTTGACCCCATATTGTAGGGTGGATCTCGAAAGATATGAAGGATCTCCCTCCAAGCCATACGTACGACTTTCATCGGCTCTAAATGGACCCAACATTTACACTAAGTGGTCCTTGAGTCCAGCCATCTTATGAAGGCCCAAGGACTGTGGGCAGATGCAAGATTAGTGGTGTGTCTGGAAGTATGTCGTTAATCACTTCGGAACACCAGTTTAATATTTATAAATTTTTTCCAATTCTCAAACAATTACAAACGTAGTAAAATGATGAGAACGGGTCGTATCCATAGGGAAGCGAGGGAAAAATTAATACATACTCAAATCCGGACAAGAGAACACAAGTGGGAAGTGTAGAAATATAAAAATTAATTAATTAAACTGAGGAAAATATAGAATTTGAACAGTGGTCGGGATCCGATTCCAGAGGTGGCAGCAGTGGTGTTGGCGGACTGCAAGTAGGAACCCCTCCTCTTACCTGGGAGTCATCCTCTTCCTCTACCCTTGAACTTCTCAAGATCAGCCTTCCATCTTACCTGGGGGCAGAATCCAACCCTCTCAGGAGCCCTTGGGTCCTTTTTATAGAGAAGTGTGGATACAATTGGGATTAGAGAGAAAGAAGGTGACAACAACTGGGTTTTAGCAAAGTTATGGGCGCCCTAGGGTTTCTAATGGAGGGTGAGGATGGTTTTGGGGAGATCCTAAGGCTAAGAATAAAAGGGGAGGGTGCCCAATATTATGTAGGGTTGAGATTTGGCCGCCCAAAAATAAATGGAGGAGATTGAGGCACCTAGGGTTGAAAGGTGGAGATTAGAAGAGTGGGTGGCACCCTAGAGTGAATGGTTGAGATATAAGATGTAGTGGAGGGCTGAGATCTAGTAGTGAGGGTCTGAATGGTGAGGATTAAAAGTTAGGTGGTGCCCTAGGGTTTAAAAGCTGCAAAAAGAGTGCCCTAGAATGAGTGGTTGAGATTAAAAGATGTGGAGGGTGGAGATTAAACACCTAAGGGCGGCTAGGTTTACTAAGAGTGAAAAGAATGGGTTAAAAGGCGCCCTAGGGTTTGCTAAGGCATGGGGAGGCATGGGGAGCATGCTAATACAGTAGGAGGGGAGCCAAACTAGGTTTAGCAGCTAGGAGGCACCCTCCTGCTTTCAAATTTTAACAAAAACACCCCCTCTCTCAATTGGACTTCACACCAGCTTCCCAAAATCTGCGTTTCAACCATGAAAACTTCTCAGTTTTCCCCAGAATTTGCATAGAGACCCTTAAAGGCCAGAACATTGTATTTAACTGGGAAAAGAGCACATCTTGACTATTCTAAGGCCGAAAAGACCCCTGAATTGATGCCTTTTAGGCATCAAAATGTAGAGTTATCAATTAGCCCATTAGGTATAACCCTCAATGGTCTTACACTTATCCTTTGAGCCCTTAATGATCAAACACTGCCTGACAAGAGAGGACCTCTCCCTCGGCTGCAAGGTAAAGTGTTACACTCTCTACTTACATGGATCCCGTGAATTAAAACATTTTGCAAACAATTTCTGAAAACATAATATATAAGTATATCTCTATATAAATATGTTTTGCAAAACTAAATTTCAAACACATTTGAAATGCACATCATTGCCATGATTCTTATCTTTGTACATGGTCCTTAGACTGTCCAAGATCCTTAGACACTTCGGTCTGATCGAACTGCCACTGTATCTGATTGTCTAAGGAGGCTATGATGTAGCACCGGGCAAGAGAGTTTTTCTCCTCCCATTCTTGATATTCCCTCCTGCGGGCCTCAGAAGCCCTATCACCCGGATGATCCAAAGAAGGATTCTTAGCAACTTTGTCCAATTTTTTGGATGTCAGAGCCAACAAAGGTTACAAAACCAATTAGCATAAATTGGGCCCTTAAGCTTATCATCGTCCAATAGTTTAGCAAATATTAGTCCACAACCTAATTTAATTCATGTTATCTACATAGAAATGGCTTTTAATCTATGTTCCATTTCCATTTGTTCATTTATGAGATTTCCCTCATATCTCAGTGATGGAGACTACGAAATATGTCTCTAGAAATGTGAAAAATCACATACAGTGCATGGAGCCAACTGTTTCAGTTGCATAACCCCACCACCTTCTGTGAATGATTATATCCACTCATCTTATGAGCTTTCCCTTTGGCCTCTGTCAAACAAGGTTCATTGCCATTTTGTATCTTTCTGTCGAGTAAGTGCTTACCCATCATATTCGTGAACACCAAGGTACTGAGAGAGAGTCTTCCATTTGAGAATAGGCCCCTTCCACATCGGTCTATGATGCCCCTATTATCTTATGAAACAATCCAACAGATCCAACAACAAATGAATAACCCAATTTTACGGTGCATCTCCTCATTACTGAAGGACCCATCTTCATGCTAATGATGCAAGGCCTTTTGAAAGTTCATCATATGAATCTCCCTATCATATGCACTTATATTTTACTGGAGGGAACGAAATATTATGCCCTAGTTCTTATTTAGGTCAAACCAAAGCGGCTCCTATTGACTTTCTCAAAGCAAGATTTAAAGGGGCCCTAAACGGCTAGGGTTCCGCACAGTTCCGCTTGGGGAGGAAGCTGATGTAGGGCCCATCGAGTAGGGAGATTATTCAACGATCTTATGGACACCATGGCAATGATGTGCATTCAGCCATGGTGTTAGACAGTGTATGCCCTTAGCTCTAATCAGAATGATGTACATTATGTCATTTAAAAAAAATCAGTAGATAGTTTGTTTGTTTTTGCTTGTGTTTTGTCTTGCCCGAGGATGAGCAAGGTTTAAGTGTGGGGGGATTTGATGAGTGAAGGGATGAGAGATCCATCATATGGTCGCCCAAATCTTGTGGAATAAAGGGGGCGAATTTAAAAAATTTTTCTCTCCCTTCAACTGGGAATCTCATTCCCTATTTAGAAAATCATATTTTCAAGGATCAATCTTGAACCATAAACTGAACCAGATCTGAACCAAAAGGAGTGGGAGAGAGGTATACCTGATACAAAGAATCATTTTCTCTCAATGGAGGTCATCACGCCCAAGGAAGGATCCAAAGACTGCTCCCACTGAGATGGCGCAGTGCAGGATTGAGCAGAATCAACAGCGTTCTCCAAGAACCTGATCCTTTGCAAGAATGGCTGGATGGCACGTGAGCACTGCTTCCAATCAGTCCTTTCACAAAGGGCTGCTATCAAGATAGAATCTTGATTTCTCCTACAAAGTTGGAGATCGAACTGGAGGTCTGGCGGCGGCAGGAAGGAGGCAGCAAGAAAAAATTTTGCATAGATTGCAGAAATTCTTTTCCTATGTTTTCAGCTCTCAAGACTAGAGATCTTGGTGTGTCTCTCTCTCTAAAATCTACCGCTCCTTATTTCCCTCATAACCCTAAAGGATTAGCCCCTAATCCAATTAGGAGTTGCTAATCCAAATCACATTTGGATCAGACATCCCTTTAGGTGATAAGGATAAACCTTTATCTTATCTATAGATTATATCAGTCCTCTCCTAATCCTATTAGGAGGCTCCTAGATCTAAATCTTATTTAGATCTTGGACTCTCTGAGTGGATAGGGTCAAGGCCCAATCCTATCAACTAATCTAATCCCAGATCCGCCCCTCATTTAAATTGATCAAATCAGCCCAATTCGAAATGGGCTTTAGGCCCATTAAGGTTGTGTGCTCACTTAGCCTTCCAAACTGCTGCCCAGTTGGGCCTCCTTGTATGGCGTGGGACCCAAACATTGATCTACACTGAAGGGATGAGAGATCCATCATATGGACGCCCAAAACTTGTGGAATAACGGGGCAAATTTCAGAAATTATTCTCTCCCTATGGGATTCGACCTAGTACCACTATTACTACAAAAAATTTATTGTGGGACTAGCATTAATTTTGAGGGCTTCGACGACCCGACACCTAGACTCGATTAAGATACTGCACTAGGTGTTGGATTGGGCTGTCTTTGATATTCCAATCAGTGAGATCCTTAGAGGTGGTCAAAACCTGGGTATGTTGGCATAGCCCGAGAATTCATCCGAGTGGGTGATCATAGTGACAGGATCAGCCCCTTTGTCGAACGAAGTGAATGATCGGGGATGCACTCTCTAATGGAAACCTAAACTGCCAACAGTTGATTTCAACCATTGAAATTTGTTTCGCAAAATATATTTATATAGAGATATACATATATATTATGGTTTCAAAATGTTTGCAAAAGGTTTTAATTCCCGACATCCATGTGAGTAGAGAGTGCAACACTAGACCTTGCAGCCAAGGGAGAGGTCCTCTCTTCTCGGGCAGTGTTTGATCATTATGATCTGAGAGGTTAAGTGTAAGACCTTTGAGGGTAATACTTGATGGGTTAATCTTGCATCTGCCCACAGTCCTTGGGATTTGAGAAGGTGGCTTGACCCAGGGACCATTTAGTGTAAATGTTGAGCCCATGGTGATGGACTCAGGGGTTCACTGTCCCTTGTAGTGAATTCGGCCTGGCCTTGTAGCAGAGGCTGGGCTGAACCCATGTGCTTAATGTGTAGATCAATGTTTAGGTCCCACGCCATACAAGGATAATCAACTGGGCAGCAGTTAGGAGGCTAAGTGAGTAGATGGACTTAATGGGCCTAAAGCCCAATTCAAACTGTCATAATGAGATTAATTAAAAGGGGGCGGTTCTGGGATTTTGATTAGCAGATAGGATAAGGGATTATCCCTATCCACTCAGAGAGTCCAGATCCAAATAAAGATTTGGATCAGGAAACTTCTAATTAGATTAGGAGGGCTGATCTTTATTTGTAGATAAGATAAGGGATTATTCTTATCTCTTAAAAGATAGTCTAGATCCAAATACAAGATTTGGATTATGAAACTCCTAATGGGTATTAGGAGAACCTCTCTTTGAAGGGATGAGATATCCATCCTATGGACACCCAAATTTTGCAGAATAGAATGGGCGAATTTCAAAAAGTTTTTCTCCATCCTACTGGGAATCGTATTCCCTATTTTAGAAAAATCATATTTTTCAAGGATCAATCTTGAACCAACAACCGAACCAGATCTGAACTAAAGCAGTAGGAGAGGGATATACCTGATATGGAGAAATAGTATCTCCTAATGGAGGTGCTCACGCCCAAGGAAGGAACCAAAGACTGCTCCCACTGAAACTGGTACAGTGCAAGATGGAGCAAATCAGCAGCGTTCTTCAAAAGAACCAGATCCTTCGCAAGAATCAGTTGGATGGCACGTGAGCACTACATCCAATCAGCCCTTTCACAAAGGACTGAGATGAAGATCCGATCTTGATCACTCCCACTAAGAACAGGAGATCGAACTGCCAGATATGGCGGCGGCAGGTAGGAGGCGGCAAGACAGAATTTGCGCAGAGGTGCTGAATTTTTTCTTCTGTGATTTCAGCTCTAAAGAGGATGTGAATATGTGTGTCTTCTAAAGGCTGCTGCACCCTCCTCCTTTTATAAGATAATGGGATCAGCTCCTAATTCCATTAGGAGTTGCTGATCCAAATCAGAATTCCCCTTAAGTGATAAGGGTAAACCGTTATCTTATCTACAGATTAAATCAGCCCCCTCTAATTCTATTAGGAGGTTTCTAGATCTCAATCACATTCAAATCTGGACTCTTTGAGTGGATAGGGTTAAGACCCTATTCTATCTGCTGATCCATCTCAGAATTCGCCCATATTTAACTTTTTAAATAAGTCCAGTTCGTAATGGGCTTTAGGCCCATTAAGCTTATGTGCTCACTTAACCTTCCTAATTGCTGCCCAGTTGGGCTTCCTTGTATGGCGTGGGACCCAAGCATTGATCTACACATCAGCCACATGGGTTCTGCCCAACCTTTGTTACAAGGCCTGGCCGAATACCCTGTTATGGACAGTGCACCCCCTGAAACCCATCAAATGGGCTCTATGGGCCCAACACTTACCCTAAGTGGTCCCTGAGCCAAGCCACCTTGTAACACCCAGGGACTGTGGGTAGATGCAAGATTAGCCTATCAGGTATTATCCTCAATGGTCTTACACTTAACCTGACAGCCCATAATGATCAAACACTATCCTCCAAGAGAGGACCTCTCCCTCGGCTGCAAGGAACAGTGTTGCACTCTCTACTTATATGGATCCTGGGAATACCCTTTTGCAAACATTTTAGAAACCATAATATATATACTTTTACATCTCATATAAAATATACTTTGCAAAACAAATCTCAACGATTGAAATCGGCTGCCGGCAGACTTGGTTTCCATCAGTGAGAGTGCATCCCCGATCATTACCTTTGTCTGACAAAGGGGCTGATCCTGTCACTATGATCACCCACTCAGATGAATTCTCAAACTGTCCCAACATACCCAGGTTTTGACCCCGCAAAGGATCTCACTGATTGGCATATCAAAGACAGCCCAATCCGACACATAGTGAAGTATCATAATCGATTCTAGGGGTTAGGTGTAACTTTACAGTTTTGCCCTTCAATCCCCAAGGTCCAGGGCAATACTGGAAATCTGGTTCGGTTCAAAGATTCAATTAATCCCACACTGCATGTACCTCGGGTCTCACCCTAGTGGCAGAGTCATTCCACCCCAACCGACTTGGCAGCACATCAGTGTCAGCCTTGTCAGGATAGGTCTCCCCAGACCGACCCACTGGCTGTGAACATTCTAAACCAACACAAGTCTCGTAAGTGTCCGGTTTAAGGGTATTACACAAAAACACACCTCAAGAACATCAATCAAATATGTACTTTATTCATTTACAATAAATGTCATAAGTACATCAAATTGATTGGAGCTAAGGGCATATAAAACTATCTAACATCTCCCACTTGTTGCACTTAGGTCCAATCTGGAATAAGCCAGAGTTCCATAGTTTCCACGTGTTTCTCAAACACTTTCTAGGTGAGTGGCTAAGTCAATGGGTTTGCAACAATCTCCGCTGAAGCTACCTTCTGAATCAGGACGTCCCCTCTATCAACAATCTCCCGCAATACGTGGTACTTCCTCTCGATGTGCTTGGACTTCGAGTGGGCTCGTGGCTCCTTAACCTGAACAATGGCCCCATTGTTGTCACACAACAACGAGATGGGTGATGTGCTGGATGGAACTACTCCCAACTCTTGGATGAACTTCTTCACCCACACGGCTTCCTTGGCAGCCTCGCTTGCAGCAATGTATTCGGCTTCGGTTGTGGAATCCTCCATGGGCCTCTATTTGCTGTTTTTCTAGTAAACAACACACGATCCTATCGTGAATACGTAACCAAATGTAGACTTTCTATCATCTGGATCTGACTAGAAATCGGCATCAGTATACCCTTGGATCTGTAGTGATGCACCATCGAATACTAGACAAAACTCTTTTGTCCTTCGAAGGTACTTATGTATGCATTTCACAACGGTCCAATGCTCCTTCCCTAGGTTGGCATGAAATCTGCTTACTATACTCACCACGTGAGCAATATCGGGGCAAGTGCACAACATGGCATACATGATGCTCCCCACAGCGGAGGCATAGGGAACATTCTTCATGTCCTCGATCTCTTCAGAGGTTTTGGGAGACATCTTCTTGGAGAGAGTGACTCCGTGCTTGAAAGGAACATTTCCCTTCTTGTAGTTCTCCATGCTGTATCTCTTAACAATTTTGTCAATGTAAGCAGATTGAGATTATCCTATTATCTGCTTCAATCTATCTCTATAGAGTCGAAGACCCAGTATATAGGAGGCTTCTCCAAGATCTTTCATGGAGAATTGTTGTGAAAGCCACACTTTCACCGTAGTCAACATTCCTACATCATTCCCAATGAGTAGAATGTCGTCTAAATACAGAACCAACAATGTAACCTTATCCCCACTAGTCTTCCTGTAAACAAAGGGCTCATCCAGATTCTGCTCAAAGTTAAACATTTTGACAGTAGAGTCAAATCGGATGTTCCAACTCCTAGAAGCTTGCTTAAGTCCATATATGGATCTATTTAGTTTACATACCATGTGTTCCTGACCCACAACTATGAAGCCTTGCTACTACTGCATATAGATATGTTCAGTAAGATCTCTATTCAGGAACGCAGTTTTGACATCCATTTGCCAAATCTCATAGTCATGGTATGCTGCTACAGCTAGCAGGATCCTAATGGATTTAAGCATGGCAACAGGCGAAAAGGTTTCCTCATAATCGATGCTCTCTTTCTAAGTGTACCCATTCGCCACTAGACGAGCTTTGTAGGTCTCAACCCCGCCATCGGGGCCCTTCTTTCTCTTATAGATCCATTTGCAACCAATTGCTTTTACCCCAGGGGGCAGATCTACCAGAGCCCAGACTCCATTGGTCTCCATTGAGTCCATCTTAGCTCTCATGGAATTTACCCACTTAAGGGAGTCTATGTCCAACATAGCTTCCGCATAAGTCACGAGATCCTCCTTACTAGTCAAGGCTTCCACCAGGTAACTATCCTGGTCATAACCATAATGGACTGGTGGCCTTGATACCCGGGTAGATCTTCTAGGTTGGTCACTACCTAGAACATGTGGGACATCTCCCACTACTCCTAAGCTCTCCTCATCAAGAACAATTTCTTGACGCTGATTGTTTAGGATGTAATCCTCCTCCAGGAAATGGGCATTCCGAATATAGAACACCTTCTGTTCTCCTGGGTCATAGAATAGATAGCCCATAGAGTTTTGGGGTAGCCTACAAATAGGCAACGGCTGGTTCGGGATTCCAATTTGTCCAGGCTCATTCTTTTAACGTGTGCCGGACAACCCCAAATCTTCAAGGGTCTGACACTTGGTTTCTTTCCACTCCAAAGTTCATATGAGTGCTCATACCGATTTGGTTGGAACCCAATTCAGCACGTAAATCGCAGTCTCTAATGCGTATCCCCAAAAGGATGTGGGTAACTCCGAGTGTGCGAGAAGTGACTGGACCATATCAAGTAAGGTCCTATTCCTCCTCTCTGAAACATTGTTAAATTGTGGTGTAGCAGGAGGAGCTAATTGCGATACCATCCCGTAGACATTTAGGTAGTCCCTGAATTCGTCAGAGAGATATTTGCCACCTCGATCGGATCAAAAGGTCTTGATTTATCTCCCAAACTGTTTCTCGACCTCTTGTCTAAACTCCTTGAACTTTTCAAAGGATTCAGACTTGTGTCTCATTAGGTACACATAACCATACCGTGAATAATCATCGGTGAAGGTGATGAAGTATACGTGTTGGTTACAACTCCTAACATTCAGGGGCCTGCATACATCACTATGTATAAGGTCAAGCGTGCCCGTACTGAAGGGATGGGATATCCATCACATGGATGCCCGAATCTTGCAGAAGGGATGGGGCGAATTTCAAAAATTTCTCCCATCTTTGCAGGGAATCGAATTCCCTATTTCAGAAAACATATTTTCAAGGATCAATCTTGAATGAAGAACCAAATCAGATCTCAACCAAAAGTAGTAGAAGGGAGGATATACCTGATACAGAGAATCAATATCTCCCAATGGAGGTGTTCTCGCCCAAGGAAGGATCCAAAATTTGCTCCCACTGAAGATGGCGCAGTGTAGGATGGAGCAGAATTAGCAACGTTCTTCCAAAAGAACTTGACCCTTCGCAAGAATCAACTGGATGGCTTATGGGTACAGCTCCAAGCAATCTTTTCCCCAAAAGATTGAGATCAAGATCAAATCTTGATTTCTCCTTGTAACTGGAGATCGAACTAAAAGGAATGGCAATGACAGGAAGGAGGCGGCAGAAGAGAATTCGCAGTATGCAGGAAATCTCTCTTTCTCTCTTTCTTTTTTCTAAAGAGAAAATATGTTGTGAATCATATATCTTAAGGCTGCTGCCCCGTTCTTCTTTTACAATCTTAAAGGGATCAGCTCCTAATCAGATTAGGAGTTGTTAATCCAAATCATATTTGGGTTAGAAGTCCCTTTAAGTGATAACGGATAATCCTTATCTTATCTGCAGACCAGATCAGCCATTTCCTAATCTAATTAGGAGGTTTCCAGATCTAAATCTCATTTAGATCTTGGACTCTCTAAGTGGATAGGGTCTAAGCCCAATCCTATTAGCTGATCCACTCCAGAATTCGCCCTCTTTTTAATTGACTGATCAAATCAGCCCAATTTGAAATGGGCTTAAGGCCCATTTAAGGTTATGTACTCAAAAAGCCTTCCGAACTGCTGCCCAGTCGGCTTCCTTGTATGGTGTGGGACCCAAACATTGATCTACACATCAGCCACATGGGTTCAGCCCAGCCTTTGTTGCAAGGCCTGGCCGAATACACTGTTAAAGACAGTGCACCCCCTGAAAACCCATCAAATGGGCTCTATGGGCCCAACACTTACCCTAAGTGGTCCCTGGGCCAAGCCACCTTGTAACACCCAGGGACTGTGGGCAGATGCAAGATTAGCCCATTAGGTATTATCCTCAATGGTCTTACACTTAACCTCTCAGCCCATAATGATCATACAATACCCGACAAGAGAGGACCTCTCCCTCGGCTGCAAGGAATAGTGTTGCACTCTCTACTTATATGGATCCCGGGAATTAAAACCTTTTGCAAACATTTTAGAAACCATAATATATACTTTTATATCTCATATAAAATATACTTTGCAAAAACAAATCTCAACAGTTGAAATCGGCTGCCGGTAGTCTTGGTTTCCATTAGAGAGAGTGCATCCCCAATCATTACCTTTGTCCGACAAAGGGGCTGATCCTGTCACTATGATCGCTCACTCAGATGAATTCTCGGACTATCCCAACATACCCAGGTTTTGACCCTCGCTAAGGATCTCACTGATTGGTACATCAAAGACAGCCCAATCCGACATCTAGTCTAGTATCATAATCGAGTCTAGGGGTTAGGTGTAATTTTCCAGTTTTGCCCATCTATCTCCAAGGTCCAGGGCAATACTGGAAATCTGGTCCGGTTCAATGGTTCTATTAATCCTACACTGTATGTGCCAAGGGTCTCACCCTGGTAGCTGAGACAGGCCATCCCAACCGACTTGGTGGCACTACAGTGTCAGCCTTGTCAGGATAGGTCTCCCCAGACCGATCCACTGGCTGTGAACATTCTAAACTAACACGAGTCTCATTAAGTGTCCAGTTTAAGGGTATTACACAGAAACATACCAAGGGAACATGAATCAAATATGCACTTTTATTCATTTACAATAAACTCATAAAGTACATCATTCTTGATTGAAGCTAACGGCATACAAAACTGTCTAACACGTACATCTTTCAGGCTTGCCACCGAATGGCCGTTTTGTCATCTTAACATGAAGGCAAGGCCCACAGGTGGGAAGATCTTCTATAGTTAGAAAATCCAAAGGACCATCCTTTACCAACCTTGTGATTCGGTCAATACCGATATGGCCAAGACGGTAATGCCACAGGCATGTGGGACTAACGGTATCACGAGTTCTCTTGGGGACATTAACCGACATAGTTTCGGCTATGTTGGATTCTAGAGAAGGATGTAGAACATAGAGACTGTTCTCCAGTTCCCCGCATGCGATGAATTTGTTGTCTTTTTTAATAGTAATCATATTACTAAAGAAAACATAATATCCATCAGTACGCAATTTTGAGACAGAAATCAAATTTCTTCTTAAATTCTATACATAAAGACAATCTTTAAGTACAAGTGATCCTTCTCTTAAAAACAATTCTACGCTGTCGATGGCCATAGCTACAATGCTTGCAAGAAGTTCCCAAGAAGAGCGTCACCTCTCCCTTACTCAGTCTTCTGCGTATTCTGAAACCCTGCAATGTGTTACATGCATGAGTCGAAGCCCCGGAGTCAATACACCAGGATGCAGAAGTAACCAACAAATTGGATTCTATGACACAAGATTCGGGATTACCTTTCTTGGATTCCAGGTAGGCCGGACAATTCCTTCTCTAGTGGTCGGTCTGGTGACAATGGTGACAGGCATACGATGCCATGTCCTTCTTTTGTTTCTTGGATTTGTTGCCCTTTTACTGAGGCCTCTTCTTAGACCTCCTCTTCTTGCCATGCTTGCCTGCTTCCATAAGCATGGCGACGGGCTCATCCTTACAAATCAGTTCCTCAGCTCATTGCAACATATTGCTGAGCTCTTGTAAGCTGACGTTCAGCTTATTCATGTTATAATTCATGACAAACTGATTGTAGGACAGAGGTAAAGAATTCAGAATGGCGTCTACCTTGGTGACATGGTCTAGCCCGGACCCAAGGGATTCTAGCTCGTTTATGTATCCCATCATCCAAAGACAATGGTCATGCACTTGCTGCCCCTTGGTCATTTGAGCAGTCATGAACTGCTTCAAGACCTTCTGTCGAGTAGAACGATCTCTTTGTTCATAGTTTTTAGACTATCCAATATGTCCTTGGCCAGTTCGATCTGATTGAACTGCCTCTGTATTGGATTGTCCGGGGAAGCTATGATATAGCAGCGGACTAGGGAGTTCTTTTCCTCCCACTCCAAGTAGTCCCTTCTGTGGGCCTCAGAAGCCCGATCACCCCCAGGGTGGTGTTTTTGGCAACTTTGTCCAATTTTTCAAAAGTCGGTACCAGCATGAGGTTACGGTATTAGTCAGCGTAATTAGGGCCCTTAAGCTTGTTGTCGTCAAGAAGATTTGCAAATTGTCCATTTTCCATTTTCTGGTAAAACAACAAACATTAGTCAACAACCTAATTTGATACATGTTCATTACATAGATATGGCTTTTAATCTATGTTCCATTCCCATTTGTTCATCTCTGAGATTTTCCTCCCATCTCAGTGACGAAGACAACGACTTGTCTCTAGAAATGTGGGAAACCACATAGGGTGCATGGAGCCAATTGTTTCAGCTGCAAAACCCCACCACCTTTCTGTGAAGGATCATATCCACTCATCATATGAGTTTTCCCTTTTGGCCTCTGTTAGACAAGGTTCAAAGCCATTTTTAGGTAAACCTTTCTGTCCAGTGAGTGCTCACCCATCATACGCCAAGGTACCGTGAGAGAGTTTTTATTTTTTGGTGAAGCCCCTCCCACCCATCATATTCATGAACCCATGGTGTGCACAAGAGCCACTATCGAATCAGCATGGGCCAAACACTTATGGCCCATGAACATAGCACATCACACATCCATACATCACATGTAGGGAAGAATTGATCCAATCAATTAATATCTGTAAAGCCCATTTTAAAGCCCATAATAATCCATAATATTTACCATTAATATTATCTAGGTATATGGGCCGAAATTAGGGTTGATCAATTCGATCCATATAGCTTTATCTGCGAAGTGGGCTTTTAGCAGTTTTAACAAATTAAAACTGGGCCTTTATAGGTTGGGCTGAATTAAACTTTCAATTAATTATCAATCCTTAGGCCCATTAGTGGGAGAAATAGGGCTGACATTCAGCCTTGATCAAACCCTAGATTTGGTCCAACCAGTTTGGACCAATCTGGTTCGAATGGGTCTAGGGTTTGATCTTTAATTAAAGATTTAATTGAAGAAATTAATCTGAAATTAATTACGGATAAAGGAAAATCAAAAATCAGTCAGATAGGGCTGTTCGCACAATCCATCCTGCAAAACAGAGGTTAGATCACAGTTTGCAATTTCATAAACTGCAAATCGCAGATAGTGATTCTCCCATCTGCGAAATCTCCTTCCTTGTGCCGCCATATTCAATCCAAAATAAAAAAATAGAAAACCTAATTTCTATTATAATTACATCAGATCAAATGCCTATACATTCGGTCTAAAAAATAAAAAAAATTATTTTACAGATCAAATGTAATAAAATAAATAAGAAACTGCAAAATCGCAGGTTCCCTGCGCCAATCAAGATTTCGATCTCCATGTGTACGAGCAGCCCATAAATCAAGCCCATAAATCAATAAAATTATAAAGAATGATTCTAAATAATAATCAGATTTATAAAATTTAAATTCAGATTAATCGCCTATCAACTAGAAACAAACTTTCCAGAAAAACCTTATATCTGTGCAAATTGGGTAGAACGCCTTCTGTCCATTTGCGTAGGTTCAAATTTAATACAATTCAGTTCAAGATTTGAACCATGGCTATGATACCACTGAAGGGATGAGATATCCATCGTATGGACGCCCGAATCTTGTGGAATAGAATGGGCGAATTTCAAAAATTTCTCTCCATCCTACTGGGAATCGTATTCCCTATTTTAGAAAAATCATATTTTTCAAGGATCAATCTTGAACCAAGAACCGAACCAGATCTGAACAAAAGCAGTAGGAAAGGGATATACCTGATATGGAGAAATAGTATCTCCCAATGGAGGGGTTCACGCCCATGGAAGGAACCAAAGACTACTCCCACTGAAGATGGCATAGTGCAGGATAGAGTAGAATCAGCAGCATTCTTCAAAAGAACCAGATCCTTCGCAAGAATCAGCTGGATGGCACGCGAGCACTACTTCCAATCAGCCCTTTCACAAAGGACTGATATGAAGATCCGATCTTGATCACTCCCACTGAGAACAAGAGATTGAACTGGCAGATATGGCGGTGGCAGGTAGGAGGCGGCAAGAAAGAATTTGCGCAGAGGTGCTGAATTCTTTCTTCTGTGATTTCAGCTCTGAAGAGGATGTGAATATGTGTCTTCTAAAGGCTACCGCCCCATCCTCCTTTTATAAGCTTAAAGGGATCAACTCCTAATCTCATTAAGAGTTGCTGATCCAAATCATATTTGGATCAGAATTCCCCTTAAGTGATAAGGGTAAACCCTTATCTTATTTGTAGATTAGATCAGTCCCCTCCTAATCCTATTAGGAGGTTTCCAGATCTAAATCACATTCAAATATGGACTCTCTGACTAGATAGGGTTAAGACCCAATCCTATCTGCTAATCTAATCTCAGAATTTGCCCCTTATTTAAACTAATCAAATCAGCCTTCCAAACTGCTGCCCAGTTGGGCTTCCTTGTTTGGCGTGGGACCCAAACATTAATCTACACATCAGCCACACAGGTTCAGCCCAGCCTTTGTTACAAGGCCTGGCCAAATACACTGTTATGGACAATGCACCCCTTGAAACCCATCACATGGGCTCTATGGGCCCAACACTTACCCTAAGTGGTCCCTGGGCCAAGCCACCTTGTAACACCCAGGGACTGTGGGCAGATGCAAGATTAGCCCATCAGGTATTACCCTCAATGGTCTTACACTTAACCTCTCAGCCCATAATGATCAAACACTGCCCGACAAGAGAGGACGTTTCCCTCGGCTGCTAGGAACAGTGCTGCACTCTCTACTCACATGGATCTCGGGAATTAAAACCTTTTGCAAACGGTTGGAAACCATATTATTTATACTTTTACATCTCATATAAAATATATTTTGCAATCGGCTACCGACAGTCTTGGTTTCCATTAGAGAGAGTGCATCCCCGATCATTACCTTTATCCGACAAAGGGGCTGATCTTGTCACTATGATTACCCACTCAGATGAATTCTCAGACTGTCCCAACATACCCAGGTTTTGACCTTGTTAAGGATCTCACTGGTTGGCATATCAAAGACAACCCAATCTGACACCTAGTGAAGCATCATAATCGAGTCTAGGGATCAGGTGTAACTTTCCAGTTTTGCCCATCAATCTCCAAGGTCCAGGGCAATACTGGAAATCTGGTCTGGTTCAAAGATTCAATTAATCCTACACTACATGTACCTCGGGTCTCGATGGTAAGGTTGAGACCTACAAGGCTCATCTTGTGGTGAAAGGGAACACTCAGAAAGAAGGAATCGATTATGAGGAAACCTTTTTTCTGGTGGCCATGCTTAAATCCATTAGGATCCTGCTAGCTGTAGCAGCATACCATGATTACGAGATTTGGCAAATGGATGTCAAAACTGCGTTCCTGAATGGACATCTTAGTGAAGATATCTTTATGCAGCAACCGCAAGGTTTCATAGCTGCGGGTCAGGAACACATGATATGTAAACTAAACCGATCCATATATGGACTTAAGCAAGCTTCTTGCAGTTGGAACATCCGGTTTGACTCTACCGTCAAACAGTTTGACTTTGAGCAAAATCCGGGTGACCCCTGTGTTTATAGGAAATCCAGTGGGGATAAGGTTATGTTCTTGGTTCTATATGTAGATGACATTATACTCATTGGGAATGATGTAGGAATGTTGACTACGGTGAAAGTGTGGCTTTCACAGCAATTCTCCATGAAAGATCTTTGAGAAGCCTCCTACATACTAGGTCTTTGGCTCTATAGAGATAGATCGAAGAGGATAATAGGATTATCCCAATCTGCTTACACTGATAAAATAGTCAGGAGATACAACATGGGGAACTCCAAGAAAGTAAATGTTCCTTTTAGGCATGGAGTCACTCTCTCCAAGGGTATGTCTCCCAAGACTCCTGAAGAGATTGAGGGCATGAGAAACGTTCCCTATGCCTCAGCCGTAGGGAGCATCATGTATGCCATTCTATGCATTCATCCTAACATTTCTCAGGCAGTGAGTGTGGTAAGCAGATTCCAGTCAAACCCAGGGCAGGAGCATTGGACTGCTATGAAAAACATACTAAAATACCTTCGAAGGAAAAAAGAGTTTTGTCTGGTATTCGATGGTAGTTCACTACAGATCCAGGGTTATACTGATGTTGACTTCTAGTCAGATCCAAATGATAGTAAGTCTACATCTAGTTATATCTTCATGATAGGATCGTGTGTTGTTTGTTTGAAAATCAGCAAACAGGGGTCCACGACGGATTCCATAACCGAAGTCGAATACATTGCCGCAAGTGAATCTGCCAATGAAGCCATATGGATGAAGAAGTTCATTCATGAATTGGGAGTAGTTTCATCTAGCACAACACCCATTCCATTGTTGGGTGACAACACTGGAGCCATTATTCAGGCTAAGGAGCCACGAGCCCACTCGAAGTCGAAGCACATTGAGAGGAAGTACCATGTACTGCAGGAGATAGTTGGAAGAGGGGATGTCCTAATTCAGAAGGTAGCATCAGCGGAAAATGTAGCAGACCCATTGACTAAGCCACTTGCACAGAAAGTGTTTGAGAAACACGTGGAAAGCATGGGACTCCGGCTTATACCAGATTGGACCTAAGTGCAAGTGGGAGCTGTTAGACAGTGTATGCCCTTAGCTCCAATCAGAATGATGTACATTATGTCATTTAATGAAAAAAAATAAAGTACATATTTGATTCATGTTATTATGGTGTGTTTTTGTGTAATACCCTTAAATTGGATACATATGAGACTCATGTTAGTTTACAATCTTCACAGCCATTGGATAGATCTGGGGAGATTTATCTTGCCAAGGCTGACACTGATGTGCCACCAAGTTGGTTGGGGTGGCCTATCTCAGCCACTAGGTTGAGACCTAAGGTACATGCAGTGTGAGTTTTCTTGAAACCCTGAACTGGACCAGAATTCCAGTATTGCCCTGGACCTTGGAGATAGATGGGAAAATCTAGAATGTTACACCTGACCCCTAGACTCGAATATGATACTGCACTAGGTGTCGGATTGGGTTGTCTTTGATATGCCAATCAGTGAGATCCTTAGAGGGGATCAAAACCTGGGTATGTTGGGATAGTCCGAGAATTCATCTGAGTGGGTGATCATAGTGACAGGATCAGCCCCTTTGTCGGAGAAAGTGAATGATCAGCGATGCACTCTCTTTGATGGAAATCTAAACTACTGGTAGTTGATTTCAACCGTTGAAATTTTTTTTGCAAAATATATTTATATAGAGATATACATATATATATTATGGTTTCAAAATGTTTGCAAAAGGTTTTAATTCCCAGGATCCATGTGAGTAGAGAGTGCAACATTGTACCTTGCAGCCGAGGGAGAGGTCGTCTCTTGTCGGGCAGTGTTTGATCTTTATGGGCTGAGAGGTTAAGTGTAAGACCATTAAGGGTAATACTTGATGAGCTAATTTTGCTTCTACCCACAGTCCTTGGGTTTTTATAAGGTGGCTTGACCCAGGGACCATTTAGTGTAAATGTTGGGGCCATTAAGAGCCCATGGTGATGGACTCAGGGGTTCATTGTCCCCTACAGTGAATTCAGCCAGGCCTTGTAACAGAGGCTGGGCGGAACCCATGTGGCTGATGTGTAGATCAATGTTTGGGTCCCACGGCATACAAGGATAACCAACTAGGCAGTAGTTAGGAGGCTAAGTGAGCAGATGGACTTAATGGGCCTAAAGCCCAATTTTGAACTGGCTTAATGAGATTAATTAAAAGGGGTCGGTTCTAGGATTTATATCAGCAAATAGGATAAGCAATTATCCCTATCCACTCAAAGAGTCCAGATCCAAATAAAGATTTGGATCAGGAAACTTGTAATTAGATTAGGAGGGATGATCTTTATCTGCAGATAAGATAAGGGATTATCCTTATCTCTTAAAGAGAGTCCAAATCCAAATACAAGATTTGTATTAGGAAACTCCTAATGGGATTAGGAGAACCTCTCTTTAAGGCTATAAATAGGAGAGCTGGGCAAACCCTCAGAATACACCAGAAATCATCTGATTGTTTGCTGAATTCCAAAGAGAGACAACACAGTTTGAATGCACTGTCTCCTTCTCTCCTACTCTTGCCGCCATACCAGTTCGATCTGATGTTATGCTCAGTAGCCCTCCATCAGATTCTTGCTGAAGAATCTATATCTTGCTAAAGAACCCTCCTGCTGATTCTGCTTCATCCTGCACTGTGTCATCTTCGGTGGATGGAGTCTTTGGATTTTTCCTTGGGCGTGAACACATTCATTGGAGGTTTTTATTTCTTTGTATCAGGTACATTCCTCCACTCCCTTTTGGTTTTGATCTAGTCAGGTTTAGGTTCAAGATTGATCATTGAAAATGCAGTTTTCTAAAATAGGGAATGTGATTTGCACATGGGAGAGAGAGAAATTTTTGAAATTTCACCCAACCTTCTTGCAGGGTTCAGCCATCCATATGATGGATCTCTCATCCCTTCACAGGGTGTGCGAAAGAGCCACTATCAAATTAAGTTGGGCCAAGTGCTTATGGCCCATGTACATAGCACATCACACATCCATACATCACATGCATGAAACAAATTGATCCAATCAATTAAAATATCTGTAAAACCCTAAATTAATTAGATTAAAAGGTATCAGCCCATTAAAGCCCATAACATTATCTCATAACATTGTCTAGGTACATTGGCAGTACTGCAAAAAGTAGTTCAGCCCATATAGTTGAATTAGGGCTGATGCAGTTTTAACATATTAAAACTAGGTTTTATAGAGGTGGGCCGAATTAAAAATTTGAAGTGGGCCATCAACCCTTTGGCCAAAATTGAATTTGGGTTACAAAAACCAACCTCATCTAACCAACAATTCGGTCTAACTAGTTTGGACCAAATCTGGTGCAAATCGGCCCAAGTTTTGGTGTCTCGTTCAAGATTTAATTCAAGAATAATGATCTGAAAAATAAATTAAATCTAGATAATCAAATTATCAAGAAAACAAAATCATAGGGCTGCACTATGATTTTCTTAGGCATCCTGCAAACCTGCAAAGAAAAATTAATTGCAGATTGCAGAATCAATATCTGCAAAATCGCAGATCGCTGAACTTCTTTCTATGAAATCTTCTTCTCCTCTGTTGCACACTCCAGAAATCTCTAGATGAAAATAAAATAGAAAAACCTAACTTTTCTATTATTAGATCACATTGAATTCCTATACCCCTTGATTAAGAAATCAAAAGGACTTTGAAAAAGTGAACAAGGGAGAGAAAGAACAATATGGCTCCAGACCAAAATAATTCATGGACAATGATCTCCTACGCTATACCTACTCTGGATGGTACTACATCAAGCATTAGGAGGCCGAATGTACAAGAAAACAATTTTGAGATCAAGCCTACAATTATTCAAATGATCTAGATGAGTATGCAAATTTTTGGCCCCAATGATGACCCTAACTCTCATATTGCTAATTTTCTTGAAATATGTGATACTTTTAAGTATAATGGAGTTAGTGATGATGCCATGAGACTTAGGTTATTTCCTTTCTCCTTAAGAGACAAAGCAAAAGATTGACTTAACTCTCTTCCTGCTGGTTCGATTACTACATGGGATGACTTGGCACAAAAGTTTTTATCTAAGTATTTTCCACCTGCTAAAATGGCTAAATTAAGGAATGACATAACAACTTTTTCTCAATTTGATAATGAAACCTTATATGAGTCATGGGAGAGATTTAAGGAACTGCTTAGGAAGTGTCCTCACCATGGTCTACCTGTTTGGATGCAAGTGCAAACTTTTTATAGTGGCATTAATCAATCTAATCATTCAATGTTAGATGTAGCTACAGGTGGTACCCTTAGGAGAAAAACTCCCGAAGAAGCATATGAACTTTTGGAGGAGATGGTGACCAATAGCTATCAATGGGACAATGAGAGAGCAAATAAAAAGGGAGTTGGAATTTATAATGTTGATTCTATCACTGCTTTATCGGCTCAACTTGCTGCATTAAATAAGAAATTAGAAAATTTGGGGGTTTCAGTTATGAGTGTTTCTTCTGTTCCTTTCCCTTCTTGTGAACTTTGTGGGCAAGGGGGACACAGTAGTGTAGACTGTCAAGTAGGAAATCCATTTCCATCTTCTTCTGAACAAGCTAATTTTGTTTCTTATGGTGGCAACAGGTCCAATTTCAATCCCTACTCCAACACTTACAATCCAGGATGGATAAGCCATCCAAATTTTTCTTGGAGTAATAACCAACAAAGACCACCTCCTGGCTTTCAACAGCAACAACAACAAAATCCTCAAGATAAGAAGCCAAATTTAGAGGATATGATGGCAAAATTTATTAACAGTACGAAGGCAAGAATTCAAGGGATAGAAACTCAAATTGGACAACTTGCTCAAGCAATTTCGGCAAGGCCACAAGGAGGATTACCTAGCAATACCGAGAAGAATCCCTGGGAACAAGTAAAGGCCATCACTCTGCGAAGTGGAAAAGAACTTAGAAAAGAAGAAAAAGATGATGAGTAGGTAAAAGAGGAAGAAAGCCAAAACCTTAAAGCCAAAGTAGGAGACTAAGAGTCATCAATGGAGAAAAAGGGAAGTTCTTCTACTCTTAATTTAGAATCGTACAAACCCCCTCTTCCTTTTCCTAAAAGATTTCTTAAGGCGAACTTGGATAAACAATTTGCTAAGTTTCTAGAGGTGTTTCAAAAGTTTCATATTAACATTCCTCTTCTTGATGCTATTTCTCAGATGCCAAGTTATGCCAAATTTTTAAAGGAAATAATTTCAAACAAAAGAAAGTTGGAGGAGTTTGAGATGGTAAAACTTAATGAGGAATGCTCAGCAATCTTACAAAATAAATTACCTCCAAAACTCAAGGATCCAGGGAGCTTCTCTATTCCATGCACCATTGGAGAAATTAATTTTGATAAGGCTTTATGTGATCTTGGTGCAAGCATTAATTTGATGCCTTTTTCTATCTTCAGGAAGCTTGGGTTGAAGGAGCCAACACTTACCACTGTTTCTCTGCAATTGGCTGATAGAAGTATCAAATATCCAAGGGGAGTAGTAGAAGATGTTTTGGTAAAAGTAGATAAATTTATTTTTCCTGTTGACTTCATCATTTTGGATATGGAAGAAGATTATGATATGCCCCTAATCTTAGGGAGACCTTTTCTTACCACAGGAAGAGCTTTAATTGATGTTCAACAAGAAAAACTTAGCCTTAGAATTAATGATGAGGAAGTTATTTTTAATGTGTTTAAGGCTATGAAACATTCCAATGATGAAAAAGAACTCTTAATGGTACATTGCATTGATGATTTAGCAAAAAGAAAATTTCATGCATTTAGGTTAGATGATCCTATAGAGAATTGCATTGCTAACTCTTTTGATGTGAAGGAACAAATTTTAGATGAGAAGCATAAGGAGGCCGTAGGCTATTTGGGAGAAAAGCAAAGAGGATTCGTGACAAAAAGAGAAAAAATTTTACCTTTGGATATTTCTTCCTCTTCTTCAAAAGCCAAGCCATCAATCGTGAAGCCTCATACTCTTGAACTTAAACCTCTTCCTTCGCATTTAAAATATGTTTATTTGGGGAATTCATCTACCTTACCTGTGATTATTTCTTCTTACTTAAGTCTTGAAGAAGAAAAGTTGATAAGGGTGCTTAGGGAATATAAAAGGGCGATTGGATGGAGCATTGGTGACATTCAAGGAATAAGTCCATCAGTTTGCATGCACAAAATCATGATGGAAGAAAGATTCAAGCCTACAGTGCATCCCCAAAGGAGGTTAAATCCTAATATGAAAGAGGTAGTAAAGAAAGAGGTGATAAAATGGCTTGATTTAGGTATTATCTTTCCTATCTCTGATTCTTCTTGGGTAAGTCCTATGCAAGTTGTGCCAAAAAAGGGTGGGACCACTGTAGTCGAAAATGAAAATAATGAATTAATCCCTACAAGGACAGTAACAGGTTGGAGGGTATGTATCGATTATAGGAAATTGAATGATGTTACTAGTAATGATCATTTCCCCCTTCTCTTTATTGATCAAATGATTGAAAAACTTGTAGGTCAGGAATTTTATTGTTTTCTTTATGGTTATTCTGGTTATCTCCAAATTCCCATTGCTCCTGAAGACCAAGAGAAAACTACCTTTACATGCCCTTATGAAACATTTGCATTTAGGAGAATGCCTTTTGGTTTGTGCAATGCCCCTGCTACCTTTCCAAGATGCATGATGTCTCTATTTTTGGATTTCATTGATGATTTTATGGAGATATTTATGGATGACTTCTCTGTTTTTGGATCTTCATTCGATGCATGTTTGCATAGTTTGTCTTTAATGCTTAAAAGATGGGAGGAATTTAACCATGTTCTTAATTGGGAAAAATGTCATTTTATAGTTAAGGAAGGAATTGTTTTAGGCCACAAAGTATCTTCTAAAGGTATTGAAGTGGATAGAGCTAAAATTGAACTAATTGAGAAACTTCATCCTCCAAAATCATTGAAAGAAGTTAGAGGTTTTTTGGGACATGCAGGTATTTATAGAAGATTCATTAAGGACTTTTCTAAAATTGATAGGCCTCTAGCTAATCTTTTAGTAATGGATGCACTGTTTGTGATTGATAGTGCTTGTTTGCATGCATTTAATTGTTTAAAAGAGAAATTGATCAAAGTTCCCATAGTTTCGGCCCCTATTTGGAATTTGCCTTTTGAGATCATGTTTGATGCAAGTGATGATACTTTAGGTGCAATTTTAGGACAAAGAATAGATAGGAAATTTCATACCATTTATTATGCAAGTAGAACCAAGAATGAGGCACAAAGAAATTATACAACAACTAAAAGGGATCTGCTTGTTGTAATATTTGCTATTGAAAACTTAGACCTTACTTAATCTTGTCTAAAGTGATTGTCTATACTGACCATTCTGAATTGAAGTATTTATTTGCTAAAGAA
The DNA here is from genome assembly GCF_055504915.1 of Nelumbo nucifera. Taxonomy (NCBI): domain Eukaryota; kingdom Viridiplantae; phylum Streptophyta; class Magnoliopsida; order Proteales; family Nelumbonaceae; genus Nelumbo; species Nelumbo nucifera. Next base: position 36,994,633 of record NC_142656.1, on the reverse strand, counting down.
GATGCAAAACCTAGGTTGATAAGATGGATTTTATTGTTGCAAGAATTTGACCTAGAAATCAAAGACAAGAAAGACATCAAAAACATTGTAGCTGATCACTTGTCTAGATTGGACGGAGAGTATGTAGAGAGCATGGATTTACACCCTTTGCATGATGAATTTCCTAATGAGAAATTATGTTTTGTGCATGATAATGATGAACCGTGGTATACTGATTTTGCTAATTTTTTTGTAGGTGACGAGTTGCCCCCTAACATTTCTTGTCATCAAAAGCGGAAATTTTTATCTGATGTAAGGCACTATCTTTGCTAGGAACCGTATCTATACAAGATTTGTGCAGATGGCATAGTGAGAAGATGCATACCAAAGGAAGAGGTGTGGAGTATAATTAGTTTTTGTCATGACAAAGAAGCAGGTGGACACCATGGACCATCCAAGACGGCGGCAAAGGTTTTACAAAGTGGATTTTATTGGCCTACATTATTCAAAGATGCTTATGCCTATGTATGTTCTTGTGATCGATGCCAACGGACAGGTAATATATCAAGGAAAAATGATATGCCCCTAAACAATATTCTTATTTGTGATATTTTTGATGTTTGGGGCATTGATTTCATGGTTCCTTTTCCAAAATCCTTCAATAATGAGAGTATATACTTGTTGCTGTTAATTATGTGAGTAAATGGGTAGAAGCAATTGCATGTCCCATTAATGATGCTAAGGTTGTAGTCAAATTCTTGAAAAAAAATATTTTTACTAGATTTGGTACACTGAGGGCTATCATTAGTGATGGAGGTAAACACTTATGCAATAAACAATTTGATAAGTTATTAATTAAATATGGTGTTACCTATAAAATTTCTACCCCCCATCATTCCCAAACTAGTGGACAAGTAGAAATTTTGAATAGGGAATTGAAAGGTATTTTGGAAAAGACTGTGAACTTATCTAGGAATGATTGGTCAATGAAATTGGATGATGCACTTTGGGCCTATAGGACAGCTTTCAAAACACCCATTGGAATGTCTCCTTATAGGTTGGTGTTTAGTAAGGCTTGTCACCTCCCTATTGAATTAGAGCATAAAGCATATTGGGCAATGAAACTACTTAACTTTGATTTGCAAGTTGCAGGTGAACAAAGAAAGATGCAATTGAATGAACTTGAAGAATGGTGGTACCAAGCTTATGAGAATTCTAGAATTTATAAAGAAATAACCAAGGCATGGCATGATGCACACATTAAAAACAAAAGAGTTCACAATTGGAGACAAGGTTCTTCTTTATAATTCTAGATTAAAGCTTTTTCCCAACAAACTAAAGTCAAGATGGAGTCATCCGTACATAGTCAATGGGCAAAGATTGAAGCCTTACATTGATGGTGGACATAATCCATTCTTCAAGTCCACCATTCACTTGAAGGATCCATGAAAATGGAAACAAAGTCAAGCTAACGACTATAACTTAGAACTATATTTTTCATTTATGCACTTTAGGATTTCTAGTTGTTTCATGTTTCTTTATTTCCTTTTAAGTTTTGTTATAATTTTTCCTTTCTCTTGTTATTGTTGTTTCTTTCTTCTCTTTTGATTGATGAAAGGTAGGTTGCAATTTTGCAGTCTATGGATAGGAAATTTCAGCATGTATAGCTGAAACCAAGACCAACTCGAAAGGAAGTTTCTTTCCCTTCTTTTTGCTCTTTAATTTATTTAACATTGAAGAGAATGTTAAATTTAAGTTTGGGGGGAGAAGATTGCAAATTTTTTGAAAATTTTTGTGAACCCGAGAGCATGGTATGATTGCACCAAAAAAAAAATTTGAAATATGCTTTAGCTTAAGTTTGTGATTGCTGAATTTTTCTTGATGACTAAAAGCCTATGATAAATTCTTGATTGAAATCGAATATAACTTAGAAAAGGAAGATAAATGCTAATCCTGAGGATTGATTGATTCTCGTGTTAACTCTATTGTATCATGAAAGTTGAAATTCTTGAGCACATTATGCCATGATCTTGTGAATTGTGTGCAACTTGGTGAATGATTATGTAAGCTATATGGAACAATATGATCAATATGTGATATTCTAGAACTTGTTTGATTAGCCTTTGAGGCGAAATCCTAGATAACATATTACTTTGGAGATGATTTAGGCCATCTTTGGATCGTTTGAGCCTTTTCAAGTCAACCTTGATATATTTCAATCCTTAGTTACCCTTTTGAGCCTTTTCAAAAGAATGGCATATGCAAAGCATATGATTAGCCACCATTCGAATTCCTTTCTTTAACACTCATTGTACTTAACCTGTCAAACCCGAAAAACCATGATCTACCCTTCAAGAGAGTTTTATTTTGCACAATGATGTTGATGAATAAAAGAAGGGTAGATGAAAGAAAGAAAAAAAAAAAAAAAACAAGTGTTGAGAAAGAAAGAAAAGAGGCTTCAGAAATATATCATGAACCTAAAATTATGTGCTGAAAAGTTTATTCACTACCTGAGAAGATCAAAAGAAATAAGTTTGGGGGTTGTAATACATGTGGAAAATAAAGAATATGGGGATATCTGGAAAGTACATTTATATGTGCATATGCTTCTATGCTCTCTTGCTTTGTAATTCCTTATCCTTTCTTTGTTAGCTTCTACCTTGGCCTCACACTACAAGCTTAATAAAGACCTATTGATCTAAAGTTTTATGATTGTCTACATTAGTGGAGAAGGACTATGAAGAGCAAGACTATGGAATATCCAAAAGTTTCAAAGATCCATAGTTTTATGATTGTTAGCCTCTCCCTATCACATGCACTCATATTTTAGGAGGGAACAAGTTATGCCCTAGTTTTAATTCAACCTGAGTGTCTCCCACTAGCTTTCATAAAGCCAGATTTCTGGTGGCCCAATTTGGCTAGGGTTTTCGCAAGTGTCCTTTTCATGGGTGTGGGGCCCACCATGATGGGAAGGTCATCTAATGACCATAAGGGTCACTATGGCAACAATGTGCATTTAACCATGGTGCACGCAAGAGCCACTATCGTATCTGCATGGGCCAAGTGCTTAAGGCCCATGAACGCAGCACATCACACATCCATACATCACAAGCAAGAAGAATTGATCCAATCAATTAAATATCTATAAAGGCCATTTTAAAGCTTATAATATTAACTTTTAATATCATCTAGGTATATGGGTTGAATAGCAGTTAGCAGTTCGACCCATATAGCTTTCATGCGAATGGTGGGCTTCTGCAGTTTTAACAATTTAAAATTGGGCCTTACAGGTTGGGCTGAATTAAAACCTGCAATTAAATATCAATCCCTGACTCAAAAGTGGGAGAAATCAGCCCCCATCGAACCCTAGATTCGGTCCAGCTGATTTGGTCCAAATCTGGTTTGAATTGGTCTGGGTTTGATTTTTGTTTAATTTAAGAATTAATTCAAGATTAATGATCTGAAATTAAATACTGATAAAGAAAAACACAAATCAGTCAAGTAGGGTTGTTCCCACACTCCATCCTACAAAATAGAGGTTAGAACACAGTTCGCAGTTTCTCAAACTGCAATTCACAGATAGCGATTTTCATATCAGCGAATTCTCCTTCCAACGCCGCCAACTTCGATCCAAAAATAATACAGAAATAGAAAAACCTAATTTTCTATTAATTATTACAACAGATCGAATCCTATACATTCAGTCTAAAAATAAAAAAAATATTTACAGACCAAATGTAAAGAAAATCAAGAATCTGCTTTTCACAGATATCCATGCGCCAGGAACAAAGATTTCGATCTCCATTGTACGAACAACCCACAAATCAAGAAAATTATAAAGAACCATTCAATATAAAATTCAGATTTATGTAAAATTTAATTCTAGATCATTCACCCATATTTATAGGAACAATTTCCCAAAAAAAAACACAATCTGCGCAAATTGGGTAGAACGCCTTCTGCCTATTTGCGCAGGTTCAGATCTTAACAATTTTGATTCAAGATTTGAACCATGGCTCTGATACCACTGAAGGAATGGAAAGATCCATCGTATGGATGCCCGGATAAATCGGAATAGATTAGGCGAATTTCAAAAATTTCTTTCCTTCCTACAACTGGGAATCACATTCCCTATTTTAGAAAACTAATTTTCAAGGATCAATCTTGAATCAAGAACCGAACCAGATCTGAACAAAACAGTAGGAGAGGGAAATACCTGATACAGAGAATTAGTATCCCCCAACGGAGGTGTTCAAGCCCAAAAAAGTCACCAAAGACTGCTCCCACTGAACTTGGCGCAGTGTAGGACGGAGTAGAATCAACAACGTTCTTCCGAAGAACTGGATCCTTCGCAAGAACCCACTGGATGGCAGGTGAGCACAACTTCTTTTCAATTCTTTCCCAAAGAACTGAAATCAAGAACGCTTCTTGGCATAGTCTCACTGTATGCTGATTTCTCTCTTCTGTGTTGTATCTGTATATGAGATGAGATTGATTAGAGGCTGCCGCCCTCTCCTCCTTATATAATCCTAAAGGGATCTGCTCCTAATCCTATTAGGAGATGTTGATCACTTTAAGTGATAAGGTAAGGTCCTTATATAATCTATAGATCATGATCAACCCTCCTAATTTGATTAGGAGTTTCCAGTTTTGAATCATATTCAAATCTGGACTCTTACTGAGTGGATAGGGACTTTCCCTTATCCTTTAAGGCAGGTCCATATCTCAGATTCTTCCCATTCAAGCCAATCTAATTAGCCCAGCTCGTATTGGGCTTTTGGCCCATTAAGTGTAAGTGGTCACTTAAGCCTTCCAAATTGCTACCCAGTTGGGCTTTCTCTGTATGGCGTGGGACCCAAACGTTGATCTACACATCAGTTACAAGGGTTCGGCCCAACCTCTGTCACAAGGCCTAGCCGAATATAGTGAAAGCCCAGTGAACCCCTTGAGCCCATCATATGGACTCTATGGGCCCAACACTTACACTAAGTGGTCATTGGGCCAAGCCACCTTGTAAACCCCAAGAACTGTGGGCAGATGTAAGATTAGCCCATCAGGTTTAACCCTCAATGGCCTTACACTTAACCTCTCAGCCCATAATGACCAAACACTGCCCGACAAGAGAGGACCTCTCCCCCGACTGCAAGGTACAGTGTTGCACTCTCCTCTTACATGGACCTCGGGGATTAAAAACTTTTGCAAACAATTTTGGAAACCTATAATATATATTATATCACATAAATATATTTTGCAAAACAAAATTTCAACGATTGAAATCAACTGCCAGTAGTTTTGGTTTCCATCAGAAAGAGTGCATTCCCGATCATTACCTTTGTTCGACAAAGGGGCTGATCCTATCACTATGATCACCCACTCAGATGGGTTCATGAACCATCTCAACATACCTAGGTTTTGACCCCCTCTAAGGGTCTCACTGATTGGCATATCAAAGATGGCCCAATCCACCACCTAGTACGGTACCATAATTGAGTCTAGGGGTTAGGTGTAACATTCCAATTTTGCCCACTAATCACCAAGGTCCAAGGCAATACTGGAATTCTGGTCCGGTTCAAGGACTCAAGCTGATTCCACACTGCATGTACCTCGGGTTTCACCCTGGTGGCAGAGACAGGCCACCCCAACCGACTTGGTAGCACATCAATGTCAGCCTTATCAGGATAGGTCTCCCCAGACCGACCCACTAGCTGTGAACGTTCTAAACCAACACAAGTCTCATAAGTGTCTGGTTTTAAGGGTATTACACAGAAACACACCACATAACATGAATCAAATATACATTTTATTCATTTACAATAAATGTCATAAGTACATCAAACTGATTGGAGCTAAGGGCATACAAAACTATCTAACATCATCACCCTTCCTTGGCCCAAAAATCACCACCCTTCATGTATGGTTTACCCTAAACCCTAATCTAAAATTTGGATAGCAAGATCCTTTAGGGAATCCTCACACTTGGTTCAAAGGTGTGTTGAAATTTAGGAAAGCTTGTAATTACTTTCCATAACCGGCGATTGGTGTTTAAGGAAAGAGGTTAAATGGCTACGCCAAAGCGGGTTTCGTGGTTACTTAATAAGGTCCTTGCGAGAGCAAGGGGAGCCTCCCACATCCCCACCTCTTACCTAACTAACCAAAGGAAGTGTTGTAATTCCATGTGAACCTAAGAGGATTCACATTGGTCGAACCACTAGTTTAGGAAACCCTAGGTCAGCCCCTAGGTTGTGTGGTTGATTTGCTTGCATTTTTCTTTTTTAAATTTAAAAATTCAAATTCGAATTTAAATTTCAAAATATAAATTTGAATTTAAATTTCAAAAAATAAAAATAAAAATTAAAAAAGTAAAAAATTTAAAAAATTAAAAAATCAAATTTGAATTTAAATTTCAAACTTCAAATAAAAAATAAAAAAAAGAATAAATTAAAAAAATAAAAAATTCAAATTTGAGTTTAAATTGTAGAATTTAAATTTGAAATTAAAATTCACAATTTAAATTTCAAATTTCAAAAAAAAAGGGGGTTAAAACAAAATGAATTCAATGATCGGAGTTTGTGGAATGAGAAACTACTTCCATCCTGAGCAAAATATAGAATGGAATCATGTGTTTCGACAACTGGACAAGATTACTGGAATGGCCCACGAATTGACCAAGTCCTTGCATATCGTCAACAAGGCCCATACCCAACCTTGTTATCCTATACATCATGTTCCATCTGTGCAAGCCCGGCCCATCATGTTAGCTAGTGCCCTGCGGTGGCCCCATGTCAACCATTCATTCCAAACCAAGTACATGCGGCTAATAGATCTTTCCAACCCGATGCCAATATTAGACAGTTTTGTATGCCCTTAGTTTCAACCCGATTTGATGTACTTTTGTTATTTAGTGGAAATAAATAAAGTGCATGTTTGATTCATGTTGTTTGGTTTAATTCTATGTAAGACCCTAAAACTGGACACTTATAGAGACTCGTGTTAGTTTTAAATATTCACAGCTGTTGGATAAGTCTAGGGAGATTTATCCTACCAAGGCTGATACTGGTGTGCCACCAAATGTTGGGATGGCCTGTCTCAGCCACCAGGGTACGACCCAAGGCACATGCAGTATGGGATCACTTGAATCCTTGAACCGGACCAGATTTCCAGTATTGTCCTGGACCTTGGAGACAGATGGGCAAAATTGGAAAGTTACACCTGACCTCTAGACTCGATTATGACATTTCACTAGGTGTCGGATCGGGCTGTCTTTGATATGCCAATCAGTGAGATCCTTAGATGGGGATCAAAACCTGGGTATGTTGGGACAGTCTGAGAATTCATCTGAGTGGGTGATCATAGTGACAGGATCAGCCCCTTTGTCGGACAAAGGGTAATGATCGGGAATGCACTCTCTCTAATGGAAACCAAACTGCCGGTAGTTGATTTCAATCATTGGAATTTTGTTTTGCAAAATTAATATATTTATATATATATATGTACGGTTTCAAATTGTATGCAAATGGTTTTAATTCCCGGGATCCATGTGAGTGGAGAGTGCGGCACTGTTCCTTGCAACCGAGGGAGAGGTCCTCTCTTGTCGGGCAGTGCTTGATCATTAAGGGCTGAGAGGTTAAGTGTAAGACCATTTAGGGTAGTACTTGATGGGCTAATCTTGCACCTGCCCACAGTCCCTGGGTTTTTATAAGATGGCTTGGCCCAGGGATCACTTAATGTAAGTGTTGGGCCCATAGGGTCCATATGATGGGCTCAGGGGTTTACTGAGTCTTTCAGTGAATTCGGCTAGGCCTTGTATTAAAGGTTGGGCCGAACACATGTGGCTGGTGTGTAGATCAATGCTTGGGTCCCACGCCATACAAAGAAGCCCAACTGGGCAGCAGATTGGGAACTAGTTAAACACTGGACATCTAATGGGCCAAAAGCCCATTTCGAGCTGGGCTGATATGATTACCCATCTATGGGGCGAATCTGAGATTAATGTTAGTAAAAGGATTGGGCCTTTAACCTTATCCACTCCAGGAGACCAAATTCAAATTAGATTTGAATCTGGTAACTTCCTAATAAGATCAGGAGTAAGCAAACTTAATATGCATATATGATTAAGATAATCCCCTATCCAAATACTGATTTGGATTGGGATAACTCCTAATTAGGAGGTTTCTTAATCAAGAAGAAAGGAGGAGAAAAACAAGGGAAAAGACATCAGAATTCGAACTAGGGTTTTGGTGAAAGAAAACTCCCTACGAATTGAGATTAGATCACATTCATACTCCAGAGAGAAGAAAAGCAGTTCAGCCATCTTCGTCCCTGGAGTTCTCCTCCTGCCGCCGCCATTCCCTATTGCAAGATTCGATCTTTACAACAATAGGAAGTCAAGAAATCAGTTCTTGACATCAGTCTTGCAAGAAAGACTGAAGAAGATTCGTTGTTCAGAGTTTCCAGAGGATTCTTGGGAATGATCCAGTGTGTAGGACGCACCCTGCTGATTCTGTTCCATCCACAGCTGTGTCATCTTCAGCAGGAGTGGATCTTGGTTTCTTCTTTGGGCGTGAACACCAACTTTGGGAGATACTGCTTCTCCGGATCAGGTATAATCCTCCCTTTTACCTTGTGGTTCAGATCTGGTTCGATTATGGTTCAAATAAGATCCTTGAATATGGTATTCTAAATTTAGGGAATACGATTCCCAGTCGGAGGAAGGTAGGAAATTTTTGAAATTCGGCCACCCATTCCGCAACCCTTTTGGCGTCCATTAGATGGATCCTACCATTCCTTCAGCTAACATATTCTTTAGACCATAAAACCCTGGGTGGGAAAATCAGCCCAACTTCACTTATAGGGCCCAAAACCAAGAAATCCCCCTGGTAGAGAGGCAATCCTAATGGTCTAAAGCCCAGACCCATTGAGAGTACAATGGTTACCTTGGGACTCAACTGGCTCAACCATGTCAAATCAATACACAGTACCAATAGTATCATCATCCATCTAACTCCATGGCCCAACAATTTCAAATGCCACAAGTATGGAACCAATTCCAGCAGATGTACCCTAGGAATCAACTGGCTCAAGCTTATCAAGCTTACCCACAACCTCCTCAAGCCCATACAGTAGATGACCAATTCATGTTGTTAGATAGTTTTGTATGCCCTTAGCTTCAATTAGAATGATGTACTTTATGAGTTTATTGTAAATGAATAAAAGTGCATATTTGATTCATGTTCTCTTCGTATGTTTCTGTGTAATACCCTTAAACTGGACACTTAATGAGACTCGTGTTAGTTTAGACTGTTCACAGCCAGTGGGTCGGTCTGGGGAGACCTATCCTGACAAGGCTGACACTATGGTGCCACCAAATCGGTTGGGGTGGCCGGTCTCAGTTGCCAAGGTGAGACCATAGGCACATACAGTGTAGGATTAATTGAATCTATGAACTGGACCAGATTTCTAGTATTGCCCTGGACTTTGGAGATCGATGGGCAAAACTGGAAAGTTACACCCGACCCCTAGACTCGATTATGATACTGCACTAGGTGTCGGATCGGGCTATCTTTGATGTACCAATCAGTGAGATCCTTAGTGGGGGTCAAAACCTGGGTATGTTGGGACAGTCCGAGAGTTCATCTGAGTGGGTGATCATACTGACAGGATCAGCCCCTTTGTCGGACAAAGGTAATGATCGGGGATGCACTCTCACTGATGGAAACCAAGACTGTTGGCAGCCGATTTCAACCGTTGTTATTTGTTTTGCACAGTATATTTTATATGAGATATAAAAGTATATATTATGGTTTCTAAAATGTTTGCAAAAAGGTTTTAATTCCCGGGATCCATATAAGTAGAAAATGCAACACTGTTCCTTGCAGTCGAGGGAGAGGTCCTCTCTTGTTGGGCAGTGTATGATCATTATGGGCTGAGAGGTTGAGTGTAAGACCATTGAGGATAATACCTGATGGGCTAATCTTGCATCTGCCCACAGTCCCAGGGTATTACAAGGTGGCTTGGCCCAGGGACCACTTAGGGTAAGTGTTGGGCCCATAGAGCCCATTCGATGGGTTTCAGGCGGTGCACTGTCTTTAACAGTGTATTTGGCAGGCCTTGTAACAAAGGCTGGGCCGAACCCATGTGGCTGATGTGTAGATCAATGCTTGGGTCCCACGCCACACAAGGAAGCCCAACTGGGCAGCAGTTAGGAAGGTTAAGTGAGCACATAAGCTTAATGGGCCTACAACCCATTTCGAATTGGGCTATTCATTTAGTTAATTAAAGGGGCGAATTCTGAGATGGATTAGCAGATAGGATAGGGTCTTAATCCTATCCACTCAGAGAGTCCAGATCTGAATATGATTCAGATCTAGAATCCTCCTGATGAGATTAGGAGAAAGCTAATCTAATCTGCAGATAAGATAAGGGTTTATCACTATCACCTAAAGAGAAGTTTTATCCATATCATATTTGGATAAGCTACTCCGAATTGGATTAGGAGCTGATCTTTTAGAATAACAAAAAGAAGGGGGCGGCAGCATAAGAAAAAAAACACATCAGATTTCCTTCAGTGCTGAAAACAAGAAGAGAGAATTCTGCACCCTGCGAATACTCTCTTGCCGCCTCCCTGTTCTTGCCACCCTGTTTGCTTAAGATTTCCTTCAATGCTGTGCTCACGTACCATCCTGCTGAGCCGGCACAAATGGGCTCACGCCCATACGATGGATCTCTCATCCCATCAGTGGTATTAGAGCCATGGTTCAAATCTTGAACCTGTTTGTTTCAAATCTAAACCTGCGCAAATGGGCAAAAGGTGTTCTACCCGATTTGCCCAAATATGGGTTTTGGGAATTTTGTCCCCAAACTTAATGGGAGAATAATCTGAATTTAATTTTACATAAATCTGATTATTATTTAGAATTGTTCTTTATGATTTTCTTGATTTATGGGTTGTTCATACAAGAGGAGATCGAATTCTTGGTCTGCGCAGGGAACCTGCGATTTTGCAGTTCTTGAATTATTTTTGGTCTGTAAATAATTTTTTTTTATTTTCTAGGCTCAATGTGTAGGTATTCGATCTGATGTAATTATTAATAGAAATAGGATTTCTATTTATTTTAATTTGGATCGAAGATGGCGGCGCAGAAAAGGAGATTTCGTAGATGGGAGAATCGCTATCTGCGATTTGCAGTTTGTGAAACTGCATTCTGTGATCTAACCTCTGTTTTGTAGGATGGATTGTGCGAACAGCCCTGATTGACTGATTCTTGTTTTTTTTTTTCATAAGTATTTTATTTCAGATTATTTTCTTGAATTAAAGATTTAATTAAAGATCAAACCCTAGACCCATTCGAACCAAGATTGGTTCAAATAGTTTGAACCGAATCTAGGGTTTAATCAAGGCTGAAAGTCAGCCCTAATTTTCCCACTAATGGGCCTAAGGATTGGTGTTTAATTAAATGGTTAATTCGGCCCAACCTGTAAAGCCCCAGTTTTAAAAGGTTAAAACTGCTAAAAGCCCACTTAACATTTAAAGCTATATGGGCTGAACCATTCGGCCCATGTACCTAGATAATATTAATGGTTAATATTATGGATTTGAAATGGGCTTCAAATGGGCTTTACAGATGGTTAATTGATTGGATCAATTTATCCCTACATGTGAAGTATGGATGTGTGATGTGCTACGTACATGGGCCATAAGTACTTGGCCCATGCTCAATCGACAGTGGCTCTTGCGCACACCATGGCTGAATGCACATCATTGCCATGGTGTCCCTTTTGGACATCGGATGACCTCCCACTGTGGTGGGCCCCACACCGCATCAAAAGGTTACGTACGGAACCCTAGCCGTTTTAGGCCCACCGAAATCTGGCTTTATAAAAGTCAGTGGGAGCCACTTTGGTTTGACCTAAAATAAGAACTAGGGCGTAATTAACTGTTCCCTCCGGCTAATATGAGTGCATATGATAGGGAGATTCATATCATGAACTCTCTAAAGGCCTTCCATCATTAGCATGAGGATGGGTCCTTCAGTAATGAGGAAACACACCAGAAAATGGGCTATCCATTTGTTGTTGGACTTGTCTAAGTGTTTCATAAGATGATAGGGACGTCATAAACCGATGTGGGAGGGGCTTCACCAGAAAATGGGAACTCTCTCACGGTACCTTGGCGTTCACGAACATGATGGGTAAGCACTCACTAGACAGAAAGGTTTACCTGAAAATGGCTCTGAACCTTGTCGGACAGAGGCCAAAGGGAAAGCTCATGTGTTGAGTGAATATGATCCTTCACAGAAAGGTGGTGGGGTTATGCAGCTGAAACAGTTGTCTCCATGCACTCTATGTGATTTCCCACATTTCTAGAGACAACCCGTAGTCTCCGTCACTGAGAAAGGAGGGAAATCTCAGAGATGAATAAATGGAAATGGAACGTAGATTAAAATCCATATCTATGAACTGAACATGAATCAAATTAGGTTGTGGACTAATGTTTGCTCTTTTATCAGAAAATGGCAAACGGATCATTTGCAAAACTACTTGATGACAACAAGTTGAAGGGCCCAAACTATGCTAACTGGTACAGGAACCTTATGCTGGTCTTAGCTTCTGAAAAGTTGGACAAAGTGGCAAAGAATCCTGCCCCAGAGCATCCGGGTGATAGGGCTTCTGAGGCACGAAGGAGAGACTATCAAGAATGGGAGGAGAAAAGCTCCCTTGCCCGGTGTTATATCATTGGCTCCATAGACAACCCGATACAGAGGCAGTTCGATCAGATCGAATTTGCCAAAGACATATTGGACAGTCTCAGGACAATGTATGAAGAGCAGAATCGTTCTACTCGACAAAAGGTCTTGAAACAGTTCATGACCGCACAAATGTCCAAGGGTCAACAAGTTCACAACCATTGTCTTCGGATGATGGGATACATCAACGAACTAGAGGCTCTTGGATCCAGGTTGGACCTTGCAACCCAGATAGATGCTATCCTTAATTCTTTGCCTCCTTCCTTTAATCCGTTCATCATGAACTATAACATTAACAAGCTGAATGTCAGTTTGCAAGAGCTCTGCAATATGTTGCAAAGAGTTGAAGAACTGATTAGAAAGGATGAGCCTGTAGCCATGCTTGTTGAAGCCGGCAAGACAGGCAAGAGAAAGAGGAAGGCAAAGAAGCCACAAAAGAAAGCCACTAAGAGCAAGAAACAGAAAAAAGACAAAGCATCGGATGCCTGTCACTTCTGCAAGAAGACCGGCCATTGGAAAAGGAATTGTCCTGCCTACCTGGAATCCAAGAAAGGTAACTTCGAAACTTGTGCTATTGAAATCAATTTGTTGGTAGGTTCTTCGTGCTGGTGTATTGACTCTGGGGCATCAACTCATGCGTGTAACTCACTGCAAGGGTTCAATGTAAGCAGAAGGCTGAGTGAAGGAGAAGTCACACTCTACTTGGGGACTACTGCAACTGTTGCAGCCACGGCCATAGGAACCGTGGAGTTACATTTTAGAGAAGGAATAATTATATTGAAAGATTGTCTTTATGTACAAAATTTAAGGAGAAATTTGATTTCTATCTCAAAACTGTGTGTAGATGGTTATTCTGTCTCCTTTAGTAATACGATTACTACTAAAAGAAACAACAGATTCATCGCATACGGGGAACTGGAGAACGGTCTCTATGTTCTACATCCTTCTCTAGAAACTAACATAACCGAAACTACGTCGACTGAAATCCCCAAGAAGAGAGCCCGTGATACAGTTAATCCCACGTGTCTGTGGCATTACCAACTTGACCACATCGGTGTTGACCAAATCACAAGGTTGGTAAGGGATGGCCCTTTGGATTTTCTAACTGTAGAAGATCTTTCCACTTGTGAGCCTTGCCTACAAGGCAAGATGACGAAACGGCCATTTAACGGTAAGCCTGAAAGATGTACAGGGACACTTAACCTAATACATACTGATGTATGCGGCCCCCTGAGTGTTAGGACACGAAATCAACACATGTATTTCATCACCTTCACAGATGATTTTTCACGATATGGTTACGTGTACCTAATGAGACACAAATCTGAATCCTTTCAAATGTTCAAAGAGTTTAGACAAGAGGTCGAGAAACAGTTAGGGAGAGAAATTAAAGCCCTTCGATCAGATCGAGGTGGCGAGTATCTCTCTGACGAATTCTGGGACTACTTAAAGGACAATGGGATAGTATGACAATTAGATCCTCCTGCTACACCACAACTTAACGGTGTTTCGGAGAGGAGGAATAGGACCATATTGGATATGGTCCGGTCGCTTCTCATACACTTAGTGTTACCCACATCCTTTTGGGTGCGATTTATGTGCTGAATCAGGTTCCAACCAAATCGGTTCCGAATACTCCATATGAACTTTGGACCGAAAAGAAACCAAGTGTCAGACACTTGGAGATTTGGGGTTGTCCAGCACACGTCAAAAGAACGAGTGTAGACAAGTTGGAATCCAAGACCAGTCGTTGCCTATTTGTAGGCTACCAAAATGGCTCTGTAGGTTACCTATTCTATGACCCAAGTGAGTAGAGAGTGTTCTGCAGTCGAAATGCACAATTCTTGGAAACCGATTATATCCTGGACACCCATCGTCAGGAAGTTGTTCTTGATGAGGAGAGCTCAGGAGCAGTGGGAGATGACCCACAAGTTCTAGGTAGTGACCAACCTAGAAGATCCACTCGGGTATCCAGGCCACCAACCCGTTATGGTTATGACTAGGATAGTAACCATGTGGAAACTTTGACTAGTGAGGAGGATCCCGTGACTTACGTGGAAGCTATGTTGGACATAGATTCCCAAAAGTGGGTGGAGGCCATGAAAGTAGAGATGGACTCAATGGAGACCAATGGAGTATGGACTCTAGTAGATCCGCCCTCCACGGTAAAAGCAATCGGTTGCAAATGGATTTACAAGAGGAAGAAGGGCCCCGATGGTAAGGTTGAGACCTTCAAGGCTCGTCTGGTGGTGAAAGGGTACACTCAGAAAGAGGGCATCGATTATGAGGAAACCGTTTCGCCTGTGGCCATGCTTAAATTCATTAGGATCCTGCTAGCTGTAGTAGCATACCATGATTATGAGATTTGGCAAATGGATGTCAAAACTGCATTCCTGAATGGTGATCTTACTGAAGATATCTATATGCAGTAGCCACAAGGCTTCATTGCTGCAGGACAGGAAAACATGGTATGTAAACTTAACAGATCTATTTATGGACTTAAGCAAGCTTCTAGAAGTTGGAACATCCATTTTAACTCTACTGTCAAATCGTTTGACTTCGAGCAGAATCCAGATGAACCCTGTGTCTACAGGAAGTACAGTGGAGATAAGGTTATCTTCTTGGTTCTGTATGTAGATGACATTCTACTCATTGGGAATGATGAAGGAATGTTAACTACGGTGAAAGTATGGGTATCACAGCAATTCTCCATGAAAGATCTTGGAGAAGCCTCCTATATACTAGGTCTTCGACTCTATAGAGATAGATCAAAGCGGATAATAGGATTGTCCCAATTTGCTTACATTGACAAAATAGTCAAGAGATACAACATGGAAAGCTCCAACAAAGGAAACGTTCCTTTCAGGCACGGAGTCACTCTCTCCAAGAAGATGTCTCCCATGACTTCTGAGGAGATTGATGGCATGAAAGACGTTCCCTATGCCTCAGCCGTAGGAAGCATTATGTATGCCATGCTGTGCACCTGTCCTGACAAAGCTCAAGCAGTGAGTGTAGTAAGCAGATTTCAGGCCAACCCAGGGCAGGAGCATTGGACTGCTGTGAAAAACATACTTAAGTACCTTTGAAGGACAAAAGAGTTTTGTCTAGTATTCGACGGTAGCTCACTACAGATCCAAGGGATACAGATGCCGATTTCTAGTCAGACCCAGATGATAGAAAGTCTACATCTGGATATGTTTTTACGATAGGATCGTGTGCTGTTTGCTGGAAAAGCAGCAAACAGGGGTCCACTACAGACTCCACGACCGAGGCCGAGTACATTGCTGCAAGTGAGACTGTCAAAGAAGCCTTGTGGATGAAGAAGTTCGTTCACGAGTTCGGAGTAGTTCCGTCTAGCACATCACCCTTCCCATTGTTGTGTGAAAACAATGGAGCCATTGCTCAGGCTAAAGAGCAATGAGCCCACTCGAAGTCGAAGCACATCAAGAGGAAGTATCACGTACTGCGGGAGATTGTTGGTAGAGGGGACGTCCTGATTCAGAAGGTAGCATCAACGAAAAATGTAGCAGACCCATTGACAAAGCCACTATCACAGAAAGTGTTTGAGAAACACGTGGAAAGCATGGAACTCTGGCTAGTATCTGATTGGACCTAAGTGCAAGTGGGAGCTGTTAGATAGTTTTGTATGCCCTTAGCTTCAATCAGAATGATGTACTTTATGAGTTTATTGTAAATGAATAAAAGTGCATATTTGATTCATGTTCCCTTGGTATGTTTGTGTGTAATACCCTTAAACTGGACACTTAATGAGACTCGTGTTAGTTTAGAATGTTCATAGCCAGTGGGTCGATCTGGGGAGACCTATCCTGACTAGGCTGACACTGTGGTGCCACCAAGTCGGTTGGGGTGGCCTGTCTTAGCTGCCAGGGTGAGACCCTGGGCACATACAGTGTAGGATTAATTGAATCTATGAACTGGACCAGATTTCTAGTATTGCCCTGGACCTTGGAGATTGATGGGCAAAACTGGAAAGTTACACCCGACCCCTAGACTCGATTATAATACTGCACTAGGTGTTCGATCGGGCTGTCTTTGATGTACTAATCAGTGAGATCCTTAGCGGGGGTCAAAACCTGGGTATGTTGGGACAGTCCGAGAATTAATCTGAGTGGGTGATCATAGTGACAAGATCAGCCCCTTTGTCGGACAAAGGTAATGATCGGGGATGCACTCTCACTGATGGAAACCAAGACTGCCGGCAACCGATTTCAACCGTTGAGATTTGTTTTGCAAAGTATATTTTATATGAGATATAAAAGTATATATTATGGTTTCTAAAATGTTTGCATAAAGGTTTTAATTCCCGGGATCCTTATAAGTAGAGAGTGCAACACTGTTCCTTGTAGTCGAGGGAGAGGTCCTCTCTTGTCGGGCAGTGTATGATCATTATGGGCTGAGAGGTTGAGTGTAAGACCATTGAGGATAATACCTGATGGGCTAATCTTGCATCTGCCCACAGTCCCTGGGTGTTACAAGGTGGCTTGGCCCAGGGACCACTTAGGGTAAGTGTTGGGCCTATAGAGCCCATTCAATGGGTTTCAGGGGGTGCATTGTCTTTAACAGTGTATTCGGCCAGGCCTTGTGACAAAGGCTGGGCCGAACCCATGTGGCTGATGTGTAGATCAATGCTTGGGTCCCATGCCACACAAGGAAGCCCAACTGGGCAGCAGTTAGGAAGGTTAAGTGAGCACATAAGCTTAATGGGCCTAAAGCCCATTTCGAATTGGGCTATTCATTTAGTTAATTAAAGGGGCGAATTCTGAGATGGATTAGCAGATAGGATAAGGTCTTAATCCTATCCACTCAGAAAGTCCAGATCTGAATATGATTCAGATCTAGAATCCTCCTGATGAGATTAGGAGAAAGCTAATCCAATCTGCATATAAGATAAAGGTTTATCCCTATCACCTAAAGAGAAGTCTTATCCAAATATGATTTGGATAAGCTGCTCCTAATTGGATTAGGAGCTGATCTTTTAGGTTAACAAAAAGAAGGGGGCGGCAGCCTAAGAAAAAAAACACATCAGATTTCCCTCAGTGCTGAAAACAAGAAGAGAGAATTCTGTACCCTGCGAATACTCTCTTGCCGCCTCCCTGTTCTTGCCACCCTGTTTGCCAGTTCGATCTCTAGTTGTGGGAGAAGTCAAGATTGGATCTTGACATCAGTTCTTTGAGAAAGGATTGAAAAGAAGCTGTGCTCACGTAGCATCCTTCTGATTCTTGCGAAGGACAGAGTTCTTGGAGAAGAACACTGCTGATTCTGCTCCACCCTGCACTGCGCCATCTTCAGTGGGAGTAGTCTTTGGATCCTTCCTTGGGCGTGAACACCTCCATTGGGAGATACTACTTCTCCGTATCAGGTATAATTCTCTCCTACTCCTTTTTGTTCAAATTTGGTTCAGTTTGAGGTTCAAGAATGATCCTTGAAAATATGATTTTCTAAATAGGGAATGTGATTCCCAATTGAAGGGAGAGAAAAATTTTTGAAATTTGCCCCCATATTCCGCAATCTTTGGGTGTCCATACGATGGATCTCTCATCCCTTCACATGTAGCTTCAGTAGTTGATCCTAAATCAGCAACAGTCCATCAACAAACTAGAGAGCCAAATAGGAAAGTTGGCGAAAGCCAAGGCGAGGAGAGAAGTAGGGCAACTATCGTGTCAACCGGTTGCGAACCCTAGAAATCAGCCACCGGGTTTTCCTACACACTAGATTCAACCACCTCTTAGGAACCCTAAGCTTGAAAATATCAAGGCTATTATAACCTTAAGGAGTGGGAGAATTTTATAGGACCCATGTGAGGAAAAGAGAATTTTATAGGACCCATGGGAGGAAGAAGAAAAGGAGCAAGAAAATCATAAGTTCGGGGGGGGGGAGAAAAATGAAAGGAAAATCTAGAGCCAATAATGAACCAACCCATAATTCCCTTTCCAACTACACTCACAGTCGGGCCGGTGCGAAAGAACAAAGAGACTCGCAATGAGGAGAGCAAGGAAGTCCATATTAACTTCCCTCTCCTTGATGCGATCCAACATATCTCGGCCTATGCCATGTTCTTGAAAGAGCTGGATGCTCCTAAACTGTGTCATCTCTGGAATCACCTTCAAGCGGGCCTATTGGATCTTGGGGCCAGTATAAATCTGCTTCCATCTATTTATGACAGGTTCAGGATCAGCGATTAAAAGCTACTCCGATAATTTTAAATTCGCTGATTGATCGATCAAGACTCCTCGAAATGTTATCGAGGACATCATTGTTAGGGTAGTGGGTTATCACTTTCCAATAGATTTAATCATCCTAGACATGCCCCCAACCAAGGAACTGAACCATTTCCCGATAATCTTAAGATGTCCATTTTTAGCAGCGGTCAATACAAACACCAACTGTAAATCGGGAGAAATAGATATTTCATTTGGGGAGCAGAAAGCCCCATTAAATGCTTTTAGTGCCTCTAATAATCCAAACCTAGGGGAAGATGAGTGCAAGATGGATGTAGTTGACGATCTTTTAGATGCCCTGTCTGCCCCTTGGTTAGTCCAGTCTGAGCACTGTTTGTATGAAGATGAATGTGAGTCAGAGAGTGTAGATGGAAGAAGTGTGTGAATGTGTCCGGCTAAAGACATTTAACTTAGCGCTAGTTGGGAGGCAACTCAACGTAATTTTTAGTTTTTCTTCTTTTAGGATTTGTGAGCTTTTCCTTTTCTTGATTCGAGACTAGGTGGCAGACCTTGAACCCCTTAAGAAAACCTATTAATTGTTCCCTTTGGCGCAAGCCCTTTTTACATCAGTCTAGTTATGCCATTGGGGACAATGGCATTTAAGTTGGGGGTGAGGAAAGAGAGAGAAAAATTAAAAAATATATATATTGAAGAAAATTTGAAAAGCTAAGCCTTTAAATATGTAGAACCAAAATTTCACTGAAAATTTTAAAAAAATTTCCATTAAAAGAGATTCCCAAATAGAAAAAGTTGAGGAAACTAATAAAAGAATATTGAATTCTATATAAATTGGTAGCAAGTGATAGGAGTCAAAAATTGGTCTTATTTGAATATTTTTGAAACCGTTTAAAAATTTGAAAATACTTTCAAGTTTGTCCCTACCAAGATAAGAAGAGAGAGATTGAGAAATTAGACAAAAATAATTCTTCAAAATTGTTAGAGACAATGGACTGCCCTGAACTGTGCTTCTACAAAAGAAAAAAAAAAGAGAGAATAAAAGGTCAATGGACACCCTAGACTCAATAACTAGGTCTCTTCACCTAAGTCAAGTGTCGATATTCACATCAAACGGTGGAAGGTAGCAATAAAAAAAGTGTGCAAATCAAGTTCAGGGGTAGAAATTCACTGTTAGAAATGATAAGAAGAATACATGTCTAATTTTAAAAATCAATCTCAACTTATCAAGACAGTCTTCAAATGGAAGGGTAAATAAGATTTTTAAGCCAAGTTTCTATATTATTCAAAATAAGATGGTTTTACCCCTAAAACCCAATACTGATCTATACAGAGTTTGAGAATGCTGGAATCAGGATGCTTGACTAATTCTATTAGGAAGGATCTTGAGATGGGAAAGATCTCTATGATTAGTGTAATTTTAAGGCTGCATTGCTAAGGCACTATCAATGTTTAAGTTGGCGGGTATGATAACTCTGCATTTTGGTGCCTTAAGAGCATCAATTTAGGGGTATTTTCAGCCTTAGAATAGTCAAGATGTGCCATTTTCCCAGTTAAATGCAATATTGTGGCCTCTAAGGGTCTCTTTGCAAATTATGGGGGAAAACTGTGATGTTTTCATGGCTAAAATATAGATTTTGAGAAGCTAGTTTGAAGTCTAGCTAAGAGAGGGGGTGTTTTTATGAAAAACTGAAAGCAGGAGGGTGTCTCCTAGCTGCTAAACCTAGTTTGGTGCCCCTCCTACTGTATTAGCATGCTCCCCACGCCTTAGCAAACCCTAGGGCGCCTTTTAACCCACTCTTTTCACTCTTAACAAACCCTAGCCACCCCTAATTGCTAAATCCTCACCTTCCATCCCTTCGAATCTCCACCATCCATTCTATGGCACTCTTTGTTTAGCATTCTAACCCTAGGAGCCACCTGTTCTGCTAATCCTCACCATTCAACCCCTCACCTCCAAATCTTAGCCACTCCCTCCATCTTATATCCCAACCATTCAATCTAGGGAACCACCTATTCTTTTAATCTTAACCCTTCAACCCTAGATGTTCTAATCTACGCCCTCCATTTCTATGCACCCAAATCTTAGCCCTACATAATATTGGGCGCCCTCTCCTTTTATATTCAGCCATAGGGTCACCCCAAAACCATCTTAGCCATTCACTAGAAACCCTAGGGCGTCCCTAACTTTGCTAAACCCTAGCTACCCCCCCATATTTCTCCATATTTCTAGTTGTGTCCACCCTTCTCTATAAAAAGTGTCCCAGGGGCCCTATAGAAGGGGTTGGTCAATTCACCCAGTTAACAAGGCTAACATTTCTTGAGGAGTTCAAGGGTTATATAAGGGGAGGACGCCCAAATCTTGTCAGGAGGGGTTCCTACAAGCTATTCAACCCTTCTGTAACTACCGCCACTGGATCTGATTAACCATTCTTTTTTTTCTTTATTTTCTTTTCTGTTATTTTTATTTCTACAATCTTTTAGATTTAATTCTTGTTCATTTTTTTTTTTTCAGATCCGAATTCGTTTGGTTCAAGGCTAAGGTGTCTCGAGGGGTTTGAGGGTTGTAGAAAGAACAGACACCCAGTTCTTGTCAGGAGGGGTTTCTGTAAGCTGTCTAGCCAATCTGTAGCTACCACCACCGGATCCAGATTCTGGATCATTTTTTTTATTTCTTTTATTTCCTTTGTTGATTCTCATACTTTATTTCTTTTTTTATTTATTGTCTTGTTTAAATTCGAAACATTTAATTTCAGCAATAATAGATTTTATTTTCGTATTTTTTGGCATTCCCATTTGCATTCTCTTGTCCGGATCTAAGTATATATTAATTTTTCACTTGCTTCCCTATGGATATGACCCGTTCTCACCCATTTACTACATTTGTATTTGTTATAGAATCGGTAAAAAATTATAAATATTTAAACTAGTGTTCTGGGGTGTTTAACGATGCGCTTCCGAACACACCACTTGGCCCACATATTTACTTATGTGGCTCTCCAAGAAAATCATGGCTGAATGGACTTCATTACCATGATGACCATGGATCATTGAATGATCTCTTTTTCTAATTGGTCCCCTTAATAGCTTCATTCCTAAGAGGAACCTCACATGATATGTATGGGAGATACTATGGTATAACCAAAATCTGACTTGGATTGATATATATGGTCCCTCATGATTAATATAAGTGCAATGAGATAGGGAATATCATAAGATTGTTAGACAGTTTTGTATGCCCTTACCTTCAATCCAATTTGATGTACTTTTGATATTTAGTGTAAATAAATAAAATGCATGTTTGATTCATGTTGTTTGGTAAAATTCTGTGTAATACCCTAAAACATGACACTTATAGAGATTCGTGTTAGTTTTAAATGTTCACAGCCATTGGATAAGTCTAGAGAGATTTATCCTACCAAGGCTGATACTGGTGTGCCACCAAGTGTTGGGATGGCCTGTCTCGGCCACCAGGGTACGACCCAAGACACATGTAGTATGGGATTACTCAAATCCTTGAACTGGACCAGATTTCTAGTATTGCCCTAGACCTTGGAGACAGATGAGCAAAATTGGAAAGTTACACCTGACCCCTAGACTCGATTATGGCACTTCACTAGGTGTCGGATCGGGCTGTATTTGATATGCCAATCAGTGAGATCCTTAGCGGGGATCAAAACCTAGGTATGTTGGGACAGTTTGAGAATTCATCTGAGTGGGTGATCATAGTGACAGGATCAGCCCCTTTGTCGGACAAAGGTAATGATCGGGAATGCACTCTCTCTGATGGAAACCAAATTGCCGGCAGTTGATTTCAATCGTTGGAATTTTGTTTTGCAAAATTAATATATACATATATTTGTACGGTTTCAAAATGTTTGCAAATGGTTTTAATTCCTGGGATCCATGTGAGTGGAGAGTGCGGCACTGTTCCTTGCAGCCGAGGGAGAGGTCCTCTCTTGTTGGGCAGTGCTTGATCATTAAGGGTTGAGAGGTTAAGTGTAAGACCATTTAGGACAATACCTGATGGCCTGATTTTGCACCTGCCCATAGTCCCTGGGTTTTTTATAAGATGGCTTGGCCTAGGGACCACTTAATGTAAGTGTTGGGCCCATAGGGTCCATGTGAAGGGCTCAGGGGTTCACTAAGCTTTTCAGTGACTTCGGCTGGGCCTTGTAATAAAGGCTGGGCCGAACCCATGTGGCTGGTGTGTAGATCAATGCTTGGGTCCCACGCCATACAAAGAATCCCAACTGGGCAGCAGATTGGAAACTAGTTAAGAACTAAACACTTAATGGGCCAAAAGCCCATTTCGAGCTGGGCTGATATGATCACCCATCTATGGGGCGGATCTGAGATTAATGTAAGCAAAAGGATTGGGCCTTTAACCTTATCCACTCTAGGAGACCAAATTCAAATTAGATTTGAATTTGGAAAGATTAGGAGTAAGGTAACTTAATCTGGAGATAGGATTAAGATAATCCCCTATCCAATACTGATTTGGATTGGGATAACTCATAATTTAGGAGGTTTCTTAATCAAGAAGAAAAGAGGAGAAACCCAAAAAAAGAGAAAAAAGAGATTTTTGAACCAAGGGTTCAAGCAAGAAAGCATCCTGCGAACTAAGATTAGATCTCATACACACTCCAAAGAGAAGAGAAGCAATTCAACCATCTTCGTCCTAGGAGTTCTCCTCCAGCCACCGCCATTCCTTCTTGCAAGATTTGATCTTTGCAGAAGAAAAAAATCAAGAAATCATTTCTTGACATCAGTCTTGCAGAAAAGATTATAAAAGATTTGGTGCTCAGAGTTTCAAGAGGGTTCTTGAGAAGGATCCAGTGTGTACGCACTCTGCTGGTTCCGTTCCACCTACAGCTGTGTCATCTTCAGCAGGAGCGGATCTTGGTGTCCTCTTTGGGTGTGAACACCAACTTCAGGAGATACTGTTTCTCTGGATCAGTTATAATCCTCCCTTTTCCTTTTGGTTCAGATCTGGTTCAATTATGGGTCAAGTAAGGTCCTTGAATATTGTATTCTAAATTTTGGGAATACGATTCCCAGTTGGGAGAAGGTAGGAAAACTTTTGAAATTCGCCCACCCATTTCGCAATCTTTTTGGCATCCATAAAATGGATCCTACCATTCTTTCAGTGGTATCAGAGCCATAGGTTCGAATCTTGAACCAAAAGAAAATCAGATCTGAACCTACGCAGATGGACAGAAGCTGTTCTGCCAAGATTTGCGCTGATTGTTTTCTTTATTTCAAGAAACTGTTTCTTGTTAAGGGTGATTGATCTGAAATTAATTTTTGTTAAATCCAAAATTTATTTAGAACTATTCTTTATTTATTTTGATTTAATGGACTGTTAAAACCTGGAGATCGCAGTGTAGATTTGGCACAGATGGTCTGTGCAACCATTTTTTTTTATTCAATTCGGTCTGTAAATAAATTTTTTTATTTTTCTAGGCTGAATGTATAGGATTTGATCAAGAATGTAATTAATTAATAGAGATAGAATTTCTGTAATTTTTTATTTTCTTCATTGAAGAAGAAGGCGGCGTTGGAGATTTGCAGATGGAGAAATCACTTTCTGTGATATGCAGCTTGTGAAACTGCAACCTTAGTGATTAACCTCTGTTTTGCAGGTGGTACGAATAGTCCATATTTGATTTATGATTGTTGAAAATCAAAATTATTAATTTCAGATCTTTCATGAATTAATTCTTGAATTGAAAATCAGTTTCAGACCATTTCGGACTAGATTGAACCAAAACTGTTTGGACCGAATCTAGGGTTCGAAAGGGATTGTTTTTCATTCCATTTTTCTCACACTTGCTGTTCCAAATCTGATGTTCAATTACAGGATTTAATTCGACCCACCTGTAAAGCCCAGTTTTAAATGATTAAAACTGCAAAAGCCCACTATTGTGAGAAAAGTTGTATGGGCCGAACTGCTAACTGCGATTCAGCCCATATACCTAGTCAACATTAATTGTAAATGTTATGGATTTTAAATGGGCTGTTCAATGGGCTTTATAGCAGTTAATTGATTGGATCAATTCTTCCTTTACATGTGATGTTTGGATGTTTGATGTACTGCGTCCATGGGCCATAAGCACTTGGCCCATGAAGACTCGTTAGTGGCTCTTGCGCACACCATGGCAGAATGCACATCATTGCCATGGTGTCCCTTAAGGTCATTGGACGACCCTTCCTTGCTTGGTGGGCCCAACAAACCTGAAAAGGGATGCGTACGGAACCCCTAGCCGATTAAGGCCCACCAGAAATCTGACTTCATGAAAGTCAGTGGGAACCACTTTGGTTTGACCTAAAATTAGAACTAGGGCGTAATTTTGTTCCCTCCAGCAAATATGAGTGCATGTGATAGGGAGATCCATGTGATGGACTCTCTAAAGGCCTTCCATCATTAGCATAATGATGGGTCCTTCAGTAATGAGGAAACACACCATAAAATTGGGCTATCCATTTGCTATTGGATCTGTCAGAGTGTTTCATAAGATGATAGGGGCGTCATAGACCGATGTGGGAGGATCTTCACCAAAAAATGGGAACTCTCTCACGGTACCTTGGCGTAACCTGAATATGATGGGTGAGCACTCACTGGACATAAAGGTTTACCTGAAAATGGCTCTGAACCTTGTCTGACAGAGGCCAAAAGGGAAACTCATTCGATGAGTGGATATGATCCGTCACAGAAAGGTGGTGGGGTTATGCAACTGAAACAGTTGGCTTCATGCACACAATGTGATTTCCATCATTTCCAGAGACAATCCGTCGTCTCCGTCACTGAGAAAGGAGGGAAATCTCAGAGATGAACAAATGGGAATGGAACATAGATTAAAAAACCATATCTATGTAGGTAACATGAATCAAACTAAGGTTGTGGACTAACGTCTTTGCTGGTTTATCAGAAAATCGCAAACGGTCAATTTGCAGAGCTTCTAGACGATAACAAGCTTAAGGGCCCAAACTATGCTGACTGGTACAGAAATCTTATGCTGGTCCTAACTTCTGAAAAGTTAGATAAGGTGGTGAAAAATCCTGCCCCGGAGCGTCCGGGTGATAGGGCTTCTGAGGCCCGTTGGAGGGACTACCAAGATTGGGAGGATAAGAACTCCCTAGCCCGCTGCTTTGTCATTGCCTCACTGGACAACTCAATACAGACGTAGTTCGATCAGATCGAACTAGCCAAGGACATATTGGATAGTGTAAAGACAATATATGAAGAGCAGAACCGTTCTACTCGACAGAAGATCTTGAAACTGTTCATGACCGCGCAGATGTCCAAAGGGCAGAAAGTTCATGACCATTGTCTTCGGATGATAGGCTACATTAACAAACTCGAAGCCCTTGGATCCGGGCAAGATCTAGGCACGCAAGTGGATGCCATCTTGAATTCTTTGCCCTCTTCCTTCAATGCGTTCACAATGAACTACAACATGAATAAGCTGAATGTCAGCGTCCAGGAACTCAGCAATATGTTGCAGAGGGCCGAGGATCTACTCAAGAAGGATGAGCCTATGGTTATGCTTGCCGAAGCTAACAAATCGGGCAAGAAAAAGAGAAAGGCAAAGAAGCCCCAGAAGAAAACTGCCAAGCCTAAGAAGCAGAAGAAGAACAAGGCATCTGATGTCTGTCACTTCTGCAAGCAAACCGGCCACTGGAAGAGGATTTGTCCTGCCTACCTGGAATCTAAGAAAGGTAACATCGAAACTTGTGTCATAGAAACTAATATGTTAGTTACTTCTATGTCCTGGTGTGTTGACTCTTGGGCTTCAAGTCATGCGTGTAACTCACTACAGGGGTTCAAAGTTAGCAGAAGATTGAGTGAAGACGAAGTGACACTATTCATGGAAACGACTGCAAGTGTTGCAGCTGCGGTAATAGGAACCGTAGAATTAGTTTTTAGAGAAGGAGTGCTTGTACTTAAAGATTGTCTTTATATACAGAACTTGAGAAGAAATTTAATTTCTGTTTCTAAATTGTATGCAGATGGATATACTGTTTATTTTAGTAATATGATTACTGTTAAACGGAATAACAAATTTATCGCATGCGGGGAACTAGAGAATGGTCTCTATGTTCTACATCCTTCTTTGGAAACTAACTTAACCGAAACTACATCGGTCGAAAATCCCAAGAAAAGGAATCGTGATACAGTAAATCCCACGTGCCTCTGGCATTACCGACATGGCCATATCGGTGTTGACCGAATCACAAGGCTGGTAAAGGATGGTCCTTTGGATTTTCTAACTGTAGAAAATCTTCCCACTTGTGTGCCTTGCCTTCAAGGTAAGATGACTAAGCGACCATTTGACGGTAAGCCTAAAAGATCTGCAGGCACACTTGACCTAATACATACTGATGTATGTGGTCCCCTGAGTGTTAGGACACGAAATCAACATGTGTATTTCATCACCTTTACAGATGATTTTTCACGATATGGTTACGTGTACCTAATGAGACACAAGTCTGAATCCTTTGAAAAGTTCAAAGAGTTCAGACAGGAAGTTGAGAAACAGTTAGGGAGAGAAATTAAGGCCCTTCGATCGGATCGAGGTGGCGAGTATCTCTCTGATGAATTCAGGGACTACTTGAAGGACAACGGGATAGTGTCACAATTAGCTCCTCCTGCCACACCTCAACTCAATGGTGTGGTCATTTCTCGTTCGCTCAGAATTACCTACATCCTTTTGGGGATATGCCTTAGAGACTGCTATCTATGTACTGAATCGGGTTCCAACCAAATCGGTTCCGAAGACTCCATATGAACTATGGACCGGAAGGAAGCCAAGTGTAAGACACTTGAAGATTTGGAATCCAAAACCAGTCGTTCCCTATTTATAGGCTACCCAAAATATTCAGTGGGTTATCTATTCTATGACCCAAGTGAGCAGAAAGTGTTCTGCAGTCGAAACGCTCAATTCATAGAAACCGAATACATCCTGGACACCCATCGTCAGGAAATAGTTCTTGATGAGGAGAGCTCAGGAGCAGTGGGAGATGTCCCACAAGTTCCAGGTAGTGACCAACCTAGAAGATCCACTCGGGTATCCAGGCCACCAGTTCGATATGGTTATGACCAGGATAGTTACCTGGTGGAAGCCCTGACTAGTGAGGAGGATCCCGTAACTTACCCAGAAGCTATGTTAGACATAGATTCCCAGAAGTCGGTGGAGGCCATGAGAGCTGAGATTGACTTGATGGAGACCAATGGGGTCTAGACTCTAGTAGATTCACCCTCCGGGTTAAAGCAATTGGTTGCAAATGGATCTACAAGAGGAAGAAGGGCCCCGATGGCAGGATTGACCTACAAAGCTCGTTTGGTGGCGAAAGGGTATACTCAGAAAGAAGGTATCGATTATGAGGAAACCTTTTCGCCCGTGGCCATGCTTAAATCCATTAGGATCCTGCTAGTTGTAGTAGCATATCATGACTACGAGATTTGGTAGATCGTTGTCAAAACCGCGTTCCTGAATGGTGATCTTAGTGAAGATATCTACATGCAGTAGCCGCAAGGCTTCATAGCTACTGGTCAGGAACACATGGTATGTAAACTTAATAGATCCATATATGGACTTAAGCAGGCTTCTAGGAGTTGGAACATCCGTTTTGATTCTGCCGTCAAAACGTTTGACTTTGAACAGAATCCGGATGAACCCTGTGTTTACAGGAAGTCTAGTGGGGACAAGATCACCTTTTGGGTGTTGTTCGTGGACGATATCCTACTCATTGGGAATGATGTAGGAATGTTGACTTTGGTCAAGGTATGGCTATCACAGCAGTTCTCCATGAAAGATCTTGGAGAAGCTTCATACATACTGGGTCTTCAACTCTATAGAGATAGATCAAAGTGGATAATTGGATTATCCCAGGCTGCTTACATTGACAAAATTGTCAAAAGATACAGCATGGAGAACTCCAAGAAAGGAAACGTTCCTTTCAGGCATGGAGTCACTCTCTCCAAGAAGATGTCTCCCAAGACTTCTGAGGAGATTGAGGGCATGAGAGAGGTTCCCTATGCCTCAGCCATAGGGAGCATCATGTATGCCATGCTGTGCACTCACCCGGACATTGCTCAGGCGGTGAGTATGGTAAGCAGATTCCAGGCCAACCCAGGGCCGGAGCATTGGACTGCTATGAAGAACATACTCAAATACTTTCGAAGGACAAAAGAGTTTTGTCTGGTATTCGAATGTTGTTCACTACAAGTTGTAGGGTATACTAATGTTGATTTCTAGTCGGATCCAGATGATAGAAAGTCTACATCTGGGTATGTTTTCATGATAGGATCATGTGTTGTTTGCTGGAAAAGTAGCAAACAGGGGTCCACTACAGATTCCACAACCGAGGCCGAGTACATTGCTGCAAGTGAAGCTGCCAAGGAAGCCGTGTGGATGAGGAAATTCATACACGAATTGTGAGTGATTCCATCCAGCACATCACCTATCCCGTTGTTGTGTGACAACAATGGAGCGATCGCCCAGGCTAAAGAGCCTCGGGCCCACTCGAAGTCAAAGCACATCGAGAGGAAGTACCATGTACTACGGGAGATCGTTGGTAGAGGGGACATCCTAATTCTGAAGGTAGCATCAGCGGATAATGTGGCAGACCCATTGACTAAGCAACTGACACAGAAGGTGTATGAGAAACACGTGGAAAGTATGGGACTCCGGCTTGTACCAGATTGTACCTAAGTGCAAGTGGGAGCTGTTAAACAGTTTTGTATGCCCTTAGCTTCAATCCGATTTGATGTACTTCTGATATTTTGTGTAAATAAATAAAGTGCATGTTTGATTCATGTTGTTTGGTATAATTCTGTGTAAGACCCTAAAACTAGACATTTATAGAGACTCGTGTTCATTTTAAATGTTCATAGCCGTTGGATAAGTCTAGGGAGATTTATCCTACCAAGGCTAATACTGGTGTGCCACCAAGTGTTGGGATGGCCTCCCTCGGCCACCAAGGTAAGACCCAAGGCACATGCAGTATGAGATTACTCGAATCTTTGAACCGGACCAGATTTCTAGTATTGCGCTAGACCTAGGAGACAGATGGGCAAAACTGGAAAGTTACACTTGACCCCTAGACTCGACTATGACACTTCACTAGGTGTCGGATCGGGCTGTCTTTGATATGTCAATCAGTGAGATCCTTAACGGGGGTCAAAACCTGGGCTTGTTGGGGTAGTCTGAGAATTCATCTGAGTGAGTGATCATAGTGATAGGATCAACCCCTTTGTCGGACAATGGTAATGATCGAGACTGCACTCTCTCTGATGGAAACCAAACTGCCGGCAGTTAATTTCAATCGTTGGAATTTTGTTTTGCAAAATTAATATATACATATATTTGTACGGTTTCAAAATGTTTGCAAATGGTTTTAATTCTCGGGATCCATGTAAGTGGAGAGTGCGGCACTATTCCTTGCAGCCGAGGGAGAGGTCCTCTCTTGTCAGGCAGTGCTTGATCATTAAGGGCTGAGAGGTTAAGTGTAAGACCATTTAGGATTGTACCTGATGGGCTAATCTTGCACCTGCCCACAGTCCCTGTGTTTTTTTCAAGATGACTTGGCCCAGGGACCACTTAATGTAAGTGTTGGGCCCGTAAGGTCCATGTGATGGGCTCAGGGGTTCACTGAGCTTTTCAGTGAATTCGGCTGGGCCTTGTATTAAAGGCTGGGCCAAACACATGTGGCTGGTGTGTAGATCAATGCTTGAGTCCCATGCCACACAAAGAAGCCCAACTGGGCAGCAGATTGGAAACTAGTTAAGCATTGAATACTTAATGGGCCAAAAGCCCATTTTGAGCTAGGCTGATATGATCACCCATCTATGGGGCGGATCTGAGATTAAAGTTAGCAAAAGGATTGGGCCTTTAACCTTATCCAATCTGTGAGACCAAATTCAAATCAGATTTGAATCTGGAAACCTCCTGATAAGATCAAGAGTAAGCTAACTTAATCTGGAGATAGGATTAAGATAATCCCCTATCCAAATACTGATTTAGATTGGGATAATTCCTAATTTAGGAGGTTTCTTAATCAAGAAGAAAAGAGGAGAAACCCTAAAAAAGAGAAAAAAGAGATTTTTGAACCAAGGGTTCAAGCAAGAAGGCATGCTGCGAACTAAGATTAGATCTCATACACACTCTAGAGAGAAGAGAAGCAATTCAACCTTCTTCGTCCTAGGGTTCAAGCAAGAATTCTTTGTTAGACAGTTTTGTATGCCCTTAGCTTCAATCAGAATGATGTACTTTTTGAGTTTATTGTAAATGAATAAAGATACATATTTGATTCATGTTTCCATGGTATGTTTCTGTGTAATACCCTTAAACTGGACACTAAATGAGACTCGTGTAAGTTTAGAATGTTCACAGCCGGTGGGTCGGTCTGGGGAGACCTATCCTGACAAGGCTGACACTGTGGTGCCACCAAGTCGGTTGGGGTGGCCTGTCTCAGCTGCCAGGGTGAGACCCTAGGCACATACGGTGTAGGATTAATTGAATCTTTGAACTGGACCAGATTTCCAGTATTGCCCTGGACCTTGGAGATTGATGGGCAAAACTGGAAAGTTATACCCGACCCCTAGACTCGATTATGATACTGCACTAGGTGTCGGATTGGGCTATCTTTGATGTACCAATCAGTGAGATCCTTAGCGGGGGTCAAAACCTGGGTATGTTGGGATAGTCCGAGAATTCATCTGAGTGGGTGATCATAGTGATAGGATCAGCCCCTTTGTCGGACAAAGGTAATGATCGGAGATGCACTCTCACTGATGGAAACCAAGACTGCCGGCAGCCAATTTCAATCGTTGAGATTTGTTTTGCAAAATATATTTTATATAAGATATAAAAGTATATATATGGTTTCTAAAATGTTTGCAAAAGGTTTTTAATTCCCGGGATCCATATGAGTGTAGAGTGCAACACTGTTCCTTGCAGCCGAGGGAGAGGTCCTCTCTTGTCGGGCAGTGTATGATCATTATGGGCTGAGAGGTTAAGTGTAAGACCATTGAGGATAATGCCTGATGGGCTAATCTTGCATCTGCCCACAGTCCCTGGGTGTTACAAGGTGGCTTGGCCCAGGGACCACTTAGTGTAAGTGTTGGGCCCATAGAGCTCATTTGATGGGTTTCAGTGGGTACACTGTTTTCAGCAATGCATTCGGCCAGGCCTTGTAACAAAGGCTGGGCTGAACCCATGTGGTTGATGTGTAGATCAATGCTTGGGTCCCACGCCATACAAGGAAGCCCAACTGGGCAGCAATTTGGAAGGTTTTTTGAGTACATAACCTTAATGGGCCTTAAGCCCATTTCGAACTGGGCTGATTTGATCAGTCATCTAAAGGGGGCGAATTCTGAAGTGGGTCAGCTAAAAGGATTGGGCTTAGACCCTATCCACTCAGAGAGTCCAAGATCTAAATAAGATTTAGATATGGAAACCTCCTAATTAGATTAGGAGACAACTGATCTGATCTACAGATAAGATAAGGATTATCCCTTATCACTAAGGGACTTCTAACCCAAATATGATTTGGATTAGCAACTCCTAAGCTGATTAGGAGCTGATCCCTTTAAGATTATAAAAGGGGAAGGGGGCGGCAGCCTTGAAGGACACAATAACATCAATAGCATTCTTCTCTTTAAGAAAGAGAGATTAAGAGATTTCCTGCATACTGCGAATTATCTTCTGCCGCCACCTTCCTGCCATTGCCATTCCTTCAATTCGATCTCCAGTTCTTGGGAGCAATCAAGATTGGATCTTGATTTCAATCTTTTGGGAAAAGATTGATTGGAGCTGTACTCACAAGCCGTCTAGTTGATTCTTGTGAAGGGTCAAGTTCTTTTGAAGAACATTGCTGATTCTGCTCCATCCTTCACTGCGCCATCTTCAGTGGGAGCCGATTTTGGATCCTTCCTTGGGCGTGAACATCTCCATTGCGAGATAGTATTTCTCCGTATCAGGTATAATCCTTTCCCACTCCTTTTGGTTCAGATCTGGTTCAGTTTATGGTTCAAGATTGATCCTTGAAAATATGATTTTCTAAATAGGGAATACGATTCCCAGTTGAAGGGAGAGATAAAATTTTTGAAATTCGCCCCTTATTCCACAATCTTTCGGCGTCCATAGGATGGATCTCTCATCCCTTCAGTGGTATCAGAGCCATGGTTCAAATCTTGAACCAGTTTGTTTCAGATCTGAACCTGCGCAAATGGGCAGAAGGTGTTCTACCCGATTTGCGCAGTTATGGGTTTTGGGAAATTTTGTTCCCAAAATTAATGGGCAAATAATCTAAATTTAATTTTATATAAATCTGATTATTATTTAGAATCATTCTTTATGATTTTCTTGATTTATGGGCTGTTCGTACAAGAGGAGATCAAAATCTTGGTTTGCGGAGGGAACCTACATGATTTGCAGTTTCTTGATTTATTACATTTGGTCTGTAAATAATTTTTTTTATTTTCTAGACTCAATGTATAGGTATTCGATCTGTTGTAATTATTAATAGAAATAGGATTTCTATTTATTTTAATTATGGATCGAAGATGGCAGCGCAGAAAGGGAGATTTCGCAGAGAAGAAGATTTCGCAGATGGGAGAATCGCCATCTGCGATTTGCAGTTTGTGAAACTGCATTCCGTGATCTAACCTCTGTTTTGCAGGATGGATTGTGCGAACAGCCCTGATTTACTGATTCTCGTTTTTCTTTTATCAGTAATTAATTTCAGATTATTTTCTTGAATTAAAGATTTGATTAAAAATCAAACCCTAGACCCATTCGAACCAAGATTGGTTCAAACTGTTTGGACCAAATCTAGGGTTTAATCAAGGCTGAAAGTCAGCCCTAATTTTCCCACAGTTGGGCCTAAGGATTGATATTTAATTAAATGGTTAGTTCGGCCCAGCCTGTAAAGGCCCAGTTTTAAACAGTTAAAACTGCTAAAAGCCCACCTAACCCTTAAAAGCTATATGGGTTGAACCATTTGGCCCATATACCTAGATAATGTTAATGGTTAATATTATGGATTTAAAATGGGCTTCAAATGGGCTTTACAGATAATTAATTGATTGGATCAATTTATCCCTGCATGTGATGTATGGATGTGTGATGTGCTGCGTACATGGGCCATAAATACTTGGCCCATGCTCAATCGACAGTGGCTCTTTTGCACACCATGGCTGAATGCACATCATTGCCACGGTGTCCCTTTTGGTCATTGGATGACCTCCCTTAGTGGTGGGCCCCACACCTCATCATGAGGTCTCGTGCGGAACCCTAGCCGATTTAGGCCCACCAAAATTTGGCTTTATGAAAGTCAGTGGGAGCCACTTTGGTTTGACCTAAAGATGGAACTAGGGCGTAATTATCTGTTCCCTCCAGATGATATGAGTGCATGTGATAGGGAGATTCATATGATGAACTCTCTAAAGGCCTTCCATCATTAGCATGAGGATGGGTCCTTCAGTAATGAGGAAACGCACCAGAAAATGGGCTATCCATTTGCTGTTGGGCTTGTCTAAGTGTTTCATAAGATGATAGGGGCGTCATAGACCGATGTGGGAGGGGTTTCACTAGAAAATGGGAACTCTCTCACGGTACCTTGGTGTTCACGAATATGATGGGTAAGCACTCACTGGACAGAAAGGTTTACCTGAAAACGGCTCTGAACCTTGTCTGACAGAGGCCAAAGGGAAAACTCATATGACGAGTGGATATGATCCTTCACAGAAAGGTGGTGGGGTTATGCAGCTGAAACAGTTGGCTTCATGCACCCTATGTGATTTCCCACATTTCCAGAGACAACCCGTAGTCTTCGTCACTGAGAAAGGAGGGAAATCTCAAAGATGAATAAATGGAAATGGATCGTAGATTAAAATCCATATCTATAAAATGAACATGAATTGAATTAGGTCGTAGGCTGATGTTTGCTCTTTTATCAGAAAATGGCAAATGGATCATTTGCAAAGCTACTTGATGACAACAAGTTGAAGGGCCCAAACTATGCTGACTGGTATAGGAACCTTATGTTGGTCTTAACCTTTGAGAAATTGGACAAGGTAGCAAAGAATCCTGCCCCGGATCGTCCGGGAGATAGGGCTTCTGAGGCCCGATGAAGAGAATACCAAGAATGGGAGGAGAAAAACTCCCTTGCCCGCTGGTATATCATTGCCTCCTTGGACAATCCAATACAGAGGCAGTTCGATCAGATCGAACTTGCTAAAGACGTATTGGACAGTCTTAGGACAATGTACGAAGAGCATAATCGTTCTACTCGGCAGAAGGTCTTGAAACAGTTCATGACCGTGCAGATGTCCAAGGGCCAACAAGTTCACGACCATTGTCTTCGGATGATGGGCTACATCAACGAACTAGAGGCTCTTGGATCTGGGCTAGATCTGGTAACTCAGATCGATGCTATTCTCAACTCTTTGCCTCCATCCTTTAATCCATTCATCATGAACTACAACATGAACAAGCTGAACGTCAGTTTGCAGGAACTTAGCAATATGTTGCAGAGGGCCGAAGAATTGATTAAAAAGGATGAGCCCATTGCCATGCTTGTTGAAACTGGCAAATCGGGCAAGAAAAGGAAGGCAAAGAGAAAGCCCCAGAAAAAGGCTGCCAAACCCAAGAAACAGAGGAAGGACAAGGCATCAGATGCCTGCCATTTTTGCAAGAAGACCGGCCACTGGAAAAGGAATTGTCCTGCCTACCTGGAATCCAAGAAAGGTAATTTCGAAACTTGTGTTATAGAAACCAATTTGTTGGTAGTTTCTGCGTCTTGGTGTATTGACTTCGGGGCTTCAACTCATGCGTGTAACTCACTGCAGGGGTTCAAGGTAAGCAGAAGGCTGAGTGAAGGAGAAGTCACACTCTACTTGGGGACGACTGCAACTGTTGCAGCCGCGGCCATAGGAACCGTGGAATTATATTTTAGAGAAGGAATAATTGTACTGAAAGATTGTCTTTATGTACAAAATTTAAGAAGAAATTTGATTTCTGTCTCAAAACTGTGTGCAGATGGTTATTCTGTCTTCTTTAGTAATACAATTACTATTAAAAGAAATAACAGATTCATCGCATACGGGGAACTGGAGAACGGTCTCTATGTTCTACATCCTTCTTTAGAAACTAACATAACCGAAACTACGTCGGTTGAAAACCCCAAGAAGAGAGCCCGCAATACATTTAATACCACGTGTCTGTGGCATTACCGACTTGGCCACATCGGTGTTGACCGAATCACAAGGTTGGTAAAAGATGGTCCTTTGGATTTTCTAGCTGTAGAAGATCTTCCCACTTGTGAGCCTTGCCTACAAGGCAAGATGACGAAACGGCCATTTAACGTTAAGCCTGAAAGATGTACAGGCACACTTGACCTAATACATACTGATGTATGTGGTCCCCTGAGTGTTAGGACACGAAATCAACACGTGTATTTCATCACCTTCACAGATGATTTTTCACGATATGGTTACGTGTACCTAATGAGACACAAGTCTGAATCCTTTGAAAAGTTCAAAGAGTTTAGACAAGAGGTCGAGAAACAGTTAGGGAGAGAAATTAAAGCCCTTTGATCCAATCGAGGGGGCGAATATCTCTCTGATGAATTCAGGGACTACTTAAAGGACAATGGGATAGTATCACAATTAGCTCCTCCTGCTACACCACAACTTAACGGTGTTTCAGAGAGGAGGAATAGGACCTTATTAGATATGGTCCGGTCGCATTAGAGACTGCGATTTACGTGCTCAATCGGGTTCCAACCAAGTCAGTTCCGAATACTCCATATGAACTTTGGGCCGGAAAGAAACCAAGTGTCAGACACTTGAAGATTTGGGGTTGTCAAGCACACGTTAAAAGAACGAGTGTAGACAAGTTGGAATCTAAAACCAGTCGTTGCCTATTTGTAGGCTACCCAAAAGGCTCTGTAGGTTACCTTTTCTATGACCCAAGTGAGCAAAAAGTGTTCTGCAGTCGAAATGCACAATTCTTGGAAACCAACTATATCCTGGACACCCATCGTCAGGAAGTTGTTCTTGATGAGGAGAACTTAGGAGCAGTGGGAGATGTCCCACAAGTTCCAGGTAGTGACCAACTTAGAAGATCCACTCGGGCATCCAGGCCACCAGTCCGTTATGGTTATGACCAGGATAGTTACCTGGTGGAAACCTTGACTAGTGAGGAGGATCCCGTGACTTACGCGGAAGCTATGTTGGACATAGATTCCCAGAAGTGGGTGGAGGCCATGAGGGCAGAGATGGACTCAATGGAGACCAATGGAGTCTGGACTCTAGTAGATCCGCCCTCCGGGGTAAAGGCAATCGGTTGCAAATGGATTTACAAGAGGAAGAAGGGCCCCGATGGTAAAGTTGAGACCTTCAAGGCTCGTCTGGTGGCGAAAGGGTACACTCAGAAAGAGGGCATCGATTATGAGGAAACCTTTTCGCCTGTGGCCATGCTTAAATCCATTAGGATCCTGCTTGCTGTAGCAGCATACCATGATTATGAGATTTGGCAGATGGATGTCAAAACTGCATTCCTGAATGGAGATCTTACTAAAGATATCTATATGCAGCAGCCGCAAGGCTTCATTGCTGCAGGTCAGGAAAACATGGTATGTAAACTTAACAGATCCATTTATGGGCTTAAGCAAGTTTCTAGAAGTTGGAACTTCCGTTTTAACTCTGCTGTCAAATCGTTTGACTTCGAGCAGAATCCGGATGAACCCTGTGTCTACAGGAAGTCTAGTGGGGATAAGGTTACCTTCTTGGTCCTGTATGTAGATGACATTATACTCATTGGGAATGATGTAGGAATGTTAACTACGATGAAAGTATGGCTTTCGCAGCAATTCTCCATGAAAGATCTTGGAGAAGCCTCCTATATACTGGGTCTTCGACTCTATAGAGATAGATCGAAGCGGATAATAGGGTTATCCCAATCTGCTTACATTGACAAAATAGTCAAAATATACAGCATGGAAAACTCCAAGAAAGGAAATGTTCCTTTCAGGCACGGCGTCACTCTCTCCAAGAAGATGTCTCCCAAGACTTTTGAGGAGATTAATGGCATGAAAGACGTTCCTTATGCCTCAGCCGTTGGGAGCATCATGTATGCCATGCCGTGCACTCGTCCTGACATAGCTCAGGCAGTGAGTGTAGTAAGCAGATTTCAGGCCAACCCAGGGCAGGATGATTGGACTGCTGTGAAAAACATACTTAAGTACCTTCGAAGGACAAAAGAGTTTTGTCTGGTGTTCGACGGTAGATCACTACAGATCCAGGGGTTTACAGATGCCGATTTCCAGTCAGACCCAGATGATAGAAAGTCTACATCTGGATATGTTTTCACGATAGGATCGTGTGCTGTTTGCTGGAAAAGTAGCAAACAGGGGTCCACTGCAGACTCCACGACCGAGGCCGAATACATTGCCGCAAGTGAGGCTGCCAAAGAAGCTGTGTGGATGAAGAAGTTCGTTCACGAGTTGGGAGTTGTTCCGTCCAGCACATCACCCATCCCATTGTTGTGTGACAACAATGGAGCCATTGCTCAGGCTAAGGTGCCAGGAGCCCACTCGAAGTCGAAGCACATCGAGAGGAAGTACCACGTACTGCGGGAGATTGTTGGTAAAGGGGACGTCCTGATTCAGAAGGTAGCGTCAGCGGAAAATGTAGCAGACCCATTGACAAAGCCACTATCACAGAAAGTGTTTGAGAAACACGTGGAAAGCATGGGACTCCGGCTAGTACCTGATTGGACCTAAGTGCAAGTGGGAGTTGTTAGACAGTTTTGTATGCCCTTAGCTTCAATCAGAATGATGTACTTTATGAGTTTATTATAAATGAATAAAGATACATATTTGATTCATGTTCCCTTGGTATGTTTCTGTGTAATACCCTTAAACTGGACACTTAATGAGACTCGTGTTAGTTTAGAATGTTCACAGCCGGTGGGTCGGTCTGGGGAGACCTATCCTGACAGGGCTGACACTATGGTGCCACCAAGTCGGTTGGGGTGACCTGTCTCAGCTGCCAGGGTGAGACCCTAGGCACATACAGTGTAGGATTAATTGAATCTTTGAACTGGACTAGATTTCCAGTATTGCCCTGGACCTTGGAGATTGATGGGCAAAACTAGAAAGTTACACCCGACCCCTAGACTCGATTATGATACTGCACTAGGTGTCGGATTGGGCTATCTTTGATGTACCAATCAGTGAGATCCTTAGCGGGGTTCAAAACCTGGGTATGTTGGGACAGTCCGAGAATTCATCTGAGTGGGTGATCATAATGACAGGATCAGCCCCTTTGTCGGACAAAGGTAATGATCGGGGATGCACTCTCACTGATGGAAACCAAGACTGCCGGCAGCCGATTTCAACCGTTGAGATTTGTTTTGCAAAATATATTTTATATAAGATATAAAAGAATATATATGGTTTCTAAAATGTTTGCAAAAGATTTTAATTCCCGGGATCCATATGAGTGGAGAGTGCAACACTGTTCCGTGCAGCCAAGGGAGAGGTCCTCTCTTGTCGGGTAGTGTATGATCATTATGGGCTGAGAGGTTAAGTGTAAGACCATTGAGGATAATGCCTGATGGGCTAATCTTGCATCTTCCCACAGTCCCTGGGTGTTACAAGGTGGCTTGGCCCAGGGACCACTTAGTGTAAGTGTTGGGCCCATATAGCTCATTTGATGGGTTTCAGGGAGTACACTGTCTTCAGCAGTGCATTCGGCCTGGCCTTGTAACAAAGGCTGGGCTGAACCCATGTGGCTGATGTGTAGATCAATGCTTGGGTCCCACGCCATACAAGGAAGCCCAACTGGGCAGCAATTTGGAAGGTTTTTTGAGTACATAACCTTATTGGGCCTTAAGCCCATTTCGAACTGGGCTGATTTGATCAGTCATCTAAAGGGGGCGAATTCTGAAGTGGGTCAGCTAAAAGGATTGGGCTTAGACCCTATCCACTCAGAGAGTCCAAGATCTAAATAAGATTTAGATATGGAAACCTCCTAATTAGATTAGGAGACAGCTAATCTGATCTGCAGATAAGATAAGGATTATCCCTTATCACTAAGGGACTTCTAACCCAAATATGATTTGGATTAGCAACTCCTAATCTGATTAGGAGCTGATCCCTTTAAGATTATAAAAGGGGAAGGGGGCAGCAGCTTTGAAGGACACAATAACATCAATAGCATTCTTCTCTTTAAGAAAGAGAGATTAAGAGATTTCCTGCATACTGCGAATTCTCTTATGCCGCCACCTTCCTGCCATTGCCATTCCTTCAGTTCGATCTCCTGTTCTTGGGAGCAATCAAGATTGGATCTTGATTTCAGTCTTTTGGGAAAAGATTGATTGGAGCTGCACTCACAAGCCGTCTAGTTGATTCTTGCGAAGGGTCAAGTTCTTTTGAAGAACATTGCTGATTCTGCTCCATCCTTCACTGTGCCATTTTCAGTGGGAGCAGATTTTGGATCCTTCCTTGGGCGTGAACACCTCCATTGGGAGATAGTATTTCTCCGTATCAGGTATAATCCTCTCCCAGTCCTTTTGGTTCAGATCTAGTTCAGTTTATGGTTCAAGATTGATCCTTGAAAATATGATTTTCTAAATAGGGAATACGATTCCCAGTTTAAGGGAGAGATAAAAGTTTTGAAATTCGCCCCTTATTCCGCAATCTTTGGGCGTCCATAGGATGGATCTCTCATCCCTTCATTCTTGACATCAGCCTTGTAGAAAAGACTGTAAAAGAGTTGGTGCTCAGAGTTTGCAGAGGGTTCTTGAGAAGGATCCAGTGTGTAGGACGCACTCTGCTGGTTTCGTTCCACCTACAGCTGTTTCATCTTCAGCAGGAGCGGATCTTGGTGTCCTCTTTGGGCATGAACACCAACTTTGGGAGATACTGCTCCGGATCAGGTATAATCCTCCATTTTCCTTTTGGTTTAGATCTGGTTCGATTATGGTTCAAGTAGGATCCTTGAATATTGTATTCTAAATTTAGGGAATACGATTCCCAGTTGGGAAAAGGTAGGAAAATTTTTGAAATTCGCAAACCCATTCCGCAATCTTTTTGGCGTCCATAAGATGAATCCTACCATTCTTTCAAAGATGATATCTCTAAAGGCCTTTCATCATTGCATTAAAACAGGTTGAATTAGTGGGTGGATATGCACCATAAAATTGGACTATCCATTTCACCAAGACGGTTAGTGAGATTGCTTCATAAGATGATAGGGATATCGTAGACTAGTGGAAGGGGCATTTCCTAAAATGGAAGACTCTTACATTGTACCTTAGGGCTCCTAATATGACGGGTCTGCATTTACCAATTAGAAAAAATTTAACCTAAAATGACAATTAACCTTGTCTGATGAAGGCCAAAGGGAAAGCTCATTGGATGGATGGATATGTGATCCATCACAAAAAGTGATGGGGTTATGTAGCTGGAGTAGTTGGCCCCATGCACCTATTTGATTTTCCACATTTCCAGGGACATGAATTCTATCCTTATCACTGAAATAGGAGAGAAATCTTTGAGATGAACAAATGGAGATGGAATATAGATAAAAGTCCATTTATGAATGATAACATAAAACAATATTATCGTTGTGGACTAATTAATTGTGCCTTTTATCAGAAATAACACGTAGACAGTTAACTAATTTGTTAGACTACAACAAATTGAAAGGACCCAAATATGTAAACTGGTTTCATAACCTGAACCTTCTGATCATGTTAGAGAAATTGAACAAGGTTGCCAAAAACCTAGCACTAGAACGTCCAGGTGATAAGGCTTTTAAGGCAAGAAGGAGGGAATATCAGGATTTGGAAGAGAAAAATTCTCTTGCCCGGTGTTATGTCATAGCCTCCTTAGATAATTCTATCCAAAGACAATTTGACAAAATTGATAGTCTAAAAACCATGTATGAAGAGCATAATCATTTTACAGGACAAAAGGTCCTCATACTATTGATGACCACGAGGATGACTGAAAGCCAACCAGTTAATGACCACGTCATACGGATGATAGGTTATACAAATGAATTAGAGGCTCTTAGCTCCCAACTTGATGGTGACACCAAGATGAAGGGATGAGAGATCCATCCTATAGACGCCCAAAAGATTGCGGAATAAGGGGCGAATTTCAAAAATTTTTCTCTCCCTTCAACTGAGAATCGTATTCCCCATTTAGAAAATCATATTTTCAAGGATCAATTTTGAACCATAAACTGAACCAGATCTGAACCAAAAAGAAGTAGGAAGGATTATACCTGATACGGAGAAGTAATATCTCCCAACGAAGGTGTTCACGCCCAAGGAAGGATCCAAAGACTACTCCCACTGAAGATGGCGCAGTACAGGTGGAGCAGAATCAGCAGTGTTCTTCTCCAAGAACTCTGTCCTTCGCAAGAATCAGCAAGATGGCACGTGAGCACAGCTTCCTTTCAATCCTTTCTCAAAGGACTGATGTCAAGATCCAATCTTGACTTCTCCCACCAGTGGAGATCGAACTGGAAAGCAGGGCGGCAAGAACAGGGAGGCGGCAAGAGAGTATTTGCAGGGAGCAGAATTCTCTCTTCTAGATTTCAGCACCAAAGAAACCTGATGATCTGTGTGTATTGTGTGTCTAAAGGCTGCCGCCCCCTGCTTCTTTTATAGTCTTAAAGGGATCAGCTCCTAATCAGATTAGGAGTTGCTAATCCAAATCATATTTGGTTTAGAAGTCCCTTTAAGTGATAAGGGATAATCCTTATCTTATCTAGAGATCAGATCAGCCATCTCCTAATCTGATTAGGAGGTTTCCAGATCTAAATCTTATTTAGATCTTGGACTCTCTAAGTTGATAGGGTCTAAGCCCAATCCTATTAGCTGATCCACTTCAGATTTCGCCCCTTTGTTAACTAAATAAGCAGCCCAGTTCGAAATGGGCTTTAGGCCCATTAAGCTTATGTGCTCACTTAACCCTCTTAACTGCTGCCCAGTTGGGCTTCCTTGTATGTCGTGGGACCCAAGCATTGATCTACACATCAGCCACATAGGTTCGGCCCAGCTTTTGTTACAAGGCCGGGCCGAATACACTGTTAAAGACAGTGCACCCCCTGAAACCCATCAAATGGGCTCTACGGGCCCAACAGTTATCCTAAGAGGTCCCTGGGCCAAGCCACCTTGTAACACCCAGGGACTGTGGCCAGATGCAAGATTAGCCCATCAGGTATTAACCTCAATGGTCTTACACTTAACCTCTCAACCCATAATGATCATACACTGCCCGACAAGAGAGGACCTCTCCCTCGGCTGCAAGGAACAGTGTTGCACTCTCCACTTATATGGATCCCGGGAATTAAAACCTTCTTGCAAACAATTTAGAAACCATACATATATACTTTCTTATATAAAATATATTTTGCAAAACAAATCTCAACGGTTGAAATCGGCTACCGGCAGTCTTGGTTTCCATCAGTGAGAGTGCACCCCCGATCATTACCTTTGTCCGACAAAGGGGCTGATCCTGTCACTATGATCACCCACTCAGATGAATTCTCAGACTGTCCCAACATACCCAGGTTTTGACCCCCGCTAAGGATCTCACTGATTGGTACATCAAAGAAAGCCCAATCTGACACCTAGTGTAGTATCATAATCGAGTCTAGGGGTCGGGTGTAACTTTCCAGTTTTGCCCACCAATCTCCAAGGTCTAGGGCAATACTGGAAATCTGGTCCAGTTCAAAGATTCAATTAATCCTACACTGTATGTGCCTAGGGTCTGACCCTGGCAGCTGAGACAGGCCACCCCAACCGACTTGGTGGCACTACAGTGTCAGCCTTGTCAGGATAGGTCTCCCCAGACCGACCCACCGGCAGTGAACATTCTAAACTAACACGAGTCTCATTAAGTGTCCAGTTTAAGGGTATTACACAGAAACATACCAAGGGAACATGAATCAAATATGTATCTTTATTCATTTACAATAAACTCACAAAGTACATCATTTTGATTGTAGCTAAGGGCATACAAAACTGTCTAACAGCTCCCACTTGCACTTAGGTCCAATCAGGTACTAGCCGGAGTCCCATGCTTTCCATGTGTTTCTCAAACACTTTTTGTGATGGTGGCTTAGTCAATGGGTCTACAACATTCTCCGCTGATGCTACCTCTTTACACTATCCTCCCGTAGGTCCAGCGTTGTCATACAACAGTGGAATGGGTGATGTGCTGAATTCCAAATTCAGTAATGAACACCTTCATTCACAAGGCAGCCTCACTTACGGCAATGCTTTCGGCTTGGGTTGTGGACTATTAATTTGCTACTTAGGACCCCTGTTTGCTGACATTCAGGAAACAACACATGATCCTATCATGAAACCATATCCAGATGTAGACTTTCTATCATCTGGGTCTGACTGGAAATCGGCATCTGTAAACCCTTGGATCTGTAGTGAGCTACCGTCGAACACTAGACAAAACTCTTTTGTCCTTCGAAGGTACTTAAGTATGTTTTTCACAGCAGTCCAATGCTCCTGCCCTGGGTTGGCCTGAAATCTGCTTACTACACTCACTGCCTGAGCAATGTCAGGACGAGTGCATAGCATGGCATACATGATGCTCCCTATGGCAGAGGCATAGGGAACGTCTTTAATGCCATCAATCTCCTCAGAAGTCTTGGGAGATATCTTCTTGGAGAGAGTGACTCCGTGCTTGAAAGGAACATTTCCTTTCTTGGAGTTTTCCATGCTGTATCTTTTGACTATTTTGTCAATATAAGCAGATTGGGATAATCCTATTATCCGCTTCGATCTATCTCTATAGAGTCGAAGACCCAGTATATAGAAGACTTCTCCAAGATCTTTCATGCAG
Organism: Nelumbo nucifera; assembly: GCF_055504915.1. Taxonomy (NCBI): domain Eukaryota; kingdom Viridiplantae; phylum Streptophyta; class Magnoliopsida; order Proteales; family Nelumbonaceae; genus Nelumbo; species Nelumbo nucifera. The sequence continues at coordinate 36,949,824 of NC_142656.1, read as the reverse complement.
AATTGCTGCGAAAGCCATACTTTCACCGTAGTTAACATTCCCACATCATTCCCAATGAGTAGAATGTCTTCTACATACAGAACCAAGAAGGTAACCTTATCCCCACTGTACTTCCTGTAGACACAGGGTTCATCCGGATTCTGCTCGAAGTCAAACGATTTGACAGCAGAGTTAAAACGGATGTTCCAACTTCTAGAAGCTTGCTTAAGCCCATAAATGGATCTGTTAAGTTTACATACCATGTTTTCCTGACCTACAGCAATGAAGCCTTGCGGCTGCTGCATATAGATATCTTCAGTAAGATCTCCATTCAGGAATGCAGTTTTGACATCCATCTGCCAAATCACATAATCATGGTATGCTGCTACAGCTAGCAGGATCCTAATGGATTTAAGCATGGCCACAGGCGAAAAGGTTTCCTCATAATCGATGCCTTCTTTCTGAGTGTACCCTTTCGCCACCAGACGAGCCTTGAAGGTCTCAACTTTACCATCGGGCCCCTTCTTCCTCTTGTAAATCCATTTGCAACTGAATGCCTTTACCCCGGAGGGCGGATCTACTAGAGTCCAGACTCCATTGGTCTCCATTGAGTCCATCTCTGCCCTCATGGCCTCCACCCACTTCTGGGAATCTATGTCCAACATAGCTTCCGCGTAAGTCACGGGATCCTCCTCACTAGTCAAGGTTTCCACCAAGTAACTATCCTGGTCATAACGATAACAGACTGGTGGCCTGGATGCCCGAGTGGATCTTCTAAGTTGGTCACTACCTGGAACTTGTGGGACATCTCCCACTGCTCCTGAGCTCTCCTCATCAAGAACAACTTCCTGACGATGGGTGTCCAGGATATCGTCGGTTTCCAGGAATTGTGCATTTCGACTGCAGAACACTTTCTGCTCACTTGGGTCATAGAAAAGGTAACCTACAGAGCCTTTTGGGTAGCCTACAAATAGGCAACGGCTGGTCTTAGATTCCAACTTGTCTACACTCATTCTTTTAACGTGTGCTGGACAACCCCAAATCTTCAAGTGTCTGACACTTGGTTTCTTTCCGGTCCAATGTTCATATGGAGTATTCGGAACCGATTTGGTTGGGACCCGATTCAGCACGTAAGTCGCAGTCTCTAATGCGTAACCCCAAAAGGATGTGGGTAACTCTGAGTGTATGAGAAGCAACCGGACCATATCTAATAAGGTCCTATTCCTCCTCTCTGAAACACCGTTAAGTTGTGGTGTAGCAGGAGGAGCTAATTGTGATACTATCCTAGTGTCCTTTAAGTAGTCCCTAAATTCGTCAGAGAGATATTCGCCACCTCGATTGGATCGAAGGGTTTTAATTTCTCTCCCTAACTGTTTCTCGACCTCTTGTCTAAACTCTTTGAACTTTTCAAAGGATTCAGACTTGTGTCTCATTAGGTACACGTAACCATATCGTGAAAAATCATCTGTGAAGGTGATGAAATACACGTGTTGATTTCGTGTCCTAACACTCAGGGGACCACATACATCAGTATGTATTAGGTCAAGTGTGCCTGTACATCTTTCAGGCTTACCATTAAATGGCCGTTTCGTCATCTTGCCTTGTAGGCAAGGCTCACAGGTGGGAAGATCTTCTACAGCTAGAAAATCCAAAGGACCATCCTTTACCAACCTTGTGATTCGGACAACACCGATGTGGCCAAGTCGGTAATGCCACAGACACGTGGGATTAACTGTATCATGGGCTCTCTTCTTGGGGTTTTCAACCGACGTAGTTTCAGTTATGTTAGTTTCTAGAGAAGGATGTAGAACATAGAGACCGTTCTCTAGTTCCCCGTATGCGATGAATTTGTTATTTCTTTTAATAGTAATCGTATTACTAAAGAAGACAGAATAACCATCTGCACACAGTTTTGAGACAGAAATCAAATTTCTTCTTAAATTTTGTACATAAAGACAATCTTTCAGTACAATTATTCCTTCTCTAAAATATAATTCCACGGTTCCTATGGCCACGGCTGCAACAGTTGCAGTAGTCCCCAAGTAGAGTGTGACTTCTCCTTCACTCAGCCTTCTGCTTACCTTGAACCCCTGCAGTGAGTTACACGCATGAGTTGAAGCCCCGGAGTCAATACACCAGGACGCAGAAGCTACCAATAAATTGGTTTCTATAACACAAGTTTCGAAGTTACCTTTCTTGGATTCCAGGTAGGCAGGACAATTCCTTTTCCAGTGGCCGGTCTTCTTGCAGAAGTGACAGGCATCCGATGCTTTGTCTTTCTTCTGCTTCTTGCTTTTAGTGGCTTTCTTCTGAAGCTTCTTTGCCTTCCTCTTTCTCTGGCCTGTCTTGCCAGCTTCAACAAGCATGGCTACAGGCTCATCCTTTTTAATCAGTTCTTCAGCTCTTTGCAACATATTGCTGAGCTCTTGTAAGCTGACATTCAGCTTGTTCATGTTATAGTTCATGATGAACGGATTAAAGGTAGGAGGCAAAGAGTTAAGGATAGCATCTATCTGGGTTGCAAGGTCCAGCCCGGATCCAAGAGCCTCCAGTTCGTTGATGTATCCCATCATCCGAAGACAATGGTCATGAACTTGTTGACCCTTGGACAATTGTGTGGTCATGAACTGTTTCAAGACCTTTTGTCGAGTAGAACGATTCTGCTCTTCATACATTGTCCTGAGACTGTCCAATATGTCTTTGGCAAGTTTGATCTGATCGAACTCCCTCTGTATCGGATTGTCCAAGGAGGCAATGATGTAACACCCGGCAAGGGAGTTTTTCTCCTCCCATTCTTGATAGTCTCTCCTTCGGGCCTCAGAAGCCCTATCTCCCAGACGCTTCAGGGCAGGATTCTTTGCCACTTTGTCAAGTTTTTCAGAAGCGAGGACCAGCATAAGGTTCCTATACCAGTCAGCATAGTTTGGGCCTTTCAACTTGTTGTCATCAAGTAGCTTTGCAAATGATCCGTTTGCCATTTTCTGATAAAAGAGCAAACATCAGTCCACGACTTAATTTGATTCATGTTCATTTCATAGATATGGATTTTAATCTACGATCCATTTCCCTTTATTCATCTCTGAGATTTCCCTCCTTTCTCAATGACAGAGACTACGGGTTGTCTCTGGAAATGTGGGTAATCACATAGGGTGCATGAGGCCAACTGTTTCAGCTGCTTAACCCCACCACCTTTCTGTGAAGGATCATATCCACTCATCATATGAGTTTTCCCTTTGGCTTCTGTCAAACAAGGTTCAGAGCCGTTTTCAGGTAAACCTTTCTGTCCAGTGAGTGCTTACCCATCATATTCGTGAACGCCAAGGTACCGTGAGAGAGTTCCCATTTTCTGGTGAAGCCCCTCCCACATCGGTCTATGACGCCCCTATCATCTTATGAAACACTTAGACAAGCCCAACAGCAAATGGATAGCCCATTTTCTGGTGCGTTTCCTCATTACTGAAGGACCCATCCTCGTGCTAATGATGGAAGGCCTTTAGAGAGTTCATCATATGAATCTCCCTATCAAATGCACTCATATTATCTGGAGGGAACAGATAATTATGCCCTAGTTTTATCTTTAGGTCAAACCAAAGTGGCTCCCACTGACTTTCATAAAGCCAGATTTTGGTGGGCCTAAATCGGCTAGGGTTCCGCACGAGACCTCATGATGAGGTGTGGGGCCCACCACTGAGGGAGGTCATCCAATGACCAAAAGGGACACCATGGCAATGATGTGCATTCAGCCATGGTGTGCGAAAGAGCCACTGTCGATTGAGCATGCGCCAAATACTTATGGCCCATGTACGCAGCACATCACACATCCATACATCACATGCAGGGACAAATTGATCCAATCAATTAATTATCTGTAAAGCCCATTTGAAGCCCATTTTAAATCCATAATATTAACCATTAACATTATCTAGGTATATGGGCCGAACGGTTCAACCCATATTGCTTTAAGGGTTAAGTGGGCTTTTAGCAGTTTTAACTGTTTAAAACTGGGCCTTTACAGGTTGGGCCGAATTAACCATTCAATTAAATATCAATCCTTAGGCCCATTAGTGGGAAAATTAGGGCTGACTTTCAGTCTTGATTAAACCCTAGATTTGGTCCAAACAGTTTGAACCAATCTTGGTTCGAATGGGTCTAGGGTTTGATGTTTAATTAAATCTTTAATTCAAGAAAATAATCTGAAATTAATTACTGATGAAAGAAAAACAACAATCAGTAAATCAGGGCTGTTCGCACAATCCATCCTGCAAAACAAAGGTTAGATCACAGAATGCAGTTTCACAAACTGCAAATTGCAGATGGCGATTCTCCCATCTGCGAAATCTTCTTTTCTGCGAAATCTACCTTTCTGCACCGCCATCTTCGATCCAAAATTAAAATAAATAGAAATCCTATTTCTATTAATAATTACATCAGATCGAATACCTATACATTGAGTCTAGAAAATAAAAAAAATTATTTACAGACCAAATGTAACAAATAAATCAAGAAACTGCAAATCTTGCAGGTTCCCTGCGCAAACCAAGATTTCGATCTCCTCTTGTACAAACAGCCCATAAATCAAGAAAATCATAAAGAACAATTCTAAATAATAATCAGATTTATATAATATTAATTTCAGATTATTCGCCCATTAATTTTGGGAACAAAATTTCCCAAAACCCATATCTGCGCAAATCGGGTAGAACACCTTCTGCCCATTTGCGCAGGTTCAGATCTGAAACAAATTGGTTCAAGATTTGAACCATGGCTCTGATACCACAGAAGGGATGAGAGATCCATCCTATGGATGCCCAAAAGATTGCGGAATAAGGGGCGAATTTCAAAAATTTTTCTCTCCCTTCAACTGGGAATTGTATTCCCCATTTAGAAAATCATATTTTCAAGGATCAATTCTGAACCATAAACTGAACCAGATCTGAACCAAAAAGAAGTGGGAAGGATTATACCTGATACGGAGAAGTAATATCTCCCAACGAAGGTGTTCACGCCCAAGGAAGGATCCAAATACTGCTCCCACTGAAGATGGCGAAGTGCAGGTGGAGCAGAATCAGCAGTGTTCTTCTCCAAGAACTCTGTCCTTCGCAAGAATCAGCAAAATGGCACATGAGCACAGCTTCCTTTCAATCCTTTCTCAAAGGACTGATGTCAAGATCCAATCTTGACTTCTCCCACCAGTGGAGATCGAACTGGAAAGCAGGGCGGCAAGAACAGGGAGGCGGCAAGAGAGTATTTGCAGGGAGCAGAATTCTCTCTTCTAGATTTCAGCACCAAAGAAACCTGATGATCTATGTGTATTGTGTGTCTAAAGGCTGCCGCCCCCTTCTTCTTTTATAGTCTTAAAGGGATCAGCTCCTAATCAGATTAGGAGTTGCTAATCCAAATCATATTTGGTTTAGAAGTCCCTTTAAGTGATAAGGGATAATCCTTATCTTATCTAGAGATCAGATCAGCCATCTCCTAATCTGATTAGGAGGTTTCCAGATCTAAATCTTATTTAGATCTTTGACTCTCTAAGTGGATAGGGTCTAAGCCCAATCCTATTAGCTGATCCACTTCAGATTTCGCCCCTTTGTTAACTAAATAAGCAGCCCAGTTCGAAATGGGCTTTAGGCCCATTAAGCTTATGTGCTCACTTAACCCTCTTAACTGCTGCCCAGTTGGGCTTCCTTGTATGGCGTGGGACCCAAGCATTGATCTACACATCAGCCACATAGGTTCGGCCCAGCCTTTGTTACAAGGCCTGGCCGAATACCCTGTTAAAGACAGTGCACCCCCTGAAACCCATCAAATGGGCTCTACGGGCCCAACACTTACCCTAAGAGGTCCCTGGGCCAACCTACCTTGTAACACCCAGGGACTGTGGGCAGATGCAAGATTAGTCCATCAGGTATTAACCTCAATGGTCTTACACTTAACCTCTCAGCCCATAATGATCATACACTGCCCGACAAGAGAGGACCTCTCCCTCGGCTGCAAGGAACAGTGTTGCACTCTCCAATTATTTGGATCCCGGGAATTAAAACCTTCTTGCAAACAATTTAGAAACCATACATATATACTTTCTTATATAAAATATATTTTGCAAAACAAATCTCAACGGTTGAAATCGGCTGCCGGCAGTCTTGGTTTCCATCAGTGAGAGTGCATCCCCGATCATTACCTTTGTCCGACAAAGGGGCTGATCCTGTCACTATGATCACCCACTTAGATGAATTCTTGGACTGTCCCAACATACCCAGGTTTTGACCCCCGCTAAGGATCTCACTGATTGGTACATCAAAGACAGCCCAATCCGACACCTAGTGTAGTATCATAATCGAGTCTAGGGGTCGGGTGTAACTTTCCAGTTTTGCCCATCAATCTCCAAGGTCCAGGGCAATATTGGAAATCTGGTCCTGTTCAAAGATTCAATTAATCCTACAGTGTATGTGCCTAGGGTCTCACCCTGGCAGCTGAGACAGGCCACCCCAACCGACTTGGTGGCACCACAGTGTCAGCCTTGTCAGGATAGGTCTCCCCAGACCGACCCACCGGCTGTGAACATTCTAAACTAACACGAGTCTCATTAAGTGTCCAGTTTAAGGGTATTACACAGAAACATACCAAGGGAACATGAATCAAATATGTATCTTTATTCATTTACAATAAACTCATAAAGTACATCATTCTGATTGAAGCTAAGGGCATACAAAACTGTCTAACACAAGATTGATACCATCCTAAAATTTTTACCCTTATCTTTCAATCTGTTTGTCATGAACTACAACATGAACAAGCTAAAAGTTAGCTTGTAGGAGCTTAACAATATGTTGCAAAGAGCTAAAGATTTGATTAAGAAGGACAAGCCAGTAGCATTGCTTATTGATTGTTGAAAATCTGGTAGGAAGAAAATAAAGGGTAAGAAGAAGCCTTAGAAAAAGGGAGACAAATCGAAAAAGCAAAAGAGAGACAAATCATTTGATGAATGTCATTTTTGCAAGCAGACTTGGCATTGTAAGAGGAATTGTCCTCAATATCTGGAATCCCGCAAGAACAAAGAAGGTAATTTCAAATCTTTTGTCATAAAGACCAAAATGTTGGTTATTTCTACATCCTGGTGTCTTGAATCCGGGGCTTCCACTTATGCATGTAATACATTGCAGAGGTTTATGGAAAGCAAAAGGTTGAATGATGATGAGGTTGTTCTTTACTTGGGGACGACTGCTATTGTTGCAACTGCTACTATAGGAACAATATATTTAATTTTTAGAGAAGGAATTGTTACATTAAAAGATTGTCTTTATGTACCTTTACTTAGAAGAAATCTTATTTCAATTTCTAAGTTGTATAAGGAAGGTTATTATATTTTGTTTAGTAATAAGATTACAATTAAATTGAATAACAATTTCCTTACTCACAAAGAACTTGAGATTGGTCTTTATGTTTTCCATCATTCTCTAGAAACAAATATGACCAAAACTATATCAGAACACATCTCCAAGAAAAGAACATGTGATATAATTAATCCCACATGTTTGTGGCATTACCAACTTGGCCATATTAATATAAAATGTAATACAAGATTGGTTAAGGATGGTCCTCTAGATTTTCTCAATGTGGAAAATATACCAACTTGTGAACCTTACCCCAAAGGCAAGATGGTAAAAAGGAAATTTATAGGTAAGCCTCAAAGAAGTACGGGCACACTTGACCTTATACATACTGATGTATATGGTTCCATGAATGTTAGGACACGGAACCAACACTATTATTTTATAACTTTCACCGATGATTATTCTCAGTATGGTTATGTGTACCTAATGAGACATAAGTCTAAATCCTTTGAAAAGTTGAAGGAGTTTAGAGAAGAAGTCGAGAAATAATTGGGGAGATAGATTTAAACCCATTCGATCAGATCGAGGATATGAATATCTCTCTGATGAATTCAGGGACTACTTAAAGGACAATGGGCTACCCCAAGGGCTCCATACTTAAACAATGTATTAGAGAGAAGAAATTGGACTCTATTATATATGGTTCCATCACTCCTTGTCCATTTAGAGTTACACATATCCTTACGGGGGCATGCATTGGATACTACAATTTATGTGCTGAACCGGGTTCCAAAAAAGTTGATTCTCAGACTCCTTACGAGCTATGGATAGGCAAGAAACCAAGTGTAAGACACTTGAAAATATGAGGTTGTCCAACACACGTCAGAAAGATAAGTGCAGACAAATTGGAATCCAAAACTAGTTGTTGCCTATTTGTATACTACCCCAGGGCTCCGTAGGGTATTTCTTCTATGACCCACGAGAACAAAAAGTATTTGTTAATCGAAATGCCTACTTTTTGGGGAGGACTACATCCTAAAAAATCATCATCAAGAAATTATTCTTGATGAAGAGAGTTCAGGAGTAGTGTGAGATAACCCACAAATTCTAGATAATAATATCCAGCTTAGAAGATTTACCCAGGTTTCTAGACCTCTAGAAACTAATGAAAAGCAGAAAAAGAAAACAAGAGCAGAAGTAACCAATGCTGAAGTATGTAATGATTGATTGAATTCGTTAGGACTTTTGGTCCACCTAACCATTTTAATAAATATTAATGTATGAGATTACCCAAGATAATTCATCATTCCCATAAGCTAAAATCTTTCCAATTTTATTTAATATTCTCTCTCGAGATATACTAAAACTACTTCTATCAGGTAACCCTTCGATCTCTCGACTAGAGTTCTCAAGGTAGAAGTGCATTAAGTTCAAGGAAAAACTATTACATTCAGATGAATCATGTGTATATATACCCCTATATACCATTCAATTCACACCATGAATTATGTGGTCTACTATATGAATTTCTCTCTCGATTCATTCACATAAACCTAATCAATTAAGAGATGGTCACTCCTAATAGCATTAAACAAGATAACTCATACACTATATGGAAATCACGATCTTGGATAGATCAACCTAAAAATATATTCATTGCTATGATTAGGCTTTCCATAGTCCTAGCTACAAATAAATCAGTTCATACCAGAGAAAATAAAATAAACAAGAGGAAAGAAAGAACTCATGGTGTCACCCTTAGAGCAGAGGTCTCCTCTTCTCCTTGTCGCCACCTTCTTCTTGCAGTCTTCTTGCTTTCTTGATAGATTGCTCATCTGCTTCTTGATGCGTCAAGCTGCTAGACAGTTGGATCTAAGTGCAAGTGGGAGTTGTTAGACAGTTGTATGCCCTTAGCTCCAATCAGAATGATGTACATTATTAGTTTATTGTAAATGAATAAAGTACATATTTGATTCATGTTCTTGTGGTGTGTTTCTGTGTAATACCCTTAAACTGGACACTTAAGGCTGACACTAATGTGCCACCAAGTTGGTTGGGGTGGCCTGTCTTAGCCGCCAGGTTGAGACACAAGGCACATGCAATGTAGAATTATTTGAATCTTTGAACCGAAATAGATTTCCAGTATTACTCTGGACATTGCAGATTAATGGGCAAAACTGGAAAGTTACACCCGACCCCTAGACTCGATTATGGTACTGCACTAGGTGTCGGATTGGACTATCTTTGATGTACCAATCACTAAGATCCTTAGCGGGGGTCAAAACCTGGGTATGTTGAGACAGTCTGAGAATTCATCTGAGTGGGTGATCATAGTGGTAGGATCAGCCCCTTTGTCGGACAAAGGTAATGATCGGGGATGCACTCTCACTGATGGAAACCAAGACTGCCGGCAGCCGATTTCAATCATTGAGATTTGTTTTGCAAAATATTTTTTATATGAGATATAAAATTATATATATATATATATTACGGTTTCCAAAATTGTTTGCAAAAGGTTTTAACTCCTGGGATCCATATAAGCAAAGAGTGCAACATTATTCCTTGCAGCCGAGGGAGAGGTCCTCTCTTGTCGAGCAGTGTTTGATCATTATGGGCTAAGAGGTTATGTGTAAGACCATAGAGGGTAATAACTGATGGGCTAATCTTGCATCTGCCCACAGTCCCTAGGTGTTACAAGGTGGCTTGGCCTAGGGACCACTTAGGGTAAGTGTTGGGCCCATAGAGCCCATGTGATGGGTTTCAGGGGGTGCACTGTCCATAACAGTGTATTCGGCCATGCCTTGTAACAAAGGCTGGGCTGAACCCATGTGGCTGATGTGTAGATCAATGTTTGGGTCCTACGCCATAAAAGGAAGCCCAACTGGGCAACAGTTAGGAAGGCTACGTGAGCACATAACCTTAATGGGCCTAAAGCCCATTTCGAACAGGGCTAATTTAATTAGTTAAATATGGGGCGAATTCTAGAATGGATTAGAAACCTCCTAATGAGATTAGGAGAAGGCTGATCTAATCTGTAGATAAGATAAGGGTTTATCCCTATCACCTAAAGGGATGTCTGATCCAAATATGATTTGGATCAGCAACTCCTAATGGGATTAGGAGCTGATCCTTTAAGGTTACAAAAGAAGGAGGGGGCGGCAGCCTTTAGAAGACATTCATTCACATCCTCTTGAATGCTGAAATCATAGAAGGAAGAATTAAGCATCCCTGTGAAATTCTTTCTTGCCGCCTCCTTCCTGTTGCCGCCTACCCTATCTATTCAATCTCCAGTTCAGTGGGAGAAATCAAGATTTGATCTTGATATCAGTTCCTTGTGAAGGGACTGATAGGAAGTTGTGCTCACATACCATCCTGCTACTTCTTGCGAAGGATTAGGTTCTTGGAGAGAACACTACTGATTCTGCTCCATCCTACACTACGCCATATTCAGTGGGAGCAGTCTTTGGATCCTTCCTTGGTTGTGAACACCTCCATTGAGAGATAATATTTCTCTGTATCAGATATAATCCTCTACTACTGCTTTTATTTAGATCTGGTTCAGTTTATGGTTTAAGATTGATCCTTGAAAATATGATTTTCTAAAATAGGGAATGTGATTCCTAGTTGAAGGGAGAGAATTTTTTTTGAAATTCGCCCACCTTATTCTGCAAGATTTGGGCGTCCATACGATGGATCTCTCATCCCTTCAATGGGTTGAGAGGTTAAGTGTAAGACCATTGAGGGTAATACCTGATGGGCTAATCTTGCATCTACCCACAGTCCCTGGGTGTTACAAGGTGGCTTGGCCCAGGGACCACTTAGGGTAAGTGTTGCGCTCATTGAGCCCATGTGATGGGTTTCAAGGGGTGCACTCTCCATAACAGTGTATTTGGCCAGGCCTTGTAACAAAAGCTGGGCTGAACCCATGTGGCTGATGTGTAGATCAATGTTTGGGTCCTACGCCATACAAGGAAGCCCAACTGGGCAGCAGTTAAGAGGGTTAAGTGAGCATATAAGCTTAATGGGCCTAAAACCCATTTCGAACTGGGCTATTTAATTAGTTAATTATGGGGTGAATTCTGAGATGGATTAGTAGATAGGATAGGGTCTTGACCCTATCCACTCAGAGAGTCAAGATCTGAATGTGATTCAGATCTAGAAACCTCCTATTGAGATTAGTAGAAAGCTAATCTAGTCTGCAGATAAGATAAGGGTTTATCCTTATCACCTAAAGAGAGGGCTGATCCAAATATGATTTGGATAAGAAACTCCTAATTGGATTAGGAGCTGATCTTTTAGGTTAACAAAAGAAGGAGGGGGTGGCAGCTTTTAGACAGAGACATATTCACATCCTCTTGAGTGCTGAAATCATAGAAGGAAGAATTAAGCATCCCTACAGAATTCTTTCTTGCCGCCTCCCTGTTCTTGCCGCCCCTGTTTGCCAGTTCGATCTCCAGTTGTGGGAGAAATCAAGATTCAATCTTGACATCAGTTCTTTGAAAAGAACTGATAGGATGTTGTGCTCACGTGCCATCCTGCTGATTCTTGCGAAGGATAGAGTTCTTGGAGAAGAACACTGCTAATTCTGCTCCATCCTACACTGCGCCATCTTCAGTGGGAGCAGTTTTTGGATCTTTCCTTGGGCATGAACACCTTCGTTGGGGGATACTATTTCTCCATATCAAGTATAATCCTCTCCTACTCCTTTTGGTTCAGATCTGGTTCAGTTTATGGTTCAAGAATGATCATTGAAAATATGATTTTCTAAATAGGGAATGCGATTCCCTATTGAAGGGAGAGAAAATTTTTGAAATTCGCCCCCTTATTCCGCAATCTTTGGGCGTCCATCCGATGGATCTCTCATCCCTTCATAATAGATAAGAGATAGGATAGGATTAGATCAAAATTGATTAGGACTTTCTATTTTTGAGGATAATCTCCTAAGAGGAGTTGGAGAGAGCCCCTCCTCCTAAAGCTATATAAAGGGTGGGGGGGGGGACCTGCTGTAGGCATCAATCAAGAAATCAAGAAATCAAGCAATCAAGCAAAGCAAGCAATCCATCCATCTTGGAAGCAAAGCAAGAAGGAGACGACAACTATGAGTGGCTTTTCTTTTCTGATTCTCGGGGGATTGTTGATTCAATTGTGTCATCATGAGGTTATGTGTTTAATTTAATTTCTTGCTTTTAATTCAAGTATTCATTGATTCTTGTGCATGTTCTTATGGAAGTTAATGTTGATTAGTTTGACAAATTAATTAATGTTGATCTTCCTACTTCTATCCATAATTCGATGATCTGTAATTGTCACGAATAGTGGTACAAGTAGCAATTAAGTTAATATCTTTTTGAGTCAATTGTTCGTGATAGCCTTTGAACAATGTATTGGCATGTTTTAACCTAAAGGGAATCAACGGAACTAGATTGGATAATTGCAGCTATCTCAATTATTTTTATTTTGGTTTAATTATTTTCATGGAGGTTATTGTTATCATTAATTGATATGGAACGCTATCGTGCCCAGTCAGTCCATGATAAGTGTTGATCGTATGCTAGGTTTGCTCAACTAAATTAGGAAAACACGAGGTTTATTATGGCTATCCTAATAAATCTGAAGGTTAAATGCTTGAATTGCAAGACTGCTGATTTTTACCTATGATTGATGACCAATTGACTCAATTCGAACCTTTGGATCAGAGTTGGCAAGACTGAATATTCCTTGTTAGTTGTGATTTGCTCTTTTGTTGTTTTAGAGTTTTAATTATTCAAATTCCCCACTCTTTAAATTGCGAATTCGGCTGAGAAATTAATTATTGGCTCCCTGTGGGATTTGACCTGGTACCACTGTTACTACAATTTTGTTGTAAGGTGGGACTAGAATTAATTTTGAGGGCTTCAACAACCCGTCAATTTTCAAGGATCAATCTTGAACCAAACCAGACCAAATCTGAAACCAAAAAGGGAGGAAATGGATATACCTGATATGGAGTAGCAGTAACTCCCAATGAAGGTGTTCACACCCAAGGAGAAAAACCAAAACTTGCTTCCACTAAAGATGACACAGTGTGAAGTGAAGCAGGATCAGCAGGATGACTCTTCAACAACAATCGAATTCTTTAGCAAGAATGGAGTAGAGGGCTGGTGAGAACGATTTCAGATTGCTTCTTCTACCAAGAAGCAATATCAAGAACAATTCTTGATCACTCCCACAAGTGGAGATCAAACTGGGTAGGGGCGGCAAGAATAGGGACGAACTCTGTAGTTTGTTGTGTCTTATCTGGTGTCTTTTGCATGTCCGCCCTACTCTCTTATTTAAAGTCTTAAAGAGACAACCTCCTAATCTGATTACGAGTTTCATAATCCAAATCTTTATTTGGATCTAGACTCTTTAAGTGATAATGATAATACCTTATCTTATTTGCAGTTTAACATCAACTTAATCCTAATCAAATTACGAGTTTTTTGATCCAAATCTTTAATTGGATATAGACTCTTTATGTGGATATGACTTATCCTCTTATCTTTATCTTCTGATCCAAACCCCGATTTGCCCCTATTTAATTAATCTAATTAACCCAGTACGAAATTCGGCTTTAGGCCCATTAAATTTATGTGCTCACTTAACCTCTTAACCTGTGGCCCAATTGGCTCTCTTTTTATGATGTGGGACCCAAATATTGATCTAGACATCAACCACATGGGTTCAGCCTAGCCTTTGTTACAAGGCATGGCCGAATTCACTGTAGGACACAGTGAACCCCTGAGTCCATCTCTATGGACTCTTAATGGGTCTAGCATTTATACTAAATGGTCCTTGGGTCCAACCACCTTATGAAAACCCAAGGACTGTGGGCAGATGCAAGATTAGCCCATCAGGTATTGCCATCAATGGTCTTACACTTAACTTCTTAGTCCATAATGATCAAGCACTGCCCAATAAGAGAGGACCTCTCCCTCGGCTGCAAGGTACAGTGCTACATTCTCTACTCACATGGATCCCGGGAATCAGAGAGTGTGCATCCCCGATCATTCACTTTGTCCGACAAAGGGCTAATTCTGTCACTATGATCACCCACTCAGATGAATTCTCGGGCTATCCTAGCATACCCAGGTTTTGACCCCCTCTAAGGATCTAACTGATTGGCATATGAAAGATAGCCCGATCTGACACCTAGTACAGTACCATAATCGAGTCTAGGGGCTAGGTGTAACATTCTAGTTTTGCCCATCTATCTCCAAGGTCTAGGGCAGTACTGGAATTTTGGTCCGGTTCAGGGAAGAAAACCTACACTACATGTACCTCAGGTCTCACCCTGGCAGTTAAGACAATCCACCCCAACTAGTGTTTTGTCGCAGGCACCAAAAAATAAAACCTATAGTCCTACAAATACATGCAGTAGTGCGAGTAAGGATCGTTCCCACAGAGAGTATCTAGCCTATTTTATGCTACGTGAACAAGGAGGGGAGGGGGGTTTGAGTATAACAAAAACAAATAAAAATAAAACAATTAAGGAACAACTGAATTTGAAGTATAGAAATTAATCAAAAGAACAAATCTTGGTCTAACTCAACATCCACCATCAGATCTGATTGTTTTTTCCTTCTCTTCTTTTCTTTTCTCTATACTTCCCATTCCCCAAGAGAAGCCTACAAAATCTCCTAAAATTTCTCTCTAGATAATAGTCTCCAATTCTGACTTATCAAGAAAAATATTAAAAATAAGATAAAATAAAGTCCTAATGTAACTAGGAGGGTGGTGATTCCCACATATGAAAACTTGTGGGCTAAGAAACATTTCCAACACGTCAATAGTGCAGGTGCAGATATTTCGAGCCAGATTTCTACCTAGATTTAGTTAGTATATCTCAAAATGCAAAACATGAAAGTTGTAGAGCTTGTCCTTTCCATTCCAAAGCATCTTGAATCATCTCAATCGGAGCTCGGATGCGAGAGTTATGCCCAGATTACAAAGTGATGCCGAAACGGTCCAGAATTGCCCAATTAGCTCCGTTTTTCACTTAACGCCTCCATTTGTGCCATAAATCAAAATATAAGAATAATGAGTCCATTTAGGCACTAAATAAGTATAAAAGACTAAACATTAAAGGGAAAAAATATGATGTTTTGCATTCTCATCACCAACCAACTTGGTAGGACATCAGTGTCAGGCTTGGCAGAATAAATCTCCCTAAATATATCCAATGGTTGTGAAGATTATAAACTAACACGAGGCTAATAAGTGTCCAGTTTAAGGTTATTATACAGAAACATACCATAATGACATGAATCAATTATGTACTTTATTCATTTACTATAATTGTCAAAAGATACATCAATTTATTGGAGGTAAGGGCATAACTGTCTAACATTGCCGCCCTACCTTGTTCGATCTCCATTTCTTAGAACTGATCAAGATTTGATCTTGATATTGGTACACTATTTGGGCGTGAACACCTGCATTGGGAGAAGCTTTTTGCATGGATCCCGTATGAGGTATACCTCTCCCTAATTTTGGTTTCAGATTTGGTCCGTTTTGGTTTCAAGAACGAACCTTGAAAATGTAATTTTCTAAATTGGGAATACGATTCCCAGATGGGAGTAAAGAAATGTTTAAAATTTCGCCCAACCTTCCTACAAGGTTCGGCCATCCATATGATGGATCTCCCATCCCTTCAAAATTAATGTTGGAAGGGTTAAGAGCCATCATATGGATGGGCAAACCATGCTATATGGTTTGGAAAATTTTCAAAAATTTTCCTATCCTTCTAGTAATTGAATTCCTTATGTTTTGAAAAACTACATTTTTTTTTAATCAATCTTGTACTGAACCAGACCAGATTTGATTCCAAATAAAGAGGCAAATTTATACCTGATGAGGATACCACAAGCATAGATCCTAAGGTAGAAGTTCATGGCCAAATCAGTCATAAAACCAGCCTCAACTGAAAATGGTGCAATGTATTGGTGAAGCTGATTTAGCAAAAAAGATTTCAACAAAACTGCAACCCAACTACTTGGATCACACTAGGGAATGTGAGCCTGAAATTCCTCTAAATTTTTCTTGCAAAAATTAGAAGAAAATCTATCTCTATCAGTGTTTGAAAGCCTAAATCATGATAGGGTTTCTTAGAAGACAAAAAAGAAGAAGAGTGAACAAGAAAGAGCGGTGTTCAAGTCTATTAAGAGATAAGCCTTATCCTCTTAAGAGAACGGGTGCTCCATACCCATTTCCAAACCCAGATTTGACCCAGAGCACATGACAACTTAAGTTGTCATGTTAAGTGTAAGAGAGCAGGAACCCAACATGTTATCATTTGATAACTTATTTAATCTTATTAATTATGGGCCTTAGGCCAATTTACTTCAAAGGCTCACGAACCCAAGATGTTGCATTGTCAAGTTAGGCCTAATTTACTTCAAAGTCCACATGGGTTCGGCCCAGCCTCTATGAAAATGCTTAGTCAAATTCACTACTAACTACTAAACACGGTAAACCCCTGAGCACATTACTATGGGCTCAACATTTACACCTAAATGATCCTTGAATTCAGTCATCCTATGAAGACTCAAGGATGATGGATTTAAGTAAGATAAAGCCTATTAGGTAATCATCCCTCTAAAGGTCTCTTACACTTAACCTGTCAGCCCATAATGATCAAACACTGCCCGACAAGGAAGGACCTCTCCCCTGGCTACAAGGTGTAGTATCACACTTTCTACTCAGATGGATCCTGAGAATTAAAACCTTTTTGCAAATATTTTTCATAAAACATTAATATATATATATATATATCATATAAATATTCAAAACCAAATCTCAAACACAATTAAATTACACTGCCGGCAGTTTAGGTTTCCATCAGAGAGAGTGTAATCCCTATTGATGTAGGCGGAGATGGCCCAGACCAATTACAAGACTCACATGTTTCAGGCAGCGCACGTCAGGGTTGAACCAATAAGCTAGCATGCGCTACCCAGCTCAGCGCAAAGTGCGGAACTACTGGCACAGGGGTGGCCATGCACCCCGTGCACAAACTCAATCCCCGCCATCCGAGCCCACCTACCTCCAAGTGAGTTCAAGTATAAACAGGAGGCAACCCCCTCAAGGTAAAGGATCGAATACTCAAACTCTCTTGCCTGCTCTTGAGACCTTCTGCTCTCTTGTGACCTCATCTGGTTGCTCACACCTCAGACCTCATCCACCTTGTGCCACTACTAACTTGACCACTAGAGTCCTCACCTCGGGTCTTCACCCAAGGGCTCGGATATCATCCTTGTAGAACCGACTCCACGATCCTCGCTCATCACGAATACCTGACACCACAGACCCCAGACCCCGGGCCTCAGACCTCGGATCTCCCCCACCTTGGACTCTGCTCCTCGGTCACACCGATTCTCGAACTCCGCTCCTCAGACATCAAGCACCTCGGATCCACTCGGGCTTAGGAGTGGATTGACAGTGTTGATCTTAGCCAACCCAAGCATCAACAATTGGCATCGTCTGTGGGATAGTCACTAAGACTTCCTTCAATCAAACTTAGAATCAAGAACACCCCTAAGCTCTAATCAACATGGTATGAAACACTAAGAATACCCAGAACTTGGTCACCAACGAACAACTCCATGCGGTCCTCGACCATTTGGACCACCTCGCTTGGCATGTCGAGGAGGTGTGTCCCTAGCTAGGAGGCTGCCCTCTGGGTGGCCACCCCACCAAGGCGTCGGGTCACTAGGGGCAGTGCGAGTCTGCGGACTTGCTAGTCCTCAGCTCTACCAACACCCACCAAGTGGATCCATCTGAATCCAGTAGTAGCCAATGTGCAAGCCAGCCACCTCGGAATGCAAGACCTCCCAGCCAAAGGGGAGAAGAATCAACACAGTCCAGAGACTACCACCAGAGCTCCGAATAGCACCACTGCCACCAAAGAAGAGAGGCCTCCTGGGATGAATCCATGAATATAGGGACAGGGCACAGGTCCCCCTCGACCCTCAGATTGTGGACCAGGAAACCCAACTCGGGGCCATCGAGGATGAACTCCGTCAAGTCAAGGAGAGTCGAGACAACACCTCGGCCACCTAGAGCCATCCGATAGGAATGATGGACACATTCACCTCGGATATCATCTCTGAGCCCTTTCCCCCACATTTCAAGGCTTCCGTGCTAGAAATGTACGATGGGATGATGGACCCCAAAGATCACCTAGAAATTTTCAAGGCTTCGACGTGTTGACGTGCCAGACTTTCCAGGCAACCTTTAATGGGGCAACTCGACGATGGTTCTCTGGCCTCCCACCTCACTCCATCAAGTAGAAGGGGGGCGAGAGTCTGTGGTCCTACATCGACCACTTCGAGAAGGAAGAACTCGAGGTCTGAGACCTCGACCCGATGGTCTCCATGTACGCCGCCATCAACGGTCTCCTCCCCAGTTCAGCCTTAAAGTGCTTGGTAGCTAAGACGCCACCGAATTCCAAGGTGGAATTCCTCAAGAAGGCTTAGAAGTACATCATGACCGAGGAGGCCACGACCGATGACAACCAAGAAAGGGTGGCTGAGCACCACCATGGTGACCCTGAGAAGAAGAGAAAGAACAGAGACCACTGCAGAGCAATGACAACATCAAAGACAACAAGAAGCCACCACCAGCCTTGGCCCTAGCTTACAATCAATATTCGCCACTCAACTCTACTCGAACCCAGATCTTGATGTAGGTCGGCAAGGAGGAGTACGTGAAGTGGCTTGAGAAGATCAAGAGGAACCCCAAGAGGGGTAACCCGAAGAAGTACTGCAAGTACCACTGTGGTTCCAACCATGACACCGAGGACTTCTATGAGTTGAAGAACGAGATAGAGTCCCCTCATCTGCCATTGCCACCTCAAGTAGTACATCGGAGGTGAGGCTAGGGCCTCGCCTTCCTAGCAGTAGCAACATCAGCAATGCCAATAGCTTGTCGCTGCAATAGATGTCATTGTTGGAGGCTCGGGCTCAGGTGGAGACTCGACCTCGGCCCGCAAGGCCTACACCAGGTAGTTGAACATCCAAGGGCCAGCCCCGAAGAAGCCGAAGCAGAATGAAGCCCTTGCCTTTAAAAACAAGTATCTAGCAATGTAGTTGGTGCCCGAGTTGAGAAGATGAAGTTGAGGATCTTGGTAGATAGTGGCTCCTCGGCCGACATCCTCTTTTATGCGGCATTTGAGAAGATGAAGTCGGTGCCCGAGTGCCTCCAGCCTACCAGCGTCCCACTCATCGACTTCTCTAGCAATGTAGTTTTGTTAGAAGGAAGAATCACCATAACAGTCACGGTAGGAACAGAGCCTCGACAAGTCACGAGGATGATAGAGTTCCTAGTCATGATGATCGGCTCCCCCTAAAACACCATCATCAAGAGGCGGACCCTCCATGCACTTAAGGCAGTCATCTCTTCCTACCACCTCGCCCTCAAGTTCCCTACCGAGCATGGTGTCAGAGTTGTTTGGGAGGACCAACAAGCAACTCACCAATGCTATGTAGCAACACTAAAGGGTAAGAACAAAGAAGCATTACCACTAGAGGGCCTTGACCTCAGGGAGGAAACAGCGAACCAAGGCTAGCCGGCTGAGGACCTCATCTCGGTTCCCCGAGACAAGGCCGAGCCTGAGAAAATTGTCAATGTTGGGTCCAACCTTCCCCTAGAGAGCCTATTCGAACTGGTAAGATTCCTCAAAACTAATGCCAACGCCTTTGCCTAGTCTGCCACTGACATGCCCAGAATTGACCCTTCGGTCATTACTCACAAGTTGAGCGTTGACCCGAGCTCTAGGCCAATTTGGCAAAGAAAGAGGAACTTTGCACCAGAGCATTGAAAGGCCATAGGAGAGGAAATTGACAAACTACTCGACGCCGGCTTCATCCGAGAGGTACACTACCCTAATTGGTTATCAAATGTAGTTATGGTAAAGAAAGCTAATGGGAAGTGGCGAATCTGTATTGTTTTCACAGACCTAAACCGAGTCTGCCCAAAGGACAGTTTTCCTTTGCCAAGGATAGACCACCTCATCAATGCCATCGTAGGGTATGAGCTACTCAACTTCATGGATGCCTTCTCCGGATACAACCAGATCAAGATGCACCCCGAAGATGAGGAGAAAACCTCGTTCATCACTGAGCATGACACCTACTATTACAAGGTCATGCCCTTTGGCCTTAAGAATGCCAAAGCAACCTATCAGTGCCTTGTCAACAAAGTCTTCAAGAATCAGGTGGGGAGGAATGTCGAAGCTGACATGGATGATATGGTGGTGAAGAGCCTGAAAGTCGAAGTGCACACCTCGGACCTAGTCGAGACCTTCACTTTGTGGAGGTACAACATGGAGCTTAACCCCAACAAGTGTGCCTTTGGCATCACCTCGGGCAAATTTTGGGCTTCTTCGTCACTCAACAAGGCATAGAGGCCAACCCTGAAAAGATCCAGGCCATACTAGATATGGCACCACCTCAGTCAGTGAAGGACTTACAAAGACTGACCGACCTAGTGGCCGCCCTCAAGCGCTTCATGTCAAAGTCATCCAACAGATGCCTACACTACTTCCGAGCCATCAAAAAGCTAAAGGACTTATAGTGGATGGAAGAGTGTTAGCATGCCTTGAACGAACTAAAAACATACCTCGCCTCACCTCCTCTCCTTACTCGTCCTCTCCTCGGAGATATCTTGTACCTGTACTTGTCAATTGGGGATGAGGATGTCAGCTTAGTCCTCATCAAAGAAGACAAAGTGCAAAGGCCAATATACTACGTTAGCAAGGTCCTCTATGATGCCAACACTAGGTATCCTGTGGTGGAAAAGTTAGCCTTCACCTTGGTGGTCTCAGCTAGGAAGCTCAGACTATATTTTCAAGCCCACACCATAACGATCCTACCAAATCAACCACTTAGAGCCGTCCTCACCAAGCTCGAGACCTCAGAATATCTGATAAAGTGGGTTGTTGGTATGATCCGAAGCGTATTTAACCACATCAGAACACCAGTTTAATATTTATAAATTTTTTTTCGATTCTTAAACAAATACTAACGTAGTAAATGAGTGAGAATGGGTAGTATCCACAGGGAAGTGAGGGAAAAATTAATACATACTCAAATCTGGACAAGAGAACACAAGAGGGAAGTGTAGAAATATAAAAATAAATTAATTAAATTGAGGGAAATATAGAATTTGAACAATATTAAAAGTTAAAAGTGTAGAAACAAAAATAAATAAATGAAAGAAATGAAATAAAAATGTGTAATCTGATCAAAGGTAGCAGTCTCTGGATCTCTCCTTTGACCCTCAAACTTCTTGAGCTAGGCTTTCCATCTTACTTGGCCGAATTGCAGATCTGCAGAAAATAAAATGAAGATCAAATGGAATGAAAATAAATTGTAGAAAGTAAATAATGAAACTGGAAATGAAAGAACATAAATTAAAACTAAAATAAAGTAGAAGTGGTTGGGATCCGATTCTAGAGGTGGCAGTAATGGTGTTGGTGAATTGCAAGTAGGAAAGCCTCCTCTTGCCTGGGTGTCCTCTTCTTCCTCTACCCTTGAACTTCTCAAGATTAGACTTCCATCTTACCTGGGGGCAGAATCCAACTCCTTCTCAAGAGCTCTTGGGTCCTTTTTATAGAGAAGGGTGGACACAAGTGGGATTAGAGAGAAAGATGGGGGCGGCAGCTAGGTTTTGGCAAAGTTATGGGCGCCCTAGGGTTTCTAATGGAGGGTTAGGATGGTTTTGGGGTGATCCTAAGGCTGAGAGTAGAAGGAAAGCGTGCACAATATTATGAGGGCTATGATTTGGGCACCCAAAAATGAATGGAGGAGAGATTGAGGCACCTAGGATTGAAAGGTGGAGATTAGAAGAGTGGGTGGCGCCCTAGAGTGGATGGCTGAGATATAAGATGGAGTGGAGGCTAAGATTTAGTGGTGAGGGGCTGAATTGTGAGGATTAATAGTTAGGTGGCACCCTAGGGTTTAACAGCTGCAAAAAGAGTGCCCTAGAATGAGTGGTTGAGATTAAAAGCGGTGGAGGGTGGAGATTAAACACCTAGGGGCGGCTAGGGTTTGCTAAGAGTGAAAAGAATGGGTTAAAAGGTGCCCTAGGGTTTGCTAAGGCGCGGGGAGCATGCTAATACAGTAGGAGGGGTGCCAAACTGGGTTTAGCAATTTGGAGGCCCCCTCCTGTTCTCTGTTTTTCACAAAAATACCCCCTCTCTCAGCTGGACTTCACTCCATCTTGCCAGAAGCTGCATTTTAGCCATTAAAACTTCCCAGTTTTGCATAGGATTTGCATAGAGACCCTTAGAAGTCACAACATTGAAATTAACTGGGAAAAGGACACAATTTGACTACTTTAAGGCCAAAAATACCCCTGAATCGATGCCCTTAAGGCATCAAAATGCAGAGTTATCACACCCCTCAACTTAACCATTGCTAGTCCCTTAGCAATGCAGCCTTAAAATTACACTGAGCATAGAGGTCCTTCCCATTGCAAGATCATCCCTATCAAAATTAGCCAAGTGTCCTGATTCTGGAATTCTCAAACTTTGTATAGATCGGTATTGGGCTCAAGGGGTAAAACTGTCCTACTTTGAGTATCGTAGAAACTTGGCTTAAAAATCGTATTTACCCTTCCATGTGTAGACTGTCTCGATAAGCTGAGATTGATTTTTAAAATCAGATGGGTATTCTTCTTATCATTTTTTACAATGGATTTCTACACCTGAACTTGATATGCGCACTTATTTCTATTGTTACCTTCCACCATTGAAAGCGAATCTCGACACTTGCCTTAGGTGAAGAGACCCGGTTACTAAGTGTTAGGTAAGTGTCTTTGGCATTCCCTTTTTTGTTTGACTCGAATCTCGACACTTGACTTAGGTGAAGAGACCGGATTACTAAGTCTAGGGTGTCCATTGACCTTTTATTCTTTTTTTTTTTTTGCAACATTATTCAGGGCAGTTCATTGTTTCTAACAATTTGAAGAATTTTTGTCTGATTTCTCCGTCTTTCTCTTCTTATCTTGGTAGGGGCAAACTTGGGAGTAGTTTCCAATTTCTAAACAGTTTCAACAATATTCAAATAAGACCAATTTTTGACTCCTATCAGTTGTTACCAATATCTAGAGAATTCAATATTCTTTTATCAGTTTCCTTAACTTTTTTTGTTTGGGAGTCTTTTTTAATGGAAAAAATTTTAAATTTTTCAGTGAAATTTTAATTCTACATTTCTAAAGGCTTAGCTTCTCTTTTTTTTTTCAATTTTTCTCTCTCTCTTTCCTTACCACCCAACTTAAATGCTATTGTCCCTAATAGCATAACTAGATTGATGCAAAAAGGACTTGGGCTAAAGGGAACAATCAATAGGGTTTTCTTAAGGGGTTCAAGGTCTGCCACCTAGTCTCGAATCAAGAAAAGAAAAAGATCTCAAATCCTAGAAGCAGAAATGCTAAAAACTACGTTGGGTTGCCTCCCAACTAGCGCTAAGTTTAATGTCTTCAGCTGGACACATTCACACACTTCTTCTATGTACATTCTCTGACTCACTTTCATCTTCATACAAACAGGGCTCAAACTGGGCTAACCAAGGGGCAGACAAGGCATCTAAAAGATAATCAACTGCATCTATCTTGCCCTCATCTTCCCCTAGATTTGGATACTTAGAGGCACTAAAAACATTTAACTCCCTAAATGAAATGTCCATTTCTCCCGATTTACAGTTGATGTTCGTATTGGCCATTGCTAGAAACGGACACCTTAAGATTATTGGGAAATGGTTTAGTTCCTCGATTGGGGTCATGTCTAGGACAACAAAGTCTATAGGGAAATAACAATTCTCTATCTTAACAATGATGTCCTCAATAACACCTCAAGGAGACTTGACCGACTGATCAACGAGTTGCATAATTACTGGGTAGGTTTTAACTCACCGATCCTGAACCATTCATAAATGGACGGAAGTAGATTTCTACTGGTCCCATGATCCAATAGGGTCTGATTAAAGGTGGTTCCAGAGATGATACAGCTGATGAGAGGAGCACCTAGGTCTTTCATCTTTCGGAGAAGTTGGTTTAGGAGAGCTGCTCTAACATCTGCCAAGAGCATCATTTTTTGTGGGGCCGATCGTGGGTCCATCATTTGAGTACATAGCTCTTTTAAGAACTTGGCATAGGCTGAGACATGCTGGATCGTGTTGAGGAGAGGGAAGTTAATATGGACTTCCCGGCTTTCCTCGTTGCGAGTCTCTTTGTTCTTTCACACTGGCCCGACTGTGAGTGTAGATGGAAAGGGAACTACGGGTTGGTTCATTATGGGCTCTTCTTCTATGTTTTCCTTTCCTATTTCTTCTCCCCCCAACATAGGGTCTTCCTGCTCCTTTTCTTCTTCTTCAATTTTCTTTTTCTCACGCGAGCCCTCTAAAATCCTCCCACTCCCTAAGGTTGTAATAGCCTTGGTATTTTCAAGCTGAGGGTCCTTAGGGTTTGCAACCGGTTGACTCAGTAGTTGCCCTACTCCTCTCCTCTTCTTGGCTTTAGCTTGCTGTCCTATTCGGCTCTCTAATCTATCGATGGATTGCTATTGATTTAGGATCAACTACTAAAGTTGCATGAAATTCAAATTATTTTTTATTTTTATTATTATTATGTTTATTTTTTATTTTTACTTTTTGTGAAATTCGAAATTCTAAATTTAAATTTCAAAATTTGAAATTCAAATTCAAATTCAAATTCAGATTCAAATTAAAATTAAAAATTAAATTCAAATTCAAATTTTAAACTGAAATTCGAAAATTTAAACAATTTCCTCTTTAACAATTAATTATTCAATTAAAGCACTAATAAAG
This sequence comes from Nelumbo nucifera, assembly GCF_055504915.1. NCBI lineage: Eukaryota > Viridiplantae > Streptophyta > Magnoliopsida > Proteales > Nelumbonaceae > Nelumbo > Nelumbo nucifera. The sequence continues at coordinate 36,924,668 of NC_142656.1, read as the reverse complement.
AGGAAATTAAATAAGGCAGAAAATAATTATAACAAGCAGAAAATAAAAGAAATAATTATGCTAACAAGAAAAACAACTACCAAAATAAATTCTAACAAGAAAATTGCTATTCTAAAAATTAAACCAAAAATAAAATAAACAAAAGAAAATTATGTGGCAATAAATAAAATAAATTAAAATAAATGATTTTTTTTCTTTTTCTTATATCTGAAATAAAAGAAAAATATAAACCTAATTAGACAAAAATTTGAATAAGAAATTAAAATAAAGAAAAGAAATAGTTCTAGAAACAAAACGAAAGAAAAATAATACTAAAAAAATAAACTAGATATAAAAAAAATAATAAAAAAATTCGAATATCACTATTCAACCAAAAAAAGAGTTCAAAAATAAAAATAAAAATTAAAACTTAAAATGGGACGACTGCATTTGAAACACAATCCAATTAATCTTCTCTTCTCTTATCTCCCGCAATCCCGCAATGCTCCGGTTACCCCACCTTTCACTATTCCGTCCTATAGAATCAAAGAGAAACAAGAATTAAACTGAGATAATGGATCAAGTAATAAAACAAAAATAAAAAAATAATCAAACAAATATGGATAAAGTAAATAGAAAATTTTCTTTGTTGCTTCCCCAGCAACGACACCAATAACTTGTGATCTGGAGCGTGTTGTTAACCACTTCATAACACTAGTTTAATATTTATAAAATTTTTTCTGATTCTCAAACAAATACTAATGGAGTAAATGGGTGAGAATGGGTCATATCCACAGGGAAGCAAGGGAAAAGTTAATACATACTTAAATCCGGACAAGAGAACACAAGAGGGAAGTCAGAAATATAAAAATAAATTAATTAAATAGAGGAATTTGACTACTCTAAGACGGAAAATACCCCTGAATTGATGCCCTTAAGGCATCAAAATGCAGAGTTATCAGCTGTTGAGTTCTCTAACTTTGACCTCCTATACCAGCCAAGGCCAGCATTAAAAGCCCAAGCCTTGGCGGATTTTGTAGCATAATACACCTTCAACCGAACCCTCCACCGAGCCCCCAAAGATGAAGTAGAGGAAGGACCGCTGTCAGTCGAGAAAGCTCGACCCACTTAGAATATTTTCGTTGATGGATCATCCATCTCTAAGGGAAGTGGAGCAGGCCTCATCCTTCTCACCCTAGATAATGTCAAAGTAGAACACGCGTTGAGGTTTTACTTCTTGGCATCCAACAATGAAGCCGAATATGAAGCCCTCCTTGCTGGACTGCAACTTGCTAAGGACCTCAACTCACAGCACATCGAGGTCTCCAGTGATTCTCAACTAGTCGTTAACCAACTCAACGGTTAGTACGAAGCCAGAGAGCAAAGCATGGCCAAGTACCTCACCAAAGTTCAAGAGCTAGGTCGCCACTTCCAAAACTTCTCCTTGTAGCAAGTCCCGTGGACTGAGGACATAAGGGCCGATGCCCTATCCAAGTTGGCAAGCACCTCAAACGTAGCCCATGGTCGCACAATACGCATGGAAAAAATAGCTCGGCCATCTATTGAAGAAGCCCATGTCCTCCCAGTCCAGGATGAGCCTAAAGGGGAGGGAGATCTATCAAATGGATGGCCAAACCATGTGAGAACCCTATTTTTATCCCCTAATTTTCATCTTTTTACATTACTTTAGAACTTAAATGGACTCATTACTCTTGTATTTCGATTCAGGGCAATAAAGAGGGCAATTGGAAGAAAATAGGTCAAATCGGGTGATTTTGCACAGTTTTAGTGACAGTCAGTAGTCTGGGCATAACTCTCAATTCTGGACTCCAAATTGGACAATTTAAGAAGAATTAGAAAGATGAAAGGAAGGACCAAAACTTTTTTGTTTTGGGTTTTTGCAGATTCGGTCCGCATTGAGTATGAAATCGAGCCAAAAGTCGGAGCAAGTTCGTAGCCAAACCCATTTCACAGCTGAGCCCTACTCGGACACAAGAGCCTAGAGTCCTAATTCGAATGTAACCCCCAAGGAGGGAGAGAGTCTTATTAGATCTAAATTTTGAATGTAATCCTATAAAGATAAGAAGGTTGGGGATTAGATAAGAGATAGGATAGGATTAGTTCAAAGAAGATCAGGACTCGTTGAAGATAAGAAGATCTCCTAGAAGGAGTTGGAAAATAGCCCTCTCCTTTGGCTATATAAAGAGGGGGGCGGACCAGCTCTAGCATCACTCAAGCATCCAAGCAAGCATCAGCAACTCAAGCTATCAAGAAGAGCAGTTCGGCCTACTGAGAAGCGGAGCATGGAGGGATTGAAATTCATGAGCAGCTAAGCTTTCTCTTTCTGGTTCAAGGGGGAGGTTCGATTGTGTCATTGTGAGGTTCTGTATTTAATTCAAGTCTTGCTTTTTAATTCAAGTATTCATTGGTTTTTGTGCATATTCTCATTGGATGTTAATGTTAATTAGTCTGACAAATTAATTAATGTTGATTTTCCTATTGTTATCCATGGTTCGGTGATCCATAATTGTCACAAATAGTGGTACAAGTAGCAATTAGGTTAATATCTTTTTGGGTCAATTGTTCGTGATAGCCTTTGACCAATGTATTGACATGTTTTAACCTAAAGGAAATCGATGGAACAAGATTCGATAATTGCAGCTATCTCAATTATTGTTATTTTGGTTTAACTGTTTTCACAAAGCTTAATGCTATTACTAATTGATATGGAACGCTATCGTACCTAGTCGATTAGTGATAAGTATTGATCGAATGCTGAGTTTAGTCAGCTGAATTAGGAAAACACAAGGTTTATTAGGGCTTTCCTAATAAATCTAAGGTTAAATGCTTGAATTGCAAGACTACCGAAGTCTACCTATGATCAATGGCCAATTGACTAACCCGAACCCTTGAATCAGAATTCGGTAAGACTAATTACATCTTGTTAGTTGAATTGCTATTGCTTTCTTGTTCTTTTAAATTTTAGTTATTTAATTTTCCCACTCAGTTATACTATTCATTCGATTAAGAGATTATTGTTTAGCTCCCTGTGGGATTCAACCTAGTACCACTTTTACTGCAAAAATTTTATTGTGGGACTAGCACTAATTTTGAGGGCTTCGACAACCCATCACCAAGCATGGTGGCTGGGCAAAATTTCAAAATATTTCTTTCTCCCTTCCGTGAATCCTCTTCCTTGTTTTAGAAAAACTGCATTTTTCAAGGTTTGTTCTAGAAACAAACTTGACTAATCTGTAACCAACAGGAAGGAGGGATATACCTGATATGGATTCCACAAATGTAACTCCTAACGTAGGTGTTCACACCCAAAGAGGTCACCAAATCCTGCCTCCACTAAAGATTACACAGCTTAGGATGAAGCAGGGATCAGCAAAGCAGTTCTTCAACAAGAACTATAATCCTTCAGCAAGGATAACACAAGGGATGTGAGCACAACTTCAGATCTGATTTTTCTAGCAAAACTCAAAATCAAGATTGAATATTGATCAGTCCAAGACTATGGAGATCGAATAGGGTAGGGCAAAAGGAATTGAGGAAAGAATTGGCTAGCTTGGTTCTCTTTATATGGCGTGAGACCCTAACATTGATCTCCACAAAAGCTATATGGGTTCAGCCTAACCTCTGTTACAAGACCTGGCCGAATTCATTGCTGAACACATTGAACCCTTGAGCCCTACAGTATGGGCTCATAGTAGGCCCAACAATTACACTAAATTGTCCTTGGGTCTAGCCACCTTATGAAGTTCCAAGAACTATGGACTTAAGTGAGATTAGCCCATCAGGTAAAAACCCTAAATGGTCTTACAAGTAAACTCTCAGCCTATAATGATCAAACACAACCCGAAAAGAGAGGATCTCTCCCTCGGCTGCAAGGTCCAATGTCGCACTCTTTACTCAGGATGGATCCCAAGAATTAAAACCTTTGCAAACCTTATTCATAAAACATAACATATATATATATATCTATAAATATATTTTCCAAAACAAATCTCAAACAAGTTTGAAATCAACTACCAGTAGTTTAGGTTTCCATCAGAGAGAGTGCTATCCCTGATCATTCACTCAGTCTGACAAAGGGGCTGATTCTGTCACTATTATCATCCACTCAAGTGAATTCTTAGACTGCCCCAACATACTCAGGTTTTGACCCTCGCTAAGGATCTCACTGATTGGCATATCAAAGGTAGCCCAATCCAACACCTAGTGCAGTACCAAAATCGAGTCTAGGGGTTAGGTGTAACTTTACAATTTTCCCCATCTGTCTCCAAAGTTTTGGGCATAACTAGAAAATGGTACGGTTCAGAGTTTCAAGCAAACCTACACTCCATGTGCTTCAGGTCTCACCCGATAGCCGAGACAAGCCACCCCAACCGACTTGGCAACACATTAGTGTCAGCCTTGGCAGGATAAACCTCTCTAGGTCTATCTAACGGCTGTGAAGATTATAAACTAACACGAGTCTCATAAGTGTCTAGTTTTAGGGTATTAATAGAAACACACACGAATCAATTATGTATTATTATTCATTTACAATAAATGCATTAGTACATCAATCTGATTGGAGCAAATGGCATACACTGTCTAACAGCTCCCACTTGCACTTAGGTCCAATCTAGTACAAGCCTTAGTCCCAAACTGTCCATGTGTTCTTAAACACTTTCTGTGTTAGTAGCTTAGTCAATGGGTTTGTCACATTCTCCGCTGATGCTACCTTTTGAATCTGGACGTCCCCTCTACCAACAATCTCTCGTAGATCTAGTGTTGTCACACAATGGTGGAATAGGTGATATGGTAGGATTCCAAATTCTAGAATGAACAACTTCATCCATTAGGCAGCCTCACTTACAACAATGTTCTTGGCTTGGGTCATGGACTATTTTTCTATCATTTGGGTTTGACTGGATGTCGGTATCGATATACCCTAGGATCTATAGTGAATTACCATCAAATACCAGACAAATCTCTTTTGTCCTTTGATGGTATATAAGTATGTTTTTCATAACTGTCCAGTGCTCCTGTCCTGGGTTTGACTGGTATCTACTTACCACACTCACAGCCTGAGCAATGTCTGGTCGAGTGCACAGCATGGCATACATGATGCTCCCTATGGCTGAGGCATAGGGAACCTCTCTCATGCCCTCAATCACCTCAGGAGTCTTGGGAGACATGCCCTTGGAGAGAGTAACTCCGTGTCTGAAAGGGACAAATCCCTTCTTGGAAATCACCATATTGTATCTTTTGACAATCTTGTCAATGTAAGTAGATTGGGATAATCCTATTATCCTCTTCGATATATATCTAAAGAGTCAAAGTCCCAAGATATAGGAGGCTTCTCCAAGAACTTTCATAGAGAATTGCTACAAAAGCCACACCTTCACCATAGTTAACATTCTTACATCATTCCCAATGAGTAGAATGTCATCTACATACAGAACCAAGAAGGTAACCTTATCTCCCATTGCCTTCCAGTAAACATAGGGCTCATCCAGATTCTGCTAAAAGTCAAACTATTTGGGGTAGAGTCAGACCGGATGTCCTAACTCCTAGATGCTTGCTTAAGTCTATATATGGATCAGTTAAGTTTACACACTTGTGGTAGGTAACCTTATCTCACTTAAGTCTTGGGAGACATGCCATAAGGCTCATCCTACAGCAATGAACCCTTGCGGTTGCTGCATGTAAATATCTTCAGTAAGATCTCCATTCAGGAATGCAGTTTCGATATCCATTTGCCAAATCTCATAGTCATAGTGTATTGCTATAGCTAACAGGATCTTTATGGATTTAAGCATGACCACTAGCGAAAAGGTTTCCTCATAATCGATTCCCTCTTTCTGAGTGTACACTTTCGCTACAAGACGAGCTTTATCGGTCTCAATCTTACTATCAGGTTCCATCTTCCTCTTGTAGATCCATTTGCAATCGATTGCTTTCACCCCAGGGAGTGGGTCTACTAGAGTCCAGACCTTGTTGGTTTCCATCGAGTCCATCGCGACTTTCATGGCATCTACCCACTTCAAGGAATCTATGTCTAACATAGCTTCCGTATAAGTCAGGGGGTCTTCCTTAGTGATCATGGGTTCCATCAAGTAACTCTCTTGATCATAGCCGTAATGAATTGGAGTCCTAGATATCCAAGTAGATCTTCTAGGTTTGGCATTATCTGGAGCCTTTGAGACATCTCCCACTAATCTTGGGCTCTCCATATCAAGAACAACTTCCTGATGATGATTATCCAAGATGTAATCTTCTTCCAAGAAGTAGGCATTTTGACTGTAAAACACCTTTTGCTCTTTTGGTTCATAGAATAAATATTCTATAGAGCTTTTATGGTGGCCTACAAATAGGCAATGGCTGGTCTTGGATTCCAATTTGTCAGCACTTGTTCTTTTAACATGTGTTGGACAACTCCTCAAGTGTCTTACACTTGATTTCTTATCAGTCCATAGCTCATATGGAGTCTTAGGAATGGATTTGGTTGGAACTTGGTTCAGCACGTATATCGCAGTCTCTAATGCATAATCCCAAAAGGATATAGGTAACTCTAAGTGGACAAGAAGTGAACGGATCATATCTAATAGAGTCTGATTTCTCCTCTCCGATACATCATTTAACTGTGATGTAGTAGGAGGAGCTAGTTGTGATACAATCTCATTGTCCTTTAAGTAGTCCCTAAATTCATTGGAGAGATATTTGCCTCCTCGATCTGATCGAAGGACCTTAATCTATCTCCCTAACTATTTCTCAACCTCTTTTCTGAACTCCTTGAACTTTTCAAAGGATTCAGACTTGTGTTTCATTAGGTACATGCAATCAGACCATGAGAAATCATCAATAAATGTTATAAAATAAACATGTTGGTTACGTGTCCTAACATTCATGGGACCACATACATTATTATGTATTAGGTCAAGTGTGCCTGTAGATCTTTCAGACATTTCCATAAATGGTCGTTTCGTCATCTTACCCTGGAGGCAAGGTTCACATGTTGGAAGATCTTCTACAGTTAGAAAATCCAAAGGACCAACCTTTAACAACCTTGTGATATGATCTATATCAATGTGGCCAAGTCGGTAATGCCACAAGCATATGGGATTAACCATATCACGTGATCTCTTCTTGGGGTTAATTTCTGACGTAGTTTCGGTTATATTTATTTCTAGAGAAGGATGGAGGACATAGAAACCATTCTCAAGTTCTCCGTAAGCGAGGAATTTGTTATTAAGTTTAACGGTAATCATATTAACCTAACAAAATAGAATAACCATCCTTGCATAATTTTGAAACATAAATAAAATTTCTTCTTAAAGTTGGTACATAAAGACAATTTTTAAATGTAATTGTTCCTTCTCTAAAATACAATTCTATAATTCATATAGTTGTAGCTGCAACTATTGCAGAAGTTCCCACGTAGAGTGTCACTTCTCCATCACTCAACTTTCTGCTTGTTTTGAACCCCTACAATGTGTTACATGGATGAGTAGAAGCCCTTGAGTCAATACACCAGGTTGTAGAAATGACCAACAAATTAATCTCTATGACAAAAGATTATAAATTACCTTGCTTCTTGGTCTCTAGATACTAAGGACAGTTCCTCTTCCAGTGACCGGTCTACTTGCAGAAATGACAAGCATCTGATGCCTTGTCCTTTTTCTACTTTTTAGGCTTGCCAACTTTCCTCTAAGGCTTCTTCTTAGCCTTCCTCTTTTTTCCGCCCAATTTTCCACCTTCAACAAGCATAGCTATCGGTCGGTCCTTCTTTATTAGTTCTTCAGCCCTCTACAACATATTGTTGAGTTCCTGAAAGCTAACCATTAGCTTATTCCTTTTATAGTTCATGATGAATTGATTGAAGGTGGGAGGCAGAGAATTTAAGACGACATCAATCTTGGTGTCATCATCTAGTCCCAGAGCCAAGAGCCTCTAGTTCATTAATATAGTCCATCATCTTAAGAAAATGGTCATGAACCTATTGGTTCTTAGACATCTGTGTGGTCATAAATAGCTTTAGAACCTTCTATTGAGTATAACAATTATGCTCTTCATACATGGTCCTTAGACTATCCCTGATATCCTTGGACACTTATCGAAATGTCTCTGTATCGGATTATCTAAGGGGGCTATGATATAACACTGGGAAAGAGAGTTCTTCTCCTCCCATTCTTGATATTCCTTCATATGGGCCTTAGAATCCTTGTCACTCAGACATTCCGGTGCAGGGTTTTTGGCTACCTTTTCCAATTTCTCAAATGTTAGAACCATCATAAAGTTATGGAACCAACCAGCGTAGTTGGGTCCTTTAAGCTTGTTATCATCCAACAGTTTGGCGAATTGACCATTTGCCATTTTTGATAAAAGGCAATGCAAATTATTAGTCCATGACCTAAAAACTGATTCATGTTATTTACATAGAAAGGGCTTTTATCTATGTTCCATTTCCATTTTTTCATCTCTGAGATTTCCCTCCCATCTCAGTGACGGAGACGCGGTTATGTCTTTGGAAATGTGGAAAATCACATAGGTGCATGTGAAGGTGTGAGAGATCCATCGTATGGAAGCCCAAAACTTGCTAAATAAGGTGGGCGAATTTCAAAAAAATTTCTCTCCCTTCAACTGGGAATCGCATTCCCTATTTTAGAAAATCATATTTTCAAGGATCAATCTTGAACCATAAACTGAACCAAATCTGAATAAAAGCAGTAGGAGAGGACTATACCTGATACAGAGAAATATTATCTCTCAATGGAGGTGTTCACGCCCAAGGATGGATCCAAAGACTGCTTCCACTGAAGATGGCGCAGTGCAGGATGGAGCAGAATTAGCAGCGTTCTTCCAAGAACCTGATCCTTCGCATGAATAGCTGGATGACACGTGAGCACTGTTTCCTATTAGTCCTTTCACAAAGGGCTGATATCAAGATCGAATCTTGATCGCTCCTACTAAAGACAGGAGAAAAAACTAGCAGTTCTGGCGGCGGCAGGAAGGAGGCAGCAAGAAAGAATTTTCGTAGAGATTGCTGAATTCTTTCTTCTGTGATTTCAGCTCTAAAGACTAGAGATTGTGTATCTGTATGTGTCTAAAGGCTGCCGCCCCCTCCTTCTTTTGTAAGCTTAAAGGGATCAGCTCCTAATCCCATTAGGAGTTGCTGATCCAAATCATATTTGGATCAGAATTCCCTTTAAGTGATAAGCATAAACCCTTATCTTATCTGCAGATTGAATCAGCTCTCTCCTAATCCTATTAGGAGGTTTCCAGATCAGAATCACATTCAGATCTAGACTCTCTGAGTGGATAGGGTTAAGGCCCAAATCCATCTGCTAATTCAATCTCAGAATTCGCCCCTCATTTAACTGATCAAATCAACCCAGTTCGAAATGGGCTTTAGGCCCATTAAGCTTATGTGCTCACTTAATCTTCCTAACTGCTGCCCAGTTGGGCTTCCCTATATGGTATGGGACCCAAGCATTGATCTACACATCAGCCACATGGGTTTGGCCTAGCCTTTATTACAAGGCCTGGCCGAATACACTGTTATGGACAGTGCACCCCCTAAAACCCATCAAATGGGCTCTATGGGCCCAACACTTACCCTAAGTGGTTCCTGGGCCAAGCCACCTTATAACACCCAAGGACTATTGGCAGATGCTGAAGGGATGAGAGATCCATCCTATGGACGCCCAAAAGATTGCGGAATAAGGGGCGAATTTCAAAAATTTTTCTCTCCCTTCAACTGGGAATCGTATTCCCCATTTAGAAAATCATATTTTCAAGGATCAATTCTAAACCATAAGCTGAACCAGATCTGAACCAAAAAGAAGTGGGAAGGATTATACCTGATACGGAGAAGTAATATCTCCCAACGAAGGTGTTCACGCCCAAGGAAGGATCCAAAGACTGCTCCCACTGAAGATGGCACAGTGCAGGTGGAGCAGAATCAGCAGTGTTCTTCTCCAAGAACTCTGTCCTTCGCAAGAATCAGCAAGATGGCACGTGAGCACAGCTTCCTTTCAATCCTTTCTCAAAGAACTGATGTCAAGATCCAATCTTGACTTCTCCCAAAAGTGGAGATCGAACTGGAAAGCAGGGCGGCAAGAACAGGGAGGCGGCAAGAGAGTATTTGCAGGGAGCAGAATTCTCTCTTCTAGATTTCAGCACCAAAGAAACCAGATGATCTGTGTGTATTGTGTGTCTAAAGGCTGCCACCCCCTTCTTCTTTTATAGTCTTAAAGGGATCAGCTCCTAATCAGATTAGGAGTTGCTAATCCAAATCATATTTGGTTTAGAAGTTCCTTTAAGTGATAAGGGATAATCCTTATGTTATCTGGAGATCAGATCAGCCATCTCCTAATCTGATTAGGAGGTTTCCAGATCTAAATCTTATTTAGATCTTGGACTCTCTAAGTGGATAGGGTCTAAGCCCAATCCTATTAGCTGATCCACTTCAGATTTTGCCCCTTTGTTAACTAAATAAGCAGCCCAGTTCGAAATGGGCTTTAGGCCCATTAAGCTTATGTGCTCACTTAACCCTCTTAACTGCTGCCCAGTTGGGCTTCCTTGTATGGCGTGGGACCCAAGCATTGATCTACACATCAGCCACATGGGTTCGGCCCAGCCTTTGTTAGAAGGCCTGGCCGAATACACTGTTAAAGACAGTGCACCCCCTGAAACCCACTAAATGGGCTCTACGGGCCCAACACTTACCCTAAGAGGTCCCTGGGCCAAGCCACCTTGTAACACCTAGGGACTGTGGGCAGATGCAAGATTAGCCCATCAGGTATTAACCTCAATGGTCTTACACTTAACCTCTCAGCCCATAATGATCATACACTGCCCGACAAGAGAGGACCTCTCCCTCGGCTGCAAAGAACAGTGTTGCACTCTCCACTCATATGGATCCCGGGAATTAAAACCTTCTTGCAAACATTTTAGAAACCATATATATACTTTTATATCTTATATAAAATATATTTTGCAAAACAAATCTCAACGGTTGAAATCGGCTGCCGGCAGTCTTGGTTTCCATCAGTGAGAGTGCATCCCCGATCATTACCTTTGTCCGACAAAGGGGCTGATCCTGTCACTATGATCACCCACTCAGATGAATTCTCGGATTGTCCCAACATACCCTGGTTTTGACCCCCGCTAAGGATCTCACTGATTAGTACATCAAAGACAGCCCAATCCGACACCTAGTGTAGTGTCATAATCGAGTCTAGGGGTCGGGTGTAACTTTCCAGTTTTGCCCATCAATCTCCAAGGTCCAGGGCAATACTGGAAATCTGGTCCAGTTCAAAGATTCAATTAATCCTACACTGTATGTGCCTAGGGTCTCACCCTGGCAGCTGAGACAGGCCACCCCAACCGACTTGGTGGCACCACAGTGTCAGCCTTGTCAGGATAGGTCTCCCTAGACCGACCCACTGGCTGTGAACATTCTAAACTAACACGAGTCTCATTAAGTGTCCAGTTTAAGGGTATTACACAGAAACATACCAAGGGAACATGAATCAAATATGTATCTTTATTCATTTACAATAAACTCATAAAGTACATCATTCTGATTGAAGCTAAGGGCATACAAAACTGTCTAACAGCTCCCACTTGCACTTAGGTCCAATCAGGTACTAGCCGGAGTCCCATGCTTTCCACGTGTTTCTCATACACTTTTTGTGATAGTGGCTTTGTCAATGGGTCTCCACATTCTCCGCTGATGCTACCTCTTTACACTATCCTCCCGTAGGTCCAGCGTTGTCATACAACAGTGGAATGGGTGATGTGCTGAATTCCAAATTCAGGAATGAACACCTTCATTCAGAAGGCAGCCTCACTTATGGCAATGCTTTCGGCTTGGGTTGTGGACTATTAATTTGCTACTTAGGACCCCTGTTTGCTGACATTCAAGAAACAACACACGATCGTATCGTGAAAACATATCCAGATGTAGACATTCTATCATCTGGGTCTGACTGGAAATCGGCATCTGTATACCCTTGGATCTGTAGTGAGCTACCGTCGAATACTAAACAAAACTCTTTTGTCCTTCGAAGGTATTTAAGTATGTTTTTCATAGCAGTCCAATGCTCCTGCCCTGGGTTGGCCTGAAATCTGCTTACTACACTCACTGCCTGAGCTATGTCAGGACGAGTGCACAGCATGGCATACATGATGCTCCCTACGGCTGAGGCATAAGGAACGTCTTTCATGCAATCAATCTCCTCAGAAGTCTTGGGAGACATCTTCTTGGAGAGAGTGACTCCGTGCCTGAAAGGAACATCTCCTTTGTTGGAGTTTTTCATGCTGTATCATTTGACTATTTTGTCAATGTAAGCAGATTGGGATAATCCTATTATCCGCTTCGATCTATCTCTATAGAGTCGAAGGCCTAGTATATAGGAGGCTTCTCCAAGATCTTTCATGGAGAATTGCTGTGAAAGCCATACATTCACTGTAGTTAACATTCCTACATCATTCCCAATGAGTAGAATGTCATCTACATATAGAACCAAGAAGGTAACCTTATCCCCACTGTACTTCCTGTAGACACAGGGTTCATCCAGATTCTGCTCGAAGTCAAACGATTTGACAGCAGAGTTAAAACGGATGTTCCAACTTCTAGAAGCTTGCTTAAGCCCATAAATTGATCTGTTAAGTTTACATACCATATTTTCCTGACCTGCAGTAATGAAGCCTTGCGGCTGTTGCATATAGATTTCTTCAGTAAGATCTCCATTCAGGAATGCAGTTTTGACATCCATCTGCCAAATCTCATAATCATGGTATGCTGCTACAGCTAAATCTAATGGATTTAAGCATGGCCACAGGCGAAAAGGTTTCCTTATAATCGATGCCCTCTTTCTGAGTGTACCCTTTCGCCACCAGACGAGCCTTGAAGGTCTCAACTTTACCATCGGGGCCCATCTTCCTCTTGTAAATCCATTTGCAACCGATTGCCTTTACCCCGGAGGGCGGATCTACTAGAGTCCAGACTCCATTGGTCTCCATTGAGTCCATCTCTGCTCATGGCCTCCACCCACTTCTGGGAATCTATGTCCAACATAGCTTCCGCGTAAGTCACGGGATCCTCCTCACTAGTTAAGGTTTCTACCAGGTAACTATCCTAGTCATAACCATAATGGACTGGTGGCCTGGATGCCCGAGTGGATCTTCTAAGTTGGTCACTTCCTGGATCTTGTGGGACATCTCCCACTGCTCCTGAGCTCTCCTCATCAAGAACAACTTCCTGACGATGGGTGTCCAGGATATAGTCGGTTTCCAAGAATTGCGCATTTCGACTGCAGAGCACTTTCTACTCACTTGGGTCATAGAAAAGGTAACCTACAGAGCCTTTTGGGTAGCCTACAAATAGGCAACGGCTGGTCTTAGATTCCAACTTGTCTGCACTCGTTCTTTTAACGTGTGCTGGACAACCCCAAATCTTCAAGTGTCTGACACTTGGTTTCTTTCCGGTCCAAAGTTCATATGGAGTATTCGGAACCGATTTGGTTGGAACCCGATTCAGCACATAAATCGCAGTCTCTAATGCGTAACCCCAAAAGGATGTGGGTAACTCTGAGTGTATGAGAAGCGACCGGACCATATCTAATAAGGTCCTATTCCTCCTCTCTGAAACACCGTTAAGTTGTGGTGTAGCAGGAAGAGCTAATTGTGATACTATCCCATTGTCCTTTAAGTAGTCCCTGAATTCGTCAGAGAGATATTCGCCACCTCAATCAGATCGAAGGGCTTTAATTTCTCTCCCTAACTGTTTCTTGACCTCTTGTCTAAACTCTTTGAACTTTTCAAAGGATTCAGACTTGTGTCTCATTAGGTACACTCAGGGGACCACATACATCAGTATGTATTAGGTCAAGTGTGCCTGTACATCTTTCAGGTTTACCGATAAATGGCCGTTTCGTCATCTTTCTTTGTAGGCAATGCTCACAGGTGGGAAGATCTTCTACAGCTAGAAAATCCAAAGGACCATCCTTTACCAACCTTGTGATTCGGTCAACACCGATGTGGCCAAGTCGGTAATTCCACAGACACATGGGATTAACTGTATCACGGGCTCTCTTCTTGGGGTTTCCAACCGACGTAGTTTCGGTTATGTTAGTTTCTAGAGAAGGATGTAGAACATAGAGACCGTTCTCCAGTTCCCCGTATGCGATGAATCTGTTATTTCTTTTAATAGTAATCGTATTACTAAAGAAGACAGAATAACCATCTGCACACAGTTTTGAGACAGAAATCAAATTTCTTCTTAAATTTTGTTCATAAAGAAAATCTTTCAGTACAATTATTCCTTCTCTAAAATATAATTCAACGGTTCCTATGGCTGCGGCTGCAACAGTTGCAGTAGTCCCCAAGAAGAGTGTGACTTCTCCTTCACTCAGCCTTCTGCTTACCTTGAACCCCTGCAGTGAGTTACACGCATGAGTTGAAGCGCCAGAGTCAATACACCAGGTCGCAGAAGCTACCAACAAATTGGTTTCTATAACACAAGTTTCGAAATTACCTTTCTTGGATTCCAGGTAGGCAGGACAATTCCTTTTCCGGTGGCCGGTCTTCTTGCAAAAATGACAAGCATCTGATGCCTTGTCCTTCCTCTGTTTTTTGGGTTTGGCAGCCTTTTTCTGGGGCTTTCTCTTCGCCTTCCTTTTCTTGCCCGATTTGCCAGTTTCAACAAGCATGGCAATGGGCTCATCCTTTTTAATCAATTCTTCGGCCCTCTGCAACATATTGCTGAGTTCCTGCAAGCTGACGTTCAGCTTGTTCATGTTATAGTTCATGATGAATGGATTAAAGGATGGAGGCAGAGAGTTGAGAATAGCATCGATCTGAGTTACCAGATCCAGCCTGGATCCAAGAGCCTCTATTTCGTTGATATAGCCCATCATCCAGAGACAATGGTCGTGAACTTGTTGACCCTTGGTCATCTGCGCGGTGATGAACTGTTTCAAGAACTTCTGCCGAGTAGAACGATTCTGCTCTTCGTACATTGTCCTAAGACTGTCCAATACGTCCTTAGCAAGTTCGATCTGATCGAACTGCCTCTGAATTGGATTGTCTAAGGAGGCAATGATATAGCAGCGGGCAAGGGAGTTTTTCTCCTCCCATTCTTGGTATTCTCTTCTTCGAGCCTCAGAAGCCCTATCCCCCGGACGATCCGGGGCAGGATTCTTGGCTACCTTGTCCAATTTCTCAGAGGTTAAGACCAACATAAGGTTCCTGTACCAGTCAGCATAGTTTGGGCCTTTCAACTTGTTGTCATCAAGTAGCTTTGCAAATGATCTGTTTGCCATTTTCTGATAAAAGAGCGAACATCAGTCCACAACCTAATTTGATTCATGTTCATTTCATAGATATGGATTTTAAACTACGATCCATTTCCTTTTATTCGTCTCTGAGATTTCCCTCCTTTCTCAGTGACGGAGACTACGGGTTGTCTCTGGAAATGTGGGAAATCACATAGGGTGCATGAGGCCAACTGTTTCAGCTGCAAAATCCCACCACCTTTCTGTGAAGGATCATATCCACTCATCATATGAGTTTTCCCTTTGGCCTCTGTCAGACAAGGTTCAGAGCCGTTTTCAGGTAAACCTTTCTGTCCAGTGAGTGCTTACCCATCATATTCGTGAACGCCAAGGTACCGTGAGAGAGTTCCCATTTTCTGGTGAAGCCCCTCCCACATCGGTCTATGACGCCCCTATCATCTTATGAAACACTTAGACAAGCCCAACAGTAAATGGATAGCCCATTTTCTGGTGCGTTTGCTCATTACTGAAGGACCCATCCTCGTGCTAATGATGGAAGGCCTTTAGAGAGTTCATCATATGAATCTCCCTATCACATGCACTCATATCATCTGGAGGGAACAGATAATTACGCCCTAGTTCCATCTTTAGGTCAAACCAAAGTGGCTCCCACTGACTTTCATAAAGCCAGATTTTGGTGGGCCGAAATCGGCTAGGGTTCCGCACGAGACCTTATGATGAGGTGTGGGGCCCACCACTGAGGGAGGTCATCCAATGACCAAAAGGGACACCATGGCAATGATGTGCATTCAGCCATGGTGTGCGCAAGAGCCACTATCGAAACTACATGGACCAAATTCTTATGGTTCATGCTCGAAGCACATAATACATCCATACATCACATGCAAGGATAAATTGATCCAATCAATTAAATTTCTGTGAAGCCCATTTGAAGCCCATTTTAATCCATAATATTAACCATTAATATTATCTTGGTATATGGGCTGAATTAGGGTTGATCAGTTCGGCCCATATAGCTTTATCTACAAAGTGGGCTTTTAGCAGTTTTAATGACTTAAAACTGGGCTTTTACAAGTTGGGCCGAATTAAACATTTAATTAATTATCAATCCTCAGGCCCAATAGTGGAAAAATAGGGCTGACAGCCTTGATCGAACCCAAGATTCGGTCCAACCAGTTTGAACCAATCTGGTTCGAATGGGTCTAGGGTTTGATCTTTAATTAAAGATTTAATTCAAGAATTAATTTGAAATTAATTACTGATGAAAGACCAAGCAAGAATCAGTCAGATAGGGCTATTTGCACATTCCATCCTGCAAAATAGAGGTTAGATCCCAGTTTGCAGTTTCTCAAACTGTAGATCGCAGATAACGATTTTTCCATCTGCGAAATCTCCTTCCTACACCACCAGCTTCGATCCAAAATAAAATAAATAGAAATCCTAATTTTCTATTAATATTACATCAGATCGAATCCTATACATTCAGTCTAGAAAATAAAAAAAAAATTATTTATAGACCAGAATGAATGAATAGAAACTGCAAATCGCAGGTTCACTACGCCAATCAAGATTTCGATCTCTAGTTGTACGAATAGCCCATAAATCAAGAAAATAATAAAGAACAATTGTAAATAAATTCCAGATTTATAAAAATTAATTTCAGATCATTCGCCCATTAACTGGGAACAAATTTCCCAAAAAAACTTTAAACTGCACAAATCGGGTAGAACACCTTCTGTGTATTTGCGCAGGTTTCATATCTGGTTCGTTTGGTTCAAGACTTGAACCATGGCTCTGATACCACTGAAGGGATGTGAGATCCATCACATCGACGCCCAAAAGGTGTGGAATAGGGTGGGTGAATTTCAAAAATTTCTCTCCCTTCAATTGGGAATCGTATTCCCTATTTTAGAAAAATCATATTTTTCAAGGATCAATCTTGAACCATAAACTGAACTAGATTTGAAATGAAACAGAGGGAGAGGGATATACCTGATACAGAGAAATAATCTCTCAATGGAGGTGTTCACGCCCAAAGAAGATCACCGAAGACTGCTCCCACTGAAGATGACACAGTGGATGGAGGAGCAGAGTCAGCAGGGTCCGTCCCACGAACCGAATTCTTCAGCAATAACCCAATGGAGGCAGTGAGCACAACTTCCTATCAGCCTTTCACCAAAGACTGATGTCAAGATCCAATCTTGACCACTCCTACAATGTTGGAGAACGAACTAGCAGTATGGCGGCGGTAGGAAGGGATCACAAGGAGAAGACGCAGTCACACTGTGTATTCTTCTCTTTGTAATTTGAGATCTGGTATCTTTGGAAATTCTTGGATGGTCTGGATGGTTCGCCCCCTCCTGCTTTTATAGGCTTAAAGAGATCAGCTCCTGATCCTATCATGAGTTTCCTAATTCAGATCATTATCTGAATCTGGACTCTCTTCAATTGATAAGGATAAGACCCTTATCTTATCTACAGATTAGATCAGCCTTCTCCTGATCTTATCAGGAGGTTTCCAGATCTGAATTCAGATCTGGTCTCTCTAAGTGGATAGGACAGGACCCTATCCTATCTGCTGATTTAATCCTAGATCCACCCCATCTATTTAACTAATCAAATTAGGCTAGTTCAAAATGGGCTTCAAGCCCAATAAGTCTAAGTGCTCAAAACTGCTTCCAAACTGCTGCCCAGTTGGGCTTCTTTGTATGGCGTAGGACCCAAGCAATGATCTACACATCAGCCACATGGGTTCGGTGCAACCTATGTTACAAGGCCTGGCCGAATACACTATTGTTGATAGTGCACCCCCTGAAACCCATCACATGGGCTTCTATTGGGCCCCACACTTACATTAAGTGCTCCTTGGGCCAAAACCCAGGGACTGTGGGCAGATGCAAGATTAGCCCATCATGTATTACCCTCAATGGCCTTACATTTAACCTCTCAGCCCATAATGATCAAACACTGCCCGACAAGAGAGGATCTCTCCCTCAGCTGCAAGGAACAGTGTTGCACTCTCTGCTTATATGGACCCCGGGAATTAAAACCTTTTGCAAACATTTTAGAAACTGTAACATATATACTTTTATATCTCATATAAAATATATTTTGCAAAACAAATTTTGACGATTGATATCGGCTGCTGGAAATCTTGGTTTCTATCAAAGAGAGTGCATCCCCGATCATTACCTTTGCCCGGCAAAGGGGCTGATCCTATCACTATGATCACCCACTCAGATGAATTCTCATACTGTCCCAGCGTACCCAGGTTTTGACCCCCGCTAAGGATCTCACTGATTGGTACATCAAAGACGGCCCAATCTGACACCTAGTGCAGTATCATAATCGAGTCTAGGGGTCAGGTGTAACTTTCCAGTTTTGCCCATTAATCTCCAAGGTCTAGGGCATTACTAGAAATCTAGTCCGGTTCAAAGATTCAATTAATCCTACACTACATGTGCCTTGGGTCTCACCTTGGCGGCTGAGACAGGCCACCCCAACCGACTTGGTGGCACATCAGTGTCAGCCTTATCAGGATAGGTCTCCCCAGACCGACCCACCAGTTGTGAACATTCTAAACTAACACGAGTCTCATTATGTGTCCAGTTTAAGGGTATAACACATAAACAAACCACAAGAACATGAATCAAATATGCACTTTAGTCATTTACAATAAACATCAAAAGTACATCATTCTGATTGAAGCTAAGGACACACATAGACTATCTAACAAGGGCATAACTGGAAAATGGTTTGGTTCAGAGTTTCAAGCAATTGACTTGGCAACACATTAGTGTCAGCCTTGACAAGATAAACCTCCCCAGGTCTATCCAACGGCTATGAAGATTCTAAACTAACACGAGTCTCTTAAGTGTCCAGTGAAGGGATGAGAGATCCATCCTATGGACGCCCAAAAGATTGCGGAATAAGGGGCGAATTTCAAAAATTTTTCTCTCCCTTCAATTGGGAATCGTATTCCCCATTTAGAAAATCATATTTTCAAGGATCAATTCTGAACCATAAACTGAACCAGATCTGAACCAAAAAGAAGTGGGAAGGATTATACCTGATACGGAGAAGTAATATCTCCCAACGAAGGTGTTCACGCCCAAGGAAGGATCCAAAGACTGCTCCCATTGAAAATGGCGCAGTGTAGGTGGAGCAGAATCAGCAGTGTTCTTCTCCAAGAACTCTGTCCTTCGCAAGAATCAGCAAGATGGCACGTGAGCACAGCTTCCTTTCAATCCTTTCTCAAAGGACTGATGTCAAGATCCAATCTTGACTTCTCCCACCAGTGGAGATCGAACTGGAAAGCAGGGCGGCAAGAACAGGGAGGCGGCAAGAGAGTATTTGTAGGGAGCATAATTCTCTCTTCTAGATTTCAGCACCAAAGAAACCTGATGATCTGTGTGTATTGTGCCTCTAAAGGCTGCCACCCCCTTCTTCTTTTATAGTCTTAAAGGGATCAGCTCCTAATCAGATTAGGAGTTGCTAATCCAAATCATATTTGGTTTAGAAGTCCCTTTAAGTGATAAGGGATAATCCTTATCTTATCTGGAGATCAGATTAGCCATCTCCTAATCTGATTAGGAGGTTTCCAGATCTAAATCTTATTTAGATCGTGGACTCTCTAAGTGGATAGGGTCTAAGCCCAATCCTATTAGCTGATCCACTTCAGATTTCGCCCCTATATTAACTAAATAAGCAACCCAGTTCGAAATGTGTTTTAGGCCCATTAAGCTTATGTGCTCACTTAACCCTCTTAACTGCTGCCCAGTTGGGCTTCCTTGTATGGCGTGGGACCCAAGCATTGATCTACACATCAGCCACATGGGTTCGGCCCAGCCTTTGTTACAAGGCCTGGCCGAATACACTGTTAAAGACAGTGCACCCCCTGAAACCCATCAAACGGGCTCTACGGGCCCAACACTTACCCTAAGAGGTCCCTGGGCCAAGCCACCATGTAACACCCAGGGACTGTGGGCAGATGCAAGATTAGCCCATCAGGTATTAACCTCAATGGTCTTACACTTAACCTCTCAGCCCATAATGATCATACACTGCCCGACAAGAGAGGACCTCTCCCTCGGCTGCAAGGAACAGTGTTGCACTCTCCACTTATATGGATCCCGGGAATTAAAACCTTCATGCAAACAATTTAGAAACCATACATATATACTTTTATATCTTATATAAAATATATTTTGCAAAACAAATCTCAACGGTTGAAATTGGCTGCCGGTAGTCTTGGTTTCCATCAGTGAGAGTGCATCCCCGATCATTACCTTTGTCCGACAAAGGGGCTGATCCTGTCACTATGATCACCCACTCAGATGAATTCTCAGACTTTCCCAACATACCCAGGTTTTGACCCCCGCTAAGGATCTCACTGATTGGTACATCAAAGACAGCCCAATCCAACACCTAGTGTAGTATCATAATCGAGTCTAGGGGTCGGGTGTAACTTTCCAGTTTTGCCCATCAATCTCCAAGGTCCAGGGCAATACTGGAAATCTGGTCCAGTTCAAAGATTCAATTAATCCTACACTGTATGTGCCTAGGGTCTCACCCTGGCAGCTGAGACAGGCCACCCCAACCGACTTGGTGGCACCACAGTTTCAGCCTTGTCAGGATAGGTCTCCCCAGACCGACCCACTGGCTATGAACATTCTAAACTGACACGAGTCTCATTAAGTGTCCAGTTTAAGGGTATTACACAGAAACATACCAAGGGAACATGAATCAAATATGTATCTTTATTCATTTACAATAAACTCATAAAGTACATCATTCTGATTGAAGCTAAGGGCATACAAAATTGTCTAACATCCAGTTTAAGAGTATTATACAGAAACACACCATAATAACATGAATCATCTATGTACTTTATTCATTTACATTAAATGTCAATAATGTACAACAATCTTGTTAGAGCTATGGGCATACACTGTCTAACAGCTCTCACTTGCCATTAGGTTTAATCGGGTATAAGCCTCAGTCCCAAACTGTCCATGTATTTCTCAAACACTTTCTGTGTCCGTAGCTTAGTCAATGGGTGTGCCACATTCTCCGCTGATGCTACCTTCTGACTCTGAATATTCCTTTTACCAACAATCTCCCATAGATCTAGTGTTGTCACACAATAGTGGAATGGGTGATATGGTAGGATTCCAAATTCTGGAATTAACAACTTCATCCATTAGGCAGCCTCACATACGGCAATGTGCTTGGCTTGGGTCATGGACTATTTTTCTTACTACACAGGACCCCATCATAAAGATATAACCAGATGTAGACTTTCTATCATCTGGGTCTAACTAGAAGTCAATATCAGTATACCCTAGGATCTATAGTGAATACCACCGAATAGCAGACAAAACTCTTTTGTCCTTCAAAGGAATTTAAGTATGCTTTTCATAGTTGTCCAGTTCTCCTGTTCTGGGTTTGATTGGTATCAAGTTACCACACTCATGGCTTGAGCAATGTCTGACCGAGTACACAGCATGGCATACATGATGCTCATTATGGTTGAGGCATAAGGAACCTCCCTCATGCTCTCAATCTCCTCGGGAGTCTTGGGAGACATGCCCTTGGAGAAAGTGACTCCGTGTCTTAAAGGGACAAATCCCTTCTTAGAATTCTTCATGCTGTATCTTTTGACAATCTTGTCAATGTACGTAGACTGGGATAATCCTATTATCCTCTTCGATCTATATCTATAAAGTCGAAGTCCCAAGATATAGGAGGCTTCTCCAAGATCTTTCATGTAGAATGAAGGAATGAGAGATCCATCATATGGATGGCCGAACCCTGTAGGTAGGTTGGGTGAAATTTCAAAAATTTCCTCTCCCCTCATCTAGGAATCACATTCCCTGTTTTAGAAAATCTGCATTTTCAAGGATCAATCTAGAACCATAAACCGAACCAGATTTGAAACTAGAAACAGGAGAGGGATATACCTGATACGGAGAAATTGTATCTCCCAATGGAGGTGTTCACGCCCAAGGAAGGAACCAAAAAGTGCTCCCACTGAAGATGACATAGTGTAGGATGGAGCAAAATCAGCAATGTTGGTCCAACAAACCGAACCCTTCACAAGAATTCGCTAGAGGCTATGAACACAACTTCATATCAGCCTTTTTCCAAAGGCTGATATCAAGATCCAATCTTGATCGTTCCTGCTTGAAAGAAGAGATCGAACTGGCAATTATGGCGGCGGCAGGAAGGAGGCAACAAGGAGAAAATAGCGCAGTCTCACTGGGTGCTATGTTCTCTCTCTGAATTTGAGAATGTGATCTTCTAAAGGCTGCCGCCCCCTTCCCCTTTTATAACCTTAAAGGGATCAGCTCCTAATCCCATTAGGAGTTGCTGATCCAAATCATATTTGGATCTGAATTCCCTTCAAGTGATAAGGATAGACCCTTATCTTATCTGTAGATTGGATGAGCCCTCTCTTGATCTTATCAGGAGGTTTCCAGATCTGAATCTGTATTCAGATTTGGACTCTCTGAGTGGATAGGGTTAAGACCCTATCTTATCTGCTAATCTAATCATAGATTTGCCCCTTTATTTAACTGATCAAATCAGCCCAATTCAAAATGGGCTTTAGGCCCAATAAGTATATGTGCTCACTTAGCCTTCCAAACAGCCCAGTTGGGCTTCCTTGTATGGCATTGGACCCAAGCATTGATCTACACATCAGCCACAAGGGTTCGCCCCAGCCATTGTTACAAGGCCTAGCCGAATTCATTGGAAAGCCCAGTGAACCCCTTGAGCCCATCACATGGACTCTATAGGCCCAAGCCACCTTGTAACACCCAGGGACTGTGGGCAGATGCAAGGTTAGCCCATCAGGTATTACCCTCAATGATCTTACACTTAACCTCTCAGCACCTAATGATCATACACTGCCTGACAAGAGAGGACCTCTCCTTCGGCTGCAAGGAACAGTGCTGCACTCTCTACTCACATGGATCCTGGGAATTAAAACCTTTTGCAAACGTTTTGAAACCGTAATATATATATATATATATATATATATATATATATATATTTATATCCCTATATAAAATATATTTTGCAAAACAAATTTCAACGATTGAAATCGGCTACCGGCAGTCTTGGCTTCTGATTGCTATAATTATATAACCCTAGCAAGTGCACTAGTTATCGAGTAGTATAAAGATATCGTTCCCACGATGATTTAACAAAATAAGTATTAGAACTATAGCCTTCCTTAATTATTTGGACAACTGAATTTCAGATCTAACAATAAGAACTACTAAAAATTAAGAATAGAAGAAAAAGAAATAAAAATAAGGGCAATCAATGGCAAAACTTGCAACGATCTAATTAGAAGCGCTAGGACTGTTGGTCCACCTAACCATTCCAATGGATATCAATTTATTAGATTAACCAAGATATTTTATTATTTTCATAAGCTGAAGTTTTTCAAAAATTATTTAATATTCCCTCTCAAGATATATCAAATCTACCTCTATCAAGTAACCCTTCGATCTCCCGACTAGACTTCTCATGATAGAAATGCATTAAGTTCTATGAAAAACTTATATCATCAAATGAATCATGTATATATATCTCTTTATACCATTCAATTCACACTATGAATTATTCAGTCGATTATGTGAATTCCTCTCTTGATTCATTCACATCAACCAAATCAATTAAGAGGTGGCCAAGCTCTTAATCGCATTATGCATAATAACTCATAGACAATATGAAAATAACAATCTTGGATAAATCAGAATAAAAATCAATTCATTGTCGTGGTTAGGATTCCCACAGCCCTAGCTACAAATAATTAATTCATGATAAAGGAAATAAAACAAACAAGGGATAAGAAAGAACTCATGATGTCGCCCTTGCAGCTGAGATCTTGTCTTCTCCTTGCCGCCACCTCCTTCTTGAAGCCTTTTTGCCTTAATGATCTCCTTCTTGAAGCTTTTTTGATTATCTTCTTGATTGCTTCAGAGAGAGCTTGAATGCTTGATGCCAAAAGCTAGTCCACCCCCCCTTCTTTATGTAGCTTTAGGAGGAGGGCTGTTTCCAACTCCTCTTAGGAGTTCTTTCTTAAAAATAGAAAATCCTAATTAGATCTAATCCTATCCTATCCTATCTAGTAATCTCAATCTTTTATCTTTCTAGAATTACAAATGAAATTTAAATCTGATAGGACTCTTTATTCTCGTATTCAAGTTAGGCTTCTTTAATAAATTGGGCTGCTACAAGGCTTTTATGCGAATTGGGCTTAAGCTGTGAACTGGGCTTTACTACGAATTTGCTTCAACTTCAGGCCCGATTTTGAACTCGATGTATACTCGATCTGTCAAAACCCAAAACATGAAAGTTGTGAAGTTCTCCCTTATCTTTCCGGTGCATCTTGAATCATCCCAAGCAGAATCCGGATGTGAGAGTTATGCCCAGATTATTGAACAGTGCCGAAACTATGCAAAATCATCCGATTGGCCTTGTTTCCCTCCTGTCACCTTATTGCTTGCCCTGACTCGAAATAAAAGAGTAATGAGTCCAATTAAGTATTAATTAAGTGTAAAATAATGCATATTTAGGGATAAAAATATGATAATTTTTATTCACATCAAATCCCCCCACACTTAAGCTTTGCCCGTCCTCGTGCAAGACAAAGCTCAAGCAAAAACAAAATAACTACCTACCGATTTTTAAACTCTCTCTCAACATGATGCTTGTCCTCTAGCATACCTTGATCAGACTTAATAGTCTTTCCATTTTCTACTTCTTTCTACTCTTTAACTTGTCAGAGAGTAATCTCAAATCACCATTCCTCATGATCCCAAGTTAAATCAACAGTCAAGGAAAACAAGCATTCCACCAAATGAACATTTTTGAACTAAAATAAGCACTCATTGTTTTAACAATCAAAATGCTACAAGATTCAAATACCCTTTCTTTGTTTTTGAGGTATCATTAGTCTCTCAGGTCAAAACAAGGTATGTTATTACCATAAGCTTGCTTATGTATCACATCTCCACCACTATGTATGAGTTCAATGTATTAAAAATCAAAAGGTGAAATGGGGCTTGGGGTTTCTAGAGGTGAGTGCATTTTATGTTCCATCTCACCCTTTTCTTTCGCTTCTAGGTCTGTGTGCATTTTATGCTCCATCTCACACTAGTCACGATTTTTTTTTTTTGGATAAATCACAATCTTCCTTTTTCAAATTTCACAAGAGGATTACCATTTTCATTCTAATCCATGAACTCATTAATGTTGTCTCAACATGTATAACAAAGAAAGTTCTAGTATAATCAAACCGTGTTTGACAATCATTTAAGTGAAAAGTAATTAGAGCAAGATGCCCACTAGCTCAAAAGCTCACATAAGGATTAAATTTGTATTGAATCTTGCCTATTGATAATTTAAAATAATGAGGTACCTACCGTAGCAAAAAATAATTCAATTATTCATGCTTGCATCCTATCTTGTCTATTAAACCTAAGCACATAATTTATGATAGTTTGAAATCATTCAAAAATAAGTTTCTAGGGAGCAGAAATTTCAGAAAGAAAGGTTAAAAAGTGATGACCGAAGCATGCTAGAGTTAACCAAAAATTATCAAATTCCCTTAATCCCCCCACACTTAAGGTATACATTGTCCTCAATGTATATGACTCTGCGTAAGATAGAAAGATTTAAGGGAACTTCCCTGAACGCCTTGTTGAGATCCTTCAGATGTGAAATCAACTGCTAAACACGACCATGTTTCTAAAAAATTGTAAAAAATCACGACCATAAATAGCTAAAGACAATAAAAATAACTGAACAAAAATTGAACTCAATGGGTTGCCTCCCACAAGCGCTACTTTTAAGTTGTGAGCTTGACTGTCTTCTTTCTTTCATGGTTGTTGTAGGGAAAGAGTGGACCCATGATGAATGGGTTGTTCCCCTTCGATAGAATGCTTTAAATGCTGCCCATTTACCTTGAATGTGTCTCCCTTATCATCGTGCAATTCAAGCGCTCCATGAGGTAATACCTTAGCCACTACAAAGGGTCCACTCCACCTGGTCTTCAACTTTCCAGGAAATAGCTTGAGACGAGAATTAAAGAGCAGAACTTTGTCTCCTTCCTTAAATTCCTTCCTTGCAATACGGGAGACATGCCATGTTTTGGTTTTTTCTTTGTAAGTACAGGCATTCTCATATGCTTAATTCCTCCATTCTTCTATTTCTTTGAGCTGAAGTTTTCTTTTATCACCTGCATTACTCAAATCGAAATTCAAAAATTTGGTAGCCCAATAAGCTTTATATTCCAACTCAACGGGTAGATGGCATAACTTGCCGAAAACTAATTGATAAGGAGACATACCAATTGGGGTTTTGAATGCAGTATAGTAAGCCCAAAGTGCATCGTCTAATTTCAAGGACCAATCTCTCCTAGATATGGTAACCGTCTTTTCTAAAATCTGCTTTAATTCTTTATTAGAGACTTCTACTTGGCCGCTAGTCTAAGGGTGGTAGGTGGTTGCAATTCTATGCATAACTCCATACTTGTTTAACAATTGTTCAAATTGTTTATTATAGAAATGCTTCCCCCCATCACTTATGATAGCTCGAGGTGTTCCAAAATGAGTGAATATGAATCTTTTTATAAATTTAATAACAACCCGAGCATCATTAGTTGGATATGCACATGCTTTCACCCATTTGCTCACATAATCCACAGCCACA
The DNA here is from genome assembly GCF_055504915.1 of Nelumbo nucifera. Lineage (NCBI taxonomy): Eukaryota > Viridiplantae > Streptophyta > Magnoliopsida > Proteales > Nelumbonaceae > Nelumbo > Nelumbo nucifera. The sequence goes on along the minus strand of NC_142656.1, from coordinate 36,897,666 downwards.
AGTATGTATGAATTTTTAAAAGATTTTGGAAAGGGCCCCATGAAATTGATGCACCACACATCAAATGTTACCTGTCCTTTGACAATGATCGCAAGCACTTAGGTAAGCGTAGACATCCTTGAAGAGCAAAGGCCAATAAAAACCGCTTCGGAGAATTTTTGAAGCATTTCTTGATGCTTCATGGTGACCTCTTGCTTCTTTGTCATGGCAGAAATTTATAACACTTTGCACTTTTTCCTCAGGAATACATCTCCTTATCATTCCGTCCCCGAAGATTTTGTACAAGTAAGGTTCATCCCACAAATAATGACTCACATCAAAGAAAAAATTCTTTCTCTATTGATATGTCAAGTGAAGTGGCACCACCTTTCCTGCCAAGAAATTAGCAAAATCAGCAAGCCAAGGTTCATTGTTTCTGCCAATCGCATACAATTGCTCATCTGGGAATTCATTATGCAATGCTAAATTATTAATGTTTTCAACATAATTTTCATCAAGCCTTGATAAATGATCGGCTACTGTATTTTCACTACCCTTCTTATCCTTAATTTCTAGATCGAATTCTTGCAAAACCAGAATCCATCGCAACAGCCTAGGCTTTGCATCTTTTTTAGCAAGTAGATATCTTAAGGCAGCATGGTCAATGTACACGATGACTTTAGTTAAGAGCAAATAGGATCTGAACTTTCAATAGCAAATACCATTGCAAGTAGTTCCTTTTCGGTAGTGGAATAATTTTTTTGTGCTTCATTCATGGTCCTACTTGCATAGTAAATGTTATGAAATTTCTTATCTTTTCTTTTCCCTAAAACTATGCCCAGGGTATCATTATTTGCATCACACATGATTTTGAAGGGTAGTTCCCATACAGGGGCTGACACGATAGGGGCTTGAATCAATTTTTCCTTAAGAGTGTTGAATGCATGCAAACAAGTATCATCGAATTCAAAAGGTACATCTTTAGTAGCAGCTTTGTCAAAGGTTTGGCTATTTTAGAAAAATCATTAATGAATTGCTTGTAAAAACCTGCATGCCCAAGAAAACCTCTAACATCCTTTAATGAATGAGGTGGAGGAAGCTTTTCAATTAGTTCTACCTTAGCTTTATCCACTTCGATGCCCCTGGATGACACTTTATGCCTTAAAACTATTCCTTTCTTAACCACGAAATGACATTTTTTCCAGTTCAAAACAAGGTTAGATTCCTCACACCTTTGAAGTACCTGTTCTAAATTATGCAAGCATTCATCGAATGATGATCCATAAATGGAAAAGTCATCCATGAAGACTTCCATGAAGTCATCGATGAAATCACCAAACAAAGACACCATACAATGCTGGAAGGTAGTTGGTGCATTGCACAGTCCAAATGGCATTCTCCTAAATGCAAATGTTCCATACGGGCAAGTAAAAGTAGTCTTCTCCTGATCTTCAAGTGCAATGGGTACTTGAAGATACCCGGAGTAGCGATCTAGGAAGCAATAATATTCATGCCCTGCAAGTTTCTCTATCATTTGATCAATAAATGGAAAAGGGAAGTGATCCCTCCTAGTGGCCTCATTCAACTTCCAATAGTCTATCCACACCCTCTAGCCAGCTACTGTTCTTGTGGGAGTCAATTCATTATTTTCATTTAAAATTACAGTAGTCCCCCCTTTTTTTGGTACAACTTGAACATGACTTACCTGTGATGAATCAAAGATCGGGTAGATAATACCTGCTTCGAGCCATTTAAGAATTTCTGTCTTCACTACCTGTTGCATTTTAGGGTTCAGCCTCCTCTGTGGTTGTGCATTGGGATTGCAGCCTTTTTCCATCAGAATTTTGTGCGTGCATACCAAAGTCTTAATCCCTTTTATGTCGGCGATGCTCCATCCGATGGCCAATTTATGTTGCTTGAGCACTCTCACTAGCTTTTCCTCGCGGAGACCTGTCAAATCAGAAGAGATAATCACAGGTAAGGTAGAACTTTCTCCCAAGAATATATATTTCAAATGAGAAGGTAAAGGTTTAAGTTCCAAAGCTGGAGGTGCTTTGATAGAGGGTAGCAATTGTTTGGTAGCGGTCAGCCCATCTAGTGGTAGAAATTTTCCTTGTCTTGGCTTGCACCCTTCTTGACTGGCTTCCAAGTAGTTCAATGCCTCCTTTGTTTCTTCTTCCAAGACCTGCATGTTTTTACACGAATTAAGAATGCAGCTTTCTAAGGGATCATCAAACTTTGATGCGTTAATCTCAGCTGCCGAAACATCGATACAGTCGATTCCATATATTTCATGTTCAATTGTGTTGGAATATTTCATGGTTTGAAATATGTTAAACACCACTTCTTCACCATTGACTCTAAGAGTAAGTAGGCCTTTTTGAACATCAATTAAAGCATTACCAATAGCAAGAAAGGGTCTCCCTAGAATCAACAACATTGTCCTATCTTCCTCCATATCCAACACAATGAAATCAGCAGGAATGATGAAATTACCCACTTTGACTAAAACATCTTCTACTATTCCCCTAGGATATTTAATGCTTCTATCAGCTAATTGTAGGGTAATAGTGGTAGATGTTAGTTCATGCAATCCATGTTTTTCAAAAATAGAATAAGGCCTTAAATTTATACTAGCACTTAAATCACATAAGGCTTTTTCAAGTTCAGTATTCTCTATGGTGCAAGGTATAGAAAAACTCCTTGGATCCTTAAGCTTTGGGGGCAATTTATTTTGAAGAATGGATGAGCACTCTTCGTTTAACTTCACCATCTAACAGTCTTCCCATTTCCTTTTCTTTGACATCACCTCCTTCAAGAATTTGGCATATTTTGGCATTTGTGACAATACATCAAGAAGAGGAATGTTAATATGTATCTTTTTAAACACTTCTAAAAATTTTTCAAATTGTTTATCCAAATTAGCTTTCAAAACTCTTCTAGGGTAGGGGAGAGGAAGTTTAATAGCATCTAAATTCAGTTTAGGTGTACTCCCTTCGGCCTCCTTTTGTGGATCGGCCACTTCAGCTCTCTAGTCATCATTCTGGGTCTCGTCAATAGTCTTTCCACTTCTTAAAGCAAAGGCATTCACTTGCTCATTTGGGTTCTTCTCTGTGTTGCTGGGCAATCATCCCTCTTTCCTTTCTAACAATATATTCACAATCTGCCCCACATGAACTTCTAAGTTCTTAATTGATGCTTCTTGACTTAAGAATCATTTTTCGTATTCTTGAAATTTTGTTTCAGCAACATTAATGAACATAGAAATCATTTCTTCTAAATTACCCTTCTTTTCTTGTGGGGGCGGCTGTTGAAATCCCATGGGCGCTTTTTGTTGGTTGTTGTTCCATGAAAAATTCGGATGACTCCTCCTCCACCCTAGGTTGTATGTGTTCGAATAGGGGTTGAAATTTGGCTTGCTACCATGTGAAATAAAGTTAGAACTTTCATGTGGAGCAAAAGGATTACCTAACGGATAGTCAGAATTAATATGTCCTAATTGACCACAGAGATCACATGGATTGCTAGATGATGCATTTATTGCTGCAACATTAAGATTATCTAATTTTTTATTCAGGCTAGCAAGTTGAGCAGATAAAGTTGCAAAAGAATAGATATGGTGTACTCCCATATGATCAGTTTGATCATTATTCCATTAGTAGCTATTTGACACCATTTCTTTGACTAGATCATAAGCCTCCTCTGGCGTTTTCCTCATGATAGTACCTCCTACAGCTGCATCAAAATATGATAAATTCTACTCTCATCAAATCCCCCCACACTTAAACTCTTGCCCATCCTCGGGCAAGACAAAACTCAAAACAAAATTAAAACAAGAACAAACTAACTAAAAGATTGTTTTGGATTTTTCTCAATAGGGTATTTGTTCTCCCGCATGCCTTGATCAATATTCATGATCCTTCCCTTCGTCCACTTCTTTTCCTCTTTAACTTGGCAAAGAATAATCTTAAATCGCCAATCCTCATGTCCCCAAGTAAAATCGACAATCAAGGGAAACAGGCATCTTTTCACATGAATAATTTAGGACTAGAGTAAGCCCTCTTTGTTTTCATAATCACATGTAGCAAGATTCAAAATTACCCTCTCACAATTTTTCAGAACAAAACAAGGAATGTTACTACCATAAGCTTGCTTATGTGTCACATCTCCACCACTTATCATGAGTCCACTGCATCAAAAGGTAAATTAGGGTTTGTTATCTAAGAATGAGTGCATTTTATGCTCCATCTCACCCTTTTCTTATTCTTTTAGTGTGAGTGCATTTTATGCTCCATTTCACCCTAGCTCCTTTTTTCTCTCGGTGTGAGTGCATCTTATGCTCCATCTCACACGAGTTTTTCTTTTTTTTTTTTTTTTGATAACACGTTCCAATACATGAACTCATTATCGTGGTCTCAACATGCCTAACAAAACAAGTTATGGAATAATCAAACCATATTCATCTGTTAGAAACCGAATGCTCACAAGGGTCAAATCTGTATTGCATCTTGCCCGTTGATCATTCAAACTATTGAGATACCTTCCATAGCCAAAAATTTCAGCTAGATTTGCCTGCATCCTTTCTTGTCTATCCTGCCTAAGCACATGATTCAAGGTGGTTTGCAATTATTCAAAAACAAGTCTCCAAGGAGCAGAAATTTCAAAAGGAAAGGTTAAAAAGTGATGATCAAAGCATACTAGAGTTTGAAAATTTTATCAACCCCTTAATCCTCCCCCACAATTAAGATATACATTGTCCTTAATGTATGGAATATGCATAACAAGAACAAGGAGAGAGATTTAAGAGGACTTCCCTGAATGCCTTGTTGAGATCTTGCAGATGTGAGCTACGAAAGAAAAAAAAAAAACACACTCATAAAAAAAAAGAGCTGAACAAAACAAACAACTAAACATAATGGGTTGCCTCCCAGAAGCGCTCATTTTAAGTCATGAGCTTGACTTTCACCTTTCCTTCATGGCGGTTTCAAGGAGAGAATAAACTCGTGGTGGATGGGTTGCTCTCTTTTAATATAATGCTTTAAATGCTGCCCATTTACCTTGTATGTGTTGCCTTTACCATCATTCAGTTCAATCGCTCCATGAGGGAATACCTTAGCCACTTCAAAGGGTCCACCCCACTTGGTTTTTAACTTCCGATGTTTCCCCTTTTCATCATTTATAGGTGGGTTCAAACCTAGAATAGGGACCTGCACAATAGATGGGAGGGGTTTTGTGTGAGATGGAGGTAAAGATGCATTATGAGTTGTAATTTCAAAAGTATCTGGTTCAAAAGTCAAATTTTGCAATTCTAATTTCAGTACAAACTTCTGCTCTGCTTGTTGCAATTGATTATTGTTACATTCAACTTTCAGCGTGTCTTCTGATTTAGATGTATCAATGCCTTCAATTGCATAGATTTCATGTTCAAATGTGTTGGGACATTTCATGTTTTTAAAACCATTAAACACCACTTCCTCACCATTGATTCTAAGAGTAAGTAGACCTTCTTTCACGTCAATTAAAGCATTACCTGTAGCAAGAAAGGGTCTCCCTAGAATCAATGGCATTGTCTTATCTTCCTCCATATCCAACACAATGAAATCAGCAGGAATGATGAAATTGCCCACTTTGACTAAAACATCTTCTACTATTCCCTTAGGATATTTAATGCTTCGATCAACTATTTACAGGATAACAGTTGTAGATGTTAGTTCATGCAGTCCAAGTTTTTCAAAAATAGAATAAGGCATTAAATTTATACTAGCACCTAAATCACATAAAGCTTTTTCAAATTCAGTATTCCCTATGGTGCAAGGTATAGAAAAACTCCCTGGATCCTTAAGCTTTGGGGGCAATTTCTTTTGAAGAATGGCTGAGCATTCTTCGTTTAGTTTTACCATCTCACCATCCTCCCACTTTCTTTTGTTGGACATCACCTCCTTCAGGAATTTGGCATACTTTGGCATCTGTGACAATACATAAAGAAGAGGAAGGTTAATATGGATCATTTTTAAACACTTCCAAAAATTTCTCAAATTGTCTATCTAATTTAGCCTTTAAGACTCTTCCAAGGTAGGGGATAGGAAGTTTAATTTCATGTAAAGTCAATTTAGGGGTGCTTCCCTCATTCTCCTTTTGTAAATCAGCCATTTCAGCTTTCTTGTCATCTTCTGGGGCTTCGCCGACTGTCTTCCCACTTCTTAAAGTTATGGCGTTTACTTGCTTGCTGGGATTCTTCTCCGTGTTGCTGGATAGTTGTCTCTCTTTTCTTTCTGACAACAGATTTACAATCTGCCCCACTTGAACTTCTAAGTTCTTGATTGATGCTTCTTAACTTTGGAACCTTGCTTCAGTGGCATTAATGAACTTAGAGATCATTTCCTCCAGATTGTTCTTTTTTTCTTGTCGGGGCGGTTGTGGTTGAAATCCCATGGGTGCCTTTTGCTGATTGTTGCTCCATGAAAAGTTTGGATGACTCCTCCACCCTGGGTTGTATGTATTTGAAAATGGGTTGTAGTTTGTCTTGCCAGCATGAGAGATAAAATTAGCATTCTTATGAGAAATAAAAGGACTATTTATTTGACAATCAGAATTAGTATGTCCTATTTGACCACATAAATCGCATGAGATGCTAGATGGTGTACTAATGGCTGCAATACTAAAATTATCTAGTCTCTTATTTAGATTAGCTATTTGTGCAGATAGGGGTGCAAAGGAATCTATGTGGTGTACTCCCCTTTGATTGGTTCGATCATTGCTCCACTGGTAGTTGTTTGATAACATCTCCTCCACTAGGTCATATGCTTCCTCTGGAGTTTTTCTCATGATTGTACCACCTACGGCTGCATCAATAATGGATCTATTAGAGAGGGTAATACCATTATAAAAAGTCTATATTTGTCACCAAGTTGGTATCCCATGGTGAGGACACTTCCTAAGCATCTCCTTAAATTTTTCCCATGCTTCATACAAGGATTCCCTCTCAAATTGAGCAAAAGTAGTAATATCAGTAATTAGCCTTGCTGTTTTGGAGGGTGGGAAGTATTTAGCCAAAAATTTCTAGGTTAGATCATTCCAAGTGGTGATACTTCCTGCAGGGAGTGAGTTGAGCCAATCTTTAGCTCTATCACGCAATGAAAAAGGAAAAAATCTAAGCCTAATTGCATCATCACTAACTCCATTGTGTTTAAATGTATCACATATTTCAAGGAAGTTAACAATGTGTGCATTAGGGTCATCACTTGGTAACCCACTAAACTGAATACTAGTTTGGATCATTTGAATTATTGCAGGCTTTATTTCAAAATTATTGGCATGGATGGTAGGCTTGCAAATGCTGGATGTCGCCCCATCAATGTTTGGACAAGCATAGTCCAAGAGGGTGCGATTTCCTTCTGCCATCTCTCCTTCTATCTCTATGGCTGGTTCGCAAATAACGACCTCTTCTCTTGCTTTTCCTTTGTTGGCCCATTGTAACAAGCAAAGGGTCCTTTCAATCGCAGGATCAAATTCTGCTAATCCTTCCTGTCTAGTGCGTGTCATGCACTAGTAAATCTGAACCACCAAGAAATCAAACAAGTAGAATAAAAATAAAATAATAACAAAATAAAAACAACAAAAAAAATCCAAATTAATCAAGGTTAACAAGTTCTAATATTATTTTAGGATTAAATCCCTGGCAACGGCGCCAAAAACTTGATAGCTATAAATATATAACCCTAGCAAGTGCACTAGTTATCAGGTAGTATAAAAATATCGTTCCCACGGGGATTTAACAAAATAAGTATTTGAACCACCATCTTCCCTAATTATCTGGACAATCAAATTTCAGATTTGAACAAGATCTACTAAAAATAAAAACTAGAGAAAGATAATAGAAACAAAGGTGATCACTAACCGAATTTGCAATGGATGGAATCGCTAGGGCTATTGGTCCACCTAACCAATGCAATGAATATTGATGGGTTCGATTAACCAAGATTATTTGTCATTCTCATAAGCTGAGGTCTTTCCAATTTTTATTTAATATTCTCTCTCGAGATATACTAAACCGACACCCATCAGGTAGCCCTTCGATCTCTCGAGTAGAACTCTCAAGATGGGAATGCATTAAGTCCAAGAAGACCATGAAATTCAGATGAATCATGTATATATATCTCTATATACCATTCAATTCACACTATGAATTATTCAGTCGATTATGTGAATTCCTCTCTCAATTCATTCACATAACTCAAATCAATTAAGAGGTGGCCAAGCTCTTAATTGCAATAAGCACAATAATTCATAGACTATATGGAAATCACAATCTTGGATAAATCAAGAAGATAAAAATATATTCATTAACATGGTTAGGCTTTCCATAGCCCTAGCAAGAAACAAATCAATTCATGATAAAAGAATTAAAGCAAATAAAGGGAAAGAAATAACTCTTGAATTCGCCCATGGTGCTGAGATATCCTCTTCTTGCCTTCACCTTCTTCTTGAAGTTTCTTGAATTCTTGACCCTTTCTTGACTGATTGCTCCTTGCTTCTTGATTCAATCCCCAAGATTGAGTGATTCAGTGATTGTGTGATTCTCAAGCTGGTCTGCCCCCTCCTTTATATAGCTTAAAGGGGAGGGGGTAGTCTCCTACTTCCTCTTGAAGTTGATCTTACAAAAATAGAAAGTCTTATCATAATTCTATTCTTATCTCTTTATCTACTGAACTCAATCCCTTTATCTCTCTAAGATTACATCAAGAATTTAGATCTGGGAGGATTCTTCTCAGTTTCTTGTTCTTGGATTCGTATTAAACCTTCTCTGCGAATTGGGCTTCAGCCAGGCTTTTTTGCAAGTTGGGATTCAGCTGTGGATTGGGCCTTCCTACGAATTTGCTGCGACTTCGGGCCCGGATTTGACTTCGATGCACGCTGAATCTGCGAATGCCCAAAACATGAAAGATGTGGCTTTTTCTTTTATCTTTCTAGTGGGTCTTGAATCAGCCCAATCGAAGTTTGGATATGCGAGTTAGGCCCAGATTACTGAACGATGTTGAAACTGTGAAAAATCATCCGATTTGTCTTTTTTGCTATTGATGCCTTCTTTCATGCCCTGAACCGAAATACAAGAAATATGAGTCCAATTAAGTACTAATTTAGTATAAAAGACAGAATAATTGGGGATAAAAATATGATAAATTCTACTCTCATCACCCCCCACACTTACACTTTGCCCGTCCTCGGGCAAGACAAAATTCAAACAAAAATAAAAAAAGAACGAACTAACTATCCTACCAATTTTTAAACTCAACTCTCCTTCATCTTTTTCCACAAATATTCTATGTTAAATATTGTGAACCATTAAATCAACACAACCAAGCCATACACAGCTCATTCATCAGTCTATCCAATTTTTGCTACTGCAAACCAGGTAGTAAATCAGGGAAAACCTTTTTATCTTCTTTCTCTTTTTATTTTCTTTCTCTCTTTTCTCTCCTCTGAAGAAGTGAGTGCATTTTATGGTCCATCTCACTTTCGGAGTCCAGAATTGAGAGTTATGCCCAGATTACTGACTGTTGCCGAAACTGTGCAAAATCATCCGATTTGCCCTGTTTTCTTCCAATTGCATTCTTGCTTGCCATGAATCGAAATACAAGAGTAATGAGTCCAATTAAGTGCTAAATTAATGTAAAAGTATGAATATTTGGGGATAAAAATAGGGTACTTTTTAGTCTCATCAGTGAGGTAGGTTGTGGCTGCAATTCCTTCCCGCTTCTCAGCACCACTACACTAGAATTATCCTTGGGATTAACTACCGTCTGCGATGGTCGCTTTTTGGAGTTCTACGCCTCCAACTTGCTAATGGAAATAGCAAGCTGACTGATTTGGTTCCCTAAGTTCTGGATGCTGGCCCTTGTTTCCTATGGAATGTGTTGAGTGTTAGTAGCAAGAGCCTTAATGATTTCATCTAATAACATACCTGAACTTGAGGGTTGACTTTGTGTTGAGATAGGTGCTGAAATTGGGGGTTGTCTGTTGAAAGCTTGGGGCTGATATCTCTGTGGTCCTCCTTGATTTCCGTAGCTTAGATTGGGATGATCCCTCCACCTAGGATAGTAGTAATTGGAATAGGGATCATACTTGTGTTGAGGTTGGCTCGGAAATCCTCCTACGACACTAACTTGCTGCATCGAACCATCCTGTAATGATGGACACATATCCATAGGATGCCCAGGAATCAAAAAGACACCACATACCCTTGCCGTTTGCAATTGCCCGATAGCCAATTGTCGAACCAAGGCAGTTAGATCAGAAATTTGATTTTCTAAATTAGAATGACTTACCTCATTAACAAGCCTGATAGTACCATCTATTCTTGCTCTGAATTGTTGTGAATTTTCGGCCATGTTGGAAATCAATTCCCTAGCCGCTTCGGGTGTTTTATTGACCAAGGCTCCTCCACTAGCTGTGTCTACCATACTTCTATCCATAGGTTGGAGTCCTTCATAGAAGTATTAGATCAAAAGTTGTTCGGGTATTTGGTGGTGGGGACAGCTAGCACAAAGCTGTTTAAATCTTTCCCAATATTCGTATAGTGTCTCACCACCAAACTGCCAAACTCCATAGATTTGATTCCTAATATTTGCAGCTCAGGATGCAGGAAAATATTTATCTAAAAACAATCTATTCATTTCATCCCATGTACGTATCGAACCGGGAGGAAGAATGTATAACCAATCCTTTGCTTTATCTCGTAAAGTAAAAGGAAAAGCTATAAGTTTTACCTGATCCTCAGTCATACCCTATGGTTTCATGCTTGAACAGACAACATGGAATTCCTTGAGATGCTTATGAGGGTCCTCACCTGGTAAGCCATGAAAAAGAGGAAGCAGTTGAATCAATCCAGATTTTAGTTCAAAGGCTACCTCGAGAGTGGGATATATCATGAACATGGGCTGTTGGTTCATGATTAGTGCAGCCAACTCCCTTAGCATTCTCTCTCTATCAGTCATCCTTTCTTCCTCTTCGAAAATAGGTGGATCACAAGTTGGCAAGTCGAATTCAGAATTCACCCTTGGAGGTGAACGGTCCTTCCTTTGCTTCGCCTCCTTCCTTAAATGATGGGTAGTCTTCTCAATTTCGGGGTTCTACTCTAGTTCACCTCTTTGAGAAACAGGAGTCATAAAACAAAGAAGGTAACAAGCTAAGAAATTAAAGTAGCTCCCCGGCAATGGGGCCAAAAATTTGACGGGTTATCGAAGCCATCAAAATTAATGCTAGTCCCACAATAAATTTGTAGTAGTAGTGGTACTAGGTCGAATCCCACAGGGAGCTAGGGAAATAATTTCTCAGCCGAGTGTGCAATATAAAGAGTGGGAAAATTAAATAATTAAAATTCAAAAAGAATCAAGAGAGCAATATCAACTTAAGAGAAATCAGTCTTACCGAATTCTGATTCAAGGGTTTGGATTTAATCAATTGGTCATCGATCCTAGGTAGACTTCGGCAGGTTTTGACCCCCGATCATTACCTTTGTCCGACAAAGGGGCTGATCCTGTCACTATGATCACCCACTCAGATGAATTCTCAGACTATCCCAACATACCCAGGTTTTGACCCCCGCTAAGGATTTCACTGATTGGCATATCAAAGACAGCCCAATCCGTCACCTAGTACAGTATCATAATCGAGTCTAGGGGTCAGTTGTAACTTTACAATTTTGCCCATCAATCTCCAAGGTCCAGGGCAACACTGGAAATCTGGTCTGGTTAAAAGATTCAAGTAATCCTACACTACTTGTGCTTCGGGTCTCACTTTGGCAGCTGAAACAGGCCACCCCAACACTTGGCAGCACACCGGTGTCTGCCTTGGAAGGATAAATCTCCCCAGACTTATCCAACGGCTGTGAACATACTAAACTAACACGAGTCTCATTAAGTGTCCAGTTTAAGGGTCTTATACAGAAACATACCACACAACATGAATCAAATATGCACTTTATTCTTTTACACTAAATGTCAAAAGTACATCAAAACTAATTGAAGCTAAGGGCACACAAAACTGTCTAACAGCTCCCACTTGCTCTTAGGTCCAATCTGGTACAAGCCGGAGTCCCATGCTTCCCACGTGTTTCTCAAACATTTTCTGTGTGAGTGGCTTATGAAGGGATGAGAGATCCATTGTATGGACGCCCAGATCTTGCGGAATAAGGGGGCGAATTTCAGAAATTTTTCTCTCCCTTCAACTGGGAATCGCATTCCCTATTTAGAAAAACATATTTTTCAAGGATCAATCTTGAACAATGAACCAAACCATATCTCAACCAAAAGGAGTAGGAGGGAGGATGTACCTGATACGGAGAAACAATATCTCCCAATGGAGGTGTTCACGCCCAAGGAAGGATCTAAAATCTGCTCCCACTGAAGATGGCACAGTGCAGGATGGAGCAGAATCAGCAATGTTCTTCCAAAAGAACTTGACCCTTTGCAAGAATCAACTGTATGGCTTGTGAGTATAGCTCCAAACAATATTTTCCCAAAAGATTGGTATCAAGATCCGATCTTGATTTCTCCCAAGAACTGGAGATCGAATTGAAGGTAATGGCAGCGACAGTAAGGAAGCGGCAAGAAAGTATTCATCGGGTGCAGAATTCTCTCTTCTTGTGATTTCAGCACTCAAGAGGATCTCAATCTGTGTCTTCTAAAAGCTGCCGCCCCTTCTTTCTTTTGTTAACCTAAAATGATCAGCTCCTAAATCAATTAGGAGCTGCTTAACCAAATCTTATTTGGATCAGACTTCTCTTTAGGTGAAAAGGATAAACCCTTATCTTATCTGTAGATTAGATTAGCTTTCTCCTAAACTCATTAGGAAGTTTCTAGATCTGAATCACATTCAGATCTGGACTCTATGAGTGGATAGGGTCAAGACCCTATCCTATCTACTAATCCATCTCAAAATTCGCTCCATAATTGACTAATTAAATAGCCCAGTTCGAAATGGGCTTTAAGCCCATTAAGCTTATGTGCTCACTTAAGCTTCCTAACTGCTGCCCAGTTGGGCTTTCTTGTATGCCGTGGGACCCAAACATTGATCTATACATCAGCCACATGGGTTCAACCCAGCCTTTGTTACAAGGCCTGGCCGAATACACTGTTATGGACAGTGCACCCCCTGAAACCCATCTTATGGGCTCTATGGGCCCAACACTTACCCTAAGTGGTCCCTAGGCCAAGCCACCTTGTAACACCCAGGGACTATGGGCAGATGCAAGATTAGCCCATCAGGTATTACCCTCAATGGTCTTACACTTAACCTCTCAGCCCATAATGATCATACACAGCCCGACAAGAGAGGACCTCTCCCTCGGCTGCAAGGAATAGTGTTGCACTCTCTACTCATATGGATCCCGGGAATTAAAACCTTTTTGCAAACATTTTAGAAACCATAATATATATATTTTTATATCCCATATAAAATATACTTTGCAAAACAAATCTCAATGGTTGAAATCGGCTGCTAGCAGTCTTGGTTTCCATCAGAGAGAGTGCATCCCCGATCATTACCTTTGTCCAACAAAAGGGGTTGATCCTGTCACTATGATCACTCGCTCAGATGAATTCTCAGACTGTCCCAACATACCCAGGTTTTGACCCCCGCTAAGGATCTCACTGAAATGGTATGGTATCATAATCGAGTCTAGGTGTCGGGTGTAACTTTCCAGTTTTGCCCATCAATCTCCAAGGTCCAAGGCAATACTGGAAATCTGGTCCATCTCAAAGATTCAATTAATTCTACACTGTATGTGCCTAGGGTCTCTCCCTGGCAGCTGAGACAGGCCACCCCAACCGACTTGGTGGCACCACAGCGTCAGCCTTGTCAGGATAGGTCTCCCCAAACTGACCCACTAGCTGTGAACATTCTAAACTAACACGAGTCTCATATAAGTGTCCAGTTTAAGGGTATTACACAGAAACATACCAAGGGAACATGAATCAAATATGCACTTTTATTTATTTACAATAAACTCATAAAGTACATCATTTTGATTGAAGCTAAGGGCATACAAAACTGTCTAACAGCTCCCACTTGCACTTAGGTCCAATCAGGTACAAGCCGGAGTCCCATGCTTTCCACGTGTTTTTTAAACACTTTCTGTGATAGTGGATTCGTCAATGGGTCTACCACATTCTCCGCTGATGCCACCTCTTAACATCATCCTCCCGTAGGTCCAGTGTTGTCATACAATAGTGGAATGGTTGATGTGCTGAATTCCAAATTCAGGAATGAACACCATCATTCATAAGGCAGCCTCACTTACGGTAATGCGCTCGGCTTGAGTTGTGGACTGTTAATTTTCTACTCAGGACCCCTGTTTGCTGACATTCAGGAAACAACACACGATCCCATCGTGAAAACATATCCAGATGTAGACTTTCTATCATTTGGATTCGACTGGAAATCGGCATCTGTATACCCTTGGATCTGTAGTGAGCTATCGTCAAATACTAGACAAAACTCTTTTGTCCTTCGAAAGTACTTAAGTATGTTTTTCACAGTAGTCCTGTGCTCCTGCCCTGGGTTGGCCTGAAATCTACTTACTACACTCACTGCCTGAGCAATGTCAGGACGAGTGCACAACATGGCATACATGATGCTCCCTATGGCAGAGGCATAGGGAACGTCTTTCATGCCATCAATCTCCTCAGAAGTTTTGGGAGACATCTTCTTGGAGAGAGTGACTCTGTGCCTGAAAGGAACATTTCCTTTCTTGGAGTTTTCCATGCTATATCTTTTGACTATTTTGTCAATGTAAGCTGATTGGGATAATCCTATTATCTGCTTCGATCTATCTCTAAAGAGTCGAAGACCCAGTATATAGGAGGCTTCTCCAAGGTCTTTCATGGAGAATTGCTGTGAAAGCCATACCTTCACCGTAGTTAACATTCCTACATCATTCCCAATGAGTAGAATGTCATCTACATACAGAACCATGAAGGTAACCTTATCTCCACTGTACTTCCTATAGACACAGGGTTCATCCGGATTCTGCTCGAAGTCAAACGATTTGACAGCAGAGTCAAAATGGATGTTCTAACTTCTAGAAGCTTGCTTAAGTCCATAAATGGATCTGTTAAGTTTACATACCATGTTTTCCTGTCCTGCTGCAATGAAGCCTTGCGGCAGCTGCATATAGATATCTTTCAGTAAGATCTCCATTCTGGAATGCAGTTTTGACATCCATTTGCCAAATCTCATAATCATGGTATGCTGCTACAGCTAGCAGGATCCTAATGGATTTAAGCATGGCCACAGGTGAAAATGTTTCCTCATAATTGATGCCCTCTTTCTGAGTGTACCCTTTCGCCACTAGACGAGCTTTGAAGGTCTCAACCCTACCATCGAGGCCCTTTTTCCTCTTGTAAATCCATTTGCAACCAATTGCTTTTACCCCGGAGGCCGGATCTACTAGAGTCCAGACTCCATTGGTCTCCATTGAGTCCATCTCTGCTCTCATGGCCTCCACCCACTTCTGAGATTCTATATCCAACATAGCTTCTGCGTAAGTCACGGTATCCTCCTCATTAGTCAAGGTTTCCACCTGGCAACTATCTAGGTCATAACCATAATGGACTGGTGGCTTGGATTTCCGAGTGGATCTTCTAGGTTGGTCACTACCTGGAGCTTGTGGGACATCTCCCATTGCTCCTGAGCTCTCCTCATCAAGAACAACTTCCTGACGATGGGTGTCCAGGATGTAATCAGTTTCCAAGAATTGCGCATTTCGACTACAGAACACTTTCTGCTCACTTGGGTCATAGAATAGGTAACCTACAGAGCCTTTTGGGTAGCCTACAAATAGGCAACGGTTGGTCTTGCATTCCAACCTGTCTGCACTCGTTCTTTTAACGTGTGCTGGACAACCCCAAATCTTCAAGTGTCTGACACTTGGTTTCTTTCCGGTCCAAAGTTCATATGGAGTTTCGGAACCGATTTGGTTGGAACCCGATTCAAATCGTAAATTGCTGTCTCTAATGCGTAACCCCAAAAGGATGTGGGTAACTCTGAGTGTATGAGAAGCGACCGGACCATATCCAATAAAGTCCTATTCCTCCTCTCTGAAACACCGTTAAGTTGTGGTGTAGTAGAAGGAGCTAACTGTGATACTATCCCATTGTCCTTTAAGTAGTCCCTGAATTCGTTAGAGAGATATTCGCCACCTCGATCTGATCGAAGGGCTTTAATTTCTCTCCCTAACTGTTTCTCGACCTCTTGTCTGAACTGTTTGAACTTTTCAAAGGATTCAGATTTGTGTCTCATTAGGTAGACGTAACCATATCATGAAAAATCATCTGTGAAGGTGATGAAATACACGTGTTGGTTCTGTGTCCTAACACTCAGGGGACCACATTCATCAGTATGTATTAGGTCAAGTGTGCCTGTACATCTTCCAGGCTTACCGTTAAATCACCGTTTCATCATCTTGCCTTGTAGGCTAGGCTCACAAGTGGGAAGATCTTTTACAGTTAGAAAATCCAAAGGATCATCCTTTACCAACCTTGTGATTTGGTCAACACCGATGTGACCAAGTCGGTAATGCCACAGACACGTGGGATTAACTGTTTCACGGGCTCTCTTCTTGGGGATTTCAGCTGACGTAGTTTCGGTTATTTTAGTTTCTAGAGAAGGATGTAGAACATAGAGACCATTCTCCAGTTCCCCGTATGCGATGAAACTGTTATTTCCTTTAATAGTAATCGTATTACTAAAGAAGACAGAATAACCATCTGCACACAGTTTTGAAACAGAAATCAAATTTCTCCTTAAATTTTGTACATAAAGACAATCTTTCAGTACAATCGTTCCTTCTCTAAAAAATAACTCCACGGTTCCTATGGCCGCGGCTGCAATAGTTGCATTAGTCCCCAAGTAGAGTGTGACTTCTCCTTCACTCAGCCTTCTGCTTACCTTGAACCCCTGCAGTGAGTTACACACATGAGTTGAAGCCACGGAGTCAATACACCAGGACGCAAAAGCTACCAATAAATTGGTTTCTATAACACAAGTTTCGAAATTATCTTTCTTGGATTCCAGGTAGGCAGGATAGTTCCTTTTCCAGTGGCCGGTCTTCTTGCAAAAATGACAGGCATCTGATGCCTTGTCCTTCCTCTAATTCTCGGGTTTGGCAGCCTTCTTCTGGGGCTTTCTCTTTGCCTTCATTTTCTTGCCCGATTTGCCAGTTTCAACAAGCATGGCAATGGGCTCATCCTTTTTAATCAATTCTTCGGCCCTCTACAGCATTTTGCTGAGTTTCTACAAGATGACGTTCCGCTTGTTCATGTTGTAGTTCATGATGAATGGATTAAAGGATGGAGGCAGAGAGTTGAGAATAGCGTCGATCTGTGTTACCAGATCCAGCCCGGATCCAAGAGCCTCCAGTTCATTGATGTAGCCCATCATCCGAAGACAATGGTTGTGAACTTGTTGGCCCTTGGACATCTGCGCAGTCATGAACTGTTTCAAGACCTTCTGCCGAGAAGAACGATTCTGTTCTATGTACAATATCTTCAGACTGTCCAGTATGTCCTTAGCTAGTTCGATCTGATCGAACTGCCTCTGAATTGGATTGTCTAAAGAGGCAATGATATAGTAGCGGGCAAGGGAGTTTTTCGCCTCCCATTCTTGGTATTCTCTTCTCCTGGCCTCGGAAGCCCTATCTCCCGGACGATCCGAGGCAGGATTCTTGGCTACCTTATCCAACTTTTCAGAGGTTAAGAACAACATAAGGTTCCTATACCAGTCGGCATAGTTTGGGCCCTTCCACTTGTTGTCATCAAGTAATTTTGCAAATGATCCATTTGCCATTTTCTAATAAAAGAGCAAACATCAGTCCACAACCTAATTTGATTCATGTTCATTTCATAGATATGGATATTAATCTACGTTCCATTTCCATTTATTCATCTCTGAGATTTCCCTCCTTTCTCAGTGACGGAGACTATGGGTCATCTCTAGAAATGTGAGAAATCACATACAGTGCATGGA
The DNA here is from genome assembly GCF_055504915.1 of Nelumbo nucifera. Lineage (NCBI taxonomy): Eukaryota > Viridiplantae > Streptophyta > Magnoliopsida > Proteales > Nelumbonaceae > Nelumbo > Nelumbo nucifera. The sequence continues at coordinate 36,879,663 of NC_142656.1, read as the reverse complement.
GCCAACTGTTTCAGCTGCATAACCCCACCACCTTTCTGTGAAGGATCATATCCACTCATCATATGAGTTTTCTCTTTGGCCTTTGTCAGACAAGGTTCAGAGCCGTTTTCAGGTAAACCTTTCTGTCCAGTGAGTGCTTACCCATCATGTTCGTGAATGCCAAGGTACCGTGAGAGAGTTCCCATTCTGTGGTGAAGCCCCTCCCACATCAGTCTATAACGCCCCTATCATCTTATGAAACATTCAGACAAGCCCAACAGCAAATGGATAGCCCATTTTCTGGTGCGTTTCCTCATTACTGAAGGACCCATCCTCATGCTAATGATGGAAGGCCTTTAGAGAATTCATCATATCAATCTCCCTATCACATGCACTCATATTAGCTGGAGGGAACAGTTAATTACGCTCTAGTTTGATCTAGGTCAAACCAAAGTGGCTCCCACTAACTTTCATAAAGTCAGATTTCGGTGGGCCTTAAATGGCTAGGGTTCCGCACGTAACCTCTTGATGAGGTGTGGGGCCCACCACTGAGGGAGGTCGTCCAATGACCAAAAGGGACACCATGGCAATGAAGTGCATTCAGCCATGGTGTGCGCAAGAGCCACTGTTGATTGAGCATGGACCAAGCACTTATGACCCATGTACGTAGCACATCACACATCCATACATCTCATGCAGGGATAAATTGATCCAATCAATTAATCATCTGTAAGGCCCATTCGAAGCCCATTTTAAATCCATAATATTAACCATTAATATTATCTAGGTATATGGGCCGAATGGTTCAGCCCATATAGCTTTAAATGTTAAGTGGGCTTTTAGTAGTTTTAACTATTTAAAACTGGGCCTTTATAGGTTGGGCCGAATTAACTATTTAATTAAATATCAATCCTCAGGCCCATTAGTGGGAAAAATTAGGGCTGACTTTCAGCCTTGATTAAACCCTAGATTTGGTCCAAACAGTTTGAACCAATCTTGGTTCGAATGGGTCTAGGGTTTGATCTTTAATTAAATCTTTAATTCAAGAAAACAATTTGAAATTAAATACTGATAAAAGAAAATCAAGAATCAGTCAATCAGGGCTGATCACACAATCCATCCTGCAAAACAGAGATTAGATCACAGTTTGCAGTTTCATAAATTACAAATCGCAGATTATAGTTCTCTCATCTGCAAAATCTCCTTTTCTGCACCGCCATCTTTGATCCAGAATAAAATAAATAGAAATCCTATTTATATTAATAATTACATCAGATCGAATAACTAATACATTGAGTCTAGAAAAAAAAATATTATTTATAGACCAAATGTAATGAATAAATCAAGAAACTGCAAATCTTGCAGGTTCCCTGCGCAAACCAAGAATTCGATCACGTCTTGTACGAACAGCCCATAAACCAAGAAAATCATAAATAATAGTTCTAAATAATAATCAGATTTATATAAAATTAATTTTAGATTATTCGCCCATTAATTTTGGGAACAAATTTCCCAAAACCCATATCTGCGCAAATCGAGTAGAACACCTTCTACCCATTTGTGTCTGAAACAAACTGGTTCAAGATTTGAACCATGGCTCAGATACCACTGAAGGGATGAGAGATCCATCGTATGGACGCCCAGATCTTATAGAATAAGGTGGCGAATTTCAAAACTTTTTCTCTCCCTTCAACTGGAAATCACATTCCCTATTTAGAAAAACATATTTTTCAAAGATCAATCTTGAACCATGAACCATACCAGATCTGAACCAAAAGGAGTAGGAGGGAGGATGTACCTGATACGGAAAAACATTATCTCTCAATGGAGGTGTTCACGCCCAAGGAAGGATCTAAAATCTGCTCCCACTGAAGATGGCGCAGTGCAGGATGGAGCAGAATCAACAATGTTCTTCCAAAAGAACTTGACCCTTTGTAAGAATCAACTGGATGGCTTGTGAGTATAGCTCCAATCAATCTTTTCCCAAAAGATTGGTATCAAGATCAGATCTTGATTTCTCCCAAGAACTCGAGATCGAACTGAAGGTAATGGTGGCGGCAGTAAGGAGGCGGCAAGAGAGTATTCACAGGGTGCAGAGTTCTCTCTTCATGTGATTTCAGCACTCAAGAGGATCTCAATCTGTGTCTTCTAAAAGCTGTCGCCCCTTCATTCTTTTGTTAACCTAAAAAGATCAGCTCCTAATCTAATTAGGAGCTACTTATCCAAATCATATTTGGATCAGCCTTCTCTTTAGGTGATAAGGATAAACCCTTATCTTATCTGCAGATTAGATAAGCTTTCTCCTAAACCCATTAGGAGGTTTCTAGATCTGAATCACATTCAGATATGGACTCTAAGAGTGGATAGCCTAGTTCAAAATGGACTTTAAGCCCATTATGCTTATGTGCTCACTTAACCGTCCTAACTACTGCCTAGTTGGGCTTCCTTGTATGGCGTGGGACCCAAGCATTGATCTAGACATCAGCCACATGGGTTCGGCCCAGCCTTTGTTACAAAACTTGGCCGATTACACTGTTATGGACAGTGCATCCCCTGAAAACCCATCAAATGGGCTCTATGGGCCCAACACTTACCCTAAGTGGTTCCTGGGCCAAGCCACCTTGTAACACCCAAGGACTGTGGGTAGATGCAAGATTAGCCCATCAGGTATTATCCTCAATGGTTTTACACTTAACCTCTCAGCCCATAATGATCATACACTGCCCGACAAGAGAGGACCTCTCCCTCAGCTGCAAGGAACAGTGTTGCACTCTCTACTTATATGGATCCTGGGAATTAAAACCTTCTTGCAAACAATTTAGAAACCATAATATATATACTTTTGTATCTCATATAAAATTTATTTTGCAAAAACAAATCTCAATGATTGAAATCGGCTGCCGGCAGTCTTGGTTTCCATTAGTGAGAGTGCATCCCCGATCATTACCTTTGTACAACAAAGGGGCTGATCCTGTCAGTATGATCACCCACTCATATGAATTCTCAGACTATCCCAACATACCCAAGCTTTTGTTAGACAGTTTTGTATTCCCTTAGCTTCAATTAGAATGATGTACTTTATGAGTTTATTCTAAATGAACAAAAGTGCATATTTGATTCATGTTCCCTTGGTATGTTTCTGTGTAATACCCTTAAAGTGGACACTTAGTGAGACTCGTGTTAGTTTAGAATGTTCATAGTGAAAGAATGGTAGGATCCATCTGATGGACACCATAAAGGTTGCGGAATGTGTGGGCGAATTTCAAAAATTTTCCTATTCTCCCAACTGGGAATCACATTCCCTAAATTTAGAATACAATATTCAAGGATTCTACTTGAATCATAATCGAACCAGATCTGAACCAAAAAGAAAAAGGGAGGATTATACCTGATCTGGAGAAATAGTATCTCCCAAAGTTGGTGTTCACGCCCAAAGAAGACACCAAGAACCGATCCTGCTGAAGATGACACAGCTGTGGGTGGAACGGAACCAGCAGGGTGTGTCCTACACACTGGATCTTTTGCAAGAACCCTTTGGAAACTCTGAACACCAAATCCTTTTCAATCTTTCTTGCAAGACTGATGTCAAGAACTGATTTCATGACATCCTATTGCTGCAAAGATCAAATCTTGCAAGAGGGAATGGCAACGACTAGAGGAGAACTCATGGGACGAAGATGGCTGAATTGCTTCTCTTCTCTCTGGAGTGTGTATGAGATCCAATCTCAATTCGTAGGATAATTTCTTGTGCAAAACCCTAGGTTCGAAATCTGACTATGATCTCTTAGGGTTTCTCCTCTTTTCTTCTTTATTAAGAAACCTCCTAATTAGGAGTTATCCCAATCCAAATCATTATTTGGATAGGGTATTATCTTAATCCTATATGCAAATTAAGTTAGCTTACTCTTGATCTTATCAAGAGGTTACCAGATTCTAATCTAATTTGAATTTGGTCTCCTGGAGTGGATAAGGTTAAAGGTCCAGACCTTTTACTAACTTTAATCTCAAATTCGCCCCATAGATGGGTGATCATATCAACCCAGCTCGAAATGGGCTTTTGGCCCATTATGTGTTCAGTGTTTAACTAGTTTCCAAACTGCTGCCCAGTTGGGCTTCTTTGTATGGCGTGGGACCCAAGAATTGATCTACACACCAGCCACATGGGTTCGGCCCAGCCTTTTTCACAAGGCCCAGCTGAATTCACTGAAAAGCTTAGGGAACCCCTGAGCCCATCACATGGACCCTATGGGCCCAACACTTACATTAAGTTGTCCCTGGGCCAAGCCATCTTATAAAAACCCAGGGACTGTGGGCAGATGCAAGATTAGCCCATCAGGTATTATCCTAAATGGTCATACACTTAACCTCTCAGCCCTTAATGATCTAGCACTGCCCGATAAGAGATGACCTCCCCTCGGCTGCAAGGAACAGTGCCACACTCTCTACTACCATGGATCCCGGGAATTAAAACCATTTGCAAACATTTATGAAACCGTACATATATATATATATATATATATATATATTAATTTTGCAAAACAAAATTCCAACAATTGAAATCAAATGTTGGCAGTTTCGTTTCCATCAGAGAGAGTGCATTCCCGATCATTACCTTTGTCCAACAAAGGGGCTGATCCTGTAACTATGATCACCCACTTAGATGAATTCTCAAACTATCCCAACATACCCAGGTTTTGATCCCCACCAAGGATCTCACTGATTGGCATATCAAAGACAGCCTGATTGACACCTAGTGAAGTATCATAATCGAGTCTAGGGGTCAGGTGTAATTTTCCAGTTTTGCCCATCTGTCTCCAAGGTCCAGGGCAATACTAGAAATCTGGTCCGGTTCAAGTATTCGAGTAATCCCATACTGCATGTGCCTTGGGTCATACCTTGGTGGCCGAGACAGGCCATCCCAACACTTGGTGGCCGAGACAGGCCATCCCAACACTTGGTGGCACACTAGTATCAGCCTTGGCAGGATAAATCTCCCCAGACTTATCCAATGGCTGTGAACATTTAAAACTAACACGAGTCTCTATAAGTGTCTAGTTTTAGGGTCTTACACAGAATTAAATCAAACATGCACTTTATTTATTTACACCAAATGTCAAAAGTACATCAAATCGGATTGAAGCTAAGGGCATACAAGACAGTCTAACATCAAATCTGGTACAAGCCGGAGTCCCATACTTTCCACGTGTTTCTCAAACACATTCTGTGTCAGTGGCTTAGTCAATGGGTATACAACATTATCCGCTGATGCTACCTTCTGAATTAGGACATCCCCTCTACCAACAATCTCCCGCAGTACATGGTACATCCTCTCGATCTGCTTTGACTTCGAGTGGGCCCGAGGCTCTTTAGCCTGGGCGATCGCTCCATTGTTGTCGCACAACTGGATGGGTGATGTGCTGGACGGAATCGCTCCCAATTTGAGTATGAATTTCTTCAGCCACACGGCTTCCTTGGCAGCTTCACTTGCGGCAATGTACTTGGCCTCGGTTGTGGAATCTACAGTGGACCCCTGTTTGTTGCTTTTCCAACAAACAGCACATGATCCTATCGTGAAAACATACCTAGATGTAGACTTTCTATCATCTGGATCCGACTGGAAATCGGCATCGGTATACCCTAGAACTTGTAGTGAACTACCATTGAATACCAGACAAAACTCTTATGTCCTTCGAAGGTATTTATGTATGTTCTTCACCGCAGTCCAATGCTCCTACCCTGGGTTGGCTTGGAATCTGGTTACCACACTCACCGCCTGAGCAATGTCCGGGCGAGTGCACAGCATGGCATACATGATGCTCCCTACGGCTGAGGCGTAGGGAACGTCTCTCATGCCCTCAATCTCCTCAGAAGTCTTGGGAGACATCTTATTGGAGAGAGTGACTCCGTGCCTGAAAGGAACGTTTCCTTTCTTGGAGTTCTCCATGGTGTATCTTTTGACAATTTTGTCAATATATGCAGCCTGGGATAATCCAATTATCCACTTTGATCTATCTCTATAGAGTCAAAGATCCAGTATATATGAAGCTTCTCCAAGGTCTTTCATGGAGAACTGCTGTGACAGCCATACCTTGACCTAAGTCAACATTCCTACATCATTCCCAATAAGTAGGATGTCATCCATGTACAACACCAAAAAGGTGATCTTATCCCCACTGGACTTCCTGTAAGCACAGGGTTCATCCAGATTCTACTCAAAGTCAAACGTTTTGATGGCAGAATCAAAACGGATGTTACAACTCTTAGAAGCCTGCTTAAGCCCATATATGGATCTATTAAGTTTACATACCCCGTGTTCCTGACCAGCAGCAATGAAGCCTTGCGGCCGTTGCATGTAGATATCTTCTTTAAGATCTTCGTTCTAGAATGCGGTTTTCACATCCATCTGCCAAATCTCGTAGTCATGGTATGCTGCTACGGCTAGCAGGATCCTAATGGATTTAAACATGGCCACGGGCGAAAAGGTTTCCTCATAATCGATACCTTCTTTCTGAGTATACCCTTTTGCCACTAGATGAGCTTTGTAGGTCTCAATCCTGCCATCGGGGCCCTTCTTCCTCTTGTAGATCCATTTGCAACCAATTGCTTTTACCCCGGAGGGCGGATCTACTAGAGTCCAGACTCCATTGGTCTCCATCGAGTCCATCATAGCTCTCATGGCCTCCACCCACTTCTGGGAATCTATGTCTAACATAGCCTCCGCGTAAGTTACAGAATCCTCCTCACTAGTCAAGGCTTCCACCAGGTAACTATCCTAGTCATAACCATATCAGACTGGTGGCCTGGATACCCGAGTGGATCTTCTAGGTTGGTCACAGCAGGAACTTGTGGGACATCTCCCACTGCTCCTGAGCACTCCTCATCAAGAACTATTTCCTGACGATGGGTGTCCAGGATATATTCGGTATCTAAGAATTGGGCATTTCGACTGCAGAACACTTTCTGCTCACTTGGGTCATAGAATAGATAACCCACCGAATCTTTTGGGTAGCCTATAAATCGGGAACGACTGGTTTTGGATTCCCACTTATCCGCACTTGTTCTTTTAACATGTGCAGGACAACCCCAAATCTTCAAGTGTCTTACACTTGGCTTCCTTCCAGTCCATAGTTCATATGGAGTTTTCAGAACTGATTTGGTTGGAACCCGATTCAGCATGTAGATAGCAGTCTCTAATGCATATCCACAAAAGGATGTGGGCAATTCTGAGTGTACGAGAAGTGACCGGACCATGTCCAACAAGGTCCATAGATCCATCTTGACATCAGTTCTTTGAGAAAGAATTGATAGAATGCTGTGCTCACGTGCCATCATGCCGATTCTTGCGAAGGACTGAGTTCTTGGAGAAGAACACTACTGATTCTGCTCTATCATGCACTGCGCCATCTTCTGTGGGAGCAGTCTTTGGATCCTTCCTTGGGCGTGAACACCTTCGTTGGGGGATACTATTTCTCTGTATCAGGTATAATCCTCTCCTACTCCTTTTTGGTTCAAATCGGGTTCAGTTTATGGTTCAAGAATGATCCTTGAAAATATGATTTTCTAAATAGGGAATGCGATTCCCAGTTTAAGGGAGAGAAAATTTTTGAAATTTGCCCCTTATTCCGCAATCATTGGGCGTCCATACGATGGATCTCTCATTCCCTTCAGTGGTATCAGAGCTAGGTTCAAATCTTGAACCAATTTGTTTCAGATCTGAACCTGTGCAAATGGGCAAAAGGCGTTCTACCCGATTTGCGTAGATATGGGTTTTGGGAAATTTGTTCCCAAAATTAATGGGTGAATAATCTGAAATTAATTTTACAAAAATCCGATTATTATTTAGAACTGTTCTTTATGATTTTCTTGATTTATGGGCTGTTTGTACAAGACGAGATCGAAATCTTGATTTGCGCAAGGAACTTGCGATTTTGTAGATTTTGAATTATTTTGTTACATTTGGTCTGTAAAATAATTTTTTTTTATTTTTTAGACTGAATGTATAGGTATTCGATCTGATGTAATTATTAATAGAAGTAAGATTTCTATTTATTTTTCTTTTTGGATCGAAGATGGCGGCGCAGAAAAGGAGATTTCGTAGAGAAGGAGATTTCGCAGATGGGAGAATTACCATCTGTGATTTGCAGTTTATGAAACTGCAAACTGTGATCTAACCTCTATTTTGTAGGATGGATTATGCGAACAACCCTGATTTACTGATTCTTGACTTTCTTTTATCATTATTTAATTTCAGATTATTTTCTTGAATTAAAGATTTAATTAAAGATCAAACCCTAGACTCATTTGAACCAAGATTGGTTCAAATTGTTTGGACCGAATCTAGGGTTTAATCAAGGCTGAAAGTCAGCCCTAATTTTCCCACTAATGGGACTGAGGATTGATATTTAATTAAATGGTTAATTCGGCCCAACCTGTAAAGGCCCAGTTTTAAATAGTTAAAACTGCTAAAAGCCCACTTAACATTTAAAGCTATATGGGTTGAACCATTCGGCCCATATACCTAGATAATATTAATGGTTAATATTATGGATCCAAAATGGGCTTCAAATGGGCTTTACAGATAATTAATTGATTGGATCAATTTATCCTTGCCTGAGATGTATGGATGTGTGATGTGCTACGTACATGGGCCACAAGTGCTTGGCCCATGCTCAATTGACAGTGGCTCTTGCGCACACCATGGCTGAATGCACATCATTGCCATGGTATCCCTTTTGGTCAATGGATGACCTCCCTCAGTGGTGGGCCCCACACCTCATCAAGAGGTCACGTGTGGAACCCTAGCCGATTTAGGCCCACCGAAATCTGGCTTTATGAAAGTCAATGGGAGCCACTTTGGTTTGACCTAAAATTAGAACTAGGGCGTAATTAACTATTCCCTCCAGCTAATATGAGTGCATGTGATAGGGAGATTCATATGATGAACTCTCTAAAGGCCTTCCATCATTAACATGAGGATGGGTCCTCCAGTAATGAGGAAACGCACCAAAAAATGGGATATCTATTTGCCGTTGGGCTTGTCTAAGTGTTTCATAAGATGATAGGGGAAACGTGACAGATTTGCTGTTGGGAAATCTCTTATGGTACCTTGACGTTCACGAATATGATGGGTAAGCACTCACTGGACAGAAAGGTTTACCTGAAAATGGCTCTGAACCTTGTCTGACAGAGGCCAAAGGGAAAACTCATATGATGAGTGGATATGATCCTTCACAGAAAGGTGGTGGGGTTATGCAGCTAAAATAGTTGACTTCATGCACCCTATGTGATTTCCCACATTTCCAAAGACAACCCGTGGTCTCCGTCACTGAGAAAGGAGGGAAATCTCAGAGACGAATAAATGGAAATGAAACGTAAATTAAAATCCATATCTATAAAATGAACATGAATCAAATAAGGTTGTTGACTGATGTTTGCTATTTTATCAGAAAATGGCAAATGGATCATTTGCAAAATTGCTTGATGACAACAAGATGAAGGGCCCAAACTATGTCGACTGATACAGGAACCTTATGCTGGTCCTAGCTTCAGAAAAGCTAGACAAAGTGGCAAAGAATCCTGCCTCGGAGCATCTAGGAGATAGGGATTCTGAGGTCCGATGGAGAGACTATCAGGAATGGGAGGGGAAAAACTCCCTTGCCCGGTGTTACATCATTGCCTCCTTGGACAACCCAATACAGAGGCAGTTCGATCAGATCAAACTTGCCAAGGACATATTGGACAGTCTCAGGATGATGTATGAAGAGCATAATCATTCTACTCGACAAAAGGTCTTGAAACAGTTCATGACCGCACAAATGACCAAGGGCCAACAAGTTCATGACCATTGTCTTTGGATGATGGGATATATCAACGAACTGGAGGCTCTTGGATCCGGGCTGGACCTTGCAACACAGATAGATGCTATTCTTAATTCTTTGCCTCCTTCCTTCAATCCATTCACCATGAACTATAACATGAACAAGCTAAATGTCAGCTTGCAAGAGTTTAGCAATATGTTGCAAAGAGTTGAAGAACAGATTAGAAAGGATGAGCCTATAGCTATGCTTGTTGAAGCTAGCAAGATAGGCAAGAGAAAGAGGAAGGCAAAGAAGCCTCAGAAGAAAGCCACTAAGGGCAAGAAGCAGAAGAAAGACAAAGCATCGGATGCCTGTCACTTCTGCAAGAAGACCGGCCACTGGAAAAGGAACTGTCCTGCCTACCTGGAATCCAAGAAATGTAATTTCAAAACTTGTGTTATAGAAACCAATTTATTGGTAGCTTCTGCGTCCTGGTGTATTGACTACGGGGCTTCAACTCATGCGTGTAACTCATTGCAGGGGTTCAAGGTAAGCAGAAGGCTGAGAGAAGGAGAAGTCACACTCTACTTCGGGACTACTGCAACTGTTGCAGCCACGGCCATAGGAACCGTGGAGTTACTTTTTAGAGAAGGAACTATTGTACTGAGAGATTGTCTTTATGTACAAAATTTAAGGAGAAATTTGATTTTTGTCTCAAAACTGTGTGCAGATGGTTATTCTGTCTTTTTTAGTAATACGATTACTATGAAAAGAAATAACAGATTCATCGCATATGGGGAACTGGAGAACGGTCTCTATGTTCTACATCCTTCTCTAGAAACTAACATAACCAAAACTACGTCGGCTGAAATCCCCAAGAAGAGAGCCCGTGATACAGTTAATCCCATGTGTCCGTGGCATTACTGACTTGGCCACATCGGTGTTGACCGAATCACAAGGTTGGTAAAGGATGGTCCTTTGGATTTTCTAACTATAGAAGATCTTCCCACCTGTGAGCCTTGCCTACAAGGCAAGATGACGAAATGGCCATTTAACGGTAAGCATGAAAGATGTACAGGCACACTTGACCTAATACATACTGATGTATGTGGTCCCCTGAGTGTTAGGACACGGAATCAACACGTGAATTTCATCACCTTCACAGATGATTTTTCACGATATGGTTACGTGTACCTAATGAGACACAAGTCTGAATCCTTTGAAAAGTTCAAAGAGTTTAGACAAGAGGTCGAGAAACAGTTAGGGAGAGAAATTAAAGCCCTTCGATCAGATCGAGGTGGCGAGTATCTCTTTGATGAATTCGGGGACTACTTAAAAGAAAATGGGATAGTATCACAATTAGCTCCTCCTGCTACACCACAACTTAACGGTGTTTCAGAGAGGAGGAATAGGACCTTATTGGATATGGTCCAGTCGCTTCTCATACACTCAGAGTTACCCACATCCTTTTGTGGTTATGCATTAGAGACTGCGATTTACGTGCTGAATCGGGTTCCAACCAAATCGATTCTGAATACTCCATATGAACTTTGGACCGGAAAGAAACCAAGTGTCGGACACTTGAAGATTTGGGGTTGTCCAGCTCACGTTAAAAGAATGAGTGCAGACAAATTGGAATCCAAGACCAGCCATTGCCTATTTGTAGGCTACCCAAAAGGCTCTGTGGATTACCTATTCTATGACCCAAGTGAGCAGAAAGTGTTCTACAGTCGAAATGCGCAATTCTAGGAAACCGGCTATATCCTGGACACCCATCGTCAGGAAGTTGTTCTTGATGAGGAGAGCTCAGGAGCAGTGGGAGATGTCCCACAAGTTCCAAGTAGTGACCAACATAGAAGATCCACTCGGGTATCCAGACCACCAATCCATTATGGTTATGACTAGGATAGTTACTTGGTGGAAACCTTAACTAGTGAGGAGGATCCCATGACTTATGCAAAAGCTATGTTGGACATAGATTCCCAGAAGTGGGTGGAGGCCATGAGAGCAAAGATGGACTCAATGGAGACCAATGGAGTCTGGACTCTAGTAGATCCGCCCTCCGGGGTAAAAGCAATCGGTTGCAAATGGATTTACAAGAGAAAGAAGGGCCCCGATGGTAGGGTTGAGACCTTCAAAGCTCGTCTGGTGGCGAAAGGGTACACTCAGAAAGAGGGCATCGATTTTGAGGAAACCTTTTCGCCTGTGGCCATGCTTAAATCCTGCTCGCTGTAGCAGCATACCATGATTATGAGATTTGGCAGATGGATGTCAAAACTACATTCCTGAATGGAGATCTTACTGAAGATATCTATATGCAGCAGCCACAAGGTCTCATTGCTGCAGGTCAGGAAAACATGGTATGTAAACTTAATAGATCCATTTATGGACTTAAGCAAGCTTCTAGAAGTTGGAAAGATGGACTCAATGGAGACCAATGGAGTCTGGACTCTAGTAGATCCGCCCTCCGGGGTAAAAGCAATCGGTTGCAAATGGATTTACAAGAGAAAGAAGGGCCCCGATGGTAGGGTTGAGACCTTCAAAGCTCGTCTGGTGGCGAAAGGGTACACTCAGAAAGAGGGCATCGATTTTGAGGAAACCTTTTCGCCTGTGGCCATGCTTAAATCCTGCTCGCTGTAGCAGCATACCATGATTATGAGATTTGGCAGATGGATGTCAAAACTACATTCCTGAATGGAGATCTTACTGAAGATATCTATATGCAGCAGCCACAAGGTCTCATTGCTGCAGGTCAGGAAAACATGGTATGTAAACTTAATAGATCCATTTATGGACTTAAGCAAGCTTCTAGAAGTTGGAACATCCATTTTGACTCTGCTGTCAAATCGTTTGACTTCGAGCAGAATCCGGTTGAACCCTCTGTCTACAGGAAGTACAGTGGAGATAAGGTTACCTTCTTGGTTTTGTATGTAGATGACATTCTACTCATTGGGAATGATGTAGGAATGTTAACTACGGTGAAAGTATGGCTTTCATAGCAATTCTCTATGAAAGAACTTGGAGAAGCCTCCTATATACTGGGTCTTCGACTCTATAGAGATAGATTGAAGCGGATAATACGATTATCCCAATCTGCTTACATTGACAAAATAGTCAAAAGGTACAGCATGAAAAACTCCATGAAAGGAAATGTTCCTTTCAGACATGGATTCACTCTCTCCAAGAAGATGTCTCCCAAGACTTCGGAGGAGATTGATGGCATGAAAGACGTTCCCTATGCCTCTGCCGTAGGGAGCATCATGTATGCCATGCTGTGCACTCATCCTGGCATTGCTTAGGCCGTGAGTATAGTAAGCAGATTTCAGGCCAACACAGGCAGGAGCACTGGACTGCTGTGAAAAACATAGTTAAGTACCTTCGAAGGACAAAAGAGTTTTGTCTAGTATTTGACGGTAGCTCAGTACAGATCCAAGGGTATACAGTTGCCGATTTCCAGTCGGCTCCAGATGATACAAAGTCTACATCTGGATATGTTTTCACAATAGGATCGTGTGCTGTTTGCTGGAAAAGCAGCAAACAGGGGTCCACTACAAACTCCACGACTGAGGCCGAGTACATTGCCGCAAGTGAGGCTGCCAAAGAAGCCGTGTGGATGAAGAAGTTTGTTCATGAGTTGGGAGTAGTTCCGTCCAGCACATCACCCATCCCATTGTTATGTGACAACAATGGAGCCATTGCTCAGGCTAAGGAGCCACGAGCCCACTCGAAGTCGAAGCACATCGAGAGGAAGTACCACGTACTGCGGGAGATTGTTGGTAGAGGGGACGTCCTGATTCAAAAGGTAGCATCAATGGAAAATGTAGTAGACCCATTGACGAAGTCCCTATCACAGAAAGTGTTTAAGAAACACGTGGAAAGCATGGGACTCCGGCTTGTACCTGATTGGACCTAAGTGCAAGTGGGAGCTATTAGACAGTTTTGTATGCCCTTAGCTTCAATCAGAATGATGTACTTTATGAGTTTATTGTAAATGAATAAAAGTGCATATTTGATTCATGTTCCCTTGGTACATTTTTGTGTAAAACACTTAAACTAGACACTTAATGAGACTCGTGTTAGTTTAGAATATTCACAGCCAGTGGGTCGATCTGGGGAGACCTATCCTGACAAGGCTGACACTGTGGTGCCACCAAGTCGATTGGGGTGGCCTGTCTCAGCTACCAGGGTGAGACCCTAGGCACATACACTGTAGGATTAATTGAATCCATGAACTGTACCAGATTGCCAGTATTGCCCTGGACCTTGGAGATTGATGGGCAAAACTGGAAAGTTACACCTAACCCATAGATTCGATTATGATACTACACTAGGTGTCGGATTGGGCTGTCTTTGATGTATCAATCAGTGAGATCCTTAGCGGGGGTCAAAACCTGGGTATGTTGGGACAGTCTGAGAATTCATCTGAGTGGGTGACCATAGTGACAGGATCAGCCCCTTTGTCGGACAAAGGTAATGATCGGGGATGCAGTCTCATTGATGGAAACCAAGAATGCCGGCAGCCGATTTCAATCGTTGAGATTTGTTTTTGCAAAATATATTTTATATGAGATATAAAAGTATATATATTATGGTTTCTAAATTGTTTGCAAGAAGGTTTTAATCCCTAGGATCAATATAAGTAGAGAGTGCAACACTGTTCCTTGCAGCCGAGGGAGAGGTCCTCTCTTGTCGGGCAGTGTATGATCATTATGGGCTGAGAGGTTAAGTGTAAGACCATTGAGGATAATACCTGATGGGCTGATCTTGCATCTACCCACAGTCTCTGGGTGTTACAAGGTGGCTTGGCCCAGGGACAACTTAATGTAAGTGTTGGGCCCATAGAGCCTATTTGATGGGTTTTCAGGGGGTGCACTATCCATAACAGTGTATTCGGCCAGGCTTTGTAACAAAGGCTGGGCCGAACCCATGTGGCTGATGTGTAGATCAATGCTTGAGTCCCACGCCATACAAGGATGCCCAACTGAGCAGCAGTTAGGAAGGTTAAGTGAGCACATAAGCTTAATGGGCCTAAAGCCCATTTCGAACTTGGCTATTTAATTAGTTAATAATGGGGCGAACCTTGAGATGGATTAGCAGATAGGATAGGGTCTTGACCCTATCCACTCAGAGAGTCCAGATCTAAATGTGATTCAGATCTAGAATCCTCCTAATGAGATTAGGAGAAAGCTATTCTAATCTGCAGATAAGATATGGGCTTATCCTTATCACCTAAAGAGAAGGCTGATCCAAATATGATTTGGATAAGCAGCTCCTAATTGGATTAGGAGTTGATGTTTTAGGTTAACAAAAGAAGGAGGGGGCAGCAACCTTTAGAACATACTCACAATCAGATTTTCTTCAGAGCTGAATTCACAGCGAAGAAAGAATTAAGCAACCCTGCAAAATTCTTTCTTGCCGCCCCTGTTTGCCATTTCGATCTCCAGTTGTGGGAGAAGTCAAGATTCGATCTTGACATTAGTTCTTTGAGAATGATTTGATAGGAAGGTGTGCTCACGTGTCATCCTACTGATTCTTGTGAAGGACAGAGTTCTTGGAGAAGAACACTGCTGATTCTGCACCATTCTGCACTACACCATCTTCAGTGGGAGCAGTCTTTGGATCCTTCCTTGGGCGTGAACAACTTCGTTGGGGGATACTATTTCTCTGTATCAGGTATAATCCTCTCCTACTCCTTTTTGGTTCAGATTTGGTTCAGTTTAATGTTCAAGAATGATCCTTGAAAATATGATTTTCTAAATAGGGAATGCGATTCCCAGTTGAAGGGAGAGAAAAATTTTTGAAATCCGTCCCTTATTCTGCAATCTTTGGGCGTCCATACGATGGATCTCTCATTCCCTTCAGTTTTGACCCCCACTAAGGATCTCACTGATTGGTACATCAAAAAGAACCGAATCTGACAGCTAGTGCAGTATCATAATCGAGTCTAGGGGTCGGGTGTAACTTTCCAGTTTTGCCCATCAATCTCCAAGGTCCAGGGCAATACTGGAAATCTGGTCTAGTTCGTGGATTCAATTAATCCTACACTGTATGTGCCTAGGGTCTCACCCTGGCAGCTGAGACAGGCCACCCCAACCGACTTGGTGGCACCACAGTGTCAGCCTTGTCAGGATAGGTCTCCCCAGACCGACCCCCTGGCTGTGAACATTCTAAACTAACACGAGTCTCATTAAGTGTCCAGTTTAAGGGTATTACACAGAAACATACCAAGGGAACATGCAAATATGCACTTTTATTCATTTACAATAAACTCATAAAGTACATCATTCTAATTGAAGCTAAGGGCATACAAAACTGTCTAACAAAACATGCAACAATTCTTAAGAAATAGAAATAAAACAGGGTTGAATGTGTGATTGTCCAAATCTGATCCAGACAAATTGCAAACTTGCATAAACCATTAATCGTAGATTGCATTTTTTTTGCAAAATCTTTCTTCTTCTCCACGTGCTCCAACAAGTCTTCTGATGTAAGAAAATAGAAATACCATAATTTTCTATTGCTTACATCAGACAAAGCCTAATACAATTATTCTAAAAATTATTATAGACCAATAATCAAATATTAATTTTTCGGGTGTGCAGAGCTTGGCGCCATTAAAGAATTCAATCCCCATTACACGATCAGCCCAAGAACCAAATATATCACAATAGAACAATTCTAAAATATATCAGAATATCAAAAAAAATTCAGATCAATTCGCCCAAAAGCTAAGAAATAATTTCTTAGAAAATTGCAAACTGCTCAAATCAGCCAAACTAGTTTTGCCAATTTTAGTCTTGGTTCAGATATGATATTTTTCGGTTCAAGATTGAACCTTTGGCAAACGAAGGTGAGATCCATCATATGGATGGCCAAACCATGCTAGATGGTAGGGCAAAATTTCAAAAATTTCATTCAGCATTCTGGGAATCGCTTTACCTAGTTTTAGAAAAACTACATTTTTCTTGGATTGTTCTTGCACTGAAACCGAAACAGATTTAAACCAGAAATGAGGGAGAAGTATGCCTGATATGGATTCCACAATTGTAGCTCCCAAAGTAGTTCACACCCAAATCAAAGCCCAAAACCGGCTTCCACTGAAAATGGTGCAGCTTGGAGTAAAGTCGGTTCAGGAATGCAGTTTTCAACAAAACTGTAATCCAATTCTTTGGATCAAACAAGAGAAGTGAACACAAATTTTCTTTGCAATTTTCTTTCAAACTTAAAAGATTGAAATGTTCAAGATCAGTCTCAAGAAAGGGAGATAGAACTAGGGTTTTTGGGTGGCAAGAGCAATGTGAGAAAGCTGAAAGTAGAGGGAGATCGAACTAGGGTTTCTTGGCTCACGTCCCAAGATAGTTGCTGGCCCATTCAAGTATGATTTCTATGGCATGGAACCCCACAATGACCTCAGATAAGCCCACATGGGTTCAAATCAACTACCGACAGTTTTAGTATCCATCAAATAGAGTACAATCCCAATTAATTAAATGTTTGGGATATAGGATGGAGGGAGTGGCTGAGATTTAATGGTGAGGATTAGCAGAATAGGTGGCACTCTAGGGTTTAGAAGCTACAAAGGAGAGCCCTAAAATGGATGGTGGAGATTAGAAGGAGCGGATGATGGAGATTTCACATCTGGGGTGGCTAGGGTTAGCTAAGGAGGAAAAGATTAGGTTAGAAAGGCTCCCTAGGGTTTGCTACTAAGAGGGGAGCATGGTAATACAGTAGGATGGGCGCCAACTAGGTTTAGTAGATAGGAGGCACCCTCTTGTTCTTAGTTCTTTACAAAAACACTCCCTCTCTTAGTTGGACTTCACACTAGCTTCCCAAAAACTGTATTTCAGCCATGAAAACTTCCTAGTTTTCTACATAATTTGGATAAAGACCCTTAGAGGTAACATAATTGATTTTAACTGGGAAAAGGGTGCACTTTGACTATTCTAAGGCCAAAAATACCCGTGAATTAATGCTCTTAAGGCATCAATATGCAGGGTTATGATTTCTGCACTAGGTGTCGGATTGAGCTCTATTTAATGTGCCAATCAGTGAGATCCATAGAGGGGGTCAAAACCTGGGTATGTTGGGATAGTCCGAGAATTCATATGAGTGGGTGATCATAGTGACAGGATCAACCCCTTTGTCAGACAAAGTGAATGATCGGGTAAATGCACTCTCTCTTATGCAAACCTAAAATGCCGGTAGTGGATTTCAAATGTGTTTGAAATTTGGTTTTGCAAAATATATTTATATAGAGATATAATTATATATTATGGCTTAACAAATTATTTGGAAAAGATTTTAATTCTCGGGATCCATGTGAGTAGAGAGTGCAGCACTGTACCTTGTAGCCGAGGGAGTGGTCCTCTCTTGTCGGGTAGTGTTTGATCATTAAGGGCTGAGAGGTTAAGTGTAAGACAATTGAGGGTTATACCTGATGGGAAAATCTTGCATCTGCCTATAGTCCCGCAATGCTCCGGTACCCCACCTTTCGCTATTCTGTCCTATAGAATCAAAGAGAAACAAGAATTAAAATGAGATAACAGATCAAGTAATCCAATGAAACAGATCCAGAAAAATTTTTCTCCGTCCTTCCCTGGCAATGGCGCCAAAAACTTGGTGTGTCCAGAACGTGTCATTAACCACTTCGGAACACCAGTTTAAACATTTATAATTTTATTCCAATTCTCAAACAACTACTAACGCAGTAAAGTGATGAGAACAGGTCGTATCCACTGGGAAGAGGGGAAAATAATTACGTACTTAGATTTAGGAGAGAGAACACAAAGGGGAGCTGCAGAAATAAAAAAATTAATTAATTAAAAAAATGGAATTCATTAAAACCAAATTCAAGCAGTACTGAGAATAACAAGTGCATAAAAAGAAATAAATAACAAAAACAAATAAATAAAAGGAATGAAATAAAAAAAAATGTCTAAGAATCTGATCAGAGGAAGTAGTCTCCGGATCTCTCCTTCGGCCCTCAAACTTCTCGAGCTAAGCCTTTCGTCCTATCTGGCCGAATATCAGATCTGTAGAAAAGAAATAAAGTACAAATTAAATCTAAAAAAAGTAAAATTTGCAAGAAGGAAAAATGAACTGGAAATTATTGAATGGAAAGTAATTCTAAAAATGAAGAAAAAATGGTTGGGATTCAAATCCAGAGGTGGCAGTAGTGGTGTTGGTGAACTGCAAGTAGGAACCCCTCCTCTTGCCTGAGCGTCCTCCTCTTCCTCTACCCTTGAACTTCTCAATATGGGATTTAGCAAATTTAGGGATGCCCTAAGGTTTCTAATGGATGGCTAAGATGGTTTTGGGGTGATCCTATTGCTTAAAATGGAAGGAGATGGCACCCAATATTATGTAGGGCTGAGATTGGGGTGCCTATTAATGGAGGGTGTAGATTAGAACATCTAGGGTTGAAGGGTTAAGATTAGAAGAATATGTGGTGCCCAAGATTGAATGGTTGGGATATAGGATGGAGGGAGTGGTTGAGATTTAGTGGTAAGGATTAGCAGAATAGGTAGCACCCTAGGGTTTAGAAGCTACAAAGGATAACCCTAAAATTGATGGTGGAGATTAGAAGGAGTGGATGATGGAGATTTCACATCTGGCATGGCTAGGGTTAGGTAAGGAGGAAAGGATTAGGTTAAAAAGGCTCCCTAGGGTTTGCTAATGAGAGGAGAGCATGGTAATATAGTAGGATGGGCGCCAACTGGGTTTAGTAGATAGGAGGTGCCCTCCTGTTCTCACTTCTTTACGAAAACACCTCCTCTCTCAGCTGGACTTGACACCAGCTTCCCAAAAACTGCATTTCAGCCATGAAAACTTCCCAATTTTCTACATAATTTGCACAAAGACACTTAGAGATAACATAATTGATTTTAACTGGGAAAATGGTGCACTTTGACTATTATAAGGCTAAAAACACCCCAGAATTAATGCTCTTAAGGCATCAAAATGCAGGGTTATCAATTCTACACTAGGTGTCAGATTGGGCTCTATTTGATGTGCCAATCAGTGAGATCCATAGAAGGGGTCAAAACCTGGGTATGTTGAGATAGTCTGAGAATTCATATGAGTGGGTGATCATAGTGACAGGATCAGCCCCTTTGTCGGACAAAGTGAATGATCGGGTAAATGCACTCTCTCTGATGGAAACCTAAACTACTGGTAGTGGATTTCAAATGTGTTGGAAATTTGGTTTTGCAAAATATATTTGTATAGAGCTATACATATATATTACGGTTTCACAAATTATTTGTAAAAGATTTTAATTCCTGGGATCCATCTGAGTAAAGAGTGCAGCACTGTACCTTGCAGCCGAGGGAGTGGTCCTCTCTTGTCGAGTAGTGTTTGATCATTAAAGGCTGAGAGGTTAAGTGTAAGACCATTGAGGGTTATACCTGATGGGAAAATCTTGCATCTGCCTATAGTCCTTGGGCCTTCATAAGATGGCTGGACCAAAGGACCATTTAGTGTAAATGTTGGGCACATAAAGAGCCCATGGTGATGGAATAAGGGGTTCACTGTATTCAGTAGTGAATTTGGACAAGCCTTGTAACACAGGCTAGGCTGAACCCATATGGGAGTGGTGTAGATCCACGTTAGGGTCCCACACCATACAAAGAGAGCCAAGCTAGCCAGCACTAAAGGGAAATGAGCCTAAAAGCTTAATGTGCCTAAAGCCCATTCAAACTGGGTTAATTGAGTTAATTAAATAGGGGTGGATTTGGGTTTGGATCAGTAGATAAGTACTCTTATCCACTTAAAGAGTCCAGGTCCAAATAAAGATTTGGATCAGGGAACTCCTAATTTGATTAGGAATAAGTTGATCTTTAACTACAGATAAGATAAGGGATTATCCTTATCACTTAAAGAGTTTAAATCCAAATAAAGATTTGGATCAAGAGACTCCTAATCCAATTAGGAGGTTGTCTCTTTAAGGTTATAAATAGAGAACAACGTGGATCTGAAAGAGACAACAAAACATTATAGAAGACAACTTAGTTTGACTGATTTTGCCTTTAGTTCTTTTTCTCCCTACTCTTGCCGCCCTACCCTGTTCGATCTCCAATTCTTGGATCTGATCAAGATTTGATCTTGATATTGTTTCTTGCTAGAAGAAACAATTCTGAAGCTGTGCTCACTACCCCATTTGATTCTTGCTGAGGAATCAAAAGGTTCTTGGTGAAGAACTAGTAGATAATCCCGCCTCATCCTAAGCTATGTCATCTTTAGTGGAGGGAGGATTTGGTACACTCTATGGGCGTGAACACCTATTTTGGGAGGAGCTTTATGCATGGATTCCATATCAAGTATATTCCTCCCTAATCTTGGTTTCCGATTTGGTCTGGTTTGGTTAAGAACGAACCTTGAAAATACAATTTTCTAAATTAGGAATACGATTCCCGGATGGGAGCAATGAAAATTTTTGATATTTCGTGCAACCTTCCTACAGGGTTTGGCCATACATATGATGGATCTCCTATCCCCTTCAGTGGTATTAGAGCCAGGTTCAAGTCTTGTACCAAATTAGATCAGATCTAAATCCGCGTAAATGGGCAGAATGCGTTCTACCCAATTTGTGCAGTTAGCATTTTTTTTGGGAATTGGTTTCCAGATTTTGGGCGGATGATCTGGAAAATAAATCTTTATTATTCTGTTATGTTTATAGAACTATTCTGTGAATGTTTCTTGAATATTTGGGCTGCACATTTGATGGAGATCAAATCTTTCTAGTGCCAAGATTGGCACACCCTACTGTTCCTTTTCTATTCAATTTGGTCTGTAAATAATATTTATTTATTTTTAGACAAATTGTATAGGAATTTGATGTGATTTAATAATAGAAAGATTAGGTTTCTCTATTTTATTTCCATATGGAGATTGCTGGACTGCACAACAGAGGAGAAGAAGATTTCACAGAAAGAAGTTCTCCGATCTGTGATTTTGTAGATATCGATTCTACAATCTACGATTAATTGTTCTTTGCAAGTTTGTAGGATGTCCAAGAAAATCACAGTGCAACCCTCTGATTTTGTTTTCATGATAATTTTATTATCTTGAATTAATTTATTTTTCAGATCATTATTCTTGAATTAAATCTTGAACTAGACACCAAAACATGGGCCGATTGGTGCTAGATTTGGTCCAAACTGGTTGGACCGGATTGTTGGTTCGATGGGGTTTGTGTTTCTGACCCAAATTTGATTTTGACTAGAGGGTGGATGGCCCACTTCAAGTTTTAATTTGGCCCACCTATGTAAAAACCCAGTTTGAATAAGATAAAACTGAATCAGCCTTGATTTAGATACATGGGCCGAACTGCCTTTTGCTGTACAGCCCATGTACCTAGGTATTGTTATATGTGGGCTCTATTTGGCTGATACAGATTTAATCTATTTAATAAAGGGTTTTACAGATTTGAATTGATTGGATCAATTTATTTCATGCATGTGATGTATGGGTGTGTGATGTGTTACGCACATGTGCCATAAGTACCTGGCCCATGTTAATTCGATAGTGGCTCATTCGCACACCATGGCTGAATGCACATCATTGCCATAGTGTCCATAAGATCATTGGATGATCTCCCCATTTGATGGGCCCCACATCGGCTTCCTCCCCAAGAGGAACCATGTGGAACCCTAGCCATTTAGGGCCCATTTAAATCCGGCTTTGAGAAAGCCAGTGGGAGCCACTTTGGTTTGACCTAAATAAAACTAAGGGGTAATATTTTGTTCCCTCCACTAAAATATAAGTGAATGTGATAGGGAGATTCATATAATGAACTCTCTAAAGGCCTTCCATCATTCGCATGAAGATGGGTCCTTCAAAAATGAGGAGATGCATTTGGGCTATACATTTGCTGTTGGATCTATTGGATTGTTTCATATGATGATAGGGGCATCATAAACCGATGTGGGAGAGGCCTATCCTAAAATGGA
This sequence comes from Nelumbo nucifera, assembly GCF_055504915.1. Classification (NCBI taxonomy): domain Eukaryota; kingdom Viridiplantae; phylum Streptophyta; class Magnoliopsida; order Proteales; family Nelumbonaceae; genus Nelumbo; species Nelumbo nucifera. The sequence goes on along the minus strand of NC_142656.1, from coordinate 36,856,937 downwards.
AGACTCCTTCATGGTACCTCCATGGGCTTCACGAATATGATGGGTAAACACTTACTGAACAGAAAGGTTTAACATAAAATGGCAATGAACCTTGTCTGACAGAGGCCAAAGGGAAAGCTTATGAGATGAGTGGATTTGATCCTTTATAGAAGGTGGTGGGGTTATGCAGCTGAAACAGTTGGCTTCATGCATTGTATGTGCTTTCCCACATTTCTAGAGACATAGTTCGAAGTCTCCATCACTGAGATAGGAGGGAAATTTCAAAGATGAATAAATGGAAATGGAACATAGATTAAAAGTCATATCTATGTAGATAACATGAATCAAATCAGGTTGTGAACTAATACTTGCTTTGCCTTTTATCAGAAATGGCAAACAGACAATTCCCCAAATTGTTGGACGATAATAAGCTTAAGAGCCCAAATTACACTAACTGGTTTCGTAACCTTATGCTGGTTTTAACGTTCGAGAAATTGGATAAAGTTGCTAAGAACCTTGCTCTAGACCATCCGGGTGATAGGGCTTCCAAGGTCCATAAGAGGGAATATCAAGAATTGGAAGAGAAAAGCTCTCTTACCCGGTGCTACATCATAGCCTCCTTAGACAATCAGATACAATGACAATTCGATTAGATCGTAGTGTCCAAGGATATCTTGGATAGTCTAAGGACAATATATTAAGAGCTAAATTGTTCTACTCGTTAGAAGGTCCTAAAGCAGTTTATGACCGCACAAATGTCCAAGAACTAGCTAGTAGATGACCATTGTGTTAAGATGATGGGATACATTAATGAAGTAGAGGCTCTTGGATCTGGGCTAGATCATGTCATCAAAGTTGATGCCATCTTGAACTCTTTGCCTCCTTCCTTTAATCAGTTCGTAATGAACTATAATATGAACAAGCTAAATGTTAGCCTTTAGAAACTCATAAATATGTTGCAGAGGACCAAAGAACTGATAAAGAAGGATAAGCCCATAGCCATGCTTGTTGAATGTGGCAAATCAGGCAAGAAGAAGAGGAAGACAAAGAAGAAACCTCAAAAGAAAACTAGCAAGCCTAAAAGGCAGAAGAAAGACAAGGCATTAGATTCCTGTCACTTTTGCAAGCAGACCGACCACTGGAAGAGGAACTATCCTCTATACTTGGAGACGAAAAAACAAGGAAATTTTGAATCCTTTGTCATAGAGACCAATATGTTGGTCACTTCTGCTTCCTGGTTTATTGACTTCGAGGCTTCTACACATGCATGTAATACATCGTAGGGGTTCAGGACAAGCAGAAGACTGAGTGACGGAGAAGTGATTCTTTACTTAGGGAATTCTGCAAGTGTTGCAGCTACAACCATAGGAACTGTAGAATTGTATTTCAAATAAGGAATAATTACATTAAAAGATTGTCTTTATGTACCCAATTTAAAATGAAATTTGGTTTCTGTTTCAAAACAATGTGCAAATGGTTATTCTATTCTTTTTAGTAATGTGATTATTATCAAAACAAAAATAACAAATTCCTCGCATATGGGGAACTTGAGAATGGTCTATATGTTCTCCATCCTTCTCTGGAAACAAATATAACATAATCTATGTCGGATAATAAACCCAAGAAAAGAACCCGTGATACAGTTAATCGCACATGCCTATGGCATTACTGACTTGGCCACATTCATATAGATCGTATCACAGGGTTGGTAAAGGATGGTCCTTCGGATTTTCTTACTATAGAAGATCTTCCAACTTGTGAACCTTGCCTTTAGGGTAAGATGATGAAATGGCCATTTAACAGTAAGCCTGAAAGATCAAGAAGCACGTTTGACCTTATACATACTGATGTATGCGGTTCCATGAATTTTAGGACACGTAACCAGCACATTTATTTCATAACATTTATTGATGATCATTCTCAATATGGTTATGTTTACCTAATGAGACACAAGTCTGAATCCTTTGATAAGTTCAAAGAGTTCAGGCAAGTGGTCGAGAAACAATTAGGGAGACACATTAAGGCCCTTTGATCAGATCGAGGAGGTGAATATCTCTCTGACAAATTCAGAGTCTACTTAAAGGAAAATGGGATAGTATCACAACTAGCTCCTCCTGCTACACCATAGTTAAATGGTGTGTCAGAGAGGAGGAACCAAACTTTAGTGGATATGGTCTGATCACTTCTTGTACACTTGGAATTACCTACATCCTTTTGGGGTTACGCATTATAGACTGCGATATACATGTTGAACCAGGTTCTAACCAAATCCATTCTGAAGACTCCCTATGAGCTTTGGACTGGTAAGAAACCAAGTGTTAGACGCTTGAAGATTTGGGGTTGTCTGACACATGTAAAAAGAACAAGTGCTGACAAATTGGAATCCAAGACCAGTCGTTGCCTATTTGTAGGTTACCCCAAAGGCTCTGTAGTCGAAATGCCAATTTCTTGGAAGAATATTACATCCTGAACAATCATCATCAGGAAGTTGTTATAGATGAGGAGAGCTTAGGGGTAGTGGGAGATGATCCACAAGCTCTAGTTAATAACCAACCTAGGAGAGATCTACCCGGGCATCCAGGCCTATAGTTCGTTATGGCTATGACCAAGAAAGTTACTTGGTGGAAGCCACAACTAATGAGGAGGATCCCATGACTTATACAGAAGCTATGTTGGACATAGATTCCTTGAAGTGGGTATTAGATAGTGTATGCCCTTAGCTCCAATAAGATTGATGTACATTATGACATTTATTGTAAATGAATAAAGTACATATTTGATTTATGTTATGAAGGGATGGGATATCCATCTCATGGATGCCCAAATCTTGCGGAAAGGATAGGGCGAATTTCAAAAATTTCTCCCATCTTTGCAGGGAATCGAATTCCCTATTTCAGAAAACATATTTTCAATGATCAATCTTGAATCAAGAACCAAATCAGATCTAAACCAAAAGAAGTAGGTGGGAGGATATACTTGATACAGAGAATCAATATCTCCCAATGGAGGTGTTCACGCCCAAGGAAGGATACAAAATCTGCTCCCACGGAAGATGGCGCAGTGCAGGATGGAGCAGAATCAGCAATGTTCTTCCAAAAGAACTTGACCCATCACAAGAATCAACTGGATGGCTTGTGAGTACAGCTCCAACCAATCTTTTCCCCAAAAGATTGGAATCAAGATCAGATCTTGATTTCTCCTAAGAACTGGAGATCGAACTAAAGGAAATGGCGGTGGCAGGAAGGAGGCGACAGGAGAGAATTCGCAGGGTGCAGAAATCTCTCTTTCTGTGATTTTTCTTAGCTTTGAAGAGAATCTGATCTGTGTTTCTTTTTTAGGCTACCGCCCCTTTCTTTTGTTAACCTAAAAGATCAGCTCCTAATCCAATTAGGAGTTGCTTATCCAAATCATATTTGGATAAGGTCTCTCTTTAGTTGATAGGGATAAACCCTTATCTTATCTACAGATTAGATTAGCTTTCTCCTAATCTCATTAGGAGGTTTCTAAATCTGAATCACATTCAGATCTGGACTCTCTGAGTGGATAGGATTAAGACCCTAACCTATCTGCTAATCTATCTTAGAATTCGCCCCATATAATTGATTGATCAAATCAGCCCAGTTCGAAATGGGCTTAAGGCCCATTTAAGGTTATGTACTCAATTAGCCTTCCAAACTACTGCTCAGTTGGGTTTCCTTGTATGGCATGGGACCCAAACATTGATCTACACATCAGCCACAAGGGTTCGGCCTAGCCTTTGTTACAAGGTCTGGCCGAATACACTGTTATGGACAGTGCACCCCCTGAATCCCATCTTATGGGCTCTATGGGCCCAACACTTACCCTAAGTGGTCCCTGGGCCAAGCCACCCTGTAACACCCAGGACTGTGGGCAGATGCAAGATTTGCCCATCAGGTATTATCCTCAATGGTCTTACACTTAACCTCTCAGCCCATAATGATCATACACTGCCCAACAAGAGAGGACCTCCACCTTGGCTGCAAGGAACAGTGTTGCACTCTCTACTTATATGGATCCCGGGAATTAAAATCTTTTGCAAACATTTTAGAAACCATAATATATACTTTTATATCTCATATAAAATATACTTTGCAAAAACAAATCTCAACGGTTGAAATCGGCTGCCGGCAGTCTTGGTTTCCATTAGAGAGAGTGCACCCCCGATCATTACCTTTGTCCGACAAAGGGGTTGATCCTTTCACTATGATCACCCACTCAGATGAATTCTCGGACTGTCCCAACATACCCAGGTTTTGATCCTTGCTAAGGATCTCACTGATTGGTACATCAAAGACAGCCCAATCCGACATCTAGTGTAGTATCATAATCGAGTCCAGGGGTTAGGTGTAACTTTCCAGTTTTGCCCATCTATCTCCAAGGTCCAAGGCAATACTGGAAATCTGGTCCGGTTCAAAGGTTCTATTAATTCTACACTGTATGTGCCTAGGGTCTCACCCTGGCAGCTGAGACAGGCCACCCCAACAGACTTGGCGGCACTACAGTGTCAGCCTTGTCAGGATAGGTCTCCCCAGACCGATCCACTGGCTATGAACATTCTAAACTAACATGAGTCTCATTAAGTGTCCAGTTTAAGGGTATTACACAGAAATATACAAAGGGAACATGAATCAAATATGTACTTTTATTCATTAGCAGTAACTTCATAAAGTACATCATTCTTGATTGAAGCCAAGGGCATACAAAACTATCTAACAGCTCCCACTTGCACTTAGGTCCAATCAGGTACTAGCCGGAGTCCCATGCTTTCCACGTGTTTCTCAAACACTTTCTGTGATAGTGGCTTCGTCAATGGGTCTGCTACATTTTCCGCTGACGCTACCTTCTGAATCAGGATGTCCCCTCTACCAACAATCTCCCGCAGTATGTGGTACTTCCTCTCGATGTGCTTTGACTTCGAGTGGGCTCGTGGCTCCTTAGCCTGAGCAATGGCTCCATTGTTGTCACACAACAATGGAATGGGTGATGTGCTAGACGGAACTACTCCCAACTCATGAACGAACTTCTTCATTCACATGGCTTCTTTGGCAGCCTCACTTGCGGCAATGTATTCGGCCTTGGTTGTGGGGTCTGCTGTGGACCCCTGTTTGCTACTTTTCCATCAAATAGCACACGATCCTATTGTGAAAACATATCTAGATGTAGACTTTCTATCATCCAGATATGACTAGAAATCTGCATCTGTAAACCCTTGGATCTGTAGTGAACTACCATCAAATACCAGACAAAACTCTTTTGTCCTTCGAAGGTACTTAAGTATGCTTTTCACAGCAGTCCAATGCTCCTACCCTGGGTTGGCCTGGAATCTACTTACTACACTCACTGCTTGGGCGATGTCAGGACGACTGCATAGCATGGCATACATGATGCTCCCTACGGCTGAGGCATAGGGAACGTCTTTCATGCTCTCGATCTCCTCAGAGGTCTTTGGAAACATCTTCTTGGAGAGATTGACTCCATGCCTGAAAGGAACATTTCCTTTCTTGGAGTTTTCCATGCTATATCTCTTGACTATTTTGTCAATGTAAGCAGATTGGGATAATCCTATTATCCACTTCGATCTATCTCTATAGAGTCGAAGACCCAGTATATAGGAGGCTTCTCCAAGGTCTTTCATGGAGAATTGCTGTGATAACCATACTTTTATCATAGTTAACATTCCTACATCATTCCCGATGAGTAGAATGTCATCTACATACAAAACCAGAAACATAACCTTGTCACCACTGGTCTTTCTGTAAACACAGGGTTCATCCGGGTTTTGCTCAAAATCAAACCTTTTGACCGTAGTGTCAAATTGGATGTTCCAACTTCTAGAAGCTTGCTTCAATCCATATATAGATCTAGTCAACTTACAGACCATGTGTTCCTGACCCGCAGCTACAAAACCTTGCGATTGCTGCATATAGATATCTTCAGTAAGATCTCCATTCAGGAATGCAGCTTTGACATCCATCTACCAAATCTCATAGTCATAGTAAGCTGCTACAACTAGCAGGATCCTAATGGATTTAAGCATAGCCACAGGCGAAAAGGTTTCCTCATAATCGATGCCTTCTTTCTGAGTGTATCCTTTTGCCACCGGACGAGCTTTGTACGTCTCAACCCTGCCATTGGGAAACTTCTTCCTCTGGTAGATCCATTTGCAACCAATTGCTTTTACCCCGGAGGGCGGATCCACTAGAGTCCAGACTCCATTGGTCTCCATTAAGTCCATCTCAGCTCTCATGGCATCTACCCATTTAAGGGAGTCTATGTCCAACATAGCTTCCATATATGTTATGGGATCCTCTACACTAGTCAAGGTTTCGACCAGGTAACTATCCTGATCGTAACCAAAACAGACCGGTGGCCTGGACACCCGGGTAGATCTTCTAGGTTGGTCACTACCTGGAACTTGGGGGACACCTCCCATTGCATCTGAGCTCTCCTCATCAAGAACAATTTCCTGACGCAAATTGTCCAGGATGTAGTCATTTTCCAAGAATAGTGCATTCTGACTGCAGAACACCTTCTGCTCACTAGAATCATAGAATAGGTAGCCCACTGAGCCCTTTGGGTAGCCTATGAATAGGCAACTGGTCTTGGATTCCAATTTGTCCGGATTCGTTCTTTTAACGTAAGCCGGACAACCCCAAATCTTCAAGTGTCGTACACTTGGTTTCTTTCCAGTCCAAAGCTCATCAGGAGTCTTAGGAACCGATTTGGTTGGAACCCGGTTCAGCAGGTATAACGCAGTCTCTAATGCGTATCCCCAAAAGGATGTGGGTAACTCTGAATGGGTGAGAAGTGACCGGACCATATCCAATAAGGTCCTATTCCTCCTCTCTGAAACACCGTTAAGTTGTGGTGGAGCAGGAGGAGCCAACTGTGATACTATCCCATTGTCTTTTAAGTAGTCCTTGAATTCATCAGAGAGATACTCGCCACCTCGATCTGATCGAATGGCCTTAATTTCTCTCCCTAACTGTTTCTCGACTTCTTGCCTGAACTCTTTGAACTTTTCAAAAGATTCAGACTTGTGTCTCATTAGGTATACGTAACCATATCGTGAAAAATTATCGGTGAATGTAATGAAATACACGTATTGGTTACGGGTCCTAACACTCAGGGGACCACATACATCAGTATGTATAAGGTCAAGCACGCCTGTACATCTATCAGGCTTATCGTTAAATGGCCTCTTTGTCATCTTACCCTGAAGGCAAGGCTCACAAGTGGGAAGATTTTCTACAGTTAGAAAATCCAAAGGACCGTCCTTTACCAGTCTTGTGATACGGTCAATACCAATATGGCCAAGTCGGTAATGCCACAGGCACATGGGATTAATTGTATCACGTGCTCTTTTCTTGGGGATTTCAGCCAACGTAGTTTCGGCTATGCTTGTTTCTAAAGAAGGATGTAGAACATAGAGATCATTCTCCAGTTCCCCATATAAGATAAACTTATTGTTTCTTTTAATAGTAATCGTATTACAGAAAAAGACAGAATATCCATCTGCACATAGTTTTGAGACAGAAATCAAATTTCTTCTTAGATTTTGCACAAAAAGACAATATTTAAGTACAATATATCCTTCTCTAAATTTTAATTCTACGATGCCTATTTCCGTAGCTGCAACGCTTGCAGAAGTCCCCAAGTAGAGCATCACTTCTCCATCATTCAGCCTTCTGCTTACCTTGAACCCCTGCAGTGAGTTACACGCATGAGTTGAAGCCCCAGAGTCAATACACTAGGACGCAGAAGCTACCAATAAGTTGGTTTCTATGACACAAGATTCGAAATTACCTTTCTTGAATTCCAGGTACTAAGGACAGTTCCTCTTCCAGTGGCCGGTTTGTTTGCAGAAGTGACATGCATCTGCTGTCCTGTCCTTCTTTTGCTTCTTGGGCTTGGTAGTCTTCTTTTGAGGCTTCTTTGCCTTCGTCTTTTTCTTGCCCATTTTGTTAGCTTTAACAAGCATCACCACAGGCTCATCCTTCTTAAGTAAGTCCTCGGCCCTTTGCAACATATTGCTCAGCTCTTGGACACTGACATTCAGCTTGTTCATATTGTAGTTTAATATGAACCCATTGAAGGAAGAGGGCAAGGAGTTCAGAATGGCATCTACTTGAGTTCCAAGATCTAGCCTGGATCCAAGGGCTTCCAGCTCGTTAATGTAACCCATCATCCGAAGACAATGGTCGTGAACTTTCTGCCCCTTGGACATCTGAGCGGTCATGAACATTTTCAAGACCTTCTGCCGAGTAGAATGGTTCTGCTCTTCATACATTGTTTTCAGACTGTCCAATATGTCGTTAGCGAGTTCGATCTGATCGAACTGCCTCTGTATTGAGTTGTCGAAAGAAGCAACGACATAGCAGTGGGCTAGGGAGTTTTTATCCTCCCATTCTTGGAATTCTTTCCTACGGGCTTCAGAAGCCCTATCACCCGGACGTTCTGGGGTAGGAGACTTGACTACCTTGCCCAGTTTTTCAGATGTTAAAACCAGCATTAGGTTACGGTACCAGTCGGCATAGTTTGGGCCCTTAAGCTTGTTGTCGTCAAGAAGCTTTGCAAATTGTCCGTTTGCCATTTTCTGATAAAACAGCAAATATCAGTCCACAACCTTATTTGATTCATGTTTAAGTCATAGATATGGATTTTAATCTATGTTCCATTCCCATTTTTCATCTCTGAGTTTTCCCTCCTGCTCAGGGATGGAGACAGCGACTTGTCTCTGGAAATGTGGGAAACCACATAGGGTGCATGAAGCCAACTATTTCAGCTGCAAAGCCCCACCACCTATCTGTGAAGGATCACATCCACTCATCATATGAGTTTTCCCTTTGGCCTCAGCCAGACAAGGTTCAGAGCCGTTTTCAGGTAAACCTTTCTGTCCAGTGAGTGCTCACCCATCATATTCGTGAACACCAAGGTACCGTGAGAGAGTTCCCATTTTCTGGCGAAGCCCCTCCCACTTCGGTCTATGATGCTCCTATCATCTTATGAAACACTTAGACAAGCCCAACAGCAAATGGATAGCCCATTTTCTGGTGCGTTTCCTCATTACTGAAGGACCCATCCTCATGCTAATGATGGAAGGCCTTTAGAGAGTTCATCATATGAATCTCCCTATCACATGCACTCATATTTACTGGAGGGAACAAGAATTACGCCCTAGATTATTTTAGGTCAAACCAGAGTGGCTCCCACTGACTTTCATAAAGCCAATTTTCGGTGGGCCTAAATCGGCTAGGGTTCCGCACGTAAGCTCTTCAAGAGGTGTGGGGCCCACCATTGAGGGAGGTCATCAAATGACCAATAGGAACACCATGGCAATGATGTGCATTCAGCCATGGTGTGCGCAAGAGCCACTATCGAATCTGCATGGGCCAAGCACTTATGGTCCATGAACGTAGCACATCACACACATCCATACATCACATGCAGGGAGGAATTGATCCAATCAATTAATTATCTGTAATAGCCCATTTGAAGCCCACTTTAATTCATAATATTAACAGTTAACATCATCTAGGTATATGGGCTGAATCAGGGTTACCTAGTTCGGCCCATATAGCTTGTTCCTTTAAAGTGGGCTTTTGGCAGTTTTAACAGTTTAAAACTAGGCCTTACAGGTTGGGCCGAATTAACCATTTAATTAAACATCAATCCTTAGGCCCATTTGTGGGAAAATTAGGGCTGACTTTCAGCCTTGAATAAACCCTAGATTCGGTCCAAACAATTTGAACCAATCTTGGTTCGAATGGGTCTAGGGTTTGATCTTTAATTAAATCTTTAATTCAAGAAAATAATCTGAAATTAAAGAACTAATAAAAGAAAACAAGAATCAGTTAATCCAGGGCTGTTCGTATAATCCATCCTGCAAAACAGAGGTTAGATCACAGAATGCAGTTTCACAAACTGCAAATTGCAGGTAGCGAATGTCCCATCTGCGAAATCTCCTTCCTTGCGCTGCCATCTTCGATCCAGAATTAAATTAAATAGAAAACCTAATTTCTATTATAATTACATCAGATCGAATACCTAATACATTGAGTCTAAAAATACAAAAAAATTTTTACAGACTCAATGTAATGAATAAATCAAGAAACTGCAAATCTTGTAGGTTCCCTGCGCAAACAAAGAACTCGATCTCCTCTTGTACGAATAGCCCATAAATCGAGAAAATCATAAAGAACTATTCTAAACAATAATCAGATTTATATAAAATTAATTTCAGATTATTCGCCCAATAATTTTGGGAATAGATTTCCCAAAACCCATATTTGCGCAAATCGGGTAGAACACCTTCTGCCCATTTGCGCAAATTGGGTAGAACACCTTCTGCCCATTTGCGCAGGTTCAGATCTGAATTAAATTGATTCAAGATTTGAACCTGGCTTTGATACCACTGAAGAGATGGGATATCCATCTCATGGACATCCGTTTTGATTCTGCAGTCAAAACGTTTGACTTTGAGCAGAATCCGGATGAGCCCTATGTTTACAGGAAATCCAGTGGGGATAAGATCACCTTTTTGGTGTTGTACGTGGACAATATCCTGCTCATTGGGAATGATGTAGGAATGTTGACTTTGGTCAAGGTATGGCTATCACAGCAGTTCTCCATGAAAGATCTTGGAGAAGCTTCATACATACTGGGTCTTCGACTCTATAGAGATAGATCGAAGCGGATAATTGGATTATCCCAGGCTGCTTATATTGACAAAATTGTCAAAAGATACAGCATGGAGAACTCCAAGAAAGGAAACATTCCTTTCAAGCACGGAGTCACTCTCTCCAAGAAGATGTCTCCCAAGACTTCTGAGGAGATTGAGAGCATGAGAGATGTTCCCTATGCCTCAGCCGTAGGGAGCATCATGTATGCCATGCTGTGCACTCGCCTGGACATTGCTCAGGCGGTGAGTGTGGTAAGCAGATTCCAGGCAAACCCAGGGCAGGAGCATTGGACTGCTGTGAAGAACATACTCAAATACCTTCGAAGGACAAAAGAGTTTTGTCTGGTATTTGATGGTAGTTCACTACAAGTTCTAGGGTATACCGATGCCGATTTCCAGTCGGATCCAGATGATAGAAAGTCTACATCTGGGTATGTTTTCACGATAGGATCGTGTGTTGTTTGCTGGAAAAGCAGCAAACAGGGGTCCACTGCAGACTCCACAACCGAGGCCGAGTACATTGCTGCAAGTGAAGCTGCCATGGAAGCTGTGTGGATGAAGAAGTTCATACATGAATTGGGAGCGATTCCATCCAGCACATCACCCATCCCATTGTTGTGTGACAACAATGGAGCGATCGCCCAGGCTAAAGAGCCTCGGGCTCACTCGAAGTCAAAGCACATCGAGAGAAAGTATCATGTACTGCGGGAGATCATTGGTAGAGGGGACGTCCTAATTCAGAAAGTAGCATCAGCGGATAATGTGGCAGACCCATTGACTAAGCCACTGACACAGAAGGTGTTTGAGAAACACGTGGAAAGTATGGGACTCCGGCTTGTACCAGATTGGACCTAAGTGCAAGTGGGAGTTGTTAGACAGTTTTGTATGCCCTTAGCTTCAATCCGATTTGATGTACTTTTGTTATTTAGTGGAAATAAATAAAGTGCATGTTTGATTCATGTTGTTTGGTTTAATTCTGTGCAAAACCCTAAAATGGACTTTTATAGTGATTCATGCTAGTTTTAAATGTTCACAGCCGTTTGATAAGTCTGGGGAGATTTATCATGCCAAGGCTGATACTGGTGTGCCACCAAGTGTTGGGATGGCCTATCTCAGCCACCAGGGTAAGACCCAAGGCACATGCAGTATGGGATTAGTTGAATCCTTGAACCGCACCAGATTTCCAGTGTTGCCTTGGACCTTGGAGACAGATGGGCAAAAACTGGAAAGTTACACCTGACCCCTAGACTCGATTATGACACTTCACTAGGTGTCGGATCAGGCTGTCTTTGATATGCCAATCAGTGAGATCCTTAGATGGGGATCAACACCAGGGTATGTTGGGGCAGTTTGAGAATTCATCTGAGTGGGTGATCATAGTGACAAAATCAGCCACTTTGTCGGACAAAGGGTATTGATCGGGAATGCACTCTCTGTGATGGAAACCAAACTGCCGGCAGTTGATTTCAATCATTGGAATTTTGTTTTGCAAAATTAATATATTTATATATATATATACGGTTTCAAATTATTTGCAAATGGTTTTAATTCCCGGGATCCATATGAGAGGAGAGTGCGGCACTGTTCCTTGCAGCCGAGGGAGAGGTCCTCTCTTGTCGGGCAGTGCTTGATCATTAAGGGCTGAGAGGTTAAGTGTAAGACCATTTAGGATAATACCTGATGGGCAAATCTTGCACCTGCCCACAGTCCCTGGGTTTTTATAAGATGGCTTGGCCCAGGGACTACTTAATGTAAGTGTTGGGCCCATAGGGTCCATGTGATGGACTCAAGGGGTTCATTGAGTTTTTCAGTGAATTCGGCTGGGCCTTGTATTAAAGGCTGGGCCGAACCCATGTGGCTGGTGTGTAGATCAATGCTTGGGACCCACGCCATACAAAGAAGCCCAACTGAGCAGCAGATTGGAAAGTATTTAGACACTAAACACTTAATGGGCCGAAAGCCCATTTCGAGGTGGGCTGGTATGATCACCCATCCATGGGGCGAATCTGAGATTAATGTTAGTAAAAGGATTGGGCCTTTAGCCTTATCCACTCTTGGAGACCAAATTCAAATTAGATTTAAATCTGGTAGCCTCCTAATAAGATCAGGAGTAAGCTAACATTATCTGCAGATAGGATTAAGATAATCCCCTATCCAAATACTGATTTGGATTGGGATAACTCCTCATTAGGAGGTTACTTAATCAAGAAGAAAGGAGGGGAAACCCAAAGAGAGAGAAATCATCAGATTTCGAACCACCTTTTGAAGAGATATAGGATATCTCCTACGATTTGAGATAGGATCTCATTCATACTCCAGAAAAGGAAGAAGACACAGTTCAGCCCTTTTTTGCTCTTGGAGTTCTCCTCCTGCCGCCGCCATCTACCCTTCCAAGATTTGATCTTTGCAGAAAAAGAAAGTCAAGAAATCTGTTCTTGACATTAGTCTTGCAACAAAGACTAAAAAGATTCAGAGTTTAGTGTTTCCAGAGGATTCTTGTGAAGTATCCAGTGTGTAGGATGCACCCTGCTGGTTCTGTTCCATCCACAGCTGTGTCATTTCAGCAGGAACGGTTCTTGGTGCATTCTTTGGGCGTGAACACCAACTTTGGGAGATACTGCTTCTCCGGATCAGGTATATTCCTCCCATTTGTCTTTTGGTACAGATCTGGTTTGATTATGGTTCAAGTAGGATCCTTGAATATTGTATTCTAAATTTAGGGAATATGATTCCCAGTTGGGAGAAGGTAGGAAAATTTTTGAAATTCGCCCACCCATTCCGCAACCTTTGTGGCATCCATAAGATGGATCCTACCATTCTTTCAGTGGTATCAGAGCCACAGGTTCAAATCTTGACCCAAAAGAAAATCAGATTTGACCCTGCGTAGATGGATAGAAGGTGTTCTTTCAAGATTTGCGCAGATTGTTTTTCTTTATTTCAAGAAACTGTTTCTTGTTAAGGGCGATTGATCTGAAATTAATTTTTTATTAAATCCAAAATTTATTTAGAATTGTTCTTTATTTATTTTGATTTAATGGACTGTTCGAACCTAGAGATCGCAGTGCAGATTTGGCGTAGATGGTCGCGCACCCTTTCTCTTTTCTATTTATTTATTTCATTTAGTTCGGTCTGTAAATAATTTTTTTATTTTTATTTTAGACTGAATGTATAGGATTTGATCAAGAATGGTCCTTTGGATTTTCTAACCGTAGAAAATCTTCCCACTTGTGAACCTTTTCTTCAAGGTAAGATGTCTAAGCGGCCATTTGATGGTAAGCCTGAAAGATCTGAAGGCACTCTTGACCTAATACACACTGATGTATGTGTTACGTGTACCTAATGAGACATAAGTCTGAATCCTTTGAAAAGTTCAAAGAGTTTAGACAGGAAGTCGAGAAACAGTTAGGGAGAGAAATTAAGGCCCTTCGATCAGATCGAGGTGGCAAGTATCTCTCTGACGAATTCAGGGACTACTTAAGGGACAATGGGATAGTGTCACAACTAGCTCCTCCTACTACACCTCAACTCAATGGTGTTACAGAGAGGAGGAATAGGACCTTGTTGGACATGGTCCGGTCGCTTCTCGTATACTCACAATTACCCACATCTTTTTGGCGATATGCATTGGAGACTGCTATCAACGTGCTGAATCGGGTTCCAACCAAATCAGTTCCGAAAACTCCATATGAACTTTGGACCGGAAGGAAGCCAAGTGTAAGACATTTAAAGATTTGGGGTTGTCCTGCACACGTTAAAAGAACAAGTGCAAACAAGTTGGAATCTAAAACCAGCCGTTGCCTGTTTATAGGCTACCCAAAGGATTCGGTGGGTTATCTACTCTATGACCCAAGTGAGCAGAAAGTGTTCTGCAGTCGAAACGCCCAATTCATAGAATCCGATTACACCCTGGACACCCATCGTCAAGAAATAGTTCTTGATGAGGAGAGCTTAGGAGCAGTGGGAGATGTCCCACAAGTTCTAGGTAATGACCAACCGAGAAGGTCCACCTAGGTATCCAGACCACCAGTCCGATATGGTTATGACCAGGATAGTTACCTGGTGGAGGCCTTGACTAGTGAAGAGGATCCCGTGACTTACGCGGAAGCTATGCTAGACATAGACTCCCAGAAGTGGGTGGAGGCCATGAGAGCTGAAATGGACTCAATGGAAACAAATGGAGTCTGGACTCTTGTGGATCCGCCCTCTAGGGTAAAAGCAATTGGTTGCAAATGGATCTACAAGAGGAAGAAGGGCCCCGATGGCAGGATTGAGACCTACAAAGCTCGTTTGGTGGTGAAAGGGTATACTCAGAAAGAAGGCATCGACTATGAGGAAACCTTTTCGCCTGTGGCCATGCTTAAATCCATTAGGATCCTGCTAGCTGTAGCAGCGTACCATGACTACGAGATTTGGCAAAAGGATGTCAAAACCGCGTTCCTGAATGGAGATCTTAGTGAAGATATCTACATGCAGTAGCCGCAAGGCTTCATTGCTGCTAGTCAGGAACACATGGTATGTAAACTCAATAGATCCATATATGGACTTAAGCAGGCTTCTAGGAGTTGGAACATCCGTTTTGATTCTGTAGTCAAAACGTTTGACTTTGAGCAGAATCTGGATGAGCCTTGTGTTTATAGGAAATCCAATGGGGATAAGATCACCATTTTGGTGTTGTACGTGGACGATATCCTGCTCATTGGGAATGATGTAGGAATGTTGACTTCGGTCAAGGTATGGCTATCATAGCAGTTCTCCATGAAAGATCTTGGAGAAGCTTCATACATACTGGGTCTTCGACTCAGTAGAGATAGATCGATGTGGATAATTGGATTATCCCAGGCTGCTTATATTGACAAAATTGTCAAAAGATACAGCATGGAGAACTCCAAGAAAGGAAACATTCCTTTCAGGCACGGAGTAACTCTCTCCAAGAAGATGTCTCCCAAGACTTCTGAGGAGATTGAGAGCATGAGAGACATTCCCTATGCCTCAGCCGTAGGGAGCATCATGTATGCTATGCTGTGCACTCGCCCAGACATTGCTCAGGCGGTGAGTGTGGTAAGTAGATTCTAGGCAAACCCAGGGCAGGAACATTGGACTGCTGTGAAGAGTTTTGTCTGGTATTCGATGGTAGTTCACTGTAAGTTCTAGGGTATACCGATGCCGATTTCCAGTCGGACCCAGATGATAGAAAGTCTATATTTGGTTATGTTTTCACGATAGGATCGTGTGCTGTTTGCTGGAAAAGCAGCAAACAGGGGTCCACTGCAGACTCCACAACCGAGGCCGAGTACATTGCCGCAAGTGAAGCTGCCATGGAAGCCGTGTGGATGAAGAAGTTCATACACGAATTGGGAGCGATTCCATCCAGCACATCACTCATCTCGTTGTTGTGTGACAACAATGGAGCGATCGCCCAGGCTAAAGAGCCTCGAGCTCACTCGAAGTCAAAGCACATCAAGAGAAAGTACCATGTACTGTGGGAGATCGTTGGTAAAGGGGACGTCCTAATTCAGAAGGTAGCATCAGCGGATAATGTGGCAGACCCATTGACTAAGCCACTGACACAGAAGGTGTTTGAGAAACATGTGGAAAGTATGGAACTCCGGCTTGTAGCGGATTGGACCAAAGTGCAAGTGGGAGCTGTTAGACAGTTTTGTATGCCCTTAGCTTCAATCCGATTTGATGTACTTTTGTTATTTAGTGAAAATAAATAAAGTGCATGTTTGATTCATGTTGTTTGGTTTAATTCTGTGCAAAACCCTAAAACTGGACTTTTATAGAGATTCGTGCTAGTTTTAAATGTTCACAACCGTTGGATAAGTCGGGGGAGATTTATCCTGCCAAGGCTGATACTGGTGTGCCACCAAGTATTGGGATGGGCTATCTCAGCCACCAGGGTAAGACCCAAGGCACATGCAGTATGGGATTATTTGAATCCTTGAACCAGACCAGATTTCCAGTGTTGCCCTGGACCTTGGAGACAGATGGGCAAAAACTGTTCCTTGCAGCTGAGGGAGAGGTCCTCTCTTGTCGGGCAGTGCTTGATCATTCAGTGCTAAGAGGTTAAGTGTAAGACCATTTAGAATAATACCTGATGGGCTAATCTTGCACCTGCCCACAGTCCCTGGGTTTTTATAAGAAGGCTTGGCCCAGGGACCACTTAATGTAAGTGTTGGGCCCATAGGGTCCATGTGATGGACTCAAGGGGTTCATTGAGTTTTTCAGTGAATTTGGCTGGGCCTTGTATTAAAGGCTAGGCCGAACCCATGTGGCTGGTGTGTAGATCAATGCTTGGGTCCCACGCCATACAAAGAAGCCCAACTGGGCAGCAGATTGGAAAGTATTTAGACACTGAACACTTAATGGGCCGAAAACCCATTTCGAGGTGGGCTGATATGATCACCCATCCTTGGGGCGAATCTGAGATTAATGTTAGTAAAAGGATTGAGCCTTTAGCCTTATCCACTCTTGGAGACCAAATTCAAATTAGATTTGAATCTGGTAACCTCCTTATTAGGATTAAGATAATCCCCTATCCAAATACTAATTTGGATTGGGATAACTCCTCATTAGGAGGTTTCTTAATCAAGAAGAAAGGAGGAGAAACCCTAAGAGAGAGAAATCATCAGATTTCGAACTACCTTTTGAAGAGATATAGGATATCTCCTACGATTTGAGATAGGATCTCATTCATAATCCAGAAAAGGAAGAAGAAGCAATTCAGGCCTTTTTCGCTCTTGGAGTTCTCCTCCTGCTGCCGCCATCTACCCTTCCAAGATTTGATCTTTGCAGAAAAAGAAAGTCAAGAAATCTGTTCTTGACATTAGTCTTGCAACAAAGACTAAAAAGATTCAGTGTTTAGTGTTTCCAGAGGATTCTTGTGAAGGATCCAGTGTGTAGGACGCACCCTGCTGGTTCTGTTCCATCCACAACTGTGTCATCTTCAGCAAGAACGGTTCTTGGTGAATTCTTTGGGTGTGAACACCAACTTTGGGAGATACTGCTTCTCCGGATCAGTTATATTCCTCCCATTTGTCTTTTGGTACAGATCTGGTTCGATTATGGTTCAAGTAGGATTCTTGAATATTGTATTCTAAATTTAGGGAATATGATTCCCAGTTGGGAGAAGGTAGGAAAATTTTTGAAATTCGCCCACCCATTCCGCAACCTTTGTGGCGTCCATAAGATGGATCCTACCATTCTTTCAGGCCTGGCCGAATACACTGTTATGGACAGTGCAACCCCTAAATCCCATAATATATACTTTTATATCTCATATAAAATATACTTTGCAAAAACAAATCTCAACGGTTGAAATCGGCTGCCGGTAGTCTTGGTTTCCATTAGAGAGAGTGCACCCCTAATCATTACATATGTCCGACAAAGGGGCTGATCCTTTCACTATGATCACCCCCTCAGATGAATTCTCGGATTGTCCCAACATACCCAGGTTTTGACCCTTGCTAAGAATTTCATTGATTAATACATCAAAGACAGCCCAATCCAACATCTAGTGTAGTATCATAATCGAGTCTAGGGGTTAGGTGTAACTTTCCAGTTTTAACCATCTATCTCCAAGGTCTAGGGCAATATTGGAAATCTGGTTCGGTTCAAAGGTTCTATTAATCCTACACTGTATGTGCCTAGGGTCTCACCCTGGCAGCTGAGACAGGCCACCCCAACCGACTTGGTGGCACTACAGTGTCAGCCTTGTCAGGATAGGTCTCCCCAGACCGTTCCACTGGCTGTGAACATTCTAAACTAACACGAATCTCATTAAGTGTCCAGTTTAAGGGTATTACACAGAAACATACCAAGGGAACATGAATCAAATATGTACTTTTATTCATTTACAATAAATTCATAAAGTACATCATTCTTGATTGAAGCTAAGGGCATACAAAACTGTCTAACATGTTATAGTGGTGTGTTTCTGTGTAATACCCTTAAACTGGACACTTATAAGACTCATGTTAGTTTAGAATGTTCACAGTCATTGGATAAGTCTAGGGAGATTTATCCTGCTAAGGCTGAAACTGATGGGTTGACAAGTGTTGCGGTAGCTTGTCTTAGCTGCCAGGGAGAGACCTGAGGTAAATGCAATGTAGGTTTACTTGAAACCCTGAACTGGACCAGATTTCCAGTATTGCCCAGGACCTTGGTGATAAGTGGGCAAAACTGGAAAGTTACACCTAACCCCTAGACTCGATTATGATACTACACTAGGTGTCGGATTGGGCTTTCTTTGATATGCCAATCAGTGAGATCCTTAGAGGGGTCAAAACCTGGGTATGTTGGGACAGTCCGAGAATTCATCTGAGTAGGTGATCACTGTGACAAGATCAACCCATTTGTCGGACAAAGATATTGATCCGGAATGCACTCTCTCTGAAGGAAACCAAGACTGCCCGTAGCCGATTTCAATCATTGAAATTTGTTTTGCAAAATATATTTATATACGGATATACATATATATATTATGGTTTCAAAACTTTTGCAAAAGGTTATAAATCCCAGGATCCATGTGAGTAGAGAGTGCAGCACTGTTCCTTGCAGCCGAGGGAGAGGTCCTCTCTTATCGGGTAGTGTATGATCATTATGGGCTAAGAGGTTAAGTGTAAGATCATTCAGGGTAATACCTGATGGACTAATATTGCATTTGCCCACAGTCCCTGGGTTTTTATAAGGTGGCTTGGCCCTAGGACCACTTAGTGTAAGTGTTAGGCCCATTAGGAGCCCATGTGATGGGCTTCAAGGGTTTCACTGTCTTTTCAATGAATTTGGCCAGGCCTTGTAATAGAGGTTGGGCTGAACCCATGTGTCTGATGTGTAAATCAATGTTTGGGTCCCACGCCATACAAAAAAGCCCAACTTGGCAACAGTTTGGAAGGTTAATGAGCACTTAGACTTATTGGGCCTAAAGCCCATTCCGAACTGGTTTAGTTGGACTAATTAAAGAGGGGCGGATCTGGGATTGGATCAGCAGATAGGATAGGGTCTTACCCTATCCACTCAGAGAGTCTAAATCAGAATACAGATTTGGATCTAGAAACCTTCTAATGAGATTAGGAGAGAGCTGATCTAATCTGCAGATAAGATAAGGTCTTATCCTTATCTCTTAAAGAGAACTCCTTATCCAAATACAGATTTGTCTTAGGAAACTCCTAGTGAGATTAAGCTCTCTTTAAGGCTATAAAAGGAGGAGGGGGCAAACCATTCATACCATCCCAAAATTCCAGAGATCAGATCTCAGATTACACAGAGAGAAGACAACAACAGTGTGACTGCGCCATCTTCTCTACGTTCTCCTCCAGTTGCTGCCATAGCCAGTTCGACCTCCATTGTTGTAGGAGCAACCAAAAAGCATTCTTGATATCAGTTTTTGGTGAAAAACTAATTGGGAGTCGTGCTCACCTACCCTCCAACAAATTCTTGGTGAAGGATTTGGTTCTTTGGAAGAACACTACTAATTCTGTTCCATCCTGCACTGTGTCATCTTCAATGGGAGGAGTCTTTGGATCCTTCCTTGGGCGTGAACACCTCCATTAGAATATATTATTTCTTCGTATCAGGTATATCTCTATCCTACTATTTTGGTTCAGATCTGGTTCAGTCCTCGGTTCAAGATTGATCATTGAAAAATGCAGTTTTCTAAAACAGGGAATGTGATTCCCACATGGGAGAGAGAGAAATTTTTGAAAATTTGCCCTACCTTCCTGCAGGGTTCAGCCATCCATATGATGGATCTCTCATCCTTTCAGTGGTATCAGAGCGAGGTTCAAATATTGAACCGAAATAGACTAGATCTGAACCTGCGCAAATGGGCAGAAAGCGTTCTACCCGATTTGCTTAGATTAGGGTTTTTCTAGGAAATCGGTTCCCAGTTAAAGGGTGAATGATTTGAAAATAATTTTTATAAATCTGGAATTTATTTATAATTGTTCTTTATTATTTTCTTGATTTATGGACTGTTCATACAAATGGAGATCGAAATCTTGATTGGCGCCGGATATCTGCGATTTTGCAGTTCTATTTATTCTGATCTGTAATTAATTTTTTTTTAATTTTTAGACTGAATGTATAGGTATTCAATCTGATGTAATTTAATAGAAAAACTAGGGTTTTCTATTTATTTTATTTGATGATCGAAGTTGGCAGTGCAAATGAGGAGATTTCGCATATATGAAAATCGCTATTTGCGATTTGCAGTTTATGAAACTGCAAACTGTGATCTGACATTTGTTTTGCAGGATGGAGATGTGCGAACAGCCTTATGACTAATTCTTGCTTGTTCTTTAATGAGTAATTTTAATTTCAAATCGTTTCTTGAATTAAAAATCAAACCCTAGACCCATTCGAACCAGATTGGTTCAAACTGGTTGGACCGAATCAGTGGTTCGATGGAGGCTGATGTCAGCCCTAATTTTCCACTTTTGGGCCAAGGGATTGATGGTTAAATGAGAGACTTAATTCAGCCCACACCTGTAAGGCCCAGTTTTAAGGTGTTAAAACTGCAAAAGCCCACTAATTGCAGATGAGCTATATGGGCCGAACTACTTAACCCTATTCAGCCCATATACCTAGATAATATTAATTGGTAATATTATGAATTAAAATGGGCATTAATAATGGGCTTTACAGATATTAATTGATTGGATCAATTCTATCCTTGCATGTGATGTATGGATGTGAGATGTGCAATGTACATGGGCCATGATTACTTTGGCTCATGCAAATACAACAGTGGCTCTTGCGCACACCATAGCTGAATGCACATCATTGCCATGGTGTCCCTGAAGATCATTAGATGATCTCCCTCAGTGGTGGGCCCCACACCCCTGAAAAGGATACGTGCGGAACCCTAGCCGTTTAGGGCCCACCAGAAATCTAGCTTTATGAAAGTCAGTGGGAGCCAATCTGGTTTGACCTAAATTAAATTAGGGCGTAACTTTTGTTCCCTCCTGAAATATGAGTGCATGTGATAGGGAGATTCATATGATGAACTCTCTAAAGGCCTTCCATCATTAGCATTAAGATGGGTCTTTCAGTAATGTGGAAACACACCATAAAATTGGGTTATCCATTTGCTGTTGGATTTGTCGGAGTGTTTCATAAGATGATAAGGGCATCATAGACTGATGTGGGAGGACCTCACCAGAAAATGGGAGACTCTCACGGTACCTTGGCATTCACGAATATGATGGGTCAGCACTCACTGGATAGAAAGGTTTAACCTAAAATGTCAATGAACCTTGTCAGATAGAGGCCAAAGGGAAAGCTCATACGATGAGTGGATATGATCCTTCACAGAAATGTGGTGGGGTTATACAGCTAAAACAGTTGGCTCCATGCACCCTATTTGATTTCCCACATTTCTAGAGACAATTCACAGTCTTTGTCACTGAGATAGGAGGAAAATCTCAGAGATGAATAAATGGGAATGGAACATAGATTAAAAGCCATATCTATATAAATAACATGAATCAAATTAGGTTGTGGACTAATGTTTGCTCTTTTATCAGAAAATGGCAAACATATAATTTTCAAAGCTTTTGGATGAAAACAAGCTTAAGGGCCCAAACTATACTTCTGAAAAACTGGATAAGGTGGCTAAGTATCCTACCCCAGAACATCCGGGAGATAGGGCTTCTAAGGCACGGAGAAGGAACTATCAGGAATGGGCGGAGAAAAACTCCCTCGCCCGGTGTTACATCATTGCCTCCCTGGACAATCCAATACAAAGGCAGTTCGATCAGATCAAGCTGGCCAAGGACATATTGGACAGTCTAAAGACAATGTACGAAGAACAGAATCGTTCTACTCGACAGAAGGTCTTGAAACAGTTCATGACTGCGCAGATGTCCAAGGGGCAGCAAGTTCATGACCATTGTCTTCGGATGATGGGTTAAATCAATGAGCTTGAGACTCTTGGATCTGGGTTAGATCAAACGACCCAGATAGACGCCATTCTAAACTCTTTGCCTCTGTTCTTCAATCCATTCATTATGAACTATAATATGAATAAGTTGAATGTCAGCGTTCAAGAACTCAACAATATGTTGTAGAGGGTCGAAGAACTGATAAAGAAGAATGAGCCCTTAGCAATGCTTGTTGAAGCTGAAAAGAAAGGCAAGAAGAGGAGGGCAATGAGAAATCCCTAGAAGAAGGCCACCAAACCCAAGAAACAGAGGAAAGACAAGGCATCAGATGCCTGTCACTTTTGTAAGCAGATCGGCAATTGGAAGAGGAACTGTCCTCAATACCTGGAATCCAAGAAAGTTAATTTTGAATCCTTGTCATAGAAACCAATTTGTTGGAAACTTTTGCGTCCTGGTGTATTGACTCCAGGGCTTCAACTCATGCTGTAATTCACTGTAGGGTTTCAAGGTAAGCAGAAGGCTGAGTGAAGGAGAGGTGACACTTTACTTGGGGACTTCTGCAAGTGTTGTAGCTATGGCCATAGGAACCGTAGAATTAATTTTTAGAGAATGATCAATTGTACTGAAAGATTGTTTTTATGTACAAAATTTGACAAGAAATCTAAATTCTGATTCAAAATTAAGTGCGAATGGATATTCTGTCGTCTTTAGTAATGCGATTATTATTAAAAGAAACAACAGATTCATCGCATACGGGGAACTTGAGAATGGTCTCTATCTTCTCCATCCTTTTCTAAAACTAACATCTAAAACTAACATAGCCGAAACTACGTTGACTATTATCCCTAAGAAACAAATATGTGATACAGTTAATCCCATGTGCCTGTGGCATTACCGACTTGGCCATATCAGTATTGATCATATCACAAGGTTGGTAAAGGATGGTCCTTTGGATTTTCTAATTATAGAACATCTTCCCACTTGTGAGCCTTGCCTTCAGGGTAAGATGATGAAACGGCCATTTAACGGTAAACCTGAAAGATGTACAGGCACGCTTGACCTAATACATACGGATGTATGTGGCCCCCTGAGTGTTAGGACTCGTCACCAGCACGTGTATTAAATTACATTTACTGATGATTATTCTCGGTATGGTTACGTGTACCTAATGAGACACAAGTCAGAATCCTTTGAAAAGTTCAAGGATTTCAGACAGGAGGTCGAGAAATAGTTAGGGAGAAAAAATAAGACCCTTCGATTGGATCGAGGTGGCAAGTATCTCTCTGACGAATTCAGGGACTACTTGAAGGTCAACAGGATAGTATCATAGTTTGCTCCTCCTGCTACACCATAGCTTAACGGTGTTTCAGAGAGGAGAACTAGGACCTTATTAGATATGGTCCGGTCACTTCTCGTACACTCAGAGTTTCCCACATCCTTTTGCCGTTAGGCATTAGAGACTGCGATATACGTGCTGAATCGGGTTCCATCCAAATCGGTTCCAAATACTCCATATGAACTTTGGACCGGAAAGAAACCAAGTGTCAAACACTTGAAGATTTGGGGTTGTCCAGCACACGTTAAAAGAACGAGTGCGAACTAATTGGAATCCAATACCAGTTGTTGCTACCCCAAGGGCTCTGTGGGCTACCTATTCTATGACCTAGGAGAAGAGAAGGTATTCTGTAGTTAGAATGCCCATTTCTTGGAGGATGACTATATCTTGAACAATCATCATCAGGAAGTTGTTCTTGATGAGGAGAGCTCAGGAGCAGTGGGAGGTGTCCCACAAGTTCCAGGTATTGACCAACCTAGAAGATCTACCTGGGTTTCTAGGCCTCTAATCCATTTTGGCTATAACCAGGATAGTTACCTGGTGGAAGCTATGACTTGTGAGGAGGATCCCATGACTTATACAGAAGCTATGTTGGACATAGATGCCATGAGAGTTGAGATGGACTCGATGGAGACCAATGGAGTCTGGACTCTAGTAGATCTGCCCCCCGGGGTAAAAGCAATTGGTTACAAATAGATCTATAAGAGGAAGAAGGACCCCGATGGTAAGGTTGAGACCTACAAAGCTCGTGTAGTGGCGAAAGGGTATACTCAGAAAGAGGGCATCGATTATGAGGAAACCTTTTCACCTGTGGCCTTGCTTAAATCCATTCGGATCCTACTAGCTGTAGCAGCATACCATGACTACTAGATTTGGAAAATGGATGTCAAAACTACGTTCCTGAATGAAGATCTTACTGAAGATATCTATATGCAGCAAATGCAAGGTTTCACAGCTACGGGTCAGGAACACATGGTATGTAAATTAAATAGATCCATATATGGACTTAAGCAAGCTTCTATGAGTTAGAACATTCAGTTTGACTCTACTGTCAAAAGGATTGACTTTGAGCATAATCCGGATAAGCCCTGTGTTTACAAGAAGTCCAGTGGGGACAAGGTTACATTCTTTGTTCTGTATGTAGACGACATTCTACTCATTGGGAATGATGTAGGAATGTTGACTATGGTGAAAGTATGGCTTTCATAGCTATTCTCCATGAAAGATCTTGGAGAAACCTCCTATATACTAGGTCTTCGACTCTATAGAGATAGATCGAAGCGGATAATGGGATTATCCCAATCTGCTTACATTGACAAAATTGTCAAGAGATACATTATGGAGAACTCCATGAAGGGAAATGTTCCTTTCAGGCCCGAAGTCACTCTCTCCAAGAAGATGTCTCCCAGGACTTCTGAGGAGACTGAGGGCATGAAGGACGTTCCCTATGCCTCAGCCATAGGGAGCATCATGTATGCCATGTTGTGCACTCGTCTTGACATTGCTCAGGCAGTGAGTAAGCAGATTCCAGGCCATCCCAGGGCAAGAGCACTGGATTGTTGTGAAAAATATACATAAGTACCTTCGGAGGACAAAAGAGTTTTGTCTGGTATTCGATGGTAGCTCACTACAAATCCAGGGGTATACTGATGTCAATTTCCAATTAGATCCAAATGATAGAAAGTCTACATCTGGGTATGTTTTCACGATAGGATCATATGTTGTTTCTTGAGAGTCAGCAAACAGGGTTTCTAAGTAGTGAAAATGATAGTCCACAACCCAAGCCGAACACATTGCCTTAAGTGAGGCTACCTTATGAATGATGGTGTTCATTCTTGAATTTGGAATTCATCACATCACCCATTCCACTGTTGTGTGACAACACTGGATTTACAGGAAATTGATGTTAAAAGGTAGCATCAGCGGAGAATGTGGCAGACCCTTTGACGAAGCCACTAACACAAAAAGTGTTTGAGAAACACGTGGAAAGTCTGGGACTCCGGCTTGTACCCGATTGGACCTAAGTGCAAGTGGGAGCTGTTAGATAGTGTATGCCCTTAGCTCCAATCAGATTGATGTACATTATGACATTTATTGTAAATGAATAAAGTACATATTTGATTCATGTTATAGTGGTGTGTTTCTGTGTAATACCCTTAAACTGAACACTTATGAGACTCGTGTTAATTTAGAATGTTCACAGCCGTTGGATAAGTCTAGGGAGATTTATCCTATTGAGGCTGACACTGATGTGCCGCCAAGTGTTGGGGTAGCCTGTTTCAGCTGCTAGGGTGAGACCCGAGGTACATGCAGTGTAGGTTTACTTGAAACCCTGAATTGGACCAAATTTCCAGTATTGCCCTGGACCTTGGTGATTAGTGGGAAAAACTGGAATGTTACACCTGACCCTTAGACTCGACTATGATACTACACTAGGTGTCAGATTGGGCTGTCTTTGATATGCCAATCAATGAAATCATTAAAGGGGGTCAAAACCTAGATATGTTAGGACAGTCTGAGAATTCATCAGAGTGGGTGATCATAGTGATAGGATCAGCCCCTTTGTCAGACAAAGGTAATGATCGGGGATGCACTCTTTTCGATGGAAACCAAGATTGCCGGCAGCCGATTTCAATCGTTGAAATTTGTTTTGCAAAATATATTTATATATGGATATACATATATATATTATGGTTTCAAAATCTTTGCAAAAGGTTTTAATTCTCAGGATCCATGTGAGTAAAGAGTGCAGCATTGTTCCTTGTATCCGAGGGAGAGGTCCCTCTCTTATCGGGTAGTGTATGATCATTTTGGGCTGAGAGGTTAAGTGTAAGACCTTTGAGGGTAATACCTGATGGGCTAATCTTGCATCTGCTCATAGTCCCTGGGTTTTTAAAAGGTGGCTTGGCCCAAGGACCACTTAGTGTAAGTGTTGGGCCCATTAGGAGCCCATGTGATGGGCTTCAATGGGTTCACTGTCTTTTCAGTGAATTCGGCGAGGCCTTGTAACAGAGGCTGGGCTGAACCCATGTGGCTGATGTGTAGATCAATGTTTGGGTCCCACGCCATATAAAGGAGCCCAACTTGGCAGCAGTTTGGAAGGTTAATGATCACTTAGACTTATTGAGCCTAAAGCCCATTTCGAACTGGTTTAGTTGGACTAATTAATTAGTGGGGCAGATCTGTGATTGGATCAGCAGATAGAATAGGGTCTTACCCTATCCACTCAGAGAGTCTTGATCTGAATACAGGTTTGGATCTAGAAACCTCCTAATGAGATTAGGAGAGAGCTGATTTAATCTGCAGATAAGATAAGGTCTTATCCTTATCTCTTAAAGAAAACTCCTTATCCAAATACAGATTTGGATTCGGAAAACTCCTAATGAGATTAGGAGCTCTCTTTAAGGCTATAAAAGGAGGAGGGGGCGAACCATTCATCCCCCCAAAATTCTAGAGATCAGATCTCAGATTACATAGAGAGAAGACAACAACAGTGTGACTGTGCCATATTCTCCCCATTCTCCTCCAATTGCCGCCATAGCCAGTTCGACCTCCATTGTTGTAGGAGCAATCAAGAAGCGTTCTTGATATCAGTTTTTGGTGAAAAACTGAATAAGAGTCATGCTCACCTACCCTCCAGCAAATTCTTGGTGAAGGATTTGGTTCTTTGGAAGAACACTGTTGATTTTGCTCCATCCTGCACTTGTGTCATCTTTAGTGGGAGCAGTCTTTGGATCCTTCCTTGGGCGTGAACACCTACATTGGAAGATATTATTTTTTCGTATCAAGTATATCCCTCTCCTACTGTTTTGGTTCAGATCAGGTTCGGTCATTGTTTCAAGATTGATCCTTGAAAAATGCAGTTTTTCTAAAACAGGGAATGTGATTCCCACATGGGAGAGAAATTTTTGAAATTTTGCCCTACCTTCCTGCAAGCTTCTATTAGATAGTTTTGTATGCCCTTAGCTTCAATCTGATTTTGTGTAAAACCCTAAAACTGGACACTTAATGAGACTCGTGTTAGTTTTAAATGTTCATAGCCATTGGATAAGTCTGGGGAGATTTATCCTACCAAGGCTAATACTAGTGTGCTGCCAAGTGTTGGAATGGCCTGTCTCAGCCACCAAGGTAAGACCCAAGGCACGTGTAGTATGGGATTATTCGAATCCTTGAACCGGACCAAATTTCCAGTACTGCCCTGGACCTTAAAAATAGATGGGCAAAACTGGAAAGTTACACCTGACCCCTAGACTCGATTATGATACTTCACTAAGTGTCGGATTGGGTTGTCTTTGATATGCCAATCAGTGAGATCCTTAGCGGGGGTCAAAACCTGAGCATGTTAGGGCAGTCTGAGAATTCATCTAAGTGGGTGATCATAGTGACAAGATCAGCCCCTATGTCGGACAAAGGTAATGAACGGGAATGCATTCTCTCTAATGGAAACCAAACTGCTGGTAGTTGATTTCAATCGTTGGAATTTTGTTTTTGCAAAATTTATATATATGATATATATTTAGGTATGGTTGCAAAATGTTTGCAAATGGTTTTAATTCCCGGGATCCATGTGAGTAGAGAGTGCAGCACTGTTCCTTGTAGCCGAGGGAGAGGTCCTCTCTTGTTGGGCAGTGCTGGATCATTATGGGCTGCGAGGTTAAGTGTAAGGCCATTTAGGATATTACCTGATGGGCTAATCTTGCACCTGCCCACAGTCCCTGGGCTTTTATAAGATGGCTTGGCCTAAGAACCACTTAGTGTAAGTGTTGGGCCCATAGGGTCCATGTGATGGGCTCAGGGGTTATCTAGACTTCTTAGTGAATTCGGTTAGGCTTTGTAATAAAGGCTGGGCCAAACTCATGTGGCTAGTGTATAGATCCAAGCTTGGGTCCCACGCCATACAAATAAGCCCAACTGGGTAGCAGATTGGAAACCAATTGAGCATAGATTACTTAATGGGCCAAAAGCCCATTTCGGACTAGGCTGATATGATCACCCACTTATGGGGCGAATCTGAGATTAAGGTTAGCAAAAGGATTGGGCCTTTAACCTAATCCACTCCAGGAGACCAAATTCGAATCAGATTTGAATATGGTAATATCCTGATATGATCAGGAGTAAGCTAACCTAATCTGTAGATAGGATTAAGATCATCCCCTATCCAGATGCTGATTTGGATTGGGATAACTCCTAATAGGATTAGGAGATTTCATAATCAAGAAGAAAGAGGAGAAGTCCTAAGAGGATTAACAGAATTCGAACCTAGGATTTTGAGCAAGAAAACTTAATGCGAATTGAGATAGGATCTCATACATTCCTGAGAGAAGAGAAGCAATCTTTGCCATCTTCATCTCAAGAGTTCTCCTCCAGCCGCCGCCATTCTCTGAAAAGATTCGATCTTTGAAGAAAAGAAATCAAAAAATCAGTTCTTGATATCAGTTTTGCAGAAGGAACTGAAAAGATTCAGTGCTCAGTGTTTCCAGAGGAATCTTGTGAAGGATTCAGTGTGTAGGACGCACTCTACTGGTTCCGTTCCATAGATTGCTGTATCATCTTCAGCAGGAGTGGATCTTGGTGTCCTCTTTAGGCGTGAACACCAACTTTGGGAGATACTACTTCTCTGCATCAGATATAATTCCTCCCTTGTCTTTTGGTTCAGATCTGGTTTGATTATGGTTCAAGTAGGATCCTTATATTGTATTCTAAATTTAGGGAATATGATTCCCAATTGGAAGAAGGAAGGAAAATTTTTGAAATTCACCCATTTCGCAACCTTTTTGGCGTCCATACGATGGATCCTACCATTCTTTCAGCGGTATTAGAGCCAGGTTCGAATCTTGAACCTAGAAAATCAGATCTGAACCTGCGCAGATGGGCAGAAGTTGTTCTACCAAGATTTGCGCAGATTATTTTCTTTATTTTAGGAAATTGTTTCTTGTTGAGGGCGATTGATCTGAAATTGATTTTATTAAATCTAAAATTTATTTAGAACTATTCTTTATTTTTTTTTATTTAATGGACTGTTCGAACCTGGAGATCGAAGTGTAGATTTGGCGCAAATGGTCTACACAATTCTTCTTTTTCTTATTCATTCAATTCGGTCTATAAAATAATTTTATTTTTATTTTTCTAGACTAAATGTATAGGATTTGATCAAGAATGTAATTAATTAATAGAAATAGGATTTCTGTAATTTTTTTTTCTTGATTGAAGAAGAAGGCAGCGCTGGAGATTTGCAGATGGAGAGATCACATTCTATGATTTGTAGTTTGTGAAACTGCAACCCTAGTAATTAACCTCTATTTTGCTGGTGGTGCGAACAGTCCATATTTGATTTATTATTGTCTAAAATCAAATTATTAATTTCAAATCTTTCATGAATTAACTCTTGAATTGAAAATCAGTTTCGGACAATTTCGGACTAGATTGGACCAAAACCATTTGGATTAAATCTAGGGTTCGAAGGAGACTGTTTTCTGTCCAATTTTCTCACACTTGCTGTTCCAAATCTGATGTTCAATTGCAGGGTCTAATTTGGCCCACCTGTAAATCCCAGTTTTAAGGGGTTAAAACTACAAAAGCCCACTCTTGTGAGAAAAGCGATATGGGCCGAACTGCTAATTGCGATTCAGCCCATATACCTAGACAGCATTAATAGTTAATGTTATGTTTTAAATGGGCTGGTTAATGGGCTTTACAGTAATTATTTTGATAGGATCAATTTCTTCCATTTGCATGTGATGTGTGGATGTATGATGTGCTGCGACCATGAGCCTTAAGCGCTTGACTCATGATGAATCATTAGTGGCTCCTACTCACTCCATGGCTGAATGCACATCATTGCCATGGTGTCCCCTAAGTTCATTTGATGACCCCTTCCTTGCATGGTGGGCCTCACTATTAGACAATTTTGTATGCCCTTAGCTACAATCCGATTTGATGTACTTTTGATATTTAGTGTAAATAAAAAAAGTGCATGTTTGATTCATGTTGTTTTGTATAATTCTGTGTAAGACCCTAAAATTGGACACTTATTGAGACACGTGTTAGTTTTAAATGTTCACAGCCATTGGATAAGTCTGGGGAGATTTATCCTACCAAGGCTGATGTTGGTGTGCCGCCAAGTGTTGGGATGGCCTGTCTCGGCCACCAGGGTAAGACCCAAGGCACATGCAGTATGGGATTACTCGAATCCTTGAACCGGACCAGATTTCCAGTATTGCCCTGGACCTTGGAGACAGATGGGCAAAATTGGAAAGTTACACCTGACCCCTAGACTCGATTATGATACTTCACTAGGTGTCGGATCGGGCTGTCGTTGATATGCCAATTAGTGAGATCCTTAGCGGGGGTCAAAACCTGGGCATGTTTGTTAGACAGTTTTGTATGCCCTTTGCTTCAATCCGATTTGATGTACTTTTGTTATTTAGTGGAAATAAATAAAGTGCATGTTTGATTCATGTTGTTTGGTTTAATTCTGTGTAAGACCCTAAAACTGGACACTTATAGAGACTCGTGTTAGTTTTAAATATTCACAGCCATTGGATAAGTCTGGGGAGATTTATCCTGCCAAGGCTGATACTGGTGTGCCACCAAATGTTGGGATGGCCTGTCTCAGTCACCAGGGTAAGACCCAAGGCACATGCAGTATAGGATTATTTGAATCCTTGAACCGGACCAGATTTCCAGTATTGCCCTGGACCTTGGAGACAGATGGGCAAAACTGAAAAGTTACACCTGACCCCTAGACTCGATTATGACATTTCACTAGGGGTCAGATTGGGCTGTCTTTGATAAGCCAATCAGTGAGATCCTTAGATGGGGATCAAAACATGGGAATGTTCGGACAGTTCAGCCATCTTCGTCCCTAGAGTTCTCCTCCTACCGCCGCCATTCACTATTGCAAGATTCGATCTTTGCAACAATAGGAAGTCAAGAAATCAGTTCTTGACATCAGTCTTGCAACAAAGACTGAAGAAATATCGGTGTTCAGAGTTTCCAGAGGATTCTTGCGAAGGATCCAGTGTGTAGGACGCACCCTGCTAGTTCCGTTCCATCCATAGCTGTGTCATCTTCAGCAGGAGCAGATCTTGGTTTCGTCTTTGGAAGTGAACACCTACTTTGGGAGATACTGCTTCTCCGGATCAGGTATAATCCTCCCTTTTACCTTGGGGTTCAGATCTGGTTCGATTATGGTTCAAATAAGATCCTTGAATATGGTATTCTAAATTTAGGGAATACGATTCCCAGTTGGAGGAAGGTAGGAAATTTTTGAAATTCGGCCACCCATTCCGCAACCATTTTGGCGTCCATTAGATGGATCCTACCATTCCTTCTGTGGTATCAGAGCCAGGTTCGAATCTTGAACCAAAAGAAAATAAGATCTGACCCTGCGTAGATGGATAGAAATTGTTCTTACAAGATTTGCGCAGATTACTTTCTTTTTTTTTCAAGAAATGGTTTCTTGTTAAGGACGATTGATCTGAAATTAATTTTGTTAAATCCAAAATTTATTTAGAATTGTTCATTATTTATTTTGATTTAATGGACTGTTCGAACCTGGAGATCGCAGTGCAGATTTGGCGCAAATGGTCTGCGCACCCTTTTTCCTTTTTATTTATTTATTTCTTTTAATTCGGTCTGTAAATAATTTTTTTTTTATTTTCTAGACTGAATGTATAGGATTTGATCAAGAATGTAATTAATTAATAGAAATAGGATTTTTGTTATTTATTTTCTTGATTAAAGAAGAAGGAAGAAGATAGCGGCGCTGGAGATTTGCAAATGGAGAAATCGCTTCCTGCGATTTGCAGTTTGTGAAACTGCAACATTGGAGATTAACCTCTGTTTTGCAGGTGGTGCGAACAGTCCATAATTGATTTGTGTTTGTTTCAAATTCAAGACTATTAATTTCAGATCTTTCGTGAATTAATTCTTGAATTGAAAATCACTTTTGGACCTTTCTGGACCAGATTGGACCAAAACTGTTCGGACCGAATCTGGGTTTCAAAGGGGACTGTTTTTCAGTCCATATTTCTCACACTTGCTGTTCCAAATCTGATGTTCAATTATAGGGATTAATTCGGCCCACCTGTAAAGCCCAGTTTTAAAGGGTTAAAACTGCAAAAGCCCATTATGGTGAGATAAGCTGTATGGGCCGAACTGCTAACTGCGATTCAGCCCATACACCTAATAAACATTAATTGTTAATCATTTAGATTTTAAATGGGCTATTCGATGGGCTTTACAGCAGTTAATTGATTGGATCAATTCCTCCTTTACATGCGATGTTTGAATGTTTGATGTGTTGTAACCATGAGCCATAAGCACTTGGCCCATGAAGACTCGTTAGTGGCTCTTGCGCACACCATGGCTGAATGCACATCATTGCCATGGTGTCCCTTAAGGTCACTAGGTGACCCCTCTTTGTTTGGTGGGCCCCACAACCCTGAAAAAGGATGCGTACGGAACCCCTACCCGATTAAGGCCCACCAGAAATCTGACTTTATGAAAGTCAGTGGGAGCCACTCTGGTTTGACCTAAATTAGAACAAGGGCATAATTTCGTTCCCTCCAGCAAATATGAATGCATGCGATAGGGAGATCCATATAATGGACTCTCTAAAGGCCTTCCATCATTAGCACAATGATGGGTCCTTCAGTAATGAGGAAACGCACCATAAAATTGGGCTATCCATTTGCTGTTGGTTCTGTCAGAGTATTTCATAAGATGATAGGGGCGTCATAGACCGATGTGGGAAGGGCTTCACCAGAAAATGGGAACTCTCTCACGGTACCTTGGCGTAACCTGAATATGATGGGTAAGCACTCACTGGACAGAAAGGTTTACCTGAAAATGGCTCTGAACCTTGTCTGACAGAGTTCAAAAGGGAAACTCATTTGATGAGATGATGTGATCCATCACAGAAAGGTGGTGGGGTTATGCAGCTGAAACAGTTGGCTTCACACACCCCATGTGATTTCCTACATTTCCAGAGACATTACGTCATCTCCGTCACTGAGAAAGGAGGGAAATGAAGGGATGAGAGATCCATCCTATGGACGCCCAAAGATTGCGGAATAAGGGCGAATTTCAAAAATTTATCTCTCCCTTCAACTGGGAATCGTATTCCCTATTTAGAAAATCATATTTTCAAGGATCAATCTTGAACCATAAACTAAACCAGATCTGAACCAAAAGGAGTGGGAGAGGATTATACCTGATATGGAGAAATACTATCTCCCAATGGAGGTGTTTACGCCCAAGGAAGGATCCAAAATCTCCTCCCACTTAAGATGGCGCAGTGAAGGATGGAGCAGAATCAACAATGTTCTTCAAAAGAACATGACCCTTTGCAAGAATCAACTGGACGGCTTGTGAGTACAGCTCCAATCAATCTTTTCCCAAAAGATTGAGATCAAGATCAAATCTTGATTGCTCCCAAGAACTGGAGATCAAACTAAAGGAATGGCAATGGCAGGATGGTGGCGGCAGGAGAGAATTCGCAGTATGAGAGAAATCTCTCAATCTCTCTTTCTTCAAAGAGAAAAATGCTGTTGATCATGTAAAAGGCTGCCGCCCCCTTCCCCTTTTATAATCTCAAAGGGATCAGTTCCTAATCAGATTAGGAGTTGCTAATCCAAATCATATTTGGGTTAGAAGTCCCTTAGTGATAAGGGATAATCTTTATCTTATCTGCAGATCAGATCAACTATCTCCTAATCTAATTAGGAGGTTTCCAGATCTAAATCTCATTTAGATCTTGGACTCTCTGAGTGGATAGGGTCTAAGCCCAATCCTTTTAGCTGACCCACTTCAGAATTCGCCCCCTTTAAATGACTGATCAAATCAGCCCATTTCGAAATCGGCTTAAGGCCCATTTAAGGTTATGTACTCCAAAACCTTCCAAATTGCTGCCCAGTTGGGCTTCCTTGTATGGCGTGGGACCCAAGCATTGATCTACACATCAGCCACATGGGTTCAGCCCAGCCTTTGTTACAAGGCCTGGCCGAATGCACTGCGGAAGACAGTGTACCCCCTGAAACCCATCAAATGGGCTCTATGGGCCCAACATTTAAACTAAGTGGTCCCTGGGCCAAGCCACCTGGTAACACCCAGGGACTATGGGCAGATGCAAGATTAGCCCATCAGGTGTTATCCTCAATGGTCTTACACTTAACCTCTCAGCCCATATTGATCATACACTGCCCGACAAGAGAGGACCTCTCCCTCGGCTGAAAGGAACAGTGTTGCACTCTTCACTTATATGGTTCCTGGGAATTAAAACCTTCTTGCAAACATTTTAGAAACCATAATATATATATATACTTTTATATCCTATATAAAATATATTTGCAAAACAAATCTCAACGGTTGAAATCGGCTGCCGGTAGTCTTGGTTTCCATCAGTGAGAGTGCATCCCCGATCATTACCTTTGTCCGACAAAGGGGCTGATCCTGTCACTATGATCTCCCACTCAGATGAATTCTCGGACTGTCCCAACATTCCCAGGTTTTGACCCCCGCTAAGGATCTCACTGATTGGTACATCAAAGATAGCCCAATCCGACACCTAGTGTAGTATGATAATCGAGTGTAGGGGTCGGGTGTAACTTTCCAGTTTTTCCCATCAATCTCCAAGGTCCAGGGCAATACTGGAAATCTGGTCCAGTTCAAAGATTCAATTAATCCTACATTGTATGTGCCTAGGGTCTCACCCTGGCAGCTGAGACAGGCCACCCCAACCGACTTGGTGGCACCACAGTGTCAGCCTTGTCAGGATAATCTCCCCAGACCGACCCACTGGCTGTGAACATTCTAAACTAACACGAGTCTCATTAAGTGTCCAGTTTAAGGGTATTACATAGAAACATACCAAGGGAACATGAATCAAATATGTATCTTTATTCATTTACAATAAACTCATAAAGTACATCATTCTGATTGAAGCTAAGGGCATACGAAACTATCTAACAGCTCCCTCTTGCACTTAGGTCCAATCAGGTACTAGCCGGAGTCCCATGCTTTCCACGTGTTTCTCAAACACTTTCTGTGATAGTGACTTAGTCAATGGGTCTACCACATTCTCTGCTGATGCTACCTCTTTACACTATCCTCCCGTAGGTCCAGCGTTGTCATACAACAGTGGAATGGGTGATGTGCTGAATACCAAATTCAGGAATGAACACCTTCATTCATAAGGCAGCCTCACTTATGGCAATACTTTCGGCTTGGGTTGTGGACTATTAATTTGCTACTTAGGACCCCTGTTTGCTGACATTCAGGAAACAACACACGATTCTATCGTGAAACCATATCCAGATGTAGACTTTCTATCATTTGGGTCTGACTGGAAATCGGCATCTGTATACCCTTGGATCTGTAGTGAGCTACCATCGAATACTAGACAAAACTCTTTTGTCCTTCGAAGGTACTTAAGTATGTTTTTCACAGCAGTCCAATGCTCCTGCCCTGGGTTGACCTGAAATCTGCTTACTACACTCACTGCCTGAGCTATGTCAGGACGAGTGCACAGCATGGCATACATGATGCTCTCTACGGCTGAGGCATAAGGAACGTCTTTCATGCCATCAATCTCCTCAGATGTCTTGAGAGACATCTTCTTGGAGAGAGTGACTCCGTGCCTGAAAGGAACATTTCCTTTCTTGGTGTTTTCCATGCTGTATCTCTTGACTATTTTATCAATGTAAGAAGATTGGGATAATCCTATTATCCGCTTCGATCTATCTCTATAGAGTCGAAGACCCAGTATATAGGAGGCTTCTCCAAGATCTTTCATGGAGAATTGCTGCGAAAGCCATACTTTCACTGTAGTTAACATTCCTACATCATTCCCAATGAGTAGAATGTCATCTACATATAGAACCAAGAAGGTAACCTTATCTCCACTGAACATCCTGTAGACACAGGGTTCATCCGGATTCTGCTCGAAGTCAAATGATTTGACAGTAGAGTCAAAATGGATGTTCCAACTTCTAGAAGCTTGCTTAAGTCCATAAATGGATCTATTAAGTTTACATACCATGTTTACCTGACCTGCAGCAATGAAGCCTTGCGGCTGCTGCATATAGATATCTTCAGTAAGATCTCCATTCAGGAATGCAGTTTTGACATCCATCTGCCAAATCTCATAATCATGGTATGCTGCTACAGCTAGCAGGATCCTAATGGATTTAAGCATGGCCACAGGCGAAAAGGTTTCCTCATAATCGATGCCTTCTTTCTGAGTGTACCCTTTTGCCACTAGACGAGCCTTGAAGGTCTCAATCCTACCATTGGGGCCCTTCTTCCTCTTGTAAATCCATTTGCAACCGATTGCTTTTACCCCGGAGG
This sequence comes from Nelumbo nucifera, assembly GCF_055504915.1. NCBI lineage: Eukaryota > Viridiplantae > Streptophyta > Magnoliopsida > Proteales > Nelumbonaceae > Nelumbo > Nelumbo nucifera. The sequence goes on along the minus strand of NC_142656.1, from coordinate 36,819,688 downwards.
GTGGATCAACTAGAGTCCAGACTCCATTGGCCTCCATTGAGTCCACCTCTGCTCTCATGGCCTCCACCCACTTCTGGGAATCTATGTCCAACATAGCTTCCACGTAAGTCACGGGATCCTCTTCACTAGTCAAGGTTTCCACCAGGTAACTATCCTGATCATAACCATAACGGACTGGTGGCTTCGATGCCCGAGTGGATCTTCTAAGTTGGCCACTACCTGGAACTTGTGGGACATCTCCCACTGCTCCTGAGTTCTCCTCATCAAGAACTACTTCCTGACGATGGGTGTCCAGGATATAGTCGGTTTCCAAGAATTGCGCATTTTGACTGCAGAACACTTTCTGCTCACTTGCGTCATAGAAAAGGTAACCTACAGAGCCTTTTTGGTAGCCTACAAATAGGCAACGGCTGGTCTTAGATTCCAACTTGTCTGCACTCGTTCTTTTAACGTGTGCTAGACAACCCCAAATCTTCAAGTGTCTGACACTTGGTTTCTTTCTGGTCCAAAGTTCATCTGGAGTATTTGTTAGACAGTTTTGTATGCCCTTAGCTTCAATCATTTTGATGTACTTTTGTTATTTAGTGGAAATAAATAAAGTGCATGTTTGATTCATGTTGTTTGGTTTAATTCTGTGTAAAACCCTAAAACTGGACATTTGTAGAGACTCATGTTAGTTTTAAATGTTCACAGCCGTTGGATAAGTCTGGGGAGATTTATCCTTCCAAGGCTGATACTGGTGTGCCACCAAGTGTTGGGATGGCCTGTCTCAGCCATCAGGGTAAGACCCGAGGCACATACAGCATGGGATTACTTGAATCCTTGAACCGGACCAGATTTCCAGTCTTGCCCTGGACCTTGGTGATAGATGGGCAAAACTGGAAAGTTACACCTGACCCCTAGACTCGATTATGACACTTCACTAGGTGCTGGATCAGGCTGCCCTTGATATGCCAATTAGTGAGATCCTTAGTGGGGATCAAAACCTGGGTATGTTGGGGCAGTTTGAGAATTCATCTGAGTGGGTGGTCATAGTGACAGAATCAGCCACTTTGTCGGACAAAGGGTAATGATCGGGAATGCACTCTCTCTGATGGAAACCAAACTGCCGGCAGTTGATTTCAATCGTTGGAATTTTGTTTTTGCAAAATTAATATATTTACATATAAATGTACGGTTTCAAAATGTTTGCAAATGGTTTTAATTCCCGGGATCCATGTGAGAGGAGACTGCGGCACTGTTCCTTGCAGCCGAGGGAGAGGTCCTCTCTTGTCGGGCAGTGCATGATCATTAAGGGCTGAGAGGTTAAGTGTAAGACCATTTAGGATAATACCTGATGGGCTAATCTTGCACCTGCCCACAGTCCCTGGGTTTTTATAAGATGGCTTGGCCCAGGGACCACTTAATGTAAGTGTTGGGCCCATAGGGTTCATACGATGGACTCAAGGGGTTCATTGAGATTTTCAGTGAATTCGGCTGGGCCTTGTATTAAAGGCTGGGCCGAACCCATGTGGCTGGTGTGTAGATCAATGCTTGGGTCCCACGCCATACAAAGAAGCCCAACTGGGCAGCAGATTGGAAACTAATTAAACATTGAATACTTAATGGGCCAAAAGCCCATTTCGAGGTGGGCTGATATGATCACCCATCAATGGGGCGAATTTGAGATTGAAGTTAGCAAAAAGGATTGGGCTCTTAGCCTTATCCACTCTTAGAGACCAAATTCAAATCAGATTTGAATCTGGTAACCTCCTGATAAGATCAGGAGTAAGCTAACTCTATCTGGGAAAGGGATTAAGATTATTCCCTATCCAAATACTGATTTGGATTGGGATAACTCCTAATTAGGAGATTTATTAATCAAGAAGAAAGGGAGGAGATTTTCGAATGAACCAAGAGGGAGAGAAATCAGATTTCGATCCAAGGGGTTTTGGTAAGCAAGAAGGGTTCCTGCGAATTGAGATTAGATCTCATTCTCTCCAGAAAAGAAAACAGTTCAGCCTTTTCGTTTCTGGAAATCTCCTCCTGCCGCCGCCATCTGCATTATTGCAAGATTTGATCTTTGCAGAAAAGAAAGTTGGAAACCAGTTCTTGACATCAGTCTTGCAAGAAAGACTGAAAGAATTCAGTGTTTAGTACATCCAGGGGATTCTTGCGAAGGATCCAGTGTGTAGGACGCACCCTGCTGGTTCTGTTCCATCCATAGCTGTGTCATCTTCAGCAGGGACAGATCTTGGAGCATTCTTTGGGCATGAACACCAACTTTGGGAGATACTGCTTCTCCGGATCAGGTATAATCCTCCCATTTATCTTTTGGTACAGATCTGGTTTGATTAGGGTTCAAGTAGATCCTTGAATATTGTATTCTAAATTCAGGGAATATGATTCCCAGTTGGGAGAAGGTAGGAAATTTTTGAAATTCGCCCCACCCATTCCGCAACCTTTATGGCGTCCATTAGATGGATCCTACCATTCTTTCAGTGGTATCAGAGCCACAGGTTCGAATCTTGAACCAAAAGAAAATCAGATCTGACCCTGCGCAGATGGATAGAAGGTGTTCTTTCAAGATTTGCGCAGATTGTTTTCTTTTTTCAAGAAACTGTTTCTTGTTAAGGGCGATTGATCGGAAATTAATTTTATTAAATCCAAAATTTATTTGGAATTGTTCTTTATTTATTTTGATTTAATGGACTGTTCAAACCTGGAGATCGCAGTGCAGTTTTAGCGCAGATGGTCTGCGCACCCTTTTTCTTTTCTATTTATTTATTTCATTCAATTCGGTCTGTAAATAATTTTTTTATTTTTAGACTGAATGTATAGGATTTGATCAAGAATGTAATTAATAGAAATAGGATTTCTGTTATTTTTCTTGATTAAAGAAGATGGAAGAAGATGGCGGCGCTGGAGATTTGCAGATGGAGAAATCGTTTTCTGCGATTTGCAGTTTATGAAACTGCAACCCTTGTGATTAACCTCTGTTTTGCAGGTGGTGCGAACAGTCCATAATTTCAGATCATTCAATAATTAATTCTTGAATTGAAAATCAGTTTTGGACCATTTCGGACTAGATTGGACCAAAACTGTTTGGACCGAATCTGGGTTTCGAAAGGGGCTGTTCTCAGTCCAATTGTCTCACACTTTTGTTCCAAATCTGATGTTCAATTACAGGGATTAATTCGGCCCACCTGTAAAGCCCAGTTTTAAAGGGTTAAAACTGCAAAAGCCCATTATTGTGAGATAAGCTGTATGGGCCGAACTGCTATCTGCGATTCAGCCCGTACACCTAGTGGACATTAATCGTTAATGACTTGTTTTTCAAATGGGCCGTTGAATGGGCTTTACAGAAATTAATTGATTGGATCAATTCCTCCTTTACATGTGATGTTTGGATGTTTGATGTGCTGCGACCATGGGCCATAAGTACTTGGCCCGTGATGACTCGTTAGTGGCTCTTGCGCACACCATGGCTGAATGCACATCATTGCCATGGTGTCCCTGAAGGTCATTGGATGACCCCCCTCTTTGCCTGGTGGGCCCCACAACCCTGAAAAGGGATGCGTACGGAACCCCTAGCCGATTAAGGCCCACCAGAAATCTGACTTTATGAAAGTCAGTGGGAGCCACTTTGGTTTGACCTAAATTAGAACTAGGCCGTAATTTTGTTCCCTCCAGCAAATATGAATGCAAGTGATAGGGAGATCCATATGATGGACTCTCTAAAGGCCTTCCGTCATTAGCACAATGATGGGTCCATCAGTAATGAGGAAACGCACCATAAAATTGGGCTATCCATTTGCTGTTGGATCTGTTAGAGTGTTTCATAAGATGATAGGGGCGTCATAGACCGATGTGGGAGGGGCTTCACCAGAAAATGGGAACTCTCTCACGGTACCTTGGCGTAACCTGAATATGATGGGTGTGCACTCACTGGACAGAAGGGTTTACCTGAAAACGGCTCTGAACCTTGTCTGACAGAAGCCAAAGGGAAACTCATTTGATGAGTGGATATGATCCGTCACAGAAAGGTGGTGGGGTTATGCAGCTGAAACAGTTGGCTTCACGCACCCCATGTGATTTCCCACATTTCCAGAGACATTTCGTCGTCTCCGTCACTGAGATATGAGGGAAATCTCAGAGATGAACAAATGGGAATGGAACATAGATTAAAAGCCATATCTATGTAGGTAAACATGAATCAAACTAAGGTTGTGGACTAATGATTTTGCTGTTTTATCAGAAAATGGCAAACGGTCAATTTGCAAAGCTTCTAGACGATAACAAGCTTAAGGGCCCAAACTATGCCGACTGGTACAGAAATCTTATGCTGGTCCTAACTTCTGAAAAGTTAGACAAGGTAGTGAAAAATCCTGCCCCGGAACGTCCGGGTGATAGGGCTTCTGAGGCCCGTAGGAGAGACTACCAAGATTGGGAGGATAAGAACTCCCTAGCCCGCTGCTTTGTCATTGCCTCATTAAACAACTCAATACAGAGGCAGTTCGATCAGATCGAACTTGCCAAGGACATATTGGACAGTCTAAGGACAATGTATGAGGAGCAGAACCGTTCTACTCGACAGAAGGTCCTGAAATTGTTCATGACCGCGTAGATGACCAAAGGGCAGAAAGTTCATGACCATTGTCTTCGGATGATGGGATACATCAACGAACTTGAAGCTCTTGGATCCGGGCTAGATCTTGGCACGCAAGTGGATGCCATCCTAAATTCTTTGCCCTCTTCCTTCAATGCGTTCACTATGAACTACAATATGAATAAGCTGAATGTCAGCGTCCAGGAACTCAGCAATATGTTGTAGAGGGCCGAGGATTTACTCAAGAAGGATGAGCCTGTGGTTATGCTTGCTGAAGCTAACAAATCGGGCAAGAGAAAGAGAAAGGCAAAGAAGCCCCAGAAGAAGACTACCAAACCCAAGAAGCAGAAGAAGAACAAGGCATCTGATGTCTGTCACTTCTGCAAGCAGACCGGCCACTGGAAGAGGAACTGTCCTACCTACCTGGAATCTAAGAAAGGTAATATCGAAACTTGTGTCATAGAAACTAATATGTTAGTTACTTCTGTGTCCTGGTGTGTTGACTCCGGGGCTTCAACTCATGCGTGTAACTCACTGCAGGGGTTCAAAGTTAGCAGAAGGTTGAGTGAAGGTGAAGTGACACTGTTCTTGGGAACAACTGCAAGTGTTGCAGTTGCGGCAATAGGAACCGTAGAATTAGTTTTTAAAGAAGGAGTCCTTGTACTTAAAGATTGTCTTTATGTACAGAACTTGAGAAGGAATTTAATTTCTGTTTCAAAGTTGTGTGCTGATGGATATACTGTTTACTTTAGTAATATGATTACTGTTAAACGGAATAATAAATTCATCGCATGCGGGGAACTAGAGAACGGTCTCTATGTTCTGCATCCTTCTTTGGAAACTAACTTAATCGAAACTACGTCGGTCGAAAATCCCAAGAAAAGGACTCGTGATACAGTAAATCCCACGTGCCTCTGGCATTACCGACTTGGCCACATCGGTGTCGACCGAATCACAAGACTGGTAAAGGATGGTCCTTTGGATTTTCTAACCGTAGAAAATCTTCCCACTTGTGAACCTTGCCTCCAAGGTAAGATGACAAAGCGGCCATTTGACGGTAAGCCTGAAAGATGTGCAGGCACACTTGACCTAATACATACTGATGTATGTGGTCCCCTGAGTGTTAGGACACGGAATCAACACGTGTACTTCATCACCTTTACAGATGATTTTTCACGATATGGTTACGTGTACCTAATGAGACATAAGTCTGAATCATTTGAAAAGTTCAAAGAGTTCAGACAGGAAGTCGAGAAACAGTTAGGGAGAGAAATTAAGGCCCTTCGATCAGATCGAGGTGGCGAGTATCTCTCTGACGAATTCAGGGACTACTTAAAGGCCAATGGGATAGTGTCACAACTAGCTCCTCCTGCTACACCTCAACTCAACGGTGTTTCAGAGAGGAGAAATAGGACCTTATTAGACATGGTCCGGTCACTTCTCGTACGCTCAGAATTACCCACATCCTTTTGGGGATACGCATTAGAGACTGCTATCTATGTGCTGAATAGGGTTCCAACCAAATCAGTTCCGAAAACTCCATATGAGCTTTGGACCGGAAGGAAGCCAAGTGTGAGACACTTGAAGATTTGGGGTTGTCCTGCACACGTTAAAAGAACAAGTGCGGACAAGTTGGAATCTAAAACCAGCCGTTGCCTGTTTATAGGCTACCCAAAGGAGTCGGTGGGTTATCTATTCTATGACCCAAGTGAGCAGAAAGTGTTCTGCAGTCGAAACGCCCGATTCTTAGAATCCGATTACATCCTGGACACCCATCGTCAGGAAATAGTTCTTGATGAGGAGAGCTCAGGAGCAGTGGGAGATGACCCACAAGTTCCAGGTAATGACCAACCTAGAAGGTCCACCCGGGTATCCAGACCACCAGTCCGATATGGTTATGACCAGGATAGTTACCTGGTGGAAGCCTTGACTAGTGAAGAGGATCCCGTGTCTTACGCGGAAGCTATGTTAGACATAGACTCCCAGAAGTGGGTGGAGGCCATGAGAGCCGAGATGGACTCAATGGAGACCAATGGAGTCTGGACTCTAGTGGATCCGCCCTCCGGGGTAAAAGCAATTGGTTGCAAATGGATCTACAAGAGGAAGAAGGGCCCCGATGGCAGGATTGAGACCTTTAAAGCTCGTTTGGTGGCGAAAGGGTATACTCAGAAAGAAGGCATCGACTATGAGGAAACCTTTTCACCGGTGGCCATGCTTAAATCCATTAGGATCCTGCTAGCTGTAGCAGCGTACCATGATTACGACATTTGGCAAATGGATGTCAAAACAGCGTTCCTGAATGGAGATCTTAGTGAAGATATCTACATGCAGCAGCCGCAAGGCTTCATTGCTGCTGGTCAAGAACACATGGTATGTAAACTTAATAGATCCATATATGGACTTAAGCAGGCTTCTAGGAGTTGGAACATCCGTTTTGATTCTGCAGTCAAAACGTTTGACTTTGAGCAGAATCCGGATGAGCCCTGTGTTTACAGGAAATCCAGTGGGGATAAGATCACCTTTTTAGTCTTGTATGTGGACAATATCCTACTCATTGGGAATGATGTAGGAATGTTGACTTCGGTCAAGGTATGGCTATCACAGCAGTTCTCCATGAAAGATCTTGGAGAAGCTTCATACATACTGGGTCTTCGACTCTATAGAGATAGATCGAAGCGGACAATTGGATTATCCCAGGCTGCTTACATTGACAAAATTGTCAAAAGATACAACATGGAAAACTCCAAGAAAGGAAACGTTCCTTTCAGGCACGGAGTCACTCTCTGCAAGAAGATGCCTCCCAAGACTTCTGAGGAGATTGAGAGCATGAGAGACGTTCCCTATGCCTCAGCTGTGGGGTGCATCATGTATGCCATGTTGTGCACTCGCCCGGACATAGCTCAGGCGGTGAGTGTGGTAAGCAGATTCCAGGCAAACCCAGGACAGGAGCATTGGACTGCTGTGAAGAACATACTCAAATACCTTCGAAGGACGAAAGAGTTTTGTCTGCTATTCGATGGTAGTTCACTGCAAGTTCTAGGGTATACCGATGCCGATTTCCAGTCGGATCCAGATGATAGAAAGTCTACATCTGGGTATGTTTTCACGATAGGATCGTGTGCTGTTTGCTGGAAAAGCAGCAAACAGGGGTCCACTGCAGACTCCACAACCGAGGCCGAGTACATTGCCGCAAGTGAAGCAGCCAAGGAAGCCATGTGGATGAAGAAATTCATACACGAATTGGGAGCGATTCCGTCCAGCACATCACCCATCCCGTTGTTGTGTGACAACAATGGAGCGATCGCCCAGGCTAAAGAGCCTCGGGCCCACTCGAAGTCAAAGCACATCGAGAGGAAGTACCATGTACTGCGGGAGATCGTTGGTAGAGGGGACGTCCTAATTCAAAAGGTAGCATCAGCGGATAATGTGGCAGACCCATTGACTAAGCCACTGACACAGAAGGTGTTTGAGAAACACGTGGAAAGTATGGGACTCCGGCTTGTACCAGATTGGACCTAAGTGCAAGTGGGAGCTGTTAGACAGTTTTGTATGCCCTTAGCTTCAATCATTTTGATGTACTTTTGTTATTTAGTGGAAATAAATAAAGTGCATGTTTGATTCATGTTGTTTGGTTTAATTCTGTGTAAAACCCTAAAACTGGACATTTGTAGAGACTCATGTTAGTTTTAAATGTTCACAGCCGTTGGATAAGTCTGGGGAGATTTATCCTTCCAAGGCTGATACTGGTGTGCCACCAAGTGTTGGGATGGCCTGTCTCAGCCATCAGGGTAAGACCCGAGGCACATACAGCATGGGATTACGTGAATCCTTGAACCGGATCAGATTTCCAATCTTGCCCTGGACCTTGGAGATAGATGGGCAAAACTGGAAAGTTACACCTGACCCCTAGACTTGATTATGACACTTCACTAGGTGCTGGATCAGCCTGCCCTTGATATGCCAATCAGTGAGATCCTTAGTGGGGATCAAAACCTGGGTATGTTGGGGTAGTTTGAGAATTCATCTGAGTGGGTGGTCATAGTGACAGAATCAGCCACTTTGTCGGACAAGGGGTAATGATCGGGAATGCACTCTCTCTGATGGAAACCAAACTGCCTGCAGTTGATTTCAATCGTTGGAATTTTGTTTTTGCAAAATTAATATATTTACATATATATGTACGGTTTCAAAATGTTTGCAAATGGTTTTAATTCCCGGGATCCATGTGAGAGGAGAGTGCGGCACTGTTCCTTGCAGCCGAGGGAGAGGTCCTCTCTTGTCGGGCAGTGCTTGATCATTAAGGGCTGAGAGGTTAAGTGTAAGACCATTTAGGATAATACCTGATGGGCTAATCTTGCACCTGCCCACAGTCCCTGGGTTTTTATAAGATGGCTTGGCCCAGGGACCACTTAATGTAAGTGTTGGGCCCATAGGGTTCATACGATGGACTCAAGGGGTTCATTGAGATTTTCAGTGAATTCGGCTGGGCCTTGTATTAAAGGCTGGGCCGAACCCATGTGGCTGGTGTGTAGATCAATGCTTGGGTCCCACGCCATACAAAGAAGCCCAACTGGGCAGCAGATTGGAAACTAATTAAATACTGAATACTTAATGGGCCAAAAGCCCATTTCGAGGTGGGCTGATATGATCACCCATCAATGGGGCGAATTTGAGATTGAAGTTAGCAAAAAGGATTGGGCTCTTAGCCTTATCCACTCTTAGAGACCAAATTCAAATCAGATTTGAATCTGGTAACCTCCTGATAAGATCAGGAGTAAGCTAACTCTATCTGGGAAAGGGATTAAGATTATCCCCTATCCAAATACTGATTTGGATTGGGATAACTCCTCATTAGGAGATTTCTTAATCAAGAAGAAAGGGAGGAGATTTTCAAATGAACCAAGAGGGAGAGAAATCAGATTTCGATCCAAGGGGTTTTGGTAAGCAAGAAGGGTTCCTGCGAATTGAGATTAGATCTCATTCTCTCCAGAAAAGAAAATAGTTCAGCCTTTTCGTTTCTGGAAATCTCCTCCTGCCGCCGCCATCTGCATTATTGCAAGATTTGATCTTTGCAGAAAAGAAAGTTGGAAACCAGTTCTTGACATCAGTCTTGCAAGAAAGACTGAAAGAATTCAGTGTTTAGTACATCCAGGGGATTCTTGCGAAGGATCCAGTGTGTAGGACGCACCCTGCTGGTTCTGTTCCATCCACAGCTGTGTCATCTTCAGCAGGGACAGATCTTGGAGCATTCTTTGGGCGTGAACACCAACTTTGGGAGATACTGCTTCTCCGGATCAGGTATAATCCTCCCATTTATCTTTTGGTACAGATCTGGTTTGATTAGGGTTCAAGTAGATCCTTGAATATTGTATTCTAAATTCAGGGAATATGATTCCCAGTTGGGAGAAGGTAGGAAATTTTTGAAATTCGCCCCACCCGTTCCGCAACCTTTATGGCGTCCATTAGATGGATCCTACCATTCTTTCAGTATTCGGAACCGATTTGGTTGGAACCCGATTTAGCATGTAAATTGCAGTCTCTAATAAGTAACCCCAAAAGGATGTGGGTAACTCTCAGTGTATGAGAAGCGACCGGACCATATCTAATAAGGTCCTATTCCTCCTCTCTGAAACACCATTAAGTTGTGGTGTAGTAGGAGGAGCTAATTGTGACACTATCCCATTGTCCTTTAAGTAGTCCCTGAATTCGTCAGAGAGATATTCGCCACCTCGATCTGATCGAAGGGCTTTAATTTCTCTCCCTAACTGTTTCTCGACCTCTTGTCTAAACTCTTTGAACTTTTCAAAGGATTCAGACTTGTGTCTCATTAGATACACGTAACCATATCGTGAAAAATCATCTGTGAAGGTGATGAAATACACGTGTTGATTTCGTGTCCTAACACTCAGGGGACCACATACATTAGTATGTATTAGGTCAAGTGTGCCCGTACATCTTTCAGGCTTACCGTTAAATGGCCGTTCCGTCATCTTGCCTTGTTGGCAAGGCTCACAGGTGGGAAGATCTTCTACAGCTAGAAAATCCAAAGGACCATCCTTTACCAACCTTGTGATTCGGTCAACACCGATGTGGCCAAGTCGGTAATGCCACAGACACGTGGGATTAACTGTATCACGGGCTCTCTTCTTGGGGATTTCAGCCGACGTAGTTTCGGTTATGTTAGTTTCTAGAGAAGGATGTAGAACATAGAGACCGTTCTCCAGTTCCCCGTATGCGATGAATCTGTTGTTTCTTTTAATAGTAATCGTATTACTAAAGAAGACAGAATAACCATCTGCACACAGTTTTGAGACATAAATCAAATTTTTTCTTAAATTTTGTACATAAAGACAATCTTTCAGTACAATTATTCCTTCTCTAAAATATAATTCCACGGTTCCTATGGCCGCGGCTGCAACAGTTGCAGTAGTCCCCAAGTAGAGTGTGACTTCTCCTTCACTCAGCCTTCTGCTTACCTTGAACCCCTACAGTCAGTTACACACATGAGTTGAAGCCCCGGAGTCAATACACCAGGACGCAGAAGCTACCAATAAATTGGTTTCTATAACACATGTTTCGAAGTTACCTTTCTTGGATTCCAGGTAGGCAGGACAATTCCTTTTCCAGTGGCCGGTCTTCTTGCAGAAGTGACAGGCATCCGATGCTTTGTCTTTCTTCTGCTTCTTGCTTTTAGTGGCTTTCTTCTGAGGCTTCTTTGCCTTCCTCTTTCTCTTGCTTGTCTTGCTAGATTCAACAAGCATGGCTACAGGCTCATCCTTTTTAATCAGTTCTTCAGCTCTTTGCAACATATTGCTGAGCTCTTGTAAGCTGACATTCAGCTTGTTCATGTTATAGTTCATGATGAACGGATTAATGGAAGGAGGCAAAGAGTTAAGGATAGCATCTATCTGGGTTGCAAGGTCCAGCCCGGATCAAAGAGCCTCCAGTTCGTTGATGTATCCCATCATCCGAAGACAATGGTCGTGAACTTGTTGACCCTTGGACATTTGTGTGGTTATGAACTGTTTCAAGACCTTTTGTCGAGTAGAATGATTTTGCTCTTCATACATTGTCCTGAGACTGTCCAATAAGTCTTTGGCAAGTTCGATCTGATCGAACTGCCTCTGTATCGGATTGTCCAAGGAGGCAATGATGTAACACCGGGCAAGGGAGTTTTTCTCCTCCCATTCTTGATAGTCTCTCCTTCGGGCCTCAGAAGCCCTATCTCCCGGAAACTCCGGGGCAGGATTCTTTGCCACTTTGTCAAGTTTTTTAGAAGCAAGAACCAGCATAAGGTTCCTATACCAGTCAGCATAGTTTGGGCCCTTCAACTTGTTGTCATCAAGTAGCTTTGGAAATGATCCGTTTGCCATTTTCTGATAAAAGAGCAAACATCAGTCCACGACCTAATTTGATTCATGTTCATTTCATAGATATGGATTTTAATCTACGATCCATTTCCACTTATTCATCTCTGAGATTTCCCTCATTTCTCAGTGACGGAGATTACGGGTTGTCTCTGGAAATGTGGGAAATCACATAGGGTGCAAGAAGCCAACTGTTTCAGCTGCATAACCCCACCACCTTTCTGTGAAGGATCATATCCACTCATCATATGAGTTTTCCCTTTGGCCTCTGTCAGATAAGGTTCAGAGCCGTTTTCAGGTAAACCTTTCTGTCCAGTGAGTGCTTACCCATCATATTCGTGAACGCCAAGGTACCGTGAGAGAGTTCCCATTTTCTGGTGAAGCCCCTCCCACATCGGTCTATGACGCCCCTATCATCTTATGAAACACTTAGACAAGCCCAACAGCAAATGGATAGCCCATTTTCTGGTGCGTTTCCTCATTACTGAAGGACCCATCCTCGTGCTAATGATGGAAGGCCTTTAGAGAGTTCATCATATGAATCTCCTTATCACATGCACTCATATTATCTGTAGGGAACAGATAATTACGCCCTAGTTCTATCTTTTAGGTCAAACCAAAGTGGCTCCCACTAACTTTCATAAAGCCAGATTTTGGTGGGCCTAAATCGGCTAGGGTTCCGCACGAGACCTTATGATGAGGTGTGGGGCCCACCACTGAGGGAGGTCATCCAATGACCAAAAGGGACACCATGGCAATGATGTGCATTCAGCCATGGTGTGCGAAAGAGCCACTATCAATTGAGCATGGGCCAAGTGCTTGTGGCCCATGTACGTAGCACATCACACATCCATACATCACATGCAGGGATAAATTGATCCAATCAATTAATTATCTGTAAAGCCCATTTGAAGCCCATTTTAAATCCATAATATTAACCATTAATATTATTCAGGTATATGGGCCGAATGGTTCAACCCATATAGATTTAAGGGTTAAGTGGGCTTTTAGCAGTTTTAACTGTTTAAAACTGGGCCTTTACAGGTTGGGCCGAATTAACCATTTAATTAAATATCAATCCTTAGGCCCATTAGTGGGAAAATTAGGGCTGACTTTCAGCCTTTATTAAATCCTAGATTCGGTCCAAAACAGTTTGAACCAATCTTGGTTCGAATGGGTCTAGGGTTTGATCTTTAATTAAATCTTTAATTCAAGAAAATAATCTGGAATAAATTACTGATAAAAGAAAAACAACAATCAGTAAATCAGGGTTGTTCGCACAATCCATCCTGCAAAACACAGGTTAGATCACAGAATGCAGTTTCACAAACTGCAAATCGCAGATAGCGATTCTCCCATCTACGAAATCTTCTTCTCTGCGAAATCTCTCTCTCTGCGCCGCCATCTTCGATCCATAATTAAAATAAATAGAAATCCTATTTCTATTAATAATTACATCAGATCGAATACCTATACATTGAGTCTAGAAAATAAAAAAAATTATTTACAGACCAAATGTAATAAATAAATCAAGAAACTGCAAATCTTGCAGGTTCCCTGCGCAAACCAAGATTTCGATCTCCTCTTGTACGAACAGCCCATAAATCAAGAAAATCATAAAGAACAATTCTAAATAATAATCAGATTTATATAAAATTAATTTCAGATTATTCGCCCATTAATTTTGGGAACAAATTTCCCAAAACCCATATCTGCACAAATTGGGTAGAACACCTTCAGCCCAATTGCGCAGGTTCAGATCTGAAACAAACTGGTTCAAGATTTGAACCATGGCTCTGATACCATTGAAGGGATGAGAGATCCATCCTATGGACGCCCAAAGATTGCAGAATAAGGGGCGAATTTCAAAAATTTATCTCTCCCTTCAACTGGGAATCGTATTCCCGATTTAGAAAATCATATTTTCAAGGATCAATCTTGAACCATAAACTGAACCAGATCTGAACCAAAAGGAGTGGGAGAGGATTATACCTGATACGGAGAAATATTATCTCCCAATGGAGGTGTTCACGCCCAAGGAAGGATCCCAAATCTGCTCCCACTGAAGATGGCGCAGTGAAGGATGGAGCAGAATCAACAATGTTCTTCAAAAGAACTTGACCCTTCGCAAGAATCAACTGGACGGCTTGTGAGTACAGCTCCAATCAATCTTTTCCCAAAAGATTGAGATCAAGATCAAATCTTGATTGCTCCCAAGAACTGGAGATCGAACTGAAGGAATGGCAATGGCAGGAAGGTGGCGGCAGGAGAGAATTCGCAGTATGCAGGAAATCTCTCAATCTCTCTTTCTTCAAAGAGAAGAATGCTATTGATCATCATGTAAAAGGCTGCCGCCCCCTTCCCCTTTTATAATCTCAAAGGGATCAGCTCCTAATCAGATTAGGAGTTGCTAATCCAAATCATTTTTGGGTTAGAAGTCCCTTAGTGATAAGGGATAATCCTTATCTTATATGCAGATCAGATCAGCTATCTCCTAATCTAATTAGGAGGTTTCCAGATCTTAATCTCATTTAGATCTTGGACTCTCTGAGTGGATAGGGTCTAAGCCCAATCCTTTTAGCTGACCCACTTCAGAATTCGCCCCCTTTAAATGATTGATCAAATCAGCCCAGTTCGAAATTGGCTTAAGGCCCATTTAAGGTTATGTACTCAAAAACCTTCCAAATTGCTGCCCAGTTGGGCTTCCTTGTATGGCGTGGGACCCAAGCATTGATCTACACATCAGCCACATGAGTTCAGCCCAGCCTTTGTTACAAGGCCTGGCCGAATGCACTGCTGAAGACAGTGTACCCCCTGAAACCCATCAAATGGGCTCTATGGGCCCAACACTTACACTAAGTGGTCCCTGGGCCAAGCCACCTTGTAACACCCCGGGACTATGGGCAGATACAAGATTAGCCCATCAGGTGTTATCCTCAATGGTCTTACACTTAACCTCTCAGCCCATAATGATCATACACTGCCCGACAAGTGAGGACCTCTCCCTCGGCTACAAGGAACAGTGTTGCACTCTCCACTTATATGGATCCCGGGAATTAAAACCTTCTTGCAATCATTTTAGAAACCATAATATATATATATATACTTTTATATCCTATATAAAATATATTTGCAAAACAAATCTCAACGGTTGAAATCGGCTGCCGGTAGTCTTGGTTTCCATCAGTGAGAGTGCATCCCCGATCATTACCTTTGTCCGACAAAGGGACTGATCCAGTCACTATGATCACCCACTCAGATGAATTCTTGGACTGTCCCAACATACCCAGGTTTTGACCCCCGCTAAGGATCTCACTGATTGGTACATCAAAGATAGCCCAATCCGACACCTAGTGTAGTATCATATTCGAGTCTAGGGGTCGGGTGTAACTTTCCAGTTTTGCCCATCAATCTCCAAGGTCCAGGGCAATACTGGAAGTCTGGTCCAGTTCAAAGATTCAATTAATCCTACACTGTATGTGCCTAGGGTCTCACCCTAGTAGCTGAGACAGGCCACCCCAACCGACTTGGTGGCACCACAGTGTCAGCCTTGTCAGGATAGGTCTCCCCAGACCGACCCACTGGCTGTGAACATTCTAAACTAACACGAGTCTCATTAAGTGTCCAGTTTAAGGGTATTACATAGAAACATACCAAGGGAACATGAATCAAATATGTATCTTTATTCATTTACAATAAACTCATAAAGTACATCATTCTGATTGAAGCTAAGGGCATAGAAAACTGTCTAACAGAAAATCTCAGAGATGAACAAATGGGAATGAAACATAGATTAAAATCCATATCTTTGTAAGTAACTTGAATCAAACTAAGGTTGTGGACTAATGTCTTTGCTGTTTTATCAGAAAATGGCAAACAGTCAATTTGCAAATCTGCTAGATGATAACAAGCTTAAGGGCCCAAACTATGCCGACTGGTACAGAAATCTTATGCTGGTCCTAACTTCCGAAAAGTTAGACAAGGTGGGAAAAAATCCTGCCCCGGAACGTCCCGGTGATATGGCTTCTGAGGCCCGTAGGAGGGACTACCAAGATTGGGAGGATAAGAACTCCCTAGCACGCTGCTTTGTCATTGCTTCATTAGACAACTCAATACAGAGGCAGTTCGATCAGATTGAACTAGCCAAGGACATATTGGACAGTCTAAGAACAATGTATGAAGAGAAGAACCATTCTACTCGATAGAAAGCATTTGGTTGCAAGTTGATCTATAAGAGGAAGAAAGGCCCCGATGGCAGAATTGAAACCTACAAAGCTCGTCTATTGGCGAATGGGTACACTCAGAAAGAAGGCATCGACTATGAGGAAACCTTTTTGCCCATGGCCATGCATAAATCCATTAGGATCCTGCTAGCTATAGCAACGTACCATGACTATGAGATTTGGCAGATGAATGTCAAAACCGCGTTCCTGAATAGAGATCTTAGTGAAGATATCTACATGCAGCAGCCGCAAGGCTTCATTGCTGCTGGTCAAGAACACATGGTATGTAAACTTAATAGATCCATATATGGACTTAAGCAGGTTTCTAGGAGTTGGAACATCCGTTTTGATTCTGCTGTCAAAATGTTTGAATTTGAGCAGAATCCGGATGAGCCCTGTGTTTACAGGAAGTCCAGTGGGGATAAGATAACCTTTTCGGTGTTGTACGTGGACAATATCCTACTCATTGGAAATGATGTAGGAATGTTGACTTTGGTCAAGGTATGGCTTTCGCAGCAGTTCTCCATGAGGAGATTGAGAGCATGAAAGACGTTCCTTATGCCTCAGCCATGGGGAGCATCATGTATCCCATGCTGTGCACTCACCCTGACATTGCTCAGGCGGTGAGTGTGGTAAGCAGATTCCAGGGCAACCCAGGGCAGGAGCATTGGACTACTATGAAGAACATACTCGAATACCTTAGTGTAAGTGTTGGAGCCATAGGGTCCATGTGATGGGCTCAGGGGTTCACTGGGCTACTCAATGAATTCGGCTAGGCCATGTAATAAAGGCTGGGCCAAACCCATGTGGCTGGTGTGTAGATCAATGCTTGGGTCCCACGCCATACAAAGAATTCCAACTGGGCAGCAGATTGGAAACCAATCGAGCACTGATTACTTAATGGGCCAAAAGCCCATTTCGGACTAGGCTGATATGATCACCCATTTATGGGGCAAATCTAAGATTAAGGTTAGCAAAAGGATTGGGCCTTTAACCTAATCCACTCCAGGAGGCCAAATTCAAATCTGATTTGAATATGGTAATCTCCTGATAAGATTAGGAGTAAGCTAACCTAATCTGCAGATAGGATTAACATCATCCCCTATCCAGATGCTGATTTGGATTGGGATAACTCCTAATAGGATTAGGAGATTTCTTAATCAAGAAGAAAGAGGAGTGATAGGTTGTCGAAACCCTCAAAATTAATACTAGTCCCACAATCAAATAATTGTAGTAAAAAGTGGTACTAGGTTGAATCCCATAGGGAGCAAATCAGTAATCTCTTAGCCAAATGGATAAGGTAATTGAGTGGAAGATTTAATAACTAAAATTTAAAAGAATAAGAAAGCAATAGCAAACTAAATGAACAAGAGAAAATCAGTCTTACCGAATTCTGGTTCAAGGGTTCGGGTTGAATCGATTAGTCATCGATCCTATGTAAATTTTAGCATTCTTGCAATTCAAGCATTTAACCTTAGATTTATTAGGATTGCCATAATAAACCTTGTGTTTTCCTAATTCAGTTAACCAAACCTAGCATTCGATCAACACTTATCATCACTCAACTGGGTACGATAGTGTCCATGTTAAATAGTGATAGCATTAAGATTTGTGAAAACAGTTAAACCAAAATAACAATAATTGAGATAGCAGCAATTACTGAATCTTGTTCCATCGATTACTTTAGGTTGAACCATGTTAAAACTGAAAGAATGGTAGGATCCATCTAATGGACGCCATAAAGATTGCAGAATGGGTGGGCGAATTTCAAAAATTTTTCTACCTTCTTCCAACTGGGAATCGTATTCCCTAAATTTAGAATACAATATTCAAGGATCCTACTTGAACCATAATCGAACCAGATCTAAACCAAAAGGGAAGGAAGGAATTATACCTGATCCAGAGAAGCAATATCTCCCAAAGTTGGTGTTCACGCCCAAAGAGGACACCAAGATCCGCTCCTGCTGAAGATGACACAACTATATGTGGAACGAAACCAGTAGAGTGCGTCCTACACACTGGATCCTTCACAAGAATCCTCTGGAAACTCTGATCTTAGAAGGAGATCACCAGATTCAAATCTGATTTGAATTTGGTCTCCCAGAGTGGATAAGGTTAAAGGCCTAATCCTTTTGCTAACTTTAATCCCAGATTCGCCCCATAGATGGGTGATCATATCAGCCCAGCTCGAAATGGGCTTTTGGCCCATTAAGTGTTCAGTGCTTAACTAGTTTCCAATCTGCTGCCCAGTTGGGCTTCTTTGTATGGTGTGGGACCCAAGCATTGATCTACACACCAGCCACATGGGTTTGGCCCAGGCTTTATCATAAGGCCCTGCCGAATTCACTGAAAAGCTCAGTGAACCCCTGAGCCCATCACATGGACCCTATGGGCCCAATACTTACATTAAGTGGTCCCTGGGCCAAGCCATCTTATAAAAACCCAGGGACTATGGGCAGGTGCAAGATTAGCCCATCAGGTACTACCCTAAATGGTTTTACACTTAATCTCTTAGCCCTTAATGATCAAGCACTGTGCGACAAGAAAGGACCTCTCCCTCGGCTGCAAGGAATAGTGTTGCACTCTCCACTCACATGGATCACGAGAATTAAAACCATTTGCAAACATTTTGAAACCGTATATATATACATATAATATATATAAATTTTGCAAAAACAAAATTCCAATGATTGAAATCAACTACCGGCAGTTTGGTTTCCATCAGAGAGAGTGCATTCCCGATCATTACCTTTGTTTGACAAAGGGGCTGATCCTGTCACTATGATCACCCACTCAGATGAATTCTTAGACTACCCCAACATGCCTAGGTTTTGACCCCCGCTAAGGATCTCACTGATTGGCATATCAAAGACAGCCCGATCCGACACCTAGTGAAGTATCATAATCTAGTCTAGGGGTTAGGTGTAACTTTCTAGTTTTGCCCATCTGTCTCCAAGGTCTAGGGCAATACTGAAAATCTGATCTGGTTCAAGGATTCGAGTAATCCCATACTGCATGTGCCTTGGGTCTTACCCTGGTGGCCGAGACAGGCCACCAGCATCAGCCTTGGCAGGATAAATCTCCCTAGACTTATCCAATGGCTGTGAACATATAAAACTAACACGTGTCTCAATAAGTGTCCAGTTTTAGGGTCTTACAAATAATTATACCAAACAACATGAATCAAACATGCACTTTATTTACTTACACTAAATATCAAAAGTACATCAAATCGGATTGAAGCTAAGGGCATACAAAACTGTCTAAAAAAAACATTGGTCAAAGGATGTCACAAACAATTGACCCAAAAAGATATCATCCTAATTGCTACTTGTACCATTATTCGTGACAATTACGGATCACTGGAATCATGGATAGCAGTAGGAAAATCAATGAATACTTGAATTAAAAAGCAAAAAAATAAATTAACTACAGAACCACACAATGACACAATCAAACCTCCCCCCCCCTTGAACCAGAAAAAGAAGCTTAGCTGGCTCATGATCTGAATCTCCATGCTTTGCTTCTCCATAGCCAAACTGCTTTCTTGAGCTTCTTGGTCTTCTTGATGATCTCTTGGATCTGGGAGTGAGTGATGCTAGAGCTGGTTCTTCCCCCCTCTTTATATAACCAAAGGAGAGGGTTGTTTTGCAACTCCTTCTAGGAGATCATCTTATCTTCAAGGAGTCTTGATCTTCTTTGAACTAATTCTATGCTATCTCTTATCTAATGATCTAATCTCAATCTTCTTATCTCTCTAGGATTACATTCAAGACTTTAGATCTGATAAGACTCTCTCCTTGGAGATTACATTCGAAATTTGGACTCTTGACTCTTGAATTCGAATTGTGTTGCTTTAAAACTTGGGCTACTTAAAGGTACTTCTGTGAATTGGGCTTAAGTTGTGAAATGGGCCTGGCTACGAACTTGCTCCGATTTAGGGCTTGTTTTCGTACTCAATGCAGGCCGAATCTGTTAAAACCCAAAACATAAAAGTTGTGGGCCTTCCTTTTATATTTCTAATGCTTCTTGAATTGTCCAATTTGGACTATGGAATTGAGATTTAGGCCCAGATTACTGACTGTCGCCGAAACTGTGCAAAATCACCCAACTTGCCCTATTTTTTTCCAATTGCCTTTTTTATTGCCCTGAATCGAAATACAAGAGTAATGAGTTCATTTAAGTGCTAAAGTAATGTAAAAAGTTGAAAATTAGGGGACAAAAATAGGGTTCTTTTCAGTCTCATCAAGGAGAAATCCTAAGAGGATTAACAAAATTCCAACCTAGGATTTTGAGCAAGAAAACTTATTGCAAATTGAGATAGGATCTCATACACTCTAGAGAGAAGAGAAGCAATCTTTGCCATGTTCATCTCAGGAGTTCTACTCCAGCTGCCACCATTCTCTGAAAAGATTCGATCTTTGAAGAAAAGAAATCAAGAAATCAGTTCTTGATATCAGTTTTGCAGAAGGAACTAAAAAGATTTGGTGGTCAATGTTTCCAGAGGATTCTTGTGAAGGATTCAGTGTGTAGGACGCACTCTGTTGGTTCCATTCCACAAATTGCTTGTCATCTTCAGCAGGAGCAGATCTTGGTGTCCTCTTTGGGCATGAACACCAACTTTGGGAGATACTGCTTCTCTGGATCAGGTATAATTCTTCCATTGACTTTTGGTTCAGATCTGGTTCGGTTATGGTTAAAGTAGGATCCTTGAATATTGTATTCTAAATTTAGGGAATGTGATTCCCAGTTGGAAGAAGGTAGGAAAATTTTTAAAATTCGCCCACCCATTCGGTAACCTTTTTGGCATCCATACGATAGATCCTACCATTCTTTCAGGTTCGGCCATCCATATGATGGATCTCTCATCCCTTCAGCGGGTAGATGCCATGAGAGCTGAGATGGACTCAATGGATGCCAATGGAGTCTGGACTCTCATAGATCCGTCCCTAGGGGTGAAAGCAATTGGTTGCAAATGGATCTATAAGAGAAAGAAGGGCCCCAATGGTAAGGTTGAGACCTACTAGGCTCCTCTTGTGGCGAAAGGGTACACTAAGAAAGAGGGAATCGATTATGAGGAAGCATTTTCACCCGTGGCCATGCTCAAATCCATTAGGATCTTGCTATCTGTAGCAGCATACCATGACTACGAGATTTGGCAAATGAATGTCAAAACCGCGTTCTTGAATGAAGATCTTACTAAAGATATCTATATGTAGCAACTGCGAGGTTTCATAGTTACAAGTCAGGAAAACATGGTGTGTAAACTGAACCGATCCATATATGGACTTAAGCAATCTTCTAGAGGCTAGAACAACCAGTTTTACTCTACTATCATATAGTTTGACTTTGAGCAGAATCCAAATGAGCCTTGTATTTACAGGAAGACCAATGGGGATAAGGTCACGTTCTTGGTTCTGTATGTAGACGATACTCTACTCATTAGGAATGATGTACAAATGTTGACTACGGTGAAAGTGTGGCTTTCACAACAATTCTCCATGAAAGATCTTGGAGAAGCCTCTTATATCCTCGGACTTTGACTTTATAGAGATATATCGAAGAGGATAATAGGATTATCCCAATCTAGTTACATTGATAAGATAGTCAAAAGAAACAGTATGGAGAACTCTAAGAAAGGAAATGTTCCTTTCAGGCATGGAGTCACTGTCTCCAAGGGTATGTCTCCCAAGATACCCGAGGAGATTGAGGGCATGAAGGAAGTTCTCTATGCCTCTGCAGTAGGGAGCATCATGTATGCCATGCTGTGTCATCAGATGAATCATGTATATATATTCCTATGTACCATTCAATTCACACTATGAATTATTTACTCTTTTATATGAATTCCCTTTCCGGTTCATTCATATAAACCAAATCAACTAGGAGTCGGCCAAGCTCCTAATTGCATTATGCATAATAACTCATAGACAATATGAAAATAAAAACAGGTTGGCTGAATTAAATTAAAATTAATCCATGGTGTGGTTAGGCTTTCCACAGCCCTAGCTACAAAATAGATTAGTTCATGATAAAGGAAATTAAACAAATAAGGTATAAGAAAGAACTCATGATGTCGCCCCTTGAGGAGGTTTAGATCGATGAACTTCTTCTCCTTGCTGCCGCCTTCCTCCTTCTCTCCTCCTACGTTGCTGACTGCCTTCTTGAAGGCTGAAGCTCTCTTGGAGGATTTCTTTTTGATTGCTCCAAAGATTGATTGATGCCCTGGTGCTAGTCTGCCCCCCGTTTATATAGCTTTAGGAGGAGGGGCTGTTTCCAACTCCTTTTTGGAGTTCTTTCTCAAAAATAGAAAGTCCTAATTCCTTTTAGATCTAATCCTATCCTATCTCTCATATGGAAATTTCAATCTCCTTTATCTATATAGAATTACATCAGAAAATTAAATCTGATAGGACTCTTTGCAGTTTCCTTATTTTTGTACTCGTATTGTGCTTCTTCAACGAATTGGGCTTCTGCTGCAAACTGAGCTTCCCTAGGAATTTTCTCAGACTTCGGGCCCGATTTTGACTGTGATTCAATCCGAATCTATCAAAACTCAAAACATGAAAGTTGTAGAGTTTTTCCTTATATTTCCAATGCATCTTGAATCATCTCAATCAGAGTCCGGTAGGAGAGTTATGCCCAGATTATTACTCGGCACCGAAACTGTGAAAAATTACCCGATTTGCCTTGTTTTTCTCCTGACGCCTTCTTTCATGCCCTGAATTGAAATACAAGAATAATGAGTCAAATTAAGTACTAATTAAGTATAAAAGACTGAATATTTAGGGATAAAAATATGATAATTTTTATTCTTATCAAATCCCCACATACTTAAACCTTGCCCATCCTCGGGCAAGACAAAATTCAAGCAAAAAAAAAAAAACTAACTATCCTACTGATTTTTAAACTCAACTCTCTTTCATCTTTCTCCACAAATATTCTAGGTTAACTATTGCAAACTATTAAATTAACACAACCAAGTCATACATGGAGCATTTTATGCTCCATCTCACTTTTGGATCACTCGGCCAGCAGGTGCATTTTATGCTCCGTCCTAACATTGAATTTGTTGGCTAGTAGGTGCATTTTATGCTCCATCCTACTATTGAAATACTTAGTTGGTAGGTGCATTTTATGCTCCATCCTACCAATTGTAGTAATGATAAAACAACTATCCCATTTACTTAAACCTGAATTTAGGACTAGCTTAATTGGAAATGGCTTCAGATAAATCATGTACTCCTTGATCGTACCTCATTACTAGGTTTACAAAAATTTTCCTAGAACATTGTTTCAATTGATTTCAAAAGAGTTGAGGTTTTGATTTTTTTTTTTTTGAACTGAATTAAAATACTATACTCTCCCCCCCCACACACACTTAGTCTACGTATTGTCTTCAATGTAAGGTAAAAAGAAAAGGTGGAAATAATTTAACTATAAATGAAAAAAAAACAAGAAAAAAAGAAAAACAAACTTCCCTATGTTTAATCATAAACCGGATCCTCCAGGTCTTGTAGTTGCAACTTCCGATGTTTTCCCCTCTCATCCATCATGGGTGGGTTTAAATTTGGAATAGGGACCTGCACAATAGATGGGAGGAGTTTTGTGTGAGCTGGAGGTGTTTCACCCCTAGTGCATGTCATAAACTAATTAATTTGAACAAAGCAAGAATTCAACTAAATTAAATAAACAGTAAAATCCAAATTAACCAAGGTTAACAAGTTCTAATATTATTTTAGGATTAAATCCCCGGCAACGGAGCCAAAAACTTGATAGCTATAATTATATATCCCTAGCAAGTGCACTAGTTATCAAGTAGTATACAAATATCATTTCCACGAGGATTTAACAAAATAAGTACTAAAACTATAGTTTCCCTTTGATTATTTGGACAACCGAATTTTGGATCTAACAAATTCAACTACTGAAAATTAAAGACAAAAAAAAAGAAATAAAAACAAGGGCAATCAATGACTGAACTTGCAACGATCTAATTGAAAGCGTTAGGACTATTGGTCCACCTAACCATTCCAATGAACATCAATTTATTAAATTAATCAAGATAATTTGTTATTTTCATAAGCTAAAGTTTTTCCTAATTTATTTAATATTCCCTCCCAAGATATATCAAACCTACTTCTATCAAGTAACCCTTTGATTCCTCGACTAGAGTTCTCGAGATAAAAAGTTAATTAAGTTCTATGAAAAACCTGTATCATCAGATGAATCATGTATATATATTCCTATATAACATTCAATTCACACTATGAGTTAGTTAGTCTATTATATGAATTCCTCTTCCGATTCATTCACATAAACCAAATCAACTAGGAGGTGGCCAAACTCCTAATCGCATTACGCATAATAACTCATAGACAATATGAAAATAAAAACAACTTGATTAAATTAAATAAAAATCAATCCATGGTCAAGATTAGGCTTTCCATAACCCTAGCTATAAATAAACTAATTCATGATGAAGGAATTTAAACAAACAAGGTATAAGAAAGAACTAATGATGTTGCCTTTGAGGTTAAGATCGATGAACTTCTTCTCCTTGTCACCGCCTTCCTCCTTTTCTCCTCCTGCAATTCCGACTGCCTTCTTGAAGGCTGAAGCTTTTTTGGAGGATTTCTCCTTGATTGCTCTAGAGATTGATTGATGCCCTAGTGCTAGTCCGCCCCCCCTTTATATAGCTTTAGGAGGAAGGGCTGTTTCCAACTCCTTATTGGAGTTCTTTCTCAAAAATAGAAAGTCCTATTTCCTTTTAGATCTAATCCTATCCTATCTCTCATCTGGTAATCTCAAACTCCTTTATCTTTCTAGAATTAGCTCAAAAACTTAAATTTGACAGGACTCTTTGCAATTTCCTTATTCTTGTACTCGTATTGGGCTTCTTCAACGAATTGGGCTTCCCTATGAATTTGCTCAGACTTCGGGCCTGATTTTGACTCTGATGCGTTCCGAATCTATCAAAACGCAAAACATGAAAGTTGTATATTGTTTCCTTATCTTTCCAATGCATCTTGGATCATCTCAATCAAAGTCCAGATAGAGGAGTTATGCCTAGATTACTACGCGGCGCTGAAACTATGAAAAATTACCCGATTTGCCTTGTTTTTCTCCTAACGCCATTTTTCATGCCCTGAATCGAAATACAAAAATAATGAGTTGAATTATACTAATTAAGTCTAAAAGACTAAATATTTAGGGATAAAAATATGATAATTTTTATTCTTATCACACTCGGCTAGACATTGCTCATTTCGTGAGTGTGGTAAATAGATATCAGTCTGACCCATGACAAGATCATTGGACCGCTGTAAAAAATATACTGAAATACCTTCGAAGGACAAATGAGTTTTGTCTAGTATTCAATGGTAGTTCACTATAGATCCTTGGGTATACTAATGTTGATTTCCAATCAGACCTAGATGATAGAAAGTCTACATCTAGATACATCTTTACGATGGCGTCCTGTGCAGTTAGCTGGAAAAGCAGCAAACAAGGGTCCACTACAGATTTCATAACCGAGGCCGAGTACATTGTTGTAAGTGAAGTTGCCAAGGAAGCCGTACGGATGAAAATGTTCATTCAGGAATTAGGAGTAGTTCCTTCTAGCACATCACCCATTCCACTGTTGTGCAACAACACTGTAGCCATTGCTCAGGCTAAGGAGCCACGCTCAAAGTCAAAGCACATCGAGAGGAAGCACCATATACTACAGGAGATAGTTGGAAGAGGGGACGTCCTGATTCAGAAAGTAGTATCAGTGGAAAATGTAGCAAACCCATTGACTAAGCCACTAACACAGAAAGTGTTTGAGAAACACGTGAAAGTATGGAACTCTGGCTTGTACCCAATTGGACCTAACTGCAAGTGGGAGCTGTTAGATAGTGTATGCCCATAGCACCAATCAACATGATGTACATTGTGACATTTATTATAAATGAATAAAGTACATATTTGATTCATGTTATTGTGGTGTGTTTCTGTGTAATACCCTTAAACTTGACACATATGAGACTCGTGTTACTTTAGAATCTTTATAGCTGCTAGATAGATCTTGGGAGATTTATCCTGCCAAGGCTGACACTGATGCACCACCAAGTTGGTTGGGATGACTTGTCTTATCCGCTAGGGTGAGACCTGAGGTACATCTAGTGTGGGTTTTCTTGAAACCCTAAACTGGACCAAAATTCCAATATTGCTCTAGACCTTGGAGACATATGGGCAAAACTAGAATGTTACACTTGACCCGTAGACTCGATTATGTTACTGCACTAAGTGTCGAATTGGGTTGTCTTTGATGTGCCAATCAGTGAGATCCTTAGAGGGGGTCAAAACCTGGGTATGTTGGGATAGTCCGAGAATTCATTTGAGTGGGTGATCATAGTGACAGGATCAGCCCCTTTGTCAGAAAAAGTGAACGATCTGGTAAATGCACTCTCTAATGGAAACCTAAACTACCGGAAGTGGATTTCAAATGTGTTTGAAATTTGGTTTTGCAAAATATATTTATATAGAGATATACTTATATATTTTGGTTTTACAAATTGTTTGCAAAAGATTTTAATTCCTGGGATCCATGTGAGTAGAGAGTGCAACACTGTACCTTGTAGCCAAGGGAGAGGTCTTCTCTTGTCGGGTAGTGTTTGCTCATTAAAGGCTGAGAGGTTAAGTGTAAGGCCATTGAGGGTTATACCTGATGGGCTAATCTTGCATCTGCCCACAGTCCTTGGGCCTTCATAAGATGGCTAGACTCAAGGACCATTTAGTGTAAATGTTGGGCCCATTAAAAACCCATGGTGATGGACTCAGGGGTTTATTGTATTCAATAGTGAATTTGACCAAGCCTTGTAACAGAGGCTAGGCTGAACCCATGTGGCTGATGTGTAGATCAATGTTAGGGTCCCACACCATACAAAGAGAGCCAAGCTAGCCAACATTAAAGGGAAGTGAGCCTAGAAGCTTAATGGGCTTGAAGCCCATTTCAAACTAGGTTAATTAGATTAATTAAATAAGGGCAGATTTGGGTTTGGATTAGTAGATAAGGATAAGAGGATAACTCTTATCCACTTAAAGAGTGGATCAGTAGATTTGGATCAGGGAACTCCTAATTGGATTAGGAATAAGCTGATCTTGAACTGCAGATAAGATGAGGGATTATCTTTATCACTTAAAGAGTTCAGATCAAAATATAGATTTGGATCAAGAAACTCCTAGTCAGATTAGGAGGTTGTCTCTTTAAGACTATAAATAGAGAGCATGGTGGATTTGAAAGAGACACCAAAAACATTATAGAAGACAACTTAGTTTGATTGATTTTGCCTTTAGTTCTTTTTCTCCCTACTCTTGCCGCCCTACCCTATTCGATCTCCAATTCTTGGATCTGATCATGATTTGATCTTGATATTGTTTTTGCTAGAAGAAACAGTTATGAATCTATGCTGACTACCCCATTCGATTCTTGCTGAGGAATCAAAAGGTTCTTGGTGAAGAACTACCTGCTGATCCTACTTCATCCTAAGTTGTGTCATCTTTAGTGGATGGAGGACTTGGTACACTCTTTAGGCATGAACACCTATGTTGGGAGCAACTTTTTGCGTGGATTCCATATCAAGTATATCCCTCCATAATCTTGGTTTCAGATTTGGCCCGGTTTGGTTACAAGAACAAACCTTGAAAATCTAGTTTTCTAAATTGGGAATACGATTCCCGAATTGGAGCAAAAAAATTTTTGAAATTTCGCCCAACTTCCTGCAGGGTTCAGCCATCGATACGATGGATCTTCCATCCCCTTCAATTGGGTGCCCTCTCCTTCTCTTCTTAGCCTTAGGATCCACCCATTGCCATCCTAACTCTTCATTAGAAACCCTAGGGCACCCATATTTTTGCAAAAACCCAGCTGCCCTCCCCTTTCTCTCTAATCCTAATTGTTGAAGGGATGAGAGATCCATCATATGGATGGTCGAACACTACAGGAAAGTTGAGCAAATTTAAAAAAAAAAGTTCTCTCTCCCATCTAGGAATCGCATTTCCTATTTTTGAAAACTACATTTTCAAGGATCATTCTTGAAACAAAACCAGACCAGATCCTTAATCAAAGGGAGGAGAGGGATATACCTAATACGAAGTAACAGTAACTCCCAATGAAGGTGTTCACGCCCAAGGAGAAAACCAAACCCCGCTTCCACTGAAGATCACACAATGAGCAGTGAAACAGGATCAGCAGGATGACTCTTCAGTGTCAGCCAACTTGGTGGCACATCAGTGTCAGCCTTGGTAGGATAAATCTTCCCAGATCTATCCAACGGCTGTGCAGATTCCAAACTAATATGAGTCTCATAAACATACAGTTTAAGGGTATTACACAGAAATATACCAAAACACATGAATCAATTATGTACTTTTATTCATTTATAATAAATGTCATCAAGTACATCAATCTGATTAGAGCTAAGGGCATACATTGTCTGACAGCTCCCACTTGCACTTAGGTCCAATCGGGTATAAGCCGGAGTCCCATACTTTCCACATATTTCTCAAACACTTTTTGTGTCAGTGACTTAGTTAATGGGTCTGTTACATTTTCTGCTGATGCTACCTTCTGAATCAAGACGTCCCCTCTTCCAACTATCTCCCATAGTACATGGTACTTCCTCTCGATGTGCTTTGACTTCGAGTGGGCTCGTGGCTCCTTAGCCTGAGCAATGGCTCCAGTGTTGTCACACAACAATGGAATGGGTGATGTACTGGATGGAACTAATCCTAATTCCTGAATGAACATCTTCATCCAATCATCTTCTTTGGCAGCTTCACTTGCGGCAATATACTAAGCCTCGGTTGTGGAATCTACTATGGACACCTGTTTGTAGCTTTTCCTTCTAACATTACACAATCCTATCGTGAAGATATAACCATCTCGATGTGCTTTCTATCATCTGGATCTAATTGGAAATCGGCATCAGTATACCCCTGGATTTGTAGTGAACTTTCATCGAATGTAGTTGAGTATGTTTTTCACATCGATTCAATGCTCCTGCCCTGGGTTAGATTGGTATCTGCTTACCACATTCAATGCCTAAGAAATATCAGGATGAGTGCACACAACATGGCATACATGATGCTCCCTACGGATGAGGCATAGGGAATCTCTTTCATGCCCTCAATCTCTTCGGGAGTCTTCGGAGACATACCCTTAGAGAGAGTGACCTTGTGTCTGAAAGGAACATTTCCTTTCTTGGAGTTCTCCATACTATATCTTTTGACAATCTTGTCAATGTAAGCAAACTGGGATAATGCTATTATCCTCTTCGATCCATCTCTATAGGGTCGAAGACCCAATAAATAGGAGGCTTCTCTAAGATCTTTCATGGAGAATTGCTATGAAAGCCACACTTTCACCGTAGTTAACATTCTTACATCATTTCCAATGAGTAGAATGTCATCGAAATACAGAACCAAGAATGTAGCATTGTCTCTCACTGTCTTCCTTTAAACACAGGGCTCATTTGGATTTTGCTTAAAGTCAAACTGTTTGATGGTAGAGTCAAATCGGATGTTCCAACTCTTAGAAGCTTGCTTAAGTCCATATATGTTTCGGTTGAGTTTACATACCATGTGTTTCTGACCTGCAGCTATGAAAGCTTGCGGTTGTTGCATGTAGATATCTTCTGTAAGATTTCCATTTAGGAACATGGTTTGGACATCCATTTGCCAAATCTTGTACTCATAGTATGCTGCTACAACTAACAGGATCCTAATGGATTAAAGTATGGCCACATGCAAAAAGGATTCCTTATAATCGATTCCCTCTTTCTGAGTGTACCCTAGAAAGCCAAATAGATCTTCTTGGTTGGTTATTTTCTGGAGTTGGTGGGACATCTCCCACTACCCCTGGCTTTCCTCATCAAGGACAACTTTCTGATGATGATTATCCAGTATGTAATCTTCTTCTAGGTAGTGGGCATTTCGACTGCAAAACACCTTTTGCTCTTTTGGATCATAGAGCATGTAATCTATAGAGCCTTTGGGGTAACCTACAAATAGGCAATGACTGGTTTTGGATTCCAATTTGTCAGCACTAGTTCTTTTAACATGTGTTGTACAACCCCAAATCTTTAGGTGTCTTACACTTGGTTTCTTACCGGTCCATAGCTCATATGGAGTTTTAGGAACGAATTTGTTTGGAACCTGGTTCCGCACATAATTGTGGTGTAACAAGAGGAGCTAGTTGTGATACAATCCCATTTTCCTTTAAGTAGTCCCTGAATTTGTCAGAAGGATACTCACCACCTCAATCTGATCGAAGGGTCTTAATTTCTCTCCCTAACTATTTCTTGACTTCTTGTCTGACCACTTTGAACTTTTGAAAGGATTCAGACTTATGTCTCATTAGGTATATGTAACCATACCGAGAATAGTCATCGGTAAAGGTTATGAAATAATATGTTGGTTATGTGTCCCAACATTCAGGGGACCACATACATCAGCATGTATCAGGTCAAGTGTGCCTGTAGATCTTTCAGGCTTTCCCGTAAATGGCCACTTCGTCATCTTACCCTTAAGACAAGGTTCACAGGTTGGAAGATCTTCTACATTTAGAAAATCTAAAGAACCATCATTTACCAACCTTGTGATACGAGATCTCTTCCTAGGGATTATTTCCGATGTAGTTTCGGTAATTTTTGTTTGTAGATATGGATGGAGAACATAGAGATCAATATCAAGTTCTCCATATGCGAGGAATTTATTATTTCATTTAACAGTAATCACATTACTAAATAAGATAGAATAACCATCCAAACACAATTTTGAAACAAAAATCAAATTTCTTCTTAAATTAGGTACGAAAAGACAATCTTTAAGTACAATTGTTCCTTCTCTAAAAACTAGTTCTACAGTTCCTATGGCTATAGCTGCAACTATTGCAGAAGTCCTCAAGTAGAGCGTCACTTCTCAGTTAGTCAGTCTTCTGCTTATCTTGATCCCCTGCAGTGAGTTACACGCATGAGTTGAAGCCCTGGAGTCAATACACCAGGAAGCAGAAGAAACCAACAAATTGGTCTCTATGATAAAAGATTTGAAATTACCTTGCTTCTTAGTCTCCAAATATTGATGACAGTTTCTCTTCCAGTGGTCAGTCTATTTACAAAAGTGACAACATCTGATGCTTTGTCTTTCTTTTGCTTTTTTCGGTTTGCTAGTCTTCTTCTGAGGCTTTTTCTTTGCCCTCCTCTTCTTCTTACCCGAATTGCCACCTTCAACCAGCATAGCTATTGGTTTATCCTTCTTGATCAATTCTTTAGCCCTCTGCAACATATTGCTGAGTTCTTGAAGGCTAACATTTAGCTTATTCATGTTGTAATTCATGATAAACTCACTAAAGGAGGGAGGCAAGGAATTTAGGATGGCATCAACCTTGGTGACATGATCTAGCCCTGACCCAAGTGCCTCTAGTTCATCAATGTAACCGATCATCTTGAGACAATGGTCATGAACCATCTGGCTCTCGGTCAATTTTGCGGTCATGAATAGCTTCAAAACCTTCTAACGAGTAGAACGATTTTACTCTTCATATATTGTCCTCAGACAATCCTGGATATCCTTGGATACTCCGATCTGATCGAATTGTCTTTGTATCGGATTGTGAAGGGGGGCTATGATGTAGCACCAGGCAAGAGAATTCTTATCTTCCCATTCTTGATATTCCTTCCTACGTGCCTCAGAAGCCCTATCACCCAGATGATCCGGAGCAGGGAATACCAGCATAAGACTACGGTACCAGTCAGCATCATTTGGGCCCTTAAGTTTGTTATCATCCAACAACTTGGTGAATTGTCTGTTTGCCATTTCTGATAAAAGGCAAGGCAAATTATTAGTCTAGAACCTCATTTATTCATGTTTTGTACATAGATATGGCTTTTAATCTATGATCTATTTCCATTTATTCATCTCTGAGATTTCCCTCCTATCTCAGTGATGGAGACTGCGAACTATGTCTCTAGAAATGTGGAAAACCACATATAGTGCATGGAGCCAACTATTTGAGCTGCATAACCCCACCACCTTCTATGAAGGATCATATCCACTCATCTGATGAGCTTTCCCTTTGGTCTCTGTTAGACAAGGTTCATTGTCATTTTAGGTTAAACCTTTATATCTAGTAAGTGTTTACCCATCATATTTGTGAACGCCAAGGTACCGTAAGAGAGTCTTCCATTTTATGATAGGCCCTCCCACATCATTTTATGACACACCTATCATCTTATGAAACAATACAAAAGGTCCAACAACAAATGGATAGCCCAATTTTATGGTGCATCTCCTCATTACTAAAGAACCCATCTTCATGCTAATGATGCAAGGCCTTTAGAGAGTTCATCATATGAATCTCCCTATCACATGCACTTATATTTTCAGGAGGGAATGAAAAATTATGCCCTAGTTTTATTTAGGTCTAACCAGATTTAGATGGGCCCTAAACGGCTAGGGCTTCGCATGGTTCCTCTTGAGAGAAAGCTTATGTGGGGCCCACCACATAGGGAGATCATCCAATGATCTTAAGGACACCTCGGCAATGATGTGCATTCAGCCATGGTGTGTGAAAGAGCCACTATCGAATCAGCATGGGCCAAGTGCTTATGGCCCATGGACATAGCACATAACACATCCATATTGTTAGACAGTTTTTGTATGCCCTTAGCTTCAATCAGAATGATGTACACTATGAGTTTATAGTAAATGAATAAAGTACATACTTGATTCTGAAGGGATGAGAGATCCATCCTATGGACGCCCAAAGATTGCGGAATAAGAGGCGAATTTCAAAAATTTTATCTCTCCCTTCAACTGGGAATCGTATTCCCTATTTAGAAAATCATATTTTTAAGGATCAATCTTGAACCATAAACTGAACCAGATCTGAACAAAAAGGTGTGGGAGAGGATTATACCTGATACGGAGAAATACTATCTCCCAATGGAGGTGTTCACACCCAAGGAAGGATCCAAAATCTGCTCCCACTGAAGATGGCGCAGTGAAGGATGGAGCAGAATCAGCAATGTTCTTCAAAAGAACTTGACCCTTCGCAAGAATCAACTTGATTGCTCCCAAGAACTAGAGATCGAACTGAAGGAATGGCAATGGCAGGAAGGTAGCGGCAGAAGAGAATTCGCAGTATGCAGGAAATCTCTTAATCTCTCTTTCTTAAAGAGAAGAATGCTATTGATGTTATTGTCCTTCAAGGCTGCCGCCCCCTTCCCCTTTTATAATCGTAAAGGGATCAGCTCCTAATCAGATTAGGAGTTGCTAATCCAAATCATATTTGGGTTAGAAGTCCCTTAGTGATAAGGGATAATCCTTATCTTATCTGCAAATCAGATCAGCTGTCTCCTAATCTAATTAGGAGGTTTCCATATCTAAATCTTATTTAGATCTTGGACTCTCTGAGTGGATAGGGTCTAAGCCCAATCCTTTTAGCTGACCCACTTCAGAATTCGCCCCCTTTAGATGACTGATCAAATCAGCCCAGTTCGAAATGGGCTTAAGGCCCATTAAGGTTATGTACTCAAAAAAACCTTCCAAATTGCTGCCCAGTTGGGCTTCCTTGTATGGTGTGGGACTCAAGCATTGATCTACACATCAGCCACATGGGTTCAGCCCAGCCTTTGTTACAAGGCCTGGCCGAATGCACTGCTGAAGACAGTGTACCCCTGAAACCCATCAAATGAGCTCTATGGGCCCAACACTTACAGTAAGTGGTCCCTGAGCCAAGCCACCTTGTAACACCCAGGGACTATGGGCAGATGCAAGATTAGCCCATCAGGCATTATCCTCAATGGTCTTACACTTAACCTCTCAGCCCAAAATGATCATACACTGCCTGACAAGAGAGGACCTCTTCCTCGGCTGCAAGGAACAGTGTTGCACTCTCCACTCATATGTATCCCGGGAATTAAAACCTTCTTGCAAACATTTTAGAAACCATATATATACTTTTATATCTTATATAAAATATATTTTGCAAAACAAATCTCAACGGTTGAAATCGGCTGCCGGCAGTCTTGGTTTCCATCAGAGAGAGTGCATCCCCGATCATTACCTTTGTCCGACAAAGGGGTTGATCTTGTCACTATGATCACCCACTCAGATGAATTCTCGGACTGTCCCAACATACCCAGGTTTTGACCCCCGCTAAGGATCTCACTGATTGGTACATCAAAGATAGCCCAATCCGACACCTAGTGCAGTATCATAATCGAGTCTAGGGGTCGGGTGTAACTTTCCAGTTTTGCCCATCAATCTCCATGGTCCAGGGCAATACTGGAAATCTGGTCCAATTTAAAGATTCAATTAATCCTACACTGTATGTGCCTAGGGTCTCACCCTGGCAGCTGAGACAGGCCACCCCAACCGACTTGGTGGCACCACAGTATCAGCCTTGTCAGGATAGGTCTCCCCAAACCGACCCACCGGCTGTGAACATTCTAAACTAACACGAGTCTCATTAAGTGTCCAATTTAAGGGTATTACACAGAAACATACCAAGGGAACATGAATCAAATATGTATCTTTATTCATTTACAATAAACTAATAAAGTACATCATTCTGATTAAAGCTAAGGGCATACAAAACTGTCTAACAGATTCATGTTCCTATGGTGTGTTTTTGTGTAATACCCTTAAACTGGACATTTATGAGACTCGTGTTAGCTTAGAATGTTCACAGCCATTGTGTAAGTCTGGGGAGATTTATCTTGCCAAGGCTGACACTGGTGTGCTACCAAATGTTGGGGTGGCCTGTCTTAGCCACCAGGGTGAGACCCAAGGCACATGCAATGTAAGATTAATAGAACCTTTGAACCATACCAGATTTCCAGTATTGCCCTGGACCTTGGAGATTGATGGGCAAAACTGGAAAGTTACACCCGACCCCTAGACTCGATTATGATACTGCACTAAGTGTCGGATTGGGCTGTCTTTTGATGTACCAATCAGTGAGATCCTTAGCAGGGGTCAAAACCTGGGTATGTTGGGACAGTCCGAGATCTGAGTGGGTGATCATAGTGATAGGATCAGCCCCTTTGTCGGACAAAGGTAATGATCGGGGATGCACTTTCACTGATGGAAACCAAGACTGCTGGCAACCGATTTTAATCGTTGAGATTTGTTTTGCAAAATATATTTTATATGAGATATAAAAGTATATATATACATTATGGTTTCCAAAATGTTTGCAAAAGGTTTTAATTCTCGGGATCCATTTAAGTAGAGAGTGTAACACTGTTCCTTGCAACCGAGGGAGAGGTCCTCTCTTGTCGAGCAGTGTTTGGTCATTATGGGCTGAGAGGTTAAGTGTTTGTTCATTATGCCCACAGTCCCTGGGTGTTACAAGGTGGCTTGGCCCAGGGACCACTTAGGGTAAAGTGTTGAACCCATAGAGCCCATGTGATGGGTTTCAGGGGCGGCACTGTCCATAACAGTGTATTCGGCCAAGCCTTATAACAAAGGCTGGGCTGAACCCATGTGGCTGATGTGTAGATCAATGTTTGGGTCCCAAGCCATACAAGGAAGCCCAACTGGGCAGCAGTTTGGAAGGCTAAGTGAGCACATAACCTTAATGGGCCTAAAGCCCATTTCGAACTGGGCTGATTTGATCAGTTAAATGAGGGGCGAATTCTCAGATTGGGCCTTAACCCTATCCACTCAAAGAGTCTAGATCTTAATGTGATTCAGATCTGGAAACCTCCTAATAGGATTAGGAGAGAGCTGATTCAATCTGCAGATAAGATAAGGGTTTACCCTTATCACTTAAAGGGAATTTTGATCCAAATATGATTTGGATCAGCAACTCCTAATGGGATTAGGAGCTAATCCCTTTAAGATTATAAAAGGAGGAGGGGGGCGGCAGCCTTTAGGCACACATATAGATACACAACCTCAAGTCTTCAAAGCTGAAATCACAAAAGAAAGAATTCAGCAATCTCTGCAAAAATTCTTTCTTGCTGCCTCCTTCCTGCCTCCTTCAGAACTTCTAGTTTGATCTCCTGTCTTCAGTAGGAGTGATCAAGATTCAATCTTGATATCAGCCCTTTGTGAAAGGACTGTTTGGAAACAGTGCTCATGTGCCATCCAGCTATTCTTACGAAGGATCAGGTTCTTGGAAGAACGCTGCTGATTCTACTCCATCCTACACTGAGCCATCTTTAGTGGGAGCAGTCTTTAGATCCTTCCTTGGACGTGAACACCTCCATTGAGAGATAACATTTCTTTGTATTAGGTATAATCCTCTCCTACTACTTTTATTCAGATCCGGTTCAGTTTATGGTTCAAGATTGATCCTTGAAAATATGATTTTTTAAAATAGGGAATGCGATGCCCAGTTGAAGGGAGAGAAATTTTCTTTTGAAATTCGCCCACCTTATTCCGCAAGATTTGGGCATTCATATGATGGATCTCTCATCCCTTCAGTGGTATCAGAGCCATGGTTCAAATCTTGAACCAATTTATTTCAAATCTGAACCTTCGTAGATGGCAAAAGGCGTTCTACTCGATTTGCGCAGATAAGGTGTTTTAGGAAATTGTTCCCCAAATTATGGGAGAATAATCTGAAATTAATTTTTATATAAATTTGATTATTATTTAAAATTGTTCTTTATGATTTTCTTGATTTATGGGCTGTTCGTACAAAAGGAGACCAAAATCTTGATTGGCGTAGGGGACCTGCGATTTTATAGTTTCTGGATAATTTTATTACCTTTGGTCTGTAAAATAATTTTTTTTTTATTTTTATAATGAATGTATAGGTATTTGATCTAATGTAATATTAATAGAAATTAGGATTTTTATTTATTTTATTTTGGATCGAAGATGGCGGCGTAAGAAAGGAGATTTCATAGATGGGAGAATCGCTATCTGCAATTTGCAGTTTATGAAACTACAAACTGTGATCTAACCTCTGTTTTGCAGGATGGATTGTGCGAACAGCCCTGTTTGACTGGTTCTTGATTTTCTTTTATCAGTATTTAATTTCAGATGATTTTCTTGAATTAAAGATTTAATTAAAGATCAAACCGTAGACCCATTCGAACCAAGATTGGTCCAAATTGTTTGGACTGAATCTAGGGTTTGATCAAGGCTGAATGTCAGCCCTAATTTTTCCAAACAATGGGCCTGAGGATTGATAATTAAATGAATGCTTAATTCGGCCCAACCTGTAAAGATGTACAGGCACACTTGACCTAATACATAATTATGTATGTGGTCCCCTGAGTGTTAGGACATAGAATCAACACGTGTATTTCATCACCTTTACAGATGATTTGTCGCGATATGGTTAGGGAGAGAAATTAAAGCCCTTCGATCAGATCGAGGTGGCGAGTATCTCTCTGAAGAATTCAGGGACTACTTAAAGGACAATGGGATAGTATCACAAATGGCTCCTCCTGCTACACCACCACTTAACGGTGTTTCAGAGAGGGGGAATAGGACCGTATTGGATATGGTCCGGTCACTTCTCATACACTCAGAGTTACCCACATCCTTTTGGGGCTACACATTAGAGACTACGATTTACGTGCTGAATCGGGTTCCAACCAATTTGGTTCTGAACACTCCATATGAACTTTGGACTGGAAAGAAATGAAGTGTCAGACACTTGAAGATTTGGGGTTGTCCAGCACACGTTAAAAGAATAAGTGCAGACAAGTTGGAAGCCAAGACCAGGTATTTCCTATTTGTAGGCTACCCAAAAGGCTCTATGGGTTACCTATTCTATGACCCAAATGAGCAAAAGGTGTTCTGCTGCCAAAATGCACAATTCTTGGAAACCGATTACATCTTGGACACCCATCGACAGGAAGTGATTCTTGATGAAGAGAGCTCAGGAGCAGTGGAAGATGTCTTACAAGATCTAGGTAGTGACCAACCTAGAAGATCCACTCGTGTATCCAGGCCACCAGTCCGTTATGGTTATGACCAGGATAGTTACCTGGTGGAAACCTTGACTAGTGAGGGGGATCCCGTGACTTATGCAGAAGCTATGTTGGACATAAATTCCCAAAAGTGGGTGGAGGCCATGAGAGATGAGATAGACTCAATGGAGACAAATGGAGTTTGGACTCTAGTAGATCTACCCTTCGGGGTAAAAGCAATTGGTTGCAATTGGATTTACAAGAGGAAGAAGGGCCCCGATGGTAAGGTTGAGACTTTCAAAGCTCGTCTGGTGGCGAAAGGGTACACTCAGAAAGCGGGCATCGATTATGAGGAAACCTTTTCGCCTATAGCCATGCTTAAATCCATTAGGATCCTACTAGCTGTAGCAGCATACCATGATTATGAGATTTGGCAAATGGATGTCAAAACTGCATTCCTGAATGGAGATCTTACTAAAGATATCTATATGCAACAGCCACAAGGCTTCATTGCTACAGGTCAGGAACACATGGTATGTAAACTTAATAGATCCATTTATGGGCTTAAGCAAGCTTTTTGGAGTTGGAACATCCGTTTTGACTCTGCTGTCAAATCGTTTGACTTCAAGCAGAATCCGGATGAACCCTGTGTTTATAGGAAGTCCAGTGGGGATAAGGTTACTTTCTTGGTTCTGTATGTAGATGACATTCTACTCATTGGGAATGATGTAGGAATGTTAACTACGGTGAAAGTATGGCTTTCACAACAATTCTCCATGAAGGATCCTGGAGAAGCCTCCTATATACAGTGTCTTCGACTCTATAGAGATAGATTGAAGCGGATAATAGGATTATCCCAATCTACTTACATAGACAAAATAGTCTAAAGATACAGCATGGAAAACTCCAAGAAAAAAAATGTTCCTTTCAAGCACGGAGTCACTCTCTCCAAGAAGATGTCTCCCAAGACCTCTGAGGAGATTGAGGGCATGAAGGTTGTTCCCTATGCCTCTGCCGTAGGGAGCATCATGTATGCCATGCTGTACACTCAGCCCGACATTGCTCGTGCAGTGAGTGTGGTAAGCAGATTTCAGGCTAACCTAGGGTAGGAGCACTGGACTGCTATGAAAAACATACTTAAGTACCTTCGAAGGACAAAAGAGTTTTGTCTGGTATTCGGTGGTAGTTCACTACAGATCCAGGGGTATTCTGATGCCGATTTCCAGTCGGATCCAGATGATAGAAAGTCTACATGTGGATATGTTTTCACGATAGGATCATGTGCTGTTTGCTGGAAAAGCAGCAAACCGGGGTCCACTGTAGACTCCACGACCGAAGTCGAATACATTGCCGCAAGTGAGGCTGCCAAAGAAGCCGTGTGGATGAAGAAGTTCGTTCACGAGTTGGGAGCATTTCTGTCCAGCATATCACCCATCTCGTCGTTGTGTGACAACAATGGAGCCATTGCTCAGGCTAAGGAGGCACGAGCTCACTCGAAGTCAAAGCACATCGAGAGGAAGTACCACGTACTATGAGAGATTGTTGGTAGAGGGGACGTCCTAATTCAGAAGGTAGCATCAGCGGAAAATGTAGTAGACCAATTGACAAAGCCACTATCACAAAAAGTGTTTGAGAAACACGTGGAAAGCATGGGACTCCGGCTTGTACCAGATCGGACCTAAGTGCAAGTGGGAGCTGTTAGACAATTTTTGTATACCCTTGGCTTCAATTAGAATGATGTACATTATGAGTTTATTGTAAATGAATAAAGTACATATTTGATTCATGTTCCTATGGTGTGTTTCCTTGTAATACCCTTAAACTGGACACTTATGAGACTCGTGTTAGTTTAGAATGTTCACAGCCATTGGGTAAGTTTGGGGAGATTTATCCTGCCAAGGCTGACACTGGTGTGCTGCCAAATGTTGGGGTGGCCTATCTCAGCCGCCAGGGTGAGACCCAAGGCACATGCAGTGTAGAATTAATAGAACCTTCGAACCGGACCAGATTTCCAGTATTGCCTTGGACCTTGGAGATTGATGGGCAAAACTGGAAAGTTACTCTCAACCCCTAGACTTGATTATGATACTACACTAGGTGTCGGATTGTGCTGTCTTTGATGTACCAATTAGTGAGATCCTTAGCGGGGATCAAAACCGGGGTATGTTGGGATAGTCTGAGAGTTCATCTGAGTGGGTGATCATAGTGACAAGATCAGCCCCTTTGTTGGACAAAGGTAATGATCAGGGTGCACTCTCATTGATGGAAACCAAGACTACCGGCAGCCAATTTTAATCATTGAGATTTGTTTTGCAAAATATATTTTATATGAGATATAAAAGTATATATATACATTATGGTTTCCAAAAGGTTTGCAAAAGGTTTTAATTCCCGCGATCCATATAAGCAGAGAGTGTAACACTATTCCTTGCAGCCGAGGGTGAGGTCCTCTCTTGTTGGGTGGTGTTTGATCATTATGGGCTGAGAGGTTAAGTGTAAGACCATAGAGGGTAATACCTGATGGGCTAATCTTGCATCTACCCACAGTCCTTGGGTGTTACAAGGTGACTTGTCCCAGGGACCACTTAGGGTAAAGTGTTGGGCACATAGAGCCCATGTGTTGGGTTTCAGGGGGTGCACTGTCCATAACAGTGTATTCAGCTAGGCCATGTAACAAAGGCTGGGCTGAACCCATGTGGCTGATGTCTAGATCAATGTTTGGGTCCCACGCCATACAAGGAAGCCCAACTGGGTAGCAATTTGGAAGGTTAAGTAACCACATAACCTTAATGGGCCTAAAGCCCATTTCGAATTGGGCTGATTTGATCAGTTAAATGAAAGGCAAATTCTAAGATTGAATTAGCAGATGGATTTGGCCCTTAATCCTATCCGCTCAGAGAGTCTAGATCTGAATGTGACTCAGATCTAGAAACCTCCTAATAGGATTAGGTGAGAGCTTATTCAATTTGCAGATAAGATAAGGTTTTACCCTTATCACTTAAAGGGAATTCTAATCCAAATATGATTTGGATCAACAACTCCTAATGGGATTAAGAGCTGATCCCTTTAAGCTTATAAAAGGAGGAGGGGGGCGGCAGCCTTTAGACACACATATAGATACACAATCTCTAATCTTCAGAGCTGAAATCACAAAAGAAAGAATTCAGCAATCTCTGCGAAAATTCTTTCTTGCTATCGCCAGAATTGCCAGTTTAATCTCTTGTCTATAGTAGGAGCGATCAAAATTCGATCTTGATATCAGCCCTTTGTGAAAGGACTGATAGGAAACAGTGCTCACGTGCCATCCAGCTATTCTTGCGAAGGATCAGGTTCTTGGAAGAACGCTGCTGATTCTACTCCATCTTGCTCTGTGCCATATTCAGTGGGAGCAGTCTTTGGATCCTTCCTTGGG
This sequence comes from Nelumbo nucifera, assembly GCF_055504915.1. Classification (NCBI taxonomy): domain Eukaryota; kingdom Viridiplantae; phylum Streptophyta; class Magnoliopsida; order Proteales; family Nelumbonaceae; genus Nelumbo; species Nelumbo nucifera. The sequence goes on along the minus strand of NC_142656.1, from coordinate 36,778,178 downwards.
CATGAACACCTCCATTGAGAGATAATATTTCTCTGTATCAGGTATAATTCTCTCCTACTGCTTTTATTTAGATCTGGTTCAGTTTATGGTTCAAGAATGATCCCTGAAAATATGATTTTCTAAAATAGGGAATGCGATTCCCAGTTGAAGGGAGAGAAATTTTTTTTTTTAATTCGCCCACCTTATTCCGCAAGATTTGGGCATCCATACGATGGATCTCTCATCCCTTCACATACATCACATGCATGTAATCCCTAATTGATCAAATCAATTAAATAACTGTAAAACCCATAAATAAAGCCCTCTTAATTTCATAATATTATCAATTAATATTATCTAGGTATATGGGCTGAATTGCAAAGAGCAGTTCGGCCCATATAGCATTTGTGTTGAATTGGGCTAAAGCAGTTTTAACAGATTAAAACTCTGTTTTACAAATGTGGGCTGAATTGCATCTTGCAATTAACCATCAATCCCCTGGCCCATGAAGGAAATTTCAGGAAAAACTTCAGCTTATGAAAATAATAAATTATCATGGTTAATTTAATAAATTGATATTCATTGGAAAGGTTAGGTGGACCAATAGTCTTGGTGCTTTCAATTAGATCGTTGCAAGTTCAGTCACTGATTGCCCTTGTTTTTATTTCTTTTTTCAGTCTTTAATTTTTAGTAGTTAAATTTGTTAGATCCAAAATTCGGTTGTCCAAATAATCAAAGGGAAACTATAGTTTTAGTACTTATTTTGTTAAATCCTCGTGGGAACGATATTTTTATACTACTTGATAACTAGTGCACTTGCTAGGGTTATATAATTATAGCTATCAAGTTTTTGACGTCGTTGCAGGGATTTAATCCTAAAATAATATTAGAACTTGTTAACATTGGTTAATTTTGATTTTACTCTTTATTTAATGTGTTCAAATTCTTGTAGTGTTCAGATTAGTTAGTGTATGACACGTACTAGGGGTGAAAAACTAGCAGAATTTGACCCTGAAATAGAGAGAACCCTTCGAATACTGCAAGGAGCCAACAAAAGTAAAGAGGGAGAGAAGGTTGAAGAAGGCAAACCAGTAGAAGTTGAGGAAGAGATGGCAGACGAAGCAAATCGAACTCTTTTGGACTATGCTTATCCAACAATTGATGGGGCTACTTCTAGCATTTGCAAGCCAATGGTTCAAGCCAATAATTTCGAGATCAAGCCTGCGATTGTCCAAATGATCCAAACGAGTATTCAGTTTAGTGGGTTTTCGAGTGATGATCCTAATGCACATATCGTTAACTTCCCTGAAATATGCGACACATTCAAGCATAATGGAGTTAGTGATGATGCTATTAGGCTTATACTTTTTCCAATCTCATTACGTGATAGAACTAAGGATTGGCTTAACTCACTCCCTGTAGGAAGTATCACCACTTGGAACAACTTGACTCAAAAATTTTTGGCTAAGTATTTTTCTCCCTCTAAAACAAAAAAAAATGATCAATGATATCACTACTTTTGTTCAACTAGAGAGGGAATCTTTGTATTAGGCATTGGAACGATTTAAAGAGATGCTTAGGAAGTGTCCTCACCATGGAATACTTGTTTGGCATCAAATTCAAACTTTTTATAATGGTATTACTCCATCTAATCGCTCCATTATTGATGCAGCTGCAGGATGCACAATCATGAGGAAAACTCTAGAGGAAACCTATGATCTAGTAGAAGAGATGGTATAAAATAGCTACCCATGGAATAATGACCGAGCTGATCGAAGGGGAGTGCATCATCTAGATTATTTTTCAGCTGTATCTGCTCAGCTTGCTAATTTGAATAAAAAATTAGACAATCTTAGAGTTGCAACAATAAATATGTCATCTTGTAATCCATGTGATATTTGTGGCCAATTGGGACATATAAATTCTGATTGTCAGGTAGGTAATCCTTTTGCTTCACATGAAAGTGCTAATTTTGTTTCTCATGGTAGCAGGCCAAATTTTAACCCTTATTTTAATACATACAATCCAGGGTGGAGGAGTCATCCGAATTTTTCATGGATTAACAACCAACAAAAATCACCTATGGGATTTCAACAACAGCCGCCCCCGCAAGAGAAGAAGGGAAATTTAGAGGACATGATTTCTAAGTTAATTAATACTACTAAAGCAAAGTTCCAAGATCACAAAAAGTGATTCTTAAATCAAGAGGCATCTATTAAGAACTTAGAAGTTCAAGTGAGGCAGATTGTGAGCATGTTGTCAGAAAGAAGAGAGGGACGATTGCCTAGCAATACAGATAAGAACCCAACGGAGCAAGTGAATGCCACTGCCTTAAGAAGTGGAAGGACTATTGGCGAGATCAAGGATGATGATCAAAAAGTTGAGGTAGCCGATTCACAAATGGAGATCGAAGGGAGTACACCTAAACTAAATTTAGATGCCATTAAGCTTCCTCTCCCCTACCCTAAAAGAGTTTTGAAAGCTAACTTGAATAAACAATTTGAAAAATTTTTAGAGGTGTTTAGAAAAATACATATTAACATTCCTCTTCTTGATGTATTGTCGCAGATGCCAAAATATGGTAAATTCTTAAATGAGGTGATGTCAAATAAAAGGAAATGGGAGGAATGTGAAATGGTGAAACTAAATGAAGAGTGCTCAGCAAATCTTCAAAATAAATTGCCCCCAAAGCTCAAGGACTCAGGGAGCTTTTCTATTCCTAGCAAGCGTGGATTTTATGAACTAATGCCATATTCTATTATGAGTTTGAGAAAGCTTTATGCGATTTAGGTGCTAGTATAAATCAAATGCCATATTCTCTTTTTGAAAAACTTGGATTGCATGAACTAACACCTACTACTATTACCTTGCAATTAGCTGATAGAAACATTAAATATTCTAGGGGAATAGTAGAAGATGTTTTAGTCAAAATGGGCGATTTTATTATACCTGTTGACTTCATTGTGTTGGATATGGAGGAAGATAGGACAATGCCCTTGATTTTAGGGAGACCTTTGATGAGACTGAAAAGAACCCTATTTTTGTCCCCTAATTTTCATATTTTTACATTATTTTAGCACTTAAATGAACTCATTACTCTTGTATTTCGATTCAAGGCAATAAAGAAGGCAATTGGAAGAAAACAGGGCAAATCGGGTGATTTTGCACAGTTTCGGCGACAGTCCGTAATCTGGGCCTAACTCTCACTTCCGGGCACCGAATTGGACAATTCAAGAAGCATTAGAAAGATAAAAGAAAGGCCCACAACGTTTATGTTTTCGGTTTTGACAGATTCGGCCCGCATCGAGTACAAAATGAGCCCGAAGTTGGAGCAAGTTCGCAGTCAGGCCCATTTCACAACTTAAGCCCAACTCGCAGAAGTACCTTGAAGCAGCCCAAGTTTTAAAGCAGCCCAACTCGAATTCAAGAGTCAAGAGTCCAAATCTCGAATGTAATCTCTAAAGAGAGAGTCTTATCAAATCTAAAGTCTTGAATGTAATCCTAGAGAGATTGAGATTAGATCATTAGATAAGAGATAGGATAGGATTAGTTCAAAGAAGATCAAGACTCCCTAAAGATAAGATGATCTCCTAGAAGGAGTTGGAAAACAGCCCTCTCCTTGGCTATATAAAGAGGGGGGTGAACCAGCTTTGCCATCACTCACTCTCAGATCCAAGAGATCAGCAGGAAGACCAAGAAGCTCAAGAAGGCAGTTCGGCTATGGAGAAGCAAAGCATGGAGATTGCGCGAAACATGAGCAGCTAAGCTTCTTTTTTTGGTTCAAGGGGGGAGGTTCGATTGTGTCATTATGAGGTTCTGTAGTTAATTTATTTTCTTGCTTTTTAATTGAAGTATTCATTGATTCTTGAGCATATTTTTAGTGGATGTTAATGTTAATTAGTTTGACAAACTGAATTAATATTGATTTTCCTACTACTATCCATGATTTCGGTGATCCGTAATTGTTACGAATAATGGTACAAGTAGCAATTAGGTTGATATCTTTTTGGGTCAATTGTTCGTGACAGCCTTTGACCAATGTTTTAACATGGTTCAACCTAAAGGAATTGATGGAACAAGATTCAGTAATTGCAGCTATCTCAATTATTGTTATTTTGGTTTAACTATTTTCACAAATCTTAATGCTATCACTGTTTAACATGGAACGCTATCGTACCCAGTTGAGTGGTGATAAGTGTTGATCGAATGCTGGGTTTGGTCAACTGAATTAGGAAAACACAAAATTTATTATGGCTATCTTAATAAATCTAAGGTTAAATGCTTGAATTGCAAGAATGCTGAAATTTACCTAGGATCGATGGCCAATCGATTCAACCCGAACCCTTGAACCATAATTCAGTAAGACTGATTTTCTCTTGTTTGCTTAAGTTCTTTCTTATTCTTTTAATTTTAGTTATTAAATTTCCCCACTCAATTATAGTATCCATTCGGCTAAGAGATTACTGATTTGCTCCCTGTGGGATTCGACCTAGCACCACTTTTACTGCAAATATCTTGTTGTGGGACTAGTACTAATTTTGAGGGCCTCGACAAACCCGTCAAAATTTTGGCGCCGTTGCCGGGGAACAATTTTAATTTCTTAGCTATTACCTTCCTCTTGTTAACCCCTTCTTGTTTATGACTCGTGCTTCTCAACGAGGTGAACTCGAGTACAACCCCAAAATTGAGAGAACCACCTGTCGTTTAAGGAAGGAGGCTAAGCAAAGGAAGGATCGCTCACCAAAAAGGATGAACTCAGATTGCGAATTGCCCACTTGTGATTTTCCCATCTTCGAAGAAGGTGAAAGAATGGCTGATAGAGAGAGGACATTAAGGGAGTTGGCTGCACCAATTATGAACCAACAACCCTTATGCATCACGTATCCCACTCTTGAGGTAGCTTTTGAATTGAAATCTGGTTTGATACAAATATTGCCTCTATTTCATGATTTTCCAGGTGAGGACCCTCATAAGCATCTGAAGAAATTCAATGTCGTCTGTTCAAGCATGAAACTCCACGGTATGACCGAGAATCAGGTAAAACTCATAGCCTTTCCATTTACTCTACGTTATAAAGCAAAGGATTGGTTGTATATTCTTCCTCCTGGTTCAATACGCACATGGGATGGGATGAACAGGGTATTTTTAGAAAAATATTTCCCAGCATCCCGGGTTGTAAACATAAGAAAAGAAATATGTGGAGTTTGGCAATTTGGTGGTGAGACGCTATATGAATATTGGGAAAGATTTAAACAACTTGTTGCTAGCTGTCCACATGACCAAATACCCGAACAACTATTAATCCAATACTTCTACGAAGGGCTGCAGCCCATGGATAGAAGTATGGTCGATGCAGCCAGTGGAGGAGCTTTAGTGAACAAGACACCCAAAGCAGCCAGGGAGTTAATCTCCAACATGACCGAAAATTCACAGCAGTTTGGTGCAAGGATAGATGGTACCATTAGACAGGTTAATGAGGTAAGCTATGTAAATTTAGAAAATTAGATTTCTGACCTAACTGCTTTGGTAAAACAACTCGCTGCAGGACAATTTCAAACTGCCAGGGTGTGTGGTATCTGTTTGATCCCTGGCCATCCTACGGACATGTGTCCATCATTACAAGATGGATCGATGCAACAAGTAAACGCCGTAGGAGGATTCCTGGGGCAGCCCCAATGAAAGTATGATCCCTACTCCAATTATTACAATCCGGGGTGGAGAGATCATCCAAATCTAAGCTACGGGAACCAAGGAAGACAGTAGCAATATCAGCCCCATTTTTTTAGTCGACAGCCCCAGTTTTCAACACCCATCACAGCGCAAGGCCAACCCCCGAATTCAGGTACGTCATTAGAAGATATAGTTAAGGCTCTAGCTACTAATACTCAGCAATTTCAGCAGGAAACAAGAGCCAGCATTCAGAATTTGGGGAACCAAATCAGCCAACTTGCCACTTCCATTAGCAAGTTGGAGGTGCAGAGCTCCGGGAAACTACCATCACAAACGATAGTCAACCCCAAGGAGAATGTAAGTGCAGTGGTGCTGAGAAGCGGGAAGGAACTAAAGCTAGAACCTACCTCACCAAGGAAGGTGGATAAAGGACAGGAAGAAGAGGAGGTACAGGACACAAGAGTTAGAGAGAACGTTTCAACCGTGATCAAGAGGACCTTACCAGAAAAATATGCTGATCCAGGTATGTTCACCCTACCTTGTGTGATTGGCAATAAGCGAATCGAGCATGCCATGCTAGACTTAGGTGCATCTATCAATGTCATGGCATACTCGATTTACTATGCTTTGAGATTAGGTCCTTTAAAGGAAACTAAAGTTGTTATCCAATTAGTTGATCGTTCTAACACCTACCCAGAAGGGATTGTTGAGAATGTATTGGTGCAAGTTAACGATTTAACTTTTCCAGCTGATTTTTACATTCTAAAGATGGAGGAGGACACGATTGAAAGTTCAGCACCACTTCTATTAGGCAGGCCATTCATGAAAATGGCCAAGACCAAAATAGATGTGGATGAGGGTACCCTCTCTATCGAGTTTGATGGGGAGACTATTAAATTTAATATTTTTGAAGCTATGAAGTACCCAAATGAAGACCATTCGATCTATTTGGTTGACAGTATTGATCCAACTATGCAGGAAATTTTTGAAAATGATATGAATGAGGAGCTAGAATCGAGTGCACAATTGGATACGAAGGGCCCTATTCCAGATTTGAACCCGCCCATGATGGATGGAAGGGGAGCACACCGGAAGCTACAACCACGAGAGTTAAAATAGCAAAGGAGGACATCGAGCATAACGACGTTAAACAATTGCGCTTGTGGGCAGCAACCCATTGTGTTTAGTTAATTTTGTTATTTTGTTTGGTTTTGATCTTTGTGTTTAGCAGGAACCCAACAAGACAATGAAGGGATGAGAGATCCATCCTATGGACGCCTAAAAGATTGCGGAATAAGGGGCGAATTTTAAAAATTTTTCTCTCCCTTCAACTGGGAATCGTATTCCCCATTTAGAAAATCATATTTTCAAGGATCAATTCTTAACCATAAACTGAACCAGATCTGAACCAAAAAGGAGTGGGAAGGATTATACCTGATACGGAGAAGTAATATCTCCCAACGAAGGTGTTCACGCCCAAGGAAGGATCCAAAGCCTGCTCCCACTAAAGATGGCGCAGTGCAGGTGGAGTAGAATCAGCAGTGTTCTTCTCCAAGAACTCTGTCCTTTGCAAGAATCAGCAAGATGGTACGTGAGCACAGGTTCCTTTCAATCCTTTCTCAAAGGACTGATGTCAAGATCCAATCTTGACTTCTCCCACAAGTGGAGATCGAACTGGCAAACAGGGCGGCAAGAACAGGGAGGCGGCAAGAGAGTATTTGCAGGGAGCAGAATTCTCTCTTCTTGATTTCAGCACTAAAGAAAACCTGATGATCTGTGTGTGTTTTAGGCTGCCGCCCCCTCCTTCTTTTATAATCTTAAAGGGATCAGCTCCTAATCAGATTAGGAGTTGCTAATCCAAATCACATTTGGGTTAGAAGTCCCTTTAAGTGATAAGGGATAATCCTTATCTTATCTGGAGATCAGATCAGCCATCTCCTAATCTGATTAGGAGGTTTCCAGATCTAAATCTTATTTAGATCTTGGACTCTCTAAGTGGATAGGGTCCAAGCCCAATCCTATTAGCTGATGCACTTCAGATTTCTCCCCTTTATTAACTAAATAAACAGCCTAGTTCGAAATGGGCATTAGGTCCATTAAGCTTATGTGCTCACTTAACCCTCTTAACTGCTGCCCAGTTGGGCTTCCTTGTATGGCGTGGGACCCAAGCATTGATCTACACATCAGCCACATGGGTTCGGCCCAGCCTTTGTTACAAGGCCTAGCCGAATACACTGTTAAAGACAGTGCACCCCCTGAAACCCATCAAATGGGCTCTACGGGCCCAACACTTACCCTAAGAGGTCCCTAGGCCAAGCCCACCTTGTAACACGTAGGGACTGTGGGCAGATGCAAGATTTGCCCATCAGGTATTATCCTTAATGGTCTTACACTTAACCTCTCAGCCCATAATGATCATACACTACCCGACAAGAGAGGACCTCTCCCTCGGCTGCAAGGAATAGTGTTGCACTCTCCACTCATATGGATCCCGGGAATTAAAACCTTTTGCAAATATTTTAGAAACCATATATATACTTTTATATCTTATATAAAATATATTTTGCAAAACAAATCTCAACGGTTGAAATCGGCTGTCGGCAGTCTTGGTTTCCATCAGTGAGAGTGCATCCCCGATCATTACCTTTGTCCGAGAAAGGGGCTGATCCTGTCACTATGATCACCCACTTAGATGAATTCTCGGACTGTCCCAACATACCCAGGTTTTGACCCCCGCTAAGGATCTCACTGATTGGTACATCAAAGATAGCCCAATCCGACACCTAGTGCAGTATCATAATCGAGTCTAGGGGTCGGGTGTAACTTTCCAGTTTTGCCCATCAATCTCCAAGGTCCAGGGCAATACTGGAAATCTGGTCCAGTTCAAAGATTAAATTAATCCTACACTGTATGTGCCTAGGGTCTCACCCTGGCAGCTGAGACAGGCCACCCCAACCGACTTGGTGGCACCACAGTGTCAGCCTTGTCCGGATAGGTCTCCCCAGACCGACCCACTGGCTGTGAACATTCTAAACTAACACGAGTCTCATCAAGTGTCTAGTTTAAGGGTATTACACAGAAACATACCAAGGGAACATGAATCAAATATGTATCTTTATTCATTTACAATAAACTCATAAAGTACATCATTCTGATTGAAGCTAAGGGCATACAAAACTGTCTAACAGACAAACAGGGAAGTACCCCCAAATCCTTCTACTTTATGCATAATCACATACATTGGGGACAATGTATAACTTAAGTGTGGGGGGGTTAGGGAAATCTGATGGAAATTTGGGATACCTTACCTTCTTGAAATTTCTGCTCCCTGGAAACTTATCCTTGAACGATTTCAACTTATCAGGAATCATGTATTTATGCTAAATAGATAGGATAGGATGCAAGTTTGACTAACTGAATCTTTCTTTGCTGCATATGGTACCTCATGATTTTAATCGATCAATAGGCAAGATGCATAAGGGTTTGATTGATTATCTGTTAAACATGGGTTGATTATTCTAGAACTTGTTGTGTTAGGCATATTGAGACCACGATTAATGAATTCATGGATCAGGCGGTGAAACCCTGTGATTCTTGTGCAAAAACAAAAAAAAAATAGAAAATAAAATCGTGACTAATGTGAGATGGAGCATAAAATGCACTCACATCTAGAAATGAAAGCAAGTTTGAGATGGAGCATAAAATGCACTCACATCTTGAAAAGAACGCAAGGGTGAGATGGAGCATTAAATGCAGTCACCCTAGAACCCCAACTCCATTGTCACTTTCAGATCCTAGGAATTCATACTAAGTGGTGGAGATGTGATACATAGAAAGTTTATGGCAATAAGCACACCTTGTTTTGGCTTAAGAAACCAAGAAAGGTAAGTGAATCTGGCTGTATTGGTTTGTTAAAGCAATGAGAAACCATTCAGCCAAGGATGCTTCAGCCGGGAAGGCTTGTCTCCTTGACTGCTGATTTAACTTGGGACCATGAGGATGGGTGATTTGCGATAACTCTTGGATGAGAAGAAGAAGAAAAAGAGATGAAAGAGGGAAGGTTGTCAAGTCTGAACTAAAGCATGAAATGAACCAGGCCTCATGTAGAGAAAAAAGAAAGATTGAAAATCAATAATTAGTCTCTCTTGTGTTACTTGAGTTTTTGCCTTGCCCGAGGACGGGCAAAGTTTAAATGTGGGGGGATTTGATGAGACTGAAAAGAACCCTATTTTTGTTCCCTAATTTTCATCTTTTTACATTATTTTAGCACTTAAATGAACTCATTACTCTTGTATTTCGATTCAAGGCAATAAAGAAGGCAATTGGAAGAAAACAGGGCAAATCGGGTGATTTTGCACAGTTTCGGCGACAGTCCGTAATCTGGGCATAACTCTCAATTCCGGACACCGAATTGGAAAATTCAAGAAGCATTAAAAGATGAAAGGAAGGCCCACAACTTTTAGGTTTTGGATTTTGACAGATTCGGCCCGCATCGAGTACGAAAACAAACCCGAAGTCGGAGCAAGTTCGCAGCTAGGCCCATTTCACAACTTAAGCCCAACTCGCAGAAGTACCTTGAAGCAGCCTAACTCGAATTCAAGAGTCAAGAATCCAAATCTCGAATGTAATCTCTAAAGAGAGAGTCTTATCAGATCTAAAGTCTTGAATGTAATCCTAGAGAGATTGAGATTAGATCATTAGATAAGAGATAGGATAGGATTAGTTCAAAGAAGATCAAGACTCCCTAAAGATAAAATGATCTCCTAGAAGGAGTTGGAAAACAACCCTCTCCTTGGCTATATAAAGAGGGGGGCGAACCAGCTCTGCCATCACTCACTCTCAGATCCAAGAGATCATCAAGAAGACCAAGAAGCTCAAGATGGCAGTTCGGCTATGGAGAAGCAAAGCATGGAGATTGCGCGAAACATGAGCAGCTAAGCTTCTTTTTTTGGTTCAAGGGGGGAGGTTCGATTGTGTCATTTTGAGCATATTTTTAGTGAATGTTAATGTTAATTTGTTTGACAAACTGAATTAATATTGATTTTCCTACTACTATCCATGATTTCGGTGATCCGTAATTGTCACGAATGATGGTACAAGTAGTAATTAGGTTGATATCTTTTTGGGTCAATTGTTCGTGACAGCCTTTGACCAATGTTTTAACATGGTTCAACCTAAAGGAATCGATGGAACAAGATTCAGTAATTGCAGCTATCTCAATTATTGTTATTTTGGTTTAACTGTTTTCACAAATCTTAATGCTATCACTGTTTAACAAGGAACGCTATCGTACCCAATTGAGTGGTGATAAGTGTTGATCGAATGCTGGGTTTGGTCAACTGAATTAGGAAGACACAAGGTTTATTTTGGCTATCCTAATAAATCTAAGGTTAAATGCTTGAATTGCAAGAATGCTGAAATTTACCTAGGATCGATGGCCAATCGATTCAACCCGAACCCTTGAACCAGAATTCGGTAAGACTGATTTTCTCTTGTTTGTTTAAGTGCTTTCTTATTCTTTTAATTTTAGTTATTAAATTTCCCTACCCAATTATAGTATCCATTCGGCTAAGAGATTACTGATTTGCTCCCTGTGGGATTCGACCTAGCACCACTTTGACTGCAAATATCTTATTGTGGGACTGGTACTAATTTTGGGGGCTTCGACAAACCCGTCAACCTTTTCTTGCTACTGGTAATGTTTGAATTGATGTGCAAAAAGGTCTACTTACTCTTAGAATCAATGGTGAAGAACTGGTGTTTAATGTATCTAAAACCATGAAATATCCCAACATAATTAACATGAAATATATGCAATCGATTGCTTTGATGTTTGGGCGGTTGAAATTAGCGCATCTAAATTAAATGATCCTTTAGAAATCTACATTCTTAATTCTTGTAAAAACATGCAGGTCTTAGATGAAAAAACTAAGGAGGTTTTGAACTATTTGGAGGCCGGTCAAGAAGAATTAAAGTCAAGACAAGGAAAGTTTTTACCATTGGATGGACCGACCTCTACCAAGCAATTGCGACCTTCCATTGAAACACCTCCAGCTCACTCAAAACTCCTCCCATATATTGTGCAGGCCCCTATTCCAGATTTAATCCCACCCGTGATGGATGAGAGGGGAAAGCATCGAAAGTAATAAAAATAAATAAAAAGAGAGGTTTTCCCTGATTTACTACCTAGCTTGCTGTAGCAAAAATTGGATTGACTAATGAATGAGTCATATATGACTTAGTTGTAGTGATTTAACGGTTTGCAATAGTTAACCTAGAATATTTGTGGAGAAAGAAGAAGGAGAATTGAGTTTAAAGATCAGTAGGATAGTTAGTTTGTTCTTGTTTTATTTTTGCTTGAATCTTGTCTTGCCCGAGGACGGGCAAGTTTTAAGTATGTGGGATCTGATGAGAATAAAAATTATCATATTTTTATCCCTAAATATACAGTCTTTTATACTTAATTAATACTTAATTGGACTCATTATGCTTGCATTTCGATTCAGGGCATGAAATAAGGCGTCACGAGAAAAACAAGGCTAATCAGGTAATTTTGCATAGTTTCGGCGTCGCGTAGTAATCAGAGAATAATTCTTCCATCCAGACTCCGATTGAGATGATTCAAGATGCATAGGAAAGATAAGGAAAAACTATACAACTTTCATGTTTCGAGTTTTGATAGATTCAGAGTGCATCAAAGTCCAAATCGGGCCCGAAGTTTGAGAAAATTCGAAGGGAAGCGCAGTTCGCAACAGAAGCCCAATTCGTTGAAGAAGCCCAATACGAGTACAAGAATAAGGAAACTACAAAGATTCCTATCAGATTTAATTTTTTGATGTAATTCGAGAAAGATAAAGGAGATTGAGATTATCAGATGAGAGATAGGATAGGAATAGACTTAAAAGGAATTAGGACTTTCTATTTTTGAGAAACAACTCCAGAAAGGAGTTGGAAACAGCCCCTCCTCCTAAAGCTATATAAAGGAGGGGGGGGGTGGACTAGCACCAAGGCATCAATCAATCTCTGGAGCAATCAAGGAGAAATCCTCCAAGAAACTTTCAGCCTTCAAGAAGGCAATCAGCAACGTAGGAGGATAAAAGGAGGAAGGTGGTGGCAAGGAGAAGACAAGCTCATCAATCTCAACCTCAAGGGTGACATCATGAGTTCTTTCTTATACCTTGTTTGTTTAAATTCCTTTATCAAGAATTAGCTTATTTATAGCTAGGGCTATGGAAAGCCTAATCACGACCATGGATTGATTTTTATTTAATATAATCAAGTTGTTTTTATTTTCATATTGTCTATGAGTTATTATGCGTAATGCGATTAGGAGTTTGGCCACCTCTTAGTTGATTTGGTTTATGTGGATGAATCGGAAGAGCAATTCACATAATAGACTAAATAGCTCAAAGTGTGAATTGAATGGTATATAGGAATATATATACATGATTCATCTGATGATACAGGTTTTTCATAGAACTTAATGCACTTTCTATCTCGAGAACTCTAGTCGATGAATCGGAGGGTTACTTGATAGAAGTAGGTTTGGTATATCTTGGGAGGGAATATTAAATAAATTAGTAAAAAGTTCAGCTTCTGAAAATAATAAATTATCTTGGTTAATTTAATAAATTGATATTCATTGGAAAGGTTAGGTGGACCAATAGTCCTAGCGCTTCCAATTAGATCGTTGCAAGTTTAGTCACTGATTGCCCTTGTTTTTATTTCCTTTTTCTTTCTTTAATTTTCAGTAGTTAAATTTGTTAGATCCAAAATTCGGTTATCCAAATAAACAAAGGGAAACTATAGTTTTAGTACTTATTTTGTTAAATCCTCGTGGGAACGATATTTTTATACTACTTGATAACTAGTGCACTTGCTAGGGTTATATAATTATAGCTATCAGAGACAACAAACCCCTATGTCCATCACCATAGGCTCTTAATGGGCTCAACATTTACACTAAAAAGTCAATGGGTCCAGCCACCTTATGAAAACCCAAGGACTGCGGGCAGATGCAAGATTAGCCCATCAGGTATTACCCTCAATGGTTTTATACTTAACCTCTCAGCCCATAATGATCAAACACTGCCCGACAAGAGAGGACCTCTCCCTCGGTTGCAAGGAACAGTGCTGCACTCTCTACTCACATGAATCCCAGTAATTAGAACCTTTTGCAAACATTTTGAAACTGTAATATATATATATATATATATATATATATATGTATATCTCTATATAAATATATTTTGCAAAAAACAAATTTCAACATTTGAAATCAACAAAGGGGCTAATCCTATCACTATGATCACCCACTCAGATGAATTCTCGGACTGTCCCAACATACCATGGTTTTGACCATCTCTGAGGATCTCACTGATTGGCATATCAAAAATAGCCTGATCTGACACCTAGTGCAGTACCATAATCGAGTCTTGGGGTCAGGTGTAATTTCCAATTTTGCCCATCCATCTCCAAGGTCCAGGGAAATACTGGAATTTTGGTCTGGTTCAGGGTTTAAAGAAAACCCACACTACATGTACCTCAGGTCTCACCTTGGTAGCTAAGACAAGCCACCCCAATCAACTTAGCGACACGTCAGTGTCAGCCTTGGCAGGATAAATCTCCCTAGATCTATCCAATGACTATGAAGATTCTAAACTAACACGAGTCTCATAAGTGTTCAATTTAAGGGTATTACATGGAAATATACCAGAAAACATGGATCAATTATGTACTTTTATTCGTTTACAATAAATGTCATCAATTACATCAATCTGATTGAACCTAAGGGCATACATTGTCTAATAGTTGTGTCCATCCTTCTCTATAAAAAGGACCCAAGGGCTCCTAAGAAGGGGTTGGATTCTGCCCCCAGTTCACCTAAGCCACTACTGCCACCTCTGGATTCGGATCCCAACCATTATTCTTAGATTTAATTTATGTTCTTTCATTTCTAGTTCCGTTTTTTCCTCTCTGCAATTTACTTTCATTCAGTTTGATTTTTGTTTTCTTTTCTGCAGATCTGGAATTCGGCCATGTAAGACGGAAGGCCTAGATTGAGAAGTTTGAGGGTCAAACGAGAGATCCAGAGACTGCTACCTCTGATCGGATTACAAACTTTTTATTTCATTCCATTTATTTATTTATTTCTGCTATTTATTTATTTTTTTGCACTTTTCACTTCCAACACTATTTGAATTTTAATTTAATGAATTTTAGTTTAATTAATTAAATTTTGTGTTTCTGCAACTCCCAATTGTGTTCTCTTTCACAAACTTAAGTACGTAGTATTTTTTCCCTTGCTTCCCTATGGATACGACCTGTTTTCACCATTTACTGTGTTTGTAATTGTTTGAGAATTGGAAAAAAAATTATAAATATTAAAACTGGTGTTCCGAAGTGGGTAACGACACGCTTCCGCCAACACTATGTTTTTGGTGCCATTGCTGGGGGAACAATGAAGAAAAATTTTTATTTGCTTTTTTTATTTTTGTTTTTGGTGCCATTGCTGAGGTACCGGAGCATTGCCGGACTATGGGAGAGAAGAGAAGAGAAGATTAATTGGATTGCACTTCAGGTGTAGTCGTCCCATTTTATTTTTGATTTCTTTTATTTTTATTTTCAAATTCTTTTTTTTTGGTAGAATAGTGATTTTCAAAATTTTAATTAATTTTTTTCTAGATCCGAATTTTTTTAGTATTATTTTTCTTTCGTTTTGTTTCTAGATCTATTTTTGTTTTAGTAGGTTTGTTTTTTTTTTAGTTTTAGATAAAAAATATTTATTTTATTTTATTTTTTTATTGCCACATAATCATTTATTTATTTTATTTTTGGTTTCACCTTTTGAGTAGCTATTCTTTTTAGCATAATTAATTTTTTTTTTCTGTTTGCAAAAATTATTTGTTTCTTTATTTAAATTCCTTTTTTTAGTTATTTAATTGAATAATTAAATGTTAAATAGGAAATTGTTCAAATTATTGAATTTGAGTTTAAATTACAAATTTCAATTTAAATTTAAATTTTAATTCGAATCTGAATTTGAATTTAAATTTCGAATCTCAAATTTCAAAAAAAGATAAAAATAAAAAAATTAATAAAAAAGTAAAAGTACAAAAATAAAAATATTTAATTAATATTTTAAAAGTTTTGCATGTGCATTCCAACATTTAGGGTGTCATATTGTAGAGAATGCATCATATAGGTTTATTTAATTGCTTAAATTATCATTGTTAGTTATGAATGCGTTAGGTTTTCTTTTTATTATTTTAATTGTTCCTTTGGCTTAATTAGTTTGCTTTATTATTTATGTTTAATTGCAAATTTGCATATTAGAAATAATTGTTCATGCATTGTAATTAGTGGCATTTTCTTTGTTTATTTTATTTCTTTTTCATTAATCCATTTAAGGGCAATCCTACTTAAATAAGATAAGGTGGGGATTTCATCACCCTTCCTTGGCCCAAAAATCACCACCCTTCACGTGCGGTTCACCATAAACCCTAATTTAAAATTTGGATACCAAGACCATTTTGGGAGCCTCACATTTGGTTCAAAGGTGTGATGAATTTTAGGGAAGCTTGTAATTACTTTCCATAACCGGTAGTTGTAGTCTAAGGAATGAAGTTAAACGGTTACACCTAAGCGGGTTCTGTGGTTACTTAATTAGGTTCTTGCGAGAGCAAGGGGAGCCTCCAACATCCCCACCTCTTACCTGGCTAACCAAAGGAAGTGGTGTAATTCCATGTGAACCTAAGAGGATTCACATTGGTTGAACCACTAGTTCAGGAAACCCTAGGTTAGCCCATAGGTTGTGTGTGTGAATTGCTTGCATTTTTTTTAAA
The DNA here is from genome assembly GCF_055504915.1 of Nelumbo nucifera. Lineage (NCBI taxonomy): Eukaryota > Viridiplantae > Streptophyta > Magnoliopsida > Proteales > Nelumbonaceae > Nelumbo > Nelumbo nucifera. The sequence continues at coordinate 36,761,685 of NC_142656.1, read as the reverse complement.
TATAAAAATTCAAATTTGAATTTAAATTTCAGGAATTTAAATTTCAAAATGTGAATTTGAATTTAAATTTCAAAAAAAAGAGAATATAAAAAAAATCAAAATTGAATTTAAATTTCAAAATCAAAATTTGAAATTAAAATTCAAAAATTTAAAATTCAAATTTCACCAAGAAGAAAATGGGACTTCTGAGTTGTATGTTGGGAAGGACATCTCTAAGGAGAGAAACTATAGAACCCATACCCAAAATAAATAGATACCTCCATCACAAACATCGCAACCAAATGGCCGGAATCAATTATACCCAACCCAAAAAGTTGAAGGACTACTTCACTCCAACCCAATATAACCCTTCATCCTACATACAGTTGCCAGATACTCAAGACTTACAATATGAGATTAAGTCAAGCACAACTCAAATGCTCCCCTCTTTCTATGGGAACCCGTGTGAGGACCCATACAAACACATAGATGAGTTTCTAGAAATCTATTCCACTATAAGGATCCAGAACATCAATGGTGATAACCTTAAATTGACTCTTTTCCCCTTCTCCTTGAAAGATAAGGCCAAACACTATAACAGGTTCAAGATTGGTGAGTTAAAACCAAGTTAAAACCTACCTCGGTAATTTTACAACTCGCTGATTGGTCAGTCAAGACTCCTTGAGGTGTTATTGAGGACGTCATTGTCAAGGTAGAGGGTTGTCACTTTCTAGTGGATTTTATCATCCTAGACATGACCCCAACCAAGGAACTGAACCATAACCCGATAATCCTAGGATGTCTGTTTCTAGCAATGGCCAATGCAAACATCAACTATAAATCGGGAGAAATGGACATTTCATTTGGGGAGAGGAAAGTCCAGTTAAATGTTTTTAGTGCCTCTAAGTATCCAAACCTAAGGGAAGATGAGTGCAAGGTGGATGTAGTAGACGATCTATTAGATGCCCTATCTACCTTGTATGTGTAAGGAAAAAAGCGAGTTTGGGAGTATAGATGAGAGAAGTGTGTGAATGTTTCTGGCTGAAGACGTTAAACTTAGCGCTAGTTGGGAGGCAATCCAATGTAGTTTTTGTTTGTAGGATTAGAATTTTTGTTTCTTTTCGTGATTCGAGACTAGGTGGCAGACCTTGAACCCCTCAGGAAAACCCTATTGATTGTTCCCTTTGGCCCAAGTCCTTTTTGCATAAACCTAGTCATGCCATTGGGGATAATGGCACTTAAGTTAGGGGGTGAGGAAAGAGAGAGAAAAAAAATGAAATTTTGAAAAAAAAAAATTGAGAAGCTAAGCCTTAAATATGTAGAATTAAAATTTTATTGGATTTAAATTTCTTTCCATTAAAAGAGATTCCCAAATAGAAAAATTTGAGGAAACTGATAAAAGAATATTGAATTTTATGGAAATTGGTAGCAAGTGATAGGAGTAAAAATTGGTCTTATTTGAATATTGCCGAATCTGTTTAGAAAACGGAAAATATTCTAAAGTTTGCCCTTGCCAAGATAAGACGAGAAAGATGGAGAAATTAGAGGGGTTCAAATTGTTAGAAACAATGGACTACCCTGAACAATTTTGCAAAAAAAAAAACAAAGAATAAAAGGTCAACGGACACCCTAGACTTAGTAACCGGGTCTCTTCACCTAAGTCAAGTGTTAAGATTCACGTTAAACGGAAAAGGGAATGCCAAAGACAGTTACCTAACACTTAGTAATTGGGTCTCTTCACATAAGTCAAGTGTCGAGATTTGTGTAAAATGGTCGAAGGTAACAATAAAAATAAGTGTGAATATCAAGTTCTAGGGTAGAAATCCACTATAAAAAATGATATGAAGAATACCCACCCGATTTCAAAAATCAATCTCAGCTTAACAAGATAGTTTCCAAATGGAAGGGTACATAAGATTTTTATGCCAAGTTTCTGTAATATTCAAAGTAAGACAGTTTTACCCCTTAATCCCAATACTGAACTCTACAGAGTTTAAGAATTCCGGAATCAAGATGCTTGACTAATTCTGTTAGGGATAATCTTGAGATGGGAAGGATTTCTATGCTCAGTGTAATTTTAAGGCTGCATTGCTAATGGACTAGCAATGATTAAGTTGGGGGGTGTGATAACTCTGTATTTTGATGCCTTGAGGGCATCATTTCAGGGGTATTTTCGGTCTTAGAATAGTCAAAGTGTGCCCTTTTCCTAGTTAAATTCAATGTTGTGACCTCTGAGGGTCTCTGGGCAACTTCTATGGAAAACTGGGGAAGTTACATGGCTGAAATGCAGTTTTTGGGAAGCTGGTGTGAAGTCCAGCTGAGAGAGGGGGTGTTTTTGTGGCAAACCCTAGGGCGCCTTCTAGCTCATTCTTTTCATACATAGCAAACCCTAGCTGCCCCTAGCTATTCAATCTCCACCTTCCATCCCTTCTAATCTCCACCATTCATTTTAGGGCACTCTCTTTTTAGCATTTTAACCCTAGAGTGCCACCTATGTTCTAATCCTCACCATTCATCTCCTAGTCATTAGATCTCATTCCTCCATTCCATTTTCTATCTCAACCATCCACTCTAGGGCACAACCCACTCATTTTAATCTTCACCTTTCAACCCTAGGCGCCTTAATCTCCACCCTCCATTTCTAGCACCCAAATCTTAGCTCTACATAATATTGGGTGCCCTCTCCGTCTCTTCTTAGCCTTAGGATCAACCCAAAACCGTCCTAACCCTTCATTAGAAACCATCGGGCACCCATATCTTTGCTAAAACCCAGTTGCCACCACCCTCTTTCTCTCTAAAGACTAGTTGTGTCCATCATTCTCTGAAGGACCCAAGGGCTCCTAAGAAGGGGTTGGATTCTGCCCCTAGGTAAGACAGAAGGCTGATTTTGAGAAGTTCAAGGGTAGAGGAAGAGGAGGATGCCCAAGCAAGTGAAGGAGTTCTTGTTTGCAGTTCGCCTAAGCCACTACTACCACCTCTAGATTTGGATCCCAACCATTAGTCTTAGATTTAATTTTTGTTCTTTCATTTCCAGTTTTGTTTGCTCCTTTCTGCAATTTACTCATTTAGTTTGATTTTTGTTTTCTTTTCTACAGATCTGGGATTCGGCCAAGTAAGATAGAAGGCCTACCTCGAGAAGTTTGATGGTCAAAGGAGAGATCCAGAGACTGCTACATCTAATCGGATTACAGACTCTTTATTTTGTTCTTGTTATTTATTTATTTCTATTATTTATTTAGTTTTCTGCACTTTTCACTTCCAGCACTGTTTGAATTTTATTTATTGAATTTCAGTTTAATTAATTAAATTTTGTGTTTCTGCAACTCCCAATTGTGTTCTCTTTCTCGGACATAAGTACGTAGTAATTTTTCCCTTGCTTCCCTGTGGATACGACCTGGTTCTCACCATTTACTATGTTTGTAATTGTATGAGAATCGAAAAAATTTTATAAATATTAAAATTGGTATTCCAAAGTGGTTAACGCCATGCTTCCGCAAACAGAAATACCCTTAGGTCGTGAGCCTTATAAATGATGAGTCTAAGGCCCATAATTAATATTGTAAGTTAAGCTGTCACGTGACAGCTTAAGTTGTAATGTGACATGGGGGGAATCTGGGTTTGAATTTGGGTATGGAGCACCTAATCATTTAAGAAGATAAGGTATATCTCTAATTAGAGTATAGATCTGATTTAGATCTGGAATATCTCGTAATTAGATTAGGAGATAGCTCCTTAAGAGTTTATAAAAGAGGAGGGGGCAGACCAGTCGAAGACAGCTTCATATTTTTGTAGTTTCTAGTTCTCTCTACACCCTTTTGTCTCCCAATTTTTCCCAATTCGACCTTAGCTATCTAGGACTGATATAGATCAATTTTTTCTCTAATTTTTGAAAGAAAAATTGAGGGGATATCATGCTCAACTTCCCTAGTTCGATCTAAGCAGTTGGGTTGCAATTTGGGTGAAAACCGTGTTGCTGAATCAACTTCACCCTACACATTGTGCCATCTTTAGTGGAGGCTAGTTTCAGGACTGATTTGGGAATGAACTTCCACCTTGGGATCTACATTTAGTTTCAAATCTAGTCCAGTTCAGTGCAAGATGTTGATCCTGAAAAATACGATTTTTCAAAACATAGGGAATTCGATTCCCATAAGGATAAGGAAATTTTTGAAAACTTTCTCAGCCATCTAGCATGGTTTGGACATCCATATGATGGATCCTAACCCTTCCAACACTTTATAGAGTTGTTCTCTTAGGGTCCGTTTGGTTCATGGACAGGACCGGAATGGGAATTGGAATCGAAATCCCTAGGAATCTGAATCGGAATCACCTATTCCTGACACCTGTTTGGTTCTATTAGGAATCAGAATCTGATTCCAATTGTTGTTGTTTGGTTCAACTAGAAACTGGAATCAGAATTAACCAAAATTTAAAATTCTACCCCTATTAAAAAAATCTCAAAACAACCCACTTATTATTTATTTTCAACAAACACACATTGACAACCTACTAGCAAGTGCATATATGAAGAGAATATAAATAAATGAATGATAACCAAAATCCTTGTTGGTAGTTGAGACAGTCCAGCTTAAAGAAATCAATGATTGAGCCATTATACCCATGCCAATAACAGCCAAACACTGAGGAGAGCAATTTTATTGATTCCGACCTACAAGTTGGCCTTTCCTGTAAACATAAATCTCATGTTTTCCCTTGTCTAACAGAAGGGCAGAATGAAAAAGGATCTAAGAAATAATCAAGCAACATTTCTTTGGGCTCCATGAAATATACCTAAAAGTCATCCAGTGATAAAGGCATGCAAAGCTGTTAGACAGTGTATGCCCTTAGCTCCAATCAGATTGATGTACATTATGTCATTTCTTGTAAATGAATAAAGTGCATAATTGATTCATGTGATTTGGTGTATTTTTGTGTAATACCCTTAAACTGGACACTTATGAAACTCATTTTAGTTTAGAATCTTCACAGCCATTGGATAAATTTGGGGAGATTTAACCTACCATTCCTAACACTGATGTACCACCAAGTTGGTTAGGGTGGCTTGTCTCAGTTGCCAAGGTCAGACCAGAGGTACATGTAGTGTGGGTTTTCTTGAATCCCTGAACTAGACCAAATTCTAGTATTGCCTTAGACCTTGGAGATAGATGGGCAAAACTGGAATGTTACACCTGACCCTTAGACTCGATTATGGTATTGCATTAGGTGTTGGGTTGGGTTGTCTTTGATATGCCAATCAGTGAAATTCTTAGAGGGGTTCAAAACCTAGGTATATTGAGAGTCCGAGAATTCATCTGAGTGGGTGATCATAGTGATAGGATTAGCCCCTTTGTGGAAAGTTTATTTCAAACGTTGAAAGTCGTTTTTGCAAAATATATTTATATAGACATATACATATATATTTTATGGTTTCAAAATGTTTGCAAATGGTTTTAATTCCCAGGATCCATGTGATAGAGAGTGCAGCACTGTACCTTGCAGCCGAGGGAGAGGTTCTCTCTTGTTGGACATTGTTTGATCATTATGGGCTGAGAGGTTAAGTGTAAGATCATTGAGGGTAATACCTGATGGGCTAATCTTGTATCTGCCTACAGTCCTTGAGTTTTCATAAGGTGACTGGACCAAAGGACCATTAAGTGTAATTGTTGGGCCCATTAAGAGCCCATGGTGATGGACTCAGGGGCTCACTATCTCCTACAGTAAATTCGGTCAGGCCTTGTAACAAAGGTTGGGTTGAACCCATGTCACTGATGTGTAGATCGATGTAAGGGTCCGAAGCCATACAAAGAGAGCCAACTGCACAGCAGGTTAAGGAGTAAGTGAGCACATAAGCCTAATCGGCCTAAGGTCCAATTCAAACTAGGCTTAAGTTAGTTAATTAAAAGGTGGCAAGATCTGATTTATAATCTGATTAGGATTAGCTGAAAGGATAAGATAAGTCTTATCAATTTAAGAGTCCAGATCCAAATATCAGATTTGGATCAGGAAACTCTCTCCTAATTAGATTAGGAGGATGATCCAAAGAAGACTATAAATTGGGGGCGAATTCATCAGTTTTAACACACAGCAATCTGCAAAGTTCTCCCCTGTTATTGCCGCCCCTACCTAGTTCGATCTCCACTTGTAGAAGTGATGAAGAAGTATTCTTGATATTGCTTTTTGGTAGAAGAAGAAATCTAAAGTCATGCTCACCAGTCCCTGTCCGATTCTTGTTGAAGAATTATGATTGTTGCTGAAGAATCATCCTATTGATCATACTTCAATACACACTATGTCATCTTCAGTGGAAGCGGGTTCTGGTTTTCTCCTTGGACATGAACACCTTCATTGGGAGTTACTACTACTTTGTATCAGGTATATCTCTCACTTTCTAATGGTCTTAGATCTGATCCGGTTTTTGAAATTTTGCCCAACCCTGTAGGGTTCGGCCAACCATATGATGGATCTCTCATCCCTTCAATGGTATTAGAGCCAGGTTCACATTCTTGAACCAAAATCAGATCTAATCTGAACCTACGCAAATAGGCAGAATCAGTTCTACCCGATTTGCATACATTAGGTTTTTTCTGAGAATTTGGTTCTCAGCTATGGGCAATTAATCTGAAAATTAAATCTTTAATATTCTATTATACATTTAGAATTGTTCTGTGGCGCAAGAAATCTATGCATCTGCTCTTTTTATTCATTCTTGGTTTGTAATTAGTCTTTTTTTTAATTTTAGACGAGATGTATACTATTTGATTCTGATGTAATATTAATAGAAAAATTAGGTTTTTCTATTTTATTTTACTGAAGATGAAGCTGGTTCGCGTGGAGGAGAGGATTTGGACAGATAACAAATTTGCGATTTGTGATTTGAAGAAATTGAAACTACAAGCAATGACTGATTTTTTTTCTTGCAAGTTTAGATCCACATGAACAACCCACTGATGTCTTTTTTTACTGATTTTGATTGTCAATTATCAGTTGTATTTAATTTTCATATCATCTTCTTGAATTAGATCTTGAATTAAACATCAAACCCTAGATCCATTCGAACCAGATTGGACTAAACTAGTTGGACCGAATCTATGGTTCGATGGGGGCTGTTCTCAGCCCTTAAATTTCCTTCATGGGCCGAAGGATTAATGGTTAATTGCAAGACACAATTCGGCCAACATCTATAAAACCCAGTTTTGATTTGTTAAAATTGTCTTAGCCCAATTCAGCATAAATGCAATATGGGCCGAACTACTCTTTGTAGTTCAGCACTTGGCCCATGCTATTTTGATAGTGGCTCTTTCACACACCATGGCTGAATGCACATCATTGCCATGGTGTCCATAAGATCATTGGATGATCTCCCTGCTTGATGGGCCCCACATCAGCTTCCTGCCCAAGAGGATCCATGCGGAACCCTAGCCGTTTGTTAGACAGTTTTGTATGCCCTTAGCTTCAATCAGAATGATGTACTTTATGAGTTTATTGTAAATGAAAAAAGATACATATTTGATTCATGTTCCCTTGGTATGTTTCTGTGTAATACCCTTAAACTGGACACTTATTGAGACTCGTGTTAGTTTAGAATGTTCACAGCCAGTGGGTCGGTCTGGGGAGACCTATCCTGACAAGGCTGACACTGTGGTGCCACCAAGTCGGTTGGGGTGGCCTGTCTCAGCTTCCAGGGTGAGACCCTAGGCACATACAGTGTAGGATTAATTTAATCTTTGAACTGGACCAGATTTCCAGTATTGCCTTGGACCTTGGAGATTGATGGGCAAAACTGGAATGTTACACCCGACCCCTAGACTCGATTATGATACTGCACTAGGTGTCGGATTGGGCTATCTTTGATGTACCAATCAGTGAGATCCTTAGCGGGGGTCAAAACCTGGGTATGTTGGGACAGTCCGAGAATTCATCTGAGTGGGTGATCATAGTGACAGGATCAGCCCCTTTGTCGGACAAAGGTAATGATCGGGGATGCACTCTCACTGATGGAAACCAAGACTGCCGGCAGCCGATTTCAACCGTTGAGATTTGTTTTGCAAAATATATTTTATATAAGATATAAAAGTATATATATGGTTTCTAAAATGTTTGCAAAAGGTTTTAATTCCCGGGATCCATATGAGTGGAGAGTGCAACACTGTTCCTTGCAGCCGAGGGAGAGGTCCTCTCTTGTCGGGCAGTGTATGATCATTATGGGCTGAGATGTTAAGTGTAAGACCATTGGGGATAATACCTGATGGGCTAATCTTGCATCTGCCCACAGTCCCTGGGTGTTACAAGGTGGCTTGGCCGAGGGACCTCTTAGGGTAAGTGTTGGGCCCGTAGAGCCCATTTGATGGGTTTCAGGGGGTGCACTGTCTTTAACAGTGTATTCGGCCAGGCCTTGTAACAAAGGCTGGGCCGAACCCATGTGGCTGATGTGTAGATCAATGCTTGGGTCCCACGCCATACAAGGAAGCCTAACTGGGCAGCAGTTAAGAGGGTTAAGTGAGCACATAAGCTTAATGGGCCTAAAGCCCATTTCGAATTGGGCTGTTTATTAAGTTAATAAAGGGGCAAAATCTGAAGTGGATCAGCTAATAGGATTGGGCTTAGACCCTATCCACTTAGAGAGTCCAAGATCTAAATAAGATTTAGATCTGGAAACCTCCTAATCAGATTAGGAGATGGCTGATCTGATCTCCAGATAAGATAAGGATTATCCCTTATCACTTAAAGGGACTTCTAACCCAAATGTGATTTGGATTAGCAACTCCTAATCTGATTAGAAGCTGATCCCTTTAAGATTATAAAAGAAGAAGGGGGCGGCAGCCTAAAAGACACACAGATCATCAGGTTTTCTTTAGTGCTGAAATCAAGAAGAGAGAATTCTGCTCCCTGCAAATACTCTCTTGCCACCTCCCTGTTCTTGCCACCCTGTTTGCCAGTTCGATCTCCACTTGTGGGAGAAGTCAAGATTGGATCTTGACATCAGTCCTTTGACAAAGGATTGAAAGGAACCTGTGCTCATGTACCATCTTGCTGATTCTTGCGAAGGACAGAGTTCTTGGAGAAGAACACTGCTGATTCTGCTCCACCTGCACTGCGCCATCTTCAGTGGGAGCAGTCTTTGGATCCTTCCTTGGGCGTGAACACCTTCGTTGGGAGATATTACTTCTCCGTATCAGGTATAATCCTTCCCACTCCTTTTTGGTTCAGATCTGGTTCAGTTTATGGTTCAGAATTGATCATTGAAAATATGATTTTCTAAATGGGGAATACGATTCCCAGTTGAAGGGAGAGAAAAATTTTTGAAATTCACCCCTTACTCTGCAATCTTTTGGGCGTCTATAGGATGGATCTCTCATCCCTTCAGTGGTATCAGAGCCATGGTTCAAATCTTGAACCAGTTTGTTTCAGATCTGAACCTGCGCAATTGGGCAGAAGGTGTTCTACCCAATTTGCGCAGATATGGGTTTTGGGAAATTTGTTCCCAAAATTAATGGGCAAATAATCTGAAATTAATTTTATATAAATCTGATTATTATTTAGATTTGTTCTTTATGATTTTCTTGATTTATGGGCTGTTCGTACAAGAGGAGATCGAAATCTTGGTTTGCGCAGGGAACCTGCAAGATTTATAGTTTCTTGATTTATTTATTACATTTGGTCTGTAAATAATTTTTTTTATTTTCTAGACTCAATGTATAGGTATTCGATCTGATGTAATTATTAATAGAAATAGGATTTCTATTTATTTTAATTTTGGATCGATGATGGCGGGGCACAAAGGGAGATTTCGCAGAGAAGAAGATTTCGCAGATGGGAGAATCGCTATCTGCGATTTGCAGTTTGTGAAACTGCATTCTGTGATTATTTTCTTGAATTAAAGATTTAATTAAAGATCAAACCCTAGACCCATTCGAACCAAGATTGGTTCAAACTGTTTGGACCAAATCTAGGGTTTAATCAAGGCTGAAAGTCAGCCCTAATTTTCCCACTAATGGGCCTAAGGATTGATATTTAATTAAATGGTTAATTCGGCCCAACTTGTAAAGGCCCAGTTTGAAACAGTTAAAACTGCTAAAAGCCCACTTAACCCTTAAAGCTATATGGGTTGAACCGTTCGGCCCACATACCAGAATATTAATGGTTAATATTATGGATTTAAAATGGGCTTCAAATGGGCTTTACAGATAATTAATTGATTGGATCAATTTATCCCTGCATGTGATGTATGGATGTGTGGTGTGCTACGTACATGGGCCATAAGTACTTGGCCCATGTGAAAGAATGGTAGGATCCATCTAATGGACGCCATAAAGGTTGCAGAATGGGTGGGGCGAATTTCAAAAATTCCTACCTTCTCCCAACTGGGAATCATATTCCCTGAATTTAGAATACAATATTCAAGGATCTACTTGAACCCTAATCAAACCAGATCTGTACCAAAAGATAAAAGGGAGGATTATACCTGATCCGGAGAAGCAGTATCTCCCAAGGTTGGTGTTCACGCCCAAAGAATGCTCTAAGATCTGTCCCGGCTGAAGATGACACAGCTGTGGATGGAACAGAACCAGCAGGGTGCGTCCTACACACTGGATCCTTCACAAGAATCCCCTGGATGTACTAAACACTGAATTCTTTCAGTCTTTCTTGCAAGACTGATGTCAAGAACTGGTTTCTTGACTTTCTTTTCTGCAAAGATCAAATCTTGCAACAATGCAGATGGCGGCGGCAGGAGGAGATTTCCAGAAACGAAAAGGCTGAACTGTTTTCTTTTCTGGAGAGAATGAGATCTAATCTCAATTCGCAGGAACCTTTCTTGCTTACCAGAACCTCTTGGATCGAAATCTGATTTCCCTGTCTTGGTTCATTCGAAATTCTCCTCTCTTTTCTTCTTGATTAAGAAATCTCCTAATTAGGAGTTATCCCAATCCAAATCAGTATTTGGATAGGGGATAATCTTAATCCCTTTCCCAGATAGAGTTAGCTTACTCCTGATCTTATCAGGAGGTTACCAGATTCAAATCTGATTTGAATTTGGTCTCTAAGAGTGGATAAGGCTAAGAGCCCAACCCTTTTTGCTAACTTCAATCTCAAATTCGCCCCATTGATGGGTGATCATATCAGCCCACTTCGAAATGGGCTTTTGGCCCATTAAGTATTCAGTGTTTAATTAGTTTCCAATCTGCTGCCCAGTTGGGCTTCTTTGTATGGCGTGGGACCCAAGCATTGATCTACACACCAGCCACATGGGTTCGGCCCAGCCTTTAATACAAGGCCCAGCCAAATTCACTGAAAATCTCAATGAACCCCTTGAGTCCATCGTATGAACCCTATGGGCCCAACACTTACATTAGGTGGTCCCTAGGCCAAGCCATCTTATAAAAACCCAGGGACTGTGGGCAGGTGCAAGATTAGCCCATCAGGTATTATCCTAAATGGTCTTACACTTAACCTCTCAGCCCTTAATGATCAAGCACTGCCCGACAACAGAGGACCTCTCCCTCGGCTGCAAGGAACAGTGCCGCACTCTCCTCTCACATGGATCCCGGGAATTAAAACCATTTGCAAACATTTTGAAACCGTACATATATATGTAAATATATTAATTTTGCAAAAACAAAATTCCAACGATTGAAATCAACTGCCGGCAGTTTGGTTTCCATCAGAGAGAGTGCACTCCCGATCATTACCCTTTGTCCGACAAAGTGGCTGATTCTGTCACTATGACCACCCACTCAGATGAATTCTCAAACTGCCCCAACATACCCAGGTTTTAATCCCCACTAAGGATCTCACTGATTGGCATATCAAAGGCAGCCTGATCCAGCACCTAGTGAAGTGTCATAATCGAGTCTAGGGGTCAGGTGTAACTTTCCAGTTTTGCCCATCTATCTCCAAGGTCCAGGGCAAGACTAGAAATCTGGTCCGGTTCAAGGATTCAAGTAATCCCATGCTGTATGTGCCTCGGGTCTTACCCTGATGGCTGAGACAGGCCATCCCAACACTTGGTGGCACACCAGTATCAGCCTTGGCAGGATAAATCTCCCCAGACTTATCCAACGGCTGTGAACATTTAAAACTAACATGAGTCTCTAAAAATGTCCAGTTTTAGGGTTTTACACAGAATTAAACCAAACAACATGAATCAAACATGCACTTTATTTATTTCCACTAAATAACAAAAGTACATCAAAATGATTGAAGCTAAGGGCATACAAAACTGTCTAACAGCTCCCACTTGCACTTAGGTCCAATCTGGTACAAGCCGGAGTCCCATACTTTCCACGTGTTTCTCAAACACCTTCTGTGTCAGTGGCTTGGTCAATGGGTCTGCCACATTATCCGCTGATGCTACCTTTTGAATTAGGACGTCCCCTCTACCAACGATTTCCCGCAGTACATGGTACTTCCTCTCGATGTGCTTTGACTTCGAGTGGGCCCGAGGCTCTTTAGCCTGGGCGATCGCTCCATTGTTGTCACACAACAACGGGATGGGTGATGTGCTGGATGGAATCACTCCTAATTCGTGTATGAATTTCTTCATCCACACGGCTTCCGTGGCAGCTTCACTTGCGGCAATGTACTCGGCCTCGGTTGTGGAGTCTGCAGTGGACCCCTGTTTGCTGCTTTTCCAGCAAACAGCACACGATCCTATCGTGAAAACATACCCAGATGTAGACTTTCTATCATCTGGATCCGACTGGAAATCGGCATCGGTATACCCTAGAACTTGCAGTGAACTACCATCGAATACCAGACAAAACTCTTTCGTCCTTCGAAGGTATTTGAGTATGTTCTTCACAGCAGTCCAATGCTCCTGTCCTGGGTTTGCCTGGAATCTGCTTACCACACTCACTGCCTGAGCTATGTCCGGGCGAGTGCACAACATGGCATACATGATGCTCCCCACAACTGAGGCATAGGGAACGTCTCTCATGCTCTCAATCTCCTCAGAAGTCTTGGGAGACATCTTCTTGGAGAGAGTGACTCCGTGCCTGAAAGGAACGTTTCCTTTCTTGGAGTTTTCCATGCTGTATCTTTTGACAATTTTGTCAATGTAAGCAGCCTGGGACAATCCAATTATCCACTTCGATCTATCTCTATAGAGTCGAAGACCCAGTATGTATGAAGCTTCTCCAAGATCTTTCATGGAGAACTGCTGTGATAGCCATACCTTGACCGAAGTCAACATTCCTACATCATTCCCAATGAGTAGGATATCGTCCACGTACAAGACCAAAAAGGTGATCTTATCCCCACTGGATTTCCTGTAAACACAGGGCTCATCCGGATTCTGCTCAAAGTCAAACGTTTGACTGCAGAATCAAAACGGATGTTCCAACTCCTAGAAGCCTGCTTAAGTCCATATATGGATCTATTAAGTTTACATACCATGTGTTCCTGACCAGCAGCAATGAAGCCTTGCGGCTGCTGCATGTAGATATCTTCACTAAGATCTCCATTCAGGAACGCTGTTCTGACATCCATTTGCCAAATCTCGTAATCATGGTACGCTGCTACAGCTAGCAGGATCCTAATGGATTTAAGCATGACCACCGGTGAAAAGGTTTCCTCATAGTCGATGCCTTCTTTCTGAGTATACCCTTTCGCCACCAAACGAGCTTTAAAGGTCTCAATCCTGCCATCGGGGCCCTTCTTCCTCTTGTAGATCCATTTGCAACCAATTGCTTTTACCCCGGAGGGCGGATCCACTAGAGTCCAGACTCCATTGGTCTCCATTGAGTCCATCTCGGCTCTCATGGCCTCCACCCACTTCTGGGAGTCTATGTCTAACATAGCTTCCGCGTAAGACACGGGATCCTCTTCACTAGTCAAGGCTTCCACCAGGTAACTATCCTGGTCATAACCATATCGGACTGGTGGTCTGGATACCCGGGTGGACCTTCTAGGTTGGTCATTACCTGGAACTTGTGGGTCATCTCCCACTGCTCCTGAGCTCTCCTCATCAAGAACTATTTCCTGACGATGGGTGTCCAGGATGTAATCGGATTCTAAGAATCGGGCGTTTCGACTGCAGAACACTTTCTGCTCACTTGGGTCATAGAATAGATAACCCACCGAATCCTTTGGGTAGCCTATAAACAGGCAACGGCTGGTTTTAGATTCCAACTTGTCCGCACTTGTTCTTTTAACGTGTGCAGGACAACCCCAAATCTTCAAGTGTCTCACACTTGGCTTCCTTCCGGTCCAAAGCTCATATGGAGTTTTCGGAACTGATTTGGTTGGAACCCTATTCAGCACATAGATAGCAGTCTCTAATGCGTATCCCCAAAAGGATGTGGGTAATTCTGAGCGTACGAGAAGTGACTGGACCATGTCTAATAAGGTCCTATTTCTCCTCTCTGAAACACCGTTGAGTTGAGGTGTAGCAGGAGGAGCTAGTTGTGACACTATCCCATTGGCCTTTAAGTAGTCCCTGAATTCGTCAGAGAGATACTCGCCACCTCGATCTGATCGAAGGGCCTTAATTTCTCTCCCTAACTGTTTCTCGACTTCCTGTCTGAACTCTTTGAACTTTTCAAATGATTCAGACTTATGTCTCATTAGGTACACGTAACCATATCGTGAAAAATCATCTGTAAAGGTGATGAAGTACACGTGTTGATTCCGTGTCCTAACACTCAGGGGACCACATACATCAGTATGTATTAGGTCAAGTGTGCCTGCACATCTTTCAGGCTTACCGTCAAATGGCCGCTTAGTCATCTTACCTTGGAGGCAAGGTTCACAAGTGGGAAGATTTTCTACGGTTTGAAAATCCAAAGGACCATCCTTTACCAGTCTTGTGATTCGGTCGATACCGATGTGGCCAAGTCGGTAATGCCAGAGGCACGTGAGATTTACTGTATCACGAGTCCTTTTCTTGGGATTTTCGACCGACGTAGTTTCGGTTAAGTTAGTTTCCAAAGAAGGATGCAGAACATAGAGACCGTTCTCTAGCTCCCCGCATGCGATGAATTTATTATTCCGTTTAACAGTAATCATATTACTAAAGTAAACAGTATATCCATCAGCACACAATTTTGAAACAGAAATTAAATTCCTTCTCAAGTTCTGTACATAAAGACAATCTTTAAGTACAAGGACTCCTACTTTAAAAACTAATTCTATGGTTCCTATTGCCGCAGCTGCAACACTTGCAGTTGTTCCCAAGAACAGTGTCTCTTCACCTTCACTCAGCCTTCTGCTAACTTTGAACCCCTGCAGTGAGTTACACGCATGAGTTGAAGCCCCGGAGTCAACACACCAGGACACAGAAGTAACTAACATATTAGTTTCTATGACACAAGTTTCGATATTACCTTTCTTAGATTCCAGGTAGGTAGGACAGTTCCTCTTCCAGTGGCCGGTCTGCTTGCAGAAGTGACAGACATCAGATGCCTTGTTCTTCTTCTGCTTCTTGGGTTTGGTAGTCTTCTTCTGGGGCTTCTTTGCCTTTCTCTTTCTCTTGCCCGATTTGTTAGCTTCAGCAAGCATAACCACAGGCTCATCCTTCTTGAGTAAATCCTCGGCCCTCTGCAACATATTGCTGAGTTCCTGGACGCTGACATTCAGCTTATTCATATTGTAGTTCATAGTGAACGCATTGAAGGAAGAGGGCAAAGAATTTAGGATGGCATCCACTTGCGTGCCAAGATCTAGCCCGGATCCAAGAGCTTCAAGTTCGTTGATGTATCCCATCATCCGAAGACAATGGTCATGAACTTTCTGCCCTTTGGTCATCTGCGCGGTCATGAACAATTTCAGGACCTTCTGTCGAGTAGAACGGTTCTGCTCCTCATACATTGTCCTTAGACTGTCCAATATGTCCTTGGCAAGTTCGATCTGATCGAACTGCCTCTGTATTGAGTTGTCTAATGAGGCAATGACAAAGCAGCGGGCTAGGGAGTTCTTATCCTCCCAATCTTGGTAGTCCCTCCTACGGGCCTCAGAAGCCCTATCACCCGGACGTTCCGGGGCAGGATTTTTCACTACCTTGTCTAACTTTTCAGAAGTTAGGACCAGCATAAGATTTCTGTACCAGTCGGCATAGTTTGGGCCCTTAAGCTTGTTATCGTCTAGAAGCTTTGCAAATTGACCGTTTGCCATTTTCTGATAAAACAGCAAAATCGTTAGTCCACAACCTTAGTTTGCAAATTGACCGTTTTCCATTCCCATTTGTTCATCTCTGAGATTTCCCTCCTATCTCAGTGACGGAGACGACGAAATGTCTCTGGAAATGTGGGAAATCACATGGGGTGCGTGAAGCCAACTGTTTCAGCTGCATAACCCCACCACCTTTCTGTGACGGATCATATCCACTCAGCAAATGAGTTTCCCTTTGGCCTCTGTCAGACAAGGTTCAGAGCCGTTTTCAGGTAAACCCTTCTGTCAGTGAGTGCACACCCATCATATTCAGGTTACGCCAAGGTACCGTGAGAGAGTTCCCATTTTCTGGTGAAGCCCCTCCCACATCGGTCTATGACGCCCCTATCATCTTATGAAACACTCTAACAGATCCAACAGCAAATGGATAGCCCAATTTTATGGTGCGTTTCCTCATTACTGATGGACCCATCATTGTGCTAATGACGGAAGGCCTTTAGAGAGTCCATCATATGGATCTCCCTATCACTTGCATTCATATTTGCTGGAGGGAACAAAATTACGCCCTAGTTCTAATTTAGGTCAAACCAAAGTGGCTCCCACTGACTTTCATAAAGTCAGATTTCTGGTGGGCCTTCATCGGCTAGGGGTTCCGTACGCATCCCTTTTCAGGGTTGTGGGGCCCACCAGGCAAAGAGGGGGTCATCCAATGACCTTCAGGGACACCATGGCAATGATGTGCATTCAGCCATGGTGTGCGCAAGAGCCACTAACGAGTCATCACGGGCCAAGTACTTATGGCCCATGGTCGCAGCACATCAAACATCCAAACATCACATGTAAAGGAGGAATTGATCCAATCAATTAATTGCTGTAAAGCCCATTCAACGGCCCATTTAAAAAACAAGTCATTAACGATTAATGTCCACTAGGTGTATGGGCTGAATCGCAGATAGCAGTTCGGCCCATACAGCTTATCTCACAATAATGGGCTTTTGCAGTTTTAACCCTTTAAAACTGGGCTTTACAGGTGGGCCGAATTAATCCCTGTAATTGAACATCAGATTTGGAACAAAAGTGTGAGACAATTGGACTGAGAACAGCCCCTTTCGAAACCCAGATTTGGTCCAAACAGTTTTGGTCCAATCTAGTCCGAAATGGTCCAAAACTGATTTTCAATTCAAGAATTAATTATTGAATGATCTGAAATTAATAGTTTTGATTTCTAGCAAACACAAAACAATTATGGACTGTTCGCACCACCTGCAAAACAGAGGTTAATCACAAGGGTTGCAGTTTCATAAACTGCAAATCGCAGAAAATGATTTCTCCATCTGCAAATCTCCAGCGCCGCCATCTTCTTCCATCTTCTTTAATCAAGAAAAATAACAGAAATCCTATTTCTATTAATTACATTCTTGATCAAATCCTATACATTCAGTCTAAAAATAAAAAAAATTATTTACAGACCGAATTGAATGAAATAAATAAATAGAAAAGAAAAAGGGTGCGCAGACCATCTGCGCTAAAACTGCACTGCGATCTCCAGGTTTGAACAGTCCATTAAATCAAAATAAATAAAGAACAATTCCAAATAAATTTTGGATTTAATAGAAATTAATTTCAGATCAATCGCCCTTAACAAGAAACAGTTTCTTGAAAAAAAGAAAACAATCTGCGCAAATCTTGAAAGAACACCTTCTATCCATCTGCGCAGGGTCAGATCTGATTTTCTTTTGGTTCAAGATTCGAACCTGTGGCTCTGATACCACTGAAAGAATGGTAGGATCCATCTAATGGACGCCATAAAGGTTGCGGAATGGGTGGGGCGAATTTCAAAAATTCCTACCTTCTCCCAACTGGGAATCATATTCCCTGAATTTAGAATACAATATTCAAGGATCTACTTGAACCCTAATCAAACCAGATCTGTACCAAAAGATAAAAGGGAGGATTATACCTGATCCGGAGAAGCAGTATCTCCCAAGGTTGGTGTTCACACCCAAAGAATGCTCCAAGATCTGTCCCGGCTGAAGATGACACAGCTGTGGATGGAACAGAACCAACAGGGTGCGTCCTACACACTGGATCCTTCACAAGAATCCCCTGGATGTACTAAACACTGAATTCTTTCAGTCTTTCTTGCAAGACTGATGTCAAGAACTGGTTTCTTGACTTTCTTTTCTGCAAAGATCAAATCTTGCAACAATGCAGATGGCGGCGGCAGGAGGAGATTTCCAGAAACGAAAAGGCTGAACTGTTTTCTTTTCTGGAGAGAATGAGATCTAATCTCAATTCGCAGGAACCTTTCTTGCTTACCAGAACCTCTTGGATCGAAATCTGATTTCCCTGTCTTGGTTCATTCGAAATTCTCCTCTCTTTTCTTCTTGATTAAGAAATCTCCTAATTAGGAGTTATCCCAATCCAAATCAGTATTTGGATAGGGGATAATCTTAATCCCTTTCCCAGATAGAGTTAGCTTACTCCTGATCTTATCAGGAGGTTACCAGATTCAAATCTGATTTGAATTTGGTCTCTAAGAGTGGATAAGGCTAAGAGCCCAATCCTTTTTGCTAACTTCAATCTCAAATTCGCCCCATTGATGGGTGATCATATCAGCCCACTTCGAAATGGGCTTTTGGCCCATTAAGTATTCAGTGTTTAATTAGTTTCCAATCTGCTGCCCAGTTGGGCTTCTTTGTATGGCGTGGGACCCAAGCATTGATCTACACACCAGCCACATGGGTTCGGCCCAGCCTTTAACACAAGGCCCAGCCAAATTCACTGAAAATCTCAATGAACCCCTTGAGTCCATCGTATGAACCCTATGGGCCCAACACTTACATTAAGTGGTCCCTGGGCCAAGCCATCTTATAAAAACCCAGGGACTGTGGGCAGGTGCAAGATTAGCCCATCAGGTATTATCCTAAATGGTCTTACACTTAACCTCTCAGCCCTTAATGATCAAGCACTGCCCGACAAGAGAGGACCTCTCCCTCGGCTGCAAGAAACAGTGCCGCACTCTCCTCTCACATGGATCCCGGGAATTAAAACCATTTGCAAACATTTTGAAACCGTACATATATATGTAAATATATTAATTTTGCAAAAACAAAATTCCAACGATTGAAATCAACTGCCGGCAGTTTGGTTTCCATCAGAGAGAGTGCATTCCCGATCATTACCCTTTGTCCGACAAAGTGGCTGATTCTGTCACTATGACCACCCACTCAGATGAATTCTCAAACTGCCCCAACATACCCAGGTTTTGATCCCCACTAAGGATCTCACTGATTGGCATATCAAAGGCAGCCTGATCCAGCACCTAGTGAAGTGTCATAATCGAGTCTAGGGGTCAGGTGTAACTTTCCAGTTTTGCCCATCTATCTCCAAGGTCCAGGGCAAGACTGGAAATCTGGTCCGGTTCAAGGATTCAAGTAATCCCATGCTGTATGTGCCTCGGGTCTTACCCTGATGGCTGAGACAGGCCATCCCAACACTTGGTGGCACACCAGTATCAGCCTTGGCAGGATAAATCTCCCCAGACTTATCCAACGGCTGTGAACATTTAAAACTAACATGAGTCTCTAAAAATGTCCAGTTTTAGGGTTTTACACAGAATTAAACCAAACAACATGAATCAAACATGCACTTTATTTATTTCCACTAAATAACAAAAGTACATCAAAATGATTGAAGCTAAGGGCATACAAAACTGTCTAACAGCTCCCACTTGCACTTAGGTCCAATCTGGTACAAGCCGGAGTTCCATACTTTCCACGTGTTTCTCAAACACCTTCTGTGTCAGTGGCTTGGTCAATGGGTCTGCCACATTATCCGCTGATGCTACCTTTTGAATTAGGACGTCCCCTCTACCAATGATTTCCCGCAGTACATGGTACTTCCTCTCGATGTGCTTTGACTTCGAGTGGGCCCGAGGCTCTTTAGCCTGGGCGATCGCTCCATTGTTGTCACACAACAACGGGATGGGTGATGTGCTGGATGGAATCGCTCCTAATTCGTGTATGAATTTCTTCATCCACACGGCTTCCTTGGCAGCTTCACTTGCGGCAATGTACTCGGCCTCGGTTGTGGAGTCTGCAGTGGACCCCTGTTTGCTGCTTTTCCAGCAAACAGCACACGATCCTATCGTGAAAACATACCCAGATGTAGACTTTCTATCATCTGGATCCGACTGGAAATCGACATCGGTATACCCTAGAACTTGCAGTGAACTACCATCGAATACCAGACAAAACTCTTTCGTCCTTCGAAGGTATTTGAGTATGTTCTTCACAGCAGTCCAATGCTCCTGTCCTGGGTTTGCCTGGAATCTGCTTACCACACTCACCGCCTGAGCTATGTCCGAGCGAGTGCACAACATGGCATACATGATGCTCCCCACAGCTGAGGCATAGGGAACGTCTCTCATGCTCTCAATCTCCTCAGAAGTCTTGGGAGACATCTTCTTGGAGAGAGTGACTCCGTGCCTGAAAGGAACGTTTCCTTTCTTGGAGTTTTCCATGCCGTATCTTTTGACAATTTTGTCAATGTAAGCAGCCTGGGACAATCCAATTATCCGCTTCGATCTATCTCTACAGAGTCGAAGACCCAGTATGTATGAAGCTTCTCCAAGATCTTTCATGGAGAACTGCTGTGATAGCCATACCTTGACCGAAGTCAACATTCCTACATCATTCCCAATGAGTAGGATATCGTCCACGTACAAGACCAAAAAGGTGATCTTATCCCCACTGGATTTCCTGTAAACACAGGGCTCATCCGGATTCTGCTCAAAGTCAAACGTTTTGACTGCAGAATCAAAACGGATGTTCCAACTCCTAGAAGCCTGCTTAAGTCCATATATGGATCTATTAAGTTTACATACCATGTGTTCCTGACCTGCTTAAGTCCATATTGGCATTCACGAATATGATGGGTAAG
This sequence comes from Nelumbo nucifera, assembly GCF_055504915.1. Classification (NCBI taxonomy): domain Eukaryota; kingdom Viridiplantae; phylum Streptophyta; class Magnoliopsida; order Proteales; family Nelumbonaceae; genus Nelumbo; species Nelumbo nucifera. The sequence goes on along the minus strand of NC_142656.1, from coordinate 36,740,658 downwards.
CACTCACTGGACAGAAAGGTTTACTTGAAAACGGCTCTGAACCTTGTCTGATAGAGGCCAAAGGGAAAACTCATATGATGAGTGGATATGATCCTTCACAAAAAGGTGGTGGGGTTATGCAGCTGAAACAGTTGGCTTCATGCACCCTATGTGATTTCCCACATTTCCAGAGACAACCCGTAGTCTCCGTCACTGAGAAAGGAGGGAAATCTCAGAGACAAATAAATGGAAATGGATCGTAGATTAAAATCCATATCTATGAAATGAACATGAATCGAATTAGGTCGTGGACTGATGTTTGCTCTTTTATCAGAAAATGGCAAACGGATCATTTGCAAAGCTACTTGATGACAACAAGTTGACGGGCCCAAACTATGCTGACTAGTATAGGAACCTTATGCTGGTCCTTGCTTCTAAAAAACTTGACAAAGTGGCAAAGAATCTTGCCCCGGAGCATCCGGGAGATAGGGCTTCTGAGGCCCGAAGGAGAGACTATCAAGAATGGGAGGAGAAAAACTCCCTTGCCCGGTGTTACATCATTGCCTCCTTGGACAATCCGATACAGAGGCAGTTCGATCAGATCGAACTTGCCAAAGACATATTGGACAGTCTCAGGACAATGTATGAAGAGCAGAATCGTTCTACTCGACAAAAGGTCTTGAAACAGTTCATGGCCACACAAATGTCCAAGGGTCAACAAGTTCACGACCATTGTCTTCGGATGATGGGATACATCAACGAACTGGAGGCTCTTGGATCCGACTGGACCTTGCAACCCAGATAGATGCTATCCTTAACTCTTTGCCTCCTTCCTTTAATCCGTTCATCATGAACTATAACATGAACAAGCTGAATGTCAGTTTACAAGAGCTCAGCAATATGTTGCAAAGAGCTGAAGAACTGATTAAAAAGGATGAGCCTGTAGCCATGCTTGTTGAAGCTGGCAAGACAGGCAAGAGAAAGAGGAAGGCAAAGAAGCCTCAGAAGAAAGCCACTAAAAGCAAGAAGCAGAAGAAAGACAAAGCATCGGATGCCTGTCACTTCTGCAAGAAGACCGGCCACTGGAAAAGGAATTGTCCTGCCTACCTGGAATCCAAGAAAGGTAGCTTTGAAACTTGTGTTATAGAAACCAATTTGTTGGTAGCTTCTACATCCTGGTGTATTGACTCCGGGGCTTCAACTCATGCGTGTAACTCACTACAGGGGTTCAAGGTAAGCAGAAGGCTGAGTGAAGGAGAAGTAACACTCTACTTGGGGACTACTGCAACTGTTGCAGCCACGGCCATAGGAACCGTGGAATTATGTTTTCGAGAAGGAATAATTGTACTAAAAGATTGTCTTTATGTACAAAATTTAAGAAAAAATTTGATTTCTGTCTCAAAACTGTGTGCAGATGGTTATTCTGTCTCCTTTAGTAATATGATTACTATTAAAAGAAACAACAGATTCATCGCATATGGGGAACTTGAGAACGGTCTCTATGTTCTACATCCTTCTCTAGAAACTAACATAACCAAAACTACGTCGGCTGAAATCCCCAAGAAGAGAGCCTGTGATACAGTTAATCCCACGTGTCTGTGGCATTACCAACTTGGCCACATCGGTGTTGACCGAATCACAAGGTTGGTAAAGGATGGTCCTTTGGATTTTCTAGCTGTAGAAGATCTTCCCACCTATGAGCCTTGCTTACAAGGCAAGATGACGAAACGGCCATTTAACGGTAAGCCTGAAAGATGTACAGGCACACTTGACCTAATACATACTGATGTATGTAGGATTAATTTAATCTTTGAACTGGACCAGATTTCCAGTATTGCCCTAGACCTTGGAGATTGATGGGCAAAACTGGAAAGTTACACCCGACCCCTAGACTCGATTATGATACTGCACTAGGTGTCGGATTGGGCTATCTTTGATGTACCAATCAGTGAGATCCTTAGCGGGGGTCAAAACCTAGGTATGTTGGGACAGTCCGAGAATTCATCTGAGTGGATGATCATAGTGACAGCCGAGGGAGAGGTCCTCTCTTGTCGGGCAGTGTATGATCATTATGGGCTGAGAAGTTAAGTGTAAGACCATTGAGGATAATACCTGATGGGCTAATCTTGCATCTGCCCACAGTCCCTGGGTGTTACAAGGTGGCTTGGCCCAAGGACCTCTTAGGGTAAGTGTTGGGCCCGTAGAGCCCATTTGATGGGTTTCAGGGGGTGCACTGTCTTTAACAGTGTATTCGGCCAGGCCTTGTAACAAAGGCTGGGCCGAACCCATGTGGCTGATGTGTAGATCAATGCTTGGGTCCCATGCCATACAAGGAAGCCCAACTAGGCAGCAGTTAAGAGGGTTAAGTGAGCACATAAGCTTAATGGACCTAAAGCCCATTTCGAACTGGGCTGTTTATTAAGTTAATAAAGGGGCGAAATCTAAAGTGGATTAGCTAATAGGATTGGGCTTAGACCCTATCCACTTAGAGAGTCCAAGATCTAAATAAGATTTAGATCTGGAAACCTCCTAATCAGATTAGGAGATGGCTGATCTAATCTCCAGATAAGATAAGGATTATCCCTTATCACTTAAAGGGACTTTAACCCAAATGTGATTTGGATTAGCAACTCCTAATCTGATTAGAAGCTGATCCCTTTAAGATTATAAAAGAAGAAGGGGGCGGCAGCCTAAAAGACACACAGATCATCAGGTTTTCTTTAGTGCTGAAATCAAGAAGAGAGAATTCTGCTCCCTGCAAATACTCTCTTGCCACCTCCCTGTCCTTGCCACCCTGTTTGCCAGTTCGATCTCCACTTGTGGGAGAAGTCAAGATTGGATCTTGACATCAGTCCTTTGACAAAGGATTGAAAGGAACCTATGCTCACGTACCATCTTGCTGATTCTTGCGAAGGACAGAGTTCTTGGAGAAGAACACTGCTGATTCTGCTCCACCTGCACTGCGCCATCTTCAGTGGGAGCAGTCTTTGGATCCTTCCTTGGGCGTGAACACCTTCGTTGGGAGATATTACTTCTCCGTATCAGGTATAATCCTTCCCACTCCTTTTTGGTTTTGATCTGGTTCAGTTTATGGTTCAGAATTGATCATTGAAAATATGATTTTCTAAATGGGGAATACGATTCCCAGTTGAAGGGAGAGAAAAATTTTTGAAATTCGCCCCTTACTCCGCAATCTTTTGGGCGTCCATAGGATGGATCTCTCATCCCTTCACCGTTTAGGGCCCATTTAAATCTAGCTTTATGAAAGTCAATGGGAGCCACTTTGGTTTTACCTAAATGTAATTAGGGCATAATATTTCATTCCCTCCTAAAAATATAAGTGCATGTGATAGGGAGATTCAGATGATGAACTCTCTAAAGACCTTCCATCATTAGCATGAAGATGGGTCCTTTAGTAATGATGAGATGCACCATAAAATTGGGCTATCCATTTGCTGTTGGATCTATTGGATTGTTTCATAAGATGATAGGGGCGTGGACCGATGTCGGAGGGACCTATTCTAAAATGGAAGACTCTCTCACGGTACCTTGGCATTCACGAATATGATGGGTAAGCACTTAATAGACAGAAAGGTTTAACCTAGAATGGCAATGAACCTTGTCTGATAGAGGCCAAAGGGAAAGCTCATTAGATGAGTGGATATGATCCTTCACAGAAGGTGGTGTTGTTATGCAACTAAAACAATTGGCTCCATTCACTATATGTGGTTTCCCACATTTCCAAAGACATAATTTCATAGTCTCCGTCACTGAGATAGGAGGGAAGTCTTAGATATGAAAAAATGGAAATCGAACATAGATTAAAAGCCATATCTATGTAGTAAACATGAATCAATTTATGTTGTAGACTAATAATCTACCTTGCCTTTTGTTAGAAATGGCAAATGGACAATTTGCCCAGTTGTTGGATGATAACAAACTTAAGGGCCCAAATTATGCTGGATGGTTCCCTAACCTTATGCTGGTATTAACGTCCAAGAAATTGGACAAGGTTGCTAAGAACCCTGCTTAGGATTGTCTGGGTGATAGGGCTTCTGAGGCACATTGGAAAGAGTATCAAGAATGGAAAGATAAGAATTCTCTTGCTCGGTGCTATATCATAGCCTCTATCGACAATCTAATATAGAGAAAATTCGATCAGATCGAAGTGTCCAAGGATATCCTGGATAGTCTGAAGACAATGTATGAAGAGCAGAATCATTCTACTCGTCAGAAGGTCTTGAAGTTGTTCATGACCGCAAAAATGACCGAAAGCTAGATGGTTCATGACCATTGTCTCAAGATGATGGGTTACATTAATGAACTAGAGGCACTTGGGTCAGGGCTAAATCATGTCACCAAGGTTGATGCGATCCTAAATTCCTTGCCTCCCTCCTTCAATCATTTTATCATGAACTATAACAAGAATAAGCTAAATGTTAGCCTTCAGGAACTTAGCAATATGTTGTAGAGGGCTGAAGAACTGATTAAGAAGGATAAACTGATAGCCATGCTTGTTGAAGGGAGCAATTCGGGTAAGAAGCAGGGGAGGGCAAAGAAAAGACTGGCCACTGGAAGAGAGGAGAACGGGATTGTATCACAACTGGCTCCTCTTGCTACACCACAATTAAATGGTGTGTTAGAGAGGAGAAATCAGATTCTATTAGATATGGCCCATTCACTTCTCGTCCACTCAGAGTTACCCACATCCTTTTGGGGTTTCGCATTAGAGATTGCAATTTACTTGGTAAACCGGGTTCCACTTAAATCCATTCCTAAGATTCCATATGAGCTATGGATCGGTAAGAAACCAAGTGTAAGACACATGAAGATTTGGGGTTGTCCAGCACATGTTAAAAGAACTAGTACAGACAATTTGGAATCCAAGACCAGTCGTTGCCTATTTGTAGGTTACCCCAAAGGCTCTTTAGGTTTCTTATTCTATGATAGAAAAGAGCAAAAGGTGTTTTGCAATCGAAATGCCCACTTCCTAGAGGAAGATTATATCCTGGATAATCGTCGTCAAGAAGTTGTTCTTGATGAGGAGAGCCCAGGGGTAGTGGGAGATGTCCCACCTACTCCAGAAAATAACGAACCTAGAAGATCTACCTGGGTTTCTAGGCATCCAATTTGTTATGGCTATGACCAAGAAAGTTACTTGGTGAAAGCCACGACTAGTGAGGAGGATCCCATTACGTATGCGGAAGCTATGTTGGACATAGATTCCTTGAAGTGGGTAGATGCCATTAGAGCTGAGATGGACTCAATGGAGACCAATGGAGTCTGGACTCTTGTAGATCAGCCCTCTGGGGTAAAAGAAATTGGTTGCAAATGCATCTATAAGAGGAAGAAGGGCCTCGATGGTAAGGTTGAGACCTACAAGGCTCGTCTAGTGGCGAAAGGGTACACTTAGAAATAGGGAATCAATTATGAGGAAACCTTTTCGCCCATGGCCATGACTACGAGATTTGGATAATGGATGCCAAAATTGAAGGGATTAGAGATCCATCATATGGGTGGCCGAACCCTATAGGTAGGTTGGGCGAAATTTCAAAAATTTCCTCTCACTTCATCTGGGAATCACGTTCCCTATTTTAGAAAATTTGCATTTTCAATGATCAATCTTGAACCATAAACCAAACCAGATCTGAAACCAGAAGCAGGAGATGGATATACCTGATATGGAGAAGTAGTACTCCCAATGGAGGTGTTCACACCCAAGGTAGGAAACAAAAACTACTCCCACTGAACCATTTACAAGAATTCATTGGATGCAGTGAGCACACCTTTAGATCAGCCTTTCTCCAAAGACTGATATCAAGAGCCAATCTTGATCTCTCCTACTAGAAAGAGGAGATCAAACTGGCAGTAATGGCGGTGGCAGGAAGGAGGCGGCAAGGAGAAAACAGCTCAGTCTCACTGGGTGTTGTGTTCTCTCTCTGAATTTCGAATGTGATTATTCTTCAATAGCTGCCACCCCTTCTCCTTTTATAACCGTAAAGGGATCAGCTCCTAATCTCATTAGGAGTTGCTGATACAAATCATATTTGGATCTGAATTCCCTTTCAGAGATAAGGATAGACCCTTATCTTATCTGTAGATTAGATCAGCCCTCTCCTAATCTGATTAAGAGGTTTCCAGATCTGAATCTATATTCAGATTTGGACTCTATGAGTGGATAGGGTAAGACCCTATCCTATGAGTGGATAAGTGTCAAAAGTACATCAATTTGATTGGAGCTAAGGGCATACAACTGTCTAACAAAAACCGCATTCTTGAATGGAGATCTTACTGAAGATATCTATATGCAGCAATCGCAAGGTTTCATAGCTGCAGGTCAGGAACACATGGTATGTAAAGTCAACTGATCCATATATGGACTTAAGCAAGCTTCTAGGAGTTGGAACATCCGGTTTGACCCTGTCGTCAAACAATTTGACTTTGAGCAAAATCCGGGTGAGCCCTGTGCTTATTATAAGACAATGGGAGATAAGGTTATGTTCTTGGTTTTGTATGTAGATGAAACTCTACTCATTACGAATGATGTAGGAATGTTAACTACGGTGAAAGTATGGCTTTCACAACAATTCTCCATGAAACATCTTGGAGAAGCCTCCTACATATTGGGTCTTCGACTCTATAGAGATAGATCAAAGAGGATAACAAGATTATCCCAGTCTGCTTAGATTGACAATATTGTCAAAAGATACAACATGGAGAACTCCAAGAAAGGAAATGTTCCTTTTAGACACGGAGTCACTCTCTCCAAGGGTATTTCTCCCAAGACTCCCGAAGAGATTGAGGGCATGAAAGTGATTCCCTATGCCTTAGCCATAAGGAGTATCATGTATGTCATGCTGTGCACTCATCTTGACATTGCTCAGGCAGTGAGTGTGATAAGAAAATACCAATCTAACCCAGGGTAGGAGCATTGGACCGCTGTGAAAAACATACTAAAATACCTTTGAATGACAAAAGAGTTTTGTTTGGTATTCGATGGTAGTTCACTACAGATCATTGGGTATACTGATATCGACTACTAGTTGGAACCCAAGCTGAGCACATTACCATAAGTGAGGCTACCTAATGAATGAAGGTGTTAATTCTAGAATTTGGAATTCAACACATCACCCATTCCACTGTTGTGTAACAACTCTGGATCTACTGGAGATTGATGTTAAAAGGTAGCATCAGCAGAGAATGTGGCAGGCCAATTGACTAAGCCACTGACACAAAAAATGTTTGAGAAAAATGTGGAAAGTCTAGAACGCCAGCTTGTACCTGATTGGACCTAAGTGCAAGTGGGAGCTATTAGACAGTGTATGCCCTTAACTCCAATCAGATTGTTGTACATTATGTCATTTATTGTAAATGAATAAAGTGCATAATTGATTCATGTGATTTGGTGTGTTTCTATGTAATACCTTTAAACTAGACACTTATAAGACTCGTGTTAGTTTAAAATCTTCACAGCCGCTGAATAGATCTGGGGAGATTTATCCTACCAAGGTTAACACTGATGTGCCACCAAGTTGGTTGGGGTGGCTTCTCTCAGTTGCCAGGGTGAGACCTAAGGTACATGTAGTGTGGGTTTTCTTGAAACCCTAAACTGGACCAAATTCTCGTATTGCCCTAGACATTGGAGATAGATGGGCAAAACTAGAATGTTACACTTGACCCCTAGACTCGATTGTGGTACTGCACTAGGTGTCGGATTGTGTCTTGGATATGCCAATCAGTGAGATCCTTAGAGGGGGTCAAAACCTGGGTATGTTGGGACAGTCCGAGAATTCATCTGAGTGTGTGATCATAGTGACAGGATCAGCCCCTTTGTTAGACAAAGTGAATGATCGGGGAATGCACTCTCTCTGATGGAAACTAAATTGCTGGTAGTTGATTTCAAACGTTGAAATTTGTTTTTGGAAAACATATTTATATAGATATATATATATATATTATGTTTTCAAAATGTTTGCAAAAGGTTTTATTTCCCAGGATCCATATGAGTAGAGAATGCAACACTGTACCTTGCAACCGAGGGATAGGTCCTCTCTTGTCGGATAGTGTTTGATCATTATGGGCTGAGAGGTTAAGTGTAAGACCATTGACAGTAATACTTGATGGGTTAATCTTGCATCTACCCATAGTCCTTGGGTTTTCATAAGGTGACTGGACCCAATGACCATTTAGTGTAAATGTTGGGCCCATTAAGAACCCATGGTAATGGACTCAGGGGTTCACTGTCTCCTACAGTGAATTCAACTAGGCCTTGTAACAAAGGCTGTGCTGAACCTATGTGGCTGATGTGTAGATCAATGTAAGGGTCCCACACCATACAAAGAGAGCCAACTGGGTAGTAGGTTAAGGAGTAAGTGAGCACATAAGCTTAATGGGCCTAAGGCCCAATTCGAACTGGGCTTAAGTTAGTTAATTAAAAGGAGGCAAGATTTGATTGATAATCTGATTAGGATTAGCTGAACAGATAAGATAAGTCTTATCCATTTAAGAGTCTAGATCCAAATATTAGATTTGGATCAGGAAACTCTCTCATAATTTGATTTGGAGGCTGATCCAAAGAAGACTATAAATAGGGGGCGAATTCATCAGTTTTAACACACAAAAATTCAGAAACCAACTATTTTTTGTTTCCTTGGAAGGAAGGAAATAGCAAGAACATATCTTTAAGATGTTATCAAAAAGCTATCTAAATGGCATCACATGCTCTGCCAATAAATGTTGCACAGAGGATGGGAATTAGTTAATTAGGAGTAGCATTTTGATGGCCTTCATCATGGAATTTTCTAATATATGAGGATAATGTTCAAGTTTGCAATCAAATGATCTTAACCATTGCATGTGTGACTATTCTTTTGGAAGGTCAAAAAACCACAAACAAATGGGAGTGGACCTTAATTCATGTTGTTTTTTGCATTTTGTTGTGGGCCATCTTTAAACTAAATGGAGGCATTGATATGGGCCCAATCCATTACATAGACATACAAGAAACCAAAAAAATATTACAATAAATTAATAAATTATGTAAAAAAGGTGTCATCAAAGAAAAATGAAAAAATGAAACTAAACAATGCATTTTTTTGTATAGACAATATACTATGAAGGCAAGAGATGCAAAGGTCCATCTCTAAACTATATGGACCGATAGCTATAAATATAACCCTAGCAAGTGCTCTAGTTATCAAGTTGTATAAAAATATCGTTCCCACAAGGATTTAACAAAATAAGTATTAGAACTACAACCTTCCCTAATTATTTGGACAATTCAAATTTCAGGTTTGAGAATAAGAACTAATGAAAAAACAGAAACAGGAAAACAAGAGCAGAAGTAACAATGCTAAAGTATGTAACGATTGGTTGAATTTGCTAGGGCTTTTGGTCCACCTAACCATTCCAATGAATATTAATGGATGAGATTATCCAAGATAATTTGTCATTCCCATAAGCTGAAGTCTTTCCAATTTTATTTAATATTCTCTCTCGAGATATACTAAAACTACTTCTATCATGTAACCCCTCGATCTCTCGACTAGAGTTCTCAAGATAGAAGTGCATTAAGTCCAAGGAAAAACTATTATATTCAGATAAATCATGTGTATATACCCCTATATACCATTCAATTCACACCATGAATTATGTGGTCAGCTATGTGAATTCCTCTCTCGATTCATTCACATATGCCTGATCAACTAAGAGATGGTCACTCCTAATATAGCATTAAGCAAGATAATTCATAGACTATATGGAAATCACGATCTTGAATAAATCAGAATAAAAATATATTCATTTATGTGATTAAGCTTTCCACAACCCTAACTACAGATAAATTAGTTCATACTAGCAGAAATAAAACAAACAAGAGGAAAGAAAGAATTCATGGTTTCTCCCTTGGAGTTGAGATCTCCTCTTCTCCTTGCCGCCACCTCCTTCTTGCAGACTTCTTGCTTGATAGCTGGATTGCTCCTCTGCTTCTTGATGCCTCCTTTAGTCCGCCCCCTACCCCTTTATATAGTTTAAGGGGAGGGGGTGGTCTCCTACTCTTTCTTGAAGTTAATCTCTCAAAAATAGAAAGTCCTAGTCTAATCCTACTATTATCTCTTTACCTAATGAAATCAATCTCTTTATCTTTATGGAATTACATCATAAATTTAGATCTGATAAGATTCTTCTCAGTTTCTTATCTTGGATTCATATTAGACCTCCTCTGCGAATTGGGCTGCTGCCAGGCTTTTTTGCAAGTTGGGCTTAAGCTGCGGACTGGGCCTTCCTACAAATTTTTCCCGACTTTCGGCCTAGATTTGGCTTTGATGCATGCCGAATCTGCGAAAGCCCAAAACATGAAAGTTGTAGCTTTTTCTCTTATCTATCGAGTGGGTCTTGAATCATCCAAATCGTAGTTCGGATACACGAGTTAGGCCCAGATTACTAAACGGTGCCGAAACTGTGAGAAATCATCCGATTTGCATTTCTTTGCTCCTAATGCCTTCTTTCATGCCCTGAACCGAAACACAAGAAATATGAGTCCAATTAAGTACTAATTAAGTATGCAAGATAGAATATTTGGGGATAAAAATGTGATAAATTCTACTCTCATCATGGACACCAAAGGAACAATACACAATATAGGGATGGACATATGTGTTAATAAGACTAAAAAAAAATCTATTGACCATGGAGATATATGGAATAAATTACTCCCATATTTTCAGGGATTGGTTCCTTGGAGCAAATGCTAATGATCTTCATCATTGTTTACAGCAACATGGTTGTGAAGAGAAGGATTCCATGCGGCATCCTATCGTTCACTACAAGAGGCACATGTAAAAGGGAAGGATTTCATGTGGCATCTTGTATTTCACTTCAAGAGCCACATGGAGAAGGGAAGGATTCCATATTGTATCTTGTCTTGGATTTTTCTTTCCTATTGTTGTTGTTTCCTTTTTTTTTTGCTTTTTCTGGTGAAAGTTATACCACAGCTAGTAACAACACATTTTCACACTCGTTCACTTTCCTACAACTATTTTGATGTTCTGGGTTTGGCATATCTCTTGTTAAGCCTACCTCAGCACCGTCTTCATGCATGCCACTGGTGAATGCAGCCGTACTTTCTACAAGTAGCACAGATTCAGCTTGTGTAGCTTCAAATTGTAGATCAGCTATGATCCCATCAAGATCATCAAATCTTCATAATATTAGCAAGCTAAGTGATCAATTGGCTCTAAAATAGCATACTGTAACCGGGAGATTCTTTCTTTATTTTCTTATTCTTTTCTATTCACTCAATCTATATATGTATTCAAAGGTAATGGAATCATTTGAGCTCTTTCCCACCATTGGATCATTGCTTTCTCATTCACTTTATCTCTGACTATGAACTGAAACTTGGCTTAGACTCAACAAATCAAATCACTTTATCTCTAACTATCAATTCTATATAAAAACTGGATTAGAACTATTAGGTAAGGTGAACCTATCAAAACCCAAATACCAAATACTACTACTTGTAAGTGTAGACTGATATGCTTTTCTATTTTTTTGGGTAGTTGTTTGTTGTTGATAATGGGGATAAGATAATTGTTTATGTAGTTGTTGCTACCAACGTTGATGATGAATTAATTAGATGTAGATGTTGTGACATGAACTCTTTATTGTGTTTAAGTATGCAGAAATGTAAAATGTCTAGTAGTTATCTAAATGTGTAACTTTAATAGAAGAAATTAGAGAGCAAGTTATGTCTCACCAAAACAAGAGGCGGATTGTAAAACGAATAGAGCAGGGCAGATCTGCAAAATGAATCAGAGCAAGGGTGGATCCAAATCAGAAAAAGGGGTGGATATATAAAATGAACCACCATATTAGGAGGAGGAGGAGTAAGAAGAGGGCCAGTTGATTTGGAAGAAGAAGAAGGAGGAGGAGGAGAAGAAGAAGGATGGTCGGCAGTATTCTTACCTCGTCGGAGAAGAGGTTGGTGGCAATGACGGAAATGGTTAGTATGAAGGTTGAAATTGAAGTACAGATGAAGTTCCTCATACAACAGTTTTGGTTGATTAGGGGTTGAAACGAAGGGGTGTTTTTTTTTTCAAAAAAAAAAAGTAAATAAAGCTCAAAGACTAGAATGGGAATCGCATTCTATGGGGGAGAGTCGGTAGTGGCCATTCGCCCATATGGGGGAATCCCATTCCGCCTAGAATGGGAATGGGATTTCCATTCCCATCAACCAAACAATGGGAATTGGAATGGGCCATTCCAATTCCAATTATAGGTTCCTATTCCCTCGAACCAAATGGACCCTTAATCATAATATTAAAAATGAGGTCTAGACACATAGGTAGATCTTCTAAGTTAGGTGTTTGTATATGGAACTTGTAGTATTTATCCCTCTACATTTAAGCTCTCCTCATCAAGAAGAATTTCCTAATGTTGATTTCTTAATATGTAATCCTCTTTTAGGAAATGGACATTTTGGCTAACAAATATCTTTTTGTTCCTTTGGATCATAGAATAGAATCCTAATGGACTCTTTGGTGTAGCCTACAAATAAGTAACGAGTACTTATAGATTCTAATTTGCCAACATGTGGCTTTCTGATGTGTGATTGACAACCCCATATTTAAAGTGTTGAACACCTGATTCCTCACCTTAATTCCTGCCCACACAAAATTTCAACTCAAAATTCCCTCGTTTGACCCTCTATTAAGCCAAGATTATGTTTTAACAAATATCATTAATTAGAGCTTATCATCCATCATCTAAGCTTTATTTGTCCAATCAAACCTCACCATCATATTCAAAGACCCAAAAATCCTCTATGCACAAATTTCATGACTTAACTCCCTTGTTTAACTATCAGATAAACAAGATTTTGTTCTAAGCCTTCTCATTAATTGATAAACCATATGCTAAGACCCTGATCTAAACCAAATTTGGCAACCGACACCTCTGATGAAATATCCATCACTTCCATTAGATTTATGATGTCCAAAAGTGCCTATCCATCAAATGTCATCCCAAAAGTCCCTCATTTGACTCTTTATCAAGTGAAGATTCTATTTTAGCAAATTTCGTTGACTAAGAGAATACTAGCCATAGATCACCAATCAAACTTGATTTGATATCAAATTTTATAGCATAATTCACTTGTTTGACCATTTAGCTAAAAAGGTTTCATGTCAATGGATTATATTAAATCGCCACATCAGTTGTCCTAACCTAAGACCTTAAGAGGGTGGGATTGATGTTATCCCCTTACTTGACTTATTAAAACACTTAGACCAAAAAAATTAAGCTAAGTAGACTTAGAAAACCCAAAAACCTAAGATAGCTGCACTTAAAGTTTAGAAAATACAAAATAGTATTTATAGGTAAGACAAATTTATATTTTATGCCACTAGTAACCCCAAATACAAGGCTGCAACATCATAAATGCCCCAAGCTCTTATTAGATGTAAAGCACATAGAAACCCATCACAAATCGAGAAAAAACCTTGCACAAAGAAGGAAAAGTTAACTACATGCCTTTCCCTTTCAAAATCTCTTCCCTTTTTCATGAAAGAACTTTGTTAAAGCTCAAGCTTTGTGATTTGACAAGATTTAGACTTGTTTTCCTCCTTTTTCTTTATAAATTGAGACTTGACTCAAGCTTGAAGGAAGAGGAGTGAGTTGAGAAGCATTTCCAACCTCTGTAGAACCCCCATTTACTTAAAATACAAAAGCAATTAAACCTCAAACTTTAAATCCATCCCTTTGTTCTTAGACTAAAATTTGTAATTAAAAGCACTCTCTAGCTCAATAGAAGCTTCATTCTAACTTATTCTAGTTGTTGGAAAACTTATATCAAGGTCATAAATAGGACCTAAGACCCAATAACATTAACTCAAATTAGTTTCAAGAGAAGTCATAAGCATTTTCACTAGATTCTAGAATTCTTAGCAATTATTTTTACTTGATTTTTGCTATGAATTATGCCTAAAAACTTCACATATTAGGTTACCACAACAATCTGGAGAGAGGGGTGCCTAACACCTTCCCTCTCCCAATCCTTAGAATCCAAAATATCTCAGTTAAGTGTCCTCCCCATGGAGAAATGGAGTCACTATTAAAGAAATAAAATCGAGTTATCAAAACTGAAATGAGGGACTATTTCCTATGAAAAATGGGTGGTGACTCCAGTTTTTTGAGCTAGCCATGACCTTCCTAGAGCTCACAGCTAGAAACTCTACTAGGGAGTTGTGTGGCCTCACTTTATGCTTAATTATTGCATGCTGTTAATGTTAGTACCAGATTTTTGCTTAGTCTCTTCACCCTTCTTCTTTGTACCTTCCTTTTAGATCCCAAAACTTGAAAACAAAATCAAACAAACCTAAGGCTAGCCAAAATCCAAAATTCCCTCTTTTTGATGCAATCCACACGAACATTGAAATTGAAAACAAACATCCGATTAGACATGGCTCCTAGAATTAGGAAACTAAATATTGCACTTCATCACATTAACCACCCTCTTAACAGTCCAAAAATCCAAATCCAACACATCAATTGCCCCAAGGTCACAAGGATACACTCAACCCCTAAATCTCATCTCAAATCTATGGCAATCAACCTTGAAAATACCAAGATTTCATTTGGGTGGAAATTTCATGGGTAAGTGTTTTAATAAGTCTTGATTTCAATGGTGTAGTCTAATTGGTTCTGAGGTGTTAGGATCAAGGGTATTCGGGTTACAAGGGTTTGGACCAAATAAAAGGCAAAAAATGGAATATTGGTTTAATGGAGGGGAAAACCAAGGAATTTTAGGTTGAAAATCTATGGGCCAGTATTTTAGGAGGTCTTGGGTCTGATGATGGTGTCTTATCTAAAGGTCGAGGTGAAAATGGGGGTTTATCAGGGCCATTGGATTGGTATTGAGTAGATTTAATGGTGATTTTAGGCTAAAATTCGGGTTCTTTAGGTTTTTTTTGGTGTTTTAGAGAGATTCAAATGGTTTGATTGGATGTTTGGGGGCAATTGGGGGCTCAGGTGGCAAACTAAGCCAAAATCGGGTGCTGATACCAAAGATTCAAGATCATGTTAACCAATCCATAGTAACCTTAATAACTCTAGCTGCATACTAGGGGCAAGCCGGTTTTATCGTGAGTTTTTGTTGTTTTTGTTTGCACTTCACCTTTTGAATGAGCATATTGCATGCCATTACACTTTACATCACTAGATCTAGTGCTTAGGTTTCCCATCATCTCAAGATTTATCCCATACTAGTCTATTCCCACTTACTAGAATCCTATTACCTAGATTGATACACAGAGAGAACTAGTAAGATAGACCCTTGAGACAACCAACATTAAAGAAAAACATCTAAGTCAACTTGTCTACAACAAAGTAAAACAATGTAGCATAACACAAATTAAGCAAATTAATTGTTCAAACTTCTATTAATTCAAAAGACCCCTTTTAGGATCATACTGAAGTAAGTCTCTCATTAACCTCCAACCAAACAAGATTTGTAGATAATGGTTAAAATCCTAAAGTTTCACAAGTATGATCTAGTTGTCCTAGAGCACACATCCTTCTTTCTACTTGGATCTAATGAAAGATTGTTAGCCCAATTATTCTCCAAGAGCTTGAAAGGAGCCGATTCATATTGTTATACCCAACTCAACCTAGAAACCTAAAAGACATTGAGCAAATTTGCAGAACAATTTATCAAATGATTTGATTTCCATCCATCACCAACAATGAACAATCTACAACACCTTACTTAAGGGCTAGATGAAAACTTCACCAAGTTTTTGAAACAATGAAAGGTTGTGTCTATCAATGTGAAAGAACACTTGCTAGAGGATGATGTGGCTAGGATTTTTATCAAGCCACTTAGGCTATGTATGGATTGAAGGAAAAAGTAGGGAAAAGAACGGAAAGGTAGGGAAACCTACACAAGGTTTGTAAAGGTTTCCCTATCTTACCCTACTTTTTCCTTCAAACCAAACATAGCCTTAGAGAATCCTTCTATTCATTAATGATAACACTGTTAGACAGTTGTACGCCCTTAGCTTCAATCACAAATATGTACATTATCAATTTATTGTAAATTGAATAAAGTACACATTTGATTCAAGTTTCGATGGTGTGTTTCTGTGTAATACCCTTAAACTGGACACTTAATGAGACTTGTGTTAGTTTAGAATGTTCACAGCCATTGGGTAAGTCTGGGGAGAATTATCCGGCCAAGGCTGACACTGGTGTGCTTCCAACTATTGGGGTGGCTTGTCTCAGTTACCAGGGTGAGACCCGAAGCACATGCAGTGTAGGATTAATAGAACCTTTGAACCGGACCAGATTTCCAGTATTTCCCTGGACCTTGGAGATAGATGGGAAAAACTGGAAAGTTACACCTGACCCCTAGACTCAATTATGATACTACACTAGGTGTCGGATCGGGCTGTCTTTGATGTACCAATGAGTGAGATCCTTAGCGGGGGTCAAAACCTGGGTATGTTGGGACAGTCCGAGAATTCATCTGAGTGGGTGATCATAGTGACAGGATCATCCCCATTGTCGGACAAAGGTAATGATCAGGGATGCACTCTCTCTGATGGAAACCAAGACTGCCGGCAGCCGATTTCAATTGTTGAGATTTGTTTTGCAAAATATATTTATATAAAGATATATATATATATATGTTATGGTTTCGAAATGATTTGCAAAAGGTTTTAATTCCCGAGATCCAAGTAAGCAGAGAGTGCAACACTGTTCCTTGCAGTCGAGGGAGAGGTCCTCCCTTGTCGGGTAGCGTTTGATCATTATGGGCTGAGAGGTGAAGTGTATGACCATTGAGGATAATACCTGATGGGCTAATCTTGCATCTGCCCACAGTCCCTGGGTGTTACAAGGTGGCTTGGCCTAGGGACCACTTAGGGTAAGTGTTGGGCCGATAGAGCCCATAAGATGGGTTTCAGGGGGTGCACTATCCATAACAGTGTATTCGGCCAGGCCTTGTGACAAAGGCTGGGCTGAACCCATGTGGCTGATGTGTAGATCAATGTTTGGGTCCCACGACATACAAGGAAGCCCAACTGGGCAGCAGTTTGGAAGGCTAAGTTAGTACATTACCTTAAATGGGCCATAAGCCCATTTCGAACTGGGCTAATTTGATCAGCCAACTAAAGGGGGCGAATTCTGAGATGGATCAGCTGATAGGATTGGGCCTAGACCGTATCCACTTAGAGAGTCCAAGATCTAAATAAGATTTAGATCTGGAAGCCTCCTAATTAGATTAGAAGATGGCTGATCTAATCTACATATAAGATAAGGGTTCTCCCTTATCACTTAAAGGGACTTCTAATCCAAATATAATTTGGATCAGCAGCTCCTAATAAGATTAGGAGCTGATCCCTTTAAATCTATAAAAGGAGGAGGGGGCGGCAGCCTTTAGACATGCAACCTAAGACTCTTGTCTTCAGAGCTGAAATCACAGAAGAGAGATTTCTGCAACCTCTACAAAATCTCTCTTGCCGCCTCCTTCCTGCCACCGCCATTACCTTCAGTTCAATCTCCAATTCTTGGGAGAAATCAAGATCTGATCTTGATACCAATCTTTTGGGAAAAGATTGATTGGAGATGTACTCACAAGCTATCCAGTTGATTCTTGCGAAGGGTCAAGTTCTTTTGAAGAACATTGTTGATTCTACTCCATCCTGCACTGCGCCATCTTTAGTGGGAGCAGTCTTTGGATCCTTCCTTGGGCATGAACACCTCCATTGGGAGATACTAATTCTCCGTATCAGGTACATCCTCCCTCCTACTCCTTTTGGTTCAGATCTAGTTTGGTTCATGGTTCAAGATTGATCCTTGGAAAATATGTTTTTTCTAAATAGGGAACTCGATTCTCTACAAAGATGGGAGAAATTTTTGAAATTCACCCAGTCCATTCCGCAAGACTTGGGCGTCCATGTGATGGATATCCCATCCCTTCAATCACAAGCTTTTTGAGACTTTCATCAATTTCTAGAAGTTGGTGCACACACCAAATCGGTAATTAAGCATGAGAAAATCCACTTAGTGCCCACAAATCCACCAGTTGAGATCAAAGAACCTACTATCATTGCCACTATTCATCAACCTTCCTCTCGAACATAGAAGCACCAAACTCTAGCTGATACTTTCAAAAGAAGAGTCAAGAGATAATTCACTCCCCTCCCTCCACATTCTTAATTTCTTCCTCAGCTGATTGAGAATGGTTATTTAACACCTCTGTCACCAAAACCAATACCTAATCCTTTACCGAAGAGCTTCAAGATAGAAGAGTATTATGCATATCGCCAAGGACTGGGGCATTCAAAGGATGATTGCACAATTCTCATAGTTAACACCTAAGACCACATTTACATTGAACAATATCACTTAAAGCATCATTGGAATTTGTAATCAAATTCGTACCCTTTTTAATAACTATGATCGGTCTGATTCCTTACGAAGGGTACATAGGCAACTTGGAAAGTGGCACTTAGGTGCAACTTGAATAATAAATTAAAAATAAAATCTTAGGACTCAAGTAAACACCTTTTTGTTTCATCTCCAAAAACCTTAGGCTTTTGGTGCGCCCGAGATGTGTCATCAAACACCTTTGGCACCAGTTTAGAGATTTGTAAATTTTTCCAATCCTCACGTAACCTTAAACAACATAGTATGTGGTGAGGAAGGGGTCGAACCCACAAGGAAGCAAGAATAAAAATTATTATTTTTGTTTTGAACAAATAAAAGGAAAAAAGATCTGGGATTTGTAGAAAATAAGAACAGAAAATTTATTAATGCTGAAATTAGATGTTCTGAATTGAACAAGGCAATAATTAAAAATCAGAAATTAAAGAACACTGAAATCAACAAAACAATAAATAAAAATGATCCAAAATTCGAATACAGTGGCGGTAGCTGTCTGAGAAGACAAAATACACGCTTTCTCACTCCGTTCAGCCTTTAAAACCCTCGAGACATCTTAGCCTTGAACCGGACGAATTCAGATCTGCAAAACAAACAAACAAAGAAAACGGAAGGGATGGCTGATCAAATCCAGTGGCGGTAGTTGCAAATTGGTTGGACTACTTACAGGAACCCCTCCTGACACGATCTAAGCATCCTTCCCTTCTACAAACCCTGAACACCTTCAGAAGCCTTAGCCTTCTGAACTGAGTGAATTGACCAACCCCTTCTCAAGGGCCCCTGGGGTCCCTTTTATAGAGAAGGGTGGACAAAACTGGGATTAGAGAGAATGAGAGGAGTGGCTAGTGGGTTTATGCAAAAAATGGGTGCCCCTAAAGTTTAGGAATGGAGGGTTAGGATTTGATGAGAATAAAGTTTGCCATATCTTTACCCCTCAATATTTAGTATTTTGCACTTAATTGGACTCATTACTCATGTGTTTCGATTCAAGGCAAGCAGATAGGCGATTGGAAGAAAACAAGGTTAATCGGATGTTTTTGCACAGTTTCGGCACCGATCAGTGATATGGGCATAATTATCAATTCCCGACTCCGATTTGGACATTTCAAAAAGCAAGCCCGAATTGTTCAAGAAGCCTAGTTCGAATTCAAGACCCAAGAGTCCCATTAGAATAGAAGATTGAATGTAATCTTAATAAAAGAGTTTTATCAGATTTAATATCTCAAGTTGTAATCCTAGAAAGATAAGGGATAAGAGTTAGGTAGGATAAGTTCAATTTAGACTAGGACTTTCCAGTTTGAGGATAATCTCCTTAAGGGAGTTGGAGAGCAGCCCTCTCCCCAAACCTATATAAAGCGGGGCGGACCAGCACCCAAGGCATCAATTTCCTCCAAGAGAGCTTCAACCTTCAGAGAGAGAAATCAGCAATCAAGGAGGAAGAAGCAAGAGTTCGCCCCTTTCTCATCTGGAAGCTGCGATTTCATCATGACGTGTCTGTAAGTTTTTATTTTTGGTTGAAGGGTTAGGGAAGCCTTGATTTTGTAAGCATTGTGAGATCTAATTGATTTTTATTTCAGTTCATTGTTTATGGGTATTCATATGTTTTCTATGAATTAACTGTGAGGATTATTTTTGTTGATTAAGCAAGAAGGGCCCCTTTCTCATTCAATGGAAATAATCCATGGCCGATTCAACCTCCAGTTTCGTATATGATTGGTAGGTTCAATCATGGTGGCAACTAACATAAATTGATTGCAAAAAATTTTTTGATCTATGTTAGGAAATATATGATCTAGTTTAAACGATCCGAGCTTGTGAGATCGCTGACCAGAATTGGGTCTCTCCCCTCTTAATGCTATTAATAGGTTAAATTCTAAGAACTTGTTTAGGACTGCCTATTAATAAGGGAAGCAATCAAAGAGCTTGTTTTGGTTGTTGAATAATAAGAGTAGAGGTTGGTTGTTAGAGCTTGTTAATAGCTATAACCAATTTATTCATAAGCATATGAATCTATCTTTGCATCAAGGATCAATGCTACGAATCAAAGTTGAACTTGTCCCTTCAACCGGAAGCCATCTCCCATCGATTTAATCTTTGTTTTCTGTTATTTTCTACTATTTTCTTATTTTCCTTAGCTTTACAAGCCCCCTTAATCCATCTACTTGGAAATAAATCCACCCAATCCCTGTGGAGAATGACCTTGCTCATCACTATCTGCAAATTATTAACCCAGAGCAAGACTATTCATCTTTGGTTGGGTTTGGCACCCTAATAAATTTTGGTGCCGTTGCCGGGGATTGGAGTCCTAAGTAGGTTTATTTCCTTTTGTTTGGTTTATGCCTCGCTCTTCTCGTGTTGGAGAACTCCACTACGACCCTGAGATCGAGAACACAGTTCACCGCTTGAGGAAAGAAGCCAAGCAACGCCACAACCAATCAACATCACTCCCCACTTCCAGAGAGAAGTTGGCTGTAGAAACCGTTGAGCCATCCAACCATTCAGAAGAAGAAGTCATGGCCAACAACGAAGAAAGAACCCTTAGAGAGCTAGCTGCACCGGATCTGCACCAACAACCTCTCTGCATCGAATATGCAGATCTAGCGATACCCTTTGAACTTAAATCAGGTCTTATACACTTACTCCCTACTTTTCGTGGACTTGCAGGCGAAGACCCTCACAAGCACCTAAAAGAATTCCACGTAGTATGCTCAAGCATGAAGCCTCAAGGTGTTACCGAGGAACAGATCAAACTGCGCGCCTTTCCTTTCTCACTAGCTGATAAGGCTAAGGATTGGCTGTACTACCTACCCTCCGGTTCCATCACCACGTGGAATGATATGTAAAGGCAATTCCTTGAGAAGTTCTTCCCTGCCTCCCGAGCTGCTAACATCAGAAAGAAGATATGTGGCATAAGACAATTCAATGGGGAAACTCTCTACGAATACTGGGAGAGATTCAAGCAACTGTGTGCCATCTGTCCACAACATCAAATTCCAGACCAGCTCCTTATCCAATATTTTTACGAAGGGTTACTACCAATGGATAGGAGTATGATCAATGCAGCAAGCAGAAGAGTGTTGGTGAACAAAACGCCTACACAAGCAAGAGAGTTGATCTCAAACATGGCAGCCAACTCTCAACAGTTCGGCTATAGGCTCAACCCTCCAACATCTCCTCCCTAGAACAGAAAATTGCAAGCCTAACCTCTCTTGTCTGTCAAATGGCCACAGGTAATACACAAACGGTGAAGGCTTGCGGAATTTGCTCAACTCCGGGACATCCAACTGACATGTGCCCTACGCTTCAAGGTGAACCTTACGAACAAGGTAATGCTGTTGGAGGATTCCCGCAAAAGAGATACGATCCCTACTCAAACACCTACAATGCAGGATGGAAGGATCATCCCAACCTGAACTATGGAACCAAGCCCTTCGGCTTCCAACATCAGCAACAAACCAGGCCGCCGGCTCCAACATATTCAGCCTCTCCCAACTCAGGTATGTCTCTCGATGAAATTGTGAAAGCCCTTGCAACTAATACTCAACAATTTCAACAGGAGACGAGGACAAGTATCCGAAACCTGGAGAATCAGGTCAGCCAGCTAGCGACAGCTATGAGTCGAATGGAATCCCAATCATCAGGGAGGCTACCTTCTCAGACCACGATGAACCCGAAACAAAATGCTAGCGCTATCACGTTGAGAAGCGGGAAGGAACTGAATGAACCCTATCAAGAAGCATCAAAAGATTCAACCAGAAAGGAGACACCATCCCAAACGGATTCAAGTGGAAAGCCACCCCAATCCATAGTCATCGCTCCACCTTTCCCTAGCCAATTTGCAAAATCCAAGAAGGAGGAGCAAGACAAAGACATTCTCGAGACCTTCCGCAAGGTTGAGGTAAACATCCCCCTCCTTGATGCACTTAAGCAAGTACCCCACTATGCCAAATTTCTCAAGGAGCTGTGCACTACTAAGAGAAGGCTGAAAGGCGATGAGAAGGTCCATATAGGAGAAAATGTTTCAGCCATTCTCCAGAAAAAACTACCCCCTAAATGCAAGGATCCAGGTATGTTTACCATTCCTTGTAAGATAGGAAATGTCCAGATCGAAAAAGCTATAGACCTAGGAGCTTCAAAAAATGTCATGCCCCATTCTATTTATACAACCATGAATCTCGGACCATTAAAAGAAACGGACATGATCTTACAACTTGCTGATCGGTCTACTACATACCCGAAGGGAGTCTTAGAGGACGTCCTAGTCCAAGTTAATAATTTGGTCTTTCCTGCTGATTTTTATGTGATCGACATGGAAGAAGATAACTCTTCCAACTCGATCCCAATTTTGCTAGGAAGACCCTTTCTTAAGACATCCAGAACAAAAATCGATGTGCATAAGGGGACACTTACCATGGAATTCGATGGTGAGATCATTAAATTTAATATCTATGATGCCATGAGATACCCTAATGATGTGCATTCTATTTTATCTATAGATGTTATTGACTCTTTAGTTCAGCAGACTTTTGAGCTAGAAGATGAAGACACACTGAGAGTTGCACTTAACAATGGGCCTGATCAACTGCAACGAGCAGAGCAGAAGTTTATGCTGAATTCAGAACTGGAAACTTTGACTTTTGAACTGAACTCTTTTGAATTTTCTCATAATTCTTCTTTCATTAGTTTGCCCCTATCTCACACAAGGCTCCTTCCATCTATTGTGCAGGCACCCCAGCTGGAGATGAAATCATTACCAAAGCACCTAAAGTACGTATTCCTAGGCAAGGGGGAGACACTACCTGTGATAGTTTCCTCCAAACTCGATGCACTGGAAGAAAGGAAACTAATTCAAGCACTTAAGGAACGCAAGGAAGCAATCGAATGGACTGTAGCTGATATCAAGGGGATAAGCCCATCTACTTGCATGCACAAAATACTCTTGGAAGAAGACTCCAAACCTACAATTGGAGCCCAACGCCGATTAAATCCACCGCTGATGGAGGTAGTGAAGAAAGAAGTTTTAAAACTTCTAGATGCTGGGATAATCTATCCCATTCCAGACAGTAAGTGGGTAAGTCTGGTACAAGTAGTCCCGAAGAAAACAGGTATGATGGTGGTCGAAAATCAAGATGGTGAGTTAGTGCTTACCCGAATTCAAAATGGGTGGCAGGTGTGTATAGATTACCGGAAGCTGAATTCATTAACCCGAAAAGACCACTTCCCGCTCCCTTTTATCGATCAAATGCTTGAAAGACTAGCTGGCAAATCTCATTATTGTTGTCTTGATGGTTATTCATGGTTTCATCAAATTCCAGTTGCACCTGAGGACCAAGAAAAGACTACCTTCACCTGCCCCTTCGGTACCTTTGCTTATCGGCGCATGCCATTCGGTCTCTGCAATGCTCCCGCCACATTCCAAAGATGTATGGTTAGTATATTTTCAGACTATGTGGAAAGCATTATAGAGGTATTTATGGACGACTTCACAGTGTATGGGGATTCTTTTAATTCATGCTTATCTAACCCTACAAATGTACTTGAAAGGTGTATAGAAAAGAACCTCATGCTGAATTATGAAAAATGCCATTTCATGGTCGACCAAGGCATCATTCTAGGGCATGTAGTCTCTTCTAAGGGAATCGAAGTTGATAAAGCAAAAGTAGATGTTATTAAGTCCCTGCCCTATCCCACGAACATTCGGGAAGTTCGCTCTTTCCTTGGACATGCAGGATTCTATCGGAGATTCATCAAGGATTTCTCCAAGATAACTCGCCCCTTATGTAATTTACTCCAGAAGGATGTGATGTTTGATTTTGATGAAGGGTGCAAGGCAGCCTTTGATAAGCTGAAGGAATCGTTGACTTCAGCCCCAGTCATCCAGCCACCGAATTGGGATCTTCCCTTCGAGATTATGTGCAACGCAAGCAATTATTCCATCGGTGTTGTTCTAGGACAGAGGGTTGGAAGAGCTGCTCATACAATATATTATGCTTCGCGAACCCTTGATGCTGCCCAATGCAATTATTCAACAACAGAGAAGGAACTCTTGGCTGTAGTTTTTGCCTTAGAAAAATTCCGTTCATATTTAATGGGCAGCATCAAGGGTTCGCGAAGCATAATATATGGCTGTCCCCGAAATCCCCTCCATTCTTCACTTCTGCCATTCATATGCCTATGGGGGCCATTTTGGCCCAAAGAGGACAGCACGTAAGATACTAGAGTGCGGATTAATTGCATGGTATGCACCTTTTGAAAATTCAAAAAGGAACTCCATGGTATGCAGATATAGTTAATTATTTGGTTACTAGAACCATACCAGGAGAATTAACAAGAGCTCAAAGAGATAAGGTAAGGAGCGATGCCAAGTACTACATCTGGGATGACCCATATCTGTGGAAGCAATGCGCCGATCAGGTCCTTCGGAGGTGCGTGCCTGACCCCGAAATCCCCTCCATTCTTCACTTCTGCCATTCATATGCCTATGGGGGCCATTTTGGCCCAAAGAGGACAGCACGTAAGATACTAGAGTGCGGATTATTTTGGCCTACCCTATTTCGTGATGCTTATATGTTCTGCAAGGCCTGTGAACAATGCCAAAAGACAGGTAATTTAAGCCATAAAGACCAAATGCCACTTACCCCTATACTGATATGTGAAATATTTGATGTATGGGGTATAGATTTCATGGGCCCATTCCCTTCCTCTTTCGGTAATGTTTACATCCTACTAGCTGTGGACTATGTTTCAAAATGGGTAGAAGCTAAAGCTACCCGGACTGATCATGCTAAGGTTGTTGTAGATTTTGTCAAATCCCAAATTTTCTCCAGGTTCGGAATGCCTAGGGCGATAATAAGTGATCGAGGCACTCACTTTTGCAACAGAGTGGTGGAAACTCTATTCAAGAAATACAATATCACCCATCAAATTTCCATTGCATACCATCCACAAACAAGTGGACAAGCCGAAGTGTCCAATAAGGAGATAAAATCCATACTTGAAAAAATGGTTGACCCTAGAAGGAAGAATTGGAGTCTGAGACACAATGATGCACTATGGGCCTACCGCATAGCCTATAAAACTCCTATAGGTATGTCTCCCTACCGTTTGGTATTCGGCAAGCCATGTCATCTCCCTGTGGAACTGGAACATAAAGCATACTGGGCGGTCAAACAATGCAACATGCGCATGGATGAGGCAGGAGAACAGAGGAAGTTGCAGCTACAAAAACTAGAAGAGATCTGCAATGATGCTTATGAGAGCTCTCGAATCTACAAGGAAAAGACAAAAGCCTTCCATGACAAGACGATCTCAAGGAAAGATTTTTCAGTTGGCCAAAAAGTTCTTCTTTTCCATTCTAGGCTTAAACTCTTTCCCGGTAAGTTGCGATCTCGGTGGGTTGGACCTTTCACTGTTACTAACATCTTACCTTATGGAGCAGTTGAGATTCAGAGTCCGACCACAGACAAAAGGTTCAAGGTAAATGGGCACCGTCTAAAACCCTTCTATGAAGGATTTCAGGTATACAATGTGGAAGAGGTACCCCTCGAAAGCCCGACCTATGCAGAGTAAGGGCATGAAACTCTGTCTCCCCACCCACCTTCCACCGCATCAAGGAAGTTTGTTCCTTTTCTTTTTTTTCTCTCCACTTGTTTTCCTTTTAGTTTCCACCTTTTATTAAGTCTTAAGGGTGGGGGTGGGGGGGGGGTACAGGCTTTAACTCTTTTGAAATCAATTGAAACATTATTTTGGGAAAATTCTTGTGGACCCAGTAATGAGGCACAATTAAGGAGTACACCACCTTTCTGAAGCCTTTCCCTTTTTAGCTAGTCCTAAATTCAGGTTTAAGTAAACAGGACAAATACTTTACCATTGCTACAAATGGTAGGATGGAGCATAAAATGCACCTACCAGCCAAGTCATCTGATAGTAGGACGGAGCATAAAATGCACCTACTAGCTAGCAATTCAAACAGTAGGATGGAGCATAAAATGCACCTACTGACCAACCAATTCAAACAGTAGGATGGAGCATAAAATGCACCTACTGACCAAGTAATCCAAAAGTGAGATGGAGCATAAAATGCACTCACTTCTTCAGAGGAGAGAAAAAGAAAATAAAAGAGAGAGAGATAAAAAGGTTTTCCCTGATTTACTACCTGGTTTGCAGTAGCAAAAATGGGATTGACTGATGAATAAGTTGTGTATGACATGGTTGTGTTGACTTAACGGTTCACAACAATTAACCTAGAATATTTGTAGAGAAAGACGAAGGAGAGTTGAGTTTAAAAATTGGTAGGATAGCTAGTTAGTTCTTGTTCTATTTTTACTTGAATTTTGACTTGCCCAAGGACAGGTAAGGTTTAAGTGTGGGGGGATTTGATGAGAATAAAATTTGCCATATCTTTATCCCCCAATATTTAGTATTTTGTACTTAATTGGAACCTAATTGGACTCATTACTCTTGTGTTTCGATTCAGGCCAAGCAGATAGGCGATTGGAAGAAAACAAGGCTAATCGGATGTTTTTGCACAGTTTTGGCACCGATCAGTGATATGGGTATACCTATCAATTTTGGACTCCGATTTAGACATTTCAAAAAGCATTGGAAAGATAAGAAAAAGGCCCACAACTTTTATGTTTTGGGTTTTGACAGAATCGATCCACATTGAAGACGAATTCAGGCCCAAAGTCGGAGCAATTTCGCAGCAAGGCCCATTTCACGAGTTGAAGCCCATTTCGTAGAAAAGTCTCGAAGCAAGCCCGAATTGTTAAAGAAGCCCAGTTCGAATTCAAGACCCAAGAGTCCCATTAGAATAGAAGATTGAATGTAATCTCAATAAAAGAGTTTTATCAGATTTAAAATCTCAAGTTGTAATCCTAGAAAGATAAGGGATAATAGTTAGGTAGGATAAGTTCAATTTAGACTAGGACTTTCCAGTTTGAGGATAATCTCCTTAAGGGAGTTGGAGAGCAGCCCTCTCCCCAAACCTATATAAAGGGGGGTGGACCAGCACCCAAGGCATCAATTTCCTCCAAGAGAGCTTCAACGTTCAGAGAGATAAATCAGCAAACAAGGAGGAAGAAGCAAGAGTTCGCCCCTTTCTCATCTGGAAGCTGCGATTTCATCATGAGGTGTCTGTAAGTTTTTATTTCTGGTTGAAGGGTTAGGGAAGCCTTGATTTTGTAAGCATTGTGAGATCTAATTGATTTTTATTTCAGTTCATTGTTTATGGGTATTCATATGTTTTCTATGAATTAACTGTGAGGATTATTTTTGTTGATTAAGCAAGAAGGGCCCCTTGCTCATTCAATGGAAATAATCCATGGCCGATTGAACCTCCAGTTTCGTATATGATTGGTAGGTTCGATCATGGTGGCAACTAACATAAATTGATTGCAAAAAAGTTTTCGATCTATGTTAGGAAATATATGATCTGGTTTAAACGATCCGAGCTTGTGAGATCGCTGACCAGAATTGGGTCTCTCCCCTCTTAATGCTATTAATAGGTTAAATTCTAAGAACTTGTTTAGGACTGCCTATTAATAAGGGAAGCAATCAAAGAGCTTGTTTTGGTTGTCGAATAATAAGAGTAGAGGCTGGCTGTTAGAGCTTGTTAATAGCTATAACCAATTTATTCATAAGCATATGAATCTATCTTTGCATCAAGGATCAATGCTACGAATCAAAGCTGAACTTGTCCCTTCAACCGGAAGCCATCTCCCATCGATTTAATCTTTGTTTTCTGTTATTTTCTGCTATTTTCTTATTTTCCTTAGCTTTACAACCCCCCTTAATCCATCTACTTGGAAATAAATCCACCCAATCCCTGTGGAGAATGACCTTCCTCATCACTATCTGCAAATTATTAACCCAGAGCAAGACTATTCATCTTTGGTTGGGTTTGGCACTCCACCAGGATTAAACTATAGGGATCCTATGGCTAGAGTGAAAAGGAGAGGGCACCTATAAGTATGGAAGGCTGGATTTAAGCTCATAGGATTGAATGGTGGAGATTTAGGCAGCTACGACTGAAAGGTGGAGATTAAAAGGAGTGGGTTGCGCCCTAGGGTGAGGGGCTGAGATATAGAGTGAAGATCTAAGGGTATGAGAGGTTGCTAAGGCTTGGATGGTTGAGATTAGATGTTAAGGAGGAGTGGAAGGTGAAGATTTAGCAGTTAGGGGTGGCTAGGGTTTGTTGGAGGTGAAAATAATGAGGGGGAAAGTGCCCTAGGGTTTGCTAAGGAGAGGGGAGTATGCTAATACAGTAGGAGGGGCGCCATTCTGGGTTTAGCAGATAGGAGGCGCCCTCCTGTGCTCAGTTTTTAACAGAAACACCCCCTCTCTCAGCTAGATTACTCACCAGCTTCACAAAATCTGCAAAAAACTCTATAAATTTCCCAATTTTTACCTAGAATTCGCACAGGGACCCCAGAAGTCACAACATTGAATTTAACCAGAAAAAGGGTATATATTAGTCAGTTTAAGGTCTAAAATACCCCTAAAATGATGCCCTTATGGCATCAAAACACAAAGTTATCACACCCTCCAACTTAACCATTGCTAGCCCCTTAGCAATGCAGCCTTAAAATTAAACTAGTAAAGAAATCATTCCCGTTGCAAGATCATCCCTGAAAAAATTAGCCAAGTATCCTAATTCAAGAATTCTCAAACTTTGTATAGATTAGTGTTGGGTTTAAGGGGTAAAACCATCCTGCTTTGAAGATTACAGAAACTTGGCTTAAAAATCTTATATACCCTTTCATTTGCAGACTGTCTCGATAAGCTGAGATTGATTTTTAAAATCAAGCGGGTATTCTTCTTACATTTTCTAACAGTGGATTTCTACCCCTGAACTTGATATACACACACATTTTTATTGCTACCTTCCACCATTTGACACAAATCTCGACACTTGACTTAGGTGAAGAGGCCTGGTTACTAAGTATTAGGTAAGTGTCTTTGGCATTCTCTTTCCCGTTTGACACGAATCTCGACACTTAACTTAGATGAAGAGACCCGGTTACTAAGTCTAGGGTGTCCCTTGACCTTTCATTCTCTCTTTTTATTTTTTTTTGCTGTGTGTAAAATTCAGCACTATTCGGGGTAGTCCACTATCTCTATTAATTTGAAGAATTTTTCTTCTGATTTCTCAATCTTTCTCTTCTTGTCTTTGCAGGGGCAAACTTAGGAGTATTTTCAATTTCTAAATGGTTTTGACAACATTCAAACAAGACCAATTTAATTTTGTCACTTGCTACCAATCTCTATAGAATTCAATATTCTTTTGTTAGTTTCCTCAACTTTTTATGTTCGAGAATCTCTTTTAATGGAAAAAAAATTTACATTTTTTACTGAAATATTAATTCAACATATTTAAAGGCTTAGCTTTTCAATTTTTTTAAAATTTTTCTCTCAATTTTTCAAAATTTTCTTTCTTTCCTCACCCCTAACTTAAATGCCATTGTCCCCAATGGCATGACTAGAATGATGCAAAATGGACTTGGGCCGAAGGGAACAGTCAAAAGGTAAGGATTCAACAAGGGTTTAGGATTTGCCAACTGAATTCTGAAACTCATTCAAAAGAAAAGGCAAACTCTAATGAGATAACTAAAATAAAATTTTGTTAGGTTCACTCTCACATCTACACTTCCAGACTTGCTTTCTTCTTTACATAGACAGGGCTCAAATTGGGCTATCCAAAGGGTAGACATGACACCTACAAGGTCATCCACTACATCTACCTTGAACTCATCTTCCCCTGGGTTTGGATACTTAGTGGCACTAAATACATTTAATCAGACTTTCTACTCCCAAAATGAAATGTCCATTTCTCCCGATTTACAGTTGATGTTTGCATTGGCAGTTGCTAGAAACGGACGTCCTAAGATTATTAGGTTATGGTTCAGTTTCTCGATTGGGGTCATGTCTAGGATGATAAAATTCACTCGAAAGTAACAATCTTTTGCTCTAATAATGACATCATCAATAACACCTCGAGGAGTCTTGACTGACTGATAAGCGAGTTGTAGAATTACCAGGGTAGGTTTTAACTCACCAATCCTAAACCTTTCATAAATAATAGAGGGGAGCAGATTTACACTAGCCCCACGATTCAATAAGGCCTAATCGAAAGTGATTCTAGAGATGACACAACTTATTAGAAGAGCACCAAGGTCTTTCATTTTCTGGGGGAGTTGGTTTAGGAGAACCATACTAACATCTACCGAGAGCATCACTTTTTGTGGGGCTGATCGTGGTTCCCTCTTTTGAGTACACAGCTCTTTCAAGAACTTGGTGTAGGCCAGGACATGTTGGATCGCGTCGAGGAGAGGGATGTTAATATGGACTTGCTTGAATAACTCCCTGATCTCCTCATTGCGAGTTTCTTTAGTCTTTCGTAACGACTTAGCTGTGAGTACGGTTGGAAAGGGAACTACAGGTCGGTTCACTATAGGTTCTTCTTCTAGATTTTCCTTTCCTTTTTCTTCCCCCCCAACTAATGGTCTTCTTGCTCCTTTTCTTCTTCACTGATGTTTTCAAATTTCATTTTCTCTTACAAGTCCTTTAAAATCCTCCCACTCCTTAAGGTTGTAATAGCCTTGGCATTTTCAAACTGTGGGTTCTTAAGAGGTGGTTGAATCTGCTGTGGAGGAAAACCCGATGGCTGATTTCTAGGATTCACAACCAATTGACTCGATAGTTGTCCTATTTCTCTCATCGCATTGGCTCCAGCTAGCTATCCTATTTGGCTCTCTAATCTAGCGATGGACTGCTATTGAGTTAGAATCAGCTATTGAAGCTGCATGAATTTGACATCAATTGTATTGGTTTGAGGAGGTTGTGGGTAAACTTGATAAAGTTGGACTGGCTGGTTCCTAGGGTAAGTCTGCTAGAATTGGCTTTGCACTTGTGGCCTCTGAAATTGCTGGGCCATGGAGATAGATGGGTGGTACTGCTGGGACTGTGTGTTAGGTTGATGTGTCCTCCAAGAAAAGTTAGGGTGATTTCTCCACCCAGGGTTGTAAGTATTTGAAAATGGGTCATTATTAGGCCTCGAGAAACTTTGGGTTGCCAGAACTTGTTCTTAGATAAATGGCGAAAACTGGGCTGTCGTTGGACAATCATCAACTTGGTGGGCCGAGCTAGCACAAATGGAGCAAACTTCAAGATAAGGTGTAGATGGGCCTTGTTTCTGGTTATAGGTGAAGAATTGATCAAGCTTTTGGGATAGAAGATTTACCTTGTCCAATTTTCTAGAGATTGCATTTAGGTCCATTCTTGCCTCGAGCTCTATACTGTTCTTCACTTCATAGAGCACTGCTCTCTTTGAGGGTCCTACCGACCTCTCATAGGAATATAATTGATGAGAATAAAAATTATCATATTTTTATACCTAAATATTCAGTCTTTTATACTTAATTAGTACTTAATTGGACTCATTATGCTTGTATTTTGATTCAGGGCATGAAAGAAGGCGTCAGGAGAAAAATAAGGCTAATCGGGTAATTTTGCATAGATTGGCGCCGCGTAGTAATATGGTTATAACTCTCCCATCCGAACTTTGATTGAGATGATTCAAAATACATTGGAAAGATAAGGAAAAACTATAAAACTTTCATGTTTTGAGTTTTGATAGATTCAGACTTAATCAAAGTAAAAATCGGGCCCGAAGTCTGAGAAAATTCATAGGGAAGCCCAATTCGCAGCAGAAGCCCAATACAAATACAAGAATAAGGAAACTGCAAAGAGTCCTATCAGATTTAATTTTCTGATGTTATTCTAAAAAGATAAAGGAGATTGAGATTACCAGATAAGAGATAGGATAGGATTAGATCTAAAAGGAATTAGGACTTTCTATTTTTGAGAAAGAACTCCAAAAAGGAGTTGGAAACAGCCCCTCCTCCTAAAGCTATATAAAGGAGAGCGGACTAGCACCAAGGCATGAATCAATCTCTGGAGCAATCAAGGAGAAATCCTCCAAGAAAGCTTCAGCCTTCAAGGAGGTAGTCAGCAACGAAGGAGGAGAAAAGGAGAAAGGCGGTGGCAAGGAGAAGACAAGCTCATCGATCTCAACCTCAAGGGTTACATCATGAGTTCTTTCTTATACCTTGTTTGTTTAATCTTCTTTATCATGAACTAGTTTATTTATATCTAGGGCTATGGAAAGCCTAACCATGACCATGGATTGATTTTTATTTAATTCAACCAAGTTGTTTTTATTTTCATATTGTCTATGAGTTATTATGCGTAATGCGATTAGGAGTTTGGCCACCTCTTAGTTGATTTGGTTTATGTGAATGAATTGGAAGAGGAATTCATATAATAGACCAAATAACTCATAGTGTGAATTGAATGGTATATAGGAATATATAAACATGATTCATCTGATGATACAGGTTTTTTATAGAATTTAATGCACTTTCTATCTCGAGAACTCTAGTCGAGGAATCGAAGGGTTACTTGATAGAAATAGGTTTAATATATCCTGGGAGGGAATATTAAATAATTTAAGAAAAACTTCATCTTATGAAAATAACAAATTATCTTGGTTAATTTAATAAATTGATGTTCATTGGAATGGTTAGGTGGACCAATAGTCTTAGCACTTTCAATTAGATCATTGCAAGTTCAGTCATTGATTGCCCTTGTTTTCATTTCTTTTTTTTGTCTTTAATTTTCAGTAGTTAAATTTGTTAGATCCAAAATTTGGTTGTCCAAATAATCAAAGGGAAACTATAGTTTTAGTACTTATTTTGTTACATCCTCATGTGAATGATATTTTTATACTACTTGATAACTTTTGCACTTGCTAGGGTTATATAATTATAGCTATCAAGTTTTTGGCGTCGCTGTCGAGGATTTAATCCTAAAATAATATTAGAACTTGTTTACCTTGGTTAATTTGGATTTTACTCTTTATTTAATGTGTTTGAATTCTTGCCTTGTTCATATTAGTTAGTGTATGACATGCACCAGAGGAAAATAACTAGCGGAATTCAACCCTAAAATAGAGAGAACCCTTCACAATCTGCAAAGAGCCAACAAAAGCAAAGAAAGAGAGATGGTTGAAGAAGGTGAACCAGTAAAAGAAGAGATGGCAAAAGCAAATCGAACTCTTTTGAACTATGCTTGTCCAACAATTGATGGGGCTACTTCTAGCATTTGCAAGCCAATAATTTCGAGATCAAGCCTGTGATCATCCAATTGATGCAAATGAGTATTCAGTTTAGTGGGTTGCCAAGTGATGATCCTAATGCACATATCGTTAATTTCCTGGAAATATGCGACACATTCAAGCATAATGGTGTTAGCAATGATGCTATTAGGCTTAGACTTTTTCCATTCTCATTACGTGATAGAGCTAAGGTTTGGCTTAACTCATTCCCTGCAAGAAGTATCACTACTTGGAACGACTTGAATCAAAAATTTTTGGCTAAGTATTTTCCTCCCTCTAAAACAACAAAATTGATCAATGATATCACTACTTTTGTTCAACTAGAGAGGGAATCAATGTATGAGGCATGGGATCAATTTAAAGAGATGCTTAGGAAGTGTCCTCACCATGGAATACCAGTTTGGCATCAAATTCAAACTTTTTATAATGGTATTACTCCATTATTAATGCAGCTGCAGGAAGCACAATCATGAGGAAAACTCCAGAGGAAACCTATGATCTAGTGGAAGAGATTGTATCAAATAGCTACCAACGGAATAATGACCGAGCTGATCGAAGGGGAGTGCATCATCTAGATTCTTTTTCAGCTTTATCTGCTCAGCTTGCTACTTTAAATAAAAAATTAGACAATCTTAGAGTTGCAGCAATAAATGTGTCATCTTGTAATCCATGCGACCTTTGTGGCCAATTGGGACATATAAATTCTGATTGTCAGTTAGGTAATCCTTTTACTTCACATGAAAGTGCTAATTTTGTTCCTCATGGTGACAGGTCAAATTTGAACCCCTATTCGAATACATACAATCTAGGGTGGAGGAGTCATCTGAATTTTTAATGAAATAACAACCAACAGAAAGCACCCATGGGATTTCAACAACAGCCGCCCCCGCAAGAGAAGAATGGAAATTTAGAGGACATGATTTCTATGTTCATTAATATTGCTGAAGAAAAGTTTTAAGATCACGAAAAGAGATTCTTAAATCAAGAGGCATCTATTAAGAACTTAGAAGTTCAGGTGGGGCAGATTGTGAGCATGCTGTCAGGAAGAAGAGAGGGACGATTGCCTAGCAATACGGAGAAGAATCCAAGGGAGCAAGTGAATGCCATTGCCTTGAGAAGTGGAAAGACTATTGGCGAGATTAATGATGATGATCGAAAAGTTGAGGTAGATGATTCACAAATGGAGATCAAAGGGAGTACACGTAAACTAAATTTAGATGCTATTAAA
This sequence comes from Nelumbo nucifera, assembly GCF_055504915.1. Lineage (NCBI taxonomy): Eukaryota > Viridiplantae > Streptophyta > Magnoliopsida > Proteales > Nelumbonaceae > Nelumbo > Nelumbo nucifera. The sequence continues at coordinate 36,705,835 of NC_142656.1, read as the reverse complement.
CTTCCACTTCCCTACCTAAAAGAGTTTTGAAAGCTAACTTGGATAAACAATTTGAAAAATTTTTAGAGGTGTTTAGAAAATTACATAACATTCCTCTTCTTGATGTATTGTCATAGATGCCAAAATATGCCAAATTCTTGAAAGAGGTGATGTCAAATAAAAGGAAATGGGAGGAATGCGAAATGGTGAAACTTAATGAAGAATGTTCAGCAATTCTTCAAAATAAATTGCCCCCAAAGCTCAAGGTGTTAGACAGTTTTGTATGCCCTTAGATTCAATCAGAATGATGTACTTTATGAGTTTATTGTAAATGAATAAAAGTGCATATTTGATTCATGTTCCCATGGTATGTTTCTGTGTAATACCCTTAAACTGGACACTTAACGAGACTCGTGTTAGTTTAGAATGTTCACAGCCAGTGGGTCGGTCTGGGGAGACCTATCCTGACAAGGCTGACACTGTGGTGCCACCAAGTCGGTTGGGGTGGTCTGTCTCAACTACCAGGGTGAGACCCTAGGCACATACAGTGTAGGATTAATTGAATCTTTGAACTGGACCAGATTTCCAGTATTGCCTTGGACCTTGGAGATTGATGGGCAAAACTGGAAAGTTACACCCAACCCCTAGACTTGATTATGATACTGCACTAGGTGTCGGATTGGGCTGTCTTTGATGTACCATTCAGTGAGATCCTTAGCGGGGGTCAAAACCTGGGTATGCTGGGACAGTCTGAGAATTAATCTGAGTGGGTGATCATAGTGACAGGATCAGCCCCTTTGTCGGACAAAGGTAATGATCGGGGATGCACTCTCACTAATGGAAACCAAGACTGCCGGCAGCCGATTTCAACCGTTGAGATTTGTTTTGCAAAGTATATTTTATATGTGATATAAAAGTATATATATTATGGTTTCTAAAATGTTTGCAAGAAGGTTTTAATTCCCGGGATCCATATAAGTAGAGAGTGCAACACTGTTCCTTGCAGCCGAGGGAGAGGTCTACTCTTGTCGGGCAGTGTATGATCATTATGGGCTGAGAGGTTAAGTGTAAGACCATTAAGGATAATACCTGACGGGCTAATCTTGCTTCTGCCCACAGACCCTGGGTGTTACAAGGTGGCTTGGCCCAGGGACCACTTAGGGTAAGTGTTGGGCCCATAGAGCCCATTTGATGGGTTTCAGGGGGTGCACTGTCCATAACAGTGTATTCGACCAGGCCTTGTAACAAAGGCTGGGCCGAACCCATGTGGCTGATGTGTAGATCAATGCTTGGGTCCGACGCCATACAACGAAGCCCAACTGGGCTGCAGTTAGGAAGGTTAAGTGAGCACATAAGCTTAATGGGCCTAAAGCCCATTTCGAACTAGGCAATTTTATTAGTTAGTAAAGGGGCGAATTCTGAGATGGATTAGTAGATTGGATAGGGTCTTGACCCTATCCCCTCATAGAGTCCAGATCTGAATGTGATTCAGATCTAGAAACCTCCTAATGAGATTAGGATAAAGCTAATCTAATCTGTAGATAAGATAAGGGTTTATCCCTATCACCTAAAAGGGATCTTATCCAAATATGATTTGGATAAGCAGCTCCTAATTGGATTAGGAGCTGATCTTTTAGGTTTACAAAAGAAGGAGGGGGCGGCAGCCTTTAGGAGACACACAATCAGATTTTCTTCAGTGCTTAAATCACAAGAAGAGAGAATTTTGCACCCTGCGAATTCTTTCTTGCCGCCCTGTTTTGCCAGTTCGATCTCCACCAGTGGGAGAAGTCAAGATTTGATCTTGACATCAATTCTTGGAGGAAGAATTGATAGGAAGCTGTGCTCATGTGCCATCCTGCTATTTCTTGCGAATGACAGAGTTCTTGGAGAAGAACATAGTTGATTCTGCTCCATCCTGCACTGCACCATCTTCAGTGGGAACAGATTTTGGATCCTTCCTTGGGTGTGAACACCTCCATTGGAAGATATTGTTTCTCCGTATCAGGTATAATCCTTTCCTACTCCTTTTGGTTCAGATCTGGTTCAGTTTATGGTTCAAGAATGATCCTTGAAAATATGATTTTCTAAATAAGGAATGCGATTTCCAATTGAAGGGAGAGAAATTTTTGAAATTCGCCCCCTTATTCCGCAATCTTTGGGCGTCCATGGGATGGATCTCTCATCCCTTCACAAGGACCCAGGGAGTTTTTCTATTCCTTACACTATAGGAGATACTGAGTTTGAGAAAATTTTATGTGATTTAGGTGCTAGTATAAATTTAATGCCATATTCTATTTTTGAAAAACATGGATTGCATGAACTAACACCTACTACTATTACCTTGCAATTATTTGATAGAAGTATTAAATATGCTAGGGCAATAGTAGAAGATGTTTTAGTCAAAGTGGGCAATTTTGTTATACCTGCTGACTTCATTGTGTTGGATATGGAGGAATATAGGACAATGCCCTTGATTTTAGGGAGACATTTTCTTGCTAATAGTAATGCTTTAATTGATGTGCAAAAAGGTTTACTTACTCTTAGAATCAATGGTGAAGAAGTGGTGTTTAATGTATTTAAAACCATGAAATATCCCAACACAATTTAACATGAAATATATGCAATTGATTGCATTGATGTTTGGGCAGCTGAAGTTGATGCATCTAAATCAAATGAGCCTTTAGAAAATTGCATTCTTAATTCTTGTAAAAATGTGCAGGTCTTGGATGAAAAAATTGACAGCTATAAATATAACCCTAGCAAGTGCACTAGTTATCAAGTAGTATAAAAATATCATTCCCACGAGGATTTAACAAAATAAGTATTAGAACTACAGCTTTCCCTAATTATTTGGACAATCGAATTTCAGGTTTGAGAATAAGAACTAATGAAAAAAACAGAAACAGGAAAACAAGAGTAGAAGTAACAATGCTGATGTATGTAATGATTGGTTGAATTCACTAGGGCTTTCGGTCCACCTAACCATTCCAATGAATATTAATGGATGAGATTATCCAAGATAATTTGTCATTCCCATAAGCTAAAGTCTTTCCAATTTTATTTAATATTCTTTCTCGAGATATACTAAAACTACTTCTATCACATATGCCTGATCAATTAACAGATGGTCACTCCTAATAGCAGAAGTAACAATGCTGAAGTATGTAATGATTGGTTGAATTCACTAGGGCTTTCGGTCCACCTAACCATTCCAATGAATATTAATTGATGAGATTATCCAAGATAATTTGTCATTCCCATAAGCTAAAGTCTTTCCAATTTTATTTAATAATCTCTCTCGAGATATACTAAAACTACTTCTATCACATACGCCTGATCAATTAACAGATGGTCACTCCTAATAGCATTAAGCAAGATAATTCATAGACTATATGGAAATCACGATCTTGAATAAATCAGAATAAAAATATATTCATTGATATGATTAGGCTTTCCACAACCCTAACTACAAATAAATTAGTTCATACTAGCAGAAATAAAACAAACAAGAGGAAAGAAAGAACTCATGGTTTTGCCCTTGGATTTGAGATCTCCTCTTCTCCTTGCCGCCCCCTCCTTCTTGTAGACTTCTTGCTTGATAGCTGGATTGCTCCTCTGCTTCTATGGGCCCAAAACATACCTTAAGTGGTCCCTGGGCCAAACCACCTTGTAACAATCAGGGACTATGGGCAGATGCAAGATTACCCCATCAGGTATTATCCTCAATGGTCTTATACTTAACCTCCCAGCTCATAATGATCATACACTGCCCGACAAGAGAGGACCTCTTCCTCGGCTGCAAGGAGCAGTGTTGCACTCTCTACTTATATGGATCCCGGGAATTAAAACCTTCTTGCAAACAATTTAGAAACCACAGTATATATACTTTTATATCTCATATAAAATATATTTTGCAAAAACAAATCTCAACGATTAAAATCGGCTGCCGGCAGTCTTGGTTTCCATCAGTGACAGTGCATCCTTGATCATTACCTTTGTCTAACAAAGGGGCTGATCCTGTCACTATGATCACCCACTCAGATGAATTCTCAGACTGTCCCAACATACCCAGGTTTTGACCCCCGCTAAGGATCTCACTGATTGGTACAACAAAGACAGCCCAATCCGACACCTAGTGCAGTATCATAATCGAGTCTAGGGGTCGGGTGTAACTTTCATGGATTCAATTAATCCTACACTGTATGTGCCTAAGGTCTCACCCTGGCAGCTGAGACAGGCCACTCCAACCGACTTGGTGGCACCACAGTGTCAGCCTTATCAGGATAGGTCTCCCCAGACCGACCCACTGGCTGTGAACATTCTAAACTAACACGAGTCTCATTAATTTTCCAGTTTAAGGGTATTACATAGAAACATACCAAGGGAGCATGAATCAAATATGCACTTTTATTCATTTACAATAAACTCATAAAGTACATCATTCTGATTGAAGCTAAGGGCATACAAAACTGTCTAACAGCTCCCACTTGCACTTAGGTCCAATCAGGTACAAGCCGGAGCCCCATGCTTTCCATGTGTTTCTCAAACACTTTCTATGATAATGGCTTCGTCAATGGGTCTGCTACATTTTCCGCTAACGCTACTTTCTGAATCAGGACGTCCCCTCTACCAATAATCTCCCGCAGTACGTGGTACTTCCTCTCGATGTGCTTCGACTTCGAGTGGGCTCGTGGCTCCTTAGCCTAAGCAATGGCTCCATTGTTGTCACACAACAATGGGATGGGTGATGTGCTGGATGGAACTACTCCCAACTCATGAACAAACTTCTTCATCCACACGGCTTCTTAGGCAACCTCACTTGCGGCAATGTACTCCCTCGGTCGTGGAGTCTGCAGTGGACCCCTGTTTGCTGCTTTTCCAGCAAACAGCATACGATCCTATCGTGAAAACATATCTAGATGTAGATTTTCTATCATATGGATCCAACTGGAAATCGGCATCTGTATACCCTTAGATTTGTAGTGAGCTACCGCTGAATACTAGTCAAAACTCTTTTGTCCTTCGAAGGTACTTAAGTATGTTTTTTGAAGGGATGAGAGATCCATCCTATGGACACCCAAAGATTGTGGAATAAGGGGCAAATTTCAAAAATTGTTCTCTCCCTTCAACTGGGAATCGTATTCCCTATTTAGAAAATCATATTTTCAAGCATCAATCTTGAACCATAAACTGAACTAGATCTGAACCAAAAGGAGTGGGAGAGGATTATACCTGATACGGAGAAATACTATCTCCCAATGGAGGTGTTCACGCCCAAGGAAGGATCCAAAACTTGCTCCCACTGAAGATGGCGCAGTGAAGGATGGAGCAGAATCAACAATGTTCTTCAAAAGAACTTGACCCATCGCAAGAATCAACTGGACGGCTTGTGAGTACACCTCCAATCAATCTTTTCCCAAAAGATTGAAATCAAGATCCAATCTTGATTGCTCCCAAGAACTGGAGATTGAACTGAAGGAATGGCAATGGCAGGAAGGTGGCGGCAGGAGAGAATTCGCAGTATGCAGGAAATCTCTCAATCTCTCTTTCTTTAAGAGAAGAATGCTGTTGATGATGTAAAAGGCTGCTGCCCCCTTCCCCTTTTATAATCTCAAAGGGATCAGCTCCTAATCAGATTAGGAGTTGCTAATCCAAATCATATTTGGGTTAGAAGTCCCTTAGTGATAAGGGATAATCCTTATCTTATCTGCAAATCAGATCAGCTGTCTCCTAATCTAATTAGGAGGTTTCCAGATCTAAATCTTATTTAGATCTTGGACTCTCTGAGTGGATAGGGTCTAAGCCCAATCCTTTTAGCTGACCCACTTCAGAATTCGCCCCCTTTAAATGACTGATCAAATCAGCCCAGTTCGAAATGGGCTTAAGGCCCATTAAGGTTATGTACTCAAAAAACCTTCCAAATTGCTGCTAGTCGGGCTTCCTTGTATGGCGTGGGACCCAAGCATTGATCTACACATCAGCCACATGGGTTCAGCCCAGCCTTTGTTACAAGGCCTGGCCGAATGCACTGCTGAAGAGAGTGTACCCCCTGAAACCCATCAAATGAGCTCTATGGGCCCAACACTTACACTAAGTGGTCCCTGGGCCAAGCAACCTTGTAACACCCAGGGACTGTGGGCAGATGCAAGATTAGCCCATCAGGCATTATCCTCAATGGTCTTACACTTAACCTCTCAGCCCATAATGATCATACACTGCCCGACAAGAGAGGACCTCTCCCTCGGCTGCAAGGAACAGTGTTGCACTCTCCACTTATATGGATCCTGGGAATTAAAACCATCTTGCAAACAATTTAGAAACCATACATATATACTTTTATATCTTATATAAAATATGTTTTGCGAAACAAATCTCAACGGTTGAAATCGGCTGCCGGCAGTCTTGGTTTCCATCAGTGAGAGTGCATCCCCGATCATTACCTTTGTTCGACAAAGGGGCTGATCCTGTCACTATGATCACCCACTCAGATGAATTATCGGACTGTCCCAACATACCCAGGTTTTGACCCCCGCTAAGGATCTCACTGATTGGTACATCAAAGACAGCCCAACCCGACACCTAGTGTAGTATCATAATCGAGTCTAGGGGTCGGGTGTAACTTTCCAGTTTTGCCCATCAAACTCCAAGGTCCAGGGCAATACTGGAAATCTGGTCCAGTTCAAAGATTCAATTAATCCTACACTGTATGTGCCTAGGGTCTCACCCTGGCAGCTGAGACAGGCCACCCCAACCAACTTGGTGGCACCACAGTGTCAGCCTTGTCAGGATAGGTCTCCTCAGACCGACCCACCGGCTGTGAACATTCTAAACTAACATGAGTCTCATTAAGTGTCCAGTTTAAGGGTATTACACAGAAACATACCAAGGGAACATGAATCAAATATGTATCTTTATTCATTTACAATAAACTCATAAAGTACATCATTCTGATTGAAGCTAAGGGCATACAAAACTGTCCAACAGCTCCCACTTGCACTTAGGTCCAATCAGGTACTAGCCGGAGTCCCAGACTTTCCTTGTGTTTCATAAACACTTTCTGTGTCAGTGGCTTAGTCAATGGGTCTGCCACATTCTCCGCTGCTGCTACCTCTCAACATCAACCTCCTGTTGTCACACAACAGTGGAATGGGTGATATGCAGAATTCCAAATTCAGGAATGAACACTTTCATTCATAAGGCAGCCTCATCTACGACAATGTGTTCGGCTTGGGTTGTGGACTGTTAATTTGCTACTTAGGACCCCTGTTTGCTGACATTCAGGAAACAACACACGATCCTATCGTGAAAACATATCCAGATGTAGACTTTCTATCATCTGGGTCTGACTGGAAATCGGCATCTGTAAACCCCTGGAGCTGTAGTGAGCTACCGTCGAACACCAAACAAAACTCTTTTGTCCTTCGAAGGTACTTAAGTATGTTTTTCATAGCAGTCCAATGCTCCTGCCCTGGGTTGGCCTGAAATCTGCTTACTACACTCACTGCCTGAGCAATGTCAGGACGAGTGCACAGCAAGGCATACATGATGCTCCCTACGGCAGAGGCATAGGGAACGTCTTTCATGCCATCAATCTCCTCAGAAGTCTTGGGAGACATCTTCTTGGAGAGAGTGACTCCGTGTCTGAAAGGAACATTTCCTTTCTTAGAGTTTTCCATGCTGTATCTTTTGACTATTTTGTCAATGTAAGCAGATTGGGATAATCCTATTATCCGCTTCGATCTATCTCTATAGAGTCGAAGACCCAGTATATAGGAGGCTTCTCCAAGATCTTTCATGGAGAATTGTTGCGAAAGCCATACTTTCACTATAGTTAACATTCCTACATCATTCCCAATGAGTAGAATGTCATCTACATACAGGACCAAGAAGGTAACCTTATCCCCACTGTACTTCCTGTAGACACAGGGTTCATCCGGATTCTGCTCGAAGTCAAACGATTTGACAGCAGAGTTAAAACGGATGTTCCAACTTCTAGAAGCTTGCTTAAGCCCATAAATGGATCTGTTAAGTTTACATACCATGTTTTCCTGACCTGCAGCAATGAAGCCTTGTGGCTGCTGCATATAGATATCTTCAGTAAGATCTCCATTCAGGAATGCAGTTTTGACATCCATCTGCCAAATCTCATAATCATGGTATGCTGCTACAGCTAGCAGGATCCTAATGGATTTAAGCATGGCCACAGGCGAAAAGGTTTCCTCATAATCGATGCCCTCTTTCAGAGTGTACCCTTTCGCCACCAGACGAACCTTGATGGTCTCAACTTTACCATCGGGGCCCTTCTTCCTCTTGTAAATCCATTTGCAACCAATTGCCTTTACCCCGGAGGGCGGATCTACTAGAGTCCAGACTCCATTGGTCTCCATTGAGTCCATCTCTGCCCTCATGGCCTCCACCCACTTCTGGGAATCTATGTCCAACATAGCTTCCGCGTAAGTCACGGGATCCTCCTCACTAGTCAAGGTTTCCACCAGGTAACTATCCTGATCATAACCATAACGAACTGGTGGCCTGGATGCCCGAGTGGATCTTCTAAGTTGGTCACTACCTGGAATTTGTGGGACATCTCCCACTGCTCCTGAGCTCTCCTCATCAAGAACAACTTCCTGACGATGGGTGTCTAGGATATAGTCGGTTTCCAAGAATTGTGCATTTCGACTGCAGAACACTTTCTGCTCACTTGGGTCATAGAAAAGGTAACCTACAGAGCCTTTTGGGTAGCCTACAAATAGGCAACGGCTGGTCTTAGATTCCAACTTGTCTGCACTCGTTCTTTTAACGTGTGCTGGACAACCCCAAATCTTCAAGTGTCTGACAATTGGTTTATTTCCGGTCCAAAGTTCATATGGAGTATTCGGAACCGATTTGGTTGGAACCCGATTCAGCACGTAAATTGCAGTCTCTAATGTGTAACCCCAAAAGGATGTGGGTAACTCTGAGTGTATGAGAAGCGACTGGACCATATCTAATAAGGTCCTGTTCCTCCTCTCTGAAACACCGTTAAGTTGTGGTGTAGCAGGTGGAGCTAATTGTGATACTATCCCATTGTCCTTTAAGTAGTCCCTGAATTCGTTAGAGAGATATTCGCCACCTCGATCGGATCGAAGGGCTTTAATTTCTCTCCCTAACTGTTTCTCGACCTCTTGTCTAAACTCTTTGAACTTTTCTAAGGATTCAGACTTGTGTCTCATTAGGTACACGTAACCATATCGTGAGAAACCATCTATGAAGGTGATGAAATACACGTGTTGATTTCGTGTCCGAACACTCAGGGGAGCACATACATCAGTATGTATTAGGTCAAGTGTGCCTGTACATCTTTCAGGCTTACCACTAAATGGCCGTTTCGTCATCTTGCCTTGTAGGCAAGGCTCACAGGTGGGAAGATCTTCTACAGCTAGAAAATCCAAAGGACCATCCTTTACCAACCTTGTGATTCGGTCAACACCGATGTGGCCAAGTCGGTAATGCCACAGACACGTGGGATTAACTGTATCACGGGCTCTCTTCTTGGGGTTTTCAACCGATGTAGTTTCGGTTTTGTTAGTTTCTAGAGAAGGAAGTAGAACATAGAGACCGTTCTCCAGTTCCTCGTATGCGATGAATCTGTTTTTTCTTTTAATAGTAATTGTATTATTAAAGAAGACAGAATAACCATCTGCACACAGTTTTGAGACAGAATTCAAATTTCTTCTTAAATTTTGTACATAGAGACAATCTTTTAGTACAATTTTTCCTTCTCTAAAATATAATTCCACGGTTCCTATGGCCGCAGCTGCAATGGTTGCAGTAGTCCCCAAGTAGAGTGTGACTTCTCCTTCACTAGCCTTCTGCTTACCTTGAACCCCTGCAGTGAGTTACACGCATGAGTTGAAGCCCCGGAGTCAATACACCAGGACGCAGAAGCTACCAATAAATTGGTTTCTATAACACAAGTTTCAAAGTTACCTTTCTTGGATTCCAGGTAGGCAGGACAATTCCTTTTCCAGTGGCCGGTCTTCTTGCAGAAGTGACAGGCATCCGATGCTTTGTCTTTCTTCTGCTTCTTGCTTTTAGTGGCTTTCTTCTGAGGCTTCTTTGCCTTCCTCTTTCTCTTGCCTGTCTTTTCTTCTGCTTCTTGCTTTTAGTGGCTTTCTTCTGAGGCTTCTTTGCCTTCCTCTTTCTCTTGCCTGTCTTGCCAGCTTCAACAAGCATGGCTACAGGCTCATCCTTTTTAATCAGTTCTTCAGCTCTTTGCAACATATTGCTGAGCTCTTGTAAGCTGACATTCAGCTTGTTCATGTTATAGTTCATGATGAACGGATTAAAGGAAGGAGGCAAAGAGTTAAGGATAGCATCTATCTGGGTAGCAAGGTCCAGCCCGGATCCAAGAGCCTCCAGTTCGTTGATGTATCCCATCATCCGAAGACAATGGTCGTGAACTTGTTGACCCTTGGACATTTGTGTGGTCATGAACTGTTTCAAGTCCTTTTGTCGAGTAGAACGATTCTGCTCTTCATACATTGTCCTGAGACTGTCCAATATGTCTTTGGCAAGTTCGATCTGATCGAACTGCCTCTGTATCGGATTGTCCAAAGAGGCAATGATGTAACACCAGGCAAGGAAGTTTTTCTCCTCCCATTCTTGATAGTCTCTCCTTCGGGCCTCAGAAGCCCTATCTCCCAGACGCTCCGGGGCAGGATTCTTTGCCAATTTTGTCAAGTTTTCCAGAAGCAAGGACCAGCATAAGGTTCCTATACCAGTCAGCATAGTTTGGGCCCTTCAACTTGTTGTCATCAAGTAGCTTTGCAAATGATCCGTTTGCCATTTTCTGATTAAAAAGCAAACATCAGTCCACGACCTAATTTGATTCATGTTCATTTCATAGATATGGATTTTAATCTACGATCCATTTCCATTTATTCATCTCTGAGATTTCCCTCCTTTCTCAGTGACGGAGACTACGGGTTGTCTCTGGAAATGTGGGAAATCACATAGGGTGCATGAAGCCAAGTGTTTCAGCTGCATAACCCCACCACCTTTCTGTGAAGGATCATATCCACTCATCATATGAGTTTTCCCTTTGGCCTCTGTCAGACAAGGTTCAGAGCCGTTTTTTAGGTAAACCTTTCTGTCCAGTGAGTGTTTACCCATCATATTCGTGAACGCCAAGGTACCGTGAGCGAGTTCCCATTTTCTGGTGAAGCCCCTCCCACATCGGTCTATGACGCCCCTATCATCTTATGAAACACTTAGACAAGCCCAACAACAAATGGATAGCCCATTTTCTGGTGCGTTTCCTCATTACTGAAGGACCCATCTTCGTGCTAATGATGGAAGGCCTTTAGAGAGTTCATCATATGAATCTCCCTATCACATGCACTCATATTATATGGAGGGAACAGATAATTATGCCCTAGTTTTATCTTCAGGTCAAACCAAAGTGGCTCCCACTGACTTTCATAAAGCCAGATTTTGGTGGGCCTAAATCGGCTTGGGTTCCGCACGAGACCCCATGATGAGGTGTGGGGCCCAACACTGAGGGAGGTCATCCAATGACCAAAAGGGACACCATGGCAATGATGTGCATTCAGCCATGGTGTGCGAAAGAGCCACTGTCGATTGAGCATGGCTCAAGTACTTATGGCCCATGTACGTAGCACATCACACATCCATACATCACATGCAGGGATAAATTGATCCAATCAATTAATTATCTGTAAAGCCCATTTGCAGCCCATTTTAAATCCATAATATTAACCATTAATATTATTCAGGTATATGGGCCGAACGGTTCAACCCATATAGCTTTATGTGTTAAGTGGGCTTTTAGCAGTTTTAACTATTTAAAACTGGGCCTTTACAAGTTGGGCCGAATTAACCATTTAATTAAACATCAATCCTCAGGCCCATTAGTGGGAAAATTAGGGCTGACTTTCAGCCTTGATTAAACCCTAGATTCAGTCCAAACAGTTTGAACCAATCTTGGTTCGAATGGGTCTAGGGTTTGATTTTTAATTAAATCTTTAATTCAAGAAAATAATCTGAAATTAATTACTGATAAAAGAAAAACAACAATCAGTAAATCAGGGCTGTTCGCACAATCCATCCTGCAAAACAGAGGTTAGATCATAGAATGCAGTTTCACAAACTGCAAATCGCAGATGGTGATTCTCCCATCTGCGAAATCTTCTTCTCTGCGAAATCTCCCTTTCTGCGCCGCCATCTTCGATCTATAATTAAAATAAATAGAAATCCTATTTCTATTAATAATTACAACAGATCGAATACCTATACATTGAGTCTAGAAAAAAAAAAAATATTTACAGACCAAATGTAATAAATAAATCAAGAAACTGCAAATCTTGCAGGTTCCCTGCGCAAACCAAGATTTCGATCTCCTCTTGTACGAACAGCCCATAAATCAAGAAAATCATAAAGAACAATTCTAAATAATAATCAGATTTATAAAATTAATTTCAGATTATTCGCCCATTATTTTTGGGAACAAAATTTCCCAAAACCCATATCTGTGCAAATCGGGTAGAACACCTTCTGCCCATTTGCGCAGGTTCAGATCTGAAACAAATTGGTTCAAGATTTGAACCATGGCTCTGATACAACTGAAGGGATGAGAGATCCATCCTATGGATGCCCAAAGATTGCGGAATAAGGGGCGAATTTCAAAAATTTTTCTCTTCCTTCAACTGGGAATCGTATTCCCTATTTAGAAAATCATATTTTCAAGGATCAATCTTGAACCATAAACTGAACTAGATCTGAACCAAAAGGAGTGGGAGAGGATTATACCTGATATGGAGAAATACTATCTCCCAATGGAGGTGTTCACGCCCAAGGAAGGATCCAAAATCTGTTCCCACTGAAGATGGCGCAGTGAAGGATGGAGCAGAATTAGCAATGTTCTTCAAAAGAACTTGACCCATCGCAAGAATCAACTGGACGGCTTGTGAGTACACCTCCAATCAATCTTTTCCCAAAAGATTGAAATCAAGATCCAATCTTGATTGCTCCCAAGAACTGGAGATCGAACTGAAGGAATGGCAATGGCAGGAAGGTGGCGGCAGGAGAGAATTCATAGTATGTAGGAAATCTCTCAATCTCTCGTTCTTTAAGAGAAGAATGCTGTTGATGATGTAAAAGGCTGCCGCCCCCTTCCCCTTTTATAATCTCAAAGGGATCAGCTCCTAATCAGATTAGGAGTTGCTAATCCAAATCATATTTGGGTTAGAAGTCCCTTAGTGATAAGGGATAATCCTTATCTTATCTGCAAATCAGATCAGCTGTCTCCTAATCTAATTAGGAGGTTTCCAGATCTAAATCTTATTTAGATCTTGGACTCTCTGAGTGGATAGGGTCTAAGCCCAATCCTTTTAACTGACCCACTTCAGAATTCGCCCCCTTTAAATGACTGATCAAATCAGCCCAGTTCGAAATGGGCTTAAGGCCCATTAAGGTTACGTAATGGGTTAGAAGTCCCTCAATGGTCATACACTTAACCTCTCAGCCCATAATGATCATACACTGCCCGACAAGAGAGGACCTCTCCCTCGGCTGCAAGGAACAGTGTTGCACTCTCCACTTATATGGATCCCGGGAATTAAAACCTTCTTGCAAACAATTTAGAAACCATACATATATACTTTTATATCTTATATAAAATATGTTTTGCAAAACAAATCTCAACGGTTGAAATCGGCTGCCGGCAGTTTTGGTTTCCATCAGTGAGAGTGCATCCCCGATCATTACCTTTGTTCGACAAAGGGGCTGATCCTGTCACTATGATCACCCACTCAGATGAATTCTCGGACTGTCCCAACATACCCAGGTTTTGACCCCCGCTAAGGATCTCACTGATTGGTACATCAAAGACAGCCAAACCCGACACCTAGTGTAGTATCATAATCGAGTTTAGGGGTCGGGTGTAACTTTCCAGTTTTGCCCATCAATCTCCATGGTCCAGGGCAATACTAGAAATCTGGTCCAGTTCAAAGATACAATTAATCCTACACTGTATGTGCCTAGGGTCTCACCCTGGCAGCTGAGACAGGCCACCCCAACCAACTTGGTGGCACCACAGTGTCAGCCTTGTCAGGATGCTCCCTACAGCAGAGGCATCGGGAACGTCTTTCATGCCATCAATCTCAGAAGTCTTGGGAGACATCTTCTTGGAGAGAGTGACTCCGTGTCTGAAAGGAACATTTCCTTTCTTGGAATATTCCATGTTGTACCTTTTAACTATTTTGTCAATGTAAGTAGATTGGGATAATCCTATTATCCGCTTCGATCTATCTCTATAGAGTCAAAGACCCAGTATATAGGAGGCTTCTCCAAGGTCTTTCATGGAGAATTGCTATGAAAGCCATACTTTCACCGTAGTTAACATTCCTACATCATTCCCAATGAGTAGAATGTCATCCACATACAGAACCAAGAAGGTAACCTTATCTCCACAGTATTTTCTGTAGACACAGGGTTCATCCGAATTTTGCTCGAAGTCAAACGATTTGACAGCAGAGTCAAAATGGATGTTCCAACTTCTAGAAGCTTTCTTAAGTCCATAAATGGATCTATTAAGTTTACATACCATGTTTTCCTGACCTGCAGCAATGAAGCCTTGTGGCTGTTGCATATAGATATCTTCAGTAAGATCTCCATTCAAGAATGCAACCGATTGCTTTTACCCTAGAGGGCAGATCTACTAGAGTCCAGACTCTATTGGTCTCCATTGAGTCCATCTCTGCTCTCATGGCCTCAACCCACTTCTGGGAATCTATGTCCAACATAGCTTCCGCGTAAGTCACGGGATCCTCCTCACTAGTCAAGGTTTCTACCAGGTAACTATCCTGATCATAACCATAACGGTTTCTGTGTCAGTGGCTTAGTCAATGGGTCTGCCACATTCTCCGCTGCTGCTACCTCTCAACATCAACCTCCTGTTGTCACACAACAGTGGAATGGGTGATATGCAGAATTCCAAATTCAGGAATGAACACTTTCATTCATAAGGTAGCCTCATCTACGACAATGTGTTCGGCTTGGGTTGTGGACTGTTAATTTGCTACTTAGGACCCCTGTTTGCTGACATTCAGGAAACAACACACGATCCTATCGTGAAAACATATCCAGATGTAGACTTTCTATCATCTGGGTCTGACTGGAAATCGGCATCTGTAAACCCCTGGATCTGTAGTGAGCTACCGTCGAACACCAAACAAAACTCTTTTGTCCTTCGAAGGTACTTAAGTATGTTTTTCACAGCAGTCCAATGCTCCTGCCCTGGGTTGGCCTGAAATCTGCTTACTACACTCACTGCCTGAGCAATGTCAGGACGAGTGCACAGCATGGCATACATGATGCTCCCTACGGCAGAGGCATAGGGAACGTCTTTCATGCCATCAATCTCCTCAGAAGTCTTGGGAGACATCTTCTTGGAGAGAGTGACTCTGTGTCTGAAAGGAACATTTCCTTTCTTAGAGTTTTCCATGCTGTATCTTTTGACTATTTTGTCAATGTAAGCAGATTGGGATAATCCTATTATCCGCTTCGATCTATCTCTATAGAGTCGAAGACCCAGTATATAGGAGGCTTCTCCAAGATCTTTCATGGAGAATTGCTGCGAAAGCCATACTTTCACTGTAGTTAACAATCCTACATCAGTCCCAATGAGTAGAATGTCATCTACATACAGGACCAAGAAGGTAACCTTATCCCCACTGTACTTCCTGTAGACACAGGGTTCATCCGGATTCTGCTCGAAGTCAAACGATTTGACAGCAGAGTTAAAACGGATGTTCCAACTTCTAGAAGCTTGCTTAAGCCCATAAATGGATCTGTTAAGTTTACATACCATGTTTTCCTGACCTGTAGTAATGAAGCCTTGTGGCTGCTGCATATAGATATCTTCAGTAAGATCTCCATTCAGGAATGCAGTT
Organism: Nelumbo nucifera; assembly: GCF_055504915.1. Taxonomy (NCBI): domain Eukaryota; kingdom Viridiplantae; phylum Streptophyta; class Magnoliopsida; order Proteales; family Nelumbonaceae; genus Nelumbo; species Nelumbo nucifera. Next base: position 36,689,903 of record NC_142656.1, on the reverse strand, counting down.
TTGACATCCATCTGCCAAATCTCATAATCATGGTATGCTGCTACAGCTAGCAGGATCCTAATGGATTTAAGCATGGCCACAGGCGAAAAGGTTTCCTCATAATCGATGCCCTCTTTCTGAGTGTACCCTTTCGCCACCAGACGAACCTTGATGGTCTCAACTTTACCATCGGGGCCCTTCTTCCTCTTGTAAATCCATTTGCAACCAATTGCCTTTACCCCGGAGGGCGGATCTACTAGAGTCCAGACTCCATTGGTCTCCATTGAGTCCATCTCTGCCCTCATGGCCTCCACCCACTTCTGGGAATCTATGTCCAACATAGCTTCCGCGTAAGTCACGGGATCCTCCTCACTAGTCAAGGTTTCCACCAGGTAACTATCCTGATCATAACCATAACGGACTGGTGGCCTGGATGCCCGAGTGGATCTTCTAAGTTGGTCACTACCTGGAACTTGTGGGACATCTCCCACTGCTCCTGAGCTCTCCTCATCAAGAACAACTTCTTGACGATGGGTGTCCAGGATATAGTCGGTTTCCAAGAATTGCGCATTTCGACTGCAGAACACTTTCTGCTCACATGGGTCATTGAATAGGTAACCCATAGAGCATTTTGGGTAGCCTACAAATAGGCAACGACTGTCTTGGATTCCAACTTGTTTGCACTTGTTCTTTTAACCTGTGTTGGACAACGCCAAATCTTCAAGTGTCTGACACTTGGTTTATTTCCGGTCCAAAGTTCATATGGAGTATTCGGAACCGATTTGGTTGGAACACGATTGAGCACTTAAATCGCAGTCTCTAATGCGTAACACCAAAAGGATGTGGGTAACTCAGAGTGTATGAGAAGTGACTACACCATATATCCAATAAGGTCCTATTCCTCCTCTCTGAAACACCATTAAGTTGTGGTGTAGCAGGAGGAGCTAATTGTGATACTATCCCATTTTCTTTTAAGTAGTCCCTAAATTCATCAGAGAGATACTTGCCACCTCGATCTAATCGAAGGGCTTTAATTTGTCTCCCTAACTGTTTCTTGACCTCTTGTCTAAACTCTTTGAACTTTTCAAAGGATTTAGACTTGTGTCTCATTAGGTACATGTAACCATATCGTGAAAAATCATCTTTGAAGGTGATGAAATACACGTGTTGATTCTGTGTCCTAACACTCAGGGGACCACATACATTAGTATGTATTAGGTCAAGTGTGCCTATACATCTTTCAAGCTTACCGTTAAATGGCCGTTTCGTCATCTTGCCTTGTAGGCAAGGCTCACCGGTGGGAAGATCTTCTACAGTTAGAAAATCCAAAGGACCATCATTTACCAACCTTGTGATTCGGTCAACACCGATGTGGCCAAGTCGGTAATGCCACAGACACGTGGGGTTAACTGTATCACGGGCTCTCTTCTTGGGGATTTCAGCCAACGTAGTTTCAGTTATGTTAGTTTCTAGAGAAGGATGTAGAACGTAGAGACCGTTCTCCAGTTCCCCGTATGCGATGAATCTGTTATTTCTTTTAATAGTAATCATATTACTAAAGAAGACACAATAACCATTTGCACCCAGTTTTGAGACAGAAATCAAATTTCTCCTTAAATTTTGTACATAAAGACAATCTCTCAGTACAATAGTTCATTCTCTAAAAAGTAACTCCCCGGTTCCTATGGCTGCGGCTGCAACAGTTGAATTAGTCCCCAAGTAGAGTGTCTTCTCCTTCACTCAGCCTTCTGCTTACCTTGAACCCCTACAGTGAGTTACACGCATGAGTTGAAGCCCCGGAGTTAATACACCAGGATGCAGAAGCTACCAATAAATTGGTTTCTATAACACATGTTTCAAAATTACCTTTCTTGGACTCTAGGTAGGCAGGACAGTTTTTTTTCTAGTGGTCGGTCTTCTTGCAGAAGTGACAGGCATCCAATGCTTTGTCTTTCTTCTACTTCTTGCCCTTAGTGGCTTTCTTCTAAGGCTTCCTTGCCTTCCTCTTTCTCTTGCTTGTTTTGCTAGCTTCAACAAGCATAGCTATAGGCTCATCCTTTCTAATCAATTCTTCAGCTCTTTGCAACATATTGTAGAGCTCTTGCAAGCTGACATTCAACTTGTTCATGTTATAGTTCATGATGAACGGATTGAAGGAAGGAGGCAAAGAATTAAGGATAGCATCTATCTGGGTCACAAGGTCCAGTCCAGATCCAAGAGCCTCCAGTTCATTGATATATCTCATCATCCGAAGACAATGGTTGTGAACTTGTTGTCCCTTGGTCATTTATGCGGTCATGAACTATTTTAAGACCTTTTGTCGAGTATAACGATTCTACTCTTCATATATCGTCCTGAGACTGTCCAATATGTCCTTGGCAAGTTCGATCTAATCGAACTGCCTCTGTATTGGGTTGTCCAAGGAGGCAATGATGTAACACTGGACAAGGGAGTTTTTCTCGTCCCATTCCTAATAGTCTCTCCTTCGGGCCTCAGAAGCCCTATCATCCGGACGTTCCGGGGCAGGATTCTTTGCCACTTTGTCTAGCTTTTCAGAAGCTAGGACCAGCATAAGGTTCCTGTACCAGTCGGCATAGTTTGGGCCCTTCAACTTGTTGTCATCAAGCAATTTTGCAAATGATCTGTTTGCCATTTTCTGATAAAAGAGCAAACATCAGTCCACAACCTTATTTGATTCATATTCATTTCATAGATATGGATTTTAATCTACGTTCCATTTCCATTTATTCATCTTTGAGATTTCTCTCCTTTCTCAGTGACAGAGACTACGGGTTGTCTCTAGAAATGTGGGAAATCACATAGGGTGCATGGAGCCAACTGTTTCAGCTGCATAACCCCACCACCTTTCAAAAACAAATATATATATATATATATATATATATATATATATATATATATATAAAATGAAAAAAAAAAGCAAATAACTTTGGTTGTGTGCTATTCTATACATCAACAATCTTTTTATTGCTTGGCTTTTGATACTTATTCTTGAAATTTTTCTTGTGGATAGAATTTAGACTTCTTAGCTTTGTAAATTTCTCTTTAACTTGTAAATTGTTGATAGATTAGGATTACTGATTGGTTAAATTATTTACATTCTTTTGGATTATGTATAGTAGTCTTTTTTGTTGCTTGGCTCAGATTATTTAGAACAATGCTTCTGATCTCTCATGTTTGAATTCATTTCTAGCAAGAAGAGGCTTTCCACCAAAGTATCAATTTTATTATCTAGAGAGTCCTCTATTCACCCTTCTCTTTACTTGATATTGCTCTTGTTGGTTTTACTGTGATTCCCTAACACTAGGAACATTGAGGACAATGTTCATCTTAAGTTTGGGGGAGTGAGCCTGAGGCTAGGGTGTGGGGGCTATAACCATGCACCTCATTCACCCCAACACACATATGCAGGCAATGACATATCCAAGTAGACTAGAACCCCTCAAGTTTATTGCTATTTATTAGGTGATTTTTAAGAAGGAATACAATGAGTTGAGGGAGACCAATGTATTTGTTAAGTTTATATTTTTGCGAATGACCCAACTTAGTATATGCATGAGAAAAAGGGGGAGCTGAATATGTCTTTCAGCATAACTAGCCTTAACTACCTTCATGTATATGAAAGCACTTGATTTCATTGTTAATGGTCAAGAAAGCTAGTGCACATCTGAATTGCTGATACATGAGATTCAATAATTGCAAAAAGGACAAAGCTCAAATTGACTCTGCTATTTTGAGCTGAATAGTAAAACTAGCAGCTCAGAACATGAGTCTTGTTATCTACCTCAAGCATGTGACCAGTGTGAGAGGGAGCATAAAATGCACTCACCCCTAGAAATAAGTAATTATGGTGACAACTGAGGTTCAAAGGGGCATATTAAAGTTGAACTCTCATTAAGATATAATTACAGATGTGAAACTTAGTGCAATTTGATTATTAACTTTGACAATTAAGGAGCTAATTTATATATTAATTGGGAGTGAACGCTGGACTTTGAAGAAATTTATATTTTCTTTTCCTTAGATCTTATACATGTGTTAAATGGTAGTTTACAAGAATAAGAGTTGAACACTTACAAAAATTCCCCGACTACTCAATGCATTTCTAGCCTAAAAATTCACCCGGTAAATGGTTTGAATAAAGGTGGGGGGGGCGGAATGTTCAGTTTATGGCTAATGTCTTTGCTTGAGGACAAGCAAAAGCTTAAGTGTGGGGATATTTGATGAACATACAATTTATCTATAATTTATGAGGTCTTTCTGCATGGATTCTTATGGCAATTTTATTTAATTTTGCCCTAATTAGCTTAATGCTAAGAAAAGATTTCAAGGGTAATCAATCCAAGAAAAAGAAGGAAAAATGAAAGAAAAAAAGGACCAAATTCAGGCCAGCCTAGTTATGGAAGAAAGAGAGAACTTCGGCCCAAGAAGTTCAAGTTAATTCCTTGAAAACCTAAGAAAAGAAGCCTATCAAGGAGTAAATTTTGGCCCAACAAGAGGAGAACCATTGACGGGTTGTCGAAGCCCTCAAAATTAATACTAGTCCCACAATAAAATATTTGTAGTAAAAATGGTATTAGGTCGAATCCCACAGGGAGCTAAACAATAATCTCTTAGCCGAATGGATACTATAATTGAGTGGGAAATTTTAATAACTAAAATTAAAAGAATAAGAAAGCAACTAAACAAACAAGAGAAAATCAGTCTTACCGAATTCTGGTTCAAGGGTTCGGGTAGAATCAATTGACCATCGATCCTAGGTAAAATTCAGCAGTCTTGCAATTCAAGCATTTAACCTTAAATTTATTAGGATAGCCATAATAAACCTTGTATTTTCCTAAATCAGTTGACCAAACCCAGCATTCGATCAACACTTATCTTTAATCAACTGGGTACGATAGCGCTCCATATTAATTAATGATAGCATTAAGCTTTGTGAAAACAGTTAAACCAAAATAACAAAAATTGAGATAGTTGCAATTATTGAATCTTGTTCCATCGATTCCCGTTAGGTTAAAACATGTCAATACATTGGTCAAAGGCTGTCACGAACAATTGACCCAGAAAGACATTAACCTAATTGCAACTTGTACCACTATTCGTGACAATTACAGATCACCGAAATCATGGATAACAGTAGGAAAATCAACATTAATTCAGTTTGTCAAACTAATTAACATCAACATCCAATAAAAATATGCACAAGAATCAATGAATACTTGAATTAGAAAGCAAGAACATAAATTAACTACAGAACCTCACAATGACACAATCGAACCTCCCCCCTTGAACCAGAAAAAGAAGCTTAGCTGCTCATGATCTGCAAAACCTCCATGCTTTGTTTCTCCATGGCCGAACTGCTCTCTTGAGTTTCTTGACTTGCTTGGTGATCTCTTGGATATTGGAGTGTGTGATGATAGAGCTGGTTTGCCCCCTCTTTATATAGCCAAAGGAGAGGGTTGTTTTCCAATTCCTTCTAGGAGATCATCTTATCTTCAGGGAGTCTTGATCTTCTTTGAACTAATCCTATCCTATCTCTTATCTAATGATCTAATCTCAATCTTCTTATCTCTCTAGGATTATATTCAAGACTTTAGATCTGATAAGACTCTCTCCATGGAGATTACATTCGAAATTTGGACTCTTGACTCTTGAATTCGAGTTGGCCTACTTTAAAACTTGGGCTACTTCAAGGTACTTCTGCGAGTTGGGCTTAAGTTGTGAAATGGGTCTGGCTGCGAACTTACTCCGACTTTGGGATCGTTTTCGTACTCAATGCGGGCCGAATCTGTCAAAACCCAAAACATAAAAGTTGTGAGCCTTCCTTTTATCTTTCTAATGTTACTTGAATTGTTCAATTTGGAGTCTGGAATTGAGAGTTAGGCCCAGATTACTGACTGTTTCCGAAACTCTGCAAAATCACCCGATTTGCCGTGTTTTCTTCCAATTGCCTTCTTTATTGCCCTGAAACGAAATACAAGAGTAATGAGTCCATTTAAGTGCTAAATAAATGTAAAAGAGTGAATATTAGGGGATAAAAATAGGGTTCTTTTTGGTCTCATCACCCATTCTCAGCCCAAAGAACAACCTAGAGTATAGCTAACATGTGCTAAGAATAAACTTAATTGCAGCCCAAATAGCAGCCCAAAGGAGCTAGGGGCGGCAACCCTTAGAAGGTTCTTGCGAGAGAGCTCTAGAAGGTTCAAGGGGGGTATAATACACCCCATTCTAGAGGCTTCAAGAAGGGGCAAGAGCCCCCTTGAAAATCTATATAAGGAGGCCTCTAGAGGGGGGATAGGTGTTCAATTGTTTGAGTTCAAGGCTCGCCCATCCCTTGGGGTTTGAACACCTTGAAGAGAAGAAGAGAGAAGAAGAGTTAGGCACAAAAAGGGGAAGGAGAAGGGCTGAAGGAGTTCAAGTTAGCAAGAAGAGAAGAAGGTGAGTTTGAATTTGGGGAATTTTGATTCAAAGATCTTATGTAATAATTTCTTTTAGTTTCATCTTTCTTTGGTAAAAGGAGGGAGAAATCCATCGTGTGGATGCCAAGAAAGCAGTGGAATAGGTGGGCGAATTTCAAAAAATTTTTCTCCCTTCAATCAACTGGGAATCGTATTCCCTTATTTTAGAATCAATTATTCAAGGAGCTACTCAAACCAAACCAAACCAGATTTGAATCAAAGATCAAGGGAAGGGTTATACTTGATACGGAGAATCAAGATCTCCCAACGTCGGTGTTCACGTCCAAAGAGAGGTCCAAGATCTTCTCCCATTGAAGATGACACAGTGACGGTGGAGCAAAACCAATAGTGTGTGTCCTATGCACCTTACTCTTCGCAAGAATCCAATGGAAGCTTAGAGCACCGAACCAAATCAGTCTTTCAGCAATGACTGATGTCAAGAACTAGCTTCTTGAACGCCCCTTCAGAGGAGTTTGAACCAAGCAGTAAGGTGGCGGCGGCTGGAGGAGTTTCGACAGCTGATAGTGGTGTGAATGCAGATTTTCAGCTTAGGAAGATGAGATCCTACTACAAACTTGCAGGGTATGTCACTGCCAAACCCTAGGTCGAATTCTTGTAATTCAAGATTAGGGTTTCCTCCTTTCTTAGTGATTAAGAAACCTCCTAATCCTATTAGGTGTTATCCCAAATCCAAATCAGTATTTGGATAGGGGATAATCTTAATCCTATCTGCAGATTAGGTCAGCACACTCCTGATCTTATCAGGAGGTTACCAGATTCAAATCACATTTGAATTTGGTCTCCAAGAGTGGATAGGGTTAGAATCCTAATCCTTTAGCTACCTATGATCCCAGATACGCCCCCTTAAGTGGGTGATCATATCAGCCCAGGTCGAAATGGGCTTTAGGCCCAATAAGTAATCAATGCTCAATAAGTTTCCAACCTGTTGCCCAGTTGGCCTTCTTTGTATGGCGTCTTTGTATGGCGTAGGACCCAAGCATTGATCTACACATCAGCCACATGGGTTCAAACCAGCCTTTGTTACAAGGCCTAGCGGAATTCACTAGAAAGCCCAGTGAACCCCTTGAGCCCATCACATGGACTCTATGGGCCCAATACTTATAGTAAATGGTCCCTGGGCCAATCCATCTTATAAAAACTCAGGGACTATGGGCAGATGCAAGATTATCCCATCAGGTATTACCCTCAATGGTCTTACACTTAACCTCTCAGCCATAATGATCGAACACTGCTCAACAAGAGAGGACATCTCCGTTGGCTGCAAGGAATAGTGTTGCACTCTCTACTCACATGGATCCCGGGAATTAAAACCATTTGCAAACATTTTGAAACCATATATGTATATATTTCATATATATAAAATTTGCAAAACAAAATTCTAACGATTGAAATCAACTACCGGCAGTTTGGTTTCCATCAAAGAGAGTGCATCCTCGATCATTACCTTTGTCTGACACAAGGGCTGAACCTGTCACTATGATCACCCACTCAAATAAATTCTCAGACTGTTCCAACATACCCAGGTTTTGACCCCCGCTAAGGATCTCACTGATTGGCATATCAAAGACAGCCCAATCCAACACCTAGTGCAGTATCAAAATCGAGTGTAGGGGTCAGGTGTAACTTTTCAGTTTTGCCCATCAATCTCCAAGGTCCAGGGCAATACTGGAAATCTGGTCCGGTTCAAGGATTCAAGTAATCCTACACTGCATGTGCCTTGGGTTTCACCCTGGCAGCTGAGACAAGCCACCCCAACACTTGGCAGCACACCAGTGTCAGCTTTGGCAGGATAAATCTCCACAGATTTATCCAACGGCTGTGAATGTTCTAATCTAACATGAGTCTCACTAAGTTTCCAGTTTAAGGGTCTTACACAGAAATATACCACACAACATGAATCAAACATGTACTTTTTTTATTTACACTAAATCTCAAAAGTATATCAAAACTTATTGGAGCTAAGGGCATACAAAACTGTCTAACATTTGGTTCGAATTCAACTTCTTTTGATGTAAACTTTTCTCTCTCCCTCTTCCATTCTTTCTTGTTGAATTTGAGACTGTAAAATTTCAGATTACGTAATCAATTTCCTTCTCATTCGAATGGATCTGATTTGTTCTTGTTGTTTCTTGAATAGAGGGTGATTCTAGATCAGATTAGCCATTTAATCTATCAAAACTCAGATCTGAAATCTCAGATCTAAGATTTGTAAGATCTGAATTGCTTGAAAGAGAATTCAGATCTTCAATTTTCAGGTTGGCCAATTTGATCTAATGCTTGGATTTCTTAGAGTGCTTGAGAAAGACTCTAGGAATTTAGATCTACAATTCAAGAACTGAATTGCATGCAATGTTAGAGATAACTTGCACAATTCAGTTGGTGATCAATTCAGATTTGAATTGATGCCTTAGATGTGTTTGAAGAAATGCATGCATGAATGGTTAGATTCTTGCTAGAGATAGAAGAACCGTCACTCATGCATAGGATGAACATGCGCTTGAGAGAGGTTGTTCATAACCTTGGGGTTATACCAAACCAAGGCTTAATCATGGCCTATTCGAATGACTCAAGTTGATTGATTGCTGAATCTTGAAATTTGGTTTTATTGCTTACTCTTCTAACTTGAATTGAAGGCATTTGAGCCAATGTTTTAGGTAGATTTTAGCTTAGGATTTTAGTTTTTGAATAAAGTTATACTTTGTTGTTAATCAGATAAGCATTGACCAATTTAGTATTGGTAGTTGTTTCCTAAATCCTCGTGGGAACGATAATCTATTCACTACTTACTACTTGAACGGCTAGTGCACTTGCTAGTGTCACAATAAGTCACATCACTTAGGATCACCCTAGAACCATCCTAACCCTTTTCTAAACCCTAGGGCACCCATATTTTTGCTAAAACCCAGCTGCCAGCCCCCTTTTCTCTCTAATTCCATTTATATCCACCCTTCTCTATAAAAAGGACCCAAGAGCTCCTGAGAAAGGGTTGGATTCTGCCCCCAGCTAAGACGGAAGGCTGATCTTGAGAAGTTCAAGGGTAGAGGAAGAGGAGGACACCCAGGCAAGAGGAGGGGTTCCTACTTGCACTTCGCCAACACCACTACTGCCACCTCTGGAATCGGATCCCAACAACTTTTGCTTTATTTTATTTTTAATTTCTGTTCTTTCAATTCCAGTTTCGTTATTTACTTTTTGCAATTTATATTCATTCCGTTTGATCTTTGTTTTATTTTCTTGCAGATTTGTAATTCGGCTAGGTAAGACGGAAGGCCTAGCTCGAGAAGTTCAAGGGTCAAAGGAGAGATCTAGAGACTGCTACCTCTGATCAGATTGTAGATTTTTATTTTGTATCTTTTGTTAATTTATTTCTGTATTTATTTATGTTTCTACACTTTTAACTTTCAGTACTGTTCGAATTCTATATTTTCTCAGTTTAGTTAATTAATTTTTATATTTCTACACTTCCCTCTTGTGTTCTCTTGTCTGGATTTGAGTGTATATTAATTTTTCCCTCACTTCCCGTGGATACGACCCGTTCTCACCCATTTACTACATTAGTAGTTGTTTGAGAAATGGTAAAAATTATAAATATTTAAATTGGTGTTCCGAGGTGTTTAACAATGCACTTCCAGCTACTCCAGTTTTCCATCAGAGAGAGTGTCAGCCCTATCATTCACTTTGTCCAACAAAGGGGCTGATCCAATCACTATAATCACCCACTCAACTGAGCTCTTAGACTGCCCCAACATACTCAGGTTTTGACCCTCAATGGATTTCATTGATTGGCATTTCAAAGATAACCATATCTAACACCTAGTATAGTACCATAATCAAGTCTAGGGGTTATCTGTAACTTTCCAGTTTTGCCCATCAATCTCAAAGGTCCAGGGCATGATTGGAAGATGGTTCGGGTTTAGTGTTTCAACCAAACATGCATGTGCTTAGGATCTAATCCCAGCAATTGAGACAAGCTACCCCAACTTCTTTAGTAGCATATCAGTGTCAGCCTTGGCAGGATAAACTCCCCAAGTCTATACAATCGGATGATAACATTTTAAACTAACATGAGTCTCATAAGTGTCCAGTTTAAGGGTAAATTCAAAGAAACATACCAATACTAACATGAAATAAATTTGCAATAAATGTATCTGTACATCAATCTGATTGGAGCTAAGGGCATACATTGTCTAATAGCTCCCACTTGCACTTAGGTCCAATCTAGTACAAGCTTAAGTCCCATACTTTCCATGTGTTTCTCAAACACTTTCTTTGTCAGTGTCTTAGTTAATGGGTCTGCCACATTCTCCACTAATGCTACCTTCTGAATCTGGATGTCCCCTCTATCAATAATTTCCATAGATCCAATGCTGTCTACTATGTGTGATACGGTAGGATTCTAAATTCTAAGATGAATTTCTTCATCCATACTACTTATAAAGCAGCCTCACTTATGACAATGTGCTTGGCCTTAGTCGTGGATTATTTTTCTTACTACATAGGGTCCCAATGTATCCAGATATAGACTTTCTATCATTTGGGTCAGGCTGGAAGTCGGCATCAGCATAGCCGACCATCTGTAATGAACTACCATTGATGATAAGAAAATAGTCTTTACTTCTCTATTGGTACTTTAGTATGTTTTTCACAGTAGTCTAAATGCTATTTTCCTTGGTAAGATTTGTATCTACTTACAACACTAATTGTGAGCTCCAAAAAGCGCCGGCCCAATAGAGTTGCCACCCATTTTTGTTTAAGAGGAAATGAGTCCTCTTTTAAGGTTAAACGATTCAGATTTTTAGACAAATAAGGACTCCACTCTTTCACTGTCCTAGAAATAGAAATTCAAAAGTTCTTTGAATAAATGGGAGGGAAGGGGTTAGGCACCCCTCTCCTTAGTTGCAAACATAACCCAGTTTGAGATCTATTTAGGCTTCTAGGAAATAAATTAGATTACTTAATCAACAAATAAGACTTAAACACAAGGAAGGGCTGAAGGACTGTAAAGTTCATGGAAAACAAATTCTTCAAAAAAAAATGTCAACCATGGTTTAATGGGGATGTTTTCAAGGAGTGGGTACTGAATTCCCCAAACCCCTTTCCTCTCTCCCTTAAGTACCATGGCTGATAAAACTAAAAAATCCTTCCATGAACCTTAAAATTGTCCAACCTTACCCCAACAATAAGCAAGAAAATGACTTAGAAATAAAAAAAAAAGTACTAAAAATCAATCAAAAACAAAAACAAGATGAGTTAAGAGGATTACCTCTTGAGCGTAGCATTGACAAACAATTTCTAGCAATTAAGACATACTCCAAAATGCACATTGAAGGTGATCCTCGTTGGTAGTTCGATTCCAAATGTTCTTGTATGGTAGAAAACATATATTTTAGAATTTCTTAGACTTATCTATGAGTTTGGAATGAGATTGGGAGAGCTAGATTGATCTGTGCACCCTAGGATTCCCATTGACATATGGTTTGGATATGTTTTCACTCAAGATCGAGTTTCTCTGAACTGTGGGTGATCTCCTTTCATTTTTTTCCTTTTCCCTTCAAAAATGCACTATTTATTGAGGGTAAAAAGCAAACAACGCCTGCAACTTCTTCTCCACGCATTCAAGACTTCATAGGGCTTTCTCCATGTGTGAAATCTCGAAGATATTTTTTGTAAAAGCTTCCTATCATAATTTTTTGGTGGTTCCCCATGAAAGATTGAAGCAATTTTGGGGTTTCTAATTCCCCAATGAAGAGGTTTTCGTTTCTGACCTTGAAGGGCTCAAATTAGGCTTGCCAATGGCAGAAAATGTAAATTAGAGATGGCTATAATGGCCTTTATGTCACTTCCTAGGTCCAAGAAGGTTTATTTTGGGGTTTTTGGGTTTATTTGGCCTATTTGGAGCATGCTGATTGGTCCAAATGTTTAGAGGGGATTATGTGAAGGAATGGCATCAGCCATTACCTCCTTAAAACCCTAGATCAATGCCAACTAAGGGTGATTTAATTTGGAGCACCAAAATACAATCTTTTTAGTTTAATGGTCAAATGGAGGAGTTAGGCCATAAAAATTGACATACTGGGGTTTTTTGGGTCTTTGAAAATGGTGGTGAGGTCCGATTGGTCAAATAAATATGGGATGATGAAGATCCATGGCATGATGTGCTTTAATCAATGAGGTTGGTCAAATGAGAGAATCTCAAGGTGAAATTTGGTGGATAGGCATTACTAATCATCTTGGATTTGATGGAAAAGATGGATCTTTGATCAGAGATTTGGATTGAAAGATTTAACTAAGATTAAGGATTCAACTTGGAATCTTGCTAGTTTCAGAAGGAAATGAGGGAATTTACAGTTGAAATTAAATGGGTGGGTTAATTTAGGGTTTTGAAATTATTGATAGGGATTTCATCATTAGGATTATAATTCTTGGTGTGGTTGGAATATTAAGTTCTTGAATCTTATGAGGAATTTAGGTTTGGTCCTTGGGGCTTATTAGTTTTTATGATTATTTGTCGTGATTTTGGGATGGGGTGTGGTAGTGGACATATCTCAATGATTTTAATGTTTGGGAATGAGAACAAAGACGTAAGGCAAAGGAGATAAGCAAAAATTGGGTGCTGATAGCTGTCCCTTTTTGTTGGAGGTGGCAGGCCGCCGATCAACAAAGAAAAATGTAGCATACAGGGATTTTTGTGAGGGTTAGAGAACAAAAGTATGCTGCCAGAATTGCCTAGTGAAGGGAAAAATTTATTTAGTACAATGCCTCTTGCCTGGAATATGTTCTAGAATCCCAAGCCTTTGTAAGGCAATTGTAAGAAGTGCCTGAGAAAACAAAGTGGTGCCATCCGACCTTAGATGAGATTGGTTTATTCTGACTAGATTGATTGATTTGACTTGATCATTTGATGGTTTGATATTCGACCATTTGGTGTGTATTAGATGAATATGTAATGATTTTGATGGAATTGATGTTTATTTTGATAAATTTTACCTTTGTTTATAAGTTTGATCTTTCTTTTATATGCATCCCTTGAATGTTTGTTGTTTGATATCTGATAACTTTGATGATTCGATTATTTGACAAGACTTAGTACTCAATAAACATACATATTTTTTATGTTGTTGAGGTAGGATGTCTAATGAAGTAGATAAACTTTCATACAAGGCGCAGTGAGATCCTACTAAACAAATGATGAAATTATGGATGAATTTGCCCTTTACAAGCCTTTAAGGTATGACCATTAGTAATTCTCAGACTTGAAACATCAATCAGATCACTTAGGGATCTTATTGAAGGATTTTGGACTCTGCTATGCTCTTCTATGAAGGGAAACTCATAGAAAGGGCTCTTTGTAGCTTTTGTCAAATAGGATTTCTTAGTTAAGTGATATTTTTTTCCCTCTTCTTATTTTCTCTCTCTCTCTCTCTCTCTCTCTCTCTTTTTCGTTTTTAAAGTGCTAGGAAAAAAAGTGACAGCCCGTGTAGTTACTACCCTAAAGGATTACTAGCATCCTTCAAGGTACCAAGAAAGGTCTAGAGGAAAGATATTGACTATCTTACAAGTGACTGATTTGGAGAATATAGAAAATCAGCCAAGAATGGCCTCCCTTCATTTCATTAAAAAATAAAGGTTACATAGAGTGTATTACAATTCAAGCATAATACTTTTTTACTTGATCTAGATTTACCATCTCTAGGAAGTCATTATCATCCATTCTACCATGAATTAGTGCTCCTCTAGAAAATTTTCTTTTAACAACTTAAGGACATTCATAATTAGGGGTAAGTTTTCCCCAAGTCTCTTGATTATTTGGGATGGTCTTCTGATCACTAAATATCAAGTTGCACATTTCGAGGGCGTACCATCTTATTAAAGGCACATGACATTCTCCTTTGATAAACTTGGTTATGGGACAAGGTTCTTAATCATACTTCATCCTAAAATAACAATTGCTCATAATGTGTTTGGACCCAATCTGTCTTTGGAAGATCTGATTCTACTATAACACGCAAGGATGGTACTTATGTTAGACAGTTTTGTATGCCCTTAGCTTCAATCAGAATGATGTACTTTATGAGTTTATTGTAAATGAATAAAGATACATATTTGATTCATGTTCCCTTGGTATGTTTCTGTGTAATACCCTTAAACTGGACACTTAATGAGACTCGTGTTAGTTTAGAATGTTCACAGCCGGTGGGTCGGTCTGGGGAGACCTATCCTGACAAGGCTGACACTGTGGTGCCACCAAGTCGGTTGGGGTGGCCTGTCTCAGTTGCCAGGGTGAGACCCTACGAACATACAGTGTAGGATTAATTGAATCTTTGAACTGGACCAGATTTCCAGTATTGCCCTGGACCTTGGAGATTGATGGGCAAAACTAGAAAGTTACACCAGACCCCTAGACTCGATTATGATACTGCACTAGGTGTCAGACTGGGCTATCTTTGATGTACCAATCAGTGAGATCCTTAGCGGGGGTCAAAACCTGGGTATGTTGGGACAGTCCGAGAATTCATCTGAGTGGGTGATCATAGTGACAGGATCAGCCCCTTTGTCGGACAAAGGTAATGATCGGGGATGCACTCTCACTGATGGAAACCAAGACTGCCGGCAGCCGATTTCAACCGTTGAGATTTGTTTTGCAAAATATATTTTATATAAGATATAAAAGTATATATATGGTTTCTAAAATGTTTGCAAGAAGGTTTTAATTCCCGGGATCCATATAAGTAGAGAGTGCAACACTGTTCCTTGCAGCTGAGGGAGAGGTCCTCTCTTGTCGGGCAGTGTATGATCTTTATGGGATGAGAGGTTAAGTGTAAGACCATTGAGGATAATGCCTGATGGGCTAATCTTGCATCTGCCCACAGTCCCTGGGTGTTACAAGGTGGCTTGGCCCAGGGACCACTTGGTGTAAGTGTTGGGCCCATAGAGCTCATTTGATGGGTTTCAGCGGGTACACTGTCTTCAGCAGTGCATTCGGCCAGGCCTTGTAACAAAGGCTGGGCTGAACCCATGTGGCTGATGTGTAGATCAATGCTTGGGTCCCACGCCATACAAGGAAGCCCAACTGGGCAGCAATTTGGAAGGTTTGTTGAGTACATAACCTTAATGGGCCTTAAGCCCATTTCGAACTGGGCTGATTTGATCAGTCATTTAAAGGGGGCGAATTCTGAAGTGGGTCAGCTAAAAGGATTGGGCTTAGACACTATCCACTCAGAGAGTCCAAGATCTAAATAAGATTTAGATCTGGAAACCTCCTAATTAGATTAGGAGACAACTAATCTGATTTGCAGATAAGATAAGGATTATCCCTTATCACTAAGGGACTTCTAAACCAAATATGATTTTGATTAGCAACTCCTAATCTGATTAGGAGCTGATCCCTTTGAGATTATAAAAGGGGAAGGGGGCGGCAGCCTTTTACATGATCAACAGCATTCTTCTCTTAAAGAAAGAGAGATTGAGAGATTTCCTGCATACTGCGAATTCTCTCCTGCCGCCACCTTCCTGCCATTGCCATTCCTTCAGTTCGATCTCCAGTTCTTGGGAGCAATCAAGATAGGATCTTGATTTCAATCTTTTGGGAAAAGATTGATTGGTGCTGTACTCACGAGCCGTCCAGTTGATTCTTGCGAAGGGTCAAGTTCTTTTGAAGAACATTGCTGATTCTGCTCCATCCTTCACTGCGCCATCTTCAGTGGGAACAGATTTTGGATCCTTCCTTGGGCGTGAACACCTCCATTGGGAGATAGTATTTCTCCGTTTCAGGTATAATCCTCTCCCACTCCTTTTGGTTCAGATCTGGTTCAGTTTATGGTTCAAGATTGATCCTTGAAAATATGATTTTCTAAATGGGGAATACGATTCCCAGTTGAAGGGAGAGATAAAATTTTTGAAATTCGCCCCTTATTCCGCAATCTTTGGCCGTCCATAGGATGGATCTCTCATCCCTTCAGTGGTATCAGAGCCATGGTTCAAATCTTGAACCAATTTGTTTCAAATCTGAACCTGCGCAAATGGGCAGAAGGTGTTCTACCCGATTTGCGCAGATATGGGTTTTGGGAAATTTTGTTCCCAAAATTAATGGGCGAATAATCTGAAATTAATTTTATAAATCTGATTATTATTTAGAATTGTTCTTTATGATTTTCTTGATTTATGGGCTGTTCATACAAGAGGAGATCGAAATCTTGGTTTGCGCAGGAAACCTGCAAGATTTGCAGTTTCTTGATTTATTTATCACATTTGGTCTGTAAATAATTTTTTTTTTATTTTCTAGACTCAATGTATAGGTATTTGATCTGTTGTAATTATTAATAGAAATAGGATTTCTATTTATGGATCGAAGATGGCGGCGCAGAAAGGGAGATTTCGCAGAGAAGAGGATTTCGCAGATGGGAGAATCGCCATCTGCGATTTGCAGTTTGTGAAACTGCATTCTGTGATCTAACCTTTGTTTTGCAAGATGGATTGTGCGAACAGCCCTGACTTACTGATTGTTGTTTTTCTTTTATCAGTAATTAATTTCAGATTATTTTCTTGAATTAAAGATTTAATTAAAAATCAAACCCTAGACCCATTCGAACCACGATTGGTTCAAACTGTTTGGACCAAATCTAGGGTTTAATCAAGGCTGAAAGTCAGCCCTAATTTTCCCACTAATGGGCCTAAGGATTGATATTTAATTGAATGGTTAATTCGGCCCAACCTGTAAAGGCCCAGTTTTAAACAGTTAAAACTGCTAAAAGCCCACTTAACCCTTAAAGCTATATGGGTTGAACCGTTCGGCCCATATACCTAGATAATGTTAATGGTTAATATTATGGATTTAAAATGGGCTTGAAATGGGCTTTACAGATAATCAATTGATTGGATCAATTTATCCCTGCATGTGATGTATGGATGTGTGATGTGCTACGTACATGGGCCATAAGTACTTGGCCCATGCTCAATCGATAGTGGCTCTTTCGCACACCATGGCAGAATGCACATCATTGCCAGGGTGTCCCTTTTGGTCATTGGATGACCTCCCTCCGTGGTGGGCCCCACACTTCATCATGAGGTCTCGTGCGGAACCCTAGCCGATTTAGCCCCACCAAAATCTGGCTTTTTGAAAGTCAGTGGGAGCCACTTTGGTTTGACCTAAAGATAGAACTACGGCGTAATTATCTGTTCCCTCTAGATAATATGAGTGCATGTGATAGGGAGATTCATATGATGAACTCTCTAAAGGCCTTCCATCATTAGCACAAGGATGGGTCCTTCAGTAATGAGGAAACGCACTAGAAAATAGGCTATCCATTTGCTATTGGGCTTGTCTAAGTGTTTCATAAGATGATAGGGGCGTCATAGACCGATGTGGGAGGGGCTTCACCAGAAAATGGGAACTCTCTCACGGTACCTTGGCGTTCACAAATATGATGGGTAAGCACTCACTGGACAGAAAGGTTTACCTAAAAACGGCTATGAACCTTGTCTGACAGAGGCCAAAGGGAAAACTCATATGATGAGTGGATATGATCCTTCACAGAAAGGTGGTGGGGTTATGCAGCTGAAACAGTTGGCTTCATGCACCCTATGTGATTTCCCACATTTCCAGAGACAACCCGTAGTCTCCGTCACTGAGAAAGGAGGGAAATCTCAGAGACGAATAAAAGGAAATGGATCGTAGATTAAAATCCATATCTATGAAATGAACATGAATCAAATTAGGTCGTGGACTGATGTTTGCTTTTTTATCAGAAAATGGCAAACGGATCATTTGCAAAGCTACTTGATGACAACAAGTTGAAAGGCCCAAGCTATGCTGATTGGTATAGGAACCTTATGCTGGACCTTGCTTCTGAAAAACATGACAAAGTGGCAAAGAATCCTGCCCCGGAGCGTCCGGGAGATAGGGCTTCTGAGGCCCGAAGGAGAGACTATCAAGAATGGGAGGAGAAAAACTCCCTTGCCCGGTGTAACATCATTGCCTCTTTGGACAATCCGATACAGAGGCAGTTCGATCAGATCGAACTTGCCAAAGACATATTGGACAGTCTCAGGACAATGTATGAAGAGCAGAATCATTCTACTCGATAAAAGGTCTTGAAACAGTTCATGACCACACAAATGTCCAAGGGTCAACAAGTTCACGACCATTGTCTTCAGATGATGGGATACATCAACGAACTGGAGGCTCTTGGATCCGGGCTGGACCTTGCAACCCAGATAGATGCTATCCTTAACTCTTTGCCTCCTTCCTTTAATCCGTTCATCATGAACTATAACATGAACAAGCTGAATGTCAGCTTACAAGAGCTCAGCAATATGTTGCAAAGAGCTGAAGAACTGATTAAAAAGGATGAGCCTGTAGCCATGCTTGTTGAAGCTGGCAAGACAGGCAAGAGAAAGAGGAAGGCAAAGAAGCCTCAGAAGAAAGCCACTAAAAGCAAGAAGCAGAAGAAAGACAAAGCATCGGATGCCTGTCAATTCTGCAAGAAGACCGGCCACTGGAAAAGGAATTGTCCTGCCTACCTGGAATCCAAGAAAGGTAACTTCGAAACTTGTGTTATAGAAACCAATTTATTGGTAGCTTCTGCGTCCTGGTGTATTGACTCCGGGGCTTCAACTCATGCGTGTAACTCACTGCACGGGTTCAAGGTAAGCAGAAGGCTGAGTGAAGGAGAAGTCACACTCTACTTGGGGACTACTGCAACTGTTGCAGACGCGGCCATAGGAACCGTGGAATTATATTTTAGAGAAGGAAAAATTGTACTAAAAGATTGTCTTTATGTACAAAATTTAAGAAGAAATTTGATTTCTGTCTCAAAACTGTGAGCAGATGGTTATTCTGTCTTCTTTAGTAATACGATTACTATTAAAAGAAACAACAGATTCATCGCACACGAGGAACTGGAGAACGGTCTCTATGTTCTACATCCTTCTCTAGAAACTAACATAACCGAAACTACGTCGGTTGAAAACCCCAAGAAGAGAGCCCGTGATACAGTTAATCCCACGTGTCTGTGGCATTACCGACTTGGCCACATCGGTGTTGACCGAATCACAAGGTTGGTAAAGGATGGTCCTTTGGATTTTCTAGCTGTAGAAGATCTTCCCACCTGTGAGCCTTGCCTACAAGGCTAGATGACGAAACGGCCATTTGACGGTAAGCCTGAAAGATGTACAGGCACACTTGACCTAATACATACTGATGTATGTGGTCCCCTGAGTGTTAGGACACGAAATCAACACGTGTATTTCATCACCTTCACAGATGATTTTTCACGATATGGTTACGTGTACCTAATGAGACACAAGTCTGAATCCTTTGAAAAGTTCAATGAGTTTAGACAAGAGGTCGAGAAACAGTTAGGGAGAGAAGTTAAAGCCCTTCGATCAGATCGAGGTGGCGAATATCTCTCTGATGAATTCAGGGACTACTTAAAGGACAATGGGATAGTATAACAATTAGCTCCTCCTGCTACACCACAACTTAACGGTGTTTCAGAGAGGAGGAATAGGACCTTATTAGATATGGTCCGGTCGCTTCTCATACACTCAGAGTTACCCACATCCTTTTGGGGTTACGCATTAGAGACTGCGATTTACGTGCTGAATCGGGTTCCAACCAAATCGGTTCCGAATACTCCATATGAACTTTGGACCGGAAAGAAACCAAGTGTTAGACAATTGAAGATTTGGGGTTGTCCAGCACACGTTAAAAGAACGAGTGCAGACAAGTTGGAATCTAAGACCAGCCGTTGCCTATTTGTAGGCTACCCAAAAGGCTCTGTAGGTTACCTTTTCTATGACCCAAGTGAGCAGAAAGTGTTCTGCAATCGAAATGTACAATTCTTGGAAACCGACTATATCCTGGACACCCATCGTCAGGAAGTTGTTCTTGATGAGGAGAGCTCAGGAGCAGTGGGAGATGTCCCACAAGTTCCAGGTAGTGACCAACTTAGAAGATCCACTCGGGCATCCAGGCCACTAGTCCGTTATGGTTATGACCAGGATAGTTACCTGGTGGAAACCTTGACTAGTGAGGAGGATCCCGTGACTTACGCGGAAGCTATGTTGGACATAGATTCCCAGAAGTGGGTGGAGGCCATGAGGGCAGAGATGGACTCAATGGAGACCAATGGAGTCTGGACTCTAGTAGATCCGCCCTCCGGGGTAAAGGCAATCGGTTGCAAATGGATTTGCAAGAGGAAGAAGGGCCCCGATGGTAAAGTTGAGACCTTCAAGGCTCGTCTGGTGGCGAAAGGGTACACTCAGAAAGAGGGCATCGATTATGAGGAAACCTTTTCGCCTGTGGCTATGCTTAAATCCATTAGGATCCTGCTAGCTGTAGCAGCATACCATGATTATGAGATTTGGCAGATGGATGTCAAAACTGCATTCCTGAATGGAGATCTTACTGAAGATTTCTATATGCAACAGCCGCAAGGCTTCATTGCTGCAGGTCAGGAAAACATGGTATGTAAACTTAACAGATCCATTTATGGGCTTAAGCAAGCTTCTAGAAGTTGGAACATCCGTTTTAACTCTGCTGTCAAATCGTTTGACTTCGAGCAGAATCCGGATGAACCCTGTGTCTACAGGAAGTACAGTGGGGATAAGGTTACCTTCTTGGTCCTGTATGTAGATGACATTCTACTCATTGGGAATGATGTAGGAATGTTAACTACGGTGAAAGTATGGCTTTCGCAGCAATTCTCCATGAAAGATCTTGGAGAAGCCTCCTATATACTGGGTCTTCGACTCTATAGAGATAGATCAAAGCGGATAATAGGATTATCCCAATCTGCTTACATTGACAAAATAGTCAAAAGATACAGCATGGAAAACTCCACGAAAGGAAATGTTCCTTTTAGGCACGGAGTCACTCTCTCCAAGAAGATGTCTCCCAAGACTTCTGAGGAGATTGATGGCATGAAAGACGTTCCCTATGCCTCTGCCATAGGGAGCATCATGTATGCCATGCTGTGCACTCGTCCTGACATTGCTCAGGCAGTGAGTGTAGTAAGCAGATTTCAGGCCAACCCAGGGCAGGAGCATTGGACTGCTGTGAAAAAAAAACATACTTAAGTACCTTCAAAGGACAAAAGAGTTTTGTCTAGTATTCGATGGTAGCTCACTACAGATCCAAGGGTATACAGATGCCGATTTCCAGTCAGACCCAAATGATAGAAAGTCTACATTTGGATTTGGTTTCACGATAGGATCGTGTATTGTTTCCTGAATGTCAGCAAACAGGGGTCCTAAGTAGCAAATTAATAGTCCACAACCCAAGCCGAAAGCATTGCCATAAGTGAGGCTGCCTTATGAATGAAGGTGTTCATTCCTGAATTTGGAATTCAACACATCACTCATTCCACTGTTGTATGACAACGTTGGACCTACGGGAGGATAGTGTAAAGAGGTAGCATCAGCGGAGAATGTGGTAGACCCATTGACTAAGCCACTATCACAGAAAGTGTTTGAGAAACACGTGGAAAGCATGGGACTCCGGCTAGTACCTGATTGGACCTAAGTGCAAGTGGGAGCTGTTAGACAGTTTTGTATGCCCTTAGTTTCAATCAGAATGATGTACTTTATGAGTTTATTGTAAATGAATAAAGATACATATTTGATTCATGTTCCCTTGGTATGTTTCTGTGTAGTACCCTTAAACTGGACACTTAATGAGACTCGTGTTAGTTTAGAATGTTCACAGCCGGTGGGTCGGTCTGGGGAGACCTATCCTCACAAGGCTGACACTGTGGTGCCACCAAGTCGGTTGGGGTGGCCTATCTTAGTTGCCAGGGTGAGACCCTAGGCACATACAGTGTAGGATTAATTGAATCTTTGAACTGGACCAGATTTCCAGTATTGCCCTGGACCATGGAGATTGATGGGCAAAACTGGATAGTTACACCCGACCCCTAAACTCGATTATGATACTACACTAGGTGTAGGGTTTGGCTGTCTTTGATGTACCAATCAGTGAGATCCTTAGCGGGGGTCAAAACCTGGGTATGTTGGGACAGTCCGAGAATTCATCTGAGTGGGTGATCATAGTGACAGGATCAGCCCCTTTGTCGAACAAAGGTAATGATCGGGGATGCACTCTCACTGATGGAAACCAAGACTGCCGGCAGCCGATTTCAACCGTTGAGATTTGTTTTGCAAAACATATTTTATATAAGATATAAAAGTATATATGTATGGTTTCTAAATTGTTTGCAAGAAGGTTTTAATTCCCGGGATCCGTATAAGTGGAGAGTGCAACACTGTTCCTTGCAGCCGAGGGAGAGGTCCTCTCTTGTCGGGCAGTGTATGATCATTATGGGCTGAGAGGTTAAGTGTAAGACCATTGAGGATAATGCCTGATGGGCTAATCTTGCATCTGCCCACAGTCCCTGGGTGTTACAAGGTGGCTTGGCCCAGGGACCACTTAGTGTAAGTGTTGGGCCCATAGAGCTCATTTGATGGGTTTCAGGGGGTACACTGTCTTCAGCAGTGCATTCGGCCAGGCCTTGCAACAAAGGCTGGGCTGAACCCATGTGGCTGATGTGTAGATCAATGCTTGGGTCCCACGCCATACAAGGAAGCCCTACTGGGCAGCAATTTGGAAGGTTTTTTGAGTACATAACCTTAATGGGCCTTAAGCCCATTTCAAACTGGGCTGATTTGATCAGTCATTTAAAGGGGGCGAATTCTGAAGTGGGTCAGCTAAAAGGATTGGGCTTAGACCCTATCCACTCAGAGAGTCCAAGATCTAAATAAGATTTAGATCTGGAAACCTCCTAATTAGATTAGGAGACAACTGATCTGATTTGCAGATAAGATAAGGATTATCCCTTATCACTAAGGGACTTCTAAACCAAATATGATTTGGATTAGCAACTCCTAATCTGATTAGGAGCTGATCCCTTTGAGATTATAAAAGGGGAAGGGGGCGGCAGCCTTTTACATGATCAACAGCATTCTTCTCTTAAAGAAAGAGAGATTGAGAGATTTCCTGCATACTGCGAATTCTCTCCTGCCGCCACCTTCCTGCCATTGCCATTCCTTCAGTTCGATCTCCAGTTCTTGGGAGCAACCAAGATTGGATCTTGATTTCAATCTTTTGGGAAAAGATTGATTGGAGCTGTACTCACGAGCCGTCCAGTTGATTCTTGCGAAGGGTCAAGTTCTTTTGAAGAACATTGCTGATTCTACTCCATCCTTCACTGCGCCATCTTCAGTGGGAGCAGATTTTGGATCCTTCTTGGGCGTGAACACCTCCATTGGGAGATAGTATTTCTCCGTTTCAGGTATAATCCTCTCCCACTCCTTTTGGTTCAGATCTGGTTCAGTTTATGGTTCAAGATTGATCCTTGAAAATATGATTTTCTAAATGGGGAATACGATTCCCAGTTGAAGGGAGAGATAAAATTTTTGAAATTCGCCCCTTATTCCGCAATCTTTGGGCATCCATAGGATGGATCTCTCATCCCTTCAACTTCAACGTCTACTGGTAGAATTGCTTCCATGCCACATACCAAAGAATATAGTGTTGCCCCAATTGATGTTCTAACTAACGTGCGGTAAGCCAATAGGGCATATGGTAACATGTCTTGCAAGGACTTGTAAGTAGGAGACATTTTCTTCAGAATATTTTCAATGTTTTTGTTTGCAGCCTCTAAAGCTCCACTCATTTGTGGATGATAGGGGGATGAGTGCATTTGTTTGATCTTGAATTGCTTGAAAAGAGCTGTGACTTTGTTTTTAGTGAAATTCCTTCCATTATCTGAAAAAATTTCATGTGGTGCTCCATACCATGAAATGATATTATTTTTGATGAATTGAATAGTCTTGTTCATTGTAGGTTGAGTTATGGACATTGCCTCCACCCACTTAGTAAAGTAATCAATAGCTAATAGAATGAATTTGTGCTCATTTGCTGCAGGTTGTAAAGGACCAAACATGTCTATTCCCCATACTGAAAAAGGCCAAGGTGTTGTAAAAAAATATAACTCAGAAGGTGGCACATTGATCTTTCACCCAAATATTTAACATGCATGGCATTTCTGAACATGTCTGCAACAATCTTCATCCATTGTCATCCAATAGAATCCCATATGGAGCAACTTGCTAGCATGTGCCCATTCATATGAGGTTCACATATGCCACCATGTACTTCCTCAATATTCATTTGTGATTCTACTTCATCCAAGCACCTCAACAATGGGAAACCAAGGGATTTTTTTGTACAACACCCCCTTGATATAATGAATTGTCTAGCTAGTCTAGTTATTGCTCTTTTTGCCTTCAGATCTGTCCCTTCTGGGAATTCCTGATGCTCCAAGATATTTTGAATGTCATAAAACCATGGTTTGCCATTTGATTCTTCTTTCTCAGGTATGATTGAATGCACATTGTGCATATAAGCAGGTTCTCTTTCTTGATGTAGACTAATAGGTTCTATTGACATATTAGGTGGCATTCTTGTTGTCATCCCTAGAGAGGCTAAAGCATCTACAAACTTGTTGTCTTCTTGAGGCAAATAAGTAAACGAAATGTTCTTGAATTTTTTGATTAATTCCCTGAGACAATTGCAATATAATGTTAGTGCCCATCTCTTACTTCCCAATCACCCTTGGCTTAACTAATGACTAAAAAAGAATCTTCAAATACCTTGAGATCATTAATGCCCTAGTCGAGTGCAATTTGGACTACACGTAAGCACACTTCCCATTCACACGTGTTATTGGTATTAAAGAAATCTAGGAAAACAGCCAAAGGATAATGAGTTCCTTGGGGATCCACAAGCTCCCTATCCATTTTGGTTTGAAGCCCCATCAAAGAAAGCCTTCCGTCTACTTCTAGATCCAATTGAATGTATCACAAGGATAGTTTCATCTAGAAAATCCACTTGTATTGATTCATAATCTAATGTAGGATTGTCAGCCAAATGGTCTACAATGGGTTGCCCTTTGATTGCCTTCTGTGTCATGGGGCCAAGGCTGCCTTCGTACCCTTTTGAGAGGGATTTGACCAATCATAGTTCATACAAAAATACTATCATTAGATTTGAGATTTTGGATTACAAAAGGTGCTTTCAAAGTTAAAGGCACATGGTAGAAAGCATTGCCCCCCGTTCAGAGAATTACAACTTAACAAACCTCGAAGGAAGAAGAGGCTACATCGCCTAAGATAGCTAGAAAGGACATCCAGTTAGAAAGAGACTTCTTAATAGGGACAATCAACTGGGTAGGGTCTTCCATGGCCTCTTCATCAATTGCACAAACATCTTCATCTAATGATTCCCAAATGGCACGATCTTCAAACTCATTGGTTACATTTGACATAGCCCGAGAAGATGTGGCCATAGTAGGTACCTCTACTTTGCTCCAATAAATTGGATAATAAGGTAGATAGACCTAGTTAGCAATTTTTTCCTTCTCACTCTAGGCCACCAATGCCTAGCTACTATCCTTCTCATTAATTTCTTTATCTTTAAGAAAAAGTAGAGAGATGTCAAGGATATATAGGGAAGTTTCATTGATAGTCGAGGAGGTGGGTTCAGGCTCTTGGGTCTTAGGGGTTGGGTCTTTCGCTTTAACAAACTTCACTAGTGTGGAAAGAGGCACACTTTTCTATTTCCTATACCATTGGCCAAACAATTCATGCTCATTAAGCTGGTAGCCTATTCCCAATTGAGGGATGGGTCCCCTAGTTTTAACTGGGTTAATCCTTCCTTGTTGCCTTGTCCCTAGTCCTTTGTTAGGATCAAACTTCATTTTTGCCATCATCTGGAGACTAACTTCCCATGAGACTTTCTTACTTCTTAAACCCTTTCAATTGTGTTCACTTCCTTAAATTGATCCAGCACATTGTATCTAGACTTCTCGATAGCTCTCAGAAAGTCATCATTTTCTTTGCTTTTATCTTCTTCTTCCTTTTCTTTCCCTTCAAATTGTTCTCCCACCTTTGCCTTCCCTTTGTCCATGGATTTAGTTACTTCCCTAGGTGGGAGAAACCTTCCAGATCTTAGAAAAGCTCTACATTCCTGGCTAGTCAGCTCTTCTTGAGCCACCACTAGTTCAGTAAGACAGTTCCATGGGACCTTGTTTAAATTTCCTCATTGAGTACTGGGTAGGGGATGATGAAGGGTTTACGAGGAGGATTGGGGATGGACATGATGTCAGGAGTAGATGGACAAACTGAAGGACAACTTAAGGGAAGTATGGAAGGAACTATGATACAAAAAGGAGGTCTAATGGTGCATATGATGTTAAAAGATGGTAGAGGTTATATTGGTACTACTGGGAGGGTGCCAATTGGAACAATCAACATTGATGGATCCACAAACAATGTACCTTCTTCAATGCAGTGAATATTGCTACCAGGTCCTACCCCATGTGGCAGCATGGGGTTCTGGGTTATTCCCATTGGTTGCGGCTTCGGCTACTCAACTTGAAAAGTAATGAGACCATCATCAATCAATCTCTGGATAGCATATTTAAGCTGCCAACATCTATCTATTATGTGTCTTGGACCTTGATGGTAAGCACAATATGCATTTTCATCAAACCCTTTTGGCTTAGGCCCTTACGGTGGCTTCCATGTTAGCAACCTTAAATACCCTTCCTTAACTAAAGCTAGTTGTAGTTGGGAGTGGGGGTATGGAAAGGGGAGAAACTCTATCCTCCTCTCTTTCTAAGCACTGGCATTTTGGTTAATTGACATGTATGGTGGCTGAGTTGATGGTGGTTGAAAAGGCTGCAGAGTCATTGGCACTTGCTCAGATGGTTGGGGCATTGGGGTCTGAATGGTCATTGTGTTGGTGAGACCTTAGGTGGAGTGGGAGGCAAACAAAATGGGGATCGAGGGTTATTAGTGCTTGGGTAAGTAGTTGCAAAATAGTTGCATGGAACTTGGTGATGATATGACACAGTTGAAATGGCTTGTACTTCATTTTCTGATTTCTTCTTGACTGAAGGTCTCTTGGCTTATAACACTAGTTGATTGAGATGGATCAACATCGACGGGTACTAAGGCACTAAGCCTTCCTTGTTTGATAGCTTCATCAATTCTAGTGACCCCCTAACTTTATAATTGAAATCCTTGAGTGGTTGACTAATTAGCATTGTGTAGTATGGGTGCCCAAGTGTTTTAATAGAAAATCTTACCATCACTTCTTTAGGAATTGGATATTTCAATTTTTATGACATCTCTCTCCATTTCTAGGCATATTGAAGAAAGTTTTCCCTTTCCTTTTGAGTCATAGCTTCTAGGTCAGCTCTGTCTGGAACTAATTCCATGTTAAAAGAATAATGATGAAGGAAGGCCTCAAATACCTCCTTCCATGACTTCTTTTTAGCAGGATCCAACATTGCGAACCACATCCAAGCATCTATTGTTAAACTTTTTTGAAACATCTATATGAGAAGTTTTTCATCTAACCCATATTGAACTTCACAAAAAAAATTGAGATGAGTTTGACAGCATCCTTTCCCATTATATTTTTCCAGTTCTGGCATCTTAAACTTCTCTAGGAATCTTGCATCAAGATATAAGCACAACTCTTTGGAATCCATGGTGCCCCCACATTATCAACTCCTTTCCGGTTTCGAATTTCCTCTTTCATTTTTCCATTTCATCCTTCATAGGGATGATTATAGGCAACACTAGTTTCAATGGGTAGTTGGATTTAGCTACTCGAGGATCTTGTTCCTCAAAGTCATCCACTTAGACGGCTATTGGTGCTTAAGTAGGATAGTGAAGATGGTATTGGCCTTGGAATTTGGGGGGCAACACTAGATGTGAAAACAAAGGGCATTGGGTTTTCAGTGGTGATTGGTTGGTTAGAGTTGGGTGCTTGGGAGGTAGGAGGGATGGTAGCTTGTAGATTGGGATGATTCTTTTCAGCAAGCAATGATTCCATTTTGGCCAATCTTTCTTGAAGTTGAAGAAATCCACTAAAAGGAACAATAGCTGCCATGGTGGATATTCTGACCCTAATGTTGTTGCAATGGTTGGTTGTCCTCCAATTTGGGCTTCAATATGCCCATCCTCTTGTGCCATAATGTAGGCAAGGGAACGGGTCACAACTCTACGATTCCTCATTTTGACTTGATACGGATGATCCTGAAACATGCACCGGGGTTTGAGATTTGATAGAATACAAAAAAAATGTTGAATTGATTCTTTTTGATATGCATGATTTGAAGCATTGCCTTTGTACTTGATTTGGATTTGTTTAAATTTGATTAGTTGATTGGGTTCTTATTTAGATTTTAGGAGTTTTAGGCTTGATAAAGTTTGAATTCTTAATATTTTATAAGGTTTACTTTTTTTCTTTTTTTAATGCATTTGATAGGATGACCAATTTAGGTAAGTACAAAATAACACTTTCAAGCACTGAGTACGAAAAAGGGAGAACACTCAAAACCCTCAATTAGGCGGGATCTCAATGCCATAGTATGTCAAGGTGGCCTCCAAAGTTGCAACACGACCAAACACTTGATTTGTATACCACTCCACATGGCTCACAAGTTCCTCGTATTGGTTGTTGATTTTGGTTGTCTCATTTTTTTGATTGTTGTAATGCTTCTTGAGTTACCTTGACTTGATACTCTAGTCCTTGTTTCTCCTGGATAGCCTCTTTTAGTCTTGTGACAGCTTCATAGTGATTTGATTGCGCTTCACATATCTCTTTTTGTTGATCTTCTATTTTCTCTTTCAAATTGCCTATCTCATTGTCCAATTTTCTTTTCTCATACTCCACTGTTCATTGTTGTTTAATTGCCTCCCTCAACTTCTTTCTCATAGAGTCATTGTGTTTTCCTATCCTCACCTCTTGCTCTTCATTAATCCTATTTTGGACATGTATCTTAAGAGCTGCATGTAAATATGGATCATCCAAGGAGCGCTTAAGAGATTATCTAGATATAGTACCTTGCGAGGAGGGTCTAACTGGTGTAGGGATTTTTGGGGGTGGAGCCAAGGGTGAAGGAAAATCCTAGCTGCATGCCCATTCCTGGTACATATGATCACAAAATTGTTTTGTGGTATGCAACAGAGTGGAAAATTCTTGCTTGCTAGAAGTCAAATGTTCCTTAAATTGTCGTTCCATAGCCCTGTAATATTTTATGAAATCAATCATGTCTCCTTTGATGTTATGAATAGTGGGAATAAATTGTCGAAAGCCTAATTGTCTTAGAACTCTTATTGGGATATAGGGAGAGGATCCATAAAGTCCTAAGGCCATGCTCTATCGGTGTTCTACAACTAAACAGTGTTGATTATAGCCCTTTTGTATAGAAATGTTGATCTTCCACTCAATCTCAATTTCTTTTATCCAATGCAATTTTGCATAATATTCTCTTTCCATTAAATAAGTTGATTTAGGCTTGGTATGTAAGATTTCCTTCACTCGGTATGAATGTCAAGGAGTCATATGCCACCCAGTCATAATGACCAAAGAAGGAATGTGCTGAATCAACCAAAGTTGTAGAACCTGTAAAGAACCCCGAAATGGCCATGTTTGATGGGTATGTAACATGGTTAATCCTCTCAAGATTTCTGCCAAGATCATTGGAACCAAAGTTACTAATGAAGTTCCTTTGATTTATTGAAGTACCATCACCAATCGTGTGTGGACCCTTTTACGATCTAACGGAAAGAGCAGGTGTCCCACAATTGCCATGAAAATAGCATTTTTCTATCCTTCCTTATCTTGTTGAGGCTTTTTGCATCTGAGGAACTCATACAGGTGTGCCTTATATCCTTGTTTAGCTAAAGGAAATGCTATATCATCTTCAATGTACATGTGGAGTAGATAAGCCACTTCTTCTAAGCAAAAAACCATATGCTTAGGGTCCCAACATTTGAAAGCTACCTTCAACAAAGGCCAATCTAAAGGTACTAAAGCCAAATCCAATACATTTCCCCTTGCTACAACCCCATGTAAAGACTTAATGTCATCATTCTTTTGGCAAATCCTATCATAGAGAATTCTACAACACCCTCGGTACTCGAACAATCCTTGACCCATCTGAGATAACAACTGAAGAGTTAAATTGCAATTATAGCAATATTTCCACTTCTTATGTTGTTTTAACCATTTCAGAACCCAAATGAGTAGAGATGCAGTTAGGATGACTTAAGGATAATGGAGAAGGAGAGGATGGAGGTGTCTTTGGATACTAGTTAAGGGAAGGTTATCCCTAAACTATATGCATATTTACTAGCCACCACCCAATATTGAAAGGATGATGTATGTGTGTGTGTGTGCTTTTATTCCTTGCCTGATTTCTTAAAAGATTAAGTAGGAGATTAGGGAGGCTTTTGATACTGGTGAAGGGATGTTTAATCCCTATACCATGTATGTATCTACTAGACAAGTGTTAGACAGTTTTGTATGCCCTTAGCTTCAATCAGAATGATGTACTTTATGAGTTTATTGTAAATGAATAAAAGTGCATATTTGATTCATGATCCCTTGGTATGTTTCAGTGTAATACCCTTAAACTGGACACTTAATGAGACTCATGTTAGCTTAGAATGTTCACAACCAGTGGGTCGATCTGGGGAGACCTATCCTGATAAGGCTAACACTGTGGTGCCACCAAGTCGGTTGGGGTGGCCTGTCTCAGCTGCCAGGGTGAGACCCTAGGCACATACAGTGTAGGATTAATTGAATCTATGAACTAGACCAGATTTCCAGTATTTCTCTGGACCTTGGAGATTGATGGACAAAACTGGAAAGTTACACCCGACCCCTAGACTCGATTATGATACTGCACTAGGTGTCGGATTGGGTTGTCTTTGATATACCAATCAGTGAGATCCTTAGCGGGGGTCAAAATTTGGGTATGTTGGGACAGTCTGAGAATTCATCTGAGTGGGTGATCATAGTGACAGGATCAGCCCCTTTGTTGGACAAAGGTAATGATCGGGATGCACTCTCTCTGATGGAAACCAAGACTGCCGGCAGCCGATTTCAATCGTTGAGATTTGTTTTTTGCAAAGTATGTTTTATATGAGATATAAAAGTATATATATTATGGTTTCTAAAATGTTTGCAAAAAGGTTTTAATTCCCGGGATCCATATAAGTAGAGAGTGCAACACTGTTCCTTGCAGCCGACAGAGAGGTCCTCTCTTGTCGGGCAGTGTATGATCATTATGGACTGAGAGGTTAAGTGTAAGACCATTGAGAATAATACCTGATGGGCTAATCTTGCATCTGCCCACAGTCCCTCGGTGTTAAAAGGTGGTTTGGCCCAGGGACCACTTAAGGTAAGTGTTGGGCCCATAGAGCCCATTTGATGGGTTTTTAGGGGGTGCACTGTCCAAAACAGTGTATTCGGCCACGCTTTGTAACAAAGGCTAGGTCAAACCCATGTGGCTGATGTGTAGATCAATGCTTGGGTCCCACGCCATACAAGGAAGCCCAACTGGGCAGCAGTTAGGAAGGTTAAGTGAGTACATAAGCTTAATGGGCCTAAAGCCCATTTCGAACTGGGCTATTTAATTAGTTAATAATGGGGCGAATCCTGAGATGGATTAGCAGATAGGATAGGGTCAAGACTCCATCCACTCATAGAGTCCAGATCTGAATGTGATTCAGATCTAGAAACCTCCTAATGAGATTAGGAGAAAGCTAATCTAATCTGCAGATAAGACAAGGGTTTATCCCTATCACCTAAAGAGAGGTCTTATCCAAATATGATTTGGATAAGCAATTCCTAATTGGATTAAGAGCTGATCTTTTAAGTTAACAACAGAAGGAGGGAGCGGCAGCCTTGAGAAGACACACATTCAGATCCTCTTTAGTGCTGAAATCAAAGAAGGAAGAATTAAGCATCCCTGTAGAATTCTTTCTTGCCGCCTCCCTGTTCTTGCCGCCCCTGTTTGCCAGTTCGATCTCCAATTGTGGGAAAGGTCAAGATTCGGTCTTAACATCAGTTCTTTCAAAAAGAATTGATAGGAAGCTATGCTCACGTGCCATTCTGCTGATTCTTGCGAAGGACAGAGTTCTTGGAGAAGAACACTACTGATTCTGCTCCATCCTGCACTGCGCCATCTTCAGTGGGAGTAGTCTTTGGATCCTTCCTTGGGCGTGAACACCTTCATTGGGGGATAATATTTCTCCGTATCAGGTATAATCCTCTCCTACTTCTTTTGGTTCAGATCTGGTTTAGTTTATTGTTCAAGAATGATCCTTGAAAATATGATTTTCTAAATAGGGAATGCGATTCCCAATTGAAGGGAGAGAAAAATTTTTGAAATTGGCCCTCTTATTCCGCAATCTTTGGGTGTCCATAGGATGGATCTCTCATTCCTTCAACAAGCAAATTTTAAAGGGATGAGTAGGCTCAAAGAGATTATGGATCTAATGGAGATATCTTTTGACATTGGTTTAGGGAGATTTAATCCCTAACTATACATGTATTTACTAGACATTCCCAGATTCTAAAAGAATGAATCGGCCCAAAAGTGTGACTTTTTTATGCTATTCCCTAGGAATTGATTCTTAGGGTCATGCATTTACTAAACTTTGACTAGGGATGAACAAAGATAGGCAATAGGACTTTGGGTTCTATAATGTTTTTTTTTTCTTTTAAAAAGAAGGCTATAGACTACTTAGTCATCTTGAATTTTGTAAGTTTATGTTTTCCCTTAGGTGAACTTCAAAATTTTAAGATTTTTTATGTAATCTTCATCTAAGGATTTGGATATTTGGAATCAAGGGTTTAACTTAAATAGGTTAAGATTGCCTAAGGTTAGCGGTTTGGTCATGGTTTGTCTTATGGATGTTCAACTCGAAATTGGAGGTTTGAGACTTGTTACTTTAGATTTGGAGTTTGTTTCAGATGTAGGTTAGGAATACTTATAGTTGGTTTATGGTTTAAAATGGAGGATGTGCTTGAGTACAACTTAAAATGGAGGATATGCTTTTTTACTCTTGAATGAGGCTCTTTAGAAGTTGGAAGATAACCTTGTCTTGGGCTTAGTCTTTCTTATTATATTGATAAGATTGATAAGATTTGGGTTTTACTTTGATCCTACTTTTAAGGATGGCAACAACATAGTGAAGCACATTGGGTGTTGTAACCCTAAATTCTATGTTTTCTCTGTCCTAGTCCCAACTAAGCTTGCCATATATGGGTGTACTAAGTTGAATGCATGAGGTTATGGGGGTTGTGGTTCTAGACTCAAAGGCTTCATCAAGGCCACCAGTCTTCAAATCTCCACCCATGAATAAACGGGCTTCTTTTGTTGGTGCCTGGTTTGAGGGTTTCGGTGGATCCCAAGAATGACCAAAGTCTAGTGGAACACACCTCCTCTAATGGGTAATCAGGGGTTCTAGAACTAGTTTTTCAGGAAAGTGTGTTATTGTGAGTGTCTCATGCATCTAACATTAAATCAAAACATACAAGCTAAAGAAAAAAAAGAGCCACTTGTCCAATTTTACATACAACCCTACAAGCGTTTAGGAGGCCACATGTGGGTTCTAAGAGAAGCTAGGTTTTTAAAGCTTTCAAAAGAAAAACAATAATTTAGGATCTATTGCCAATCAAATCTAATTATTAAGAAATTTAACCATAGAATCTTAAATAACTAATGAAGAGACAACTTAAACAAGCAATAATTTGCTATTGGAATACAACCTTCAACAGACTAATATAAAAAGGAAACTGGTTTCATCAAGTCCAAATTGAAAGAAAATAGCATATAAAAGGAATTGATTTTTCTTTTTTGTTTTTGAAATCAAACTTGAATTTGAAAATAATGGCTAAGATTAAGGAGTTTCCATAATGAAATTTGATTTTCTTCTCACAAGTTTGACAAAAGCCAACCCATCTTATTGGCTAATTCTCTTGCTTTCTTCCTACTTAAGGATTAACTTCCTTGTCAACAAGCCTAACCATCTGAAATGTGACCTATGTCTACAACTTATCTCCTTAAAATGAAATAGTGAAAAAATGTAGATCTATATGGCAAAGATTATAATGCAATTTAGGTTCCTAAATTCCCTCAAACAATGGAAAAAAGATAAAAAATTGAAGGGAAGGGAGATCCTTCATATAGATGATCGAACCATGTAGGAAGGCTGGGAAAAATTTAAAAAATTTCTTTCTCCTTCCGGGAATCATATTCTCAGTTTTAGAAAAACTACATTTTTCAAGGATCATTCTTACAACAAACCGGACCAGATCTGAACCAAAGATTATGGAGAGAGGTACCTGATATGGAATCCACACAAATGCTCCTCCCAGTGTAGGTGTTCACGCCCAAAGAGAGTGCCAAATCTATCATGGATCCCGGGAATTAAACCTTTTGCAAACAAATTGAAACCATAATACATATATGTATATTTCTATATAAATATATTTTGTAAAACAAATTTAAAACACATTTTAAATCCACTGCCAATAGCTTAGGTTTCCATCAAAGAGAGTGCATTTCCCGATCATTCACTCTGTCCAACAAAGGGGCTGATCCTGTCACTATGATCACCTACACAGGTTAATTCTCGGACTGTCCCAACATACCTAGGTTTTGACCCCCTCTCAGGATCTCACTGATTGGCATATCAAAGACAGTCCAATCCGACACCTAGTGCAGTACCATAATCGAGTCTAGGGGTTAGGTGTAACATTCTAGTTTTGCCCATCTATCTCCAAGGTCTAGGGCAATACTGGAATTTGGTCCGGTTCAGGGTTTCAAGAAAACCCACACTACATGTACCTCAGGTCTTACCCTAACAGCTGAGACAAACCACCCCAACCAACTTGGCGGTACATCAATGTCAGCCTTGGTAGGATAAATCTCCCCAAATCTATCGAACGACTGTGAAGATTCTAAACTAACATGAGTCTCATAAGTGTCCAGTTTAAGGGTATTACACAGAAACACATGAAATCGTATGAATCAATTATGCACTTTTATTCATTTACAATAAATGACGATAAGTACATCAATCTGATTGGAGATAAGGGCATACACTGTCTAACAAAAATGAGGAAAATGTATTGTTGTAGTTTGAGTTTGAAATAGTGAAAAGATGCAAATATTTGTGGCTAATATGATAATGCAGTAAAATTCCTTGAATTGGATCAATTAACAAAATAAAAAGGTGTAGAGCTATGAGCCTAATGTGTTGTTGTAACTTAACTACCTAAGATATGCTTGAAATGGTGCATGTGAAGTGAAAGCACTATGATGTGTTCCAAGTCTGAAATCCCACTCTATCTTTTGCTTCTCTCTTTTCTTATGGGGACGAAACCATTAAGGGAACATCTATGGCCATGTAATGCATCAATCCCACACATGAATTAGTAATGTTTTATAACCATACGAAAAACATAAACTTAAATGAATTTCTATGGACGCATACACAAGGATAATCAATTACTTCAACCCTAACAATGGATCCCACACATTTTCTCAAACTTTTCTTCTGAAATAAGATACAAGTGTGTTAAAAATTTTCAAAATTGCAGCAACATATGACCCATTTATCCTACAACCCGGATTTCTCAAGAGAACCTACTCACATTTGAAACTAGAAGTTATCATTGGAATGCCTAGGAATATGACCTTATAAATAGCTAGGGAGGTGCTTAAAGTAATCATAGAATTAAGAAGTTGTGGAAATCTGGGTTAAAACACTAAGAAGTTAGCCTCATTATACTTGGTCCACATCAAGGGCCAATCTCCCATACTTTGATAAAGAACTCTTATTGAAAAACAGAATTATAGTAGGAAAAGTTAAACCTTGCAATACAACCTTCAAAAAGGATGGGTATCCTCTTAATTAATAACAAAACATAGTTGTCCACCCATATAATTAATGAAGGAAAGAAGAATATGAAAGACTGTGGCAATACTAAAATTAAAGAAAAACATGATAGTAAAAGGAAACGTACAATCCCATAATGAACCAATTGGAAAAGGTGATCAATATGCTATCTATCTATCATTTCTTTTTGGTAAAGAAAAACAGATTTCCCCTTGAAATCTAAGTTATACTGAATAATACTGATTTTTTGTACCTCTACCCCACCTGAACAAGAAAAGTCCTTCTCCCTAAGCATTCAGCAGGCATAAAAGAATGCTATTGGCCTATTTGGACAATTAGAAAAGTTATTTACATTCTTTCCTTGCATTCAATTTCTTTTCTTTTTTTTTGGAACCTTGCTTTCAAGTTATGAAAACAAAATCAAATCGGAAATCAACTATGCATATTATCTCTAGAGTTTAAATTTCAAAACTTGTGTTTGAATGGAACCTATTATACAATTCAAATCCTAAATTATAATAGAGAATGTATGTAATTAAAATTTTGGAACAAATGACTATGTTAGAACCAACCTTGACATCTTACTTGGTGTTGAAGTTAATGCATAGAAACGGGAGGAGAACACTAAAACTTAAAAGCCCAAAACTAAGGAAAATATTTATATATCAATTATGAAATAAGACTTGAATTTTAAACTTCAAAACTGAGAAAAAAAACTATAATGATTCATGTTGTTAGACAGTTTTGTATGCCCTTAGCTCCAATCAGTTTTGATGTACTTTAGACATTTAGTGTAAATGAATAAAGTGCATGTTTGATTCATGTTGTGTGGTATGTTTCTGTGTAAGACCCTTAAATTGGACACATAATGAGACTCATGTTAGTTTAGAATGTTCACAGCCGTTGAATAAATCTGGGGATATTTATCCTGCCAAGGCTGACACTGGTGTGCTGCCAAATGTTGGGGTGGCCTATCTCAGCCGCCAAGGTGAGACCCAAGGCACATGCAGTGTAGGATTACTTGAATCTTTGAACCAGACCAGATTTCCAATTGCCCTGGACCTTGGAGATTGATGCGCAAAACTGGAAAGTTACACCTGACCCCTAGACTCGATTATGATACTACACTAGGTGGCGGATTGGGCTGTCTTTGATATGCCAATCAGTGAGATCCTTAGAGGGGGTCAAAACCTGGGTATGTTGGGATGGTTCATGAACCCATCTGAGTGGGTGATCATATTGACAGGATCAGCCCCTTTGTCGGACAAAGGTAATGATCCAGTATGCACTCTCTCTGATGGAAACCAAACTGCTGGTAGTTGATTTTAATCGTTGGAATTTTGTTTTGCAAAATTTATATATAAGATATATACATATGTATGTTTTCAAAATGTTTGCAAATGGTTTTAATTCCTAGGATCCATGTGAGCAGAGAGTGCAGCACTGTTCCTTGCAGCCGAGGGAGAGGTCCTCTCTTGTTGGGCAGTGTTTGATCATTATGGGCTGAGAGGTTGAGTGTAAGGCCATTTAGGGTTATACCTAATGGGATAATCTTGCATCTACCCATAGTCCCTGGGATTTTATAAGATGGCTTGGCCCAAGGACCACTTAGTGTAAGTGTTGGGCCTATAGAGTCCATGTGATGGGCTCAAGGGGTTCACTGGGCTTTCTAGTGAATTTGGCTAGGCCTGGTAACAGAGGTTGGGCCGAACCCATGTGGCTGATGTGTATATCAATGCTTGGGTCCCATGCCATACAAAGAAGCCCAATTGGGCAGCAGTTTGGAAGCCCATTGAGCACTTAATAAATATTGGGCCTAAAGCCCATTTCGAACTGGGCTGATTTGATTAGTCACTTAAAGGGGCGGATCTGAGATTAGGTCAAGCCAAAAGGATTGGGTCTTAACCCTATCCACTCATGAAGACCAAATTCAAATTAGGATTTGAATCTGGTAACCTCTTGATAAGATCTGGAGTGGGCTGATCTAATCTGCAGATAGGATTAAGAAGACTCCTTATCCAAATACAGATTTGGATTAGGTTAACTCCTAATGAGATTAGGAGGTTTCTTAACCACTAAGAAAAGAGGGGAGATACCCTAATTCGAATTACAAGAATTCGAACCATAAGGGATTTCGTAGATTAGACTGCTTTCTTTTGATAAGATCTCAGAAACCCTAGAGAAGAAAAGCAGTTCGCCATCTTCTTCTCTAGTTTTCTCCTCCAGCAGCCGCCGCCATCTACTGCCAGTTCGAGTTCTCTATGAGGGAAGATCAAGAAAAGTTCTTGATTGTGTGTGGTGCTCACTGCTTCCATCGAGTTCTTTAGAAGAACCTTGTTCATGGGATGAACACTGCTGGTTCTGCTCCATCATCACTGTGTCATCTTCAGTGGGAGTAGTTCTTGGGATTTTCTTTGGGCGTGAACATCGACGTTGGGAGATACTGCTTCTTCGAATCAGGTATATCCCTTCCCTTCTCTTTTGGTTCAAAATTCGTTCGGTTTTGATTCAAGATAAATTCTGGAAAAATCAGGGAATATGATTCCCAGTTGAAAGAATGGCAAGAAACTTTTGAAATTCGCCCACCCATTCTGCAACCTTTTTGGCATCCATATGATGGATCTTACCATTCTTTCAGTGGTATCAGAGCCATAGGTTCAAATATTGAATCAAATAAAATAAGATCTGAACCTGCGCAAATGGACAGAAGGTGTTCTACCTGGATTTGCACAGATTGTTTTCTTTCTATAAAATTGTTTCTGGATGTGGGGCAATTGATCTTAAATTAATTTTGAATTGTTCTTTATTTATTTCTTGATTTATTGGGTTGTTCGTACCTGGAAATTGAGATGCAGATTCAGCGCAGAATGTCTGCGCATTCTTTTAGCAGTTTCTATTCATTCGGTCTGTATATAATTTTTTTATTTTTTTTAGACTGAATGTATAGGATTCAATCAAGTTGTAATTTATTAATAGAAATTAGGTTTTCTATTTTTTTATTTCTAGATTGAAGTTGGTGGCGGTGCTGGAGGTTCGCAGATATCGCTATCGCAATCTACGTTTTGCAGTTTATGAAACTGCAACCCTATGTTCTAACCTCTGTTTTGTAGGTGGATTTGGTACGAACAGTCCCATGTCTGATTTGTGGATGTCTATAATCAGAATTATTAATTTTAGATCTTTCTTGAATTGATTCTTGAATTGAAAATTAGTTTCGGACTAGATTGGACCAAAACTGTTTGGACCGAATCTAGGGTTCGAAGGAGACTATTTTCAGTCCTAATTTCTCCCACTTTCAGGTATGAAACTAATGTTCAATTGTAAAAGTCAATTCGGCCCAACCTGTAAAGCCCAGTTTTAAAGAGTTAAAATTGCAAAAGCCCATTTTTGCGTGAAAGCTATATGGGCCGAACTGCTAACTGCCATTCAGCCCATATACCTAGATAATGTTAATTGTTAACATTATGGACTTTTAATGGGATTGTTAATAGGCTTTACAGCAATTGATTGATGGGATCAATTCTTCCATTTCATGTGATGTATGGATGTTTGATATGCTGCGACCATGGGCCATAAGCACTTGGCCCGTGATGATACGATAGTGGCTCTTGCGCACACCATGGCTGAATTCACCAGAAAATGGGAACTCTCTCACAGTACCTTGGCGTAACCTGAATATGATGGGTGAGAACTCACTGGACAGAAAGTTTTACCCTAAAATGGCTATGAACCTTGTCTGATAGAGGCCAAAGGGAAAACTCATACGATGAGTGGATGTGATCATTCACAGAAAGTTGGTGGGGTTATGCAACTGAAACAATTGTCTTTTTGCACCCTATGTGATTTCCCACATTTCCAGAGACATCTCGCCATCTTCATCACTGAGATAGGAGGGAAATCTCAGAGATGAATAAATGGAAATGGAACATAGATTAAAAGCCATATCTATGTAGGCAACTTGAATCAAACTAAGGTTGTGGACTAACGTTTTGCAATTTTACCAAAAAATGGCAAATGGTCAATTTGCAAAGCTTCTCGATGATAATAAGCTTAAGGGCCTGAACTATGTCGACTGGTATAGAAACCTTATGCTGGTCCTGACTTCAGAAAAATTAGATAAAGTGGCAAAGAATCCTGCACCGGAACGTCCGGGAGACAGGGCTTCAGAAGCCCATAGGAGGGACTACCAAGAATGAGAGGAGAAAACACCCTAGCCCGCTGCTATATCATAGCGTCTTTAGATAATCTGATACAAAGGCAGTTCGATCAGATCAAACTCGCCAAAGACATATTGGATAGTCTAAAAACTATGTACGAAGAGCAAAACCGTTCTACTCGCCAAAAGGTCCTAAAGCAGTTCATGACCGCGCAGATGACCAAGGGGCAGCAAGTTCATGACCATTGTCTTCGGATGATGGGTTACATAAATGAGCTGGAGACCCTTGGCTCCGGGCTAGATCTGGTCACACAGATAGACGCCATTCTTAACTCCTTGCCTCTGTCCTTCAATCTGCTCATTATAAACTATAATATGAACAAGTTGGATGTCAGCGTTCAAGAGCTCAAAAATATGTTGCAACGAGCTGATGAACTGATTAGGAAGGATTAGCCAATAGCCATGCTTGTTGAAGTTGGCAAATCAGGCAAGAAGAGGAGGGAAAAGAGAAAGCCCCAGAAAAAGGCCACGAAATCTAAGAAGCAAAAGAAAGACAAGGCATCATATGCCTGTCACTTCTGCAAGCAGGCCGGCCTTTGGAAAAGGAACTGTCCTGCCTACCTGTAATCTAAGAAAGGTAATTTTGAAACTTGTGTCCTAGAGACTAATCTGTCAGTTACTTCTGTGTCTAGGTGTGTTGACTCCGGGGCTTCGACTCATGCGTGTAATTCACTGCAAGGGTTCAAAGTAAGCAAAAGGCTTAGTGAAGGGGAAGTGACACTCTACTTGGGGACTTCTTCTAGTGTTGCAACTATGGCAATAGGAACTGTAGAATTAGTCTTTAGAGAAGGAATTCTTGTACTTAAGGATTGTCTTTATGTATAGAACTTAAGGAGAAATTTGATTTCTATTTCTAAACTGTGTGTTGATGGATATACTGTCTATTTTGGTAATATGATTACTATTAAAAGGATAATAAATGCATCGCATGCGGGGAATTGGAGAACGGTCTCTATGTTCTACATCCTTCTATAGAAACTAACTTAACTGAAACTATGTCGGTCGAAATCCCCAAGAAAAGAAGTTGTGATATAGTTAGTCCCACATGCCTGTGGCATTACCGACTTGGCCATATCGGTATTGATCGAATCACAAGGCTGGTAAAGGATGGTCCTTTGGATTTTCAAACCCTAGAAGATCTTCCCACTATTAGACAGTTTTGTAAGCCCTTAGCTTCAATCTGATTTGATGTACTTTTGATATTTAGTGTAAATAAATAAAGCGCATGTTTGATTCATGTTGTTTGGTATGATTCTGTGTAAGACCCTAAAACTGGACACTTAATGAGACTCGTGTTAGTTTTAAATGTTCACAGCCATTGGATAAGTCTGGGGAGATTTATCCTACCAAGGCTGATACTGGTGTGCCGCCAAGTGTTGGGATGGCCTGTCTCAACCACCAGGGTAAGACCCAAGGCACGCGCAGTATGGGATTACTCGAATCCTTGAACCGAACCAGATTTCCAGAATTGACCTGGACCTTAGAGATAGATGGGCAAAACTAGAAAGTTACACTTGACCCCTAGACTCGATTATGATACTTCACTAGATGCCAGATTGGGCTGTCATCCCAATCTGAGCTATGGAAATCAAGGAGGACCACAGAGATTCCAGCCCCAAGCTTTCAACAGACAACCTCTAGTTTCGGCACCTACCCAAGTTCAAAATCAACCCTCAAGTTCAGGTATGTCTTTAGATGAGATAGTTAAGGCTCTAGCGACTAACACTCAACAATTCCAATAGGAAACAAGGGCCAGCATCCAAAACTTGGGGAACCAAATCAGTCAACTTGTTACTTCTATTAGCAAGTTGGAGGTGCAGAACTCTGGAAAGCTACCATTACAGACAGTAGTCAATGACATGGAGAATGCGAGTGCAGTGGTGCTGAGAAGTGGGAAGGAATTGCAGTCACAGCCTACTTCACCTAAGATGTCTAATGCCATTGTGCCACCATTTCCTAGTAGGTTGGAAAAATCTAAGAAAGAAGAGTACGAGAAAGAAATCTTGGAGACCTTTAGGAAGGTGGAAATAAATATTCCCGTGTTAGATGCCATCAAACAAATTCCCAAATACACAAAATTTCTAAAGGAGTTGTGCACTAAGAAAAGGAAGCTGAGAGTCGATGAGAAGGTAAAGGTTGGGGAGAACGTGTCATGTCATCAAGAGGACCTTGCCAGAAAAGCATGCTGATCCAGGTATGTTTACATTACCTTGCGTGATTGGCAATAAAAGAATTGAGCGTGCCATGCTAGATTTAGGTGCATCCATCAATGTCATGCCATACTCAATTTATTGTGCTTTGAATTTAGGTCCATTGAAAGAAACTAGGGTTGTTATTCAGTTAGCTAACCATTCTAACACTTACCCTGAAGGGATTGTTGAGGATGTTTTGGTATAGGTTAATGACCTTATATTTCTAGCCGACTTTTACATCTTGAAGTAGGAGGAGGATACTATCACAACTTTAGTCCCACTTCTAATAGGCAGGCCATTTATGAAAACGGCCAAAACCAAAATAGATGTGGATGAGGGTACCCTCTCCATCGAGTTTGATGGTGAGATTGTTAAATTAAATATTTTTGAAGCAATGAAGTACCCTAATGAATGTCATTCGATTTGTTCAGTTGACATTGTTGACTCAATTGTGCAGGAAATTTTTGGGGAAGAGGATATGAATGTGGAACTCGAATTAAGTGCACAATTGGATATGGAGGAAGAATTAGATACATCCTATGAAGCTTTGGAACCGATATTGGAACAAAAGGTAACAAATTCTAATATCCCATCATCATTTTCTCATAAGAAATTGTTGCCTTCTGTTTTGTAGGCTCTGGAGTTAGAGCTGAAGACCTTGCTAGATCACCTTAAGTATGCCTACTTGGGTGACAAAGAAACATTGCCAATGATCATTGCAAAGGGGTTGACTGATGATCAAGAGGCACGGCTCATCGAGGTTCTAAAAGAGCACAAGGCGGTGATTGGTTGGACCTTAGCCGATATAAAAGGGGTCAGCCCCTCAATCTACATGCACAAAATTCTCTTGGAAGATGGTGCCAGGCCAGTTAGAGAATCGCAAAGGAAGCTCAACTTGACAATGAAAGAAGTGGTAAAGAAAGAAGTGCTTAAGTTACTAGATGAAGGGATAATCTATCCGATTTCAGATAGTAAGTGGGTGAGTCCAATACATGTTGTACCGAAGAAAACTGGGATCACTGTGGTAAGAAATCATAATAACAAACTGGTCCCAATGAGGGTACAAAATGGCTGGCGTATGGTGATTGATTTTCGAAAACTTAATTTAGTCACTAGAAAAGACCATTTCCCCTTTCCCTTCATAGATCAAATGTTAGAAAGGTTAGCTGGCAAGGCATTCTATTGTTTTCTCGATAGATTTTCAGGTTATTATCAATGAAGGGATGAGAGATCCATCCAATGGACGCCCAAAGATTGCGGAATAAGGGGGTGAATTTCAAAAATTTTTCTCTCCCTTCAACTAGGAATCGCATTCTCTATTTAGAAAATCATATTTTCAAGGATCATTCTTGAACCTTAAACTGAATCAGATCTGAACCAAAAGGAGTAGGAGATAATTATACTTGATAAGAAGTAGTATCTCCCAACGGAGGTGTTCACGTCCAAGGAAGGATCCAAAAACTGCTCCTACTAAAGATGGCACAGTGCAGGATGGAGCAGAATCAGCAGTGTTCTTCTCCAAGAACTCTGTCCTTCGCAAGAATCAGCAGGATGGTACGTGAGCACAGCTTCCTTTCAATCATTTCCTAAAGAACTGATGTCAGGATC
The DNA here is from genome assembly GCF_055504915.1 of Nelumbo nucifera. Taxonomy (NCBI): domain Eukaryota; kingdom Viridiplantae; phylum Streptophyta; class Magnoliopsida; order Proteales; family Nelumbonaceae; genus Nelumbo; species Nelumbo nucifera. Next base: position 36,645,639 of record NC_142656.1, on the reverse strand, counting down.
CAATCTTGACTTCTCCCATAACTATAGATCGAACTGGCAAACAGAGCGGCAAGAACAGGAAGGCGGCAAGAGAGTATTCGTAGGGTGCAGAATTCTCTCTTCTTGTTTTTAGCACAAAAGGAAATCTGATGTATGTCTCTTAGGCTGCCGCCCCCTTCTTTTGTTAACCTAAAAGATCAACTCATAATCCAATTAGGAGCAGTTTATCCAAATCATATTTGGATAAGACTGAAGGGATGAGAGATCCATCCTATGGACGCCCAAAGATTGCGGAATAAGGGGCGAATTTCAAAAATTTTTCTCTCCCTTCAACTGGGAATCGTATTCCCTATTTAGAAAATCATATTTTCAAGGATCAATCTTGAACCATAAACTAAACCAGATCTGAACCAAAAATAATGGGAGAGGAATATACCTGATACAGAGATGTAATATCTCCCAATGGAGGTGTTCACGCCCAAGGAAGAATCCAAAGACTGCTCCCACTGAAGATGGCGCAGTGCAGGGTGGAGCAGAATCAGCAACGTTCTTCCAAAAGAACTTGACCCTTCTTAAGGATCAACTGAACGACTTGAGTACAGCTCCAACCAATCTTTTACCTAAAAGGTTGAAATCAAGATCCAATCTTGATTGCTCCCAAGAACTGGAGATCGAACTGAAGGAATGGCAAAAGCAGGAAGGTGGCGGCAGGAGAGAATTCGCAGTATGCAGGAAATCTCTCAATCTCTCTTTCTTCAAAGAGAAGAATGCTATGGATGTTGTTGTATAGTAGGCTGCCGCCCCCTTCCCCTTTTATAATCTCAAAAGGGATCAGCTCCTAATCAGATTAGGAGCTGCTAATCCAAATCATATTTGGGTTAGAAGTCCCTTAGTGATAAGGGATAACCCTTATCTTATCTGTAGATAAGATCAGCTGTCTCCTAATCTAATTAGGAGGTTTCCAGATCTAAATCCCATTTAGATCTTGGACTCTCTGAGTGGATAGGGTCTAAGCCCAATCCTTTCAGCTGACCCTCTTTAGAATTCGCCCCCTTTAAATGACTGATCAAATCAGCCCAGTTCGAAATGGGCTTAAGGCCCATTTAAGGTTATGTACTCAAAAGGCTTCCAAATTGCTGCCCAGTTGGGCTTCCTTGTATGGCGTGGGACCCAAGCATTGATCTACACATCAGCCACATGGGTTCGGCCCAGCCTTTGTTACAAGGCCTGGTCGAATACACTATTAATGACAGTGCACCCCCTGAAACCCATCAAATGGGCTCTATGGGCCCAACACTTACACTAAGTGGTCCCTGGGCCAAGCCACCTTGTAACACCCAGGGACTGTGGGCAGATGCAAGATTAGCCCATCAGGTATTATCCTCAATGGTCTTACACTTAACCTCTCAGCCCATAATGATCATACACTGCCCGACAAGAGAGGACCTCTCCCTCGGCTGCAAGGAACAGTGTTGCACTCTCCACTTATATGGATCCCTGGAATTAAAACCTTCTTGCAAACAATTTAGAAACCATACATATACACTTTTATATCTTATATAAAATATATTTTGCAAAACAAATCTCAACGGTTGAAATCGGCTGCCGGCAGTCTTGGTTTCCATCAGTGAGAGTGCATCCCCGATCATTACCTTTGTCCGACAAAGGGGCTGATCCTGTCACAATGATCACCCACTCAGATGAATTCTCGGACTGTCCCAACATACCCAGGTTTTGACCCCCGCTAAGGATCTCACCGATTGGTACATCAAAGACAGCCCAATCCGACACCTAGTGTAGTATCATAATCGAGTCTAGGGGTCGGGTGTAACTTTCCAACTTTGCCCATCAATCTCCAAGGTCCTGGGCAATACTGGAAATCTGGTCCAGTTCAAAGATTCAATTAATCCTACACTGTATGTGCCTAGGGTCTCACCCTGGCAGCTGAGACAGGCCACCCCAACCGACTTGGTGGCACCACAGTGTCAGCCTTGTCAGGATAGGTCTCCCCAGACCGACCCACTGGCTGTGAACATTCTAAACTAACACGAGTCTCATTAAGTGTCCAGTTTAAGGGTATTACACAGAAACATACCAAGGGAACATGAATCAAATATGTATCTTTATTCATTTACAATAAACTCATAAAGTACATCATTCTGATTGAAGCTAAGGGCATACAAAACTGTCTAACAAAGACTTCTCTTTAGGTGATAGGGATAAACCCTTATCTTATTTGCAGATTAGATTAGCTTTCCCCAAATCTCATTAGGAGGTTTCTAGATCTGAATCATATTCAGATCTGGACTCTCTGAGTGGATAGGATTAAGACCCTATCCTATCTACTAATCCATCTCAGAATTCGCCCCTTTAATTAACTAAATGAATAGCCCAGTTCGAAATGGGCTTTAGGCCCATTAAGCTTATGTGCTCACTTATCCTTCCTAACTGCTGCCCAGTTGGGCTTCCTTGTATGGCGTGGGACCAAAACATTGATCTACACATCAGCCACATGGGTTCAGCCTAGCCTTTGTTACAAGGCCTGGCCGAATACACTGTTAAAGACAGTGCACCCCCTGAAACCCATCGAATGGGCTCTATGGGCCCAACACTTACCCAAAGTGGTCTCTGGGCCAAGCCACCTTGTAACACCTAGGGACTGTGGGCAGATGCAAGATTAGCCCATCAGGTATTATCCTCAAAGGTCTTACACTTAACCTCTCAGCCCATAATGATCATACACTGCCCGACAAGAGAGGACCTCTCCCTCGGCTGCAAGGAACAGTGTTGCACTCTCTGCTTATATGGATCCCGGGAATTAAAACCTTCTTGCAAAGATTTTAGAAACCATAATATATATACTTTTATATCTCATATAAAATATACTTTGCAAAACAAATCTCAACGGTTGAAATCGGCTGCCGGCAGTCTTGGTTTCCATTAGTGAGAGTGCATCCCCGATCATTACCTTTGTCCAACAAAGGGGCTGATCCTGTCACTTTGATCACCCACTTAGATGAATTCTCGGACTGTCCCAACATACCCAGGTTTTGACCCCCACTAAGGATCTCACTGATTGGTACATCAAATACAACCCGATCCAATACCTAGTGCAGTATCATAATCGAGTCTAGGGGTCGGGTGTAACTTTCCAGTTTTGCCCATCAATCTCCAAGGTCCAAGGCAATACTAGAAATCTGGTCCAATTCAAAGATTCAATTAATCCTACACTGTATGTGCCTAGGGTCTCACCCTAGCAGCTGAGACAGGCCACCCCAACCGACTTGGTGGCACCACAGTATCAGCCTTGTCAGGATAGGTCTGCCCAGACCGACCCACTGGCTGTGAACATTCTAAACTAACACGAGTGTCATTAAGTGTCCAATTTAAGGGTATTACATAGAAACATACCAAGGGAACAAGAATGAAATATGCACTTTTATTCATTTACAATAAACTCATAAAGTACATCATTCTGATTGAAGCTAAGGGCATACAAAACTGTCTAACAATCAAATCGCTATTGCTCAAGAGGACTAAGAGAAAACAACTTTTACTTGCCCATTCGGTACTTTCGCCTACAGACGGATGCCTTTTGGTCTGTGCAACGCTCCAGGTACTTTTCAAAGGTGCATGATTAGTATATTTTCTAACTTTATTGAGAAATGCATTGAAGTGTTCATGGATGATTTTACTGTCTATGGTGATTCGTTTGATGATTGTTTAAATAATTTGGGTAAAATTTTGGATAGATGTATTGAAACTAATTTGGTTTTGAATTAAGAAAAATGACACTTTATGGTTAAGGAAGGCATTGTGTTGGGACATGTTATCTTTGCAAGAGGCATAGAGGTCGATTAGGCAAAGGTTGACTTAATTATGAGCTTACCTTACCCTCCAAATGTTGGGGAAGTGCGTACTTTTCTTGGACATGCAGGTTTTTATTATAGGTTTGTCAAGGACTTTTCAAAGATTGCCCTGCCATTGTCCAAATTGGTTCAAAAAGATGTGCCTTTCGACTTTGGGGATGAATTCAAGGAAGCATTTGATAAGCTCAAGAATTTGCTGATGATTGCACCCGTTATTCAACCACCGGATTGGAACTTGCCCTTTGAAATTATGTGCGATGCAAGCAACTATGTAGTAGGAGCTGTTCTAGGTCAACGGATTGATGGGAAGAGCCATGTCATTCACTATGCTTCGAGGACACTGAATGCTGCACAATGCAATTACACAACCATCGAAAAAGAGCTATTAGCAATTGTTTTTGCTTTAGATAAATTTCGATCATATTTGCTTGGCTCTAAAGTGATTGTATTTTCTGATCTTGCAGCTTTGAAATACTTATTGGCGAAAAAGGAGTCAAAGTCGGGGCTGATACGGTGGATACTTTTGCTCCAAGAGTTTGATTTAGAAATCAAGGATCGAAGGGGGGCTGAAAACTTGGTGGCAGACCATCTAAGCAGGTTGGTAAAAGATGAAGACTCCTCACCCACATCTAAGCTTTTTCCTGATGAGCAATTGTTCCAAATAAAAGGTATGGTCCCTTAATATGCCGATATCGTAAATTACTTGGTTACTAGAAATTTGCCTAGTTATCTTAGCAAGTCAATGAAGGATAAAATCTGGTATGATGCAAAATATTATGTTTGGGACGAACCTTATTTATGGAAATTTTGCTCTGATAAAGTGATTAGGAGATGTGTCCCTGAAAGTGAGCATATGTCGATCTTGAATTTTTTGTCATAATTATGCTTGTGGTGGTCATTTTGGGCCAAAAAGAACTACTAGGAAGGTCTTAGATAGTGGGTTGTATTGGGCAACATTATTTAAAGAGGCATATTTGTTCTATAAAAATTGTGAAAGATGCCAACAAATAGGTGCATGGTCTCGAAGAAATGAGATGCCCCAAACCCCCATTCTTATTTGCAAAATTTTTGATGTTTGGGGTATTGATTTTATGGGACCCTTTTCTTCCTCTTGTGGTTTTGATTACATACTTCTGGTAGTTGATTATGTCACAAAATGAGTGGAAGCAAAAGCCACCAAAGCTGACGATTCTAAGTGTGTTGTAGGTTTTACCAAATCTAACATTTTTAGTAGGTTTGGTATTCCTTGAGCCATCATAAGTGACCAAGGGACCCACTTCTGCAATAAAGCCGTTGAAGCCTTGCTGAAAAAGTATGGGGTGCATCACCGAATTGCCACTGCCTATCATCCCCAGACAAATGGATAAGCTGAGGTTTCCAATCAAGAGGTCAAGTCCATTCTAGAGAAGATGGTGAACCCGAGCAGGAAGGATTGGAGCCTACGTCTAGAAGACGCACTTTGGGCATACTGGACCACATAAAAAACACCAATAGGGATGTCTCCTTATAGGATAGTTTTTGGCAAATCATGTGATTTACCAGTTGAAATCGAACATAAGGCATATTGGGCAATCAAACGTTGCAATATGGACACAGAAGAAGCTGGCAAGGCAAGAAAGCTCCAATTACAAGAATTGGAGGAGTTGCGGTTAGAAGCATATGAGAATTCGAGAAACTACAAAGAGAAGACCAAATTGTTCCATGATAATTTTCTTTTAAAGAAATAGTTTGGGGTTGGTCAAAAGGTGTTATTATATAATTCTCGACTCCAACTCATGCCAGGTAAGTTGCATTCTAGGTGGATGGGTCCATTTGTTGTTACTAATGTATTTCCTTATGGTGTAGTGGAGATCAAAAGTCTTGATACAAATAAGGTTTTCAGAGTGAACGGGCATAGATTAAAGTTGTTCCATGAGGATGCAAATGTCTCCTCCTTGTTAGACATCTCATTGGATCTACCTCATTATTCATCGAATTAAGGAAGCAAGAAGGATGTCGAGCATAACGACGTTAAACAATTGCGCTTGTGGGAGGCAACCCATTGTGTTTAGTTATTTTTTATTATTTTCAATTTTAGGAACATGGTTGTGTTTAGCAGCTGATTTCACATCGGAAGGATCTCAACAAGGTGTTCAGGGATGCTCCTTTAAATCCTTTTATCGTACGCATAGTTAAATACATTGGGGACAATGTATACCTTAAGTGTGGGGGGATTGATCAGGGGAATTTGACAGTTTCTGGGGTAACGCTAGCATGCTTCGATCGTCACTTTTTAACCTTGCCCTTTGAAGTTTCTGCTCCCTAGAAACTTATTTGCGAATAATTTCAAACTATTATGAATTTTGTGCTTAGGTTGAATAGACAAGATAGCATGCAAGCATGACTAACTGAAATTTTTGGCTGCATAGGGTACCTCATTATTTTAAAGGATCAATAGGCAAGATTCAGTACAAATGTAACCCTTATGCCAAAAGGCCTATCAAAAGCCTGTAAAACGTGGTTTGATTATTCTAGAACTTGCTTTGTAGTCATGTTGAGACCACGTCAATGAGTTCATGGTCGGAATGGAAATGGTGATGTCTACTACTAGCAAAAAAAAAAAAATCATGACAAATGTGAGATGGAGCATAAAATGCACTCACATTCAAAAGCGAAAGAAAATGTGAGATGGAGCATAAAATGCACTCACATTCATCAAAGAAAAGGGTGAGATGGAGCATAAAATGCACTCACCCCTAGCAATCCATTTCAACTTTTGATGCATAGAACTCATGCTTAGTGGTGGAGATGTAATACATAAGCAAGTTTATGGTAATAACCTACCTTGTTTTGACCTAAGAGACTAATGATACCCCAAAAACAAAGAGAGATATTTGAATCTGTCTGCATTTGATTGTTAAAATAATGAGTGCCTATTTTAGTACAAATGTTCAGTTTTGGAATGTTTGTTTTCCTTGACTGTTCATTTAACTTGGGTTCATGAGGAATGGTGAGTTGAGATCACTCTTTGACAAATTAAAGAGGAGAAGGAATTGGAAAATGAAAAGATTATTAAGTCTGGATTGAAGCATGTGAGAGGCCAAGCATCATATTGAGAGAGAGAGTTTTGAAAATCAGTAGGTAGTTAGATTGTTTTTGCTTGAGTTTTGTCTTGCCCGAGGACGAACAAGGTTTAAGTGTGGGGGATTTGATAGGAATAAAAAGTAACATAATTTTATCCCCAATTATTCATTCTTTTACATTAAATTAGCACTTAATTGGACTTATTACTCTTGTATTTCGATTCAGGGCAAGCAAGAAGGCAAATGGAGGAAAACAAGGCTAATTGGATGATTTTGCACAATTTCGGCACCATTCAGTAATCGGGGCATAACTCTCAACTCCTGATTCTGATTCGTATGATTTAAGATGAACTAGAAAGAGAAGGGAGAACCCCACAACTCTCGTGTTTTGGGTTTGGACAGATTCGGTCTTCCTCGATGTCAAAATCGGGCTCGAAGTCGGAGCAAATTCGTAGTAAAGCCTAGTTCACAGCTGAAGCCCAATTCGTAGAAAAGCCTTGTAGCGGCCCAAGTTATTAAAGAGCCCAACTCGAATTCAAGAATAAAGAGTCCCATCAGATTCAAATTTCAAATGTAATCTAAGAAGGATAAGATGATTGAGATTAGATTACTAGATAAAAGAGATTACTAGATAATAGATAGCATAGGATTAGATCAAAACTGATTAGGACTTTCTAATTTTGAGGATAATCTCCTAATGAGAGTTGGAAAACAGCCCTCCTCCTAATGCTATATAAAGGGGGGGGGGGGGGGGAGCGGACTAGCTTCCAGCACTCAATCAATTCAAAAGAAATCAAGCAATCAATTTAGAAGATCAGTCCATCCATCTGGGAAGCAAAGCAAGAAGGTGATGGTGACCATGAGCAGCAAAGCTTTTCTTTTCTGATTCAAGGGGGATTTTTCGATTCAATTGTGTCATCGTTAGGTTCTATGTTTAATTTAAATTCTTGCTTTTAATTCAAGTATTTGTTGATTCTTGTGCATGTTCTTATGGATGTTAATTTTAATTAGTCTAACAAATCAATTAATGTTGATCTTCCTACTGCTATCCATGGTTCGATGATCCGTAATTGTCACGAATAGTGGTACAAGTAGCAATTAGGTTATTATCCTCCATGGATCAATTGTTCGTGACAACCTTTGACCAATGTATGGGTATGTTTTAACCTAAGGGGAATCAACGGAACAAGATTCGTTAATTGCAGCTATCTCAATTATTGTTATTTTGGTTTAACTGTTTTCACAAAGGTTATTGCTATCATTAATTGATATGGAACGCTATCGTACCCAGCCGGTTAATGATAAGTGTTGATCGAATGCTGGGTTTGGTTAACTAATTCAGGAAAACATGAAGTTTATTATGGCTATCCTAATAAATCTTAAGGTTAAATACTTGAATTGCAAGACTGCTGAAGTTTACCTATGATCGATGACCAGTTGACTCAATCCGAACCCTTGGATCAGAATTCGGTAAGACTAAATTTTCTTTGTTAGTTGTTATTTGCTCTTTTGTTATTTTAGAATTTTAATTATTCAAATTTCCCAATCTTTAAATTGCGCATTCGGCTGAGAAATTAATTATTGTCTCCCTGGGGGATTCGACCTGGTACCACTGTTACTACAAATTTGTTGTAAGGTGGGACTAGAATTAATTTTGAGGGCTTCGACAACCCGTCACTGCTGCATATAGATATCTTCAGTAAGATCTCCATTCAGGAACGCAGTTTTGACATCCATTTGCCAAATCTCGTAATCATGGTATGTTGCTACAGCTAGCAGGATCCTAATGGATTTAAGCATGACCACAGGTGAAAAGGTTTTCTCATAATCGATCCCTCTTTCTGAGTGTACCCTTTCGCCACCAGATGAGCTTTGTAGGTCTCAACCCTACCATCGGGGCCCTTCTTTCTCTTATAGATCCATTTGCAACTGATTGCTTTTACCCCGGGGGCGGAATGGGTGGGCGAATTTATCTAATGGATGCCATAAAGATTGCAGAATGGGTGGGCGAATTTCATCTAATGGACGCCATAAAGGTTGCGGAATGGGTGGGCGAATTTCAAAAATTTTCCTACCTTCTTCCAACTAGGAATCGTATTCCCTAAATTTATAATACAATATTTAAGGATCCTACTTGAACCATAATCAAACCAGATCTGAACCAAAAGGGAAGGGAAGGATTATACCTGATCCAAAGAAGCAGTATCTCCCAAAGTTGGTGTTCACGCCCAAAGAGGACACCAAGATCCGCTCCTGTTGAAGATGACACAGCTGTATGTGGAACGAAACCAGCAGAGTGCATCCTACACACTGCATCCTTCGCAAGAATCCTCTGGAATCTCTGAGCACCAAATCTTTTTCAGTCTTTTCTGCAAAACTGATGCCAAGAACTGGTTTCTTGATTTCTTTCTTCTTCAAAGATCGAATCTTGTTAGAAAAAATGGCGGCGGCTGGAGGAGAACTCCTGGGATGAATATGGCTGAATAGTTTCTCTTCTTTCCGAAGTGTGTATGAGATCCAATCTCAATTCGCAGGATGCTTCCTTGACTAAGAAACCTCCTAATTAGTAGTTAGGAAGGTTAAGTGAGCACATAAGCTTAATGAGCCTAAAGCCATTTCGAACTGGACTTACTCAATAAGTTAAATATGGGTGAATTCTGAGATGGATCAGCAGATAGGATAGGGTCTTAACCCTATCCACTCAAAGAGTCCAGATCTGAATATGATTCAGATCTAGAATTCTCCTAATGAGATTAGGAGAAGGTTGATCTAATCCAAATATGATTTGGATAAGCAAATCCTAATTGAATTAGGAGCTGATCCTTTGGGTTTACAAAAGGAGGGGGTGGCAGCCTTTAGAAGAATCAGATAATCAGATCCTCTTCAAAGCTGAAATTACAGAAGAAAGATTTCTGCAATCCCTGCAAAGATCTTTCTTGCCGCCTCCTTCCGGATGCAGCCGCCAGACATCTAGTTCGATCTCCAGTTGTGGGAGAAGTCAAGATTCGTTCTTGACATCAGTTCTTTGAGAAAGAATTGATTGGAAGCTGTGCTCACGTGCCATCTTGTTGTTTTTTGCGAAGGACAAAGTTCTTGGAGAAGAACACTACTGATTCTGCTTCATCCTACACTACGCCATCTTCAGTGGGAGCAGTCTTTATATTCTTCCTTGGGCGTGAACACCTTCGTTGGGAGATATTATTTCTCCATATCACGTATAATCCTCTCCTACTCCTTTTGATTCAGATCTGGTTCAGTTTATGGTTCAAGATTGATCATTGAAAATATGATTTTCTAAATAGGGAATGCGATTCCCAGTTGAAAGGGAGAGAAAAATTTTTGAAATTCGCCCCTTTATTCCACAAGATTTGGGCGTCCATATAATGGATCTCTCATCCCTTCAGTGGTATCAGAGCCAGGTTCAAATCTTGAACCAATTTGTTTCAGATCTGAACCAGTGCAAATGGGCAGAAGTCGTTCTACCCAATTTGCACAAATATGGGTTTTGGGAAATTTGTTCCCAAAATTATGGGCGAATAATCTGAAATTAATTTTTATATAAATCTGATTATTGTTTAGAATTATTCTTCATGATTTTCATTATTTATGGGCTGTTCGTACAAGAGGAGATCAAATTCTTGATTTGCACAGGGAACCTGCGTTTTTATAGTTTATGGATTGTTTTATTACATTTGGTCTGTAAAATAATTTTTTTTTATTTTTTAGACTGAATGTATAGGCATTCGATCTGATGTAATTATTAATAGAAATTAGGATTTCTATTTTTTTTATTTTGGATCGAAGAAGAAAGGCGCAGAGAAGGAGATTTCACAGATGGGAGTATTGCAATCTGCGATTTGCAATTTGTGAAACTACAACCTGTGATCTAACCTCTGTTTTGCAGGAAGAATTGTTCGAACAACCCTGATACACTGATTCTTGATTGTTCTTTTATCAGAATTTAGTTTCAGATTATTTTCTTGAATTAAAGATTTAATTAAAGATCAAACCCTAGACCCATTCGAACCACGATTGGTTCAAATTGTTTGGACCAAATCTAGGGTTTGATCTAGGCTGAAAGTCAGCCCTATTTTTTCCCACTACTGGGCCTGGGGATTGATATTTGATTAAATGGTTAATTCGGCCGAACCTGTAAAGGCCCAGTTTTAAATGGTTCAAACTACTAAAAGCCCACTCTGCGGATAAAGCTTAATGGGCCGAACCCATCAACCCTAATTCGGCCCATATACCTAGATAATATTATGGATTTAAAATGGGCTTCAAATGGGCTTTACAGATAATTAATTGATTGGATGAATTTATCCTTGCATGTGATGTATGGATGTGTGATGTGCTACGTACATGGGCCTAAGTGCTTGGCCCATGCTCAATTGACAGTGGCTCTTGCGCACACCATGGCTGAATGCACATCATTGCCATGGTGTCCCTTTTGGTCATTGGATGACCTCCCTCAGTGGTGGGCCCCACACCATGGAGAGGTTACGTGCGGGACCCTAGCCGATTTGGGCCCACTGAAATCTGACTTTATGAAAGTCAGTGGGAGCCACTTGGGTTTGACCTAAATGAAACTAGGGCGTAATTTACTATTCCCTCCAGCTAATATGAGTGCATGTGATAGGGAGATTCATATGATGAACTCTCTTAAGGCCTTCCATCACTCTCTACTTGGGGACTACTGCAACTGTTGCAGCCGCGACCATAGGAACTGTGGAGTTACTTTTTAGAGAAGGAACTATTGTACTGAAAGATTGCCTTTATGTACAAAATTTATGAAGAAATTTGATTTCTGTCTCAAAATTGTGTGCAGATGGTTATTTTGTCTTCTTTAGTAATACGATTACTATTAAAAGAAATAACAGATTCATCGCATATGGGGAACTGGAGAACGGTCTCTATGTTCTACATCCTTCTCTAGAAACTAACATAACCGAAACTACATCAACTAAAATCCCAAGAAGAGAGCCCGTGCTACAGTTAATCCCACGTGCCTGTGGCATTACTGACTTGGCCATATCGGTGTAGACCGAATCACAAGGTTATCCTTTGGATGTTCTAATTGTAGAAGATCTTCCCACTTGTGAGCCTTGCCTACAAGGCAAGATGACAAAATGGCCATTTAATGGTAAACCTGAAAGATGTACAGGCACACTTGACCTTATACATACTCATGTATGTGGTCCCCTGAGTGTTAGGACACGCAATCAACACGTGTATTTCATCACCTTCACCGATGATTTTTCACGATACGGTTACTTGTACCTAATGAGATACAAGTCTGAATCCTTTGAAAAGTTCAAAGCATTCAGACAAGAGGTCGAGAAACAGTTAAGGAGAGAAATTAAATCCCTTCGATCAGATCGAGGTGGCGTGTATCTCTCTGACGAATTTAGGGACTACTTAAAGGACAATGGGATACTATCACATTTAGCTCCTCCTGCTACACCACAACAAAATGGTGTTTCAGAGAGAAATAATAGGACCTTATTAGATATGGTACGGTCACTTCTCATACACTCAGAGTTACCCACATCCTTTAGGGGTTACGCATTAGAGACTGCGATTTATGTGCTGAATTGGGTTCCAACCAAATCAATTCCGAACACTCCATATGAACATTGGACTTGAAAGAAACCAAGTGTCAGACACTTGAAGATTTGGGGTTGTCCAGCACACGTTAAAAGAACGAGTGCAGACAAGTTGGAATCTAAGACCAGTCATTGCCTGTTTGTAGGCTACCCAAAAGGCTCTGTAGGTTACCTTTTCTATGACCCAAGTGAGCAGAAAGTGTTCTGCAGTTGAAATGCGCAATTCTTTGAAACCGACTATATCCTGGACACCCATCGTCAGGAAGTTGTTCTTGATGAGGAGAGCTCAGGAGCAGTGGGAGATGTCCCACAAGTTCCCAGTAGTGACCAACTTAGAAGATCCACTCGGGCATCCAGGCCACCAGTCCGTTATGGTTATGACCAAGATAGTTACCTGGTAGAAACCTTGACTAGTGAGGAGGATCCTGTGACTTACGCGGAAGCTATGTTGGACATAGATTCCCAGAAGTGGGTGGAGGCCATGAGGGCAGAGATGGACTCAATGGAGACCAATGGAGTCTGGACTCTAGTAGATCCGCCCTCCGGGGTAAAGGCAATCGGTTGCAAATGGATTTACAAGAGGAAGAAGGGCCCCGATGGTAAAGTTGAGACCATCAAGGTTCGTCTGGTGGCGAAAGGGTACACTCAGAAAGAGGGCATCGATTATGAGGAAACCTTTTCGCCTGTGGCCATGCTTAAATCCATTATGATCCTGCTAGCTGTAGCAGCATACCATGATTATGAGATTTAGTAGATGGATGTCAAAACTGCATTCCTGAATGGAGATCTTATTGAAGATATCTATATGCAGCAGCCACAAGGCTTCATTGCTGCAGGTCAGGAAAACATGGTATGTAAACTTAATAAATCCATTTATGGACTTAAGCAAGCTTCTAGAAGTTGCAACATCCGTTTTGACTCTACTGTCAAATCATTTGACTTCAAGCAGAATCCGGATGAACCCTATGTTTACAGGAAGTACAGTGGAGATAAGGTTACTTTCTTGGTTTTGTATGTAGATGACATTCTACTCATTAGGAATGATGTAGGAATGTTAATTACGGTGAAAGTATGGCTTTCACAGCAATTCTCCATGAAAGACCTTGGAGAAGCCTCTTGTATACTGGGTCTTCGACTCTATAGAGATAGATCGAAGTGGATAATAGGATTATCCCAATCTGCTTACATTGACAAAATAGTCAAAAGATATAGCATGGAAAACTCCAAGAAAGGAAATGTTCCTTTTAGGCACGGAGTCACTCTCTCTAAGAAGATGTCTCCCAAGACTTCTAAGGAGATTGATGGCATGAAAGACGTTCCCTATGCTTCTGCCGTAGGGAGCATAATGTATGCCATGCTGTGCACTCGTCTTGACAATGCTCAGGCAGTGAGTGTATTAAGCAGATTTTAGGCCAACCCTGGCCAGGAGCATTGGACAGTTGTGAAAAACATACTTAAGTACCTTCAAAGGACAAAAAAGTTTTGTCTAGTATTCGACGATAGCTCACTACAGATCCAAGGGTATACAGATGCCAATTTCCAGTCGGATCCAGATGATAGAAAGTCTACATCTGGATATGTTTTCACGATAGGATCGTGGGTTGTTTGCTTGAAAAGCAGCAAACAGGGGTCCACTGCAGACTCCACGACCGAGGTCGAGTACATTGCCGCAGGTGAGGCTGCCAAAGAAGCCATGTGGATGAAGAAGTTCGTTCATGAGTTGGGAGTAGTTCCGACCAGCACATCACCCATCCCATTATTGTGTGACAACAATGGAGCCATTGCTCAGGCTAAGGAGCCACGAGCCCACTCGAAGTTGAAGCACGTCGAGAGGAAGTACCACGTACTGCGGGAGATTATTGGAAGAGAGGACGTCTTGATTCAGAAGGTAGCATCAGCAAAAAATGTAGCAGACCCATTGACGAAGCCACTATCACAGAAAGTGTTTGAGAAACACGTGCAAAGCATGGGACTCCAGCTTGTACCTGATTGGACCTTAGAGCAAGTGGGTAGCTATTGGACAGTTTTTTATGCCCTTAGCTTCAATCAGAATGATGTACTTTATGAGCTTATTGTAAATGAATAAAAGTGCATATTTGATTCATGTTCCCTTGGTATGTTTCTGTGTAATACCCTTAAACTGGACACTTAATGAGACTCGTGTTAGTTTAGAATGTTCACAGCCAGTGGGTCGGTCTGGGGAGACCTATCCTGATAAGGCTGACACTGTTTTGCCACCAAGTCGGTTGGGGTGGCCGGACTCAGCTTCCAGTGTGAGACCCTAGGCACATACAGTGTAGGATTAATTGAATCTTTGAACTGGACCAGATTTCCAGTATTGCCCTGGACCTTGGAGATTGATGGGCAAAACTAGAAAGTTACACCCGACCCCTAGACTCGATTATGATACTATACTAGGTGTCAGATTGGGCTGTATTTGATGTACCAATCAGAGAGATCCTTAGTGGGGGTCAAAACTTGGGTATGTTGGGACAGTCTGAGAAGTCATCTGAGTAGGTGATCATAGTGATAGGATCCGCCCCTTTGTCGGACAAAGGTAATGATCGGGGTTGTACCATATTGATGGGATCAGCCCCTTTGATGGCAGAAGGGATGTCCTAATTCATAGGGTAACATCAGTGCCTAATGTGGCAGATCCATTGACTAAGCCACTCACACAAAAAGTGTTTGAGAAACATGTGGAAAGAATGGGACTCCGGCTTGTACCATATTGGACCTAAGTGCAAGTGGGAGCTGTTAGACAGTTTTGTAATCCTACACTACATGCGCCTTGGGTCTTACCCTGGTGGTAGAGACAGATCACCCCAACATTTGGCAACACACCGGTGTCAGCGTTGGCAAAAACATACACAGAAACATTCTAAACTAACACGAGTCTCATTAAGTGTCCAGTTTAAGGGTCTTACACAGAAACATACCAAGGGAACATGAATCAAATATGTATCTTTATTCATTTACAATAAACTCATAAAGTACATCATTCTGATTGAAGCTAAGGGCATACAAAACTGTCTAACCCATTGCCATGCAGAGGGCCGAAGAATTGATTAAAAAGGATGAGCCCATTGCCATGCTTGTTGAAACTGGCAAATCGGGCAAGAAAAGGAAGGCGAAGAGAAAGCCCCAGAAAAAGGCTGCCAAACCCAAGAATGGTAGGATCCATTTAATGGACGCCAAAAGGATGCGGAATGGGTGGGCGAATTTCAAAAATTTTCCTACCTTCTCCCAACTAGGAATCATATTCCCTGAATTTAGAATACTATATTCAAGGATCTTACTTGAACTCTGATCGAACTAGATCTGAACCAAAAAGCAAAAGGGAGGAATATACCGGATCCGAAGAAGCAGTATCTCCCAAAGTTGGTGTTCACACCCAAAGAAGAAACCAAGATCCGCTCCTGCTGAAGATGACACAGCTGTGGATGGAACGGAACCAGTAGGGTGCGTCCTACACACTGGATCCTTCGCAAGAATCCTCTAGAAACTCTAAACACTGAATCTTTCTTAGTCTTTTTCGCAAGACTAATGTCAAGAACAAATTTCTTGACTCCCTATTGCTGCAAAGATCAAATCTTGCAAGAGGGAATGGTGGCGGCTGGAGGAGAACTCCTGGGACATAGATGGCTGAACTGCTTCTCTTCTCTCTAGAGTTTAGTATGAGATCCTATCTCAAATCGCAGGGAGTTTTCTTGACAAAAACCCTTGGTTCGAAATCTGATATATTTCTCTTGGGTTTCTCCTCCTTTCTTCTTGATTAAGAAACCTCTTAATTAGGAGTTATCCCAATCCAAATCTGTATTTGGATAGGGGATTATCATAATCCTATCTACAAATTAAGTTAGCTTACTCCGGATCTTATCAAGAGGTTACCAGATTCAAATCTGTTTTGAATTTGGTCTCCCAGAGTGGATAAGATTAAAGGCCCTATCCTTTTACTAACATTAATCTCAGATTCACCCCATAGATGGGTGATCATATCAGCCTAGCTCAAAATGGGCTTTTGGCCCATTAAGTGTTCAGTGTTTAACTAGTTTCCAATCTGCTACCCAGTTGGGCTTCTTTGTATGGCGTAGGACCCAAGCATTGATCTACACACCAGTCACATGGGTTCGGCCCAGCTTTTATTACAAGGCCCAGCCGAATTCACTGAAAAACTCAGTGAACCCCTGAGTATCATCACATGGACCCTATGGGCCCAACACTTACATTAAGTGGTCCGTGGGCCAAGCCATCTTATACATGTGCCTTGGGTCTTACCCTGGTGGCCGAGACAGGCCATCCCAACACTTGGTGGCACACCAGTATCAGCCTTGGCAGGATAAATCTTCCCAGACTTATCCAATGGCTGTGAACATTTAAAACTAACACGAGTCTCTATAAGTGTCCAGTTTTAGGGTCTTACATAGAATTAAACCAAACAACATGAATCAAACATGCACTTTATTTATTTCCACTAAATAACAAAAGTACATCAAATCGGATTAAAGCTAAGGGCATACAAAACTGTCTAACAAAAATGTCTAAAGTACATCAAAACTGATTGGAGCTAAGGGCATACAAAACTGTTTAATAGCTCCCACTTGCACTTAGGTCCAATCTGGTACAAGCCGGAGTCCGATGCGTTTAACGTGTTTCTCAAAAATTTTCTGTGTGAGTGGCTTAGTCAAAGGGTTTGCCACAATATCCACTGATGCTACCCTCTGAATCAAGACGTCCCCTCTACCAACAATCTCCCGTACTACATGGTACTTCCTCTTAATGTGCTTTGACTTCGAGTGGGCTCGAGGCTCCTTAGCCTGGGTGATCGCTCCATTGTTGTAACACACTAACGGGATGGGTGATGTGCTGGACGGAACCACTCCTAATTCGTGAATGAAATTTTTCATCCACACAGCTTCTTTGGCAGCTACACTTGCGGCATTGTACTCGGCTTTGTTAGACAGTTTTGTTTGCCCTTAGCTTCAATCAGAATGATGTACTTTATGAGTTTATTGTAAATGAATAAAAGAGAATATTTGATTCATGTTTCCTTGGTATGTTTTTGTGTAATACCTTTAAACTGGACACTTAATGAGACTCGTGTTAGTTTAGAATGTTCACAGCCAGTGGGTCGGTTTAGGGAGACCTATCCTGACAAGGCTGACACTGTGGTGCCACCAAGTCGGTTGTGGTGGCCTGTCTCAGCTGCCAGGGTGAGACCGTAGGCACATACAGCGTAGGATTAATTGAATCTTTGAACTGGACCAGATTTCTAGTATTGCCCTGGACCTTGGAGATTGATGGGAAAAACTGGAATGTTACACCCGATCACTAGACTCGATTATGATACTACACTAGGTGTCGGATTGGGCTGTCTTTGATGTACCAATCAGTGAGATCCTTAGCAGGGGTCAAAGCCTGGGTATGTTGGGACAGTTTGAGAATTCATCTGAGTGTGTGATCATGGTGGCAGGATCAGCCCCTTTGTCAGACAAAGGTAATGATCGGGGATGCACTCTTATTGATGGAAACCAAGACTGCTGGCAGCCGATTTCAACCGTTGAGATTTGTTTTGCAAAGTATATTTTATATGAGATATAAAAGTATATATATTCTGGTTTCTAAAATGTTGCAAGAAGGTTTTAATTCCCGGGATCCATATAAGTAGTGAGTGCAACACTATTCCTTGTAGTCGAGGGAGAGGTCTTCTCTTGTCGGGCAGTGTATGATCATTATGGGCTGAGAGGTTAATTGTAAGACCATTGAGGTGAAGGGATGAGAGATCCATCCTATGGACGCCCAAAAGATTGTGGAATAAGGGGCGAATTTCAAAAATTTTTCTCTCCCTTCAACTGGGAATCGTATTCCCCATTTAGAAAAATCATATTTTCAAGGATCAATTCTGAACCATAAACTGAACCAGATCTGAACCAAAAAGAAGTGGGAAGGATTATACCTGATACGGAGAAGTAATATCTCCCAACGAAGGTGTTCACGCCCAAGGAAGGATCCAAAGACTGCTCCCACTGATGATGGCGCAGTGTAGGTGGAGCAGAATCAGCAGTGTTCTTCTCCAAGAACTCTGTCCTTCGCAAGAATCAGCAAGATGGCACGTGAGCACAGATTCCTTTCAATCCTTTCTCAAAGGACTGATGTCAAGATCCAATCTTGACTTCTCCCACCAGTGGAGATCAAACTGGAAAGCAGGGCGGCAAGAACAGGGATGCGGCAAGAGAGTATTTGCAGGGAGCAGAATTCTCACTTCTAGATTTCAGCACCAAAGAAACCTGATGATCTGTGTGTATTGTGTGTCTAAAGGCTGTCGCCCCCTTCTTCTTTTATAGTCTTAAAGGGATCAGCTCCTAATCAGATTAGGAGTTGCTAATCCAAATCATATTTGGTTTAGAAGTCCATTTAAGTGATAAGGGATAATCCTTATCGTATCTGGAGATCAGATCAGCCATCTCCTAATCTGATTAGAAGGTTTCCAGATCTAAATCTTATTTAGATCTTGGACTCTCTAAGTGGATAGGGTCTAAGCCCAATCCTATTAGCTGATCCACTTCAGATTTCGCCCCTTTGTTAACTAAATAAGTAGCCCAGTTCGAAATGGGCTTTAGGCCCATTAAGCTTATGTGCTCACTTAACCCTCTTAACTGCTGCCCAGTTGGGCTTCCTTGTATGGCGTGGGACCCAAGCATTGATCTACACATCAGCCACATGGGTTCGGCCCAGCCTTTGTTACATGGCCTGGCCGAATACACTGTTAAAGATAGTGCACCCCCTGAAACCCATCAAATGGGCTCTACGGGCCCAACACTTACCCTAAGAGGTCCCTGGGCCAAGCCACCTTGTAACACCCAGGGACTGTGGGCAGATGCAAGATTAGCCCATCAGGTATTAACCTCAATGGTCTTACACTTAACCTCTCAGCCCATACTAATCATACACTGCCCGACAAGAGAGGACCTCTCCCTCGGCTGCAAGGAACAGTGTTGCACACTCCACTTATATGGATCCCGGGAATTAAAACCTTCTCGCAAACAATTTAGAAACCATACATATATATTTTTATATCTTATATAAAATATATTTTGCAAAACAAATCTCAACGGTTGAAATCGGCTGCCGGCAGTCTTGGTTTCCATCAGTGAGAGTGCATCCCCGATCATTACCTTTGTCCGACAAAGGGGCTGATCCTGTCACAATGATCACCCACTCAGATGAATTCTCAGACTGTCCCAACATACCCAGGTTTTGACCCCCGCTAAGGATCTCACTGATTGGTACATCAAAGACAGCCCAATCCGACACCTAGTGTAGTATCATAATTGAGTCTAGGGGTCGGGTGTAACTTTCTAGTTTTGCCCATCAATCTCCAAGGTCCAGGGCAATACTGGAAATCTGGTCCAGTTCAAAGATTCAATTAATCCTACACTGTATGTGCCTAGGGTCTCACCCTGGCAGCTGAGACAAGCCACCCCAACCGACTTGGTGGCACTACAGTGTTAGCCTTGTCAGGATAGGTCTCCCCAGACCGACCCACTGGCTGTGAACATTCTAAACTAACACGAGTCTCAGTAAGTGTCCAGTTTAAGGGTATTACACAGAAACATACCAAGGGAACATGAATCATATATGTATCTTTATTCATTTACAATAAACTCATAAAGTACATCATTCTGATTGAAGCTAAGGGCATACAAAACTGTCTAACATGAGGATGATACTTGATGGGCTTGCTAATCTTGCATTTGCCCACAGTCCCTGGGTGTTACAAGGTGGCTTGGCCCAGGGACCACTTAGGGTAAGTGTTGGGCCCATAGAGCTCATAAGATGGGTTTCAGGGGGTGCACTGTCCATAACAGTGTATTCGGCCAGGCCTTGTAACAAAGGTTGGGCTGAACCCTTGTGGCTGATGTGTAGATCAATGTTTGGGTCCCACGCCATACAAAGAAGCCCAACTGGGCAGCAGTTAGGAAGGTTAACTGAGCACATTAGCTTAATGGGCTTAAAGCCCATTTCGAACTGGGCTATTCAATTAGTCAAATATGGGGTCTTGACCCTATCCACTCTGAGAGTCCAGATATGAATGTGATTCAGATCTAGAAACCTCCTAATGAGATTAGGAGAAAGCTGATCTAATCTTCAAATAAGATAAGGGTTTATCCTTATCACCTAAAGAGAAGGCTGATCCAAATATGATTTGGATAAGCAGCTCCTAATCCAATTTGGAGCTGATCTTTTTAGGTTAACAAAAGAAAGAAGGGGGCGACAGCTTTTATAATACATACATTGAGATCCTCTTGAGTGCTGAAATCACAAGAAGAGAGAATTTTGCACCCTACGAATACTCTCTTGCCGCCTCCTTACTGCCGCCGCCATTACCTTCAGTTCGATCTCCAGTTCTTGGGATAAATCAAGATCTGATCTTGACACCAATCTTTTGGGAAAAGATTCATTGGAGCTGTACTCACAAGCCATCCAGTTGATTCTTGCGAAGGGTCAATTTCTTTTGGAAGAACATTGCTGATTCTGCTCCATCCTGCACTGCGCCATATTCAGTGAGAGCAGATTTTGGATCCTTTCTTGGGCGTGAACATCTCCATTGGGAGATACTATTTCTTCGTATCAGGTATAATTCTCTCCTACTCCTTTTGGTTCAGATCTGCTTCAGTTTATGGTTCAAGAATGATCCTTGAAAATATGATTTTCTAAAATAGGGAATGCGATTCCCAGTTGAAGGGAGAGAAAAATTTTTGAAATTCGCCTCCTTATTCCACAATCTTTGGGCGTCCGTACGATGGACCTCTCATCCCTTCAGTTAGTATCAGAGCCAGGGTTTTGGAAATTTGTTCCCAAAATTAATGGGCGAATTATCTGAAATTAATTTTATATAAATCTGATTATTATTTAGAATTATTCTTTATGATTTTCTTGATTTATGGGCTGTTCATACAAGAGGAGATCGAAATCTTGAATTGCACAGGAAACCTGCGATTTTGCAGATTTTGGATTGTTTTGTTACATTTGGTCTGTAAAATAATTTTCTTTTATTTTTAGACTGAATGCATAGGTATTCGATCTAATGTAATCATTAATAGAAATAGGATTTCTATTTATTTTAATTTTGGATTGAAGATGGCGGCACAGAAAAGGAGATTTCGCAGAGAAGGAGATTTCGCAGATGGGAGAACTACAATCTGCGATTTGCAGTTTATGAAACTACAGACTGTGATCTAACCTCTGTTTTGCAGGATGGATTGTGTGAACAGCCCTGAATGGTTGATTCTTGATTTTCTTTTATCAGTATTTAATTTTAGATTATTTTCTTGAATTAAAGATCAAACCCTAGACCCATTCGAACCAAGATTGGTTCAAACTGTTTGGACCAAATCTAGGGTTTAATCAAGGCTAAACATCAGCCCTAATTTTCCCACTAATGGGCCTGAGGATTGATATTTAATTAAATGGTTAATTTGGCCCAACCTATAAAGGCCTAGTTTTAAATAGTTAAAACTGCAAAAAGCCCACTTAACACTTAAAGCTATATGGGCTGAACCATTCGGCCCATATACCTAGATAATATTATTGGTTAATATTATGGATTTAGATCAGGCTTCAAATGGGCCTTACGGATGATTAATTGATTGGATCAATTTATCCCTGCATTAGATGTATGGATGTGTGATGTGCTACCTACATGGGCCATAAGTGCTTGGCCCATCCTCAATCGACAGTGGCTCTTGCGCACACCATGGCTGAATGCACATCATTTCCATGGTGTCCCTTTCGGTCATTGGATGACCTCCCTCAGTGGTGGGCCCCACACCTCATCAAGAGGTCACGTGCGGAACCCTAGCCGATTTAGGCCCACCGAAATTTAACTTTATGAATGTTAGTGGGAGTCACTTTGGTTTGACCTAAAATTAGAATTAGGGCGTAATTAACTGTTCCCTCCAGCTAATATGAGTGCATGTGATAGGGAGATTCATATGATGAATTCTCTAAAGGCCTTCCATCATTAACATGAGGATGGGTCCTTCAGTAATGAGGAAATGCACCAGAAAATGGGCTATCCATTTTCTGTTGCGCTTGTTTGAGTGTTTCATAAGACGATAGGGGCATCATAAACCGATGTGGGAGGGGCTTCACCAGAAAATGTGAACTCTCTCATGGTACCTTGGCGTTCACGAATATGATGGGTAAGCACTCACTAAATAGAAAGGTTTACCTGAAAATGGCTCTGAACCTTGTCTGACAGAGGCCAAAGGGAAAACTCATATGATGAGTGGATATGATCCTTCACAGAAGGGTGGTGGGGTTATGCAGCTGAAACAGTTGGCTCCATGCACCCTAAGTGATTTCCGACATTTCCAAGGACAACCCGTAGTCTCCGTCACTGAGAAATGAGGGAAATCTCAGAGATGAATAAATGGAAATGGAACATAGATTAAAATCCATATCTATGAAATGAACATGAATCAAATTAGGTTATGGACTGATGTTTGATCTTTTATCAGAAAATGGCAAACGGATCATTTGCAAAATTGCTTGATGACAACAAGTTGAAGGGCCCAAACTATGCCGACTGGTACAAGAACCTTATGTTGGTCTTAACCTCTGAAAAGTTGGATAAGGTAGCCAAGAATCCTGCCCCGGATCGTCCGGGAGATAGGGCTTCCGAGGCTCGGAGAAGAGAATACCAAGAATGGGAGGAGAAAAACTCCCTTGCCCACTACTATATCATTGCCTCTTTAGTCAATCCAATTCAGAGGCAGTTCGATCAGATCGAACTAGCCTAGGACATACTTGATAGTTTGAAGACAATGTATGAAGAGCAGAATCGTTGTACTTGGCATAAGGTCTTGAAACAGTTCATGACTGCGCAGATGTTCAAGGGCCAACAAGTTCACAACCATTGTCTTCAGATGATGGGCTATATCAACGAACTGCAGAAACTCAACAATATGTGGCAGAGGGCCAAAGAATTGATTAAAAAGGATGAGCCCATTGCCATGCTTGTTGAAACTAGAAAATCGGGCAAGAAAAGGAAGGGGAAGAGAAAGCCCCAGAAGAAGGCTACCAAACCCAAGAAACAGAGGAATGACAAGGTATCAGATGCCTCTCAATTTTGCAAGAAAATTGGCCACTGGAAAAGGAACTGTCCTGCCTACCTAGAATCCAAGAAAGGTAATTTTGAAACTTGTGTTATAGAGACCAATTTATTGGTAGCTTCTGCGTCCTGGTGTATTGACTCTGGGGCTTCAACTCATGCGTGTAACTCACTGCAGGGGTTCAAGGTAAGCAGAACGCTGAGTGAAGGAGAAGTCGCACTTTACTTGGGGACTAATGCAACTGTTGCAGCCACGGCCATAGGAATCATGGAGTTATTTTTTAGAGAAGGAACGATTGTA
Source organism: Nelumbo nucifera (assembly GCF_055504915.1). Taxonomy (NCBI): domain Eukaryota; kingdom Viridiplantae; phylum Streptophyta; class Magnoliopsida; order Proteales; family Nelumbonaceae; genus Nelumbo; species Nelumbo nucifera. The sequence goes on along the minus strand of NC_142656.1, from coordinate 36,621,706 downwards.
CTGAAAGATTGTCTTTATGTACAAAATTTAAGGAGAAATTTGATTTTTGTTTCAAAACTGTGTGCAGATGGTTATTCTGTCTTCTTTAGTAATACGATTACTATTTAAAGAAACAACACATTCATCGCATACGGGGAACCGGAGAACAGTCTCTATGTTCTACATCCTTTTCTAGAAACTAACATAACCGAAAGTACGTCGGCTGAAATCCCCAAGAAGAGAGCCTGTGATACAGATAATCCCACGTGTCTTTGGCATTACCGACTTGGCCACATCGGTATTGACCGAATCACAAGGTTGGTAAATGATGGTCCTTTGCATTTTCTAACTGTATCTTCCCACCTATGAGCCTTGCCTACAAGGCAAGATGACGAAATGGCCATTTAACGATAAGCCTGAAAGATGTACAGGCACACTTGACCTAATACATACTGATGTATGTGGTCCCCTGAGTGTTAGGACACGGAATCAACACGTGTATTTCATCACCTTCACAGATGATTTTTCATGATATGGTTACGTGTACCTAATGAGATACAAGTCTGAATCCTTTGAAAAGTTCAAAGAGTTCAGACAAGAGGTCGAGAAACAGTTAGGGAGAGAAATTAAAGCCCTTCGATTAGATCATTGTGGCGAATATCTCTCTGACGAATTCAAGGACTACTTAAAGGACAATGGGATAGTATCACAGTTAGCTCCTCCTGCTACACCACAACTTAACGGTGTTTAAGAGAGGAGGAATATGACCTTATTGGATATGGTTCGATCGCTTCTCATACACTCAGAGTTACCCACATCCTTTTGGGGTTACGCATTAGAGACTGTGATTTACGTGCTGAATCGGGTTTCAACCAAATCGGTTCCGAATACACCATATGAACTTTGGACCGGAAAGAAACCAAGTGTTAGACACTTGAAGATTTGGGGTTGTCCAGCACACGTTAAAAGAATGAGTGTAGACAAGTTGGAATCCAAGACCAGTCGTTGCCTATTTGTAGGCTACCCAAAAGGCTCGGTAGGTTACCTATTCTATGACCCAAGTGAGCAGAAAGAATTCTGCAACCGAAATGCGCAATTCTTGGAAACTGACTACATCCTGGACACCCATCGTCAGGAAGTTATTCTTGATGAGGAGAGCTCAGGAACAGTGGGAGATGTCCCACAAGTTCCAGCTGGTGCCAACCTAGAAGATCCACTCGGGTATCCAGGCCACCAGTCCGTTATGGTTATGACCAGGATAGTTACCTGGTGGAAACCTTGACTAGTGAGGAGGATCCCGTGACTTACGCGGAAGCTATGTTGGACATAGATTCCCAGAAGTGGGTGGAGGCCATGAGAGCAGAGATGGACTCAACAGAGACCAATGGAGTCTGGACTCTAGTAGATCCGCCTTTCGGGGTAAAAGCAACCAGTTGCAAATGGATTTACAAGAGAAATAAGGGCTTCGATGGTAGGGTTGAGACCTTCAAAGCTCGTCTAGTGGCGAAAGGGTACACTCAGAAAGAGGGCATCGATTATGAGGAAACTTTTCGCCTGTGGCCATGCTTAAATCCATTAGGATCCTACTAGCTGAAGCAGCATACCATGATTAAGCAAACTTCTAGAAGTTGGAACATCCGTTTTGACTCTGCTGTCAAATCGTTTGACTTCGAGCAGAATCCGGATGAACCCTGTGTCTACAGGAAGTACAGTGGAGATAAGGTTACTTTCTTGGTTCTGTATGTAGATGACATTCTACTCATTGGGAATGATGTAGGAATGTTAATTACGGTGATAGTATGGCGATCACAGCAATTCTCCATAAAAGATCTTGGAGAAGCCTCCTATATACTGGGTCTTCGACTCTATAGAGATAGATCGAAGTGGATAATAGGATTATCCCAATCTGCTAACATCGACAAAATAGTCAAAAGATACAGCATGGAAAACTCCAAGAAAGGAAATATTCCTTTCAGGCACGAAGTCACTCTCTCCAAGAAGATGGCTCCCAAGAATTTTGAGGAGATTGATGGCATGAAAGATGTTCCCCTATGCCTCTGCCGTAGGGAGCATCATGTATGCCATGCTGTGCACTCGTCCTGACATTGCTCAGGCAGTGAGTGTAGTAAGCAGATTTCAAGCCAACCCAGGGTAGGAGCACTGGACTGCTATGAAAAACATACTTAAGTACCTTCGAAGGACAAAAATGTTTTGTCTAGTATTCAATGGTAGCTCACTACAGATCCAAGGGTATACAAATGCCGATTTCCAGTCGGATCCAGATGATAGAAAGTCTACATCTGGATATGTTTTCACGATAGGATCGTGTGCTGTTTGCTAGAAAAGCAGCAAACAGGGGTCCACTGCAGACTCCACGACCGAGGCGAAGTACATTGCCGCAAGTGAGGCTGCCAAAGAAGCCGTGTGGATGAAGAAGTTTGTTCACGAGTTGGGAGTAGTTCCGTCCAGCACATCACACATCCCATTGTTGTGTGACAACAATGGAGCCATTGCTCAGGCTAAGGAGCCACGAGCCCACTTGAAGTCGAAGCACATTGAGAGGAAGTACCACGTATTGCGAGAGATTGTTGGTAGAGGGGGCGTCTTGATTCATCAGGGTAGCATCAGCGGAAAATGTAGCAGACCCATTGACGAAGCCACTATCACAGAAAGTGTTTGAGAAACACGTGGAAAGCTGATCTAATCTTCAGATAAGATAAGGGTTTATCCTTATCACCTAAAGAGAAAGCTGATCCAAATATGATTTGGATAAGCAGCTCCAAATTGGATTAGGAGCTGATCTTTTTAGGTTAACAAAAGAATGAAGGGGGCAGCAGCTTTTATAATACACAGATTGAGATCCTCTTGAGTGCTGAAATCACAAGAAGAAAGAATTCTGCACCCTACGAATACTCTCTTGCCGCCTCCTTACTGCCGCCGCCATTACCTTCAGTTTGATCTCCAGTTCTTGGGAGAAATCAAGATCTGATCTTGACACCAATATTTTGGGAAAAGATTGATTAGAGCTGTACTCACAAGGCATCCAGTTGATTCTTGCGAAGCGTCAAGTTCTTTTGGAACAACATTGCTGATTCTGCTCCATCCTGCACTGCGCCATATTCAGTGAGAGCAGATTTTGGATCCTTCCTTGGGCGTGAACACCTCCATTGGGAGATACTATTTCTTCGTATCAAGTATAATTCTCTCCTACTCCTTTTGGTTCAGATCAGGTTCAGTTTATGGTTCAAGAATGATCCTTAAAAATATGATTTTCTAAAATAGGGAATGCGATTCTCAATTGAAGGGAGAGAAAAATTTTGGAAATTCGCCCCCTTATTCCGCAATCTTTGGGTGTCCATACGATGGACCTCTCATCCCTTCAGGCTTCGGTCATGGAATCTGCCATGGACCCCTGTTTGCTGTTTTTCCAGCAAACAGCACACGATCCTATCATGAAAACATACCTAGATGTAGACTTTCTATGATATTGATCTGATGGGAAATCGACATCAGTTTTCCCTTGAATTTGTAGTGAGCTACCATCGAATACCAGACAAAACTCTTTTGTCTTTTGAAGGTATTTGAGTATGTTTTTCACAGCAGTCCAATGCTCTATTCCTGGGTTGGCCTGGAACCTGCCTACTGCACTCACCACCTGAGCAATGTGAGGGCGAGTGCACAACATGGCATACATGATGCTCTCTACGGCTGAGGCATAGGGAACGTCTTTCATGCCCTCAATCTCCTCAGAAGTCTTGGGAGACATCTTCTTAGAGAGAGTGACTCCTTGCCTGTATGGAACGTTTCCTTTCTTGGAGTTTTGTACCTTTTGACAATTTTGTTAATGTAAGAAGTTTGGGATAATCCTATTATCCGCTTCGGTCTATCTCTATAGAGTGGAAGACGTAGTATATAGGAGGCTTCTCCAAGATCTTTCATGGAGAATTGCTGCAAAATCCACACCTTGACCGAAGTCAACATTCCTACGTCATTCCCAATTAATAGGATATCATCCACATACAACACCATGAAGGTGACCTTATCCCCACTAGACTTCCTATAAACACAGAGCTCATCCGAATTCTGCTCAAAGTCAAACGATTTGCTGGCAAAGTCAAAACAGATGTTCCAACTCCTAGAAGCTTGCTTAAATCCATATATGGATCTATTAAGTTTACATACCTTATGTTCCTAAATAGTAGCAATAAAGCCTTGCGACTACTGCATGTAGATATCTTCACAAAGATCTCCATTCAGGACTGCAGTTTTGACATCCATCTGCCAAATCTCGTAGTCATGGTATGCGGCTATAGCTAGCAAATCCTAATGGATTTAAGCATGGCCATGGATGAAAAGGTTTCCTCATAGTCAATGCCCTCTTTCTAAGTATACCCTTTTGCCACCAAACAAGCTTTGTAGGTCTCAATCTTGCCATCAAGGCCCTTCTTCCTCTTATAAATCCATTTTCAACCAATTGCTTTTACCCCGGAGGGCGGATCTACTTGAGTCCAGACTCCATTGGCCTCCATTGAGTTCATCTCGGCTCTCATGGCCTCCACCCACTTCTGGGAATCTATGTCCAACATAGCTTCCGCATAAGTCACGGGATCCTCTTCACTAGTCTAGGCTTCCACCAAATAACTATCCTGGTCATAACCATAACGGACTGGTGGCCTAGATACCTGGGTGGATCTTCTAGGTTGGTCACTACCTAGAACTTATGGGACATCTCCTGCTGCTCATGAGCTCTCCTCATCAAGAACTATTTCCTAACGATGGGTGTCTAGGATGTAATCAGTCTCTAAGAACTGGGCATTTCGACTGCAGAACACTTTCTGCTCACTTGGGTCATAAAATAGATAACCCACCGAATCCTTTGGGTAGCCTACAAATAGGAAACAACTAGTCTTGGATTCCAACTTGTCCGCACTCGTTCTTTTAACATGCGTAGGACAACCCTAAATCTTCAAGTGTCTGACACTTGGTTTCTTTCCGGTGAAGGTGATGAAATACACGTGTTGGTTACGAGTCCTAACACTCAGGGGACCACATAAATGAGGTCAAGCGTGTTTGTACATCTTTAAGGCTTACCATTAAATGGTCATTTTGTCATCTTACCTTGGAGGCAAGGCTCACATGCGGAAAGATCTTTTACGGTTAGAAAATCTAAAGGACCATCCTTTACCAGCCTTGTGATTCGGTCAATACCGATATGGCCATGTCGGTGACGGGTTTGTCGAAGCCCTCAAAATTAATACTAGTCCCACAATAAAATATTTGCGGTAAAAGTGGTTCTAGGTCGAATCCCACAGGGAGAAAATCAATAATCTCTTAGCTGAATGGGTAATGTAATTGAGTGAGAGAATTTAAATACTGAAATTAAAAAAAAAGAAAATAAATAGCAACTTAAACAAGAGAAAATCAGTCTTACCAAATTCTGGTTCAAGGGTTCAGGTTGAATCGGTTGGCCATCAATCCTAGGTACATTTCAGCATTCTTGCAATTCAAGTATTTAACCTTATATTTATCAGGATAGCCATAATAAACCTTGTGTTTTCCTAATTCAGTTGACCAAACCCAGCATTCAATCAACACTTATCACCACTTAACTAGGTACGATAGCATCCATATTAAACAGTGATAGCATTAAGATTTGTTAAAACAGTTAAACCAAAATAACAATAATTGAGATAGCTGCAATTACTGAATCTTGTTCCATCGATTCTTTTAGGTTGAATCATGTTAAAACATTGGTCAAAGGCTGTCACAAACAATTGACCCAAAAAGATATCAACCTAATTGCTACTTGCACCATTATTCGTGACAATTACGAATCACCGAAATCATGGATAGCAGTAGAAAGATCAACATTAATTCAGTTCGCCAAACTAATTAACATCAACATCCAATAAAAATATGAACAAGAATCAATGAATACGAATTAGAAAGCAAGAAAATAAAGTAAATACAGAACCTCACAATGACACAATCGAGCCTCCCCCCTTGAACCAGAAAAAGAAGCTTAGCTGCTCATGATCTGCGCAATCTCCATGCTTTTCTTCTCCATAGCCGAACTGCCTTCTTGAGCTTCTTGGTCTTCTTGATGATCTCTTGGATCTGAGAGTGAGTGATGCTAGAGCTGGTTCACCCCCTCTTTATATAGCCAAAGGAGAGGGCTGCTTTCCAACTCCTTCTAGGAGATCATCTTATCTTTAGGGAGTCTTGATCTTCTTGAACTAATCCTATCCTATCCCTTATCTAATAATCTAATCTCAATCTTCTTATCTCTCTAGGATTACATTCAAGACTTTAGATCTGATAAGACTCTCTCCTTGGAGACTACATTTGAGATTTGGACTTTTGACTCTTTGAATTCGAGTTGGGCTGCTTCAAGGTACTTCTGCGAGTTGGGCTTAAGTTGTGAAATGGGCCTGGCTGCGAACTTGCTCCAACTTCGGGCTCGTTTTCTTACTCGATGTGGGCCTAATCTGTCAAAACCAAACACATTAAAGTTGTGGGTCTTCCTTTCATCTTTCTAATGCTTCTTGAATTGTCCAATTCGGAGTTCGGAATTTAGAGTTAGGCCCAGATTACTGACTGTTACTGAAACTGTGCATAATCACCCGATTTGCCCTATTTTCTTCCAATTGCCTTCTTTATTGCCCTGAATCGAAATACAAGAGTAATGAGTTCATTTAAGTGCTAAAGTAATGTAAAAAGATGAAAATTAGGAGACAAAAGTAGGGTTCTTTTCAGTCTCATCAAATCCCCCCACACTTAAACTTTCCCCGTCCTCGGGCAAGGCAAACTCAAGCAAAACAAGAGAACCTAACTAATGAATCTCTCTTCTTTTTTCTCTCCACGAGACCTGGTCCAATGCATGCTTCAGTCCAGTCTTGGTAACCTTTTCCTTTTCATCTCTTCCTCCCCTTTTTCTTGTCCAAGAGTGATCGCAAATCACCATTCCGCATGGTCCCAAGTTAAATCGGTAGTCAAGGAGACAAGCCTTCCCGGGATGAAACTCCTTGGACTGCACGGGTACTCATTGCTTTCAACAAACCAATTCAGCCAGATGCAATTGCTTTTCTTTAAATCAAAACAAGGTGTGCTTATTGTCATAAGCTTGCTATGTATCACATCTCCACCACTTAGTGGAATTCCAAGGATCTGAGGGTGAGAATGGGGTTGGGGTTCTAGGGTGAGTGCATTTTATGCTCCATCTCACCCTTGCTTTTATTTCTAGATGTGGGTGCATTTTATGCTCCATCCCACATTGCTTTCGTTTCTAGATGTGAGTGCATTTTATGCTCCATCTCACATTAGTCATGATTTTTTTTTCTTTTTTTTTCTTATGCACAATAATCATAAGAATCACAGGGTTTCGCCGCCTAATCCATGAATTCATTGATCATGGTCTCAATATGCCTAACACAACAAGTTCTAGAATAATCAAACCCTATTTGACAGATAATTATGTGAAAATCAACCAAACCCTTATGCATCTTGCCTATTGATCGATTAAAATCATGAGGTCCATATGCAACCAAGAAAGATTCAGTTAGTCATGCTTGCATCCTATCTTATCTATTCAGCCTAGGCTCATGATTCCTGATATGTTGCAATCATTCAATGATAAGTTTCTAGAATATAGTTTCCAAAAGGCAAGGTTAAGAAGAGATGATCAAAGCATGCTAGGGTTTTCCGTCAGATTTAAGTTGTACATTGTCCCCAATGTATGTGATTATGCATAAAGTAGAAGGATTTGAGGGTACTTCCCTGATTGTTTTGTTGGGTTCTTGATAAACACACAAAAAAAATCAAAACTTAAACAAAATAACAAAAAATCACAATGGGTTGCCTCCCACAAGCACAATTGTTTAATGTCGTTATGCTCGACATCCTCATTTTGCTCCTTTAATCCAACGAAGACCGTGGAATGTCCAACCAGATGTCTACTGTAGAGGAGACAATTTCATCCTCGTGGAACAATTTCAATCGATGTCCATTCACCTTGATGATCTTACCTGTGTCGAGATTTTTGAGTTGAAGTCAAAAACGGACCCATCCACCTGGAACGCAGCTTACCTGGCATGAGTTGAAGTCGAGAATTATACAATAAGACCTTTTGTCCAATTTTAAATTGTTTTCTTAAGAGTACATTGTCGTGGAACGATTTGGTCTTTTCTTTGTAGATTCTTGAATTTTCATATGCCTCTAACCTCAACTCTTCCAGCTCTTGCAACTGGAGCTTCCTTTCCTTCCCTGCTTCTTCCATATTCATGTTTCATCGCTTGATTGCCCAATAGGCCCTATGTTGAATTTCGACCGGCAAGTGGCATGATTTGCCAAAAATTAACCTGTAAGGGGACATACCTATTGGGGTCTTGTAAGCTGTTCGATATGCCCAGAGAGCATCATCTAGACGTAGGCTCCAATCCTTCCTTACCGGATTCACCGTCTTTTCCAAGATGGACTTTACCTCTCTATTGGAAATTTCAGCTTGCCTGTTAGTCTAGGAATGATAAGCAGTGGCAATTCGGTGATGTACCCCATATTTTCTCAACAAGGCTTCGACTATTCTATTGCAAAAGTTGGTCCCTTGATCGCTTATGATGGCTCGAGGGATGCCAAACCTACTGAAGATGTTAGACTTGATAAACCCTACAACACATTTAGAATCATCAATTTTGGTGGCTTTGGCTTCCACCCATTTTGAGACATAATCGACTGCCAAAAGTATGTAAGAAAAACCACAAGAGGGAGGAAAGGGTCCCATGACGTTTATGTTTTGGGTTTTGGCAGCATCTGTCCGAATCGAAGACGAATTCGGGCCCCAAGTCGGAGCAATTTCGCAGCAAGACCCATTTCACAACGTTTATGATTTCGCAGCAAGACCCAATTTCGCAGCAAGACCCATAACTCTCGATTCCGGACTCCGATTTGGACAATTCAAGAAGCACAGAAAAGAAAAGGAAATGGCCCACAACGTTTATGTTTTGGGTTTTGGCAGCATCTATCCGAATCGAAGACGAATTCGGGCCCCAAGTCGGAGCAATTTCGCAGCAAGACCCATTTCACAAGCTGAAGCCCATTCCGCAGAAGAGTCTTGAAGCAAACCCGAATTGTTAAAGAAGACCAGTTCGAATTCAAGATCCAAGAGTCCCATTAGAATAGAAGTTGAATGTAATCTTAATAAAAGAGTTTTGTTAGATTTAAATTTCCAAATTGTAATCCTAGAAAGATAAGAGATAAGAGTTAGGTAGGATAAGTTCAAATTAGACTAGGACTTTCTAGTTTGAGGATAATCTCCTTAAGAGAGTTGGAGAGCAGCCCTCTCCCCAAATCTATATAAAGGGGGGGCTGGCCAGCACCCAAGGCATCAATTCCTCCAAGAGAGAGCTTCAGTTTTCAGAGAGAGAAATCAGCAACCAAGGAGGAAAAAGCAAGAGTTCACCCCCCTTTCTCATCTGGAAGCTACGATTTCATCGTGAAGTGTCTGTAAGTTTTTATTTCTGGTTGAAGGGTTAGGGAAGCCTTGATTCTGTAACATTGTGAGATCTAATTGATTTTTATTTCAGTTCATTGTTTATGGGTATTCATATGTTTTCTGTGAATTAACTGTGAGGATTATTTTCTTTGATAGGGCCCCTTGCTCATTCAATGGAAATAATCTATGGCCGATTGAACCTCCAGTTTCGTATATGATTGGTAGGTTCGATCATGGTGGCAACTAACATAGATTGATTGCAAAAAAGTTTTTGATCTATGTTAAGAAAATATATGATCTGGTTTAAACGACCCGAGCTTGTGAGATTGCTGACTAGAATTGGGTCTCTCCCCTCTTAATGCTATTAATAGGTTAAATCCTATGAGCTTGTTTAGGACTGCCTATTAATAAGGGAATCAATCAAAGAGCTTGTTTTGGTTGTCGAATAATAAGAGTAGAGGCTGGCTGTTAGAGCTTGTTAATAGCTATAACCAATTTATTCATAAGCATATGAATCTATCTTTGCATCAAGGATCAATGCTACGAATCAAAGCTGAACTTGTCCCTTCGACCGGAAGTTTTCTCCCATCGATTTGATCTTTTGTTTTCTGTTATTTTCTGCTATTTACTTGTTTTCCTTAGCTTTACAAACCCCCCTTAATCCATCTACTTGGAAATAAATCCACCCAATCCTTGTGGAGGACGACCTTGCTCATCACTATCTGCAAATTATTAACCCAGAGCAAGACTATTTATCTTTGGTTGGGTTCGGTACCAACCAAGACCGTTCTCCTGTTCCCCTGGCTTTTTATAAGACGGCTTGGCTCAGGGACCACTTAATGTAAGTGTTGGGCCCATAGGGTCCATGTGATAGGCTTAGGGGTTCACTGAGCTCTTTCAATGAATTCGGCTGGGTGTTGTGATAAAGGATGGACCGAACCCATGTGGTTGGTGTGTAGATCAATTCTTGGGTCCCACGTCATACAAAGAAGCCCAACTGGGCAGCAGATTGGAAACTAGTTAAGCACTGAACACTTAATGGGCCAAAAGCCCATTTCAAGCTGGGCTGATATGATCACCGATCTATGGGGTGAATCTGGGATTAAAGTTAGCAGAAGGACTGGGCTCTAACCTTATCCACTCTGGGAGACCAGGTTCAAATCAGATTTGAATCTGGTAACCTCTTGATAAGATCAGGAGTAAGTTAACTTAATCTGCAGATAGGATTAAGATCATCCCCTATCCAAATACTGATTTGGATTGGGATAACTCTTAATTAGAAGGTTTCTTAATCAAGACTAAAAGAGGAGAAACCCTAAGTGAAGATAATCCGATTTTCGAACCTAAGGGTTTTTGGCAAGGAAGCATCCTGCGAATTGAGATTGGATCTCATACACACTCTAGAAAGAAGAGAAGCTATTCAGCCATCTTCATCCCAGGAGTTCTCCTCTAGCTGCCGCCATTTTTTCTGACAAGATTTAATCTTTGAAGAAGAAAGAAATCAACAAATCAGTTATTGACATTAGTTTTGCAGAAAATACTGAAAAAGATTTGGTGCTCAGAGTTTCCAGAGGATTCTTGCAAAGGATCCAGTGTGTAGGACGCACTTTGCTGGTTCCATTCCACATACAGCTGTGTCATCTTCAGCAGGAGCGGATCTTGATGTCCTCTTTGGGCGTGAACACCAACTTTGGGAGATACTACTTCTCTGGATCAGGTATAATCTTTCCCTTCCCTTTTGGTTCAGATCTGGTTCGATTATGGTTCAAGTAGGATCCTTGAATATTGTATTCTAAATTTAGGGAATACGATTCCCAATTGGAAGAAGGTAGGAAAATTTTTGAAATTCGCCCACCCATTCCGCAATCTTTATGGCGTCCATTAGATGGATCATACCATTCTTTCAAGTCCCTGGGTTTTTATAAGATGGCTTGGCCCAGGGACCACTTAGTGTAAGTGTTGGGCTCATAGGGTCCATTTGATGGGCTCAGGGGTTTACTGGGCTTCTTAGTGAATTCTGCTAGGCCTTGTAATAAAGGCTGGGCCGAACCCATGTGGCTGGTGTGTAGATCAATGCTTGGGTCCCATGCCATACAAAGAAGCCCGACTGGGCAGCAGATTGGAAACTATTTAAGCACTGAACACTTAATGGGCCAAAAGCCCATTTCGAGCGGGGCTGATATGATCAGCCATCTATGGGGCGAATCTGGGATTAAAGTTGGCAAAAGGATTGGGCCTTTAACCTTATCCACTCTGGGAGACCAAATTCAAATCAGATTTGAATCTGGTAACCTCCTGATAAGATCAGGAGTAAGCTAACTTAATTTGCAGATAGGATTAAGATCATCCCCTATCCAAATACTGATTTGGATTAGGGTAACTCCTAATTAGGATGTTTCTTAATCAAGAAGAAAAGAGGAGAAACCCTAAGAGATGATAATCAGATTTCGAACCTAGGGTTTTGTTTAAGAAATTATCTTGCGAATTGAGATTAGATCTTATACACACTCCAGAAAGAAGAGATGAAAATTTCAGCCACCTTCACTTCAGGAGTTCTCCTCCAGCCGCCGCCATTTCTTTCTTACAAGATTCGATCTTTGAAGAAGAAAGAAATCAAGAAATTGGTTCTTGAAATTGGTTCTTTGAAACGCCCATTTCTTAGAAACAGAATACATCCTGGACACCCATCGTCAGGAAATAGTTCTTGATGAGGAGAGTTCAGGAGCAGTGGGAGATGTCCCACAAGTTCTAGGTAGTGACCAACCTAGAATATCCACTCGGGTATCCAGGCCACCAGTCCAATATATTTATGACCAGGATGGTTACCTGGTGGAAGCCTTGACTAGTGAGGAGGATCCCGTAACTTACGCGGAAGCTATGTTAGACATAGATTCCCAAAAGTGGGTGGAGGCCATGAGAGTTGAGATGGACTCGATGAAGACCAATGGAGTCTGGACTCTGGTAGATCCACCCTCTGGGGTAAAAGCAATTGATTGCAAATGGATCTACAAGAGGAAGAAGGGCCCCGATGGCAGGATTGAGACCTACAAAGCTCGTTTGGTGGCGAAAGGTTATACTCAGAAAGAAGGCATCAATTATGAGGAAACCTTTTCGCCAGTGGCCATGCTTAAATCCATTAGGATCCTGCTAGCTGTAGCAGCATTGCATGACTATGAGATTTTGCAGATGGATGTGAAAACCGTGTTCCTGAATGAAGATCTTAGTGAAGATATCTATATGCAGTAGCCGCAAGGCTTCATAGTTGCTAGTCAGGAACACATGGTATGTAAACTTAATAGATCCATATATGGACTTAAGCAAGTTTCTAGGAGTTGGAACATCCATTTTGATTTTGCCATCAAAACGTTTGACTTTGAGCAGAATCCGAATGAGCCCTATGTTTACAGGAAGTCCAGTGGGGATAAGATCACCTTTTTGGTGTTGTACGTGGACGATATCCTTCTCATTGGGAATGATGTAGGAATGTTGACTTCAGTCAAGGTATGGTTATCACATCAGTTCTCCATGAAAGATCTTGGAGAAACTTCATATATACTGGGTCTTCGACTCTATAGAGATAGATCGAAGCGGATAATTGGATTATCCCAGGCCGCTTACATTGACAAAATTGTAAAAAGATATAGCATGGAGAACTCCAAGAAAGGAAATGTTTCTTTCAGGCACGGAGTCACTCTCTCCAAGAAGATGTCTCCCTAGACTTTTAAGGAGATTGAGGGCATGAGAGAAGTTCCCTATGCCTCAGCCGTAGGGAGCATCGTGTATGCCATGTTGTGCGCTCGCGTGGACATTGCCCAGGCGGTGAGTGTGGTAAGCAGATTTCAGGCCAACCCAGGGCAGGAGCATTGGACTGTTGTAAAGAACATACTCAAATACTTTTGAAGGATAAAATAGTTTTGTCTAGTATTCGATGGTAGTTCACTACAAGTTCTAGGGTATACTGATGCCAATTTCCAGTCGGATCCAGATGATAGAAAGTCTACATCTGGGTATGTTTTCATGATAGGATCATTTGTTGTTTGCTGGAAAACCAGCAAACAGGGTTCCACTACAGATTCCACAACCGAGGCCGAGTACATTGTCGCAAGTGAAGCTGCCAAGGAAGCTGTGTGGATAAAGAAATTCATGCACGAATTGGGAGTGATTCCATCTAACACATCACCCATCCCGTTGTTGTGTGGCAACAATGGAGCGATCGCCCAGGCTTTTGAGCCTCGGGCCCACTCGAAGGTAGCATCAGTGGATAATGTGGCTGACCCATTGACTAAGCCACTGACACAGAAGGTGTTTGAGAAACACGTGGAAAGTATGGGACTCCGGCTTGTACCAGATTGGACCAAAGTACAAGTGGGAGCTGTTAGACAGTTTTGTATGCCCTTAGCTTCAATCCGATTTGATGTACTTTTGATATTTAGTGTAAATAAATAGAGTGCATGTTTGATTCATGTTGCGGAATAAGGAGGCAAATTTCAAAATTTGTGGAATAAGGAGGCAAATTTCAAAATTTTTCTCTCCCTTCAACTGGGAATCGCATTCCCTTTTTAGAAAAACATATTTTTCAAGAATCAATCTTGAACCATGAACCAAACCAGATCTGACCCAAAAGGAGTAGGAGGGAGGATGTACCTAATACGGAGAAACAGTATCTCCCAATGGAGGTGTTCATGCCCAAGGAAGGATCCAAAATCTGCTCCCATTGAAGATGGCGCAGAGCAGGATGGAGCAGAATCAGCAATGTTCTTCCAAAAGAAGTTGACCCTTTGCAAGAATCAACTGGATGGCTTGTGAGTACAACTCCAATCAATCTTTTCCCAAAAGATTGGTATCAAGATCAGATCTTGATTTCTCCCAAGAACTGGAGATCGATCTGAAGGTAATGGCGTTGGCAATAAGCAGGCGGCAAGAGAGTATTCGTAGGGTGCGAAATTCTCCCTTCTTGTGATTTCAGCACTCAAGAGGATCTGAATCTGTGTCTTCTAAAAGCTGCCACCCCTCACTTTCTTTTGTTAACTTAAAAAGATCAGCTCCTAATCCAATTAGGAGCTGCTTATCCAAATCATATTTGGATCAGCCTTCTCTTTAGGTGATAAGGATAAACCCTTATCTTATCTGCAAATTAGATTAGCTTTCTCCTAAACTCATTAGGAGGTTTCTTGATCTGAATCACATTCAGATCTGGACTCTATGAGTGGATGGGGTCAAGACCCTAACCTATCTACTAATTAGTCTTAGAATTCGCCCCATTATTAACTAATAAAATAGTCCAGTTCAAAATGGGCTTTAAGCCCATTAAGCTTATGTGCTCACTTAACCTTCCTAACTGCTGCCCAGTTGGGCTTCCTTGGATGGCATGGGACCCAAACATTGATCTACACATCAACCACATGGGTTCAGCCCAGCCTTTGTTACAAGGCCTGGCCGAATACACTGTTATGGATAGTGCACCCCCTGAAACCCATCTTATGGGCTCTATGGGCCCAACACACCCCCTGAAACCCATCCCTGGTGTTAGACAGTTTTGTATGCCCTTAGCTTCAATCAGAATGATGTACTTTATGAGTTTATTGTAAATGAATAAAAGTGCATATTTGATTCATGTTCCCTTGGTATGTTTCTGTGTAATGGACACTTAATGAGACTCACCTTAGTTCAGAATGTTCACAGCCAGTGGGTCAGTCTAGGTTGACCTATCCTGATAAGGCTGACACTATGGTGCCACCAAGTCGGTTGGGGTGGCCTATCTCAGTTGCCAAGGTGAGACCCTAGGCACATACAGTGTAGGATTAATTGAATCTTTGAACTGAACCAGATTTCCAGTATTGCCCTGGACCTTGGAGATTGATGGGCAAAACTGGAAAGTTACACCCGACCCCTAGACTCGATTATGATACTGCACTAGGTGTCGGATTGGGCTGTCTTTAATGTACCATTCAGTGAGATCCTTAGTGGGGGTCAAAACCTGGGTATGTTGGGATAGTCTAAGAATTCATCTGAGTGAGTGATCATAGTGACAGGATCAGCCCCTTTGTCGGACAAAGGTAATGATCGGGGATGCACTCTCACTGATGGAAACCAAGACTGTCGGCTGCCGATTTCAACCGTTGAGCTTTGTTTTTGCAAAATCTATTTTATATGAGATATAAAGGTATATATATTATGGTTTCTAAAATGTTTGCAAGAAGGTTTTAATTCCCGGGATCCATATAAGTAGAGAGTGCAACATTGTTCCTTGCAGCCGTGGGAGAGGTCCTCTCTTGTCGAGCAGTGTATGATCATTATGGGCTGAGAGTTTAAGTGTATGACCATTAAGGATAATACCTGATGGGCTAATCTTGCATTGCCCACAGTCCCTGGGTGTTACAAGGAGGCTTGACCCAGGTGAAGGGATGAGAGGTCCATCCTATGGACGCCCAAAGATTGCGGAATAAGGGGGCGAATTTCAAAGATTCAATAAGGGATGAGAGGTCAGGGCAATACTGGAAATATGGTCCAGTTCAAAGATTCAATTAATCCTACACTGTATGTGCCTAGGGTTTCACCCTGGCAGCTGAGACAGGCCACCCCAACCGACTTGGTGGCACCACAGTGGCAGCCTTGTCAGTATATGTCTCCCCAGACCGACCCACTGGCTGTGAACATTCTAAACTAACACGAGTCTCATTAAGTGTCTAGTTTAAGGGTATTACGCAAAAACATACCAAGGGAACATGAATCAAATTTGCACTTTTATTCATTTACAATAAACTCATAAAGTACATCAGTTTGATTGAAGCTAAGGGCATACAAAACTGTCTAACAATAATTCTGTGTAAGACCCAAAAACTGGACAGTTGATGAGATACGTGTTAGTTTTAAATGTTCACACCCATTGGATAAGAATGGGGAGATTTATCCTACCAAGGCTGATACTGGTATATCACCAAGTGTTGGGATGGCCTGTCTCAGCCACCGGGGTAAGACCCAAGGCACATGCAGTATGGGATTACTCGAATCCTTGAACCAGACCAGATTTCCAGGGTTGCCCTGGACCTTGGAGACAAATGGGCAAAACTGGAAAGTTACACTTGACCCCTAGACTCGATTATGATACTTCACTAGGTGTTGGATCAGGCTATCTTTGATATGCCAATCAGTGAGATCCTTTGTGGGGATCAAAACCTGGGTATGTTGGGACAGTCTGAGAATTCATCTGAGTGGGTGATCATAGTGACAGGATCAGCCCCTTTGTCGGACAAAGGTATTGATCGGGAATGCACTCTCTCTGATGGAAACCAAACTACCGGCAGTTGATTTTAATCGTTGGAATTTTTTTTTGCAAAATTAATATATATATATATATGTGTATAGTTTCAAAATGTTTCCAAATGGTTTTAATTCCCGGGATCCATGTGAGTGGAGAGTGCGCCACTGTTCCTTGCAGCCGAGGGAGAGGTCCTCTCTTGTCAGGTAGTGCTTGATCATTAAGGGCTGAGAGGTTAAGTGAAAGACCATTTAGGATAATACTTGATGGGCTAATCTTGCACCTGCCCATAGTCCCTGGGTTTTTTATAAGATGGCTTGGCCCAGGGACCACTTAATGTAAGTGTTGGGCCCATAGGGTCCATGTGATGGGCTTAGGGGTTCTCTGAGTTTTTCTAGTGAATTCGGCTAGGCCTTGTGATAAAGGATGGGCCGAACCCATGTGGCTGGTGTGTAGATCAATGCTTGGGTTCCACGCCATACAAAGAAGCCCAACTGGGCAGCAGATTGGAAACTAGTTAAGCACTGAACACTTAATGGGCCAGAAGCCCATTTCGAGCTGGGCTGATATGATCACCCATCTATGGGGTGAATCTGGGATTTAAGTTAGTAGAAGGATTGGGCCTCTAACCTTATCCACTCTAAGAGACCAAGTTCAAATTAGATTTGAAATTGGTAACCTCCTGATAAGATCAGGAGTAAGTTAACTTAATCTGCAGATAGGATTAAGATCATCCCCTATCCAAATACTGATTTGGATTGGGATAACTCCTAATTAGGAGGTTTCTTAATCAAGAAGAAAAGAGGAGAAACCATAAGAGAGATATTCAGATTTCAAACCTAGGGTTTTGTGCAGCAAAGCATCCTGCGAATTGAAATTGGATCTCATACACACTCCAGAAAGAAGAGAACCTATTCAGCCATCTTCGTCCGAGGAGTTCTCCTCTAGCCACCGCCATTCTTTCTAACAAGATTCAATCATTGAACAAGAAAGAAATCAAGAATTCAGTTCTTGACATCAGCTTTGCAGAAAAGACTGAAAAAGATTTGGTGCTTAGAGGTTCTAGAGCATTCTTGCGAAGGATCCAGTGTGTAGGACGCACTCTGCTGGTTCCGTTCCACATCTTGGTGTCCTCTTTGGTCGTGAACACCAACTTTGGGAGATACTGCTTCTCTGGATTAGGTATAATTCCTCCCTTCCCTTTTGGTTCAGATCTGGTTCGATTATGGTTCAAGTAGGATCCTTGAATATTGTATTCTAAATTTTGGGAATACGATTCCTAGTTGAGAGAAGGTAGGAAAATTTTTGAAATTCGCCCACCCATTCTGCAATCTTTATGGCATTGATTAGATGGATCCTACCATTCTTTCACCCTATGGCAGAGGCATAGGGAACGTCTTTCATGCCATCAATCTCTTCAGAAGTCTTGGAGAGAGTGACTCCATGCCTGAAACGAACATTTCCTTTCTTGGAGTTTTCCATGCTGTATCTTTTGACTATTTTGTCACTGTAAGCAGATTGGGATAATCCTATTATCCACTTCGATCTATCTCTATAGAGTAGAAAACCCAGTATATAGGAGGCTTCTCCAAGGTCTTTCATGGAGAATTGCTGTGAAAGCCATACTTTCACCGTAGTTAACATTCCTACATCATTCCCAATGAGTAGAATGTCATCTACATACAAAACCAAAAAGGTAACCTTATCTCCACTGTACTTCTTGTAAACACAGGGTTCATCCGGATTCTACTTGAAGTCAAATGATTTGACAGCAGAGTCAAAACAGATGTTCCAAGTTCTAGAAGCTTGCTTAAGTCCATAAATGGATCTATTAAGTTTACATACCATGTTTTCCTGACCTGCAGCAATGAAGCCTTGCGGCTGCTGCCTATAATTATCTTCAGTAAGATCTCCATTCAGGAATGCAGTTTTGACATCCATCTACCAAATCTCAAAATCATGGTATGCTGCTATAGCTAGCAGGATCCTAATGGACTTAACAATGGCCATAGGCGAAAAGGTTTCTTCATAGTCGATGCCCTCTTTCTGAGTGTACCCTTTCGCCACCAAATGAGCTTTGAAGGTCTCAACCATACCATCGGGGCAATTCTTCCTCTTGTAAATCCATATGAGCTTTGAAGGTCTCAACCTTACCAAATGAGCTTTCGGTTATGTTAGTTTCTGGAGAATGATGTAGAACATAGAGACCATTCTCCAGTTTCCCGTATGCGATGAATCTGTTATTTCTTTTAATAGTAATCCTATTACTAAAGAAGACAGAAAAACCATTTGCACAAAGTTTTGAGACAAAAATCAAATTTCTCCTTAAATTTTGCACATAAAGACAATCTTTCAGTACAATAGTTCCTCCTCTACAAAGTAACTCCACGGTTCCTATGGCCGCGGCTGCAACAGTTTCAGTAGTCCCCAAGTAGAGCGTGACTTCTCCTTCACTCAGCGTTCTGCTTACCTTGAACCCCTGTAGTGAGTTACGGATGAGAATAAAATTTGTCATATCTTTACCCCTCAATATTTAGTATTTTGCACTTAATTGGTACCTAATTGGACTCATTACTCTTGTATTTCGATTCAGGGCAAGCAGATAGGCGATTGGAAGAAAATAAGGCTAATCGGATGTTTTTGCACAGTTTCGGCACCGATCAGTGCTATGGGCATAACTCTTAATTCCGGACTCCGATTTGGATATTTCAAGAAGCACTGGAAAGAAAAGGAAAAGGCCCACAACTTTTATGTTTTGGGTTTTGACAGAATCGATCCGCATCGAAGACGAATTCGGGCCCAATGTCGGATCAATTTCGCAGCAAGGCCCATTTCACAAGCTGAAGCCCATTTCGCAGAAGAGTCTTGAAGCAAGCCCGAATTATTAGAAAAGCCCAGTTCGAATTCAAGATCCAAGAGTCCCATTAGAGTAGAAGTTAAATGTGATCTCAATAAAAGAGTTTTATCAGATTTAAATTCTCAAGTTGTAATCCTAGAAAGATAAGGGATAAGAGTTAGGTAGGATAAGTTCAATTTAGACTAGGACTTTCCAGTTTGAGGATAATCTCCTTAAGGGAGTCAGAGAGCAGCCCTCTCCCCAAATCTATATAAAGGGGGGGCGGACCAGCACCCAAGGCATCAATTTCCTCCAAGAGAGATTCAGCCTTCAGAGAGAGAAATCAACAATCAAGGAGGAAGAAGCAAGAGTTCGCCCCTTTCTCATTTGGAAGCTGCATTTTCATCATGAGGTGTCTGTAAGTTTTTATTTCTGGTTGAAGGGTTAGGGAAGCCTTGATTTTGTAAGCATTGTGAGGTCTAATTGATTTTTATTTCAGTTCATTGTTTAGGGGTATTCATATGTTTTCTGCAAATTAACTGTGAGGATTATTTTTATTGATTAAGCAAGAAGGGCCCCTTGCTCATTCAATGGAAATAAACCATGGCCGATTGAACCTCCAGTTTCGTATATGATTGGTAGGTTCAATCATGGTGGCAATTAACATAAATTGATTGCAAAAAATTTTTCAATCTATGTTAGGAAAATATATGATTTGGTTTAAATGATCCGAGCTTGTGAGATCGCTGACCAAAATTGGGTCTCTCCCCTCTTAATGCTATTAATAGGTTAAATTCTAAGAACTTGTTTAGGACTGCCTATTAATAAGGGAAGCAATCAAAGAGCTTGTTTTGGTTGTCGAATAATAAGAGTAGAGGCTGGCTGTTAGAGCTTGTTAATAGCTATAACTAATTTATTCATAAGCATATGAATCTATCTTTGCATCAAGGATCAATGCTACGAATCAAAGCTGAACTTTTCCCTTCAACCGGAAACCATCTCCCATCGATTTAATCTTTGTTTTCTGTTATTTTCTGCTATTTTCTTATTTTCCTTAGCTTTACAACCCCCCTTAATCAAGCTACATGGAAATAAATCCACCCAATCCCTATGGAGAACGACCTTGCTCATCACTATCTGCAAATTATTAACCTAGAGCAAGACTATTTATCTTTGGTTGGGTTTGGCACCCACCAAATTTTGGCGCCGTTGCCGGGGATTGGCGTCCTAACTAGGTTTATTTCCTTTTGTTTGGTTTATGCCTTGCTCTTCTCGTGTAGGTGAACTCCACTACGACCTTGAGATCAAGAACACAGTTTGCCGCTTGAGGAAAGAAGCCAAGCAACGCCGCAATCAATCAACATCACTCCCCACTTCCAGAGAGAAGTCGGCTGCAGAAATCGTTGAGCCATCCAACCATTCTGAAGAAGAAGTCATGGCCAACAACGAAGAAAGAACCCTTAGAGAGCTAGTTGCATCGGATCTGCACCAACAACCTCTCTACACCGAATATGCAGATCTAGCGGTACCCTTTGAACTTAAATCAGGTCTTATACACTTACTCCCCACTTTTCGTGGACTTACAGGCGAAGACCCTCACAAGCACCTAAAAGAATTCCACGTAGCCTAAGGATTGGCTGTACTACCTACCCTCCGGGTGTTATTGAGGAACAGATCAAACTGCGCGCCTTTCCTTTCTCACTAGCTGATAAGGCTAAGGATTGGCTGTACTACCTACCCTCCGGTTCCATCACCACGTGGAATGATTGTTAGACAGTTTTGTATGCCTTTAGCATCAATCAGAATGATGTACTTTATGAGTTTATTGTAAATGAATAAAGATACATATTTGATTCATGTTCCCTTGGTATGTTTCTGTGTAATACCCTTAAACTGGACACTTAATGAGACTCGGGTTAGTTTAGAATGTTCACAGCCAGTGGGTCGGTCTGGGGAGACCTATCCTGACAAGGCTGACACTGTGGTGCCACCAAATCGGTTGGGGTGGCCTGTCTCAGCTGCCAGGGTGAGACCCTAGGCACATACAGTGTAGGATTAATTGAATCTTTGAATTGGACCAGATTGCCAGTATTGCCCTGGACCTTGGAGATTGATGGGCAAAACTGGAAAGTTACACCTGACCCCTAGACTCGATTATGATACTGCACTAGGTGTCGGATTGGGCTATCTTTGATGTACCAATCAGTGAGATCCTTAGCGGGGGTCAAAACCTTGGTATGTTGGGACAGTCCGAGAATTCATCTGAGTGGGTGATCATAGTGACAGGATGAGCCCCTTTGTCGGACAAAGGTAATGATCGGGGATGCACTCTCACTGATGGAAACCAAGACTGCCGGCAGCCGATTTCAACCATTGAGATTTGTTTTGCAAAATATATTTTATATAAGATATAAAAGTATATATATGGTTTCTAAAATGTTTGCAAAAGGTTTTAATTCCCGGGATCCATATGAGTGGAGAGTGCAACACTGTTCCTTGCAGCCGAGGGAGAGGTCCTCTCTTGTCGGGCAGTGTATGATCATTATGGGCTGAGAGGTTAAGTGTAAGACCATTGAGGATAATACCTGATGGGCTAATCTTGCATCTGCCCACAGTCCCTGGGTGTTACAAGGTAGCTTGGCCCAGGGACCTCTTAGGGTAAGTGTTGGGCCCGTAAAGCCCATTTGATGGGTTTCAGGGGGTGCACTGTCTTTAACAGTGTATTCGGCCAGGCCTTGTAACAAAGGCTGGGCCGAACCCATGTGGCTGATGTGTAGATCAATGCTTGGGTCCCACGCCATACAAGGAAGCCCAGCTGGGCAGCAGTTAAGAGGGTTAAGTGAGCACATAAGCTTAATGGGCCTAAAGCCCATTTCGAACTGGGCTGTTTATTTAGTTAATAAAGGGGCGAAATCTGAAGTGGATCAGCTAATAGGATTGGGCTTAGACCCTATCCACTTAGAGAGTCCAAGATCTAAATAAGATTTAGATCTGGAAACCTCCTAATCAGATTAGGAGATGGCTGATCTGATCTCCAGATAAGATAAGGATTATCCCTTATCACTTAAATGGACTTCTAACCCAAATGTGATTTGGATTAGCAACTCCTAATCTGATTAGGAGCCGATCCCTTTAAGATTATAAAAGAAGAAGGGGGCAGCAGCCTAAAACACACAGATCATTAGGTTTTCTTTAGTGCTGAAATCAAGAAGAGAGAATTATGCTCCCTGCAAATACTCTCTTGCCGCCTCCCTGTTCTTGCCGCCCTGTTTGCCAATTCGATCTCCACTTGTGGGAGAAGTCAAGATTGGATCTTGACATCAGTCCTTTGAGAAAGGATTGAAAGGAACCTGTGCTCACGTACCATCTTGCTGATTCTTGCGAAGGACAGAGTTCTTGGAGAAGAACACTGCTGATTCTGCTCCACCTGCACTGCGCCATCTTCAGTGGGAGCAGTCTTTGGATCCTTCCTTGGGCGTGAACACCTTCGTTGGGAGATATTACTTCTCCGTATCAGGTATAATCCTTCCCACTCCTTTTTGGTTCAGATCTGGTTCAGTTTATGGTTCAGAATTGATCCTTGAAAATATGATTTTCTAAATGGGGAATAAGATTCCCAGTTGAAGGAAGAGAAAAATTTTTAAAATTCACCCCTTATTCCGTAATCTTTTGGGCATCCATAGGATGGATCTCTCATCCCTTCAATGATATGAAAAGGCAATTCCTTGAGTAGTTCTTCCCTGCCTCTCGAGCTGCTAACATCAGAAAGGAGATATGTGGCATAAGACAATTCAATGGGGAAACTCTCTACGAATACTAGGAGAGATTCAAGCAACTGTGTGCCAGCTGTCCATAACATCAAATTCCAGACCAGCTCCTTATCCAATATTTTTACGAAGGGTTACTACCAATGGATAGGAGTATGATCGATGCAGCAAGCGGAGGAGTGTTGGTGAATAAAATGCCTACACAAGCAAGATAGTTGATCTCAAACATGGCAGCCAACTCTCAACAGTTTGGCTATAGGCTCAACCCTCCAACAACTCATACTAATGAGGTAAACATCTCCTCCCTAGAACAGAAAATTGCAAGCCACTCTCTTGTCTGTCAAATCGCCACAGGTAATACACAAACGGTGAAGGCTTGCGGAATTTGCTCAACTCCGGGACATCCAACTGACATGTGCCCTATGCTTCAAAATGAACCTTACGAACAAGCTAATGCTGTTGGAGGATTCCCGCAAAAGAGATACGATCCCTACTCAAACACCTACAATGCAGGATGGAGGGATCATCCCAACCTAAACTATGGAACCAAGCCCTTCGGCTTCCAACATAAACCAGGCCGCCGGCTCCACCATATTCAGCCTCTCCCAACTCAGGTATGTCTCTCGATGAAATTGTGAAAGCCCTTGCAACTAATACTCAACAATTTCAACAGGAGACGAGGACAAGTATCCAAAACATGGAGAATCAAGTCAGCCAACTAGCGACAGCTATGAGTCAAACAGAATCCCAATCATCAGGGAGGCTACCTTCTCAGACCACGACCAACCCGAAACAAAATGCTAGCGCTATCATGTTGAGAAGCGGGAAGGAACTGAATGAACCCTATCAAAAAGCATCAAAAGATTCAACCAGAAAGGAGACACCATCCCAAACGGATTCAAGTGGAAAGCCACCCCAATCCATAGTCATCGCTCCACCTTTCCCTAGTCGATTCGCAAAATCCAAGAAGGAGGAGCAAGACAAAGACATTCTCGAGACCTTCCGCAAGGTTGAGGTAAATATCCCCCTCCTTGATGCAATTAAGCAAGTACCACGCTATGCCAAATTTCTCAAGGAGCTGTGCACTACTAAGAGAAGGCTGAAAGGCGATGAGAAGGTCCAAATAGGAGAAAATGTTTCAGCCATTCTCCAGAAAAGACTACCCCCTAAATGCAAGGATCCAGGTATGTTTACCATTCACTGTAAGATAGGAAATGTCCAGATCGAAAAAGCTATGCTAGACCTAGGAGCTTCAATAAATGTCATGCCCCATTCTATTTATACAACCATGAATCTCGGACCATTAAAAGAAACGGGCGTGATCTTAGAACTTGCTGATCGGTCTACTACATACCCGAAGGGAGTCTTAAAGGATGTCCTAGTCCAAGTTAATAATTTGGTCTTTCCTGCTGATTTTTATGTGATCGACACGGAAGAAGATAACTCTTCCAACTCGACCCCAATTTTGCTAGGAAGACCCTTTCTTAAGATGTCCAAAACAAAAATCGATGTGCATAAGGGGACATTTACCACGGAATTCGATGGTGAGATCATTAAATTTAATATCTATGATGCCATGAGATACCCTAATGATGTGCATTCTATTTTCTCTATAGATGTTATTGACTCTTTAGTGTAGCAGACTTTTGAGCTAGAAGATGAAGACACACTGAGAGTTGCACTTAACAATGGGCCTGATCAATGACAACGAGCAGAGCAGAAGTTTATGCTGAATTCAGAACTGCAAACTTTGACTTCTGAACTGAACTCTTTTGAATTTTCTCATAAATCTTCTTTCATTAGTTTGCCCCTATCTCACACAAGGCTCCTTCCATCTATTGTGCAGGCACCCCAGCTGGAGCTGAAATCATTACCAAAGCACCTAAAGTACATGTTCCTAGGTAAGGGGGAGACACTACCTGTGATAGTTTCCTCCAAACTCGATGCACTGGAAGAAAGGAAACTAATTCAAGCACTTAAGGAATGCAAGGAAGCAATCGGATGGACTGTAGCTGATATCAAGGGGATAAACCCATCTACTTGCATGCACAAAATACTCTTGGAAGAAGACTCCAAACCTACAATCGGAGCCCAACGCCGATTAAATCCACCGCTGATGGAGGTAGTGAAGAAAGAAGTTTTAAAACTTCTAGATGCCAGGATAATCTATCCCATATCAGACAGTAAGTGGGTAAGTCCGATACAAGTAGTCCCGAAGAAAACAGGTATGACGGTGGTCGAAAATCAAGACGGTGAGTTAGTGCCTACCCGAATTCATAATGGGTGGCGGGTTTGTATAGATTACCGGAAGCTGAATTCATTAACCCGAAAAGACCACTTCCTGCTCCCTTTTATCGATCAAATGCTTGAAAGACTAGCTAGCAAATCTCATTATTGTTGTCTTGATGGTTATTCAAGGTTTCATCAAATTCCAGTTGCACCTGAGGACCAAGAAAAGACTACCTTCACCTGCCCCTTCGGTACCTTTGCTTATCGACGCATGCCATTTGGTCTCTACAATGCTCCCGCCACATTCCAAAGATGTATGGTTAGTATATTTTTAGATTATGTGGAAAGCATTATAGAGGTATTTATGGACGACTTCACAGTGTATGGGGATTCTCTTGAAAGGTGTATAGAAAAGAACCTCGTGCTGAATTATGAAAAATGCCATTTCATGGTCGACCAGGGCATCATTCTAGGGCATGTAGTCTCTTCTAAGGAAATCGAAGTTGATAAAGCAAAAGTAGATGTTATTAAGTCCCTGCCCTATCCCACGAACATTCGGGAAGTTCATTCTTTCCTTGGACATGCAGGATTCTATCGGAGATTCATCAAGGATTTCTCCAAGATAACTCGCCCCTTATGTAATTTACTCCAAAAAGATGTGATGTTTGATTTTGATGAAGGGTGCAGGGCAGCCTTTGATAAGCTGAAAGAATCATTGACTTCAGCCCCAGTCATCCAGCCACCGAATTGGGATCTTCCCTTCGAGATTATGTGCGATGCAAGCAATTATGCCATCGGTGTTGTTCTGGGACAGAGGGTTTGAAGAGCCGCTCAGGCAATATATTATTCTTCGAGGACCCTTGATGCTGCCCAATGCAATTATTCAACAATAGAGAAGGAACTCTTGGCTGTAGTTTTTGCCTTAGAAAAATTCCGTTCATATTTATTGGGTACTAAGGTGATTGTTTATTCTGATCATGCAGCCCTAAAATATTTGCTCGCCAAGAAAGAAGCAAAGCCGAGGCTTATCCGCTGGATTCTCCTGCTGTAAGAATTTAACCTCGAAATCCGCGACAAGAAGGGTGCAGAAAATTTGGTTGCAGACCATCTTAGTAGGCTGACTACAAGTGAAGAGGCAACACCCTTGAAAGACGAGTTCCCAGATGAGCACCTTTTCGCGATTCAAGAAGGAACTCCATGGTATGCAGATATAGTTAATTATTTGGTTACTAGAACCATACCAGGAGAATTGACAAGAGCTCAAAGGGATAAGGTAAGAAGCGATGCCAAGTACTACATCTGGGATGACCCATATCTGTGGAAGCAATGCTCCGATCAGGTCCTTCGAAGGTGCGTGCCTGACCCCGAAATCCCCTCCATTCTTCACTTCTGCCATTCATATGCCTGTGGGGGCCATTTTGGCCCAAAGAGGACAGCACGTAAGATACTAGAGTGCAGATTATTTTGGCCTACCCTATTTCGTGATGCTTATAAGTTCTGCAAGGCCTGTGAACAATGCCAAAAGACAGGTAATTTAAGCCATAAAGACCAAATGCCACTTACACCTATACTGATATGTGAAATATTTGATGTATGGGGTATAGATTTCATGGGCCCATTCCCTTTCTCTTTCGTTAATGTTTACATCCTACTAGCTGTAGACTATGTTTCGAAATGGGTGGAAGCTAAAGCTACCCGGACTGATCATGCTAAGGTTGTTGTAGATTTTGTCAAATCCCACATTTTCTCCAGGTTCGGAATGCCTAGGGCGATAATAGGTGACTGAGGCACTCACTTTTGCAACCGAGTGGTGGAAGCTCTATTCAAGAAATACAATATCACCCATCGAATTTCCACTTCATACCACCCACAAACAAGTGGACAAGCCGAAGTGTCCAATAGGGAGATAAAGTCCATACTTGAAAAAATGGTTGACTCTAGAAGGAAGAATTGGAGTCTAAGACTCAATGATGCACTATGGGCCTACCGCACAGCCTATAAAACTCCTATAGGTATGTCTCCTTACCGTTTGGTATTCGGCAAGCCATGTCATCTCCCTGTGGCATTGGAACATAAAGCATACTGGGCGGTCAAACAATGCAACATGCGCATGGATGAGGCAGGAGAATAGAGGAAGTTGAAGCTACAAGAACTAGAAGAGATCCGCAATGATGCTTATGAGAGCTCTCGAATCTACAAGGAAAAGACAAAAGCCTTCCATGACAAGACGATCTCAAGGAAAGATTTTGTTGTTGACCAGAAAGTTCTTTTCCATTCTAGGCTTAAACTCTTCCCTGGTAAGTTGCGATCTCGGTGGGTTGGACCTTTCACTGTTACTAACATCTTACCTTATGGAGCAGTTGAGATTCAGAGTCCAACCATAGACAAAAGGTTCAAGGTAAATGGGCATTGTCTAAAACCCTTCTATGAAGGATTTCAGGTATACAATGTGGAAGAGGTACCCCTCGAAAGCCTGACCTATGCAGAGTAAGGGCATGAAACTCTGTCTCCCCACCCACCTTCCACCGCATCAGGGAAGTTTGTTCCTTTTTTTTTTCTCTCTCCACTTGTTTTCCTTTTAGTTTCCACCTTTTATTAAGTCTTAAGTGTGGGGGGGGGTACAGGCTTTAATAGTTTCATTTCAGTTGAAACAATATTTAGGGAAAATTCTTGTGGACCTAGTAATGAGGCACAATTAAGGAGTACATGACCTTTCTGATGCCATTGCCTTTTTAGCTAGTCCTAAATTCAGGTTTAAGTAAACAGGGCAAATACTTTACCATTGCTACAAATGGTAGGATGGAGCATAAAATGCACCTACCAGCCAAGTCATCTGATAGTAGGATGGAGCATAAAATGCACCTACTGACCAAGTAATTCAAATAGTAGGATAGAGCATAAAATGCACCTACTGACCAAATAATTCAAACAGTAGGATGGAGCATAAAATGCACCTACTGACCAAGTAATCCAAAAGTGAGATGGAGCATAAAATGCACTCACTTCTTCAGAAGAGAGAAAAAGAAAATAAAAAGTGAGAAAAGATAAAAAGGTTTTCCCTGATTTACTACCTAGTTTGTAGTAGCAAAAACTGGATTGACTGATGAATGAGTCGTGTATGACTCGGTTGTGTTGATTTAACAATTCACAATAATTAACCAAGAATATTTGTGGAGAAAGATGAAGGAGAGTTGAGTTTAAAAATTGGTAGGATAGCTAGTTAGTTCTTGTTCTATTTTTACTTGAATTTTGACTTGCCCGAGGACGGGCAAGGTTTAAGTGTGGGGGGATTTGATAAGAATAAAATTTGTCATATCATTACCCCTCAATATTTAGTATTTTGCACTTAATTGGTACCTAATTGGACTCATTACTCTTGTATTATGATTCAGGGCAAGCAGATAGGCGATTGGAAGAAAATAAGGCTAATCGGATGTTTATGCACAGTTTCGGCACCGATCAGTGCTATGGGCATAACTCTCAATTCCGGACTCCGATTTGGATATTTCAAGAAGCACTAGAAAGAAAAGGAAAAGGCCCACAACTTTTATGTTTTGGGTTTTGATAGAATCGATACGCATCGAAGACGAATTCGGGCCCAATGTCGGATCAATTTCATAGCAAGGCCCATTTCACAAGCTGAAGCCCATTTCGTAGAAGAGTCTTGAAGCAAGCCCGAATTGTTAGAAAAGCCCAGTTCGAATTCAAGATCCAAGAGTCCCATTAGAATAGAAGTTGAATGTGATCTCAATAAAAGAGTTTTATCAGATTTAAATTCTCAAGTTGTAATCCTAGAAAGATAAGGGATAAGAGTTAGGTAGGATAAGTTCAATTTAGACTAGGACTTTCCAGTTTGAGGATAATCTCCTTAAGGGAGTCGGAGAGCAGCCCTCTCCCCAAATCTATATAAAGGGGGGGCGGACCAGCACCCAAGGCATCAATTTCCTCCAAGAGAGATTCAGCCTTCAGAGAGAGAAATCAGCAATCAAGGAGGAAGAAGCAAGAGTTCGCCCCTTTCTCATCTGGAAGCTGCGTTTTCATCATGAGGTGTCTGTAAGTTTTTATTTCTGGTTGAAGGGTTAGGGAAGCCTTGATTTTGTAAGCATTGTGAGATCTAATTGATTTTTATTTTAGTTCATTGTTTATGGGTATTCATATGTTTTCTGCAAATTAACTGTGAGGATTATTTTTGTTGATTAAGCAAGAAGGGCCCCTTGCTCATTCAATGGAAATAATCCATGGCCGATTGAACCTCCAGTTTCGTATATGATTGGTAGTTTCGATCATGGTGGCAACTAATATAAATTGATTGCAAAAAATTTTTTGATCTATGTTAGGAAAATATATGATCTGGTTTAAACGATCCGAGCTTCTGAGATCGCTGACCAGAATTGGGTCTCTCCCCTCTTAATGCTATTAATAGGTTAAATTCTAAGAACTTGTTTAGGACTGCCTATTAATAAGGGAAGCAATCAAAGAGCTTGTTTTGGTTGTCGAATAATATGAGTAGAGGCTGGCTGTTAGAGCTTGTTAATAGCTATAACCAATTTATTCATAAGCATATGAATCTATCTTTGCATCAAGGATCAATGCTACGAATCAAAGCTGAACTTGTCCCTTCAACCGGAAGCCATCTCCCATCGATTTAATCTTTGTTTTCTGTTATTTTCTGCTATTTTCTTATTTTCCTTAGCTTTACAACCCCCCTTAATCCATCTACTTGGAAATAAATCCACCCAATCCCTATGGAGAACGACCTTGCTCATCCCTATCTGCAAATGCACTCACATCTTGAAAAGAGGGCAAGGGTGAGATGGAGCATAAAATGCACTCACCCTAGAACCCCAACCCCATTCTCACCTTCAGATCCTAGGAATTCATACTAAGTGGTGGAGATGTGATACATAGCAAGCTTATGGCAATAAGCACACCTTGTTTTGGCTTAAGAAACAAAGAAAGGTAAGTGAATCTAGCTGTATTGGTTCGTTAAAAGTAATGAGTACCCGTTCAGGCAGGGAGTTTCAGCCGGGAACGTTTGTCTCCTTGACTGTCCATTTAACCTGGGACCATGAGGAAGGGTGATTTGCGATCACTCTTGGACGAGAAGAAGGGGAGAAAGAAAGATTGAAAATCAGTAGTTGGTTTCTTTTGTGTTACTTGAGATTTTGCTTTGCCCGAGGACGGGCAAAGTTTATGTGTGGGGGGATTTGATGAGACCAAAAAGAATCCTATTTTTATCCCCTAATATTCACTCTTTTACATTTATTTATCACTTAAATGGACTCATTACTCTTGAATTTCGATTCAGGGCAATAAAAAAGGCAATTGGAAGAAAACAGGGCAAATCGGGTGATTTTGTACAGTTTCGGTGACAGTTAGTAATCTAGGCCTAATCTCTATTCCGGACTCCGAATTGGACAATTAAAGAAGCATTAGAAAGATGAAGGGAAGGCCCACAACTTTTATGTTCTGGGTTTTGACAGATTTGGCCCGCTACGAAAATGATCCCGAAGCCAGAGCAATTTTGTAGCCAGGCCCATTTCCCAACTTAAGCCCAACTCGCAGAAGTACCTTGAAGCAGCCCAACTCGAATTCAAGAGTCAAGAGTCCAAATCTCGAATGTAATCTCCAAGGAGAGAGTCCTATCAGATCTAATGTTTTGAATGTAATCCTAGAGAGATAAGAAGATTGAGATTAGATCATTAGATAAGAGATAGGATAGGATTAGTTCAAAGAAGATCAAGACTCCCTAAAGATAAGATGATCTCCTAGAAGGAATTGGAAAACAGCCCTCTCCTTTGGCTATATAAAGAGGGGGGCGAACCAGCTCTAGCATCATTCATTCCAAGATCCAAGAGATCATCAAGAAGACCAAGAAGCTCAAGAAAGCAGTTCGGCTATGGAGAAGCAAGGCATGGAGATTGTGCAGATCATGAGCAGCTAAACTTCTTTTTCTAGTTCAAGGGGGGAGGTTCGATTGTGTCATTGTGAGGTTCTCTAGTTAATTTATTTTCTTGCTTTTTAATTCAAGTATTATACCTAATTGACATTAATTGTTAATGTTATGGATTTTAAATGGGTTGTTCAATGGGCTTTACAGCAGTTAATTGATTGGATCAATTCTTCCTTTACATGTGATGTTTGGATGTTTGATGTGCTCCGACCATGGGCCATAAGCACTTGGCCCATGATGACTCGATTGTGGCTCTTCCGCACACCATGGCTGAATGCACATCATTGCCATGGTGTCCCTTACGTCATTGGATGACCCCTTCTTACTTGGTGGGCCCCATAACCCTGAAAAGGGATGCGTGCGGAAACCATAGCCGATTAAGGTGAAGGGATGAGAGATCCATCCTATGGACGCCCAAAAGATTGCGGAATAAGGGGCAAATTTCAAAAATTTTTCTCTCCCTTCAATTGGGAATCGTATTCCCCATTTAGAAAATCATATTTTCAAGGACCAATTCTGAACTATAAACTGAACCAGATCTGAACCAAAAAGGAGTGGGAAGGATTATACCTGATACAGAGAAGTAATATCTCCCAACGAAGGTGTTCACGCCCAAGGAAGGATCCAAAGACCGCTCCCACTGAAGACGGCGTAGTGCAGGTGGAGCAGAATCAGCAGTGTTCTTCTCCAAAAACTCTGTCCTTCGCAAGAATCAGCAAGATGGTACGTGAGCACAGGTTCCTTTCAATCATTTCCCAAAGGACTGATGTCAAGATCCAATCTTGACTTCTCCCACAAGTGGAGATCGAACTGGCAAACAGGGCGGCAAGAACAGGGAGGCGGCAAGAGAGTATTTGTAGGGAGCAGAATTCTCTCTTCTTGATTTTAGCACTAAAGAAAACCTGATGATCTGTGTGTGTTTTAGGCTGCCGCCCCCTCCTTCTTTTATAATCTTAAAGGGATCAGCTCCTAATCAGATTAGGAGTTGCTAATCCAAATCACATTTGGGTTAGAAGTCCCTTTAAGTGATAAGGGATAATCCTTATCTTATCTGGAGATCAGATCAACCATCTCCTAATTTGATTAGGAGGTTTCCAGATCTAAATCATATTTAGATCTTGGACTCTCCAAGTGGATAGGGTCTAAGCCCAATCCTATTAGCTGATGCACTTCAGATTTCGCCCCTTTATTAACTAAATAAACAGCCCAGTTCGAAATGGGCTTTAGGCCCATTAAGCTTATGTGCTCACTTAACCCTCTTAACTGCTGCCCAGTTGGGCTTCCTTGTATGGCGTGGGACCCAAGCATTGATCTACACATCAGCCACATGGGTTCGGCCCAGCCTTTGTTACAAGGCCTGGCCGAATACACTGTTAAAGACAGTGCACCCCCTGAAACCCATCAAATGGGCTCTACGGGCCCAACACTTACTCTAAGAGGTCCCTGGGCCAAGCCACCTTGTAACACCCAGGGACTGTGGGCAGATGCAAGATTAGCCCATCAGGTATTATGCTCAATGGTCTTACACTTAACCTCTCAGCCCAAAATGATCATACACTGCCCGACAAGAGAGGACCTCTCCCTCAGCTACAAGGAACAGTGTTGCACTCTCCACTCATATGGATCCCGGAAATTAAAACCTTTTGCAAACATTTTAGAAACCATATATATACTTTTATATCTTATATAAAATATATTTTGCAAAACAAATCTCAATGGTTGAAATCGACTGCCGGCATTCTTGGTTTCCATCAGTGAGAGTGCATCCCCGATCATTACCTTTGTCCGACAAAGGGGCTGATCCTGTCACTATGATCACCCACTCAGATGAATTCTCGGACTGTCCCAACATACCCAGGTTTTGACCCCCGCTAAGGATCTCACTGATTGGTACATCAAAGATAGCCCAATCCGACACCTAGTGCAGTATCATAATCGAGTCTAGGGGTCGGGTGTAACTTTCCAGTTTTGCCCATCAATCTCCAATGTCCAGGGCAATACTGGAAATCTGGTCCAGTTCAAAGATTCAATTAATCCTACACTGTATGTGCCTAGGGTCTCACCCTGGCAGCTGAGACAGGCCACCCCAACCAACTTGGTGGAACCACAGTGTCAGCCTTGTCAGGATAGGTCTCCCTAGACCGACCCACTGGCTGTGAACATTCTAAACTAACACGAGTCTCATTAAGTGTCCAGTTTAAGGGTATTACACCGAAACATACCAAGGGAACATGAATCAAATATGTATCTTTATTCATTTACAATAAACTCATAAAGTACATCATTCTGATTGAAGCTAAGGGCATACAAAACTGACTAACAGCTCCCACTTGCACTTAGGTCCAATCAGGTACTAGCCGGAGTCCCATGCTTTCCAAGTGTTTCTCAAACACTTTCTGTGATAGTGGCTTTGTCAATGGGTCTGCTACATTTTCCGCTGATGCTACCTCTTTACACTATCCTCCCGTAGGTCCAGCGTTGTCATACAACAGTGGAATGGGTGATGTGCTGAATTCCAAATTTAGGAATGAACACCTTTATTCATAAGGCAGCCTCACACACAGCAATGCTTTCGGCTTGGGCTGTGGACTATTAATTCGCTACTTAGTACCCCTATTTGCTGACATTCAGGAAACAACACACGATCCTATCGTGAAACCATTTCCAGATGTAGACTTTCTATCATCTGGGTCTGACTGGAAATCAGCATCTGTAAACCCCTGGATCTGTAGTGAGCTACCGTCGAACACCAGACAAAACTCTTTTGTCCTTCGAAGGTACTTAAGTATGTTTTTCATAGCAGTCCAATGCTCCTGCCCTGGGTTGGCCTGAAATCTGTTTACTACACTCACTGCCTGAGCAATGTCAGGACAAGTGCACAGCATGGCATACATGATGCTCCCTACGGCAGAGGCATAGGGAACGTCTTGGAGAGAGTGACTCCGTGCCTGAAAGGAACATTTCCTTTCTTGGAGTTTTCCATGCAGTATCTTTTGACTATTTTGTCAATATAAGCAGATTGGGATAATCCAATTATCCGCTTCGATCTATCTCTATAGAGTCGAAGACCCAGTATATAGGAGGCTTCTCCAAGATCTTTCATGGAGAATTGCTGCGAAAGCCATACTTTAACTGTAGTTAACATTGCTACATCATTCCCAATGAGTAGAATGTCATCTACATTTAGAACCAAGAAGGTAACCTTATCTCCACTGAACTTCCTATAGACACAGGGTTCATCCGGATTCTGCTCGAAGTCAAACGATTTGACAGCAAAGTCAAAACGGATATTCCAACTTCTAGAAGCTTGCTTAAGTCCATAAATGGATCTATTAAGTTTACATACCATGTTTTCCTAACCTGCAGCAATTAAGCCTTGCGGCTA
Source organism: Nelumbo nucifera (assembly GCF_055504915.1). Lineage (NCBI taxonomy): Eukaryota > Viridiplantae > Streptophyta > Magnoliopsida > Proteales > Nelumbonaceae > Nelumbo > Nelumbo nucifera. The sequence goes on along the minus strand of NC_142656.1, from coordinate 36,586,812 downwards.
CTGCATATAGATATCTTCAGTAAGATCTCCATTCAGGAATGCAGTTTTGACATCCATCTGCCAAATCTCATAATCATGGTATGCTGCTACAGCTAGCAGGATCCTAATGGATTTAAGCATGGCCACAGGCGAAAAGGTTTCCTCATAATCGATGCCTTCTTTCTGAGTGTACCCATTCGCCACTAGACGAGCCTTGAAGGTCTCAATCCTGCCATCGGGGCCCTTCTTCCTCTTGTAAATCCATTTGTAACCGATTGCTTTTACCCCGGAGGGTGGATCTACTAGAGTCCGGACTCCATTGGCCTCCATTGAGTCCATCTCTACTCTCATGGCCTCCACCCACTTCTGGGAATCTATGTCCAACATAGATTCCGTGTAAGTCACGGGATCCTCCTCACTAGTCATGGTTTCCACCAGGTAACTATCCTGATCATAACCATAACGGACTGGTGGCCTGGATGCCCGAGTGGATTTTCTAAGTTGGTCACTACCTGGAACTTGTGGGACATCTCCCTCTGCTCCTGAGCTCTCCTCATCAAGAACAACTTCTTGACGATGGGTGTCCAGGATATAGTCGGTTTCCAAGAATTGCGCATTTCGACTACCGAACACTTTCTGCTCACTTGGGTCATAGAAAAGGTAACCTACAGAGCCTTTTGGGTAGCCTACAAATAGGCAACGGCTGGTCTTAGATTCCAACTTGTCTGCACTCGTTCTTTAAACGTGTGCTGAACAACCCCAAATCTTCAAGTGTCTGACACTTGGTTTCTTTCTGGTCCAAAGTTAATATGGAGTATTCGGAATCGATTTGGTTGGAACCCGATTCAGCACGTAAATCGCAGCCTCTAATGCGTAACCCCAAAAGGATGTGGGTAACTCTGAGTGTATGAGAAGCGACCGGACCATATCTAATAAGGTCCTATTCCTCCTCTTTGAAACACCGTTAAGTTGTGGTGTAGCAGGAGGAGCTCATTGTGATACTATCCCATTGTCCTTTAAGTAGTCCCTGAATTCGTCAGAGAGATATTCACCACCTCGATCTGATCGAAGGGCTTTAATTTCTCTCCCTAACTGTTTCTCGACCTCTTGTCTAAACTCTTTGAACTTTTCAAAGGATTAAGACTTGTGTTTCATTAGGTACACGTAACCATATCGTGAAAAATCATCTGTGAAGGTGATGAAATACACGTGTTGATTTCATGTCCTAACACTCAGGGGACCACATACATCAGTATGTATTAGGTCAAGTGTGCCTGTACATCTTTCAGGCTTACCGTTAAATGGCCGTTTCGTCATCTTGCCTTGTAAGCAAGGCTCACAGGTGGGAAGATCATCTACAGCTAGAAAATCAAAGGACCATCCTTTACCAACCTTGTGATTCGGTCAACACCGATGTGGCCAAGTCGGTAATGCCACACACACGTAGGATTAACTGTATCACGGGCTCTCTTCTTGGGGATTTCAGCCGACGTAGTTTCGGTTATGTTAGTTTCTAGAGAAGGATGTAGAACATAGAAACCGTTCTCCAGTTCCCTGTATGAGATGAATCTGTTGTTTCTTTTAATAGTACTAAAGAAGACAGAATAACCATCTGCACACAGTTTTGAGACAGAAATCAAATTTCTTCTTAAATTTTGTACATAAAGACAATCTTTCAGTACAACTATTCCTTCTCTAAAACATAATTCCACGGTTCCTATGGCCGCGGCTGCAACAGTTGCAGTTGTCCCCAAGTAGAGTGTTACTTCTCCTTCACTTAGCCTTCTGCTTACCTTGAACCCCTGCAGTGAGTTACACGCATGAGTTGAAGCCCCGGAGTCAATACACCAGGACGTAGAAGCTACCAACAAATTGGTTTCTATAACACAAGTTTCGAAGTTACCTTTCTTGGATTCCAGGAAGGCCGGACAATTCCTTTTCCAGTGGCCGGTCTTCTTGCAGAAGTGACAGGCATCCGATGCTTTGTCTTTCTTCTGCTTCTTGCTTTTAGTGGCTTTCTTCTGAAGCTTCTTTGCCTTCTTCTTTCTCTTGCCTGTTTTGCCAGCTTCAATAAGCATGGCTACAGGCTCATCCTTTTTAATCAGTTCTTCAGCTCTTTGCAACATATTGCTGAGCTCTTGTAAGCAGACATTCAGCTTGTTCATGTTATAGTTCATGATGAATGGATTAAAGGAAGGAGGCAAAGAGTTAAGGATAGCATCTATATGGGTTGCAAGGTCCAACCCGGATCCAAGAGCCTCCAGTTCGTTGATGTATCCCATCATCGGAAGACAATGGTCATGAACTTGTTGACCCTTGGACATTTGTGTGGTCATGAACTGTTTCAAGACCTTTTGTCGAGTAGAACGATTCTGCTCTTCATACATTGTCCTGAGACTGTCCAATATGTCTTTGGCAAGTTCGATCTGATCGAACTGCCTCTGTATCGGATTGTCCAAGGAGGCAATGATGTAACACCGGGCAAGGGAGTTTTTCTCCTCCCATTCTTGATAGTCTCTCCTTCGGGCCTCAGAAGCCCTATCTCCCGGATGCTCCGGGGCAGGATTCTTTGCCACTTTGTCAAGTTTTTCAGAAGCAAGGACCAGCATAAGGTTCCTATACCAGTCAGTATAGTTTGGGCCCTTCAACTTGTTGTCATCAAGTATCTTTGCAAATGATCCGTTTGCCATTTTCTGATAAAAGAGCAAACATCAGTCCGTGACCTAATTCGATTCTTGTTCATTTCATAGATATGGATTTTAATCTACGACCCATTTCCATTTATTCGTCTCTGAGATTTTCCTCCTTTCTCAGTGACGGAGACTACGGGTTTTCTCTGGAAATGTGGGAAATCACATAGGGTGCATGAAGCCAACTGTTTCAGTTGCATAACCCCACCACCTTTCTGTGAAGGTGTTAGACAGTATTGTATGCCCTTAGCTTCAATCAGAATGATGTACTTTATGAGTTTATTGTAAATGAATAAAGATACATATTTGATTCATGTCCCCTTGGTATGTTTCTGTGTAATACCCTTAAACTGGACAGTTAATGAGACTCGTGTTAGTTTAGAATGTTCACAGCCAGTGGGTCGGTTTGGGGAGACCTATCCTGACAAGGCTGACACTGTAGTGCCACCAAGTCGGTTGGGGTGGCCTGTCTCAGGTGCCAGGGTGAGACCCTAGGCACATACAGTGTAGAATTAATTGAATCTTTGAACTGGACCAGATTTCCAGTATTGCCCTGGACCTTGCAGATTGATGGGCAAAACTAGAAGTGTTGGGCCCGTAGAGCCCATTTGATGGGTTTCAGGGGGTCCACTGTCTTTAACAGTGTATTCGGCCAGGCCTTGTAACAAAGGCTGGGCCAAACCCATGTGGCTGATGTGTAGATCAATGCTTGGGTCCCACGCCATACAAGAAAGCCCAACTGGGCAGCAGTTAATAGGGTTAAGTGAGCACATAAGCTTAATGGGCCTAAAGCCCATTTCGAACTGGGCTGTTTATTTAGTTAATAAAGGGGCAAAATCTGAAGTGGATCAGCTAATAGGATTGGGCTTAGACCCTATCCACTTAGAGAGTCCAAGATCTAAATAAGATTTAGATCTGGAAACCTCCTAATCAGATTAGGAGATGGCTGATCTGATCTCCAGATAAGGATTATCCCTTATCACTTAAAGGGACTTCTAACCCAAATGTGATTTGGATTAGCAACTCCTAATCTGATTAGGAGCTGATCCCTTTAAGATTATAAAAGAAGAAGGGGGCGGCAGCCTAAAACACACTCAGATCATCAGGTTTTCTTTTGTGCTGAAATCAAGAAGAGAGAATTCTGCTCCCTGCAAAATACTCTCTTGCCGCCTCCCTGTTCTTGCCGCCTTGTTTGCCAGTTCGTTCTCCACTTGTGGGAGAAGTCAAGATTGGATCTTGACATCAGTCCTTTGAGAAAGGATTGAAAGGAAGCTGTGCTCACGTACCATCTTGCTGATTCTTGCAAAGGACAGAGTTCTTGGAGAAGAACACAGATGATTCTGCTCCACCTGCACTGCGCCATCTTCAGTGGGAGTAGTCTTTGGATCCTTCCTTGGGCATGAACACCTTCGTTGGGAGATATTACTTCTCCGTATCAGGTATAATCCTTTCCACTCCTTTTTGGTTCAGATCTGGTTCAGTTTATGGTTCAGAATTGATCCTTGAAAATATGATTTTCTAAATGGGGAATACGATTCCCAGTTGAAGGGAGAGAAAAATTTTTGAAATTCGCCCCTTATTCCGCAATCTTTTGGGTGTCCATAGGATGGATCTCTCATCCCTTCAGTGGTATCAGAGCCATGGTTCAAATCTTGAACCATCTAGTTTCAGATCTGAACCTACGCAAATGGGCAGAAGGTGTTCTACCCGATATGTGCAGATATGGGTTTTGGTAAATTTTGTTCCCAAAATTAATGGGCGAATAATCTGAAATTAATTTTATATAAATCTGATTATTATTTAGAATTGTTCTTTATGATTTTCTTGATTTATGGGTTGTTCGTACAAGAGGAGATTGAAATCTTGGTTTGCGCAGGGAACCTGCAAGATTTGCAGTTTCTTGATTTATTTATTACATTTGGTCTGTAAACAATTTTTTTTTATTTTCTAGACTCAATGTATAGGTATTCGATCTGATGTAATTATTAATAGAAATAGGATTTCTATTTATTTTAATTATAGATCAAAGATGGTGGCGCAGAAAGGGAGATTTTGCAGAGAAGAAGTTTTGGGAGATGGGAGAATCGCCATCTGCGATTTGCAGTTTGTGAAACTGCATTCTGTGATCTAACCTCTGTTTTGCAGGATGGATTGTGCGAACAACCCTGATTTACTGATTGTTGTTTTTCTTTTATCAGTAATTAATTGCAGATTATTTTCTTGAATTAAAGATTTAATTAAAGATCCAACCCTAGACCCATTCGAACCAAGATTGGTTCAAAATGTTTGGACCGAATCTAGGGTTTAATCAAGGCTGAAAGTCAGCCCTAATTTCCCACTAATGGGCCTAAGGATTGATATTTAATTAAATGGTTAATCCGGCCCAACCTATAAAGGCCCAGTTTTAAACAGTTAAAACGACTAAAAGCCCACCTAACCCTTAAAAGCTATATGGGTTGAACCATTCGGCCCATATACCTAGATAATATTAATGGTTAATATTGAAATGGGCTTCAAATGGGCTTTACAGATAATTAATTGATTGGATGAATTTTTCCCTGCATGTGATGTATGGATGTGTGATGTGCTACGTACATGGGTCATAAGCACTTGGCCCATGCTCAATCGACAGTGGCTCTTTCGCACACCATGGCTGAATGCACATCATTGCCATGGTGTCCCTATTGGTCATTGGATGACCTCCCTCAGTGGTGGGCCCCACACCTCATCATGAGGTCTCGTGCGGAACCCTAGCCGATTTAGGCCCACCAAAATCTGGCTTTATGAAAGTCAGTGGGAGCCACTTTGGTTTGACCTAAAGATAAAACTAGGGCATAATTATCTGTTCCCTCCAGATAATATGAGTGCATGTGATAGGGAGATTCATATGATGAACTCTCTAAAGGCCTTCCATCATTAGCACGAAGATGGGTCCTTCAGTAATGAGGAAACGCACCAGAAAATGGGCTATCCATTTGCTGTTGGGCTTGTCTAAGTGTTTCATAAGATGATAGGGGCGTCATAGACCGATGTGGGAGGGGCTTCACCAGAAAATGGGAACTCTCTCACGGTACCTTGGCGTTCACGAATATGATGGGTAATCACTCACTGGACAGAAAGGTTTACCTGAAAACGGCTCTGAACCTTGTCTGACAGAGGCCAAAGGGAAAACTCATATGATGAGTGGATATGAACCTTCACAGAAAGGTGGGGGGGTTATGCAGCTGAAACAGTTGGCTTCATGCACCCTATGTGATTTCCCACATTTCCAGAGACAACCCGTGGTCTCCGTCACTGAGAAAGGAGGGAAATCTCAGAGACGAATAAATGGAAATGGATCGTAGATTAAAATCCATAGCAAACGGATCCTTAGCAAAGCTACTTGATGACAACAAGTTGAAGGGCCCAAACTATGCTGACTGGTATAGAAACCTTATGCTGGTCCTTGCTTCTGAAAAACTTGACAAAGTGGCAAAGAATCCTGCCCCGGAGCGTCCGGGAGATAGGGCTTCTGAGGCCCGAAGGAGAGACTATCAAGAATGGGAGGAGAAAAACTCCCTTGCCCGGTGTTACATCATTGCCTCCTTGGACAATCCGATACAGAGGCAGTTCGATCAGATCGAACTTGCCAAAGACATATTGGACAGTCTCAGGACAATGTATGAAGAGCATAATCGTTCTACTCGACAAAAGGTCTTGAAACAGTTCATGACCACACAAATGTCCAAGGGTCAACAAGTTCACGACCATTGTCTTCGGATGATAGGATACATCAATGAACTAGAGGCTCTTGGATCCGGGCTGGACCTTGCAACCCAGATAGATGCTATCTTTAACTCTTTGCCTCCTTCCTTTAATCCGTTCATCATGAACTATAACATGAACAAGCTGAATGTCAGCTTATAAGAGCTCAGCAATATGTTGCAAAGAGCTAAAGAACTGATTAAAAAGGATGAGCCTGTAGCCATGCTTTTTGAAGCTGGCAAAACAGGCAAGAGAAAAAGGAAGGCAAAGAAGCCTCAGAAGAAAGCCACAAAAAGCAAGAAGCAGAAGAAAGACAAAGCATCGGATGCCTGTCACATCTGCAAGAAGACCGGCCACTGGAAAAGGAATTGTCCTGCCTACCTGGAATCCAAGAAAGGTAACTTCGAAACTTGTGTTATAGAAACCAATTTGTTGGTAGCTTCTACGTCCTGGTGTATTGACTCCGAAGCTTCAACTCATGCGTGTAACTCACTGCAGGGGTTCAAGGTAAGCAGAAGGCAGAGTGAAGGAGAAGTCACACTCTACTTGGGGACTACTGCAACTGTTGCAGCCGCGGCCATAGGAACCGTGGAATTATATTTTAGAGAATGAACAATTGTACTGAAAGATTGTCTTTATGTACAAAATTTAAGAAGAAATTTGATTTCTGTCTCAAAACTGTGTGCAGATGGTTATTCTGTCTTCTTTAGTAATACGATTACTATTAAAAGAAACAACAGATTCATCGCATACGGGGAACTGGAGAACGGCCTCTATGTTCTACATCCTTCTCTAGAAACTAACATAACCGAAACTACGTCGACTGAAATCCCCAAGAAGAGAGCCCGTGATACAGTTAATCCCACGTGTCTATGGCATTACCGACTTGGCCCCATCGGTGTTGACCGAATCACAAGGTTGGTAAAGGATGGTCCTTTGGATTTTCTAACTGTAGAAGATCTTCCCACCTGTGAGCCTTGCTTACAAGGCAAGATGACGAAATGGCCATTTAACGGTAAGCCTGAAAGATGTACAGGCACACTTGACCAAATACATACTGATGTATGTAGTCCCCTGATTGTTAGGACACGAAATCAACACGTGTATTTCATCACCTTCACAGATGATTTTTCACGATATGGTTACGTGTACCTAATGAGACACAAGTCTGAATCATTTGAAAAGTTCAAAGAGTTTAGACAAGAGGTCGAGAAACAGTTAGGGAGAGAAATTAATGCCCCTCGATCAGATCGAGGTGGCGAATATCTCTCTGACGAATTCAGGGACTACTTAAAGGACAATGGGATAGTATCACAATTAGCTCCTCCTGTTACACCACAACTTAACGGTGTTTCAGAGTGGAGGAATAGGACCTTATTAGATATGGTCCAGTCACTTCTCATACACTCAGAGTTACCCACATCCTTTTGGGGTTACGCATTAGAGACTACGATTTACGTGCTGAATTGGGTTCCAACCAAATCGGTTCCGAATACTCCATATGAACTTTGGACCGGAAAGAAACCAAGTGTCAGACACTTGAAGATTTGGTGTTGTCCAGCACACGTTAAAAGAACGAGTGCAGACAAGTTGGAATCTAAGACCAGCCGTTGCCTATTTGTAGGCTACCCAAAAGGCTCTGTAGGTTACATTTTCTATGACCCAAGTGAGCAGAAAGTGTTCTACAGTCGAAATGCACAATTCTTGGAAACCGACTATATCTTGGACACCCATCGTCAGGAAGTTGTTCTTGATGAGGAGAACTCAGGAGCAGTGGGAGATGTCCCACAAGTTCCAGGTAGTGACCAACTTAGAAGATCCACTCGGGCATCCAGACCACCAATCTGTTATGGTTATGATCAGGATAGTTACCTAGTTGAAACCCCGATGGCAGGATTGAGACCTTCAAAGCTCGTCTTGTGGCAAAAGGGTACACTAAGAAAGAAGGCATCGATTATGAGGAAACCTTTTCACCTGTGGCCATGCTTAAATCCATTAGGATCCTGCTAGCTATAGCAGCATACCATGATTATGAGATTTGGCAGATGGATGTCAAAACTGCATTCCTGAATGGAGATCTTACTAAAGATATCTATATGCAGCAGCCACAAGGCTTCATTGCTGCAGGTCAAGAAAACATGGTATGTAAACTTAATAGAGCCATTTATGGACTTAAGCAAGCTTCTAGAAGTTGGAACATCCGTTTTGACTCTGCTGTCAAATCGTTTGACTTTGAGCAGAATCCGGATGAACCGTGTGTCTACAGGAAGTTCAGTGGAGATAAGGTTACCTTCTTGGTTCTATATGTAGATGACATTCTACTCATTGGGAATGATGTAGGAATGCTAACTACGGTGAATGTATGGCTTTCACAGCAATTCTCTACGAAAGATCTTGGAGAAGCCTCCTATATACTGGGTCTTCGACTCTATAGAGATAGATCGAAGCGGATAATAGGATTATCCCAATCTGCTTACATTGATAAAATTGTCAAAAGATACAGTATGGAAAACTCCAAGAAAGGAAATGTTCCTTTCAAGCACGGAGTCACTCTCTCCAAGAAGATGTCTTCCAAGACTTCTGAGGAGATTGATGGCATGATAGACGTTCCCTATGCCTCTGCCGTAGGGAGCATCATGTATGCCATGTTGTGCACTCGTCCTGACATTGCTCAGGCAGTGAGTGTAGTAAGCAGATTTCAGGCCAACCCAGGGCAGGAGCATTGGACTGCGGTGAAAAACATACTTAAGTACCTTCGAAGGACAAAAGACTTTTGTCTGGTGTTCGACGGTAGCTCACTACAGATCCAAGGGTTTACAGATGCCGATTTCCCATCAGACCCAGATGATAGCAAGTCTACATCTGGATATGTTTTCACGATAGGATCGTGTGCTATTTGCTGGAAAAGCAGCAAACAAGGGTCCACTGCAGACTCCACGACCGAGGCTGAATACATTGCCGCAAGTGAGGCTGCCAAAGAAGCTGTGTGGATGAAGAAGTTCGTTCACGAATTAGGAGTTGTTCCGTCCAGCACATCACCCATCCCATTGTTGTGTGACAACAATGGAGCCATTGCTCAGGCTAAGGAGCCACGAGCCCACTCGAAGTCGAAGCACATTGAGAGGAAGTACCACGTACTGCGGGAGATTGTTGGTAGAGGGGACGTCCTGATTCAGAAGGTAGCGTCAGTGGAAAATGTAGCAGACCCATTGACAAAGCCACTATCACAGAAAGTGTTTGAGAAACACGTGGAAAGCCTGGGACTCCGACTAGTACCTGAATAGACCTAAGTGCAAGTGGGAGCTGTTAGATAGTGTTGTATGCCCTTAGCTTCAATCAAAAAGATGTACTTTATGAGTTTATTGTAAATGAATAAAGATACATATTTGATTCATGTCCCCTTGGTATGCTTCTATGTAATACCCTTAAACTGGAAACTTAATGAGACTCGTGTTAGTTTAGAATGTTCACAGCCAGTGGGTCGGTCTGGGGAGACCTATCCTGACAAGGCTGACACTGTAGTGCCACCAAGTCGGTTGGGGTGGCCTGTTTCAGCTGCTAGGGTGAGACCCTAGGCACATACAGTGTAGGATTAATTGAATCTTTGAACTGGACCAGATTTCCAGTATTGCCCTGGACCTTGCAGATTGATGGGCAAAACTGGAAAGTTACACCCGACCCCTAGACTCGATTATGATATTGCACTATGTGTCGGATTGTGCTATCTTTGATGTACCAATCGGTGAGATCCTTAGCGGGGGTCAAAACCTGGGTATGTTGGGACAGTCCGAGAATTCATCTGAGTGGGTGATCATAGTGACAGGATCAGCCCCTTTATCGGACAAAGGTAATGATCGGGGATGCACTCTCACTGATGGAAACCAAGACTGCCGGCAGCCGATTTCAACCATTGAGATTTGTTTTGCAAAATATATTTTATATAAGATATAAAAGTATATATATGGTTTCTAAAATGTTTGCAAGAAGGTTTTAATTCCCAGGATCCATATGAGTGGAGAGTGCAACACTGTTCCTTGCAGCTGAGGGAGAGGTCCTCTCTTGTCGGGCAGTGTGTGATCATTATGGGCTGAGAGGTTAAGTGTAAGACCATTGAGGATAATACTTGATGGGCTAATCTTGCATCTGCCCACAGTCCCTGGGTGTTACAAGGTGGCTTGGCCCAGGGACCTCTTAGGGTAAGTGTTGGGCCCGTAGAGCCCATTTGATGGGTTTCAGGGGGTCCACTGTCTTTAACAGTGTATTCGGCCAGGCCTTGTAACAAAGGCTGGGCCGAACCCATGTCACTGATGTGTAGATCAATGCTTGGGTCCCACGCCATACAAGGAAGCCCAACTGGGCAGCAGTTAATAGGGTTAAGTGAGCACATAAGCTTAATGGGCCTAAAGCCCATTTCGAACTGGGCTGTTTATTTAGTTAATAAAGGGGCAAAATCTGAAGTGGATCAGCTAATAGGATTGGGCTTAGACCCTATCCACTTAGAGAGTCCAAGATCTAAATAAGATTTAGATCTGGAAACCTCCTAATCAGATTAGGAGATGGCTGATCTGATCTCCAGATAAGGATTATCCCTTATCACTTAAAGGGACTTCTAACCCTAATGTGATTTGGATTAGCAACTCCTAATCTGATTAGGAGCTGATCCCTTTAAGATTATAAAAGAAGAAGGGGGCGGCAGCCTAAAACACACACAGATCATCAGGTTTTCTTTAGTGCTGAAATCAAGAAGAGAGAATTCTGCTCCCTGCAAATACTCTCTTGCCGCCTCCCTGTTCTTGCCACCTTGTTTGCCAGTTCGATCTCCACTTGTTGGAGAAGTCAAGATTGGATCTTGACATCAGTCCTTTGAGAAAGGATTGAAAGGAAGCTGTGCTCACGTACCATCTTGCTGATTCTTGCAAAGGACAGAGTTCTTGGAGAAGAACACTGCTGATTCTGCTCCACCTGCACTGCGCCATCTTCAGTGGGAGCAGTCTTTGGATCCTTCCTTGTGCGTGAACACCTTCGTTGGGAGATATTACTTCTCCGTATCAGGTATAATCCTTTCCACTTCTTTTTGGTTTAGATCTGGTTCAGTTTATGGTTCAGAATTGATCCTTGAAAATATGATTTTGTAAATGGGGAATACGATTCCCAGTTGAAGGGAGAGAAAAATTTTTGAAATTCGCCCCTTATTCCGCAATCTTTTGGGCGTCCATAGGATGGATCTCTCATCCCTTCAGGTTGGACCTAAACTAGAACTAGGGCGTAATTTACTATTCCCTCCAGTTGATATGAGTGCATGTGATAGGGAGATTCATATGATGAACTCTCTAAAGGCCTTCCATCATTAGCATGAGGATGGGTCCTTCAATAATGAGGAAACGCACCAGAAAATGGGCTATCCATTTGCTGTTGGGCTTGTCTGAATGTTTCATAAGATGATAGGGGCATCATAGACCGATGTGGGAGGGGCTTCACCAGAAAATGGGAACTTTATCCCGGTACCTTGGCGTAACTTGAAGATGATGGGTAAGCACTCACTGGACAGAAAGGTTTACCTAAAAACGGCTCTGAACCTTGTCTGACAGAGGCCAAAAGGGAAACTCATTTGATGAGTGGATATGATCCGTCATAGAAAGGTGGTGGGGTTATGTAGCTGAAATAGTTGGCTTCACGCACCCAATGTGATTTCCTACATTTCCAGAGACATTACGTCGTCTCCGTCACTGAGAAAGGAGGGAAATCACAGAGATGAACAAATGGGGATGAAACATAGATTAAAATCCATATCTATGTAAGTAACTTGAATCAAACTAAGGTTGTGGACTAATGTCTTTGCTGTTTCATCAGAAAATGGCAAACGGTCAATTTGCAAAGCTGCTAGACGATAACAAGCTTAAGGGCCCAAACTATGCTGACTGGTACAGAAATCTTATCCTGGTCCTAACTTTCGAAAAGTTAGACAAGGTGGTGAAAAATCCTGCCCCGGAACATCTGGGTGATAGGGCTTTTGAGGCCCGTAGGAGGGACTACCAAGATTGGGAGGATAAGAACTCCCTAGCCCACTGCTTTGTTATTGCCTCAATAGACAACTCAATACAGAGGCAGTTCGATCAGATCGAACTAGCCAAGGACATATGGGACAGTCTAAGAACAATGTATGAAGTGTAGAACCGTTCTACTCGACAGAAGGTCCTGAAATTGTTCATGACCGCGCAGATGTCCAAAGGGCAGAAAGTTCATGACCATTGTCTTCGGATGATGGGATACATTAACGAACTAGAAGCTCTTGGATCCGGGCTAGATCTTGGCAAGCAAGTGGATGCCATCCTAAATTCTTTGCCCTCTTCTTTCAATACATTCACAGTGAACTATAATATGAATAAACTGAATGTCAGCATCTAGAAACTCAGCAATATGTTGCAAAGAGCCAAGGATGTCTGTCACTTCTACAAGCAGACCGGCCATTGGAAGAGGAATTGTCCTGCCTACCTGGAATCTAAGAAAGGTAACATTGAAACTTGTGTCATAGAGACTAATTTGTTAGTTACTTCTGTGTCCTGCTGTGTTGACTCCGGGGCTACAACTCATGCGTGTAACTCTCTGTAGGGGTTCAAAGTTAGCAGAAGATTGAGTGAAGGCGAAGTGACACTATTCTTGGGAATGACTGCAAGTGTTGCAGCTACGGTAATAGGAACCACAGAATTAGTCTTTAGAGAAGGAGTGCTTGTACTTAAAGATTGTCTTTATGTACAGAACTTGAGAAGAAATTTAATTTCTGTTTCTAAAGACCAAAGAATTAGTCTTTAGAATTACTCTTTATGTATCGAAACTACGTCGATCAAAAATCCCAAGAAAAGGATTCATGATACAGTAAGCCCCACGTGCCTATGGCATTACCGACTTGGCCTCATCGGTGTTGACCGAATCACAAGACTAGTAAAGGATGGTCCTTTGGATTTTCTAACCATAGAAAATCTTCCCACTTGTGAGCCTTGCCTCCAAGGTAAGATGACTAAGCAGCCATTTGACAGTAAGCCTAAAAGATGTGTAGGCACACTTGACCTAATACATACTGATGTATGTGGTCCCCTGAGTGTTAGGACACAGAACCAACACGTGTATTTCATCACCTTTACAGATGATTTTTCACGATATGGTTACGTGTACCTAATGAGACACAAGTCAGAATCCTTTGAAAAGTTCAAAGAGTTTAAACAGGAAGTCGAGAAATAGTTAGGGAGAGAAATTAAGGCCCTTCGATCGGATCGAGGTGACGAGTATCTCTCTGACGAATTCAAGGACTACTTGAAGGTCAATAGGATAGTGTCACAATTAGCTCCTCCTGCTACACCTCAACTCAACGGTGTTTCAGAGAGGAGGAATAGGACCTTGTTGGACATGGTCCGGCCACTTCTTGTACGCTCAGAATTACCCACATCCTTTTGGGGATATGCATTATAGACTGCTATCTATGTGCTGAATCGGGTTCCAACCAAATTGGTTCCAAAAACTCCATATGAACTATGGACCGGAAGGAAGCCAAGTGTAAGACACTTGAAGATTTGGGGTTGTCCTACTCACGTTAAAAGGACGAGTGCAGACAAGTTGGAATCCAAAACTAGTCGTTGCCTATTTATAGGCTACCCAAAAGATTCGGTGGGTTAAATATTCTATGACCCAAGTGAGCAGAAAGTGTTCTGCACTCGAAATGCCCAATTCTTAGAAAGCGATTACATCCTGGACACCCATCGTTAGGAAATAATTCTTGATGAGGAGAGCCCAGGAGCAGTGGGAGATGTCCCACAAGTTCTAGGGAGTGACCAACCTAGAAGATCCACTCGGGTATCTAGGCCACCAGTCTGATATGGTTTTGACCAAGATAGTTACCTGATGGAAGTCTTGACTAGTGAGGAGGATCCCGTAAGTTACGCAGATGCTTTGTTAGACATAGATTCCCAGAAGTGGGTGGAGGCCATGAGAGTTGAGATGGACTCGATGAAGACCATTGGGGTCTGGACTCTAGTAGATCCGCCCTCTGGGGTAAAAGCATTTGGTTGCAAATGGATCTACAAGAGGAAGAAGGGCCCCAATGGCATGATTGAGACTTACAAAGCTCGTTTGGTGGCGAAAGGGTATACTCAGAAAGTAGGCATCAATTATGAGGAAACCTTTTGGCCCGTGGCCATGCTTAAATCCATTAGGATCCTGCTAGCTGTAGCAACAGTCCATGACTACGAGATTTGGCAGATAGATATCTTAGTGAAGATATCTACATGGAGCAGTCATAAGGCTTCATTGCTGCTGGTTAGGAACACATGGTATATAAACTTAATAGATCCATATATGGACTTAAGCAGTCTTCTAGGAGTTGGAACATCCATTTTGATTCTTCCATCAAAATGTTTGACTTCTGAGGAGATTGAGGGCATGAGAGACGTTCCCTATGCCTCAGCCATAGGGAGCATCATGTATGTCATGTTGTGCACTCGCCCGGACATTGCTCAGGCGGTGAATGTGGTAAGCAGATTCTAGGCCAACCCAGGGCAAGAGCATTAGACTACTGTGAAGAACATACTCAAATACCTTCGAAGGAAAAAAGAGTTTTGTCTGGTAGTCGATGGTAGTTCATTGTAAGTTCTAGGGTATACTGATGCCGATTTGCCGTTGGATCCAGATGATAGAAAGTCTACATATGGGTATGTTTTCATGATAGGATCGTGTGTTGTTTGCTAGAAAAGCAGCAAATAGGGGTCCACTACAGTTCCACAACCGAGGCCGAGTACATTGCTGCAAGTGAAGCTGCCAAGGAAGCCATGTGGATGAAGAAATTCATACCAAACTATCGACAGTTGATTTCAATCGTTGGAATTTTGTTTTGCAAAATTTATATATGATATATATGTTGGACAGTTTTGTATGCCCTTAGCTTCAATCAGAATGATGTACTTTATGAGTTTATTGTAAATGAATAAAAGTGCATATTTGATAAATGTTCCCTTGGTATGTTTCTATGTAATACCCTTAAACTGGACACTTAATGAGACTCGTGTTAGTTTAGAATGTTCACAGCCAGTGGGTCGGTTTGGGGAGGCCTATCCAGATAAGGCTGACACTATTGTGCCACCAAGTCGGTTGGGGTGGCCTGTCTCAGCTCCCAGGGTGAGACCCTAGGCACATACAGTGTAGGATTAATTGAATCTTTGAACTGGACCAGATTTCCAGTATTGCCCTAGACCATGGATATTAATGGGCAAAACTGGAAAGTTACACCCGAACCCTAGACTTGATTATGATACTGCACTAGGTGCCGGATTGGACTATCTTTGATGCATGACGGGTTTGTCGAAGCCCTCAAAATTAATATTAGTCCCACAATAAAATATTTGCAGTAAAAGTGGTTCTATGTTGTATCCCACGGGGAGCAAATCAATAATCTCTTAGCTGAATGGGTAATGTAATTGAGTGAGAGAATTTAAATACTGAAATTAAAAGAAAAGAAAATAAATAGCAACTTAAACAAGAGAAAATCAGTCTTACCGAATTCTGGTTCAAGGGTTTGGGTTGAATCGATTGGCCATCGA
The DNA here is from genome assembly GCF_055504915.1 of Nelumbo nucifera. Classification (NCBI taxonomy): domain Eukaryota; kingdom Viridiplantae; phylum Streptophyta; class Magnoliopsida; order Proteales; family Nelumbonaceae; genus Nelumbo; species Nelumbo nucifera. The sequence goes on along the minus strand of NC_142656.1, from coordinate 36,570,815 downwards.
TCCTAGGTACATTTCAGCATTTTTGCAATTCAAGCATTTAACCTTAAATTTATTAGGATAGCCATAATAAACCTTGTGTTTTCCTAATTCAGTTGACCAAACCCAGCATTCGATCAACACTTATCACCACTCAACTAGGTATGATAGCGTTCCATGTTAAATAATGATAGCATTAAGATTTGTGAAAACAGTTAAACCAAAATAGCTACAATTACTGAATTTTGTTCCATCGATTCCTTTAGGTTGAACCATGTTAAAACATTAGCCAAAGGCTGTCACGAACAATTGACCCAAAAAGATATCAACCTAATTGCTACTTGTACCATTATTCGTGACAATTATGGATCACCGAAATCATGGATAGCAGTTGGAAAATCAACATTAATTCAATTTGTCAAACTAATTAATATCAACATCCAATAAAAATATGCACAAGAATCAATGAATACTTGAATTAAAAAGCAAGAAAATAAATTAACCACAGAACCTCACAATGACACAATCGAACCTCCCCCCCTGAACCAGAAAAAGAAGCTTAGCTGCTCATGATCTGCGAAATCTCCATGCTTTTCTTCTCCATAGCCGAACTACCTTCTTGAGCTTCTTGGTTTTCTTGATGATCTCTTGGATCTGAGAGTGAGTGATGCTAGAGCTGGTTCACCCCCCTCTTTATATAGCCATAGGAGAGGGCTTCTTTCCAACTCCTTCTAGGAGATCATCTTATCTTTAGGGTGTCTTGATCTTTTTTGAACTAATCCTATCCTATCTCTTATCTAATCCCCCACCTTCTTATCCTTATAGGATTACATTCAAAGTTTGGATCTAATAAGATACTCTCCTTCTTGGGAGATTACATTCGAATTAGGACTCTAGACTCTTGCATCCGAGTTGGGCTTCTCTGCTACTTGGGTTGCTTCCAAGTTCTTCTGCGAGTTGGGCTTCAGCTGTTAAATGGGCCTGACTACGAACTTGCTCCGACTTCGGGCCCGGTTTCGTACTCGATGCGGACCGAATCAGTCAAATCCCAAAACATAAAAGTTGTGGGCCTTTCTTTCTGCTTTCTAATGCTTCTTGAATTGCCCAATTCGGAGTCCGGAATTGTGAGTTAGGCCCAGATCACTGACTGTTGCCGAAACTGTGCAAAATCACCCGAATTGGCTTGTTTACTTCCAATTGCCTTCTTTATTGCCCTGAATCGAAATACAAGAGTAATGAGTGCATTTAAGTGCTAAAGTAGTGTAAAATGATGAAATTAAGGGGACAAAGTATGGTTCTTCTAAGTCTCATCAATGTACCAATCAGTGAGATCCTTAGCGGGGGTCAAAACATGGGTATGTTGGGACAGTCTGAGAATTCATCTGAGTGGGTGATCATAGTGATAGGATCAGCCCCTTTGTCAGACAAAGGTAATGATTGGGGATGCACTCTCACTAATGGAAACCAAGACTACCGGCAGCCAATTTCAATCGTTGAGGTTTGTTTTGCAAAGTATATTTTATATGAGATATAAAAGTATATATATTATGGTTTCTAAAAATGTTTGCAAAAGGGTTTTAATTCCCGGGATCCATATAAGTAGAGAGTGCAACACTATTCCTTACAGCCGAGTGAGACATCTCCCACTGCTCAGGGACCACTTAGGGTAAGTGTTGGGTGATGGGTTTCAGGGGGTGCACTGTCCTTAACATTATATTCGGCCAGGCCTTGTAACAAAGGCTAGGCCGAACCCATGTGGCAATTGTGTAGATCAATGCTTGGGTCCCATGCCATACAAGGAAACCCAACTGGGCAGCGGTTAGGAAGGTTTACTGAGCACATAATCTTAATGGGCCTAAAGCCCATTTCGAACTAGACTTATTTAATAAGTTAAATATGGGCAAATTCTGAGATGGATCAGCAGATAGGATAGGGTTTTAACCCTATTCACTCAGTGAGTCCAGATCTGAATATGATTCAGATCTAGAAACCTCCTAATGAGATTAGGAGAAGGCTGATCTAATCTACAGATAAGATAAGGGTTTATCCTTATCACCTAAAGAGAGGTTTGATCCAAATATGATTTGGATCAGCAGCTCCTAATTGGATTAGGAGCTAATCTTTTGGGGTTACAAAAGAAGGAGGGGGCGGCAGCCTTTAGAAGGATCACATAATCAGATCCTCTTCAGAGCTAAAATCATAGAAGAAAGATTTCTGCAATCCCTGTAAAGATATTTATTGCCACCTCCTTCCTGCAGCCACCAGACATCCAGTTTGATCTCCAGTTGTGGGAGAAGTCAAGATTTGATCTTGACATCAGTTCTTTGAGAAAGAATTGAAAGGAAGCTGTGCTCACGTGCCATCCTGTTGTTTCTTGCAAAGAATAGAATTCTTGGAGAAGAATACTACTGATTTTGCTCTATCTTGCACTGCGCCATCTTCAGTGGGAGCAGTTTTTGGACCCTTCCTTGGGCGTGAACACCTTCGTTGGGAGATATTATTTCTCCGTATCAGGTATAATCCTCTCCTACACCTTTTGGTTTAGATCTGGTTAAGTTTATGGTTCAAGATTGTGAAGGAATGGTAGGATCCATCTAATGGACGCCAAAAAGGTTGCGGAATGGGTGGCCGAATTTCAGGAGGTTACCAGATTCAAAACTAATTTGAATTTGGTCTCCTGGAGTGGATAAGGTTAAAGGCCCAATCCTTTTACTAACATTAATCTCAAATTCGCCCCATAGATGGGTTATCATATCAGCCTAGCTCGAAATGGGCTTTTGGTCCATTAGATGTTCAGTGTTTAACTAGTTTCCAATCTGCTGCCCAGTTGGGCTTCTTTGTATGGTGTGGGACCCAAGCATTGATCTACACACCAGCCACATGGGTTCGGCCCAGCCTTTAATGCAAGGCCCAGCCGAATTCACTGAAAAACTTAGTAAACCCCTGAGTCCATCATATGGACCCTATGGGCCCAACACTTACATTAAGTGGTCCCTGGGCCAAGCCATCTTATAAAAACCCAGGGACTGTGGGCAAGTGCAAGATTAGCCCATCAGGTACTACCCTAAATGATCAAGCACTGCCCGACAAGAGAGGACCTCTCCCTTGGCTACAAGGAGCAGTGCCGCACTCTCCATTCACATGGATCCCAGGAATTAAAACCAATTGCAAACAATTTGAAACTGTACATATATAAATATATTATAAATATATTAATTTTGCAAAACAAAATTCCAACGATTGAAATCAACTACCGGCGGTTTGGTTTCCATCAGAGATAGTGCATTCTCGATCATTACCCTTTGTCCGACAAAGGGGCTGATCCTATCACTATGATCACCCACTCAGATGAATTCTCAGACTATCCCAACATACCCAGGTTTTCATCCCCATCTAAGGATCTCACTGATTGGCATATCAAAGATAGCCTGATCCGACACCTAGTGAAATGTCATAATCGAGTCTAGGGGTCAGGTGTAACTTTCCAATTTTGCCCATCTGTCTCCAAGGTCCAAGGCAATACTGGAAATCTGGTCCGGTTCAAGGATTCAAGTGATCCCATACTGCATGTGCCTTGGGTCTTACCCTGGTGGCTGAGACAGGCCATCCCAACATTTGGTGGCACACCAATATCAGCCTTGGTAGGATAAATCTCCCCACACTTATCCAACGGCTGTGAATATTTAAAACTAACACGAGTCTCTATAAGTGTCCAGTTTTAGGGTCTTACACAGAATTAAACCAAACAACATGAATCAAACATAAACTTTATTTATTTCCTCTAAATAACAATAGTACATCAAATCGGATTGAAGCTAAGGGCATACAAAACTGTCTAATAGCTCCCACTTGCACTTAGGTCCAATCTGGTACAAGCGGAGTCCCATACTTTCCACGTGTTTCTCAAACACCTTCTCTGTCAATGGTTTAGTCAATGGGTCTCTCACATTATCCACTGATGCTACCTTCTGAAATAGGACGTCCCCTCTACCAACGATCTCCCGCAATAATGGTACTTTCTCTCGATGTGCTTTGACCTCGAGTGAGCCCGAGGCTCTTTAGCCTAGGCGATCGCTCCATTATTGTCACACAACAATGGGATGGGTGATGTGCTGGATGGAATCGCTTCCAATTCGTGTGTGAATTTCTTCATCCACACGGCTTCCTTGGCAGCTTCACTTGCGACAATGTACTTGGCCTCGGTTGTGGAGTCTGCAGTGGACCCCTGTTTGCTGCTTTTCCAACAAACATTTCACGATCCTATCGTGAAAACATACCCAGATGTAGACTTTCTATCATCTGGATCCAACTGGAAATTGGCATCAATATACCTTAGAACTTGTAGTGAACTACCATCGAATATCAGACAAAACTCTTTTGTCCTTCGAAGGTATTTGAGTATGTTCTTCACAGTAGTCCAATGCTCCTGCCCTGGGTTTGCCTGGAATCTGTTTACCACACTCACCGCCTGAGCAATGTCCGGGCGAGTGCACAGCATGGCATACATGATGCTCCCTACGGCTGAGGCATAGGGAACGTCTCTCATGCTCTCAATTTCCTCAGAAGTCTTGGGAGACATCTTCTTGGAGAAAGTGACTCTGTGTTTGAAAGGAACGTTTCCTTTCTTGGAGTTTTCCATGCTGTATCTTTTGACAATTTTGTCAATATAAGCAGCTTGGGATAATCCAATTATCCGCTTCGATCTATCTCTATAGAGTCGAAGACCCAGTATGTATGAAGCTTCTCCAAGATCTTTCATGGAGAACTGCTGTGATAGCCATACCTTGACCGAAGTCAACATTCCTACATCATTCCCAACGAGTAGGATATCGTCCACGTACAACACCAAAAAGGTGATCTTATCCCCACTGGATTTCCTGTAAACACAGAGCTCATCCGGATTTTGCTAAAAGTCAAACGTTTTGATTGTAGAATCAAATCGGAAGTTCCAACTCCTAGAAGCCTGCTTAAGTCCATATATGGATCTATTAAGTTTACATACCATGTGTTCCAGACTAGTAGCAATGAAGCCTTGCGGCTACTACATGTAGATATCTTCACTAAGATCTCCATTCAGGAACGTGGTTTTGACATCCATTTGCCAAATCTCGTAGTCATGGTACGCTGCTACAGCTAGCAGGATCCTAATGGATTTAAGCATGGGCACGGGCGAAAAGGTGTCCTCGTAATCGATGCCTTCCTTCTGAGTATACCCTTTCGCCACCAAACGAGCTTTGTAGGTCTCAATCTTGCCATCGGGGCCCTTCTTCCTCTTGTACATTCATTTGCAACCAATTGCTTTTACCCCGGAGGGCGGGTCTACTAGAGTACAGACTCCATTGGTCTCCATCGAGTCCATCTCAGCTCTCATGGCCTCCACCCACTTCTAGGAGTCTATGTCTAACATAGCTTCCGCGTAAGTCACGGGATCCTCTTCACTAGTCAAGGCTTCCACCAAGTAACTATCCTGGTCGTAACCATATCGAACTGGTGGTTTGGATACCCGGGTGGACCTTCTAGGTTGGTCATTATCTGGAACTTGTGGGACATCTCCCACTGCTCCTGAGCTCTCCTCAGCAAGAACTATTTGCTGATGATGGGTGTCCAGGATGTATTCGGATTCTAAGAATTGGGCGTTTCAACTGTAGAACACTTTCTGCTCACTTGGGTCATAGAATAGATTACCCACCGAATCCTTTGGGTAGCTTATAAACAGGCAACGGCTAGTTTTAGATTCCAACTTGTCTGCACTTGTTCTTTTAACGTGTGCAGGACAACCCCAAATCTTCTAGTGTCTTACACTTGCCTTCCTTTCGGTCCAAAGTTCTTATGGAGTTTTCAGTACTGATTTGGTTGGAACCCGATTCAGCACGTAGATAGCAGTCTCTAATGCATATCCCCAAAAGGATGTGGGTAATTCTGAGTGTACGAGAAGTAACCGGACCATGTCCAACAAGGTCCTATTCCACTTCTCTGAAACACCGTTGAGTTGAGGTGTAGCAGGAGGAGCTAATTGTGACACTCTCCCATTGTCCTTTAAGTAGTCCCTGAATTCGTCAGAGAGATACTCGCCACCTCGATCTGATCGAAGGGCCTTAATTTCTCTCCCTAACTGTTTCTCGACTTCCTGTCTAAACTCTTTGAACTTTTCAAAGGATTCAGACTTATGTCTCATTAGTTATACGTAACCATATAGTGATGAAATACACATGTTGATTCCGTGTCCTAACACTCAGGGGAGCACATACATCAGTATGTATTAGGTCAAGTGTGCCTTCAGATCTTTCAGGCTTACCATCAAATGGCCACTTAGACATCTGACCTTGAAGGCAAGGTTCACAAGTGCGAAGATTTTCTACGGTTAGAAAATCCAAAGGACCATCCTTTACCAGTCTTGTGATTCGGTCAACACCGATATGGCCAAGTCGGTGATGCCAGAGGCACGTGGGATTTACTGTATCACGATTCCTTTTCTTGGGATTTTTGACCAACATAGTTCCGGTTAAGTTAGTTTCCAGAGAAGGATGTAGAACATAGAGACCGTTCTCCACTTCCCCGCATGCGATGAATTTGTTATTCCGTTTAACAGTAATCATATTACTAAAAAAAACAGTATATCCATCAGCACACAGTTTAGAAACATAAATTAAATTTCTTCTCAAGTTCTATACATAAAGACAATCTTTAAGCACAAGTACTCCTTCTCTAAAAACTAATTCTACGGTTCCTATTGCCTCAGCTGCAACACTTGAAGTTGTTCCCAAAAATAGTGTCACTTCGCCTTCACTCAATCTTCTGCTAACTTTGAACCCCTGCAGTGAGTTACACGCATGAGTTGAAGCCCCGGAGTCAACACACCAGGACACAGAAGTAACTAACATATTAGTTTCTATGACACAAGTTTCGATGTTACCTTTCTTAGATTCCAGGTAGGCAGGACAATTCCTCTTCCAGTGGCCGGTCTGCTTGCAGAAGTGACAGACATCAGATGCCCTGTTCTTCTTCTGCTTCTTAGGTTTGGCAAGTTTCTTCTGGGGCTTCTTTTCCTTTCTCTTTTTCTTGCCCAATTTGTTAGCTTCGGCAAGCATAACCATAGGCTCATCCTTCTTGAGTAGATCCTTGGCTCTCTGCAACATATTGCTGAGTTCCTGGATGCTGACATTCAGTTTATTCATATTATAGTTCACTGTGAATGTATTGAAAGAAGAGGGCAAAGAATTTAGGATGGCATCCACTTGCTTGCCAAGATCTAGCCCGGATCCAAGAGCTTCTAGTTCGTTAATGTATCCCATCATCCGAAGACAATGGTCATGAACTTTCTGCCCTTTGGACATCTGCGCGGTCATGAACAATTTCAGGACCTTCTGTCGAGTAGAACGGTTCTACACTTCATACATTGTTCTTAGACTGTCCCATATGTCCTTGGCTAGTTCGATCTGATCGAACTGCCTCTGTATTGAGTTGTCTATTGAGGCAATGACAAAGCAGTGGGCTAGGGAGTTCTTATCCTCCCAATCTTGGTAGTCCCTCCTACGGGCCTCAAAAGCCCTATCACCCAGACGTTCCGGGGCAGGATTTTTCACCACCTTGTCTAACTTTTCGAAAGTTAGGACCAGGATAAGATTTCTGTACCAGTCAGCATAGTTTGGGCCCTTAAGCTTGTTATCGTCTAGCAGCTTTGCAAATTGACCGTTTGCCATTTTCTGATGAAACAGCAAAGACATTAGTCCACAACCTTAGTTTGATTCAAGTTACTTACATAGATATGGATTTTAATCTATGTTTCATCCCCATTTGTTCATCTCTGTGATTTCCCTCCTTTCTCAGTGACGGAGACGACGTAATGTCTCTGGAAATGTAGGAAATCACATTGGGTGCGTGAAGCCAACTATTTCAGCTACATAACCCCACCACCTTTCTATGACGGATCATATCCACTCATCAAATGAGTTTCCCTTTTGGCCTCTGTCAGACAAGGTTCAGAGCCGTTTTTAGGTAAACCTTTCTATCCAGTGAGTGCTTACCCATTTTCTAGTGAAGCCCCTCCCACATTGGTCTATGATGCCCCTATCATCTTATGAAACATTCAGACAAGCCCAACAGCAAATGGATAGCCCATTTTCTGGTGCGTTTCCTCATTACTGAAGGACCCATCCTCATGCTAATGATGGAAGGCCTTTAGAGAGTTCATCATATGAATCTCCCTATCACATGCACTCATATCAGCTGGAGGGAATAGTAAATTACGCCCTAGTTCTAGTTTAGGTCAAACCTGAAGGGATGAGAGATCCATCCTATGGACGCCCAAAAGATTGCGGAATAAGGGGCGAATTTCAAAAATTTTTCTCTCCCTTCAACTGGGAATCGTATTCCCCATTTAGAAAATCATATTTTCAAGGATCAATTCTGAACCATAAACTGAACCAGATCTGAACCAAAAAGAAGTGGAAAGGATTATACCTGATACGGAGAAGTAATATCTCCCAACGAAGGTGTTCACGCCCAAGGAAGGATCCAAAGACTGCTCCCACTGAAGATGGCGCAGTGCAGGTGGAGCAGAATCAGCAGTGTTCTTCTCCAAGAACTCTGTCCTTCGCAAGAATCAGCAAGATGGCACGTGAGCACAGCTTCCTTTCAATCCTTTCTCAAAGGACTGATGTCAAGATCCAATCTTGACTTCTCCCACCAGTGGAGATCAAACTGGAAAGCAGGGCGGCAAGAACAGGGAGGCGGCAAGAGAGTATTTGCAGGGAGCAGAATTCTCTCTTCTAGATTTCAGCACCAAAGAAACCTGATGATCTGTGTGTATTGTGTCACTAAAGGCTGCCGCCCCCTTCTTCTTTTATAGTCTTAAAGGGATCAGCTCCTAATCAGATTAGGAGTTGCTAATCCAAATGATATTTGGTTTAGAAGTCCCTTTAAGTGATAAGGGATAATCCTTATCTTATCTAGAGATCAGATCAGCCATCTCCTAATCTGATTAGGAGGTTTCCAGATCTAAATCTTATTTAGATCTTGGACTCTCTAAGTGGATAGGGTCTAAGCCCAATCCTATTAGCTGATCCACTTCAGATTTCGCCCCTATATTAACTAAATAAGCAGCCAAGTTCGAAATGGGCTTTAGGCCCATTAAGCTTATGTGCTCACTTAACCCTCTTAACTGTTGCCCAGTTGGGCTTCCTTGTATGGCGTGGGACCCAAGCATTGATCTACACATCAGCCACATGGGTTCGGCCCAGCCTTTGTTACAAGGCCTGGTCGAATACACTGTTAAAGACAGTGCACCCCCTGAAACCCATCAAATGGGCTCTACGGGCCCAACACTTACCCTAAGAGGTCCCTGGGCCAAGCCACCTTGTAACACCCAGGGACTGTGGGCAGATGCAAGATTAGCCCATCAGGTATTATCCTCAATGGTCTTACACTTAACCTCTCAGCCCATAATGATCATACACTGCCCGACAAGAGAGGACCTCTCCCTCGGCTGCAAGGAACAGTGTTGCACTCTCCACTAATATGGATCCCGGGAATTAAAACCTTCTTGCAAACAATTTAGAAACCATACAAATATACTTTTATATCTTATATAAAATATATTTTGCAAAACAAATCTCAACGGTTGATATCGGCTGCCGGCAGTCTTGGTTTCCATCAGTGAGAGTGCATCCCCGATCATTACCTTTGTCCGACAAAGGGGCTGATCCTGTCACTATGATCACCCACTCAGATGAATTCTCGGACTGTCCCAACATATCCAGGTTTTGACCCCCGCTAAGGATCTCACTGATTGGTACATCAAAGACAGCCCAATCCGACACCTAGTGTTGTATCATAATCGAGTCTAGGGGTCGGGTGTAACTTTCCAGTTTTGCCCATCAATCTCCAAGGTCCAGGGCAATACTGGAAATCTGGTCCAGTTCAAAGATTCAATTAATCCTACACTGTATGTGCCTAGGGTCTCACCCTGGTAGCTGAGACAGGCCACCCCAACCGACTTGGTGGCACCACAGTGTCAGCCTTGTCAGGATAGGTCTCCCCAGACCGACCCACTGGCTGTGAACATTCTAAACTAACACGAGTCTCATTAAGTGTCCAGTTTAAGGGTATTACACAGAAACATACCAAGGGAACATGAATCAAATATGTATCTTTATTCATTTACAATAAACTCATAAAGTACATCATTCTGATTGAAGCTAAGGTTATAATAAACTGTCTAACAGCTCCCACTTGCACTTAGGTCCAATCAGGTACTAGCCGGAGTCCCATGCTTTCCACGTGTTTCTCAAACACTTTCTGTGATAGTGGCTTAGTCAATGGGTCTACCACATTCTCCGCTGACGCTACCTCTTTACACTATCCTCCCGTAGGTCCAGCGTTGTTATACAACAGTGGAATGGGTGATGTGCTGAATTCCAAATTCAGGAATGAACACCTTCATTCATAAGGCAGCCTCACTTACGGCAATGCTTTCGGCTTGGGTTGTGGACTATTAATTTGCTACTTAGCACCCCTGTTTGCTGACATTCAGGAAACAACACACGATCCTATCGTGAAACCATATCCAGATGTAGACTTTCTATCATCTGGGTCTGACTGGAAATCGGCATCTGTGTACCCTTGGATCTGTAGTGAGCTACCGTCGAACACCAGACAAAACTCTTTTGTCCTTCGAAGGTACTTAAGTATGTTTTTCACAGCAGTCCAATGCTCCTGCCCTGGGTTGGCCTGAAATCTGCTTACTACACTCACTGCCTGAGCTATGTCAGGACGAGTGCACAGCATGGCATACATGATGCTCCCTACGGCTGAGGCATAAGGAACGTCTTTCATGCCATCAATCTCCTTAGAAGTCTTGGGAGACATCTTCTTGGAGAGAGTGACTCCGTGCCTGAAAGGAACATTTCCTTTCTTGGAGTTTTCCATGCTGTATCTTTTGACTATTTTGTCAATGTAAGCAGATTGGGATAATCCTATTATCTGCTTCGATCTATCTATATAGAGTCGAAGACCCAGTATATAGGAGGCTTCTCCAAGATCTTTCATGGAGAATTGCTGCGAAAGCCATACTTTCACCGTAGTTAAAGTTCCCACATCATTCCCACATCATTCCCAATGAGTAGAATGTCATCAACATGCGAAAGCCATACTTTCACTGTACTTCCTGTAGACACAGGGTTCATCCGGATTCTGCTCGAAGTCAAACGATTTGACAGCAAAGTTAAAACGGATGTTCCAACTTCTCGAAACTTGATTAAGCCCATAAATGGATCTGTTAAGTTTACATACCCTGTTTTCCTGACCTGCAGCAATGAAGCCTTGCGGCTGCTGCATATAGATATCTTCAGTAAGATCTCCATTCAGGAATGCAGTTTTGACATCCATCTGCCAAATCTCATAATCATGGTATGCTGCTACACCTAGCAGGATCCTAATGGATTTAAGCATGGCCACAAGCGAAAAGGTTTCCTCATAATCGATGCCCTCTCTCTGAGTGTACCCTTTCCCCACTAGACGAGCCTTGAAGGTCTCAACTTTACCATTGGGGCCCTTCTTCCTCTTGTAAATCCATTTGCAACCGATTGCCTTTACCCCGGAGGGCGGATCTACTAGAGTCCAGACTCCATTGGTCTCCATTGAGTCCATCTCTGCCCTCATGGCCTCCACCCACTTCTGGGAATCTATGTCCAACATAGCTTCCGCGTAAGTCACGGGATCCTCCTCACTAGTCAAGGTTTCCACTAGGTAACTATCCTGGTCATAACCATAACGGACTAGTGGCCTGGATGCCCGAGTGGATCTTCTAAGTTGGTCACTACCTGGAACTTGTGGGACAGCTCCCACTGCTCCTGAGCTCTCCTCATCAAGAACAATTTCCTGACGATGGGTGTCCAGGATATAGTCGGTTTCAATGAATTGCGCATTTCGACTGCAGAACACTTTCTGCTCACTTGGGTCATAGAAAAGGTAACCTACAGAGCCTTTTGGGTAGCCTACAAATAGGCAACGGCTGGTCTTAGATTCCAACTTGTCTGCACTCGTTCTTTTAACGTGTGCTGGACAACCCCAAATCTTCAAGTGTCTGACACTTGGTTTCTTTCCGGTCCAAAGTTCATATGGAGTATTCGGAACCGATTTGGTTGGAACCCGATTCAGCACGTAAATCGCAGTGTCTAATGCGTAACCCCAAAAGGATGTGGGTAACTCTGAGTGTTTGAGAAGCGACCGGACCATATCTAATAAGGCCCTATTCCTCCTCTCTGAAACACCGTTAAGTTGTAGTGTAGCAGGAGGAGGTAATTGTGATACTATCCAATTGTCCTTTAAGTAGTCCCTGAATTCGTCAGAGAGATATTCGCCACCTCGATCGGATCGAAGGGCTTTAATTTCTCTCCCTAACTGTTTCTCGACCTCTTGTCTAAACTCTTTGAACTTTTCAAAGGATTCAGACTTGTGTCTCATTAGGTACACGTAACCATATCGTGAAAAATCATCTGTGAAGGTGATGAAATACACGCGTTGATTTCGTGTCCTAACACTCAGGGGACCACATACATCAGTATGTATTAGGTCAAGTGTGCCTGTACATCTTTCAGGCTTACCATTAAATGGCCATTTCATCATCTTGCCTTGTAGGCAAGGCTCACAGGTGGGAAGATCTTCTACAGCTAGAAAATCCAAAGGACCATCCTTTACCAACCCTGTAATTCGGTCAACACCGATGTGGCCAAGTCGGTAATGCCACAAACACGTGGGATTAACTATATCACGGGCTCTCTTCTTGGGGTTTTCAACTGACGTAGTTTCGGTTATGTTAGTTTCTAGAGAAGAATGTAGAACATAGAGACCGTTCTCCAGTTCCCCGTATGCGATGAATCTGTTATTCCTTTTAATAGTAATCGTATTACTAAAGAAGACAGAATAACCATCTGCACACAGTTTTGAGACAGAAATCAAATTTCTTCTTAAATTTTGTACATAAAGATAATCTTTCAGTACAATTATTCCTTCTCTAAATCATAATTCCACGGTTCCTATGGCCGCGGCTGCAACAGTTGCAGTAGTCCCCAAGTAGAGTGTTACTTCTCCTTCACTCAGCCTTCTGCTTACCTTGAACCCCTGCAGTGAGTTACACGCATGAGTTGAAGCCCCGGAGTCAATACACCAGGACGCAGAAGCTACCAATAAATTGGTTTCTATAACACAAGTTTCGAAGTTACCTTTCTTGGATTCTAGGTAGGCAGGACAATTCCTTTTCCAGTGGCCGGTCTTCTTGCCGAAGTGACAGGCATCCGATGCTTTGTCTTTCTTCTGCTTCTTGCTTTTAGTGGCTTTCTTCTGAGGCTTCTTTGCCTTCCTCTTTCTCTTGCCTGTCTTGCCAGCTTCAACAAGCATGGCTACAGGCTCATCCTTTTTAATCAGTTCTTCAGCTCTTTGCAACATATTGCTGAGCTCTTGTAAGCTGACATTCAGCTTGTTCATGTTATAGTTCATGATGAACGGATTAAAGGAAGGAGACAAAGAGTTAAGGATAGCATCTATCTGGGTTGCAAGGTCCAACCCGGATCCAAGAGCCTCCAGTTCGTTGATGTATCCCATCATCCGAAGACAATGGTCGTGAACTTGTTGACCCTTGGACATTTGTGTGGTCATGAACTGTTTCAAGACCTTTTGTCGAGTAGAACGATTTTTCTCTTCATACATTGTCCTGAGACTGTCCAATATGTCTTTGGCAAGTTCGATCTGATCGAACTGCCTCTGTATCGGATTGTCCAAGGAGGCAATGATGTAACACTGGGCAAGGGAGTTTTTCTCCTCCCATTCTTGATAGTTTCACCTTCGGGCCTCAGAAGCCCTATCTCCCGGACGCTCCGGGGCAAGATTTTTGCCACTTTGTCAAGTTTTTCAGAAGCAAGGACCCGCATAAGGTACCTATACCAGTCAGCATAGTTTGGGCCCTTCAACTTGTTGTCATCAAGTAGCTTTGCAAATGATCCGTTTGCCATTTTCTGATAAAAAAGAAAACATCAGTCCACGACCTAATTTTGATTCATGTTCATTTCATAGATATGGATTTTAATCTACGATCCATTTCCATTTATTCATCTCTGAGATTTCCCTCCTTTCTCAGTGACGGAGACTACGGGTTGTCTCTGGAAATGTGGGAAATCACATAGGGTGCATGAAGCCAACTGTTTCAGCTGCATAACCCCACCACCTTTCTGTGAAGGATCATATCCACTCATCATATGAGTTTTCCCTTTGGCCTCTGTCAGACAAGGTTCAAAGCCGTTTTCAGGTAAACCTTTCTGTCCAGTGAGTGCTTACCCATCATATTCGTGAACGCCAAGGTACCATGAGAGAGTTCCCATTTTCTAGTGAAGCCCCTCCCACATCGGTCTATGACGCCCCTATCATCTTATGAAACACTTAGACAAGCCCAACAGCAAATGGATAGCCCATTTTCTGGTGCGTTTCCTCATTACTGAAGGACCCATCTTCGTGCTAATGATGGAAGGCCTTTAGAGAGTTCATCATATGAATCTCCCTATCACATGCACTCATATTATCTGGAAGGAACAGATAATTACGCCCTAGTTCTTTATGTCAAACCAGAGTGGCTCCCACTGACTTTCATAAAGCCAGATTTTGGTGGGCCTGAATCGGCTAGGGTTCCGCACGAGACCTCATGATGAGGTGTGGGGCCCACCATTGAGGGAGGTCATCCAATGACCAAAAGGGACACCATGGCAATGATGTGCATTCAGCCATGGTGTGCGAAAGAGCCACTGTCGATTGAGCATGGGCCAAGTACTTATGGCCCATGTACGTAGCACATCACACATCCATACATCACATGCAGGGATAAATTGATCCAATCAATTAATTATCTGTAAAGCCCATTTGAAGCCCATTTTAAATCCATAATATTAACCATTAACATTATCTAGGTATATGGGCCGAACGGTTCAACCCATATAGCTTTAAGGGTTAAGTGGGCTTTTAGCAGTTTTAACTGTTTAAAACTGGGCCTTTACAGGTTGGGCCGAATTAACCATTCAATTAAATATCAATCCTTAGGCCCATTAGTGGGAAAATTAGGGCTGACTTTCAGCCTTGATTAAACCCTAGATTTGGTCCAAATAGTTTGAACCAATCTTGATTCGAATGGGTCTAGGGTTTGATTTTTAATTAAATCTTTAATTCAAGAAAATAATCTGAAATTAATTACTGATAAAAGAAAAGCAACAATCAGTAAATCAGGGCTGTTCGCACAATCCTTCCTGCAAAACAAAGGTTAGATCACAGAATGCAGTTTCACAAACTGCAAATCGCAGATGGCGATTCTCCCATCTGCGAAATCTTCTTCTCTGCGAAATCTCCCTTTCTGCGCCGCCATCTTCGATCCAAAATTAAAATAAATAGAAATCCTATTTCTATTAATAATTACATCAGATCGAATACCTATACATTGAGTCTAGAAAATAAAAAAAATTATTTACAGACCAAATGTAACAAATAAATCAAGAAATTGCAAATCTTGCAGGTTCCCTGCGCAAACCAAGATTTCGATCTCCTCTTGTACGAACAGCCCATAAATCAGGAAAATCATAAAGAACAATTCTAGAGAGTCCATGTGGTTGGATTTCCCTGCGCAAACCAAGATTTCCATCATTGTGCTAATGATGGAAGGCCTTTAGAGAGTCCATCACATGGATCTCCCTATCGCATGCATTCATATTTGCTGGAGGGAACGAAATTACACCCTAGTTCTAGTTTAGGTCAAACCAGAGTGGCTCTCACTGACTTTCATAAAGTCAGATTTCTGGTGGGCCTTAATCGGCTAGGGGTTCCGTACGCATCCCTTTTCAGGGTTGTGGGAGTTGGCTGCACTGTTTAAGGGTATTACACAGAAACATACCAAGTGTCCAGTTTAAGGGTATTACACAGAAACATACCAAGGGAACATGAATCAAATATGTATCTTTATTCATTTACAATAAACTCATAAAGTACATCATTCTGATTGAAGCTAAGGGCATAATAAACTGTCTAACAAAACCAGAGTGGCTCCCACTGACTTTCATAAAGTCAGATTTCTGGTGGGCCTTAATCGGCTAGGGGTTCCGTACGCATCCCTTTTCAGGGTTGTGGGGTGCACCAAACAAAGAGGGGTGATCTAATGACCTTAAGGGACACCATGTCAATGATGTGCATTCAGCCATGGTGCGCGCAAGAGCCACTAACGAGTCTTCATGGGCCAAGTGCTTATGGCTCATGGTTGTAGCACATCAAACATCCAAACATCGCATGTAAAGGAGGAATTGATCCAATCAATTAACTACTGTAAAAGCCCATCGAATAGCCCATTTAAAAACTAAATCATTAACAATTAAAGTTTACTAGGTGTATGGGCTGAATCGCAGTTAGCAGTTCGGCCCATACAGCTTATCTCACAATAATGGGCTTTTGCAGTTTTAACCCTTTTAAAACTGGGCTTTACAGGTGGGCCGAATTAATCCCTGTTGTTGAACATCAGATTTGGAACAGCAAGTGTGAGAAATATGGACTGAAAAATCAGTCTCCTTTGAAACCCAAATTCGGTCCAAACAGTTTTGGTCCAATCTAGTCCAAAAAAGGTCCAAAACTGATTTTCAATTCAAGAATTAATTCATGAAAGATCTGAAATTAATAATCTTGAATTTTAAACAAACACAAATAAATATGGACTGTTCGCACCACCTGCAAAACAGAGGTTAATCTCCAATGTTGCAGTTTCACAAATTGCAAATCGCAGGAAGCGATTTCTCCATCTGCAAATCTCCAGCACCGCCATCTTCTTCCTTCTTCTTTAATCAAGAAAATAAATAACAGAAATCCTATTTCTATTAATTAATTACATTCTTGATCAAATCCTATACATTCAGTCTAGAAAATAAAAAAAATTATTTACAAACCGAATTAAATGAAATAAATAAATAGAAAGGAAAAAGGGTGCGCAAACTATTTGCACCAAATCTGCACTGCGATCTCCAGGTTCGAACAGTCCATTAAATAAAAATAAATAAAGAACAATTCTAAATAAATTTTGGATTTAACAAAATTAATTTCAGATCAATCGCCCTTAACAAGAAACCGTTTCTTGAAAAAAAAGAAAGTAATCTGCGCAAATCTTGTAAGAACAATTTCTATCCATCTGCGCAGGGTCAGATCTGATTTTCTTTTGGTTCAAGATTCGAACCTGACTCTGATACCACTGAAGGAATGGTAGGATCCATCTAATGGATGCCAAAAAGGATGCAGAATGGGTGGCCGAATTTCAAAAATTTCCTACCTTCCTCTGACTGGGAATCGTATTCCCTAAATTTAGAATACCATATTCAAGGATCTAATTTGAACCATAACCGAACCAGATCTGAACCACAAGGTAAAAGGGAGGATTATACCTTATCCGGAGAAACAGTATCTCCCAAAGTTGGTGTTCACGCCCAAAGAAGAAACCAAGATCCGCTCCTGCTGAAGATGACACAGCTGTGGATGGAACAGAACCAGCAGGGTGCATCCTACACACTAGATCCTTCGCAAGAATCCTCTAGAAACTCTGAACACAGAATCTTCTTCAGTCTTTCTTGCAAGACTGATGTCAAGAACTGATTTGTTGACTTCCTATTGTTGCAAAGATCGAATCTTGCAACAGTGAATGGCGGCGGCAGGAGGAGAACTCCAGGGACGAAGATGGCTGAACTGCTTTTCTTCTCTCTAGAGTATGAATGAGATCTAATCTCAATTCGTAGGGAGTTTTCTTTTTCAAAAACCCTAGTTCGAATTCTGATGTATTTTCTCTAGTTTTTCTCTTCCTTTCTTCTTGATTAAGAAACCTCCTAATTAGGAGTTATCCCAATCCAAATTTGTATTTGGATAACGGATTATCTTAATCCTATCTGCAGATTAAGTTGGTTTACTAATGATCTTATTAGGAGGTTACCAGATTCAAATCTAATTTGAATTTGGTCTCCTGGAGAGGATAAGGTTAAAGGCCCAATCCTTTTACTAACATTAATCTCAGATTCGCCCCATAGATGGGTGATCATATCAGCCCAGCTCGAAATGGGCTTTTGGCCCAATAGATGTTCAGTGTTTAACTAGTTTCCAATCTGCTGCCCAGTTGGGCTTCTTTGTATGGCATGAGACCTAAGCACTGATCTACACACCAGCCACATGGGTTCGACCCAGCCTTTAATACAAGGCCCAGCCGAATTCACTAAAAGACTCAATAAACCCCTGAGCCCATCATATGGACCCTATGGGCCCAACACTTACATTTAGTGGTCCCTGGGCCAAGCCATCTTATAAAAACCCAGGGACTGTGGGCAGGTGCAAGATTGGCCCATCAGGCACTACCCTAAATGGTTTTACACTTAACCTCTCAGCCCTTAATGATCAAGCACTGCCCGACAAGAGAGGACATCTCCCCCGGTTGCAAGGAACAGTGCCGCACTCTCCACTCAAATGGATACCGGGAATTAAAACCATTTGCAAACAATTCGAAACCGTACATATATATATAAATATATTAATTTTGCAAAACAAAATTCCAACGATTGAAATCAACTGCCGGTAGTTTGGTTTCCATCAAAGAGAGTGCATTCCCGATCATTAGCCTTTGTCCGACAAAGGGGCTGATCCTCTCACTATGATCACCCACTCAGATGAATTCTCAGACTGTCCCAACATACCCAGGTTTTGATCCCCATCTAAGGATCTCACTGATTGGCATATCAAAGACAGCTCGATCCGACACCTAGTGAATTGTCATAATCGAGTCTAGGGTCAGGTGTAACTTTCCAATTTAGCCCATCTGTCTCCATGGTCCAGGGCAACACTGGAAATCTGGTCTGGTTCAAGGATTCAAGTAATCCCATACTGCATGTGCCTTGGGTCTTACCCTGGTGGCTGAGATAGGCCATCCCAAGATTTGGTGGCACACCAGTATCAGCCTTGGTAGGATAAATCTCCCCAGACTTACCCAACGGCTGTGAATATTTAAAACTAACACGAGTCTCTATAAGTGTCCAGTTTTAGGGTCTTACACAGAATTAAACCAAACAACATGAATCAAACATGCACTTTATTTATTTCCACTAAATAACAAAAGTACATCAAATCGGATTGAAGCTAAGGGCATACAAAACTGTCTAACAACGTTAGCATAGCTTCCTATCAATTCTTCCTCCAAGAACTGATGTCAAGATCAAATCTTGACTTCTCCCACTGGTAGAGATCGAACTGGCAAAACAAGGCAGCAAGAACAAGGAGGCGGCAAGAAAGAATTCTCAGGGTGCAGAATTCTCTCTTCTTGTGAATTCAGCACTGAAGAAAATTTGATTGTGTGTCTCCTAAAGGCTGCTGCCCCCTCCTTCTTTTGTTAACCTAAAAGATCAGCTCCTAATCCAATTAGGAGCTGCTTATCCAAATCATATTTGGATAAGACCCCTTTTAGGTGATAGGGATAAACCCTTATCTTATCTGCAGATTAGATTAGCTTTCTCCTAATCTCATTAGGAGGTTTCTAGATCTGAATCACATTCAGATTAGATTAGCTTTCTCCTAATCTCATTAGGAGGTTTCTAGATCTGAATGTGATTCAGATCTGGACTCTATCTATGGCTCTGATACCAATGAAGGGATGAGAGATCCATCATATGGACGCCCAGATCTTGCAGAATAAGGGGGCGAGTTTCAAAAATTTTTGTCTCCCTTCAACTGGGAATCACATTCCCTATTTAAAAAAACATATTTTTCAAGGATCAATCTTGAACCATGAACCAAACCAGATCTGAACCAAAAGGAGTAGGAGGGAAGATGTACCTGATACGGAGAAATAGTATCTCCCAATGGTTGTGTTCATGCCCAAGTTAGGATCCAAAATCTGCTCTCAGTGAAGATGGCACAGTGCAGGATGGAGCAGAATCAGCAATGTTCTTCCAAAAGAACTTGACCCTTCGCAAGAATCAATTGGATGGCTTGTGAGTACAGCTCCAATCAATCTTTTCCCAAAAGATTGGTATCAAGATCAGATCTTGATTTCTCCTAAGAACTGGAGATCGAATTGAAGGTAATGGCGGCGGCAGTAAGGAGGCGGCAAGAGAGTATTTGCAGGGTGGAGAATTCTCTCTTCTTGTGATTTCAGAACTCAAGAGGATCTCAATCTATGTCTGCTTAAAGCTGCCGCCCCCTTCTTTCTTTTGTTAACCTGGAAAGATCAACTCCTCATCCAAATAGGAGCTGCTTATGCAAATCATATTTGGATCAGCCTTCACTTTAGGTGATAAGGATAAACCCTTATCTTATTTGAAGATTAGATCAGCTTCCTCCTAATCTCATTAGGAGGTTTCTAAATCTGAATCACATTCAGATCTAGACTCTCTGAGTGGATAGGGTCAAGACCCTATCCTATCTGCTAATACATCTCAGAATTCGCCCCATAATTGACTAATTAAATAGCCCAGTTCAAAATGGGTTTTAAGCCCATTAAGCTTATGTGCTCACTTAACCTTCCTAACTTCTACCCAGTTGGGCTTCCTTGTATGGCATGGGACCCAAGCATTGATCTACACATCAGCCACATGGGTTCGGCCCAGCCTTTGTTATAAGGCCAGACCGAATACATTGTTATGGACAGTGCACCCCCTGAAACCTATCAAATGGGCTCTTTGGGCCCAACACATACCCTAAGTGGTCTCTGGGCCAAGCCACCTTGTAACACCCAGGGACTGTGGGCAGATGCAAGATGCCCATTAGGTATTATCCTCAATGGTCATACACTTAACCTCTCAGCCCATAATGATCATACCCTGCTCGACTGATGAGACCAAAAAGAACCCTATTTCTATCATCTAATATTCAGTCTTTTATATTTATTTACCACTTAAATGGACTCATTACTCTTGTATTTCGATTCAGGGCAATAAAGAAGGCAATTGGAAAAAAATAGGGCAAATCGAGTGATTTTGCACAGTTTCGGCGATAGTCAGTAATCTATGCCTAACTCTCAATTCCGGACTCCGAATTGGACAATTCAAGAAGCATTAAAAAGATGAAAGGAAGGCCCACAACTCTTGTATTCTGGGTTTTGATAGATTCAGCCCGCATCAAGTACGAAAACAAGCCCGAAGTCGGAGCAAGTTCGCAGCCAGACCCATTTCACAACTTAAGCCCAACTCGCAGAAGTACCTTGAAGCAACCCAAGTTTTAAAGCAGCCCAACTCGACTTCAAGAGTTAAGAGTCCGAATTTCGAATGCAATCTCAAAGGATAGAGTCTTATCAGATCTAAAGTCTTGAATGTGATCCTAGAGAGATAAAAAGATTGAGATTAGATCATTAGATAAGAGATAGGATAGGATTAGTTCAAAGAAGATCAAGACTCCCTAAAGATAAGATGATCTCCTAGAATGAGTTGGAAAACAGCCCTCTCCTTTGGCTATATAAAGAGGGGGGCGAACCAGCTCTAGCATCACTCACTCTTAGATCCAAGAGATCATCAAGAAGACCAAGAAGCTCAAGAAAGTAGTTCGGCTATGGAGAAGCAAAGCATGGAGATTGCGCAGATCATGAGTAGCTAAGCTTCTTTTTTCTGGTTCAAAGGGGGAGGTTCGATTGTGTCATCGTGATGTTCTGTAGTTAATTTATTTTCTTGCTTTTTAATTCAAGTATTCATTAATTCTTATGCATATCTTTATTGGATGTTGATGTTAATTAGTTTGACAAACTGAATTAATGTTGATTTTCCTACTGCTATCCATGATTTCAGTGATCCGTAATTGTCATGAATAATGGTACAAGTAGCAATTAGGTTGATATCTTTTTGTGTCAATTATTCATTACATCCTTTGACCAATGTTTTAACATGGTTCAACCTAAAGAAATCGATGGAACAAGATTCAGTAATTGCAGCTATCTCAATTATTGGTATTTTGGTTTAACTGTTTTCACAAATCTTAATGCTATCACTGTTTAACATGGAATGCTATCGTACCCAGTTGAGTGGTGATAAGGGTTGATCGAATGCTGGGTTTGGTCAACTGAATTAGGAAAACACAAGGTTTATTATGGCTATCCTAATAAATCTAAGGTTAAATGCTTGAATGGCAAGAATGCTGAAATTTACCTAGGATCGATGGCCAATCAATTCAACCCGAACCCTTGAACCAGAATTCGGTAAGACTGATTTTCTCTTATTTGTTTAGTTTGTTATTGCTTTCTTTTTCTTTTAAATTAAGTTATTAAATTTTCCCACTCAATTATATTATCCATTCGGCTAAGAGATTATTGTTTAGCTGAAGCGATGAGAGATCCATCCTATGGATGCCCAAAGATTGCGGAATAAGGGGCGAATTTCAAAAATTTTTCTCTCCCTTCAACTGGGAATCGTATTCCCTATTTAGAAAATCATATTTTCAAGGATCAATCTTGAACCATAAACTGAACCAGATCTGAACCAAAAGGAGTGGGAAGAGGATTATACCTGATACGGAGAAATACTTTCTCCCAATGGAGGTGTTCACGCCCAAGGAAGGATCCAAAATCTGCTCCCACTGAAGATGGCACAGTGCAGGGTGGAGCAGAATCAGCAACGTTCTTCAAAAGAACTTGATCCTTCGTAAGGATCAACTGGACGACTTGAGGACAGCTCCAACCAATCTTTTTCCTAAAAGATTGAAATCAAGATCCAATCTTGATTGCTCCCAAGAACTGGAGATCGAACTGAAGGAATGGCAAAAGCAGGAAGGTGGCGGCAGGAGAGAATTCGCAGTATGCAGGAAATCTCTCAATCTCTCTTTCTTTAAGAGAAGAATGCTATTGATGTTGTTGTGTAGTAGGCTGCCGCCCCCTTCCCCTTTTATAATCTCAAAAGGGATCAGCTCCTAATCAGATTAGGAGCTGCTAATCCAAATCATATTTGGGTTAGAAGTCCTTAGTGATAAGGGATAATCCTTATCTTATCTGCAAAGCAGATCAGCTGTCTCCTAATCTAATTAGGAGGTTTCCAGATCTAAATCTTATTTAGATCTTGGACTCTCTGAGTGGATAGGGTCTAAGCCCAATCCTTTTAGCTGACCCACTTCAGAATTCGCCCCCTTTAAATGACTGATCAAATCAGCCCAGTTCGAAATGGGCTTAAGGCCCATTAAGGTTATGTACTCAAAAACCTTCCAAATTGCTGCCCAGTTGGGCTTCCTTGTATGGCGTGGGACCCAAGCATTGATCTACACATCAGCAACATGGGTTCAGCCCAGCCTTTGTTACAAGGCTTGGCCGAATGCACTGTTGAAGACAGTGTACCCCCTGAAACCCATCAAATGAGCACTATGGGCCCAACACTTACACTAAGTGGTCCCTGGGCGAAGCCACCTTGTAACACCCAGGGACTGTGGGCAGATGCAAGATTAGCCCATCAGGCATTATCCTCAATGGTCTTACACTTAACCTCTCAGCTCATAATGATCATACACTGCCCGACAAGAGAGGACCTCTCCCTCGGCTGCAAGGAACAGTGTTGCACTCTCCCCTTATATGGATCCCGGGAATTAAAACCTTCTTGCAAACATTTTAGAAACCATATATATACTTTTATATCTTATATAAAATATATTTTGCAAAACAAATCTCAACGGTTGAAATCGGTTGCCGGCAGTCTTGGTTTCCATCAGAGAGAGTGCATCCCCGATCATTACCTTTGTCCGACAAAGGGGCTGATCCTGTCACTATGATCATCCACTCAGATGAATTCTCGGACTGTCCCAACATACCCAGGTTTTGACCCCCGCTAAGGTTCTCACTGATTGGTACATCAAAGACAGCCCAATCCGACACCTAGTGTAGTATCATAATCGAGTCTAGGGGTCGGGTGTAACTTTCCAGTTTTGCCCATCAATCTCCAAGGTCCAGGGCAATACTGGAAATCTGGTCCAGTTCAAAGATTCAATTAATCCTACACTGTATGTGCCTAGGGTCCCACCCTGGCAGCTGAGATTGGCCACCCCAACCGACTTGGTGGCACCACAGTGTCAGCCTTGTCAGGATAGGTCTCCCCAGACCGACCCACTGGCTGTGAACATTCTAAACTAACACGAGTCTCATTAAGTGTCCAGTTTAAGGGTATTACATAGAAACAAACCAAGGGAACATGAATCAAATATGTATCTTTATTCATTTACAATAAACTCATAAAGTACATCATTCTGATTGAAGCTAAGGGCATACAAAACTGTCTAACAGCTCCCACTTGTACTTAGGTCCAATCAGGTACTAGCCGGAGTCCCATGCTTTCCACGTGTTTCTCAAACACTTTCTGTGATAGTGGCTTTGTCAATGGGTCTGCTACATTTTCCGCTGACGCTACCGTCTGAATCAGGACGTCCCCTCTACCAACAATCTCCTGCAGTACGTGGTACTTCCTCTCGATGTGCTTCGACTTCGAGTGTGCTCGTGGCTCCTCAGCCTGAGCAATGGCTCCATTGTTGTCACACAACAATGGAATGGGTGATGTGCTGGACGGAACAACTCCCAACTCGTGAACGAACTTCTTCATCCACACAGCTTCTTTGGCAGCCTCACTTGCGGCAATGTATTCGGCCTCGGTCGTGGAGTCTGCAGTGGACCCCTATTTGCTGCTTTTCCAGCAAACAGCACATGATCCTATCATGAAAACATATCCAGATGTAGTCTTTCTATCATCTGGGTCTGACTGGAAATCGGCATCTGTAAACCCCTGGATCTGTAGTGAGCTACCGTCGAACACCAGACAAAACTCTTTTGTCCTTCGAAGGTAGTTAAGTATGTTTTTCACAGCAGTCCAATGCTCCTGCCCTGGGTTGGCCTGAAATCTGCTTACTACACTCACTGCCTGAGCTATGTCAGGACGAGTGCACAGCATGGCATACATGATGCTCCCTACGACTGAGGCATAAGGGACGTCTTTCATGCCATCAATCTCCTTAGAAGTCTTAGGAGACATCTTCTTGGAGAGAGTGACTCCGTGCCTGAAAGGAACGTTTCCTTTCTTGGAGTTTTCCATGCTGTATCTCTTGACTATTTTGTCAATGTAAGCAGATTGGGGTAATCCTATTATCCGCTTCGATCTATCTCTATAGAGTCGAAGACCCAGTATATAGGAGGCTTCTCCAAGATCTTTCATGGAGAATTGCTGTGAAAGCCATACTTTCACCGTAGTTAACATTCCTACATCATTCCCAATGAGTAGAATGTCATCTACATACAGAACCAAGAAGGTAACCTTATCCCCACTGTACTTCCTGTAGACATAGGGTTCATCCGGATTCTTTTCGAAGTCAAACGATTTGACAGCAGAGTTAAAACGGATGTTCCAACTTCTAGAAGCTTGCTTAAGCCCATAAATGGATCTGTTAAGTTTACATACCATGGTTTCCTGACCTGCAACAACGAAGCCTTGCGGCTGCTGCATATAGATATCTTCAGCAAGATCTCCATTCAGGAATGCAGTTTTGACATCCATCTGCCAAATCTCATAATCATGGTATGCTGTTACAGCTAGCAGGATCCTAATGGATTTAAGCATGGCCACAGGCGAAAAGGTTTCCTCATAATCGATGCCCTCTTTCTGAGTGTACCCTTTCGCCACTAGACGAGCCTTGAAGGTCTCAACTTTACCATCGGGGCCCTTCTTCCTCTTGTAAATCCATTTGCATCCGATTGCCTTTACCCCGGAGGGCGGATCTACTAGAGTCCAGACTCCATTGGTCTCCATTGAGTCCATCTCTGCCCTCATGGCCTCCACCCACTTCTGGGAATCTATGTCCAACATAGCTTCCGCGTAAGTCACGGGATCCTCCTCACTAGTCAAGGTTTCCACCAAGTAACTGAAAGAATGGTAGGATCCATCTAATGGACACCATGAAGGTTGCGGAATGGGTGGGGCGAATTTCAAAAATTTCCTACCTTCTCCCAACTGGGAATCATATTCCCTGAATTTAGAATACAATATTCAAGGATCTACTTGAACCCTAATCAAACCAGATCTGTACCAAAAGATAAATGGGAGGATTATACCTGATCCGGAGAAGCAGTATCTCCCAAAGTTGGTGTTCACGCCCAAAGAATGCTCCAAGATCTGTCCCTGCTGAAGATGACACAGCTGTGGATGGAACAGAACCAGCAGGGTGCGTCCTACACACTGGATCCTTCACAAGAATCCCCTGGATGTACTAAACACTGAATTCTTTCAGTCTTTCTTGCAAGACTGATGTCAAGAACTGGTTTCTTGACTTTCTTTTCTGCAAAGATCAAATCTTGCAACAATGCAGATGGCGGCGGCAGGAGGAGATCTCCAGAAACGAAAAGGCTGAACTGTTTTCTTTTCTGGAGAGTATGAGATCTAATCTCAAATCGCAGGAACCCTTCTTGCTTACCAAAACCCCTTGGATCGAAATCTGATTTCTCTCCCTCTTGGTACATTCGAAATCTCCTCCTTTCTTCTTGATTAAGAAATCTCCTAATTAGGAGTTATCCCAATCCAAATCAGTATTTGGATAGGGGATAATCTTAATCCTTTTCCCAGATAGAGTTAGCTTACTCCTGATCTTATATGGAGGTTACCAGATTCAAATCTGATTTGAATTTGGTCTCTAAGAGTGGATAAGGCTAAGAGCCCAATCCTTTTTGCTAACTTCAATCTCAAATTCGCCCCATTGATGGGTGATCATATCAGCCCACTTCGAAATGGGCTTTAGGCCCATTAAGTATTCAGTGTTTAATTAGTTTCCAATCTGCTGCCCAGTTGGGCTTCTTTGTATGGCGTGGGACCCAAGCATTGATCTACACACCAGCCACATGGGTTCGGCCCAGCCTTTAATACAAGGCCCAGCCAAATTCACTGAAAATCTCAATGAACCCCTTGAGTCCATCGTATGAACCCTATGGGCCCAACACTTACATTAAGTGGTCCCTAGGCCAAGCCATCTTATAAAAACCCAGGAACTGTGGGCAGGTGCAAGATTAGCCCATCAGGTATTGTCCTAAATGGTCTTACACTTAACCTCTCAGCCCTTAATGATCAAGCACTGCCCGACAAGAGAGGACCTCTCCCTCGGCTGCAAGGAACAGTGCCGCACTCTCCTCTCACATGGATCCCGGGAATTAAAACCATTTGCAAACATTTTGAAACCGTACATATATATGTAAATATATTAATTTTGCAAAAACAAAATTCCAACGATTGAAATCAACTGCCGGCAGTTTGGTTTCCATCAGAGAGAGTGCATTCCCGATCATTACCCTTTGTCCGACAAAGTGGCTGATTCTGTCACTATGACCACCCACTCAGATGAATTCTCAAACTGCCCCAACATACCCAGGTTTTGATCCCCACTCAGGATCTCACTGATTGGCATATCAAAGGCAGCCTGATCCAGCACCTAGTGAAGTGTCATAATCGAGTCTAGGGGTCAGGTGTAACTTTCCAGTTTTGCCCATCTATCTCCAAGGTCCAGGGCAAGACTGGAAATCTGGTCCGGTTCAAGGATTCAAGTTATCCCATGCTGTATGTGCCTCGGGTCTTACCCTGATGTCTGAGACAGACCATCCCAACACTTGGTGGCACACCAGTATCAGCCTTGGCAGGATAAATCTCCCCAGACTTATCCAACGGCTGTGAACATTTAAAACTAACATGAGTCTCTACAAATGTCCAGTTTTAGGGTTTTACACAGAATTAAACCAAACAACATGAATCAAACATGCACTTTATTTATTTCCACTAAACAACAAAAGTACATCAAAATGATTGAAGCTAAGGGCATACAAAACTGTCTAACAGCTCCCACTTGCACTTAGGTCCAATCTGGTACAAGCCGGAGTCCCATACTTTCCACGTGTTTCTCAAACACCTTCTGTGTCAGTGGCTTAGTCAATGGGTCTGCCACATTATCCGCTGATGCTACCTTTTGAATTAGGACGTCCCCTCTACCAACGATCTCCCGCAGTACATGGTACTTCCTCTCGATGTGCTTTGACTTCGAGTGGGCCCGAGGCTCTTTAGCCTGGGCGATCGCTCCATTGTTGTCACACAACAACGGGATGGGTGATGTGCTGGATGGAATCGCTCCCAATTCGTGTATGAATTTCTTCATCCACACGGCTTCCTTGGCAGCTTCACTTGCGGCAATGTACTCGGCCTCGGTTGTGGAGTCTGCAGTGGACCCCTGTTTGCTGCTTTTCCAGCAAACAGCACACGATCCTATCGGGAAAACATACCCAGATGTAGACTTTCTATCATCTGGATCCGACTGGAAATCGGCATCGGTATACCCTAGAACTTGCAGTGAACTACCATCGAATACCAGACAAAACTCTTTCTTCACAGCAGTCCAATGCTCCTGTCCTGGGTTTGCCTGGAATCTGCTTACCACACTCACCGCCTGAGCTATGTCCGGGCGAGTGCACAACATGGCATACATGATGCTCCCCACAGCTGAGGCATAGGGAACGTCTCTCATGCTCTCAATCTCCTCAGAAGTCTTGGGAGACATCTTCTTGGAGAGAGTGACTCCGTGCCTGAAAGGAACGTTTCCTTTCTTGGAGTTTTCCATGCTGTATCTTTTGACAATTTTGTCAATGTAAGCAGCCTGGGATAATCCAATTATCCTCTTCGATCTATCTCTATAGAGTCGAAGACCCAGTATGTATGAAGCTTCTCCAAGATCTTTCATGGAGAACTGCTGTGATAGCCATACCTTGACCGAAGTCAACATTCCTACATCATTCCCAATGAGTAGGATATCGTCCACATACAAGACTAAAAAGGTGATCTTATCCCCACTGGATTTCCTGTAAACACAGGGCTCATCCGGATTCTGCTCAAAGTCAAACGTTTTGACTGCAGAATCAAAACGGATGTTCCAACTCCTAGAAGCCTGCTTAAGTCCATATATGGATCTATTAAGTTTACATACCATGTGTTCCTGACCAGCAGCAATGAAGCCTTGCGGCTGCTGCATGTAGATATCTTCACTAAGATCTCCATTCAGGAACGCCGTTTTGACATCCATTTGCCAAATCTCGTAATCATGGTACGCTGCTACAGCTAGCAGGATCCTAATGGATTTAAGCATGGCCACCGGTGAAAAGGTTTCCTCATAGTCGATGCCTTCTTTCTGAGTATACCCTTTCGCCACCAAACGAGCTTTAAAGGTCTCAATCCTGCCATTGGGGCCCTTCTTCCTCTTGTAGATCCATTTGCAACCAATTGCTTTTACCCCGGAGGGCGGATCCACTAGAGTCCAGACTCCATTGGTCTCCATTGAGTCCATCTCGGCTCTCATGGCCCCCACCCACTTCTGGGAGTCTATGTCTAACATAGCTTCCGCGTAAGACACGGGATCCTCTTCACTAGTCAAAGCTTCCACCAGGTAACTATCCTGGTCATAACCATATCGGACTGGTGGTCTGGATACCCGGGTGGACCTTCTAGGTTGGTCATTACCTGGAACTTGTGGGTCATCTCCCACTGCTCCTGAGCTCTCCTCATCAAGAACTATTTCCTGACGATGGGTGTCCAGGATGTAATCGGATTCTAAGAATCGGGCGTTTCGACTGCAGAACACTTTCTGCTCACTTGGGTCATAGAATAGATAACCCACCGAATCCTTTGGGTAGCCTATAAACAGGCAACGGCTGGTTTTAGATTCCAACTTGTCCGCACTTGTTCTTTTAACGTGTGCAGGACAACCCCAAATCTTCAAGTGTCTCACACTTGGCTTCCTTCCGGTCCAAAGCTCATATGGAGTTTTCGGAACTGATTTGGTTGGAACCCTATTCAGCACGTAGATAGCAGTCTCTAATGCGTATCCCCAAAAGGATGTGGGTAATTCTGAGCGTACGAGAAGTGACCGGACCATGTCTAATAAGGTCCTATTTCTCCTCTCTGAAACACCGTTGAGTTGAGGTGTAGCAGGAGGAGCCAGTTGTGACACTATCCCATTGGCCTTTAAGTAGTCCCTGAATTCGTCAGAGAGATACTCGCCACCTCGATCTGATCGAAGGGCCTTAATTTCTCTCCCTAACTGTTTCTCGACTTCCTGTCTGAACTCTTTGAACTTTTCAAATGATTCAGACTTATGTCTCATTAGGTACACGTAACCATATCGTGAAAAATCATCTGTAAAGGTGATGAAGTACACGTGTTGATTCCGTGTCCTAACACTCAGGGGACCACATACATCAGTATGTATTAGGTCAAGTGTGCCTGCACATCTTTCAGGCTTACCGCCAAATGGCCGCTTAGTCATCTTACCTTGGAGGCAAGGTTCACAAGTGGGAAGATTTTCTACGGTTAGAAAATCCAAAGGACCATCCTTTACCAGTCTTGTGATTCGGTCGACACCGATGTGGCCAAGTCGGTAATGCCAGAGGCACGTGAGATTTACTGTATCACGAGTCCTTTTCTTGGGATTTTCGACCGACGTAGTTTCGGTTAAGTTAGTTTCCAAAGAAGGATGCAGAACATAGAGACCGTTCTCTAGCTCCCCGCATGCGATGAATTTATTATTCCGTTTAACAGTAATCATATTACTAAAGTAAACAGTATATCCATCAGCACACAATTTTGAAACAGAAATTAAATTCCTTCTCAAGTTCTGTACATAAAGACAATCTTTAAGTACAAGGACTCCTTCTTTAAAAACTAATTCTACGGTTCCTATTGCCGCAGCTGCAACACTTGCAGTTGTTCCCAAGAATAGTGTCACTTCACCTTCACTCAGCCTTCTGCTAACTTTGAACCCCTGCAGTGAGTTACACGCATGAGTTGAAGCCCCGGAGTCAACACACCAGGACACAGAAGTAACTAACATATTAGTTTCTATGACACAAGTTTCGATATTACCTTTCTTAGATTCCAGGTAGGTAGGACAGTTCCTCTTCCAGTGGCCGGTCTGCTTGCAGAAGTGACAGACATCAGATGCCTTGTTCTTCTTCTGCTTCTTGGGTTTGGTAGTCTTCTTCTGGGGCTTCTTTGCCTTTCTCTTTCTCTTGCCCGATTTGTTAGCTTCAGCAAGCATAACCACAGGCTCATCCTTCTTGAGTAAATCCTCGGCCCTCTGCAACATATTGCTGAGTTCCTGGACGCTGACATTCAGCTTATTCATATTGTAGTTCATAGTGAACGCTTTGAAGGAGGAGGGCAAAGAATTTAGGATGGCATCCACTTGCGTGCCAAGATCTAGCCCGGATCCAAGAGCTTCAAGTTCGTTGATGTATCCCATCATCCGAAGACAATGGTCATGAACTTTCTGCCCTTTGGTCATCTGCGCGGTCATGAACAATTTCAGGACCTTCTGTCGAGTAGAACGGTTCTGCTCCTCATACATTGTCCTTAGACTGTCCAATATGTCCTTGGCAAGTTCGATCTGATCGAACTGCCTCTGTATTGAGTTGTCTAATGAGGCAATGATGAAGCAGCGGGCTAGGGAGTTCTTATCCTCCCAATCTTGGTAGTCCCTCCTACGGGCCTCAGAAGCCCTATCACCCGGACGTTCCGGGGCAGGATTTTTCACTACCTTGTCTAACTTTTCAGAAGTTAGGACCAGCATAAGATTTCTGTACCAGTCGGCATAGTTTGGGCCCTTAAGCTTGTTATCGTCTAGAAGCTTTGCAAATTGACCGTTTGCCATTTTCTGATAAAACAGCAAAATCATTAGTCCACAACCTTAGTTTGATTCATGTTTACCTACATAGATATGGCTTTTAATCTATGTTCCATTCCCATTTGTTCATCTCTGAGATTTCCCTCCTATCTCAGTGACGGAGACGACGAAATGTCTCTGGAAATGTGGGAAATCACATGGGGTGCGTGAAGCCAACTGTTTCAGCTGCATAACCCCACCACCTTTCTGTGACGGATCATATCCACTCATCAAATGAGTTTCCCTTTGGCCTCTGTCAGACAAGGTTCAGAGCCGTTTTCAGGTAAACCCTTCTGTCAGTGAGTGCACACCCATCATATTCAGGTTACGCCAAGGTACCGTGAGAGAGTTCCCATTTTCTGGTGAAGCCCCTCCCACATCGGTCTATGACGCCCCTATCATCTTATGAAACACTCTAACAGATCCAACAGCAAATGGATAGCCCAATTTTATGGTGCGTTTCCTCATTACTGATGGACCCATCATTGTGCTAATGACGGAAGGCCTTTAGAGAGTCCATCATATGGATCTCCCTATCACTTGCATTCATATTTGCTGGAGGGAACAAAATTACGGCCTAGTTCTAATTTAGGTCAAACCAAAGTGGCTCCCACTGACTTTCATAAAGTCAGATTTCTGGTGGGCCTTCATCGGCTAGGGGTTCCGTACGCATCCCTTTTCAGGGTTGTGGGGCCCACCAGGCAAAGAGGGGGGTCATCCAATGACCTTCAGGGACACCATGGCAATGATGTGCATTCAGCCATGGTGTGCGCAAGAGCCACTAACGAGTCATCACGGGCCAAGTACTTATGGCCCATGGTCGCAGCACATCAAGCATCCAAACATCACATGTAATGGAGGAATTGATCCAATCAATTAATTGCTGTAAAGCCCATTCAACGGCCCATTTAAAAACCAAGTCATTAACGATTAATGTCCACTAGGTGTATGGGCTGAATCGCAGATAGCAGTTCGGCCCATACAGCTTATCTCACAATAATGGGCTTTTGCAGTTTTAACCCTTTAAAACTGGGCTTTACAGGTGGGCCGAATTAATCCCTGTAATTGAACATCAGATTTGGAACAAAAGTGTGAGACAGTTGGACTGAGAACAGCCCCTTTCGAAACCCAGATTTGGTCCAAACACTCAGGGGACCACATACATCAGTATGTATTAGGTCAAGTGTGCCTGTACATCTTTCAGGCTTACCGTCAAATGGCCGTTTCGTCATCTTGCCTTGTAGGCAAGGCTCACAGGTGGGAAGATCTTCTACAGCTAGAAAATCCAAAGGACCATCCTTTACCAACCTTGTCATTCGGTCAACACCGATGTGGCCAAGTCGGTAATGCCACAGACACGTGGGATTAATTGTATCACGGGCTCTCTTCTTGGGGTTTTCAACCGATGTAGTTTCGGTTATGTTAGTTTCTAGAGAAGGACGTAGAACATAGAGACCGTTCTCCAGTTCCCCGTATGCGATGAATCTGTTATTTCTTTTAATAGTAATCGTATTACTAAAGAAGACAGAATAACCATCTGCACACAGTTTTGAGACAGAAATCAAATTTCTTCTTAAATTTTGTACGTAAAGACAATCTTTCAGTACAATTATTCCTTCTCTAAAAAATAGTTCCACGGTTCCTATGGCCGCGGCTGCAACAGTTGCAGTAGTCCCCAAGTAATGTGTGACTTCTCCTTCACTCGGCCTTCTGCTTACCTTGAACCCCTGCAGTGAGTTACATGCATGAGTTGAAGCCCCGGAGTCAATACACCAGGACGCAAAAGCTACCAACAAATTGGTTTCTATAACACAAGTTTCGAAATTACCTTTCTTGGATTCCAGGTAGGCAGGAAAATTCCTTTTCCAGTGGCCGGTCTTCTTGCAAAATTGATAGGCATCTGATGCCTTGTCCTTCGTCTGTTTCTTGGGTTTGGCAGCCTTTTTCTGGGGCTTTCTCTTCGCCTTCCTTTTCTTGCCCGATTTGCCAGTTTCAACAAGCATGGCAATGGGCTCATTCTTTTTAATCAATTCTTCGGCCCTCTGCAACATATTGCTGAGTTCCTGCAAGCTGACGTTCAGCTTGTTCATGTTATAATTCATGATGAATGGATTAAAGGATGGAGGCAGAGAGTTGAGAATAGCATCGATCTGAGTTACCAAATCCAGCCCGGATCCAAGATCCTCCAGTTCGTTGATATAGCCCATCATCCGGAGACAATGGTCGTGAACTTGTTGGCCCTTGGTCATCTGCGCGGTCATGAACTGTTTCAAGACCTTCTGCCGAGTAGAACGATTCTGCTCTTCGTACATTGTCCTAAGACTGTCCAACACGTCCTTAGCAAGTTCGATATGATCAAACTGCCTCTGAATTGGATTGTCTAAGGAGGCAATGATATAACACCGGGCAAGGGAGTTTTTCTCCTCCCATTCTTGATAGTCTCTCCTTCGGGCCTCAGAAGCCCTATCTCCCGGACGCTCCGGGGCAGGATTCTTTGCCACTTTATCAAGTTTTTAAGAAGCAAGGACCAGCATAAGGTTTCTATACCAGTCAGCATAGTTTGGGCCCTTCAACTTGTTGTCATCAAGTAGCTTTGCAAAAGATCCGTTTGCCATTTTCTGATAAAAGAGCAAACATCAGTCCACGACCTTATTCGATTCATGTTCATTTCATAGATATGGATTTTAATCTACGATCCATTTCCATTTATTCATCTCTGAGATTTCCCGCCTTTCTCAGTGACGGAGACTACGGGTTGTCCCTGGAAATGTGGGAAATCACATAGGGTGCATGAAGCCAACTGTTTCAGCTGCATAACCCCACCACCTTTCTGTGAAGGATCATATCCACTCATCATATGAGTTTTCCCTTTGGCCTCTGTCAGACAAGGTTCAGAGCCGTTTTCAGGTAAACCTTTCTGTCCAGTGAGTGCTTACCCATCATATTCGTGAACGCCAAGGTACCGTGAGAGAGTTCCCATTTTCTGGTGAAGCCCCTCCCACATCGGTCTATGACGCCCCTATCATCTTATGAAACACTTAGACAAGCCCAACAGCAAATGGATAATTACGCCTTTCTCAGTGACGGAGACTACGGGTTGTCCCTGGAAATGTGGGAAATCACATAGGGTGCATGAAGCCAACTGTTTCAGCTGCATAACCCCACCACCTTTCTGTGAAGGATCATATCCACTCATCATATGAGTTTTCCCTTTGGCCTCTGTCAGACAAGGTTCAGAGCCGTTTTCAGGTAAACCTTTCTGTCCAGTGAGTGCTTACCCATCATATTCGTGAACGCCAAGGTACCGTGAGAGAGTTCCCATTTTCTGGTGAAGCCCCTCCCACATCGGTCTATGACGCCCCTATCATCTTATGAAACACTTAGACAAGCCCCTCCCACTTCCTCATTACTGAAGGACCCATCTTCGTGCTAATGATGGAAGGCCTTTAGAGAGTTCATCATATGAATCTCCCTATCACATGCACTCATATTATCTGGAGGGAACAGATAATTACGCCCTAGTTTTATCTTTAGGTCAAACCAAAGTGGCTCCCACTGACTTTCATAAAGCCAGATTTTGGTGGGCCTAAATCGGCTAGGGTTCCGCATGAGACCTCATGATGAGGTGTGGGGCCCACCACAGAGGGAGGTCATCCAATGACCAAAAGGGACACCATGGCAATGATGTGCATTCAGCCATGGTGTGCGAAAGAGCCACTGTCGATTGAGCATGGGCCAAGTACTTATGGCCCATGTACGTAGCACATCACACATCCATACATCACATGCAGGGATAAATTGATCCAATCAATTAATTATCTGTAAAGCCCATTTTAAATCCATAATATTAACCATTAACATTATCTAGGTATATGGGCCGAACGGTTCAACCCATATAGCTTTAAGGGTTAAGTGGGCTTTTAGCAATTTTAACTGTTTAAAACTGGGCCTTTGCTGGTTGGGCCGAATTAACCATTCAATTAAATATCAATCCTTAGGCCCATTAGTGGGAAAATTAGGGCTGACTTTCAGCCTTGATTAAACCCTAGATTTGGTCCAAACAGTTTGAACCAGTCTTGGTCCGAATGGGTCTAGGGTTTGATTTTTAATTAAATCTATAATTCAAGAAAATAATCTGAAATTAATTACTGATAAAAGAAAAACAACAATCAGTAAATCAGGGCTGTTCGCACAATCCATCCTGCAAAACAGAGGTTAGATCACAGAATGCAGTTTCATAAACTGCAAATCGTAGATAGCGATTCTCCCATTTGCGAAATCTTCTTCTCTGCGAATTCTCCCTTTCTGTGCCGCCATCTTCGATCCAAAATAAAATAAAATAGAAATCCTATTTCTATTAATTATTACATCAGATCGAATGCCTATACATTGAGTCTAAAAATAAAAAAAAATTATTTACAGACCAAATGTAATAAATAAATCAGGAAACTGCAAATCTTGCAGGTTCCCTGCGCAAACCAAGATTTCGATCTCCTCTTGTACGAACCGCCCATAAATCAAGAAAATCATAAAGAACAATTCTAAATAATAATCAGATTTATATAAAATTAATTTCAGATTATTCGCCCATTAATTTTGGGAACAAAATTTCCCAAAACCCATATATGCGCAAATCGGGTAGAACACCTTCTGCCCATTTGCGCAGGTTCAGAACTGAAACAAACTGGTTCAAGATTTGAACCTGGCTCTGATACCACTGAAGGGATGAGAGATCCATCCTATTGACGCCCAAAGATTGCGGAATAAGGGGCGAATTTCAAAAATTTTTCTCTCCCTTCAACTGGGAATCGTATTCCCTATTTAGAAAATCATATTTTCAATGATCAATCTTGAACCATAAACTGAACCAGATCTGAACCAAAAGGAGTGGGAGAGGATTATACCTGATACGGAGAAATACTTTCTCCCAATGGAGGTGTTCACGCCCAAGGAAGGATCCAAAATCTGCTCCCACTGAAGATGGCGCAGTGCAGGGTGGAGCAGAATCAGCAACGTTCTTCAAAAGAACTTGATCCTTCGTAAGGATCAACTGGACGACTTGAGTATAGCTCCAACCAATCTTTTCCCTAAAAGATTGAAATCAAGATCCAATCTTGATTGCTCCCAAGATTTGGAGATCGAACTGAAGGAATGGCAAAGGCAGGAAGGTGGCGGCAGGAGAGAATTCGCAGTATGCAGGAAATCTCTCAATCTCTCTTTCTTTAAGAGAAGAATGCTGTTGATGTTGTTGTGTAGTAGGCTGCCGCCCCCTTCCCCTTTTATAATCTCAAAAGGGATCAGCTCCTAATCAGATTAGGAGCTGCTAATCCAAATCATATTTGGGTTAGAAGTCCCTTAGTGATAAGGGATAATCCTTATCTTATCTGCAAAGCAGATCAGCTATCTCCTAATCTAATTAGGAGGTTTCCAGATCTAAATCTTATTTAGATCTTGGACTCTTTGAGTGGATAGGGTCTAAGCCCAATCCTTTTAGCTGACCCACTTCAGAATTCGCCCCCTTTAAATGACTGATCAAATCAGCCCAGTTCGAAATGGGCTTAAGGCCCATTAAGGTTATGTACTCAAAAACCTTCCAAATTGCTGCCCAGTTGGGCTTCCTTGTATGGCGTGGGACCCAAGCATTGATCTACACATCAGCCACATGGGTTCAGCCTAGCCTTTGTTACAAGGCCTGGCCGAATGCACTGTTGAAGACAGTGTACCCCCTGAAACCCATCGAATGAGCTCTATGGGCCCAACACTTACACTAAGTGGTCCCTGGGCCAAGCCACCTTGTAACACCCAGGGACTATGGGCAGATGCAAGATTAGCCCATCAGGCATTATCCTCACTGGTCTTACACTTATCCTCTCAGCTCATAATGATCATACACTGCCCGACAAGAGAGGACCTCTCCCTCGGCTGCAAGGAACAGTGTTGCACTCTCCACTTATATGGATCCCGGGAATTAAAACCTTCTTGCAAACATTTTAGAAACCATATATATACTTTTATATCTTATATAAAATATATTTTGCAAAACAAATCTCAACGGTTGAAATCGGTTGCCGGCAGTCTTGGTTTCCATCAGAGAGAGTGCATCCCCGATCATTACCTTTGTCCGACAAAGGGGCTGATCCTGTTACTATGATCACCCACTCAGATGAATTCTCGGACTGTCCCAACATACCCAGGTTTTGACCCCCGCTAAGGATCTCACTGATTGGTACATCAAAGACAGCCCAATCCGACACCTAGTGTAGTATCATAATTGAGTCTAGGGGTCAGGTGTAACTTCCCAGTTTTGCCCATCAATCTCCAAGGTCCAGGGCAATACTGGAAATCTGGTCCAGTTCAAAGATTCAATTAATCCTACACTGTATGTGCCTAGGGTCTCACCCTGGCAGCTGAGACAGGCCACCCCAACCGATTTGGTGGCACCACAGTGTCAGCCTTGTCAGGATAGGTCTCCCCAGACCGACCCACTGGCTGTGAACATTTTAAACTAACACGAGTCTCATTAAGTGTCCAGTTTAAGGGTATTACACAGAAACATACCAAGGGAACATGAATCAAATATGTATCTTTATTCATTTACAATAAACTCATAAAGTACATCATTCTGATTGAATCTAAGGTCATACAAAACTGTCTAACTGTTTTACTGCAAATTATATTATCCATTCGGCTAAGAGATTATTGTTTAGCTCCCTGTGGGATTCAACCTAGTACCACTTTTACTGCAAATATTTTATTGTGGGACTAGTATTAATTTTTAGGGCTTCAACAAACCCGTCAAAATTTTGGCGCCGTTGCCGGGGAGTAACGTTAATTTCTTAGCTATTACCTTCTTTGTTAACCTTCTTGTTTATGACTCGTGCTTCTCAACAAGGTGAAATTCAGTACAACCCCGAAATTGAGAGGACCACCCGTCGTTTAAGGAAGGAGGCGAAGCAAAGGAAGGATCGTTCACCTAAAAGGGTGAACTCAGATTTTGATCTACCCACTTGTGATTTTCCCATCTTCGAAGAAGTATAATGAATGGCTGACAGAGAGAGGACATTAAGGGAGTTGGCTGCACCAATGTCCTATACACACATGGGATAAAATGAATAGGATATTTTTAGATAAATATTTTCCTGCGTCCCGGGCTGCGAATATAAGAAAAGAAATATGTGGAGTTCGGCAATTTGGTGGTGAGACATTATATGAATATTGGGAAAGGTTTAAGCAACTTGTTGCTAGTTGTCCACACCACCAAATTCTTGAACAATTGTTAATCCAATACTTCTATGAAGGGCTTCAGCCCATGGGTAGAAGTATAGTCGATGCAGCCAGGGGAGGAGCTCTAGTGAAGCAGACACCTGAAGCGGCCAGGGAATTAATCTCCAATATGGCCAAAAATTCTCAGTAATTCGGTACAAGGACAGAAGGTACCATTAGAAGGGTTAACGAGGTAAGCCATGCAAATTTAGAAAACCAGATTTCTGATTTAACTTCTTTGGTTAAGCAGCTCACAGCAGGACAGTTACAAATTGTCAGGGTGTGTGGTATCTGTTCGATCCCTGGACTTCCTACGGACATGTGTCCACCATTACAAGATGGCCCGATGCAGAAATCGCAGCCCCAATTTTTCGATCCCTGGACATCCTAAGTCAATGCCGTGGGAGGATTCCCGGGGCACAGCAGAAATCGCAGCCCCAATTTTTCAATCGACAGCCCCAGTTTTCAACACCCATCACAGTGCAAGGCCAACCCCCGAATTCAGGTATGTCTTTGGATGATATAGTTAAGGCTCTCGCTACTAATACTCAGCAATTTTAGCAGGAAACGAGAGCTAGCATTCAGAATTTGGGGAACCAAATTAGCCAACTTGCCACTTCCATCAGCAAGTTGGAGGCGCAGAACTCTAGGAAACTACCCTCACAAATGGTAGTTAATCTGAAAGAGAATGCAAGTGCGGTGGTGTTGAGAAGCGGAAGAGAGTTGCAGTCCCAACCAAGTTCACCAACGAAGGCAGCCAAAGAAGAGGAAGGACAAGGGTCAAACTACAACCCCTTTGAGATAAAATCGGACCCCCCTCTCCCTAAGGTTACTAATGTTGTACCACCTTTTCCTAGCAGGTTGGCAAGTTCAAAGAAAGAGGAATATGAACAAGAAGTATTAGAAACCATTAGGAAGGTGGAGATCAACATTCCCTTTCTAGATGCAATAAAACAAATCCCTAAATATGCAAAATTTTTGAAAGAGTTATGCACTAACAAGAGGAGGCTAAGAATTGATGAAAAGGTAAGAGTGGGAGAGAACGTTTCAGCCGTGATCAAGAGGACCCTGCCAGAAAAGCGTGCTGATCCAGGTATGTTTACCCTACCCTGTGTGATTGGCAATAAACGAATCGAGCGTGCCATGCTGGACTTAGGTGCATCTATTAATGTCATGCCATACTCGATTTACTGTGCATTGAGACTAGGTCCTTTAAAAGAGACTAGAGTTGTTATTCAATTGGCTAATCGTTCTAATGCATACCCAGAAGGGATTGTTGAGGATGTATTAGTGCAGGTTAACGATTTGATCTTTCCAGCTGATTTTTACATCCTGAAGATGGAAGAAGACACAGCCACAAGTTCAGCCCCACTTATATTAGGTCAGCCATTCATGAAAACGGCCAAGACCAAAATAGATGTAGACGAGGCTACCCTCTCCGTCGAGTTTGACGGAGAGATTGTAAAATTTAATATTTTTGATGCA
This sequence comes from Nelumbo nucifera, assembly GCF_055504915.1. Taxonomy (NCBI): domain Eukaryota; kingdom Viridiplantae; phylum Streptophyta; class Magnoliopsida; order Proteales; family Nelumbonaceae; genus Nelumbo; species Nelumbo nucifera. Next base: position 36,530,369 of record NC_142656.1, on the reverse strand, counting down.
ATGAAATATCCTAGTGAGTGTCATTCGATCTGCTCTATTGATACTATCGATTCGATTGTGCAGGAAGTCTTTGGAGAGGAGGACTTGGACGATGAGCTGGAATATAAGGCACAATCAGACAGGGAGGAGGAGATCGATGCATCCTATGATACTCCGGAACCTGAATAGGAGGTAAGTACTTCTGATGTTCAATCAAAGGTTTCTCACACAAGGCTGCTGAAGGGATGAGAGATCCATCCTATGGACACAGAAAAGATTGCGGAATAAGGGGCGAATTTCAAAAATTTTTCTCTCCCTTCAACTGGGAATCGTATTCCCCATTTAGAAAAACATATTTTCAATGATCAATTCTGAACCATAAACTGAACCAGATCTGAACCAAAAAGGAGTGGGAAGGATTATACCTGATACGGAGAAGTAATATCTCCCAACGAAGGTGTTCACACCGAAGGAAGGATCCAAAGACTGCTCCCACTAACGATGGCACAGTGCAGGTGGAGCAGAATCAGCAGTGTTCTTCGCAAGAATCAGCAAGATGGTACGTGAGCACAACTTCCTTTCAATCCTTTCTCAAAGGACTGATGTCAAGATCCAATCTTGACTTCTCCCACAAGTGGAGATCGAACTGGCAAATAGGGCGGCAAGAATAGGGAGGCGGCAAGAGAGTATTTGCAGGGAGCAGAATTCTCTCTTCTTGATTTCAGCACTAAAGGAAACCTGATGATCTGTGTGTTTTTTAGGTTGCCGCCCCCTTCTTTTATAGTCTTAAAGGGATCAGCTCCTAATGAGATTAGGAGTTGCTAATCCAAATCACATTTGGGTTAGAAGTCCCTTTAAGTGATAAGAGATAATCCTTATCTTATCTGGAGATCAGATCAGCCATCTCCTAATCTGATTAGGAGGTTTCCAGATCTAAATCTTATTTAGATCTTGGACTCTCTAAGTGGATAGGGTCTAAGCCCAATCCTATTAACTGATCCACGTTAGATTTCGCCCCTTTATTAACTAAAGAAACAGCCCAGTTCGAAATGGGCTTTAGGCCCATTAAGCTTATGTGCTCACTTAACCCTCTTAACTGCTGCCTAGTTGGGCTTCCTTGTATGGCGTGGGACCCAAGCATTGATCTACACACCAGCCACATGGGTTCAGCCCAGCCTTTGTTACAAGGCATGGCCGAATACACTGTTAAAGACAGTGCACCCCCTGAAACCCATCAAATGGGCTCTACGGGCCCAACACTTACCCTAAGAGGTCCCTGGGCCAAGCCACCTTGTAACACCCTGGGACTGTGGGCAGATGCAAGATTAGCCCATCAGGTATTATCGTCAATGGTCTTACACTTAACCTCTCAGCCCATAATGATCATACACTGCCCGACAAGAGAGGACCTCTCCCTCGGCTGCAAGGAACAGTGTTGCACTCTCCACTCATATGGATCCCGGGAATTAAAACCTTTTGCAAACTTTTTAGAAACCATATATATATACTTTTATATCTTATATAAAATATATTTTGCAAAACAAATCTCAATGGTTGAAATCGGCTGCCGGCAGTCTTGGTTTCCATTAGTGAGAGTGCATCCCTGATCATTACCTTTGTCCGACAAAGGGGCTGATCCTGTCACTATGATCACCCACTCAGATGAATTCTCGGACTGTCCCAACATACCCAGGTTTTGACCCCCGCTAAGGATCTCACTGATTGGTACATCAAAGATAGCCCAATCCGGCACCTAGTGCAGTATCATAATCGAGTCTAGGGGTCGGGTGTAACTTTCCAGTTTTGCCCATCAATCTCCAAGGTCCAGGGCAATACTGGAAATCTGGTCCAGTTAAATGATTCAATTAATCCTACACTGTATGTGCCTAGGGTCTCACCCTAGCAGCTGAGACAGGCCACCCCAACCGATTTGGTGGCACCACAGTGTCAGCCTTGTCAGGACAGGTCTCCCCAGACCGACCCACTGGCTGTGAACATTCTAAACTAACACGAGTCTCATTAAGTGTCCAGTTTAAGGGTATTACACAGAAACATACCAAGGGAACATGAATCAAATATGTATCTTTATTTATTTACAATAAACTCATAAAGTACATCATTCTGATTGAAGCTAAGGGCATACAAAACTGTCTAACAGCTGCTGCCCTCTATTTTGCAGGCTCTGGAGCTGGAACTAAAGAACCTACCTAATCACCTAAAATATGCCTACTTGGGCAAAAAAGAGACACTGCCTGTGATCATTGCAAAAGGGTTGACTGAGGAGCAAGAGGAGAGACTCATCGAAGTCCTAAAGGACCATAAGGAGGCGATTGGCTGGACCCTAGCTGACATAAAAGGGGTCAGCCCCTCGATTTGCATGCATAGGATCCATTTGGAAGATGATGCCAAACCGGTTAGAGAACCACGAAAAAAACTCAACCCGATAATGAAAGAGGTAGTAATGAAAGAGGTGCTTAAATTATTAGATGAAGGGATAATTTATCCAATTTCAGACAGCAAATGGTAAGTCCTATTCATGTTGTGCCTAAGAAAACTGGGATGACTGTAGTAAAAAATAAAAATAATGAACTAATTCCCATGAGGGTACAAGGTGGCAAGCGAATGGTAATAGATTTTCGAAAACTCAACTTGGCCACTCGAAAGGACCATTTTCCCCTACCCTTCATTGATCAGATGCTAGAGAGGCTGGCAGGTAAGGCTTTCTTCTGTTTTCTCATTGGATTCTTTGGGTATTATCAGATTGTTATTGCGCAGGAGGACCAAGAGAAAACGACATTCACTTGTCCATTCGGCACCTTCGCCTACAGACGAATGCCCTTTGGTTTGTGTAATGCTCCGGGCACTTTTCAAAGATGCATTATGAGCATATTTTCTGATTTTATTGAAAAATGCATTGAAGTGTTCATGGATGATTTTACTGTTAAAGGTGATTCGTTTGATGACTGCTTGAATAGTTTAAGTAAAATTCTGAATAGGTGTGTGGAAACAAATCTTGTCTTAAACTATGAAAAATGTCATTTTATGGTGAAGGAGGTTATTGTGTTGGGACATGTAGTTTCAGACAGAGGAATAGAAGTCGACAAGGCAAGAATTGATTTGATTGTGAGTTTACCTTACCCTACAAATGTTAGGGAGGTTCGCTCTTTTCTTGGACATGCAGGCTTTTATCATAGGTTCATCAAAGATTTTTCAAAAATTGCCCTGCCATTGTCCAGTTTGCTACAAAAAGATGTGCCTTTCGATTTTGATGATGAGTGCAAGGAAGCATTTAACAAGCTTAAAAATTTATTAACCATTGCACCCATCATTCAACCACCTGATTGGAACTTGCCTTTTGAGATCATGACGGATGCAAGCAATTATGCAGTAGGGGCTGATCTAGGGCAGCGAATAAATGGGAAGAGCCATGTCATTCACTATACTTCCAAAACGTTGAATGCTGCACAGAGCAATTACACAACCACTGAAAAAGAGGTATTAGCTATTGTGTTTGCTTTAGACAAATTTAGGTGATATTTGCTTGGCTCTAAAGTGATTGTTTTTTCTGACCATGCAGCTTTGAGATACCTACTAGCAAAGAAGGAGTCAAAACCGAGGCTGATAAGGTGGATACTCTTGCTCCAAGAGTTCGATCTAGAAATCAAGGATCGAAGGGGAGCTGAGAATTCGGTGGCTGATCACCTAAGTAGGTTGGTGAAAGATGAGGACTCCTCTCCCATCTATGAGTTGTTTCCTAATGAGCATGTCGGGTTTGTCGAAGCCCTCAAAATTAGTACTAGTCCCACAATAAAATATTTGTAGTGAAAGTGGTACTAGGTCGAATCCCATAGGGAGCAAATCAGTAATCTCTTAGCCGAATGGATAAAGTAATTGTGTGGGAAAATTTAATAACTAAAATTAAAAGAATAACAAACTAAACAAACAAGAGAAAATTAGTCTTATCGAATTCTGGTTCAAGGGTTCGGGTTGAATCGATTGGCCATCGATCCTAGGTACATTTCAGCATACTTGCAATTCAAGCATTTAACCTTAGATTTATTAGGATAGCCATAATAAACCTTGTGTTTTCCTAATTCAGTTGACCAAACCTAGCATTCGATCAACACTTATCACCACTCAACTGGGTACGATAGCGTTCCATGTTAAACAATGATAGCATTAAGATTTGTGAAAACAGTTAAACCAAAATAACAATAATTGAGATAGCTGCAATTACTAAATTTAGTTCCATCGATTCCTTTAGGTTGAACCATGTTAAAACATTGGTCAAAGGCTGTCACGAACAATTGACACAAAAAAATATCAACCTAATTGCTACTTGTACCATTATTCGTGACAATTATGGATCACCGAAATCATGGATAGCGATAGGAATATCAACCTTAATTCAGTTTGTCAAACTAATTAACATCAACATCCAAAAAAATCAGCACAAGAATCAATTAATACTTGAATTAAAAAGCAAGAAAGTAAATTAACTACAGAACCTCACAATGACACAATCGAACCTCCCCCCTTGAACCAGAAAAAGAAGCTTAGCTGTTCATGATCTGCGCAATCTCCATGCTTTTCTTCTCCATAGCCGAACTGCCTTTTTGAGTTTCTTGGTCTTCTTGATGATCTCTTGGATCTGAGAGTGAGTGATGCTAGAGCTGGTTCGCCCCCCTCTTTATATAGCCAAAGGAGAGGGCTGTTTTCCAACTCCTTCTAGGAGATCACCTTATCTTTAGGGAGTCTTGATCTTCTTTGAACTAATCATATCCTATTTCTTATCTAATGATCTAATCTCAATCTTCTTATCTCTCTAGGATTACATTCAAGACTTTAGATCTGATAAGACTCTATCCTTGGAGATTATATTCGAAATTCAGACTCTTAACTCTTGAATTCGAGTTGGGCAGCTTTAAAACTTGGACTGCATCAAGGTACTTCTGCGAATTGGGCTTAAGTTGTGAAATGGGCCTGGCTGCGAACTTGCTCCGACTTCGGGCTCATTTTCGTACTCGATTCGGGCCGAATCTATCAAAACCCAGAACATAAAAGTTGTGGACCTTCCTTTCATCTTTTTAATGCTTCTTGAATTGTCCAATTCGGAGTCCGGAATTGAGTGTTAGGCCCAGATTACTGATTGTCGCTGAAACTGTGCAAAATCACCCGATTTGCCCTGTTTTCTTCCAATTGCCTTCTTTATTGCCCTGAATCAAAATACAAGAGTAATGAGTCCATTTAAGTGCTAAATAAATATAAAAGAGTGAATATTAGAGGATAGAAATAGGGTTCTTTTTGGTCTCATCAAATCCCCCCACACTTAAACTTTGACCATCCTCGGGCAAGGCAAAAACTCAAGTAACACATAAGAGACTAACTATTGATTTTCAATCTTTCTTTTTCTCTACATGAGGCCTGGTTCATTTCATGCTTTAGTTCAGACTTGGTAACCTTTCCCTTTTCATCTCTTTCTTCCCTTTTTCTTGTCCAAGAGTGATCGCAAATCACCATTCCTCATGGTCCCAAGTTAAATCTATAGTCAAGGAGACAAGCCTTCCAGGGCTGAAACTCCTTGGACTACACGGGTGCTCATTGCTTTTAACAAACCAATTCAGCCAGATGCAATTACTTTTCTTTGAATCAAAACAAGGTGTGCTTATTGCCATAAGCTTTCTATGTATCACATCTCCACCACTTAATGTGAATTCCTAGGATCTGAAGGTGTGAATGGGGTTGGGGTTCTAGGGTGAGTCCATTTTATGCTCCATCCCACCCTTGCCTTCTTTTCAAGATGTGAGTGCATTTTTTGCTCCATCTCACACTTGCTTTCATTTGTAGATGTGAGTGCATTTTATGCTCCATCTCACACTTGTTTTTGTTTCTAGATGTGAGTGCATTTTATGCTCCATCACACACATGCTTTCATTTCTGGATGTGAGTGCATTTTATGCTCCATCTCACACTTGTTTTTGTTTCTAGATGTGAGTGCATTTTATGCTCCATCTCACATTAGTCACGATTTTAGTTTCAAACTGCCCCTCTTTTTTTTTTCACAAGAATCACAGGGTTTCATCGCCTGATCCATGAATTCATTGATCGTGGTCTCTATATGCCTAACACAGCAAGTTCTAGAATAATCAACCCATGTTTGATAGATAATTATGTGAAAATCAATCAAACCCTTATGCATCTTGCCTATTGATCGATTAAAATCATGAGGTACCATATGCAGCCAAGAAAGATTCAGTTAGTCATGCTTGCATCCTATCTTATCTATTCAGCCTAAGCACATGATTCCTGATAAGTTGAAATCGTTCAAGAATAAGTTTCCGGGAGCAGAAATTTCAAGAAGGTAAGGTATCCCAAATTTCCATCAGATTTCCCTAATCCCCCCACACTTAAGTTATACATTGTCCCCAATGTATGTGATTATGCATAAAGTAGAAGGATTTGGGGGTACTTCTCTATTTGTCTTGTTGGGTTCCTGCTAAACACAAAAATCAAAACCAAACAAAATAACAAAATTAACTAAACACAATGGGTTGCCTTCCACAAGCGCAATTGTTTAACATCGTTATGCTCGACGTTCTCCCTTGCTACCCTAACTCTCGTGGTTGCAGCCTCCGGTGTGCTCCCCTTCCATCCATCATGGACGGGTTCAAATCTGGAATAGGGGCCTTCGTATCCAATTGTGCACTCGATTCTAACTCCTCTTTTTCAAAAATTTCCTGCACAGTTGGATCAAAAGTGTCAACCGAATAGATCGAATGGTCTTCAATTGGCTTCTTCATAGCTTCAAAAATATTAAATTTAACAGTCTCTCCATCCCATTCGACGGAGAGGGTACCCTCATCCACATCTATTTTGGTCTTGGTCGTTTTCATGAATGGCTTGCCTAATAGAAGTGGGGCTGAACCTTCGATCGTGTTCTCCTTCATCTTCAGAATGTAAAAATCAGCTGGGAAAATTAAATTGTTAACCTGCACCATTACATTCTCAACAATTCCTTCTGGGTAGGCGTTAGAACGATCAGCTAATTGGATAACAACTTTAGTTTCCTTTAAAGGACCTAATCTCAAAGCATAGTAAATCGAGTATGGCAGGACATTGATAGATGCACCTAAGTCTAGCATGGCATGCTCGATTTGCTTATTGCCAATCACACAAGGTAGGGTGAACAAACCTGGATCAACATGTTTTTCTGGTAAGGTCCTCTTGATCACAGCTGAAATGTTCTCTCCAACTCCTACCTTAATGGGGCTTTCGTTTGAGTCCTATATCTCCTCTTCTTCTTGTCTTTTATCCACCTTCCTTGGTGAGGTGGGTTCTACCTGCAGTTCCTTCCCGCTTCTCAGCACCACTGCACTTACATTCTCCTTGGGGTTGACTACCGTTTGTGATGGTAGTTTCCCGGATCTCTGCGCCTCCAACTTGCCAATGGAAGTGGCAAGTTGGCTGATTTGATTCCCCAAATTCTGAATCCTGGCTCTTGTTTCCTGCTGAAATTGCTGAGTATTAGTAGCTAGAGCCTTAACCATATCTTCTAATGACGTACCTGAATTCGGGGGTTGGCCTTGCGCTGTGATGGGTGTTGAAAACTCGGGCTGTCGACTGAAAAAATGGGGCTGGTATTGCTGCTGTCCTCCTTGGTTCCCGTAGCTTAGGTTTGGGTGATCTCTCCAGCCCGGATTATAATAATTGAAGTAGGGATCATACTTTCGTTGGGGCTGGCCCGGGAATCCTCCTATGGCACTCACTTGCTGAATCGACCCATCCTGTAGTGATGGACACATGTTCGTAGGATGTCTAGGAATCGAACAGATACCACACACCCTGGCAGTTTGAAATTGTCCTACAGCGAGTTGTCTTACCAAAGCAACTAGGTCAGAAATCTGATTTTCTAAATTTACGTGGCTTACCTCATTAACCCTTCTAATGGTACCATCTGTCCTTGCACTGAAATGCTGTGAATTTTTGGCCATGTTGGAGATTAACTCCCTGGCCGCTTCAGGTGTCTTGTTCACCAAGGCTCCTCCACTGGCTGCATCGACCATACTTCTATCCATGGGCTGCAGCCCTTCGTAGAAGTATTGGATTAACAGTTGTTCGGGTATTTGGTGATGTGGACAGCTAGCAACAAGTTGTTTAAATCTTTCCCAATATTCATAAAGTGTCTCACTAGCAAATTGCCAAACTCCACATATTTCTTTTCTTATATTTGCAGCCCGGGATGCAGGAAAATATTTGTCCAAGAATATCCTATTCATCTCATCCCTTGTGCGTACTGAACTGGGAGGAAGAATATACAACCAATCCTTTGCTTTATCTCTTAAAGTAAATGGAAAGGCTATGAGTTTTACCTGGTCCTCGGTCATACCTTAGGGCTTCATGCTTGAACAGACGACATGGAATTCCTTTAGATGCTTATGAGGGTCCTCACCTAGAAAACCATGAAATATAGGCAATAGTTGAATCAAACCAGATTTGAGTTCAAAGGCTACCTCAAAAGTGGGATACGTTATGCATAAGGGTTGTTGGTTCATAATCGGTGCAGCCAATTCCCTTAATGTCCTCTCTCTGTCAGCCATTCTTTCTTCTTCTTCGAAGATGGGTAGATCACAAGCAGATAAATCACAATCTGAGTTCACCCTTTTAGGTGAACAATCCTTCCTTTGTTTTGCCTCCTTCCTTAAACGATGGGTGGTCCTCTCAATTTCGAGGTTGTACTTGAGTTCACCTCGTTGAGAAGCATGAGTCATAAAACAAGAAGGTTAACAAAAAGAAGGTAATAGCTAAGAAATTAAAGTTGCTCCCCGGAAACAACGCCAAAATTTTGACGGGTTTGTCGAAGCCCTCAAAATTAGTACTAGTCCCACAATAAAATATTTGTAGTGAAAGTGGTACTAGGTCGAATTCCACAGGGAGTAAATCAGTAATCTCTTAGCCAAATGGATAAAGTAATTGTGTGGGAAAATTTAATAACTAAAATTAAAAGATTAACAAACTAAACAAACAAGAGAAAATTAGTCTTACCGAATTTTGGTTCAAGGGTTCGGGTTGAATCGATTGGCCATCGATCCTAGGTACATTTCAGCCTTCTTGCAATTCAAGCATTTAACCGTAGATTTGTTAGGATAGCCATAATAAACCTTGTGTTTTCCTAATTCAGTTGACCAAACCTAGCATTCGATCAACACTTATCACCACTCAACTAGGTATGATAGCGTTCCATGTTAAATAATGATAGCATTAAGATTTGTGAAAATAGTTAAACCAAAATAGCTACAATTACTGAATTTTGTTCCATCGATTCCTTTAGGTTGAACCATGTTAAAACATTGGCCAAAGGCTGTCACGAACAATTGACCCAAAAAGATATCAACCTAATTGCTACTTGTACCATTATTCGTGACAATTACGGAACACCGAAATCATGGATAGTGATAGGAATATAAGTTTATCAAACTAATTAACATCAACATCCAATAAAAATCAACACAAGAATCAATGAATACTTGAATTAAAAAGCAAGAAAGTAAATTACCTATAGAACCTCACAATGACACAATCGAACCTCCCCCCTTGAACCAGAAAAAGAAGCTTAGCTGTTCATGATCTGCGCAATCTCCATGCTTTTCTTCTTCATAGCCGAACTGCCTTCTTGAGCTTCTTGGTCTTCTTGATGATCTCTTGGATCTGAGAGTGAGTGATGCTAGAGCTGGTTCACCCCCCTCTTTATAAAGCCAAAGAAGAGGGCTGTTTTCCAACTCCTAGGAGATCACCTTATCTTTAGGGAGTCTTGATCTTCTTTGAACTAATCCTATCCTATCTCTTATCTAATGATCTATTATCAATCTTCTTATCTCTCTAGGATTACATTCAAGACTTTAGATCTGATAAGACTCTATCCTTGGAGATTACATTCGAAATTCGGATTCTTAACTCTTGAATTCGAGTTGGGCTGCATCAAGGTACTTCTGCGAGTTGGGCTTAAGTTGTGAAATGGGCCTGGCTGCGAACTTGCTCCGACTTTGGGCTCGTTTTCATACTTGATGCGGGCTGAATCTATCAAAACCCAGAACATTAAAGTTGTGGGCCTTCCTTTCATTTTTTTAATTCTTCTTGAATTGTCCAATTTGGATTCCAGAATTGAGAGTTAGGCCCAGATTACTGACTGTCGCCGAAACTGTGCAAAATCACTCGATTTACCCTATTTTTTTCCAATTTCCTTCTTTATTGCCCTGAATTGAAATACAAGAGTAATGAGTCCATTTAAGTGCTAAATAAATATAAAAGAGTGAATATTAGATGATAGAAATAGGGGTCTTTTTGGTCTCATCAGAGCAGTTGATCCACATGAGAGGTATGACTTCATGGTATGCTGACATTGTGAATAACTTGGTCATGGGAATTTTGCCTAATGACCTTAGTAGATCCATAAAGAATAAAATCAGGTATGAGGCAAAATATTATGTATGGGACGAACCCTACGTATGGAAACTTTATTCTGACCAAATGATTAGGAGATGTGTCCCTGAGGAGCAGATATCGATTTTAAGGTTTTGTCATAATTATGCTTGTGGGGGCCATTTTGGGCCAAAGAGGACTGCTCGAAAAGTCTTGGATAGTGGGCTATATTGGGCCACCCTATTTAGAGATGCCTACTTGTTTTGTAAAAACTATGAAAATTGTCAACAAATAGGTACACTATCTCGCAGGAATGAGATGCCCCAAACCCCCATTCTTATATGTGAAATATTTGATGTTTGGGGCTTTGATTTCATGGGACCCTTTCCCCCCTCTTTTGGTTTTTCTTACATACTTTTGGCAGTCGATTATGTCTCAAAATGGGTGGAAGCCAAAGCCACCAAAACTGATGATTCTAAATGTGTTGTAGGGTTTATAATGTCTAACATCTTCAGTAGGTTTGGCATTCCTCGAGCCATCATAAGCGATCAAGGGACCCATTTTTGCAATAGAACAGTTGAAGCCTTGTTGAGAAGATATGGGGTGCATCACCGAATTGCCACTGCTTATCATCCCTAGACTAACGGGCAAGCTGAAATTTCCAATAGAGAGGTAAAGTCCATCTTGGAAAAGATGGTGAATCCAGGAAGGAAGGATTGGAACCTACGTCTAGATGATGTTCTCTAGGCATATCGGACAGCTTACAAGACCCCAATAGGTATGTCCCCTTACAAGTTAATTTTTGGCAAATCTTGCCACTTGCCGGTGGAAATTGAACATAGGGCCTATTGGGCAATCAAGCAATGCAACATGAATATGGAAGAAGCCGGGAAGGAAAGGAAGCTCCAGTTGCAAGAGCTGGAAGAGTTGCGGTTAGAGGCATACGAGAATTCAAGAATCTAAAAAGAAAAGACCAAATCGTTCCATGACAATGCACTCTTAAGAAAACAATTTAAAATTGGACAAAAGGTCTTATTGTATAATTCTCGACTTCAACTCATGCCAGGTAAGTTGCGTTCCAAGTGGATGGGTCCGTTTACTGTGACTAATGTTTTTCCCTATGGTGCAGTAGAGATCAAAAATCTTGACACAGGTAAGATCTTCTTGGTGAATGGACATCGATTGAAGTTGTTCCACGATGATGCAAATGTCCTCTCTATGGTAGACATCTCGTTGGACATTCCTCGGTATTCATTGGATTAAAGGAGCAAAAAGAGGACGTCGAGCATAACGACGTTAAACAATTGCACTTGTGGGAGGCAACCCATTGTGTTTAGTTAATTTTGTTATTTTGTTTGGTTTTGTTTTTTGTGTTTAGTAGGAACCCAACAAGACAAACAGGCAAGTACCCCCAAATCCTTCTACTTTGCATAATCACATACATTGGGGACAATTTATAACTTAAGTGTGGGGGGATTAGGGAAATCTGATGAAAATTTGGGATACCTTACCTTCTTGAAATTTCTACTCCCGGAAATTAGGGACCCCAACTGACTTGATGGCACCACAGTGTCAGCCTTGTCAGGATAGGTCTCCCTAGACCGACCCACTGGCTGTGAACATTCTAAACTAACACGAGTCTCATTAAGTGTCCAGTTTAAGGGTATTACACAGAAACATACCAAGGGAACATGAATCAAAATATGCACTTTTATTCATTTACAATAAACTCATAAAGTACATCATTCTGATTGAAGCTAAGGGCATACAAAACTGTCTAACAGGACTGGCCGAATTCACTGTAGGAGATAGTGGACCCCTGAGTCCATCACCATGGGCTCTTAATGGGCCCAACATTTACACTAAATGGTCATTGGGTCTAGCCACCTTATGAAAACCCAAGGACTGTGGGCAGATGCAAGATTAGCCTATCAAGCATTACTCTCAATGGTCTTAGACTTAACCTCTCAGCCCATAATGATCAAACACTGCCTGATAAGAGAGGACCTCTCCCTCGGCTACAAGGAACAGCTGCACTCTTTACTCATATGGATCCCGGGAATTAAAACCTTTTTGCAAACATTTTGAAATCAAAATATATATATATGTATATCTTTATATAAATATATTTTGCAAAAACAAATTTCAACGTTTGAAATCAACTACCGGCAGTTTAGGTTTCCATCAAAGAGAGTGCATTGCCCGATCATTTACTTTGTTTGACAAAGGGGATGATCCTATCACTATATTCACCCACTCATGTGAATTCTCAGACTGTCCCAACATACCCAGGTTTTGACCCCCTCTAAGTATCTCACTAATTGGCATATCAAAGATAGCCCAATCCGACACCTAGTGCAGTACTATAATCGAGTCTAGGGGTCAGGTGTAACATTCCAGTTTTGCCCATCTGTCTCCAAGGTCCCGGGCAATACTAGAATTTGGTCTGGTTCAAGGTTTCAAGAAAACCCACACTGCATGTACCTCAGGTCTCACCTTGGCAGCTGAGACAAGCCAACCCAACCAACTTGGCGGCACATCAGTGTCAGCCTTGGTAGGATAAATCTCCCCAGATCTATCTAACGACTATGATGATTCTAAACTAACACGAGTCTCATAAGTGTCCAGTTTAAGGGTATTACACAGAAACACACCACAATGACATGAATCAATTATGTACTTTATTCATTTATAATAAATGTCAAAAGATACATCAATCTGATTGGAGTTAAGGGCATTATTGTCTAATGCCCTAAGGTGATTGGTTAAGGTTTAAGGAGTGAGGTGTAAGGCTAGGATGCTGTCTATAGAGAGATCTAAGGGTATGAAGGGCTGCTAAGGCTTGGATGGTTGAGATTAGAAAGAGGTTGCAGTGAAAGGTGGGGATGGCTAGGAGATAAAGAGATGAGGGGGAGGTGCCTGGGGCTTCAAAGAGAGTTATTTTATAGGAATGGCGCCTATCTGGGTTTAGTAGATAGGAAGCGCTCTCCTGTGCTCAGTTTTTCATAGAAACACCCGATCTCTTAGTTGGAATTTGCACCAGCTTCCCAAAATCTGCAGGAAACTCTATAATTTTCCTAGTTTTTACTAAGAATTTGCATAGGGACCCTTAGAGGTCACAATATTGAATTTAACTAGAAAAATGGTGCAGATTATCTAGTCTAAGGTCTAAAATACCCCTGAAATGATGCTCTAAAGGCATCAAAATACAAAGTTATCACTGATAAAACCAAAGAATCCTTCCATGAACCTTAAAATCCCTTAACCTTACCATAACAAAAATCAAAGAAATGACTTAGAAATCAAATAAAAATTACTAAATATCAAGCAAAAACAAAAACAAGATAAGCTGAGAGGATTACCTCTCGAGTGTATCCTTGACAAACAATTTCCAACAACTAAGATGGACTCCAAAATGCATGTTGAAGGTGATCCTCGTTGGTAGTTCGATTCCAAGTGTTCTTGGATGGTAGGAAACATATATTTTAGAGTTGCTTATACTTATCTATGAGTTAGGAACGAGATTGGGAGAGCTAAAGTGATCTTGGCGCCTGTCAAAACCCTAGGATTTCCTAATGGGATTAGGAAATTCTCTTTAAGGCTATAAATAAGAGAGCAACGTGAACCTCCAAAGATACATTCGATGAATACAGAGAGAAGACAACACAGTTAGATTGCTCTTACCTTTTGCTCTATTTCTTCCGGCTCTTGCCGTCCCACCCTGTTCGATCTCCATTTCTTGGATTGGATCAAGATTAGATCTTGATATTGTTTCTTTTCAGAAGAAACAATCTAGAAGCTATGCTCACTGTCCTATTCGATTCTTGCTAAAGAATCACTAGTTCTTAGTGAAGAACTACATGCTGATCTTGCCTCACCCTAAGCTGTGTCATCTTCAGTGAAGGGAGGATTTGGTACCCTCTTTGGGTGTAAACACCTATGTTGGGAGGAGTATTCTTGCCTGGACTCCATATTAAGTATATCCCTCCCTTATTTTGGTTTCAGATTTGGTCTGGTTTGTTTACAAGAATGAACCTTGAAAATGTAGTCTTCTAAATTGGGAATAGGATTCCCAAGTGGGAGTAAAGAAATTTTTGAAATTTCGCCCAACCTTCCTATAGGGTTCGACCATCCATATGATGGATCTCCCATCCCTTCAGTGGTATCAGAGCCAGGTTCAAGTCTTGAACCAAAAGAGAACAGATCAGAATCTACGCAAATGGGCAGAAGGCGTTCTACTCGATTTGTGCAATTAACACTTTTTTCTGGGAATTGGTTCCCATATTATGGGCAGTTGATCTAGAAAATAAGACTTTATTATTCTCTGAAACTTATAGAATTGTTCTATGAATTTTTCTTGAATTTTTGGGCTGCACATGTGATGGAGATTGAATCTTTATGGTGCCAAGGTTGGCACACCCTGCGATTTCTATTCTATTCAATTCTGGTTTGTAAAAAATTTTTTATTTTAGACAAATTGTATAGGAATTTGATATGATGTAATAATAGAAAAATTAGGTTTTTCTATAGAAAAAATTAGGTTTTATTTTAGACAAGGTTGCTAAGGTTGTGCAGCACTGTACCTTGCAGCCGAAGGAGAGGTCCTTTCTTGTCGGATAGGGTTTGCTCATTATGGACTAAGAGGTTAAGTGTAAGACCATTGAGGGTTATACCTGATCGGCTCATCTTACATCTGCCCTAAGTCCTTGGGCCTTCATAAGATGGCTAGACCCAAGGACCATTTAGTGTAAATGTTGGCCCCATTAAGAGCCCATAGTGATGGACTCAGGGGTTCACTACATTCAGCAGTGAATTCGGCTAGGCCTTGTAACAGAGGCTAGGTTGAACCCATGTGGCTGATGTGTAGATCAATGATAGGGTCCCACGCCATACAAATAGAGGCAAGCTAGCCAGCATTAAAGAGGAAGTGAGCCTGAAAGCTTAATGTGCCTAAAAGCCCATTTCGAACTAGGTTAATTAGATTAATTAAATAGGGGTGGATCTGGGATTTGGATCAGCAGATAAGATAAGGGATTATCCTTATCCACTTAAACAGTCCAAATCCAAATAAGGATTTGGATCAAAGGAACTACTAATTTGATTAGGAAGGCTGATCTTTATCTGTAGATAAGATAAGGTATTATCCTTATCACTTAAAGAGTCCAGATCCAAATAAAAGATTTGGATTAGGAAACACCTAATGGGATTAGGAAATTTTCTCTTTAAGGATATAAATAAGAGAGCTAGGCGAACCTTCAAAGATACATTCGCTGAATATAGAGAGAAGACAACACAGTTAGACTGCTCTTGCCTTTTGCTTTATTTCTTCCAGATCTTGCCGCCCCACCCTATTCGATCTCCTGTTCTTGGATTGGATCAAGATTGGATCTTGATATTGTTTCTTTCTAGAAGAAACAATCTAGAAGTTGTGTTCACTGTCCTATTCGATTCTTGCTGAAGAATCACAAGTTCTTGGTGAAGAACTACCTGCTGATCCTGCCTCACCCTAAGCTATCATCTTCAGTGGAGGGAGGCTTTGGTACCCTCTTTGGGCATGAACACCTACATTATGAGGAGCGTTCTTGCATGGATTCCATATCAAGTATATCTCTCCCTTATTTTGGTTTCAGATTTTGTCTGGTTTGGTTACAAGAACGAACCTTGAAAATGCATTTTTCTAAATTGGGAATAGGATTCCCAAGTGGGAGTAAAGAATTTTTTTCAATTTCGCCCAACCTTCCTACAGGATTCGGCTATTCATATGATGGATCTCCCATCCCTTCATACTAATCATCTCTAATTTTATGGAAAAAATGGATCTTTGATCAGAAATTTGAATTGAAAGATTTAACATAGATTAAGGTTTCAACTTGGAACCTTGCTAGTTTCGGAAGGAAATGAGGGAATTTATAGTTGAAATTGAATGGGTGGGTTAATTTAGGGTTTTGGAATTACTGAGAGAGATTTGATCATTAGGATTATAATTCTTTGTGCGGTTGGAATATTAAGTTGTTAAATCTTGTAAGGAATTTAGGTTTCTATGATTGTATGTCATGATTTTGGGATGGGGTATGGTAGATGACATATCTCAATGATTTTTAAGTTTGGGAACAAGAACAAAGATGTAAGGTAAAGGAGCTGAGCAAAAATTAGGTGTTGACACTAATAGCTTGAGCAATGTCTGACCGAGTTTACAACATACATGATGCTCCCTATGTTTGAGGCATAGGGAACCTTTCTCATATCGTCTATCTCTCCAAGGGTCGTAGGTGACATTACTTTGGAGAGAGTGACTCCATGCATGAAAGGAATGAATCCATTCTTGGAGTTCTACATGTTGTCTCTGTTGATGATATTGTCAGCATAAGTAGATTGGGATAATTGAATTATCCTCTTCGATCTATCTCTATAGAGTCGAAGTTCCAAGACGTAAGGGGCTTCTCCAAGATCTTTCATAGAGAATTGCTACAAAAGCCATACCTTCACAGTAGTCAACATTCCTATGTCATTCCTAATGAGTAGAATGTCATCTACATATAGAATCATAAATGTAACTTTATGTCCCACTGTCTTTCTATAAACACAGGGTTCATCTAGATTCTGCTCAAAATCAAATTGTTTGACCGTTGAATCAAATCAGACTTTTCAACATCTAGAAGCTGTTGGACAATTTTGTATGCCCTTAGCTTCAATCAGAATGATGTACTTTATGAGTTTATTGTAAATGAATAAAAGTGCATATTTGATTCATGTTCTCTTGATATGTTTCTATGTAATACCCTTAAACTGGACACTTAATGAGACTCGTGTTAGTTTAGAATGTTCACAGCCAGTGGGTTGGTCTGGGGAGACCTATCATGATAAGGCTGACACTGTTGTGCCACCAAGTCGGTTGGGGTGGCCTGTCTCAGCTGCTAGGGTGAGACCCTAGGCACATACAGTGTAGGATTATTTGAATCTTTGAACTGGACCAGATTTCCAGTATTGCCCTGGACCTTGGAGATTGATGGGCAAAACTGGAAAATTACACCTGACCCCTAGACTCGATTATGATACTGCACTAGGTGTCGGATTGGGCTATCTTTGATGTACCAATCAATGAGATCCTTAGCGGGGGTCAAAACCTGGGTATGTTGGGACGTTCTGAGAATTCATCTGAGTGGGTGATCATAGTGACAGGATCATAGTGACAGGATCAGCCCAAAATTATGGGCGAGTAATCTGAAATTAATTTTTATATAAATCTAATTATTGTTTAGAATTGTTCTTTATGATTTTCTTGATTTATGGGCTGTTCGTACAAAAAGAGATCGAAATCTTTATTTGCGCAGGGAACCTGCATTTTTGCAGTTTATGGATTGTTTTATTACTTTTGGTCTGTAAAATATTTTTTTTTTATTTTTTAGACTGAATGTATAGGTATTCGATCTGATGTAATTATTAATAGAAATTAGGATTTCTATTTATTTTATTTTGGACCGAAGAAGGCGACGCAGAGAAAGAGATTTCGTACATGGGAGAATTGCAATCTGCGATTAGCAGTTTATGAAACTGCAACTAGTGATCTAACCTCTGTTTTGCAGTATGGAATGTGCAAACAGCCCTATGAGACTGATTATTGCTTTTCTTTATCTGTATTTAATTTCAGATTATTTTCTTAAATTAAAGATTTAATTTGAAGGAATGGTAGGATCCATCTAATGGACGCCAAAAAGGTTGCGGAATGGGTGGCCGAATTTCAAAAATTTTCTACCTTCCTCCAACTGGGAATCGTATTACAAAATTTAGAATACCATATTCAAGGATCTTATTTGAACCATAATCGAACCAGATCTGAACCACAAGGTAAAAGGGAGGATTATACTTGATCCGGAGAAGCAGTATCTCCCAAAGTTGGTGTTCACACCCAAAGAAGAAACCAAGATCCGCTCCTGCTGAAGATGACACAGCTATGGATGGAATGGAACTAGCAGGGTGCGTCCTACACACTGGATCCTTTGCAAGAATCCTCTGGAAACTCTGAACACCGAATCTTCTTCAGTCTTTCTTGCAAGACTGATGCCAAGAACTGATTTCTTGACTTCCTATTGTTGTAAAGATCGAGTCTTGCAATAGTGAATGGCAGCGGCAGGAGGAGAACTCCAGGGACGAAGATGGAGTTTTCGGAACTGATTTGGTTGGAACCCGATTCAGCACATGGATAGCAGTCTCTAATGCGTATCCCCAAAAGGATGTGGGTAATTCTGAGCGTACTAGAAGTGACTGGACCATGTCCAACAAGGTCCTATTCCTCCTCTCTGAAACACCATTGAGTTGAGGTGTAGCAGGAGGAGCTAATTGTGGCACTATCCCATTGTCCTTTAAGTAGTCCCTGAATTCGTCAAAGAGATACTCGCCACCTCGATCTGATCGAAGGGCCTTAATTTCTCTCCCTAACTATTTCTCGACTTCCTGTCTGAACACTTTGAACTTTTCAAAGGATTCAGACTTATGTCTCATTGGGTACACATAACCATATCGTGAAAAATCATTTGTAAAAGTGTTGAAATACACGTGTCGATTCCATGTCCTAACACTCAGGTGACCACATACATCAGTATGTATTAGGTCAAGTGTGCCTTCAGATCTTTCAGGCTTACCGTCAAATGGCCGCTTAGACATCTTACCTTGAAGGCAAGGTTCACAAGTGGGAAGATTTTCTATGGTTAGAAAATCCAAAGGACCAACCTTTACCAACCTTGTGATTCGGTCAACACCGATATAGCCATGTCGGTAATGCTTGAGGCACGTGAGATTTACTGTATCACGATTCCTTTTCTTGGGATTTTTGACCGACGTAGTTTCGGTTAAGTTAGTTTCCAGAGAAGGATGTAGAACATAGAGACCGTTCTCTAGTTCCCCGCATGCATTGAATTTGTTATTCCGTTTAATAGTAATCATATTACTAAAATAAACAGTATATCCATCAGCACACAGTTTAGAAACAGAAATTAAATTTCTTCTCAAGTTCTGTACATAAAGACAATCTTTAAGCACAAGTACTCCTTCTCTAAAAACTAATTCTATGGTTCCTATTGCGCAGCTGCAACACTTGTAGTTGTTCCCAGAAATAGTGTCACTTCGCCTTCACTCAATCTTCTGCTAACTTTGAACCCCTGCAGTGAGTTACACGCATGAGTTGAAGCCCCGGAGTCAACACACCAGGACACAAAAGTAACTAACATATTAGTTTCTATGACACAAGTTTCGATGTTACCTTTCTTAGATTCTAGGTAGGTAGGACAATTCCTCTTCCAGTGGCCGGTCTGCTTGCAGAAGTGACAGACATCAGATGCCTTGT
Organism: Nelumbo nucifera; assembly: GCF_055504915.1. Lineage (NCBI taxonomy): Eukaryota > Viridiplantae > Streptophyta > Magnoliopsida > Proteales > Nelumbonaceae > Nelumbo > Nelumbo nucifera. The sequence continues at coordinate 36,510,634 of NC_142656.1, read as the reverse complement.
TCTTCTTCTGCTTCTTAGGTTTGGCAGCTTTCTTCTGGGGCTTCTTTGCCTTTCTCTTTTTCTTGCCCGATTTGTTAGGTTCGGCAAGCATAACCACAGGCTCATCCTTCTTGAGTAGATCCTTGGCTCTCTGCAACATATTGCTGAGTTCCTGGACACTGACATTCAGCTTATTCATATTATAGTTCATTGTGAACGCATTGAAGGAAGAGGGCAAAGAATTTAGGATGGCATCCACTTGCGTGCCAAGATCTAGCCCGGATCCAAGAGCTTCTAGTTCGTTAATGTATCCCATCATCTGAAGACAATGGTCATGAACTTTCTGCCCTTTGGACATCTGCGCGGTCATGAACAATTTCAGGACCTTCTGTCGAGTAGAACGGTTCTGCTCTTCAGACATTGTTCTTAGACTGTCCAATATGTCCTTGGCTAGTTCGATCTGATCAAACTGCCTCTGTATTGAGTTGTCTAATGAGGCAATGACAAAGCAGCGGGCTAGGGAGTTCTTATTCTCCCTATCTTGGTAGTCCCTCCTACGGGCCTCAGAAGCCCTATCACCCGGATGTTCCGGGATAGGGCCTCAGAAGCCCTATCACCCGGTTCTTATCCTCCCTATCGCATGCATTCATATTTGCTAGAGGGAACGAAATTACGCCCTAGTTCTAATTTAGGTCAAACCAGAGTGGCACCCACTGACTTTCATAAAGTCAAATTTCTGGTGGGCCTTAATCGGCTAGGGGTTCCGTACGCATCCCTTTTCAGGGTTGTGGGGCCCACCAAACAAAGAGAGTTCATCTAATGACCTTAAGGGACACCATGGCAATGATGTCCATTCAGCCATGGTGTGCGCAAGAGCCACTAACGAGTCTTCATGGGCCAAGTGCTTATGGCTCATGGTCACAGCACATCAAACATTCATACATCGCATGTAAAGGAGGAATTGATCCAATCAATTAACTGCTGTAAAGCCGATCGAATAGCCCATTTAAAATCTAAATCATTAACAATTAATGTTTACTAGGTGTATGGGCTGAATCACAATTAGCAGTTCGGCCCATACAGCTTATCTCACAATAATGGGCTTTTGTAGTTTTAACCCTTTAAAACTGGGCTTTACAGGTGGGCCGAATTAATCCCTGTAATTGAACATCAGATTTGGAACAGCAAGTGTGAGAAATATGGACTGAAAAACAGTCCCCTTTGAAACCCAGATTCGGTCCAAACAGTTTTGGTCCAATCCAGTCCGAAAATGGTCCAAAACTGATTTTCAATTCAAGAATTAATTCATGAAAGATCTGAAATTAATAATCTTGAATTTTAAACAAACACAAATCAATTATGGACTGTTTGTACCACCTGCAAAACAGAGGTTAATCTCCAATGTTGCAGTTTCACAAATTGCAAATCGCAGGAAGCGATTTCTCCATCTACAAATCTCCAGCGCCGCCATCTTCTTCCTTCTTCTTTAATCAATAAAATAAATAACAGAAATCCTATTTCTATTAATTAATTACATTCTTGATCAAATCCTATACATTCAGTCTAGAAAATAAAAAAAATTATTTACAAACCGAATTATATGAAATAAATAAATAGAAAGGAAAAAGGGTGCGCAGACCATCTGCGCCAAATCTGCACTGCGATCTCCAGGTTCGAACAGTCCATTAAATCAAAATAAATAAAGAACAATTCTAAATAAATTTTGGATTTAACAAAATTAATTTCAGATCAATCGCCCTTAACAAGAAACAATTTCTTGAAAAGAAAAAGAAAGTAATCTGTGCAAATCTTGTAAGAACAATTTCTATCCATCTGCGCAGGGTCAGATCTGATTTTCTTTTGGTTCAAGATTCGAACCTGTGGCTCTGATACACTGAAGGAATGGTAGGATCCATCTAATGGACGCCAAAAAGGTTGCGGAATGGGTGGCCAAATTTCAAAAATTTCCTACCTTCCTCCAACTGGGAATCGTATTCCCTAAATTTAGAATACCATATTCAAGGATCTTATTTGAACCATAATCAAACCAGATCTGAACCACAAGGTAAAAGGGAAGATTATACCTGATCCAGAGAAGCAGTATCTCCCAAAATTGGTGTTCATGCCCAAAATAGAAACCAAGATCCGCTCCTACTGCAGATGACACAGCTGCGGATGGAACGGAACTAGTAGGGTGCGTCCTACACATTGGATCCTTCGCAAGAATCCTCCGGAACACCGAATCTTCTTTAGTCTTTCTTGCAAGACTGATGTCAAGAACTGATTTCTTGACTTCCTATTGTTACAAAGATCGAATCTTGCAATAGTTAATGGTGGCGGCAGGAGGAGAACTCCAGGGATGAAGATGGCTGAACTGCTTTTCTTCTCTTCGGAGTATGAATGAGATCTAATCTCAATTTGTAGGGAGTTTTCTTTCACCAAAACCCTAGTTTGAATTCTGATGTATATTCTCTTGTTTTTCTCCTCCTTTCTTCTTGATTAAGAAACCTCATAATTAGGAGTTATCTCTATCCAAATCTGTATTTGGATAGGGGATTATCCTAATCCTATCTGTAGATTAAGTTAGTTTACTCCAAATCTAATCAGGAGGTTACAAAATTCAAATCTAATTTGAATTTGGTCTCCTGGAGTGAATAAGGTTAAAGGCCCAATCCTTTTACTGACATTAATCTCAGATTCGCCCCATAGATGGGTGATCATATCAGCCCAGCTCGAAATGGACTTTTGGCCCATTAGATGTTCAGTGTTTTAACTAGTTTCCAATCTGCTGCCCAGTTGGGCTTCTTTGTATGGCATGGGACCCAAGCATTGATCTACACACCAGTCACATGGGTTCGGCCTAGCCTTTAATACAAGGCCTAGCCAAATTCACTGAAAGACTCAGTAAACCCCTGAGCCCATCATATGGACCCTATGGGCCCAACACTTACATTAAGTGGTCCCTGGGCCAAGCCATCTTATAAAAACCCAGGGACTATGGGCAGGTGCAAGATTAGCCCATCAGGTACTACCCTAAATGGTCTTACACTTAACCTCTCAGCCCTTAATGATCAAGCACTGCCCGACAAGATCCCGGGAATTGATTTCAATTAACCTCTCCCTCGGCCCTTAATGGTCTTACACTTAACCTCTCCCTCGGCTGCAAGGAATAGTGCCGCACTCTCCACTCACATGGATCCCGGGAATTAAAACCATTTGCAAACAATTCGAAACCGTACATATATATATATATATATATTAATTTTGCAAAACAAAATTCCAACGATTGAAATCAACTGCCGGTAGTTTGGTTTCCATCAGAGAGAGTGCATTCCCGATCATTACCCTTTGTCCGACAAAGGGGCTGATCCTGTCACTATGATCACCCACTCAGATGAATTCTTAAACTGTCCCAACATACCCAGGTTTTGATCCCCATCTAAGGATCTCACTGATTGGCATATCAAAGACAGCCCGATCCGACATCTAGTGAAGTGTCATAATCGAGTCTAGGGGTCAGGTGTAACTTTCCAGTTTTGCCCATCTATCTCCAAGGTCCAGGGCAATATTGGAAATCTGGTCCGGTTCAAGGTTTCGAGTAATCCCATACTGCATGTGCCTTGGGTCTTACCCTGGTGGCCGAGACAGGCCATCCCAACACTTGGTGGCACACCAGTATCAGCCTTGGCCGGATAAATCTCCCCAGACTTATCCAATGGCTATGAACATTTAAAACTAACATGAGTCTCTATTAGTGTCCAGTTTTAGGGTCTTACATAGAATTAAACCAAACAACATGAATCAAACATGCACTTTATTTATTTCCACTAAATAACAAAAGTACATCAAATCGGATTGAAGCTAAGGGCATACAAAAACTGTCTAACATAATTAAAGATCAAACCCTAGACCCATTTGAACCGAGATTGGTTCAAATTGTTTGGACCAAATCTAGGATTCAATCAAGGCTGAAAGTCAGCCCTAATTTTCCCACTAATGGGCTTGAGGATTGATATTTAGTTAAATGGTTAATTCGGCCCAACCTATGAAGGCCCAGTTTTAAATGGTTAAAACCGCTAAAAGCCCACTCTACGGATAAAGCTATATGGGCCGAACCCATCAACCCTAATTCGGCCCATATACCAAGATAATATTAATGGTTAATATTATGTATTTAAAATGGGCTTCAAATGGGCTTTATAGATAATTAATTGATTGGATCAATTTATCCTTGCATGTGATGTATGGATGTGTGATATGCTACATACATGGTCCATGATCAATCGACAGTGGCTCTTGCGCACACCATGGCTGAATGCACATCATTGCCATGGTGTCCCTTTTGGTCATTGGATGACCTCCCTCAGTGGTGGGCCCCACACCTCATGGAGAGGTTACGTGCGAGACCCTAGCCGATTTGGGCCCACCGAAATCTGACTTTATGAAAGTCAGTGGGAGCCACTTGGGTTTGACCAAGATCAAACTAGGGCGTAATTGATTGTTCCCTCCAGCTAATATGAATGCATGTGATAGCAAGATTCATATGATGAACTCTCTAAAGGCCTTCCATCATTAGCATGAGGATGGGTCCTTTAGTAATGAGGAAACGCACTAGAAAAAGAGCTATCCATTTGCTGTTGGGCTTGTCGGAGTGTTTCATAAGATGATCGGGGCGTCATAGACCGATGTGGGAGGGGCTTCACTAGAAAATGGGAACTCTCTCACGGTACCTTGGCATTCATGAATATGATGGGTAAGCACTCACTGGACAGAAAGGTTTACCTGAAAATGGCTCTGAACCTCGTTTGACAGAGGCCAAAGGGAAAACTCATATGATGAGTGGATATGATCCTTCATAGAAAGGTGGGGGGGTTTTGTAGTTGAAACAGTTGGCTCCATGCACCCTATGTGATTTCCCACATTTCCAAAGACAACCCATGGTCTCCGTCACTGAGAAATGAGGGAAATCTCAGAGATGAATAAATGGAAATGGAACGTAGATTAAAATCCATATCTATGTAATGAAAATGAATCAAATTAGGTTGTGGACTAATGTTTGCTCTTTTATCAGAAAATGACAAACGGAAAATTTGCAAAGCTGCTTGATGACAACAAGCTGAAGAGCCCAAACTATGCCGACTAGTACAGGAACCTTATGTTGGTCTTAACCTCTGAGAAATTGGACAAGGTATCCAAGAAATTTGCCTTGGATCATCCGGGAGATAGGGCTTCTGAGGCCCGGAGAAGAGAATACCAAGAATGAGAAGAGAGAAACTCCCTTGCCTGCTGCTATATCATTGCCTCTTTGGACAATCCAATTCAGAGGCAGTTCAATCAGATCGAACTTGATAAGGTCGTATTGGACAGTCTCAAGATAATGTATGAAGAGCATAATTGTTCTACTCGGTAGAAGGTCTTGAAACATTCATGACCGCGCAGATGTCCAAGTGACAACAAGTTCACGACCATTGTCTCCGAGTGATGGGTTATATCAATGAACTAGAGGCTCTTGGATCCGGGCTGGATCTGGTAACATAGATCGACGCTATTCTCAAATCTCTGCCTCCATCATTTAATCCATTCATCATGAATTACAACATGAACAAGCTGAACGTCAGCTTGCAGGAACTCAGCAATATGTTGTAGAGGGCCGAAGAATTGATTAAAAAGGATGAGCCCTTTGCCATGCTTGTTGAAACTGGCAAATCAGGCAAGAAAAGGAAGGCAAAGAGAAAGCCCCTGAAGAAGGCTGCCAAACCCAAGAAGTAGAGGAAGGACAAGACATCGGATGGTTGTCACTTCTGCAAGAAGACCGGCCACTGGAAAAGGAACTGTCCTGCCTACCTGGAATCCAAGAAAAGTAATCTCGAATCTTGTGTTATAGAAACCAACTTATTGGTAGTTTCTATGTCCTGGTGTATTAACTCTGGGGCTTCAACTCATGCGTGTAACTCACTGCAGGGGTTCAAGGTAAGCAGAAGGTTGAGTGAAGGAGAAGTCACGCCCTACTTTGGGACTACTGCAACTGTTGCAGCCGCGGCCATAGGAACCGTTGAGTTACATTTTAGGGAATGAACTATTGAAATGAAAGATTGTCTTTATGTTCAAAATTTAAGGAGAAATTTGATTTCTGTCTCAAAACTATGTGCAGATGGTTAATCTGTCTTCTTTAGTAATATGATTACTATTAAAAAAATAACAGATTCATCGCATACGTGGAACTGGAGAATGGTCTCTATTTTCTACATCCTTCTCTAGAAACTAACATAACCAAAACTACGTTGGCTGAAATCCCCAAGAAGAGAGCCCGAGATACCGTTAATCCCACATGCTTGTGGCATTACTGACTTGGCCAAATCGGTGTTGACCGAATGACAAGGTTGGTAAAGGATGGTCCTTTGGATTTTCTAACTGTAGAAGATCTTCCCACTTGTGAGCCTTGCCTGCATGGCAAGATGACGAAACGGCCATTTAACGATTAGCCTGAAAGATGTACAGACACACTTGACCTTATACATACTGATGTATGTGGTCCCCTGAGTGTTAGAACACGGAATCAACACGTGTATTTCATCACCTTCACCAATGACTTTTCACGATATGGTTACGTGTACCTAATGACACACAAATCTGAATCGTTTGAAAAGTTCAAAGAGTTCAGACAAGTGGTCAAGAAACAGTTAGGGAGAGAAATTAAAGCTCTTCGATCAGATCGAGGTGGCGAGTATCTCTCTGTGAATTTAGGGACTACTTAAAGGACAATGGGATAGTAGCATAGTTATCTCCTCTTGCTACACCACAACTTAACGGTGTCTCAGAGAGGAGGAATAGGACTTTATTAGATATGGTCCGGTCACTTCTCATACACTCAGAGTTACCCACATTATTTTGGGGTTACGCATTAGAGAATGTAATTTACATGCTGCATCAGGTTCCAACAAAATCGGTTCCGAATACTCCATATGAACTTTGGACCAGAAAGAAAACAAGTGTCAGACACTTGAAGATTTGGGGTTGTCTGGCACATGTTGAAAGAACAAGTGAATACAAGTTGGAATCCAAGATCAGCCATTGCCTATTTGTAGGCTACCCAAAAGGCTCTGTGGGTTACTTATTCTATGACCCAAGTGATCAGAAGGTGTTCTGCAGTCGAAATGCACAGTTCTTGGAAACCGATTATGGTTATGACCAAGATAGTTACCTGGTGGAAACCTTGACTAGTAAGGAGGATCCCGTGACTTATGTGGAAGCTATGTTGGACATAGATTCCCATAAGTAGGTGGAGGCCATGAGAGCAGAGATGGACTCGATGGAGACCAATGGAGTCTGGACTCTGGTAGATCCGCCCTCCGGGGTAAAAGCAATCGGTTGCAAATGGATTTACAAGAGGAAGAAGGGCCCTGATGGTAGGGTTGAGACCTTCAAAGCTCGTCTAGTGGCGAAAGGGTACACTCAAAAAGAGGGCATCGATTATGAGGAAACCTTTTCGCCTGTGGCTATGCTTAAATCCATTAGGATCCTATTAACTATAGCAGCATACCATGATTATGAGATTTGGCAGATGGATTTCAAAACTGCATTCTTGAATGGAGATCTTACTGAAGATATCTATATGCAGCAACCGCAAGGCTTCATTGCTGCAGGTCAGGAAAACATGGTATGTAAACTTAATAGATCCATTTATGGACATAAGGAAACTTCTAGAAGTTGGAACATCCATTTTGACTCTTCTGTCAAATCGTTTGACTTCAAGCAGAATCCGGATGAACCCTGTGTCTACAGAAAGTACAGTGGAGATAAGGTTACCTTCTTGGTTCTGTATGTAGATGGCATTCTACTCATTGGGAATGATGTAGGAATGTTAACTACAGTGAAAGTATGGCTTTCACAGCAATTCTCCAAGAAAGACCTTGGAGAAGCCTCCTATATACTGGGTCTTCGACTCTATAGAGATAGATCGAAGCGGATAATAGGATTATCCCAATCTGCTTACATTGACAAAATAGTCAAAAGATACAGCATGGAAAACTCCAAGAAAGGAAATGATCCTTTCAGGCATGGAGTCACTCTCTCCAAGAAGATGTCTCCCAAGACTTCTGAGGAGATTGTGAAGGGATGAGAGATCCATCCTATGGACGCCCAAAGATTGCGGAATAAGGGGGCGAATTTCAAAAATTTTCTCCCTTCAACTGGGAATCGCATTCCCTATTTAGATAATCATATTTTCAAGGATCATTCTTGAACCTTAAACTGAATCAGATCTGAACCAAAAGGAGTAGGAGAGAATTATACCTGATACAGAGAAGTAGTATCTCCCAACGGAGGTCTTCATGCCCAAGGAAGGATCCAAAAACTGCTTCCACTGAAGATGGCGCAGTGCAGGATGGAGTAGAATCAGCAGTGTTCTTCTCCAAGAACTCTGTCCATCTCAAGAATCAGCAGGATGGTACGTGAGCACAACTTCCTTTCAATCCTTTCTTAAAGAACTGATGTCAAGATCCAATCTTGTCTTCTCCCACAACTGGAGATCAAACTAGCAAACAGGGCGGCAAGAACAGGAAGGCGGCAAGAGAGTATTCGCAGGGTGCAGAATTCTCTCTTCTTGTTTTCAGCACTAAAGGAAATCTGATGTGTCTCTTAGGCTGCCGCCCCCTTCTTTTGTTAACCTAAAAGATCAGCTCCTAATCCATTTAGGAGCAGCTTATCCAAATCATATTTGGATAAGACTTCTCTTTAGGTGATAGGGATAAACCCTTATCTTATTTGCAGATTAGATTAGCTTTATCCTAATCTCAATAGGAGGTTTCTAGATCTGAATCACATTCAGATCTGGACTCTATGAGTGGATAGGGTCAAGACCCTATCCTATCTGCTAATCCATCTCAGAATTCACCCCTTTATTAACTAATAAAATAGCCCAGTTCGAAATGGGCTAATCTTGCATCAGACCACAGTCCCTGGGTGTTACAAGGTGGCTTGGCCCAGGGACCATTTAGGGTAAGTGTTGGGCCCATAGAGCTCACAAGATGGGTTTCAGGGGGTGCACTGCCCATAACAGTGTATTCGGCCAAGCCTTGTAACAAAGGCTGGGCTGAACCCATGTGGCTGATGTGTAGATCAATGTTTGGGTACCACGCCATACAAGGAAGCCCAACTGGGTAGTAGTTTGGAAGGCTAAGTGAGTACACAACCTTAAATGGGCCTTAAGCCCATTTCGAACTGGGCTGATTTGATCAGTCACTTAAAGGGGCGAAGTCTGAGATGGATCGGCTGATAGGATTGGGCCTAGACCCTATCCACTTAGAGAGTCCAAGATCTAAATGAGATTTAAATCTGGAAGCCTCGTAATTAGATTAGGAGATGGCTGATCTAATTTGTAGATAAGATAAGGGTTATCCCTTATCACTTAAAGGACTTCTAATCCAAATATGATTTAGATTTGCAACTCCTAATGGGATTAGGAGCTGATCCCTTTAAGATTATGAAAGAAAGAAAAGGGCGATACACAGTTAGTGATTGATGTTCAATTCTCTTCAGAGCTGAAGATCACAAGAAGAGAGATTTCTGCACCCTGCGAATTCTCTCTTGCCACCTCCTTCCTGCCGCCACCATCACCTTCAGTTTGATCTCCAGTTCTTGGGAGAAATCAAGATCTGATCTTGATTCCAATCTTTTGGGAAAAGATTGGTTGGAGCTATACTCACAAGCCGTCCAGTTGATTCTTGTGAAGGGTCAAATTCTTTTGGAAGAACATTGCTGATTCTGCTCCATCCTGCACTGCGCCATCTTAAGTGGGAGCAGATTTTGGATCCTTCCTTGGGCGTGAACACCTCCATTGGGAGATATTGCTTCTCTGTATCAGGTACATCCTCCCTCCTACTCCTTTTGGTTTAGATCTGGTTTGGTTCTTGATTCAAGATTGATCCTTGAAAAACATGCTTTTCAAATATAGGGAATTCGATTCCCTGCAAAGATGGGAGAAATTTTTGAAATTCGCCCTGTCCCTTCTACAAGACTTGGGATCCATGTGATGGATATCCCATCCCTTCAGTGGTATCAGAGCCTTGGTTCAAATCTTGAATCAATTTAATTCAGATCTGAACCTACGCAAATGGGCAGAAGGTGTTCTACCCGATTTGCGCAAATATGGGTTTTGGGAAATTTGTACCCAAAGTTAATGGGCGAATAATCTGAAATTAATTTTATATAAATTTGATTATTGTTTAGAATAGTTCTTTATGATTTTCTTGATTTATGGGTTGTTCGTACAAAAGGAGATTGAATTCTTGGTTTGCACTGGGAACCTGCAAGATTTGCAGTTTCTTGACTTATTCATTACATTTGGTCTGTAAATAATTTTTTTTTATTTTTAGACTAAAAGTATTAGGTATTCAATCTGATGTAAATATAATAGAAATTAGGTTTTCTATTCATTTTCTTTTTGGATCGAAGATGGCGGCACAAGGAAGGAGATTTCGCAGATGGGACATTCGCTACCTGCGATTTGCAGTTTGTGAAACTGCATTTTGTGATCTAACCTCTGTTTTGCAGGATGGATTGTACGAACAACCCTGGATTGATTCATTCTTGTTTTCTTTTATCAGTTCTTTAATTTGAAATTATTTTCTTGAATTTAAGATTTAATTAAAAATCAAACCCTAGACCCATTCGAACCAATATTGGTTCAAATTGTTTGAACCGAATCTAGGGTTCGATTAAGGCTGTATATCAGCCCTCATTTTTGTTCATATGGGCCTAAGGATTGATAATTAATTGGATATTTAATTTGGCCCAACCTATAAGGCCCAGTTTTAAATTCTTAAAACTGCTAAAAGCCCACTTCAAAAGAACAAACTATATGGGCCGAACTGGGTAACCCTGATATTAATTGTTAATATTATGGATTAAAATGGGCTTCAAATGGGCTTTCACAGATAATTAATTGATTGGATCAATTCCTCCCTGCATGTGATGTATGGATGTGTGAAGTGCTACGTTCATGGGCCATAAGTGCTTGGCCCATGCAGATTCGATAGTGGCTCTTGTGCACACCATGGCTGATTGCACATCATTGCCATGGTGTCCCTTTTGTTCATTGGATGACCTCCTTCAATGGTGGGCCCCACACCTCCTGAAGAGGTTACATGCGGAACCCTAGCCGTTTAAGGCCCACCAAAATCTGGCTTTGTGAAAGTCAGTGGGAGCCGCTCTGGCTTGACCTAAAATAAACTAGGGCGTAATTCTTGTTCCCTCCAGTAAATATGAGTGCACGTGATAGGGAGATTCATGTGATGAACTCTCTAAAGGCCTTCCATCATTAGCATGAGGAAGGGTTCTTCAGTAATGAGGAAACGCACCAAAAAATGGGCTATCCATTTGCTGTTGGGCTTGTCTAAGTGTTTCATAAGATGATAGGGGTGTCATAGACCGATGTGGGAGCGACTTCACCAGAAAATGGAAACTCTCTCACGGTACCTTGGCGTTCACGAATATGATGGGTGAGCACTCACTGGACAGAAAGGTTTACTTGAAAACGGCTTTGAACCTTGTCTGACAGAGGCCAAAGGGAAAACTCATATGATGAGTGGATATGATCCTTAACAGAAAGGTGGTGGGGTTTGGCAGCTGAAACAGTTGGCTCCATGCACCCTATGTGGTTCCCCACATTTCTAGAGACAAGTCGCTGTCTCCGTCCCTGAGCAGGAGGGAAAAATCAGAGATGAACAAATGGGAATGGAACATAGATTAAAATCCATGTCTATGATTTGAACATGGGCTTCTGAAGCTCGTAGGAGAGAATTCCAAGTTTGGGAGGATAAAAACTCCCTAGCCTGCTGCTATGTCGTTGCTTCTTTGGACAAATCAATACAGAGGCAGTTCGATCAGATCGAACTCGCTAAGGACATATTGGATAGTCTGAAAATAATGTACGACGAGCAGAACCGTTCTACTCGGTAGAAGGTCTTGAAAATGTTCATGAACACTCAGATGTTGGCACTCAAGTACATGCCATTCTGAACTCCTTGCCCTCTTAATTCAATGGGTTCATATTAAACTACAATATGAACAAGCTGAATGTCAGCGTCCAAGAGCTGAGCAACATGTTGCAAAGGGCCGAGGACTTACTTAAGAAGGATGAGCCTGTGGTGATGCTTGTTGAAGCTAACAAAACGGGCAAGAAGAAGAGAAAGGCAAAGAAGCCCCAGAAAAAGACTACCAAGCCCAAGAAGCAGAAGAAGGACAGGACAGCAGATGCATGTCACTTCTGCAAACACACCGGCCACTGGAAGAGGAACTGTCCTCAGTACCTAGAATCCAAGAAAGGTAATTTCGAATCTTGTTTCATAGAAACTAACTTATTGGTGGCTTCTACGTCCTGGTGTGTTGACTCTGGGGCTTCAACTCATGCGTGTAACTCACTACAGGGGTTCAAGGCAAGCAGAAGGCTGAATGATGGAGAAGTGATGCTCTACTTGGGGACTTCTGCAAGCATTGCAGGTACGACAATAGACACCGTAGAATTAAAATTTAGAGAAGGAAATATTGTACTTAAAGATTGTCTTTTTGTGCAAAATCTAAGAAGAAATTTGATTTCTGTCTCAAAACTGTGTGCAGATGGATATTCTATCTTTTTCAGTAATACGATTACTATTAAAAGAAATAATAAATTCATCGCGTATGGGAACTGGAGAATGGTCTCTATGTTCTACATCCTTCTCTAGAAACTAACATAGCCGAAACTACGTCGGCCGAAATCCCCAAGAAAAGAGCACGCGATATAGTTAATCCCACGTGCCTGTGGCAATACCGACTTGGCCATATCGGTATTGACCGAATCACAAGACTGGTAGAGGATGGTCCTTTGGATTTTCTAACTGTAGAAGATCGTCCCACTTGTGAGCCTTGCCTTCAGGGTAAGATGACAAAGAGGCCATTTATCGGTAAGCCTGAAAGATGTACAGGCATGCTTGACCTTATACATACTGATGTATGTGGTCCCCTGAGTGTTAGGACCCGTAACCAACACGTGTATTTCATTACTTTCACCGATGACTATTCTCGGTATGGTTACGTGTACCTAATGAGACATAAATCTGAATCCTTTGAAAAGTTCAAAGAGTTTAGACAAGAGGTCGAGAAATAGTTAAGGGAGAGAAATTAAGTCCCTTCGATCAGATCGAGGCGGCGAATATCTCTCTAGCAAATTTAGGGACTACTTGAAGGTAAACGGGATAATATCACAGTTAGCTCCTCCTGCTACACCACCACTTAACAGTGTTTCAGAGAGGAGGAATAGGACCCTATTAGATATTGTCCAGTCACTTCTCATCCATTCAAAGTTTCCCACATCCTTTTGGGGATACGCATTAGAGACTGCGATATACGTGTTGAACCGGGTTCCAACCAAATCAGTTCCTAAGACTCCCTATGAGCTTTGGATCGGAAAGAAACCAAGTGTACGACACTTGAAGATTTGGGATTGTCCGGCTCACGTTAAAAGAACTAATCCGAACAAATTGGAATCCAAGACCAGTCGTTGCCTATTCGTAGGCTACTCAAAGGGCTTAGTGGGCTACCTATTCTATGATCCAAGTGAGCAGAAGGTGTTCTGCAGTCGGAATGCGCAATTCGTGGAAAATGACTACATCTTGGACAATCTTCTTCAGGAAATTGTTCTTGATGAGGAGAGCCCAGATGCAATGGGAGGTGTCCCACAAGTTCCAGTTAGTGACCAACCTAGAAGATCTACCCGGGTGTCCAGGCCACCAGTCAGTTTTGGTTATGATTAGGATAGTTACTTGGTCGAAACCTTGACTAGTGAAGAGAATCTCGTAACTTATACGGAAGCTATGTTGGACATAGACTCCCTTAAATGGGTAGATGCCATGAAAGCTGAGATGGACTCAATGGAGACCAATGGAGTCTGGACTCTAGTGGATCCGCCCTCCAAGGTAAAAGCAATTGGTTGCAAATGGATCTAGAAGAGGAAGAAGGGCACCGATGGCAGGGTTGAGACCTACAAAGCTCGTTTGGTGGCGAAAGGATACACTCAGAAAGAAGGCATGGATTATGAGGAAACCTTTTCGCCCGTGGCCATGCTTAAATCCATTAGGATCCTGTTAGCTGTAGCAGCTTACTATGACTATGAGATTTAGCAGATGAATGTCAAAACTGCGTTCCTGAATGGAGATCTTACTGAAGATATCTATATGCAGCAGTCGCAAGACTTCATTGCTGCAGGTCAAGAAAACATGGTATGTAAACTTAATAGATCCATTTATGGACTTAAGCAAGCTTCTAGAAGTTGGAACATCCGTTTTGACTCTACTGTCAAATCGTTTGACTTTGAGCAGAATCCGGATGAACCGTGTGTCTACAGGAAGTTCAGTGGAGATAAGGTTACCTTCTTGGTCTATATGTAGATGACATTCTACTCATTGGGAATGATGTAGGAATGTTAACTACAATAAAAGTATGGCTATCACAGCAATTCTCCATGAAAGACCTTGGAGAAGCCTCCTATATACTGGGTCTTCGACTCTATAGAGATGGATCGAAGCGGATAATAGTATTATCCCAATCTGCTTATATTGACAAAATAGTCAAGAGATACAACATGGAAAACTCCAAGAAAGGAAATGTTCCTTTCAGGCATGGAGTCAATCTCTCCAAGAAGATGTCTCCAAAGACCACTGAGGAGATCGAGAGCATGAATGACGTTCCCTATGCTTCAGCTGTAGGGAGCATCATGTATGCCATGCTGTGCACTCGTCCTGACATCTCTCAGGCAGTGAGTGTAGTAAGCAGATTCCAAGCCAACCTAGGGCAGGAGCATTGGACTGCTGTGAAATGCATACTTAAGTACCTTTGAAGGACAAACGAGTTTTGTATGGTATTCGATGGTAGTTCACTACAGATCCAAGGGTATACAGATGCGGATTTCCAGTCGGATCCGGATGATAGAAAGTCTACATCTGGATATGTTTTCACAATAGGATCGTGTGCTATTTCTTGAATTTCAGCAAATAGGGGTCCTAAGTAGCAAATTAACAGTCCACAACTCAAGCTGAACACATTGCCAAAAGTGAGGCTGCCTTATGAATGAAGGTATTCATTCCTGAATATTGAATTCAGCACATCACCCATTCCACTATTCTGTGACAACACTGGACCTACGGGAAGTTGATGTTAAGAGGTAGCATCAGCAGAGAATGTGGCAGACCCCTAGCCACTGACACAGAATGTGTTCGAGAAACACGTGGAATGTATGGGACTCCGACTTATACCAGATTGGACCTAAGTGCAAGTGGGAGCTGTTAGACAGTTGTAAATGAATAAAGTACACATTTGACTTATGTTCATGTGGTGTGTTTCTGTGTAATACCTTTAAACTAGACACTTAATGAGACTTGTGTTAGTTTAGAATGTTCATATCCATTGGGTAAGTCTGGGGAGATTTTTCCTACCAAGGCTAACACTGATGTGCGGCCAACTGTTGGGGTGGCTTGTCTCAACTACTAAGGTGAAACCCGAAGCACATGCAGTGTAGGATTAATAGAACCTCTAAACCGGACCAGATTTCTAGTATTGCCCTAGACCTTTGAGATAGATGGGCAAAACTGGAAAGTTACACCTGACCCCTAGACTCGATTATGATACTACACTAGGTATTGGATTGGGTTGTCTTTGATGTACCAATCTTTGATTGGGTATGTTGGGACAGTCTGAGAATTCATCTGAGTGGGTGATCATAGTGACAGGATCAGCCCCTTTGTTGGACAAAGGTAATGATCGGGGATGCACTCTCTCATAGAGCCCTCAAGATGGGTTTCACGGGGTGCACTACCCATAACAGTATATTCGGCCAGGCCTTGTAACAAAGGCTGGGCTAAACCCATGTGGCTGATGTGTAGATCAATGTTTGGGTCCCACGCCATACAAGGAAGCCCAACTGGGCAGCAGTTTGGAAGGCTAAGTGAGTACACAACCTTAAATGGGCCTTAATCCCATTTCGAACTGGGCTGATTTGATCAATCACTTAAAGGGGCAAATTCTGAGATGGATCAGCTGATAAGATTAGGCCTAGACCCTATCCACTTAGAGAGTCCAAGATCTAAATGAGATTTAGATCTGGAAACCTCCTAATTAGATTAGGAGATGGCTGATCTGATCTGTAGATAAGATAAGGGTTATCCCTTATCACTTAAAGGGACTTCTAATCCAAATATGATTTGGATTAGCAACTCCTAATGGGATTAGGAGCTGATCCCTTTAAGATTATGAAAGAAAGAAAGGGGCGATACATAGTTAGTGATTGATGTTCAATTCTCTTCAGAGGTGAAGATCACAAGAAGAGAGATTTTTGCACCCTGCGAATTCTCTCTTGCCACCTCCTTCCTGCCGCCACCATCACCTTCATTTTGATCTCCAATTCTTGGGAGAAATCAAGATCTGATCTTGATTCCAATCTTTTGGGAAAAGATTGGTTGGAGCTGTACTCACAAGCCATCCAGTTGATTCTTGTGAAGGGTCAAGTTCTTTTGGAAGAACATTGCTGATTCTGCTCCATCCTGCACTGCGCCATCTTCAGTGGGAGCAGATTTTGGATCCTTCCTTGGGCGTAAACACCTCCATTGGGAGATATTGCTTCTCTGTATCAGGTACATCCTTCCTCCTACTCCTTTTGGTTCTGATCTGGTTTGGTTCTTGATTCAAGATTGATCCTTGAAAAACATGTTTTTCAAATATATGGAATTTGATTCCCTGCAAAGATGGGAGAAATTTTTGAAATTCGCCCTGTCCCTTCCCCAAGACTTGGGCATCCACATGATGGATATCCCATCCCTTCAGTATCATAATCGATTCTAGGGGTTAGGTGTAACTTTCCAATTTTTCCCATCTATCTCCAAGGTCCATGGCAATACTGGAAATCTGGTCCGGTTCAAAAGTTCTATTAATCCTACACTGCATGTGCTTCGGGTCTCACCCTGGTAGCTGAGACAAGCCACCCCAAAAGATGGCTGCACACCAGTGTCAGCCTTGGCAGGATAAATCTCCCAAATTTACCCAATGGCTGTGAACATTCTAAATTAGCACAAGTCTCATTAAGTGTCCAGTTTAAGGGTATTACAAAAAAACACACCATAGGAACATGAATCAAATGTGTACTTTATTCATTTACGATAAATTCATAATGTACATAATTCTGATTGAAGCTAAGGGCATACAACTGTCTAACACAAACATGGGTTGATTATTCTAGAACTTGCTGTGTTAGGCATATT
The DNA here is from genome assembly GCF_055504915.1 of Nelumbo nucifera. Lineage (NCBI taxonomy): Eukaryota > Viridiplantae > Streptophyta > Magnoliopsida > Proteales > Nelumbonaceae > Nelumbo > Nelumbo nucifera. The sequence goes on along the minus strand of NC_142656.1, from coordinate 36,493,370 downwards.
GAAACTACAATCAATGAATTCATGGATCAGGCGGCAAAACCCTGTGATTCTTGTGCAAAAAAAAAAATGAAAATAAAATCGTGACTAATGTGAGATGGAGCATAAAATGCACTCACATCTAGAAACAAAAACAAGTGTGAGATGGAGCATAAAATGCACCCACATCTTGAAATGAAGGCAAGGGTGAGATGGAGCATAAAATGCACTCACCCTAGAACCCCAACCCCATTCTCACCTTCAGATCCTAGGAATTCATACTAAGTGGTGGAGATGTGTGACATAGCAAGCTTATGGCAATAAGCACACCTTGTTTTGGCTTAAGAAACAAAGAAAGGTAAGTGAATCTAGCTGTATTGGTTTGTTAAGGCAATGGGTACCCATTCAGCTAAGGATGCTTCAGTCAGGAAGGCTTGTCTCCTAGACTATCGATTTAACCTGGGACCATGGGGAATGATGATTTGCAATCACTCTTGGATGAGAGGAAGGGGAGAAAGAGATATAATGAGGGAAGGTTACCAAGTCTGGACTAAAACATGCAATGAACTAGGCCTCATGTACAGAAAAAGAAAGATTGAAAATCAGTAGTTGGTTTCTTTTGTGTTACTTGAGTTTTTGCCTTCCCCTAATATTCACTCTTTTACATTTATTTAGCACTCAAATGGACTCATTACTCTTGTATTTCAATTCAGGTCAATAGGAAGAAAATAGGGCAAATCGGGTGATTTTGCACAGTTTCAGCGACAATCAGTAATCTGGGCCTAACTCTCAATTCCTGACTCTGAATTGGACAAGTCAAGAAGCATTAGAAAGATGAAAGAAAGGCCTGTTATGTTTTGGGTTTTGACAGATTAGGTCCGAATCGAGTACGAAAATGAGCCCAAAGTCGGAGCAAGTTCGCAGCCAGGCCCATTTCACAACTTAAGCCCAACTCGCAGAAGTACCTTGAAGCAGCCCAAGTTTTAAAGCAGCCCAACTCGAATTCAAGAGTTAAGAGTTCAAATCTCGAATGTAATCTCCAAGGAGAGAGTCTTATCAGATCTAAAATCTTGAATGTAATCCTAGAGAGATAAGAAGATTGAGATTATATCATTAGATAAGAGATAGGATAGGATTAGTTCAAAGAAGATCAAGACTCCCTAAAGATAAGATGATCTTGTAGAAGGATTTGGAAAATAGCCCTAACCTTTGGCTATGTAAAGAGGGGGTGAACCAGCTCTAGCATCACTCATTCCAAGATCTAAGAGATCATCAAGAAGACCAAGAAGCTCAAGAAAGCAGTTCGGCCATGGAGAAGCAAAGCATGGAGATTGCGCAGATCATGAGTAGCTAAGCTTCTTTTTCTGGTTCAAGGGGGGAGGTCCGATTGTGTCATTGTGAGGTTCTGTAGTTAATTTATTTTCTTGATTTTTAATTCAAGTATTCATTGATTCTTGAGCATATTTTTAGTGGATGTTAATGTTAGACAGTTTTGTATGCCCTTAGCTTCAATCAGAATGATGTACTTTATGAGTTTATTGTAAATGAATAAAGATACATATTTGATTCATGTTCCCTTGGTATGTTTCTGTGTAATACCCTTAAACTGGACACTTAATGAGACTCGTGTTAGTTTAGAATGTTCACAGCCAGTGGGTTGGTCTGGGGAGACCTATCCTGACAAGGCTGACACTGTAGTGCCACCAAGTCGGTTGGGGTGGCTTGTCTCAGTTGCCAGGGTGAGACCCTAGGCACATACAGTGTAGGATTAATTGAATCTTTGAACTGGACCAGATTTCCAGTATTGCCCTGGACCTTGGTGAAGGGATGAGAGATCCATCCTATGGACGCCCAAAGATTGCGGAATAAGGGGCGAATTTCAAAAATTTTATCTCTCCCTTCAACTAGGAATCGTATTCCCCATTTAGAAAATCATATTTTCAAGGATCAATCTTGAACCATAAACTGAACCAGATCTGAACCAAAAGGAGTGGGAGAGGATTATACCTGATACGGAGAAATACTATCTCCCAATGGAGGTGTTCACGCCCAAGGAAGGATCCAAAATCTGCTCCCACTGAAGATGGCGCAGTGTAGGGTGGAGCTGAATCAGCAACGTTCTTCAAAAGAACTTGATCCTTCGTAAGGATCAACTGGACGACTTGAGTACAGCTCCAACCAATCTTTTCACAAAAGATTGAAATCAAGATCCAATCTTGATTGCTCCCAAGAACTGGAGATCGAACTGAAGGAATGGCAAAAGCAGGAAGGTGGCGGCAGGAGAGAATTCGCAAAATGCAGGAAATCTCTCAATCTCTCTTTCTTTAAGAGAAGAATGCTGTTGATGATGTAAAAGGCAGCCGCCCCCTTCCCCTTTTATAATCTCAAAGGGATCAGCTCCTAATCAGATTAGGAGCTGCTAATCCAAATCATATTTGGGTTAGAAGTCCCTTAGTGATAAGGGATAATCCTTATCTTATCTGCAAATCAGATCAACTGTCTCCTAATCTAATTAGGAGGTTTCCAAATCTAAATCTTATTTAGATCTTGGACTCTCTGAGTGGATAGGGTCTAAGCCCAATCCTTTTAGCTGACCCACTTCAGAATTCGCCCCCTTTAAATGACTGATCAAATCAGCCCAGTTCGAAATGGGCTTAAGGCCCATTTAAGGTTATGTACTCAAAAGGCTTCCAAATTGCTGCCCAGTTGGGCTTCCTTGTATGCGTGGTACCCAAGCATTGATCTACACATCAGCCACATGGGTTCGGCCCAGCCTTTGTTACAAGGCCTGGCCGAATACACTGTTAATGACAGTGCACCCCTTGAAACCCATCAAATGGGCTCTATGGGCCCAACACTTACACTAAGTGGTCCCTGGGCCAAGCCACCTTGTAACACCCAGGGACTGTGGGCAGATGCAAGATTAGCCCATCAAGTATTATCCTCAATGGTCTTACACTTAACCTCTCAGCCCATAATGATCATACACTGCCCGACAAGAGAGGACCTCTCCCTCGGCTGCAAGGAACAGTGTTGCACTCTCTACTTATATGATCATACACTGCCCAAGTGGAGAGTGCAACACTGTTCCTTGCAGCCGAGGGAGAGGTCCTCTCTTGTCGGGCAGTGTATGATCATTATGGGCTGAGAGGTTAAGTGTAAGACCATTGAGGATAATGCCTGATGGGCTAATCTTGCATCTGCCCACAGTCCCAGGGTGTTACAAGGTGGCTTGGCCCAGGGACCACTTAGTGTAAGTGTTGGGCCCATAGAGCTCATTTGATGGGTTTCAGGGGGTACACTGTCTTCAGCAGTGCATTCGGCCAGGCCTTGTTACAAAGGCTGGGCTGAACCCATGTGGTTGATGTGTAGATCAATGCTTGGGTCCCACGCCATACAAGGAAGCCCAACAGGGCAACAATTTGGATGGTTTTTGAGTACATAACCTTAATGGGCCTTAAGCCCATTTAGAACTGGGCTGATTTGATCAGTCATTTAAAGGGGGCGAATTCTGAAGTGGGTCAGCTAAAAGGATTGGGCTTAGACCCTATCCACTCAGAGAGTCCATGATCTAAATAAGATTTAGATCTGGAAACCTCCTAATTAGATTCGGAGACAGCTAATATTATCTGCAGATAAGATAAGGGTTATCCCTTATCACTAAGGGACTTCTAACCCAAATTTGATTTGGATTAGCGGCTCCTAATCTGATTAGGAGCTGATCCCTTATGAGATTATAAAAGGGGAAGGGGGCGGCAGCCTACTACACAACATCATCAACAGCATTCTTCTCTTTAAGAAAGAGAGATTAAGAGATTTCCTGGATACTGCGAATTCTCTTCTGCCGCCAGCTTCCTGCCATTGCCATTCCTTCAGTTCGATCTCCAGTTCTTGGGAACAATCAAGATTGGATCTTGATTTCAATCTTTTGGGAAAAGATTGATTGGAGCTGTACTCACAAGCCGTTTTCAGTGGGAGCAGATTTTGGATCCTTCCTTGGAAGTGAACACCTCCATTGGGAGATAGTATTTCTCCATATCAGGTATAATCCTCTCCCACTCCTTTTGGTTCAGATCTGGTTCAGTTTATGGTTCAAGATTGATCCTTGAAAATATGATTTTCTAAATAGGGAATACGATTCCCAGTTGAAGGGAGAGAAAAATTTTTGAAATTCGCCCCTTATTCCGCAATCTTTGGGCGTCCATAGGATGGATCTCTCATCCCTTCAGTGGTATCAGAGCCATGGTTCAAATCTTGAACCAATTTGTTTCAGATCTGAACCTGCGCAAATGGGCAGAAGGTGTTCTACCCGATTTGCGCAGATATGGGTTTTAGGAATTTTTTCCCAAAATTAATGGGCGAATAATCTGAAATTAATTTTATATAAATCTGATTATTATTTAGAATTGTTCTTTATGACTTTCTTGATTTATGGGCTGTTCGTACAAGAGGAGATTGAAATCTTGGTTTGCGCAGGGAACCTGCAAGATTTGCAGTTTCCTGATTTATTTATTACATTTGGTCTGTAAATAATTTTTTTTTTATTTTTAGACTCAATGTATAGGCATTCGATCTGATGTAATAATTAATAGAAAAAGGATTTCTATTTTATTTTATTTTGGATCGAAGATGGCGGCGCAGAAAGGGAGAAATCGCAGAGAAGAAGATTTCGCAGATGGGAGAATCGCTATCTGCGATTTGCAATTTATGAAACTGCATTCTGTGATCTAACCTCTGTTTTGCAGGATGGATTGTGCGAACAGCCCTGATTTATTGATTGTTGTTTTTCTTTTATCAGTAATTAATTTCAGATTATTTTCTTGAATTAAAGATTTAATTAGAAATCAAACCCTAGACCCTTTCGAACCAAGATTGGTTCAAACTGTTTGGACCAAATCTAGGGTTTAATCAAGGCTGAAAGTCAGCCCTAATTTTCCCACTAATGGGCCTAAGGATTGATATTTAATTGAATGGTTAATTCGGCCCAACCAGTAAAGGCCCAGTTTTAAATAGTTAAAACTGCTAAAAGCCCACTTAACCCTTAAAGCTATATGGGTTGAACCGTTCGGCCCATATACCTAGATAATGTTAATGGTTAATATAATGGATTTAAAATGGGCTACAAATGGGCTTTACAGATAATTAATTGATTGGATCAATTTATCCCTGCATGTGATGTATGGATGTGTGATGTGCTACGTACATGGGCCATAAGTACTTGGCCCATGCTCAATCGACAGTGGCTCTTTCGCACACCATGGCTGAACGCACATCATTGCCATGGTGTCCCTTTTGGTCATTGGATGACCTTCCTCCGTGGTGGGCCCCACACCTCATCATGAGGTCTCGTGCGGAACCCTAGCCGATTTAGGCCCACCAAAATCTGGCTTTATGAAAGTCAGTGGGAGCCACTTTGGTTTGACCTAAAGATAAAACTAGGGCGTAATTATCTGTTCCCTCCAGATAATATGAGTGCATGTGATACGGAGATTCATATGATGAACTCTCTAAAGGCCTTCCATCATTAGCACGAAGATGCGTCCTTCAGTAATGAGGAAACGCACCAGAAAATGGGCTATCCATTTGCTGTTGGGCTTGTCTAAGTGTTTCATAAGATGATAGGGGCGTCATAGACCGATGTGGGAGGGGCTTCACCAGAAAATGGGAACTCTCTCACGGTACCTTGGCGTTCACGAATATGATGGGTAAGCACTCACTGGACAGAAAGGTTTACCTGAAAACGGCTCTGAACCTTGTCTGACAGAGGCCAAAGGGAAAACTCATATGATGAGTGGATATGATCCTTCACAGAAAGGTGGTGGGTTATGCAGCTGAAACAGTTGGCTTCATGCACCCTATGTGATTTCCCACATTTCCAGAGACAACCCGTAGTCTCCGTCACTGAGAAAGGAGGGAAATCTCAGAGATGAATAAATGGAAATGGATCATAGATTAAAATCCATATCTATGAAATGAACATGAATTGAATAAGGTCGTGGACTGATGTTTGCTCTTTTATCAGAAAATGGCAAACGGATCTTTTGCAAAGCTACTTGATGACAACAAGTTGAAGGGCCCAAACTATGCTGACTGGTATAGAAACCTTATGCTGGTCCTTGCTTCTGAAAAACTTGATAAAGTGGCAAAGAATCCTGCCCCGGAGCGTCCGGGAGATAGGGCTTCTGAGGCCCGAACGAGAGACTATCAAGAATGGGAGGAGAAAAACTCCCTTGCCCGGTGTTACATCATTGCCTCGCTGGACAATCCGATACAGAGGCAGTTCGATCAGATCGAACTTGCCAAGGACATATTGGACAGTCTCAGGACGATGTATGAAGAGCAGAATCGTTCTACCCGACAAAAGGTCTTGAAACAGTTCATGACCACACAAATGTCCAAGGGCCAACAAGTTCACGACCATTGTCTTCGGATGATGGGATACATCAATGAACTGGAGGCTCTTGGATCCGGGCTGGACCTTGCAACCCAGATAGATGCTATCCTTAACTCTTTGCCTCCTTCCTTTAATCCGTTCATCATGAACTATAACATGAACAAGCTGAATGTCAGCTTACAAGAGCTCAGCAATATGTTGCAAAGAGCTGAAGAACTGATTAAAAAGGATGAGCCTGTAGCTATGCTTGTTGAAGCTGGCAAGACAGACAAGAGAAAGAGGAAGGCAAAGAAGCCGCAGAAGAAAGCCACTAAAAGCAAGAAGCAGAAGAAAGACAAAGCATCGGATGCCTGTCACTTCTGCAAGAAGGCCGACCACTGGAAAAGGAATTGTCCTGCCTACCTGGAATCCAAGAAAGGTAACTTCGAAACTTGTGTTATAGAAACCAATTTATTAGTAGCTTTTGCGTCCTGGTGTATTGACTCCGGGGCTTCAACTCATGCGTGTAACTCACTACAGGGGTTCAAGGTAAGCAGAAGGCTGAGTGAAGGAGAAGTAACACTCTACTTGGGGACTACTGCAACTGTTGCAGCCACGGCCATAGGAACCGTGGAATTATGTTTTAGAGAAGGAATAATTGTACTAAAAGATTGTCTTTATGTACAAAATTTAAGAAGAAATTTGATTTCTGTCTCAAAACTGTGTGCAGATGGTTATTCTGTCTTCTTTAGTAATACGATTACTATTAAAAGGAATAACAGATTCATCGCATACGGGGAACTGGAGAACAGTCTCTATGTTCTACATCCTTCTCTAGAAACTAACCGAAACTACGTCGGTTGAAAACCCCAAGAAGAGAGCCCGTGATACAGTTATTCCCACGTGTCTATGGCATTACCGACTTGGCCACATCGGTGTTGACCGAATCACAAGGTCGGTAAAGGATGGTCCTTTGGATCTTCTAGCTGTAGAAGATCTTCCCACCTGTGAGCCTTGCCTACAAGGCAAGATGACGAAACGGCCATTTGACGGTAAGCCTGAAAGATGTACAGGCACACTTGACCTAATACATACTGATGTATGTGGTCCCCTGAGTGTTAGGACACGAAATCAACACGTGTATTTCATCACCTTCACAGATGATTTTTCACGATATGGTTACGTGTACCTTATGAGACACAAGTTTGAATCCTTTCAAAAGTTCAAAGAGTTTAGAGAAGAGGTCGAGAAACAGTTAGGGAGAGAAATTAAAGCCCTTCGATCCGATCGAGGTGGCGAATATCTCTCTGACGAATTCAGGGACTACTTAAAGGACAATGGGATAGTATCACAATTAGCTCCTCCTGCTACACCACAACTTAACGGTGTTTCAGAGAGGTGGAATAGGACCTTATTAGATATGGTCCGGTCGCTTCTCATACACTCAGAGTTACCCACATCCTTTTGGGGTTACGCATTAGAGACTGCGATTTACGTGCTGAATCGGGTTCCAACCAAATCAGTTCCGAATACTCCATATGAACTTTGGACCGGAAAGTAACCAAGTGTCAGACACTTGAAGATTTGGGGTTGTCCAGCACACGTTAAAAGAACGAGTGCAGACAAGTTGGAATCTAAGACCAGCCGTTGCCTATTTGTAGGCTACCCAAAAGGCTCTGTAGGTTACCTTTTCTATGACCCAAGTGAGCAGAAAGTGTTCTGCAGTCGAATTGCGCAATTCTTGGAAACTGACTATATACTAGACACCCATCGTCAGGAAGTTGTTCTTGATGAGGAGAGCTCAGGAGCAGTGGGAGATGTCCCACAAGTTCCAGGTAGTGACCAACTTAGAAGATCCACTCGGGCATCCAGGCCACCAGTCCGTTATGGTTATGACCAGGATAGTTACCTGGTGGAAACCTTGACTAGTGAGGTGGATCCCGTGACTTACGCGGAAGCTATGTTGGACATAGATTCCCAGAAGTGGGTGGAGGCCATGAGAGCGGAGATGGACTCAATGGAGACCAATGCAGTCTGAACTCTAGTAGATCCGCCCTCCGGGGTAAAGGCAATCGGTTGCAAATGGATTTACAAAAGGAAGAAGGGCCCCGATGGTAATGTTGAGACCTTCAAGGCTCGTCCGGTGGCGAAAGGGTACACTTAGAAAGAGGGCATCGATTATGAGGAAACCTTTTCGCTTGTGGCCATGCTTAAATCCATTAGGATCCTGCTAGCTGTAGCAGCATACCATGATTATGAGATTTGGCAGATGGATGTCAAAACTGCATTCCTTAATGGAGATCTTACTGAAGATATCTATATGCAGCAGCCGCAAGGCTTCATTGCTGCAGGTCAGGAAAACATGGTATGTATACTTAACAGATCAATTTATGGGCTTAAGCAAGTTTCTAGAAGTTGGAACATCCATTTTAACTCTGCTGTCAAATCGTTTGACTTCGAGCAGAATCCGGATATACCCTGTGTCTACAGGAAGTACAGTGGGGATAAGGTTACCTTCTTGGTTCTGTATGTAGATGACATTCTACTCATTGGGAATGATGTGGGAATGTTAACTACGGTGAAAGTATGGCTTTCGCAGCAATTCTCCATGAAAGATCTTGGAGAAGCCTCCTATATACTGGGTCTTCGACTCTATAGGGATAGATCGAAGCGGATAATAGGATTATCTCAATCTGCTTACATTGACAAAATAGTCAAAAGATACAGCATGGAAAACTCCAAGAAAGGAAGTGTTCCTTTCAGGCACGGAGTCACTCTCTCCAAGAAGATGTCTCCCAAGACGTCTGAGGATATTGATGGCATGAAAGACGTTCCTTATGCCTCAGCCGTAGGGAGCATCATGTATGCCATGCTGTGCACTCGTCCTGACATAGCTCAGGCAGTGAGTGTAGTAAGCAGATTTCAGGCCAACCCAGGGCAAGAGCATTAGACTGCTATGAAAAACATACTTAAGTACCTTCGAAGGACAAAAGAGTTTTGTCTGGTGTTCGACGGTAGCTCACTACAGATCCAAGGGTATACAGATGCCGATTTCCAGTTAGACCCAGATGATAGAAAGTCTACATCTGGATATGGTTTCACGATAGGATCGTGTGTTGTTTCCTGAATGTCAGCAAACAGGGGTCCTAAGTAGCAAATTAATAGTCCACAACCCAAGCCGGAAGCATTGCCGTAAGTGAGGCTGCATTATGAATGAAGGCGTTCATTCCTGAATTTGGAATTCAGCACATCACCCATTCCACCGTTGTATGATAACGCTGGACCTACGGGGGGACGTCCTGATTCAGAAGGTAGCGTCAGCGGAAAATGTAGCAGACCCATTGACAAAGCCACTATCACAGAAAGTGTTTGAGAAACACGTGGAAAGTATGGGACTCCGGCTAGTACCTGATTGGACCTAAGTGCAAGTGGGAGTTGTTAGACAGTTTTGGATGCCCTTAGCTTCAATCAGAATGATGTACTTTATGAGTTTATTGTAAATGAATAAAGATACATATTTGATTCATGTTCCCTTTGTATGTTTCTGTGTAATACCCTTAAACTGGACACTTAATGAGACTCGTGTTAGTTTAGAACGTTCACAGCCAGTGGGTCGGTCTGGGGAGACCTATCCTGACAAGGCTGACACTGTAGTGCCACAAAGTCGGTTGGGGTGGCTTGTCTCAGCTGCCAGGGTGAGACCCTAGGCACATACAGTGTAGGATTAATTGAATCTTTGAACTGGACCAGATTTCCAGTATTGCCCTGGACCTTGGAGATTGATGGGCAAAACTGGAAAGTTACACCCGACCCCTAGACTCGATTATGATACTACACTAGGTGTCGGATTGGGCTGTCTTTGATGTACCAATCAGTGAGATCCTTAGCGGGGGTCAAAACCTGGGTATGTTGCGACAGTTCGAGAATTCATCTGAGTGGGTGATCATAGTGACAGGATCAGCCCCTTTGTCGGACAAAGGTAATGATCGGGGATGCACTCTCACTGATGGAAACCAAGACTGCCGGCAGCCGATTTCAACCGTTGAGATTTGTTTTGCAAAATATATTTTATATAAGATATAAAAGTATATATGTATGGTTTCTAAATTGTTTGCAAGAAGGTTTTAATTCCCGGGATCCATATAAGTGGAGAGTGCAACACTGTTCCTTGCAGCCGAGGGAGAGGTCCTCTCTTGTCGGGCAGTGTATGATCATTATGGGCTGAGAGGTTAAGTGTAAGACCATTGAGGATAATACCTGATGGGCTAATCTTGCATCTGCCCACAGTCCCTGGGTGTTACAAGGTGGCTTGGCCTAGGGACCACTTAGTGTAAGTGTTGGGCCCATAGAGCTCATTTGATGGGTTTCAGGGGGTACACTGTCTTCAGCAGTGCATTCGGCCAGGCCTTGTAACAAAGACTGGGCTGAACCCATGTGGCTGATGTGTAGATCAATGCTTGGGTCCCACGCCATACAAGGAAGCCCAACTGGGCAGCAATTTGGAAGGTTTTTGAGTACATAACCTTAATGGGCCTTAAGCCCATTTAGAACTGGGCTGATTTGATCAGTCATTTAAAGGGGGCAAATTCTGAAGTGGGTCAGCTAAAAGGATTGGGCTTAGACCCTATCCACTCAGAGAGTCCATGATCTAAATAAGATTTAGATCTGGAAACCTCCTAATTAGATTAGGAGACAGCTGATCTTGTCTGCAGATAAGATAAGGGTTATCCCTTATCACTAAGGGACTTCTAACCCAAATATGATTTGGATTAGCGGCTCCTAATCTGATTAGGAGCTGATCCCTTATGAGATTATAAAAGGGGAAGGGGGCGGCAGCCTACTACACAACATCATCAACAGCATTCTTCTCTTTAAGAAAGAGAGATCAAGAGATTTCCTGGATACTGCGAATTCTCTTCTGCCGCCACCTTCCTGCCATTGCCATTCCTTTAGTTCGATCTCCAGTTCTTGGGAGCAATCAAGATTGGATCTTGATTTCAATCTTTTGGGAAAAGATTGATTGGAGCTGTACTCACAAGCCGTCCAGTTGATTCTTGCGAAGGGTCAAGTTCTTTTGAAGAACATTGCTGATTCTGCTCCATCCTTCACTGCGCCATCTTCAGTGGGAGCAGATTTTGGATCCTTCCTTGGGTGTGAACACCTCCATTGGGAGATAGTATTTCTCTGTATCAGGTATAATCCTCTCCCACTCCTTTTGGTTCAGATCTGGTTCAGTTTATGGTTCAAGATTGATCCTTGAAAATATGATTTTCTAAATAGGGAATACGATTCCCAGTTGAAGGGAGAGAAAAATTTTTGAAATTCGCCCCTTATTCCGCATTCTTTGGGCGTCCATAGGATGGATCTCTCATCCCTTCAGTTAATGTTAATTAGTTTGACAAACTGAATTAATGTTGATTTTCCTACTGCTATCCATGATTTCGGTGATCCATAATTGTCACGAATAATGGTACAAGCAGCAATTAGGTTGAAATCTTTTTGGGTCAATTGTTCATGACAGCCTTTGACCAATGTTTTAACATGGTTCAACCTAAAAGGAACCGATGGAACAACATTCAGTAATTGCAGCTATCTCAATTATTGTTATTTTGGTTTAACTGTTTTCACAAATCTTAATGCTATCCCTGTTTAATATGGACGCTATCGTACCCAGTTGAGGGGTGATAAGTGTTGATCGAATGCTGAGAATGCTGAAATTTACCTAGGATCGATGACCAATCGATTCAACCCAAACCCTTGAACTAGAATTCGGTAAGACTGATTTTCTCTTGTTTGTTTAGTTTGTTATTGCTTTCTTATTCTTTTAAATTTTAGTTATTAAATTTTCCACTCAATTACTTTATCCATTCGGCTAAGAGATTACTAATTTTCTCCCTGTGGGATTCGACCTAGTACCACTTTTTACTGCAATTATTTGATTGTGGGACTAGTACTAATTTTGAGGGCTTCGACAAACCCGTCACCAAATCACAAGGTTGGTAAATCATGGTCCTTTAGATTTTCTAACTGTAGAAGATCTTTCCATTTGTGAGCCTTGCCTGCAAGGCAAGATGACGAAGCGGCCATTTAACGGTAAGCCTGAATGATGTACAAGCACACTTGACTTTATACATACTGATGTATGTGGTCCCCTAAGTGTTTGGACATGGAATCAACACGTGTATTTCATCACCTTCACCGATGACTTTTCAAGATATGGTTACGTGTACCTAATGAGACACAAATCTGAATCCTTTCAAAAGTTCAAAGAGTTCAGACAAGAGGTCAAGAAATAGTTAGGGAGAGAAATTAAAGCCCTTCGATCAGATCGAGGTGGCGAGTATCTCTCTGACGAATTCAGGGACTACTTAAAGGACACTGAGATAGTATCACAGTTAGCTCCTCCTACTACACCACAGCTTAACGGTGTCTTAGAGAGGAGGAATAGGACCTTATTGGATATGGTCCGGTCACTTCTCATACACTTAAAGGCGTTCATTCCTGAATTTGGAATTCAGCACATCACCCATTCCACCGTTGTATGACAACGCTGGACCTACGGGGGGACGTCCTGATTCAGAAGGTAGCGTCAGCGGAAATTGTAGCAGACCCATTGATGAAGCCACTATCACAGAAAGTGTTTGAGAAACACGTGGAAAGCAAGGGACTCCGGCTAGTACCTGATTGGACGTAAGTGCAAGTGGGAGCTGTTAGACAGTTTTGTATGCCCTTAGCTTCAATCAGAATGATGTACTTTATGAGTTTATTGTAAATGAATAAAGATACATATTTGATTCATGTTCCCTTGGTATGTTTCTGTGTAATACCCTTAAACTGGACACTTAATGAGACTCGTGTTAGTTTAGAATGTTCACAGCCAGTGGGTCGGTCTGGGGAGACCTATCCTGACAAAGCTGACACTGTAGTGCCACCAAGTCGGTTGGGGTGGCCTGTCTCAGCTGCCAGGGTGAGACCCTAGGCACATACAGTGTAGGATTAATTGAATCTTTGAACTGGACCAGATTTCCAGTATTGCCCTGGACCTTGGAGATTGATGGGCAAAACTGGAAAGTTACACCCGACCCCTAGACTCGATTATGATACTGCACTAGGTGTCGGATTGGGCTATCTTTGATGTACCAATCAGAGAGATCCTTAGTGGGGGTCAAAACCTGGGTATGTTGGGACAGTCCGAGAATTCATCTGAGTGGGTGATCATAGTGACAGGATCAGCCCCTTTGTCGGACAAAGGTAATGATCGGGGATGCACTCTCACTGATGGAAACCAAGACTGCCGGCAGCCGATTTCAACCGTTGAGATTTGTATTGCAAAATATATTTTATATAAAAGTATATATATGGTTTCTAAAATGTTTGCAAGAAGGTTTTAATTCCTGGGATCCATATGAGTGGAGAGTGCAACACTGCTCCTTGCAGCCGAGGGAGAGGTCCTCTCTTGTCGGGCAGTGTATGATCATTATGGGCTGAGAGGTTAAGTGTAAGACCATTGAGGATAATACCTGATGGGCTAATCTTGCATCTGCCCACAGTCCCTGGGTGTTACAAGGTGGCTTGGCCCAGGGACCTCTTAGGGTAAGTGTTGGGCCCGTAGAGCCCATTTGATGGGTTTCAGGGGGTGCACTGTCTTTAACAGTGTATTCGGCCAGGCCTTGTAACAAAGGCTGGGCCGAACCCATGTGGCTGATGTGTAGATCAATGCTTGGGTCCCATGCCATACAAGGAAGCCCAACTGGGCAGCATTTAAGAGGGTTAAGTGAGCACATAAGTTTAATGGGCCTAAAGCCCATTTCGAACTGGGCTGTTTATCTAGTTAATAAAGGGGCGAAATCTGAAGTGGATCAGCTAATAGGATTGGGCTTAGACCCTATCCACTTAGAGAGTCCAAGATCTAAATAAGATTTAGATCTGGAAACCTCCTAATCAGATTAGGAGATGGCTGATCTGATCTCCAGATAAGATAAGGATTATCCCTTATCACTTAAAGGGACTTCTAACCAAAATGTGATTTGGATTAGCAACTCCTAATCTGATTAGGAGCTGATCCCTTTAAGATTATAAAAGAAGAAGGGGGCGGCAGCCTAAAACAGACACAGATCATCAGGTTTTCTTTAGTGCTGAAATCAAGAAGAGAGAATTATGCTCCGTGCAAATACTCTCTTGCCGCCTCCCTGTTCTTGCCGCCTTGTTTGCCAGTTCGATCTCCACTTATGGGAGAAGTCAAGATTGGATCTTGACATCAGTCCTTTGAGAAAGGATTGAAAAGAAGCTGTGCTCACGTACCATCTTGCTGATTCTTGCGAAGGACAGAGTTCTTGGAGAAGAACACTGCTGATTTTGCTCCACCTGCACTGCGCCATCTTCAGTGGGAGCAGTCTTTGGATCCTTCCTTGGGCGTGAACACCTTCGTTGGGAGATATTACTTCTCCATATCAGGTATAATCCTTCCCACTCCTTTTTGGTTCAGATCTGGTTCAGTTTATGGTTCAGAATTGATCCTTGAAAATATGATTTTCTAAATGGGGAATACGATTCCCAATTGAAGGGAGAGAAAAATTTTTGAAGTTCGCCCCTTATTCCGCAATCTTTTGGGCGTCTATAGGATGGATCTCTCATCCCTTCAGTGGTATCAGAGCTATGGTTCAAATCTTGAACCATCTAGTTTCAGATCTGAACCTACGCAATTGGGCAGAAGGTGTTCTACCCGATTTGCGCAGATATGGGTTTTGGGAAATTTTGTTCCCAAAATTAATGGGCGAATAATCTGAAATTAATTTTATATAAATCTGATTATTATTTAGAATTGTTCTTTATGATTTTCTTGATTTATGGGCTGTTCGTACAAGAGGAGATCGAAATCTTGGTTTGCGCAGGGAACCTGCAAGATTTGCAGTTTCTTGATTTATTTATTACATTTGGTCTATAAATAATTTTTTTTATTTTCTAGACTCAATGTATGGGTATTCGATCTGATGCAATTATTAATAGAAATAGGATTTCTATTTATTTTAATTATGGATCGAAGATGGCGGCGCAGAAAGGGAGATTTCGCCGAGAAGAAGATTTCGCAGATGGGAGAATCGCCATCTGTGATTTGCAGTTTGTGAAACTGCATTCTGTGATCTAACCACTGTTTTGCATGATGGATTGTGCGAACAACCCTGATTTACTAATTGTTGTTTTTCTTTTATCAGTAATTAATTTCAGATTATTTTCTTGAATTAAAGATCCAACCCTAGACCCATTCGAACCGAGATTGGTTCAAACTGTTTGGACCGAATCTAGGGTTTAAGCAAGGCTGAAAGTCAGCCCTAATTTCCCACTAATGGGCCAAAGGATTGATATTTAATTAAATGGTTAATTCGGCCCAACCTGTAAAGGCCCAGTTTTAAACAGTTAAAACTGCTAAAAGCCCACCTAACCCTTAAAAGCTATATGGGTTGAACCATTCGGCCCATATACCTAGATAATATTAATGGTTAATATTTAAAATGGGCTTCAAATGGGCTTTACAGATAATTAATTGCCATGGTGTCCCTATTGGTCATTGGATGACCTCCCTCAGTGGTGGGCCCCACACCTCATCATGAGGTCTCGTGCGGAACCCTAGCCGATTTAGGCCCACCAAAATCTGGCTTTATGAAAGTCAGTGGGAGCCACTTTGGTTTGACCTAAAGATAGAACTAGGGCGTAATTATCTGTTCCCTCCAGATAATATGAGTGCATGTGATAGGGAGATTCATATGATGAACTCTCTAAAGGCCTTCCATCATTAGCACGAGGATGGGTCCTTCAGTAATGAGGAAACGCACCAGAAAATGGGCTATCCATTTGCTGTTGGGCTTGTCTAAGTGTTTCATAAGATGATAGGGGCGTCATAGACCGATGTGGGAGGGGCTTCACTAGAAAATGGGAACTCTCTCACGCTACCTTGGCGTTCACGAATATGATGGGTAAGCACCTCACTGGACAGAAAGGTTTACCTGAAAATGGCTCTGAACCTTGTCTGACAGAGGCCAAAGTGAAAACTCATATGATGAGTGGATATGATCCTTCACAGAAAGGTGGTGGGGTTATGCAGCTGAAACAGTTGGCTTCATGCCCCCTATGTGATTTCCCACATTTCCAGAGACAACCCGTGGTCTCCGTCACTGAGAAAGGAGGGAAATTTCAGAGACGAATAAATGGAAATGGATCGTAGATTAAAATCCATATCTATGAAATGAACAAGAATCAAATTAGTCGTGGACTGATGTTTGCTCTTTTATCAGAAACTGGCAAATGGATCCTTTGCAATGCTACTTGATGACAACAAGTTGAAGGGCCCAAACTATGCTGACTGGTACAGAAACCTTATGCTGGTCCTTGCTTCTGAAAAACTTGACAAAGTGGCAAAGAATCCTGCCCCGGGGCGTCCGGGAGATAGGGCTTCTGAGGCCCGAAGGAGAGACTATCAAGAATGGGAGGAGAAAAACTCCCTTGCCCGGTGTTACATCATTGCCTCCTTGGACAATCCGACACAGAGCCAGTTCGATCAGATCGAACTTGCCAAAGACATATTGGACAGTCTCAGGACAATGTATGAAGAGCAGAATCATTCTACTCGACAAAAGGTCTTGAAACAGTTCATGACCACACAAATGTCCAAGGGTCAACAAGTTCACGACCATTGTCTTCGGATGATGGGATACATCAATGAACTAGAGGCTCTTGGATCCGGGCTGGACCTTGCAACCCAGATAGATGCTATCCTTAACTCTTTGCCTCCTTCCTTTAATCCATTCATCATGAACTGTAACATGAACAAGTTGAATGTCAGCTTACAAGAGCTCAGCAATATGTTGCAAAGAGCTGAAGAACTGATTAAAAAGGATGAGCCTGTAGCCATGCTTGTTGAAGCTGGCAAGACAGGAAAGAGAAAAAGGAAGGCAAAGAAGCCTCAGAAGAAAGCCACAAAAGCAAGAAGCAGAAGAAAGACAAAGCATCGGATGCCTGTCACTTCTGCAAGAAGACCGGCCACTGGAAAAGATATTGTCCTGCCTACCTGGAATCCAAGAAAGGTAACTTCGAAACTTGTGTTATAGAAACCAATTTGTTGGTAGCTTCTGCGTCCTGGTGTATTGACTCCGGGGCTTCAACTCATGCGTGTAACTCACTACAGGGGTTCAAGGTAATCAGAAGGCTGAGTGAAGGAGAAGTCACACTCTACTTGGGGACTACTGCAACTGTTGCAGCCGTGGCCATAGGAACCGTGGAATTATATTTTAGAGAAGGAATAATTGTACTGAAAGATTGTCTTTATGTACAAAATTTAAGAAGAATTTTGATTTCTGTCTCAAAACTGTGTGCAGATGGTTATTTTGTCTTCTTTAGTAATACGATTACTATTAAAAGAAACAACAGATTCATCGCATAAGGGGAACTGGAGAACGGTCTCTATGTTCTACATCCTTCTCTAGAAACTAACATAACCGAAACTACGTTGGCTGAAATCCCCAAGAAGAGAGCCCGTGATACAGTTAATCCCACGTGTCTGTGGCATTACCGACTTGGCCACATCGGTGTTGACCGAATCACAAGGTTGGTAAAGGATGGTCCTTTGGATTTTCTAGCTGTAGAAGATCTTCCCACTTGTGAGCCTTGCTTACAAGGCAAGATGACGAAACGGCCATTTAACGGTAAGCCTGAAAGATGTACAGGCACACTTGACCTAATACATAGTGATGTATGTGGTCCCCTGAGTGTTAGGACACGAAATCAACACGTGTATTTCATCACCTTTACAGATGATTTTTCACGATATGGTTACGTGTACCTAATGAGACACAAGTCTGAATCCTTTGAAAAGTTCAAAGAGTTTAGACAAGAGGTCGAGAAACAGTTAGGGAGAGAAATTAAAGCCCTTCGATCAGATCGAGGTGGCGAATATCTCTCTGACGAATTCAGGGACTACTTAAAGGACAATGGGATAGTATCACAATTAGCTCCTCTTGCTACACCACAAATTAACGGTGTTTCAGAGAGGAGGAATAGAACCATATTAGATATGGTCCGGTCGCTTCTCATACACTTAGAGTTACCCACATCATTTTGGGGTTACGCATTAGAGACTGCGATTTACGTGCTGAATCGGGTTCCAACCAAATCGGTTCCGAATACTCCATATGAACTTTGGACCGGAAAGAAACCCAGTGTCAGACACTTGAAGATTTGGGGTTGTCCAGCACACATTAAAAGAACGAGTGCAGACAAGTTGGATTCTAAGACCAGCCATTGCCTATTTGTAGGCTACCCAAAAGGCTCTGTAGGTTACCTTTTCTATGACCCAAGTGAGCAGAAAGTGTTCTGCAGTCGAAATGCACAATTCTTGGAAACCGACTATATCCTGGACACCCATCGTCAGGAAGTTGTTCTTGATGAGGAGAACTCAGGAGCAGTGGGAGATGTCCCACAAGTTCCAGGTAGTGACCAACTTAGAAGATTCACTCGGGCATCCAGACCACCAGTCCGTTATGGTTATGATCTGGATAGTTACCTGGTGGAAACCTTGACTAGTGAGGAGGATCCCGTGACTTACGCAGAAGCTATGTTGGACATAGATTCCCAGAAGTGGGTGGAGGCCATGAGAGCAGAGATGGACTCAATGGAGGCCAATGGAATCTGGACTCTAGTAGATCCACCCTCCGGGGTAAAAGCAATTCGTTGCAAGTGGATTTACAAGAGGAAGAAGGGCCCCAATGGCAGGATTGATACCTTCAAAGCTCGTCTTGTGGCGAAAGGGTACACTCAGAAAGAAGGCATCGATTATGAGGAAACCTTTTCGCTTGTGGCCATGCTTAAATCCATTAGGATCCTGCTAGCTGTAGCAGCATACCATGATTATGAGATTTGGCAGATGGATGTCAAAACTGCATTCCTGAATGGAGATCTTACTGAAGATATCTATATGCAGCAGCCGCAAGGCTTCATTACTGCAGGTCAGGAAAACATGGTATGTAAACTTAATAGATCCATTTATGGACTTAAGCAAGCTTCTAGAAGTTGGAACATCCGTTTTGACTCTACTGTCAAATCGTTTGACTTTGAGCAGAATTCGGATGAACCCTATGTCTACAGGAAGTTCAGTGGAGATAAGGTTACCTTCTTGGTTCTATATGTAGATGACATTCTACTCATTGGGAATGATGTAGGAATGCTAACTACGGTGAAAGTATGGCTTTCACAGCAATTCTCTATGAAAGATCTTGGAGAAGCCACGACCGAGGTAGAATACATTGCCGCAAGTGAGGCTGCCAAAGAAGCTATGTGGATGAAGAAGTTCGTTCACGAATTAGGAGTTGTTCCGTCCAGCACATCACCCATCCCATTGTTGTGTGACAACAATGGAGCCATTGTTCAGGCTAAGGAGCCACGAGCCCACTCGAAGTCGAAGCACATCGAGAGGAAGTACCACGTACAGCGGGAGATTGTTGGTAGAGGGGACGTCCTGATTCAGAAGGTAGGTCAGAGGAAAATGTAGCGGACCCATTGACAAAGCCACTATCACAGAAAGTGTTTGAGAAACACGTGGAAATCATGGGACTCCGGCTAGTACCAGATTGGACCTAAGTGCAAGTGGGAGCTGTTAGACAGTTTTGTATGCCCTTAGCTTCAATCAGAATGATGTACTTTATGAGTTTATTGTAAATCAATAAAGATACATATTTGATTCATGTCCCCTTCGTATGTTTCTGTGTAATACCCTTAAACTGGACACTTAATGAGACTCGTGTTAGTTTAGAATGTTCACAGCCAGTGGGTCGGTCTGGGGAGACCTATCCTGACAAGGCTGACACTGTAGTGCCACCAAGTCGGTTGGGGTGGCCTGTCTCAACTGCTAGGGTGAGACCCTAGGCACATACAGTGTAGGATTAATTGAATCTTTGAACTGGACCAGATTTCCAGTATTGCCCTGGACCTTGGAGATTGATGGGCAAAACTAGAAAGTTACACTCGACCCCTAGACTCGATTATGATACTGCACTAGGTGTCGGATTGGGCTATCTTTGATGTACCAATCAGTGAGATCCTTAGCGGGGGTTAAAACCTGGGTATGTTGGGACAGTCCGAGAATTCATCTGAGTGGGTGATCATAGTGACAGGATCAGCCCCTTTGTCGGACAACGGTAATGATCGGGGATGCACTCTCACTGATGGAAACCAAGACTGCCGGCAGCCGATTTCAACCGTTGAGATTTGTTTTGAAAAATATATTTTATATAAAAGTATATATATGGTTTCTAAAATGTTTGCAAGAAGGTTTTAATTCCCGGGATCCATATGAGTGGAGAGTGCAACACTGTTCCTTGCAGCCGAGGGAGAGGTCCTCTCTTGTCGGGCAGTGTATGATCATTATGGGCTGAGAGGTTAAGTGTAAGACCATTGAGGATAATACCTGATGGGCTAATCTTGCATCTGCCTACAGTCCCTGGGTGTTACAAGGTGGCTTGGCCCAGGGACCTCTTAGGGTAAGTGTTGGGCCCGTAGAGCCCATTTGATGGGTTTCACGGGGTGCATTGTCTTTAACGGTGTATTCGGCCAGGCCTTGTAACAAAAGCTGGGCCAAACCCATGTGGCCTATGTGTAGATCAAGGCTTAGGTCCCATGCCATACAAGGAAGCCTAACTGGGCAGCAGTTAAGAGGGTTAAGTGAGCACATAAGCTTAATGGGCCTAAAGCCCATTTCGAACTGGGCTGTTTATTTAGTTAATAAAGGGGCGAAATCTGAAGTGGATCAGTTAATAGGATTGGGCTTAGACCCTATCCACTTAGAGAGTCCATGATCTAAATAAGATTTAGATCTAGAAACCTCCTAATCAAATTAGGAGATGGCTGATCTGATCTCCAGATAAGATAAGGATTATCCCTTATCACTTAAAGGGACTTCTAACCCAAATGTGATTTGGATTAGCAACTCCTAATCTGATTAGGAGCTGATCCCTTTAAGATTATAAAAGAAGAAGGGGGCGGCAGCCTAAAACACACACAGATCATCAGGTTTTCTTTAGTGCTGAAATCAAGAAGAGAGAATTCTGCTCCCTGCAAATACTCTCTTGCCACTTCCCTGTTCTTGCCGCCTTGTTTGCCAGTTCGATCTCCACTTGTGGGAGAAGTCAAGATTGGATCTTGACATCAGTCCTTTGAGAAAGGATTGAAAGGAAGCTGTGCTCACGTACCATCTTGCTGATTCTTGCGAAGGACAGAGTTCTTGGAGAAGAACACTACTGATTCTGCTCCACCTGCACTGCGCCATCTTCAGTGGGAGTAGTCTTTGGATCCTTCCTTGGGCGTGAACACCTTCGTTGGGCGATATTACTTCTCCGTATCAGGTATAATCCTTCCCACTCCTTTTTGGTTCAGATCTGGTTCAGTTTATGGTTCAGAATTGATCCTTGAAAATATGATTTTCTAAATGGGGAATACGATTCCCAGTTGAAGGGAGAGAAAAATTTTTGAAATTCGCCCCTTATTCCGCAATCTTTTGGGCTTCCATAGGATGGATCTCTCATCCCTTCAATCTGCAAATAAGATAAGGGTTTATCCTTATCACCTAACGAAAGGTCTGATCCAAATATGTTTTGGGTCAATAGCTCCTTAATGGATTAAGAGCTGATCTTTTAGGGTTACAAAAGAAGGAGGGTGGCGGCAGCCTTTAGAAGAATCATATAATCAGATCCTCTTCAGAGCTGAAACCAGAGAAGAAATATTTTTGCAATCCTTGCAAAAGATCTTTCTTGTTGCATCCTTCCTGGTTCAGTTTATGGTTCAAGATTGATCATTGAAAACATGATTTTCTAAATAGGGAATGCGATTCCTAGTTGAAAGGGAGAGAAAAATTTTTGAAATTTGCCCCTTTATTCCGCAAGATTTGGGCGTCCATACGATGGATCTCTCATCCCTTCAGAAGCATGGCCTTAGGTGAGATGTTGTCAACTTCTCCATCATGGCCCTTCTTTCTCTTGTAGATCCACTTACAACCGATTGTTTTCACCCAGGGTGTGGGTCTACGTGAGTCCAAACTCTGTTGGTTTTCATCCAGTGCATCTTCACTTTCATGGAATCTACCTACTTCAAGGAGTCTATGTCCAACATAGCTTCCATATAAGTCACAAAATCGTTATCACTGCTCGTGAGTTCCATCAAGTAATTTTTGTGATCATAGCCGTAATGAACCGAAGGTCTAGAAACTCGGGTTGGTAATCTCCCTCTAATCCTAACATCTCTTTATCAAGAACAATTTCTTAATGATGATTATTCAGGATATAGTCCTCCTCCAAGAAGTAGGCATTTCAACTAACAAACAATTTTTTTCTCATGGATCATACAAAAGATACCCTATGGAGTTCTTGTAGTAGCCTACAAATAGGCAACGACTAGTTTTGGATTCCAATTTGTCTACACTTGTCCTTTTGATGTATGTTGAACAACTGCATATTTTTAAGTGTCTTACACTTGGTTTCTTGCCAGTCCATAGCTCATAAGGAGTCTGACTTGGTTAGAATTCAACTCAGCATGTAAATTACAGTCTCCAATGCTTACCCCCAAAAGGATATGAGTAACTCCAAATGAACGAGGAGTGATCAGACCATATCTTTAGAGATTGATTTCTTCTCTTTGATACACTGTTTAATTGAGGTGTTGCAACAGGAGACAATTGTGATATCATCCCATTGTCCTTTAGGTAGTCCATGAATTCGTCTAAGAGATATTCACCTCCTCAATCTGATCGAAAGGTTTTTATATGTTTCCCCAACTGTTTCTCGACTTCTTATCTAAACTCCTTTAACTTTTCAAAGGATTCAAACTTATGTCTCATTCGATACATCTACCCATACCGAGAATAATCATAGGTGAAAGTTATGAAATAACAGTGTTGATTTCATGTCCTAACATTCATGCGACCACATACATCTATATGTATAAAGTCAAGTGTGTCTGTAGAACTTTTAGGCTTACCTATAAATGGCCTTTTTGTCATCTTGCCTTGGAGGCAAGGCTCACAAGTTGGTAGATCTTGTACAGTGAGAAAATCTAGAGGACCATCCTTCACCAATCTTATGATATGCTCTATATTTATATGGCCAAGTCGGTAATGCCACAGGCACGTGGGATTAACTGTATCCAACATAGTTTTGGTTATATTTGTTTCTAGAGAATGATGGAGGACATAAAGACAATTCTGAAGTTCTCCATGAGTAAGGAATAAAATAACCATCCTTACATAGCTTAGAAATTGAAATCAAATTTCTTGTATGTATTGGTACATAAAGACAATCTTTCAATGTAACAACTCATTCTCTAAAAATCAAATCTATTGTTCCTATTGCAATAGCCACAAAGTTGTAGTTGTTCCCAAGCAAAGTACAACCTCGTCATCATTTAGCCTTCTGCTTTCCTAGAACCCTTGCGATGCATAAATAAAAGAGTAGAAGCCCCAAAGACAATACACTAGGATGCAGAAGTGACCAATATATTGGTCTCTATGACAAGAGATTCAAAATTACCTTCTTTGTTCTTGCGAGATTCCAGATACTAAGGACAATTCCTCTTCTAGTGCCCAATTTGCTTGTAGAAGTGACATTCATCTAATGACTTGTCTCTCTTCTACTTCTTTGGTTTGCCTCCTTTTTTCTGAGGCCTTTTCTTACCCTTTCTTTTCTTCTTCCCAGATTTATCACATTCAACAAGCATGGCTATCGGCTTGTCCTCTTTTATCAGTTCTTCAGCATTTTGCAACATATTGTTGAGCTTTTGCAAACTAACTTTTAGGTTGTTAATGTTGTAATTCATGACAAACTTATTGAAGGACGAGGGCAGAGAGTTCAGGACGGCATTAGTCTTGGTGTCATTGTCAAGTTGAGAGCCAAGAGCCTCAAATTCATTTATGTAACCTATCATCCACATGACATGGTCATGAATCGGTTGGCTTTCGGTCATCCTCATGGTCATCAACAATTTGAGGACCTTCTGTCTTGCATAATGATTCTACTCATACATCGTTTTCAAACTATCTAGGATATCTTTGTAGATATCAATTTTGTCAAATTGTCTCTAGATAAAATTGTCCAAAGAGGCTATGACATAACACCGGGCAAGAGAATTTTTCTCTTCCCATTCCTGATATTCCCTCCTTCATGCTTCAGAAGCCCTATCACCCAGACGTTATGATGCTAGGTTTTTGGCAATCATGTCCAATTTCTCAGACTGAGCACTAGATTAAGGTTATGATACCAGTCTACATAGTTGGATCCTTTCAGTTTCTTGTCATCTAACAATT
The DNA here is from genome assembly GCF_055504915.1 of Nelumbo nucifera. NCBI lineage: Eukaryota > Viridiplantae > Streptophyta > Magnoliopsida > Proteales > Nelumbonaceae > Nelumbo > Nelumbo nucifera. The sequence continues at coordinate 36,468,687 of NC_142656.1, read as the reverse complement.
TAGCAAACTGTTTGTTTGCCATTTCTGATAAAACGCATGAATAATTAGTCTACAACCATAATATTGTTTCATGTTATCTTTCATAGAATGAACTTTTATCTATGTTCCATTTCCATTTGTTCATCTCTGAGATTCCCCTCCTATCTCAATGATGAGGATATAGTTCATGTCCCTGGAAATGTGAGAAATCACATAGGTGCATGGGGCCAACTCTTTCAGTTGCATAACCCCACCACTTTCTATGAAGGATCACATATCCACCCATCTAATGAGCTTTTTCCCTTTGGCATCCACCAGACAAGGTTCATTGCCATTTTAGGATAAACCTTTCTATCTGGTAAGTGCAAACCCATCATATCGTGAGCCCCAAGGTACCGTGGAAGAGTCTTCCATTTTAGGATAGGCCCCTCCCACTAGTCTATGGCGCCCCTATCATCACATGAAGCAATCCCACTAACTATATTAGTGAAATGGGTAACCCAATTTTATGGTGCATCTCCTCCCACCAATTCAGACCGTTTTCATGCTAATGATAGAAGGCCTTTAGAGAAATCATCCTATGATATTCCCTATCTCATTGAACTTATATTAATTATGAGGGAGCATGTATATCAGTCCCTAGGTCAAATTTAGGTCATACCACAGTGGCTCTCACCGACTTTCATAAAGTCATATTCCAATTGGCCCTTAATGGGCTAGGGTTCCCGCGAGGTTCCTCTTGGTGAGGAATCTATTGAAGTGGCCCATTGAAGGGATAAGAGATCCATCGTATGGACGCCCAAACATTGCGGAATAAGGGGGCGAATTTCAAAAAAATTTCTCTCCCTTCAACTGGGAATCGCATTCCCTATTTAGAAAATCATATTTTCAATGATCATAGTTGAACCATAAACTGAACCAGATCTGAACCAAAAGGAGTAGGAGAGGATCATACCTGATACGGAGAAATAGTATCCCCCAACGAAGGTGTTCATGCCCAAGGAAGGATCCAAAGACTACTTCCACTAAAGATGGCGCAGTATAGGATGGAGTAGAATCAGCAGTGTTCTTCTCCAAGAACTCTGTCCTTCGCAAGAATCAGCAGAATGACACGTGAGCACAGCTTCCGATCAATTATTTCTCAAAGAACTGATGTGAAGATCGAATCTTGACTTCTCCCACAACTGGAGATCGAACTGGCAAACAGGGGCGGCAAGAACAGGGAGACAGCAAGAAAGAATTCTACAGGGATGCTTAATTCTTCCTTCTGTGATTTCAGCACTCAAGAGGATGTGAAATTCTCATTCATCGAAAGGCTGCCGCCCCCTCCTTCTTTTGTTAACCTAAAGGATCAGCACCTAATCCAATTAGGAGCTGCTTATCCAAATCATATTTGGATCAGCCTTCTCTTCAGGTGATAAGGATAAACCCTTATCTTATCTGTAGATTAGATTAGCTTTCTCCTAATCTCATTAGGAGGTTTCTAGATCTGGACTCTCTGAGTGGATAGGGTCAAGACACTATCCTATCTGCTAATCTATCTCTGAATTCGCCCCATAATTAACTAATTAAATAGCCCAGTTCGAAATGGGCTTTAGGCCCATTAAGCTTATGTGCTCACTTAACCTTCCTAACTGCTGCCCAGTTGGGCTTCCTTGTATGCCGTGGGACCCAAGCATTGATCTACACATCAGCCACATGGGTTCGCCCAGCCTTTGTTACAAGGCCTGGCCGAATACACTGTTATGGATAGTGCACCCCCTGAAACCCATCAAATGGGCTCTATGGGCCCAACACTTACCCTAAGAGGTCCCTGGGCCAAGCCACCTTGTAACACCCAGGGACTGTGGGCAGATGCAAGATTATCCCATCAGGTTTTACCCTCAATGGTCTTACACTTAACCTCTCAGCCCATAATGATCATACACTGCCCGACAAGAGAGGACCTCTCCCTCGGTTGCAAGGAACAGTGTTGCACTCTCTACTTATAGGGTTCCCGGGAATTAAAACTTTTGCAAACATTTTAGAAACCATAATATATATACTTTCATATCTCATATAAAATATATTTTGCAAAACAAATCTCAACGTTTGAAATCGGCTGCCGGCAGTCTTGGTTTCCATTAGTGAGAGTGCATCCCCGATCATTACCTTTGTCCGACAAAGGGGCTGATGCTGTCACTATGATCACCTTGCTAAGGATCTCACTGATTGATACATCAAAGACAGCCCAATCCGACACCTAGTGCAGTATCATAATCGAGTCTAGGGGTCGGGTGTAACTATCCAATTTTGCCCATCAATCTCCAAGGTCCAAGGCAATACTGGAAATCTAGTCCAGTTCAAAGATTCAATTGATCCTACATTGTATGGGCCTAGGGTTTCACCCTGGCAGCTGAGACAGGCCACCCCAACCGACTTGGTGGCACTACAGTGTCAGCCTTATCAGGATAGGTCTCCCCAGACCGACCCACTGGCTGTGAACATTCTAAACTAACACAAGTCTCATTAAGTGTCTAGTTTAAGGGTATTACACAGAAACATACCAAGGGAACATGAATCAAATATGCACTTTTATTCATTTACAATAAACTCATAAAGTACATCATTCTGATTGAAGCTAAGGGCATACAAAACTGTCCAACACCCATTGAAAAGGGAGATCATGCAATGGTCTATGGGCATTATGGCAATGATGTGCGTTCAGCCATGATGTTTGCAAAGAGCCACATAAGTCAATACATGGGCCAAGTACTTATGGCCCACGAACAAAGGACATCCATTCAAGACATCACATACACATACATAAGTGATACAAATCAATTATTAATATTTCTAAAACCCATATCCATTTGTTGGACAGTTTTTTATGCCCTTAACTTCAATCAGAATGATGTACTTTATGAGTTTATTGTAAATGAATAAAAGTGCATATTTGATTCATGTTCCCTTGGTATGTTTCTGTGTAATACCCTTAAACTGGACACTTAATGAGACTCGTGTTAGTTTAGAAGGTTCACAGCCAGTGGGTCGGTCTAGGGAGACCTATCCTGATAAGGCTGACACTGCTGTGCCACCATGTCGGTTGGGGTGGCCTATCTCAGCTGGCAGGGTGAGACCCTAGGTACATACAGTGTAGGATTAATTGAATCTTTGAACTGGACCAGCTTTCCAGTATTGCCCTAGACCTTGGAGATTGATGGGCGAAACTAGAAAGTTACACCCAACCCTAGACTCGATTATGATACTGCACTAGGTGTCGGATTGGGCTGTCTTTGATGTACCAATCAGTGTGATCCTTAGCGAAGGTCAAAACCCGGGTATGTCGGGACAGTCTGAGAATTCATCTAAGTGGGTGATCATAGTGATAGGACCAGCCCCTTTGTCGGACAAAGGTAATGATCGGGGATGCACTCTCACTGATGGAAACCAAGACTGTCGGCTACCAATTTCAATCGTTGAGATTTGTTTTGCAAAGTATATTTTATATGAGATATAAAAGTATATATATTATGGTTTCTAAAAGGTTTGCAAAAGGGTTTTAATTCCCAGGATCCATATAAGTACAGAGTGCAACAATGTTCCTTGCAGCCGAGGGATGTCCTCTTTTGTTGGGCAGTGTATGATCATTATGGGCTAAGAGGTTAAGTGTAAGACCATTGAGGATAATACCTGATTGGCTAATCTTGCATCTGCCCACAGTCCCAGGGTGTTACAAGGTGACTTGGCCTAGGTACCACTTAGGGTAAGTGTTGGGCCCATAGAGCCCATTTGATGGGTTTCAGGGGTGCACTGTCCATAACTGTGTTTTCGACCAGGCCTTCTAACAAAGGCTGGGCCGAACCCATGCGGCTGATGGTTAGATCAATGCTTGGGTCCCACACCATACAAGGAAGCCCAACTGGGCAGCAGTTAGGAAGGTTAAGTGAGCACATAAGCTTAATGGGCCAAAAGCCCTTTTCGAACTGGACTAATTTAATAAGTTAAATATGTGCGAATTCTGAGATGGATCAACAGATAGGATAGGGTCTTAACCCTATCCACTCAGAGAGTCCAGATCTGAATATGATTCAGATCTAGAAACCCCTTAATGAGATTAGGAGAAAGCTGATCTAATCTGCAGATAAGATAACGGTTTATCCTTATCACCTAAAGAGAGGTATGTGTTAGACAGTTTTTGTATGCCCTTAGCTTCAATCCGATTTGATGTACTTTTATTATTTAGTGGAAATAAATAAAGTGCATGTTTGATTCATGTTGTTTGGTTTAATTCTGTGTAAGACCCTAAAACTGGACACTAATAGAGACTCGTGTTAGTTTTAAATGTTCAAAGCCATTGGATAAGTCTGGGGAGATTTATCCTGCCAAGGCTGACACTGGTGTGCCACCAAGTGTTGGGATGGCCTGTCTCAGCCACCAGGGTAAGACCCAAGGCACATGCAGTATGGGATTACTCGAATCCTTGAACCAAACCAGATTTCCAGTATTGCCCTGGACCTTGGAGATAGATGGGCAAAACTGGAAAGTTACACCTGACTCCTAGACTCGATTATGACACTTCACTAGATGTCGGATCGGGCTGTCTTTGATTTACCAATCAGTGAGATCCTTATATGGGAGTCAAAACCAGGGTATGTTGGCACAGTTTGAGAATTCATCTGAGTGGGTGATCATAGTGACAGGATCAGCCACTTTGTCAAACAAAGGGTAATGATCGGGAATGCACTCTCTTTGATGGAAACCAAACTGCTGGCAGTTGATTTCAGTCGTTGGAATTTGGTTTTGCAAAATTAATATATTTATACATATATATGTACGGTTTTGAATTGTTTGCAAATGGTTTTAATTCCTGGGATCCATGTGAGTGGAGAGTGCGGCACTGTTCCTTGCAGCCGAGGGAGAGGTCCTCTCTTGTCGGGTAGTGCTTGATCATTAAGGGTTGAGAAGTTAAGTGTAAGACCATTTAGGGTAGTGCCTGATGGGCTATTTATAAGATGTCTTGGCCTAGGGACCACTTAATGTAAGTGTTGGGCCCATAGGGTCCATATGATGGGCTTAGGGGTTTACTGAGTCTTTCAGTGAATTCAGCTGGGCCTTGTATTAAAGGCTGGGCCGAACCCATGTGGCTGGTGTGTAGATCAATGCTTGGGTCCCACGCCATACAAAGAAGCCCAACTAGGCAGCAGATTGGAAACTAGTAAAACACTAAACATCTAATGGGCCAAAAGCCCATTTTGAGCTGGGCTGATATGATCACCCATCTATGGGGCGAATCTGAGATTAATGTTAGTAAAAGGATTGGGCCTTTAACCTTATCCACTCCAGGAGACCAAATTCAAATTAGATTTGAATCTAGTAACCTTCTGATAAAATCAGGAGTAAACTAACTTAATCTGCAAATAGGATTAAGATAATCCCCTATCCAAATACAGATTTGGATAGGGATAACTCCTAATTAGGAGGTTTCTTAATCAAGAAGAAAGGAGGAGAAAAACAAGAGAAAATACATCAGAATTCGAACTAGGGTTTTGGTGAAAGAAAACTCCCTGTGAATTCAGATTAGATATCATTCATACTCCAGAGAGAAGAAAAGCAGTTCAGCCTTCTTCGTCCCTGGAGTTCTCCTCGTGCCGCCGCCATTCACTATTGCAAGATTCGATCTTTGCAACAATAGGAAGTCAAGAAATCAGTCTTGCAAGAAAGACTGAAGAAGATTCGGTGTTCAGATTCTTGCGAAGGATCCAGTGTGTAGGACGCACCCTGCTAGTTCCGTTCCATCCACAGCTGTGCCATCTTCAGCAGGAGCGGATCTTGGCTTCTTCTTTGGGCGTGAACACCAACTTTGGGAGATACTGCTTCTCCGGATCAGGTATAATCCTCCCTTTTACCTTGTGGTTTAGATCTGGTTCGATTATGGTTCAAATAAGATCCTTGAATATGGTATTCTAAATTTAGGGAATACGATTCCCAGTTGGAGGAAGGTAGGAAATTTTTGAAATTCGGCCACCCATTCCACAACCTTTTTGGCGTCCATTAGATGGATCCTACCATTCTTTCAGTATGATCCAAATATGATTTGGATCAGCAGCTCGTAATTGGAAAAGGAGCTAATCTTTTAGGGTTACAAAAGAAGAGGGGGGCGGCTGTTAGACAGTTTTGTATGCCCTTAGCTTCAATCAAGAATGATGTACTTTATGAGTTTATTGTAAATGAATAAAAGTGCATATTTGATTCATGTTCCCTTGGTATGTTTCTATGTAATACCCTTATACTGGACACTTAATGAGACTCGTGTTAGTTTAGAATGTTCATAGCCAGTGGATCGGTCTGGGGAGACCGATCCTGACAAGGTTGACACTGTCTCAGCTGCCAGGGTGAGACCCTAGGCATATACAGTGTAGGATTAATAGAACCTTTGAACTGGACCAGATTTCCAGTATTGCCCTGGACCTTGGAGATAGATGCGCAAAACTGGAAAGTTACACCTAACCCCTAGACTCGATTATGATACTACACTAGATGTCGGATTGGGCTGTCTTTGATGTACCAATCAGTGAGATCCTTAGCGAGGGTCAAAACCTGGGTATGTTGGGATAGTCTGAGAATTCATCTGAGTGGGTGATCATAGTTACAGGATCAGCCCCTTTGTCGGACAAAGGTAATGATCGAGGATGCACTCTCTCTAATGGAAACCAAGACTGCCGGCAGCCGATTTCAACCATTGAGATTTGTTTTTGCAAAGTATATTTTATATGAGATATAAAAGTATATATTATGGTTTCTAAAATGTTTGCAAAAGGTTTTAATTCCCGGGATCCATATAGGTAGAGAGTGCAACACTGTTCCTAGCAGCCGAGGGAGAGGTCCTCTCTTGTCGGGCAGTGTATGATCATTATGGGCTGAGAGATTAAGTGTAAGACCATTGAGGATAATACCTAATGGGCTAATCTTGCATCTGCCCACAGTCCCTAGGTGTTACAAGGTGGCTTGGCCCAAGGACCACTTAGGGTAAGTGTTGGGCCCATAGAGCCCATTTGATGGGTTTTCAGGGGGTCCACTGTCTTTAACAGTGTATTCGGCCAGGCCTTGCATCAAAGGCTGGGCTGAACCCATGTGGCTGATGTGTAGATCAATGTTTGGGTCCCACGCCATACAAGGAAGCCTAACTGGGCAGCAGTTTGGAAGGCTTTTTGAGTACATAACCTTAAATGGGCCTTAAGCCCATTTCGAACTGGGCTGATTTGATCAGTCAATTAAAAAGGGGGCGAATTCTAGAGTGGATCAGCTAATAGGATTGGGCTTAGACCCTATCCACTTAGAGAGTCCAAGATCTAAATAAGATTTAGATCTAGAAACCTCCTAATTAGATTAGGAGATGGCTGATCTGATCTACAGATAAGATAAGGATTATCCCTTATCACTTAAAGGGACTTCTAACCCAAATATGATTTGGATTAACAACTCCTAATCTGATTAGGAGCTGATCCCTTTAAGATTGTAAAAGAAGAAGGGGGCGGCAGCCTTAAGATATATGATTCACAACATATTTTCTCTTCAGAGAAAAAAGAAAGAGAGAAAGAGAGATTTCCTGCATACTGCGAATTCTCTTCTGCCGCCTCCTTCCTGTCATTGCCATTCCTTTCAGTTCGATCTCCAGTTACAGGGAGAAATCAAGATTTGATTTTGGTCTCAATCTTTTGGGGAAAAGATTGTTTGGAGCTGTACCCACAAGCCATCCAGTTGATTCTTGCGAAGGGTCAAGTTCTTTTGGAAGAACGTTGCTGATTCTGCTCCATCCTACACTGCGCCATCTTCAGTGGGAGCAGATTTTGGATCCTTCCTTGGGCGTGAACACCTCCATTGGGAGATATTGATTCTCTGTATCAGGTATATTCCTCTCCTACTCCTTTTGGTTCTGATCTGGTTCAGTTTATGGTTCAAGATTGATCTTTGAAAATATGATTTTCTAAATAGGGAATACGATTCCCAGTTGAAAGGGAGAGAAAAATTTTTGAAATTCGCCCCTTTATTCCGCAAGATTTGGGATCCATATGATGGATCTCTCATACCTTAAAAGACATGCCAATACATTGGTCAAAGGCTGTCTTGAACAATTGACCCAAAAAGATAATAACCGAATTGCTACTTGTACCACTATTCGTGACAATTACGGATCACCAAACCATGGATAGCAGTAGGAAGATCAACTTTAATTAATTTGTCAGACTATTTAACAATAACATCCATAAGAACATGCACAAGAATCAATGAATACTTGAATTAAAAGCAAGAATTTAAATTAAACACAGAACCTCACGATGACCCAATTGAATCAAAAATCCCCCTTGAATCAGAAAAGAAAAGCTTAGCCGCTCATGGTTGTCGACTCCTTCTTGCTCTACTTCCCAGATGGATGGACTGATTTTCTGAATTGATTGAGTGATTGATTTCTTGATTGATGCCTAAAGATAGTCCCCCCCCCTTTATATAGCTTTAGGAGGAGGGGCTGTTTCCAACTCCTTTTAGGAGTTCATTCTCAAAAATAGAAAGTCCTAATTAGTTTTGATCTAATCCTATCCTATCTCTTATCTAGTAATCTCAATCTTCTTTATCTTTCTAGGATTACATTTGAAATTTAAATCTGAGAGGGCTCTTTATTCTTGAATTCGAGTTTGACTTCTTTAATAATTTGGGCCGCTACAAGGCTGTTCTGCGAGTTGGGCTTCAGTTGTGAGCTGGGCTTCTCTGTGAATTTGCTTCGACTTTGTGCCCGATAGGATTCTGGATGTGAGAGTTTTAGAGTTCAGAGCTGGGCTCAATCTATCAAAACCCAAAACATGAAAGTTTTATAGTTCTTCCTTATCTTTCCAATGCATCATGAATTATCCCAATCGGAGTCCGGATGTGAGAGTTATGCCCAGATTACTGAACGGTGCCAAAACTATGCAAAATTGTCCGATTAGCCTTTTTTTCCTCATGTCGCCTTCTTGCTTGCCGTGAATCGAAATACAAGAGTAATGAGTTCAATTAAGTGCTAATTTAATGTAAAAGAATGAATATTTAGGGATAAAAATATGATATTTTTTATTCCCATCAAAGATCTCCATTCAGGAACGTGGTTTTGACATCCATTTTCCAAATCTCGTAGTCATGGTATGTTGCTACAACCATCAGGATCCTAATTAATTTAAGCATGGCCACGAGTGATAAGGTTTTTCCTCATAATCGATTCCTTCTTTCTGAGTGTACCCTTTCGCCACAAGATGAGCCTTCTAGGTCTCAACCTTACCATCGGGGCCCTTATTCCTCATATAAATCCATTTGCAACTAATTACTTTTACCCCAGGGGGCGGATCTACCAGAGTCCAAACTCCATTGGTCTCCATTGAGTTCATCTCAGCTCTCATGGCATCTACCCACTTTAAGGATTCTATGTCCAATATAGCTTTCGTATAAGTCATGGGATCCGCCTCACTGGTTGTAGCTGCCACCAAGTAACTTTCTTGGTCATAGTCATAACGGACTAGAGTTCTAGATTCTGGGGTAGATCTCCTAGGTTGGTTATTAAATAGTGCTTGTGGGACATCTCCCACTACTCCTGAGCTCTCCTCATCAAAAACAACTTCCTGATGATGATTGTTTAGGATGTAATCTTCCTCCATGAAATGGGCATTTCGACTATAGAACACCTTCTACTCTCCTGTGTCATAGAATAAATACCCTACAGAGTCTTTTGGATAACCTACAAATAGGCAACGATAGGTCTTAGATTCCAATTTGCCAGCACTTGTTCTTTTAACATGTGCCGAACAACCCCAAATCTTCAAGTGTCTTACACTTGGTTTCTTACTGGTCCAAAACTCATAGGGAGTCTTCGGAATGGATTTGGTTGGAGCCCGGTTCAGCACGTACATCATACTCTAATGCGTAACCCCAAATGGATGTGGGTAATTTTGAGTGTACGAGAAGTGATCGGACCATATCCAACAAAGTCCGGTTCCTCCTTTTTGACACACAATTTAATTGTGGTGTAGCGAGAGGAGCTAGTTGTGATACTATCCCATTTTCCTTTAAGTAGTCCCTGAATTTGTCAGAGAGATATTCATCTCCTCGATCTGATCGAAGGGCCTTAATGTGTCTCCCTAACTGTTTCTCGACTTCTTGCCTAAACTCTTTGAACTTTTCAAAGTATTCAAACTTGTGTCTCATTAGGTACATGAAACCATACCGGAAGTGATCATCGGTAAATGTTATAAAATAAATGTGTTGGTTATGTGTCCTAACATTCAGGGGACCACATACATTAATATGTGTAAGGTCAAGTGTGCCTGTAGATCTGTCAGGCTTACCATTAAATGGCCATTTCGTCATCTTACCCTAAAGGCAAGATTCACAGGTTGGAAGATCTTCTACAGTTAGGAAATCCAAAGGACCATCCTTTACCAACCTTGTGCTACGATCTATGTTAATGTGGCCAAGTTAGTAATGCCATAGGCATGTGGGACTAACTATATCATGGATTCCTTTCTTGGGGTTATTATCCGACGTAGTTTCAGTTATATTTGTTTCTAGAGAAGGATGGAGGACATAGAGACCATTCTAAAGTTCTCCATATGCAAGGAATTTGTTATTTCTTTCGATAGTAATCACATTACTAAAAAGAACAAAATAACCATCCGCACACAGTTTTTAAATAGAAATCAAATTTTTCTCAAATTGGGTACATAAAGACAATCTTTTAATGTAATTATTCATTCTCTGAAATACAATTCTACAGATCCTATGGTTGTAGCTGCAACACTTGCAGAAGTCCCCAAGTAAAGAATCACTTCATCATCACTCAGTCTTCTGCTTGTCCTGAACCCCTGCAATGTGTTACATGCATGAGTAGAAGCCCCAGAGTTAATACACCAAGAAGTAGAAGTCACCAACATATTGGTTTCTATGACAAAGGATTCGAAATTACCTTGTTTCTTTGTCTCCAGGTACTGAGGACAGTTCCTCTTCTAGTGGCCGGTCTGTTTGCAGAAGTGACAAGCATCTGATGCCTTGTCCTTCCTCTGCATTTTAGGCTTGCTAGTATTCTTCTAAGGTTTCTTCTTTGCCTTCCTCTTCTTCTTTCCCGATTTGCCACCTTCAACAAGCATGGCAATGGGCTCATTCTTCTTTATCAGTTCTTTAGCCCTCAACAACATATTGTTGAGTTCCTAAAGGCTAACACTTAGCTTGTTCATATTGTAATTCATTATGAACTGATTGAAGGAAGGAGGCAAAGAGTTCAGGATGGCATCAACTTTGGTGACATGATCTAGCCCAGATCCAAGAGCCTCCAGTTCATTGATATATCCCATCATTTTAAGACAATGGTCATGAGCTAGTTGGTTCTTGGACATTTGTTTGGTCATAAACTGTTTTAGGTCCTTCTGATGAGTAGAATGATTCTGCTCCTCATACAATGTCCTTAGACTATCCAAGATATCTTTGAACACTTCAGTCTGATCAAATTGTCGCTATATCTGATTGTCTAAGGAGGCAATGATATAGCACCGGGCAAGAGAGTTTTTCTCTTCCCATTCTTGATATTCCCTCCTGCGGGCCTCAGAAGCCCTATCACCCGGATGATCCAGAGCAAGTTTCTTAGCAACATTGTCCAATTTCTCAGATGTTAGAACCAGCAAAAGGTTACGATACCAGTCAGCATAATTTGGGCCCTTAAGCTTATTATCGTCCAACAGTTTGGCAAATTGTCTGTTTGCCATTTCTGATAAAAGGCAAAGCAAATATTAGTCCACAACCCGATTTGATTCATGTTATTTACATAGATATGGCTTTTAATCTTATATTTTAGGATTGGCCCCTCCCATATCGGTCTATGACGCCCCTATCATCTTATTAAACAATCCAACAGATCCAATAGCAAATGGATAGTCCAATTTTATGGTGCATCTCCTTATTATTGAAGGACCTATTTTCATGCTAATGATAGAAGGCCTTTAGAGAGTTCATCATATGACTCTCCCTTTCACATGCACTCATATTTCAGTGAAGGGAATGAAATATTACGCCCTAGTTTTATTTTGGTCAAACCAAAGTGGCTCTCATTGACTTTCTCAAAGCCAGATTTAAATGGACCCTAAACGGCTAGGGTTCCACATGGTTTTTCTTGGGGAGGAATCTGATGTGGGGCCCATCAAATGATGAGATCATGCAATGATCTTATGGACACCATGGCAATGATGCGCATTCAGCCATGGTGTACGAAAGAGCCACTATCGAATTAATCATGGGCCAAGTACTTATGGTCTATGTATGTAGCACATCACACATCCATACATAACATGCGTGAAAAAAAATTGATCCAATCAATTAAAATATCTGTAAAATCCTTAATTAGATTAAATCAATATCAGCCCAACAGAGCCCATAATGTTATCATATAACATTATCTAGGTACATGGGTTGTACTGCAAAAAGTAGTTCGACCCATGTAGCTAAATTAGGGCTAATTCAGTTTTATCATATTAAATTTAGGTTTTACAGAGGTGGGCCGAATTAAAACTTAAAGTGGGACATCAACCCTCTGGCCTAAATCGAATTAGGGTCAGAAAAACCAACCCCATCGAAACCAACAATACAGTCCAACCAGTTTGGACCAAGTCTGGTGTAAATCGGCCCAAGTTTTGGTGTCCAGTTCAAGATTTAATTCAAGAATAATGATCTGAAAATAAATTAATTCAAGATAATCAAATTATCAAGAAAATAAAGTAGAGGGCTGCACTATGATTTTCTTGGACATCTTGCTAACCTGCAAAGAACAGTTAATCGCAGATTGTAGAATTGATATCTACAAAATCGTAGGTCGTAGAACTTGTTTCTACGAAATCTTCTTCTCCTCTGTTGCGTGCTCCAGCAATCTCTAGATGGAAATAAAATAGAAAAACCTAATTTTTCTATTATTACATCACATTGAATTCATATACAAATTGTCTAAAAATAAAAAAAAAATTATTTATAGACCAAAATTGTTTAGAAAAGAAATTGCAAGGCGTGCCAATCTTGGCACCAAAAAGATTCAATCTCTATCACATGTGCAACCCAAAAATTCAAGAAACATTCACCAAAAAATTCTATAAATATCAGAGAATAATAAAGATTTATTTTCCAGAACATCTGCCCATAATCTGGGAACCAATTCCCAGAAAAAGCACTATCTGCACAAATCTGGTAGAACGCCTTCTACCCATTTGCGTAGATTCAGATCTGATCTAAATTGGTTCAAGACTTGAACCTGACTCCGATACCATTGAAGGGATGGGAGATCCATCATATGGATGGCCAAACCCTGCAGGAAGGTTGGGTGAAATTTCAAAAATTTCTTTACTCCCATCCGAGAATCCTACTCGCAATTTAGAAAACTACATTTTCAAGGTTCGTTCTTGTAACCAAATCGGACCAAACCTGAAACCAAATTAAGGGAGGGATATACCTAATATGGAATCTACACAAGAATGCTCTTCCCAACATAGGTGTTCACGCCCAAAGAGAGTACCAAATCCTGCCTCCACTAAAGATGGCACAACTTAGGATGACGCAGGATCAACAGGTAGTTCTTCACCAAGAACTAGTGATTCTTTAGCAAGAAATGAATGGGACAGTGAGCACAACTTCTAAATTGTTTCTTCTGACAAGAAACAATATCAAGATCGAATCTTGATCCAATCCAAGAACTGGAAATCGAATAGGGTAGGGCGGCAAGAGTAGGAAGAAAAAGAGCAAAAGGCAAGATCAGTCTAACTGTGTTGTCTTCTCTCTGTATTCAATGAGTGTGTTTTGAAGGTTTGCCCTACACTCTTATTTATAGCCTTAAAGAGACAATTTCCTAATCTCATTAGGAGTTTCCTGATCCAAATCTTTTATTTGGATCTGGACTCTTTAAGTGATAAGGATAATCCCTTATCTAATCTGCAGATAAATATCAACCTTCCTAATCAAATTAGGAGTTCCTTTTGATCCAAATAAACATTTGGATCTAGACTCCTTAAGTGGATAAGGATAATCCCTTATCTTATCTGCTGATCCAAATCCTAGATCCACCCCTATTTAATTAATCTAATTAACCCTGTTCAAAATGGGCTTTTAGGCCCATTAAGGTTTCAGGCTCACTTCCACTTTAATGCTGGCTAGCTTGGCTCTCTTTGTATGGCATGGGACACTATCATTGATCTACACATCAGCCACATGGTTTCAGCCTAGCCTCTGTTACAAGGCCTGGCCAAATTCACTACCGAATACAGTGAACCCCTAAGTCCATCACTATGGGCTCTTAATGGGCCCAACATTTACACTAAATGGTCATTTGGTCCAGCCATCTTATGAAGGCCCAAGGATTAGCCCATCAGATATAATCATTAATGGTCTTACCTCAGGTTTAGGGTTTCAAGAAAACCCACACTGCATATACCTCAGGTCTCACCCTGGCAGCTGAGACAACCAACCCCAACTAACTTGGTGGTACATCAGTGTTGGCCTTGGCAGGATAAATCTCCCCAGATCTATCCAACGACTGTAAAGATTCAAAACTAACACGAGTCTCATATGTGTCCAGTTTAAGGGTATTACACAAAAAACACACCATAATAACATGAATCAAATATGTACATTATTCATTTACAATAAATGCCAAAATGTACATCATGCTGATTGGAGCTAAGGGCAAAAACTGTCTAACAGCTAGATGGTTGAGCAAGTTTTCAAAAATTTACTAATCCTTTTGGGAATTGAATTCCCTATGTTTTGAAAAAGTGCATTTTTTAGGATCGGCCTTGCACTGAACCAGACTAGATTTAAAACCAAACAAAGAGGGAGATCTATACCTAATTCAAACACCACAAATGCAGATCCCAAGGTAGAATTTCATGCCCATATCAGTCCTAAAACCAGCCTCCATTGAAGATGGCGTAGTGTATTCTTGAAGTCGGTTCAATGACACAATTTTTAGCAAAACTACAATCCAACTGCTTGGATCAAATTGGGGAGTAGCACGAAATTCCTCTTAGATTTTTCTTGCAAAAATTAGAGGAAGACAAATCTCTATCAGTTCCAAATAGCTATGGTCAATCTAGGGTTTCTTGGGAGACAAAAAGAAGAAGAGGGAGTATAATTGAGAGGTGTTCTTGATCAATTTGCCCTCTTCTTCTTTTATCTCTTTATGGAGCACTTCTCCTATTCAAATTAGGAGATTATCAAATTCTAATTTGGATCTAGAATCTATTAAGAGATAAGCCTTATCCACTTAGGAGGATGGGTGCTCCATACCCAATTCCAAACCCAGATTCACCCCATGTCATGTGACAACTTAAGCTGTCATGTGACAGCTTAATTAATCATATTAATTATTGGCCTTAGGCCCATCAGCTATAAGGCTCACCACCCAAGCGTGTTTCATGGCCAACTAAGGCTTGATTTGTATGGTGTGGGACCCCACAAAGACCACACATAAGTTCACATGTGTTCATCCAAGCCTTTGTGAAAATGCCTACCCGAATTCACTACTAAATGCAATGAACCCCTGAGAACATCACTATGGGCTCAAAGCGGGACAAACATTTACACTTAAATGATCATTGAATTCAATAATCCTATGAAGACCCAAGGATAATAGACTTAAGTAAGATAAAGCCATCAGGTAATCAGCCCAGTAATGGTCTCTTACTGCCCATAATGATTAAACACTACTCGACAAGGAATGACCTCTCCCCTAGCTGCAAGGTGTAGTGTCACAGTCTTTGCTCGGATGGATCATAGGAATTAAAACATTTTTGCAAACATTTTTCATAAAACATAATATATCATATAAATATATTTTGCAAAACCAAATCTCAAATATAGTTGAAATCTACTATCGGTAGTTTAGGTTTCCATCAGAGAGAGTGTAAGCCCTATCATTCACTTTGTCCAACAAAGGGGTTGAGCCTATTGATGAGAGTAGAATTTATCACATTTTTATCCCCAATTAATCTGTCTTGCATACTTAATTAGTACTTAATTGGACTTATATTTCTTGTATTTTGGTTCAGGGCATGAAAGAAGGCATCAGGAGCAAAGAAAGGCAAATCGGAAGATTTTTCACAATTTCGGCACTGTTCCGTAATCTGGGCCTAACTTGCGTATCCGAACTCCGCTTGGGCTCATTCAAGACCCATTGGATAGATAATATAAAAATCCACAACTTTCATGTTTTTGGATTTCATAGATTCGGCCTGCATCAAAGTCAAATCCAGGCCCAAAGTCGGGGCAAATCCGTAGGAAGGCCCAATCTGCAGCTTAAGCCCAACTTGCAGAAAAGCCTGCTAGCAGCCCAATTCGTAGAGGAGGTCTAATACGAATCCAAGAACAAGAAACTGAGAAGAGTCTTATCAAATTTAAATTTATGATGTAATCTCATAAAGATAAAGAGATTGAGTTCATTAGATAAAGAGATAAGAGTAGGATTAGACTAGGACTTTGTATTTCTGAGAGATTAACTTCAAGAAAGATTAGGAGACCACCCCCTCCCCTTAAGCTATATAAAGGGGTAGGGGGCAGACTAGAGAGGCATCAAGAAGCAGAGGAGCAATCCAGCTATCAAGCAAGAAGTCTACAAGAAGGAGGTGGCAGCAAGGAGAAGAGGAGATCTCAACTCCAAAGGCGAAACCATGAGTTCTTTCTTTCCTCTTGTTTGTTTTATTTCTGCTAGTATGAACTAATTTATCTGTAATTAGGGTTGTGGAAAGCCTAATCATATCAATGAATATATTTTTATTCTGATTTATTCAAGATCGTGATTTCCATATAGTCTATGAATTATCTTGCTTAATGTTATTAGGAGTGACCATCTCTTAATTGATCAGGCGTATGTGAATGAATCGAGAGAGGAATTCACATAGCTGACCACATAATTCATGGTGTGAATTGAATGGTATATAGGGGTATATATACATGATTCATCTGAATATAATAGTTTTTCCTTGGAATTAATGCGCTTCTATCTTGAGAACTCTAGTCAAAAGATCGAGGGGTTACCTGATAGAAGTAGTTTTAGTATATCTCAAGAGAGAATATTAAATAAAATTGGAAAGACTTCAGCTTATGGGAATGACAAATTATCTTGGATAATCTCATCCATTAATATTCATTGGAATGGTTAGGTGGATCAAAAGCCCTAGCAAATTCAACCAATCGTTACATACTTCAGCATTGTTACTTCTGCTCTTGTTTTCTTGATTATGTTTTTTCATTAGTTCTTTTTCTCAAATCTAAAATTCGATTGTCCAAATAATTAAGGAAGGTTGTAGTTCTAATACTTATTTTGTTAAATCCTTGTGGGAATGATATTTTTACACCACTTGGTAACTAGTGCACTTGCTAGGGTTATATAATTATAGCTATCAAGTTTTTGGCGCCGTTGCCGGGGATTTAATCCTAAAACAATATTAGAACTTGTTAATCTTGGTTAATTTGGATTTTGCTCTTTATTTAAAGTGATGCTTAGGAAGTATCCTCACCATGGAACACCAGTTTGGCATCAACTTCAAACTTTTTATAATGGTTTTACTCCATCTAATCACTCCATTATCAATGCAGCTGCAGGAGGCACAATCTTGAGTTAAACTCCAGAGGAAGCCTATGATCTAGTGGAAGATATGGTATCAAACAACTACTAATAGAGTAATGACCGCACCAATCAGAGGGGAGTACACCACATCGATTCCCTTGCAGCCATATCTGCTCAACTTGCTAATCTGAATAAGAAATTGGATACTTTTAATATTGCAGCAATTAATACATCATCTAGCATCCCATGTGATTTATGTGGTCAAATAGGACATACTAATTCTGATTGTCCATTAGGTAGTCTTTTTACTTCGCATGAGAATGCTAATTTTATCTCTCATGCTGGAAGGTTGAATTTCAATCCCTACTCAAACACATACAACCCAGAGTGGAGGAATCGTCCAAACTTTTCATGGAGCAACAATCAGATAAAAGGCACCCATGGGATTCCAACAACAGCCACCCCCTGGTGGGTGCTGAACCCAACCAAGGATAAATAGTCATGCTCTGGGTTAATAATTTGCAGATAGTGATGAGCAAGGTCATTCTCCATAGGGATTGGGTGGATTTATTTCCATGTAGATGGATTAAGGGGGGTTGTAAGCTGAGGAAAATAAAAAATTAGCAGAAAATATCAGAAAACAAAGATTAAATCAATGGGAGATGACTTCCGGTTGAAGGGACAAGTTCAGCTTTGATTCGTAGTATTGATCCATGATGCAAAGATAGATTCATATGTCTATGAATAAATTGGTTATAGCTGTTAACAAGCTCTAACAGTCAGCCTCTACTCTTATTATTCGACAACCAAAACAAACTCTTTAATTGCTTCCCTTATTAATAGGCAGTCCTAAACAAGCTCTTAGGATTTAACCTATTAATAGCATTAAGAGGGGAGAGACCCAATTCTGGTCAGCGATCTCACAAGCTCGGACCGTTTGAACTAGATCATACATTTTCCGAACATAGATCGAAAACTTTTTTGCAATTAATTTATGTTAGTTGCCACCATGACCGAACCTACCAATCATATACGAAACTAGAGGTTCAATCGGCCATGGATTATTTCCATTGAATGAGCAAGGGGCCCTTCTTGCTTAATCAACTAAAATAATCCTCACAGTTAATTCGCATAAAACATATGAATACCCATAAACAATGAACTGAAATAAAAATCAATTAGATCTCACAATGTTTACAGAATCAAGGCTTCCCTAACCCTTCAACCAGAAATAAAAACTTATAGACACTTCATGATGAAATCGCAGCTTCCAGATGAGAAAGGGGGGTGAACTCTTGCTTCCTCCTTGGTTGCTGATTTCTCTCACTGAATACTGAAGCTCTCTTGGAGGAATTTGATGCCTTGGGTGCTGGTCCGCCACCCCTTGATATAGATTTGGGGAGAGGGCTGCTCTCCAACTCCCTTAAGGAGATTATCCTCAAACTGGAAAGTCCTAGTCTAATTTGAACTTATCCTACCTAACTCTTATCTCTTATCTTTTTAGGATTACAATTTGAGAATTTATATCTGATAAAACTCTTTTATTGAGATTACATTCAACTTTTATTCTAATGGGACTCTTGGATCTTGAATTCGTACTAGGCTTCTTTAACAATTCGGGTTTGCTTCAAGACTCTTCTGCAAAATGGGCTTCAGCTTGTGAAATGGGCCTTGCTGCGAAATTTCTCCGACTTTGGGCCCGAATTCATCTTCGATGCGGATCGATTCTGCCAAAATCCAAAACATAAAAGTTGGACCTTTTCCTTATCTTTCCGGTGCTTCTTGAAATATCCAAATCGGAGTCCGGAATTGAGAGTTATGCCCATATCACTGATCGGTGCCGAAACTGTGCAAAAACATCTGATTAGCCTTGTTTTCTTCCAATCGCCTATCTGCTTGCCCTGAACCGAAATACAAGAGTAATGAGTCCAATTAGGTACCAATTAAGTGCAAAATACTAAATATTGAGGGATAAAGATATGACAAATTTTATTCTCATCAAATCCCCCCAGACTTAAACCTTGCCCGTCCTCGGGCAAGTCAGAATTCAAGTAATAAAAAGAGAACAATAATAAACTAGCTATCCTACCAATTTTTAAACTCAACTCCCCTTTGTCTTTCTCTACAAATATTCTAGGTTAATTATTGCGAACCGTTAAATCAACACAACCAAGTCATACATGACTCATTCATCAGTCAATCCAAATTTTGCTACTACAAACCAGGTAGTAAATCAGGGAAAACCTTTTTATCTTTTCTCTCTTTTTATTTTCTTTTTCTCTCCTCTGAAGAAGTGAGTGCATTTTATGCTCCATCTCACTTTTGGATTACTTGGTCAGTAGGTGCATTTTATGCTCCATCCTACTGTTTGAATTACATGGTCAGTAGGTGCATTTTATGCTCCATCCTAGTGTTTGAAATGCTAGTTAGTAGGTGCATTTTATGCTCCGTTCTACTATCAAATGACTTGGCTGGTAGGTGCATTTTATGCTCCATCCTACCATTTGTAGCAATGGTAAAGTATTTGCCTTGTTTACTTAAACCTGAATTTAGGACTAGCTAAAAAGGGAATGGCTTCAGAAAGGTCGTGTACTCCTTAATTGTGCCTCATTATTGGGTCCACAAGAATTTTCCCAAAATTTTTTTTTCTTTTTTTGAAATGAAACGGTTAAAGCCTGTACCCCCCTCCCCACACTTAAAACTTAATAAAAGGTGGAAATTAAAAGGAAAACAAGTAGAGAGAAAAAAAAAAAGAAAAGGAACAAACTTCCCTGATGCGGTGGAAGGTGGGTGGGGAGACAGAGTTTCATGCCCTACTCTACATAGGTCGGATTTTCGAGGGGTACCTCTTCCACATTGTATACCTGAAATCCTTCATAGAAGGGTTTTAGACGGTGCCCATTTACCTTGAACCTCTTGTCTGTGGTTGGACTCTGAATCTCAACTGCTCCATAAGGTAAGACGTTAGTAAAAGTGAAAGGTTCAACCCACCGAGATCGCAACTTACCGGGGAAGAGTTTAAGCCTAGAATGGAAAAGAAGAACTTTCTGGCCAACTACAAAATCTTTCCTTGAGATCGTCTTGTCATGGAAGGCTTTTGTCTTTTCCTTGTAGATTCGAGAGCTCTCATAAGCATCATTGTGGAACTCTTCTAGTTCTTGTAGCTGCAACTTCCTCTATTCTCCTGCCTCATCCATGTGCATGTTGCATTGTTTAACCGCCCAGTATGCTTTATGTTCCAGTTCCATAGGGAGATGACATGGCTTGCCGAATTCCAAACGGTAGGGAGACATACCTATAGGAGTTTTGTTGGCTGTGCGGTAGGCCCATAGTGCATCGTTGAGTCTCAGACTCCAATTCTTCCTTCTAGGGTCAACCGTTTTTTCAAGTATGGATTTTATCTCCTTGTTGGACAATTCAGCTTGTCCGCTTGTTTGTGGGTGGTATGTAGTGCAAATTCGATGGGTGATATTGTATTTCTTGAATAGAGCTTCCACCACTCGGTTGCAGAAGTGAGTGCCTCGGTCACTTATCATCGCCCTGGGCATTCCGAACCTGGAGAAAATGTGGGACTTGACAAAATCTACAACAACCTTAGCATGATCAGTCCGGGTAGCTTTAGCTTCTACCCATTTCGAAACATAGTCTACAGCTAGTAGCATGTAAACATTACCGAAAGCGGAAGGGAAACGGCCCATGAAATCTATACCCCATACATCAAATATTTCACATATCAGTATAGGGGTAAGTGGCATTTGGTCTTTATGGCTTAAATTACCTGTCTTTTGGCATTGTTCACTAGCCTTGCAGAACATATAAGCATCACGAAATAGGGTAGGCCAAAATAATCCACACTCCAGTATCTTACGTGCTGTCCTCTTTGGACCAAAATGGCCCCCACAGGCATATGAATGGCAGAAGTGAAGAATGGAGGGGATTTCGGGGTCGGGCACGCACCTTCGAAGGACCTGATCGGAGCATTGCTTCCATAGATATGGGTCATCCCAGATGTAGTACTTGGCATAACTTCTTACCTTATCCCTTTGAGCTCTTGTTAATTCTCCTAGTATGGTTCTAGTAACCAAATAATTAACTATATCTGCATAACATGGAGTTCCTTCTTGAATCGCGAAAAGGTGCTCGTCTGGGAACTCGTCTTTCAAGGGTGTTGCCTCTTCACTTGTAGTCAGCCTACTAAGATGGTCTGCAACCAAATTTTCTGCACCCTTCTTGTCACGGATTTCGAGGTTAAATTCTTGTAGCAGGAGAATACAGCAGATAAGCCTCGGCTTTGCTTCTTTCTTGGCGAGCAAATATTTTAGGGCTGCATGATCAGAATAAACAATCACCTTAGTACCCATTAAATATGAACGGAATTTTTCTAAGGCAAAAACTACAGCCAAGAGTTCCTTCTCTGTTGTTGAATAATTCCATTGGGCAGCATCAAGGGTCCTCGAAGCATAATATATTGCATGAGTGGCTCTTCCAACCCTCTATCCCAGAACAGCACCAATGGCATAATTGCTTGCGTCACACATAATCTCAAAGGGAAGATCCCAATTCGGTGGCTGGATGACTGGGGCTGAAGTTAACGATTCCTTCAGCTTATCAAAGGCTGCCCTACACCCTTCACCGAAATCAAACATCACATCTTTCTGGAGTAGATTACATAAGGGGCGAGTTATCTTGGAGAAATCCTTGATGAATCTTCGATAGAATCCTACATGTCCAAGGAAAGAGCGAACTTCCCGAATGTTTATGGGATAGGGCAGGGATTTAATAACATCTACTTTTGCTTTATCAACTTTGATTCCCTTAGAAGAGACTACATGCCCTAGAATGATGCCCTGGTCGACCATGAAATGGCATTTTTCATAATTCAGCATGAGGTTCTTTTCTATACACCTTTCTAGTACCTTTGTAAGGTTAGATAAGCATGAATCAAAAGAATCTCCATACACTATGAAGTCGTCCATAAATACCTCTATAATGCTTTCCACATAATCTGAAAATATACTAACCATACATCTTTGGAATGTGGCGGGAGCATTGTAGAGACCGAATGGCATGCGCTGATAAGCAAAGGTACCGAAGGGGCAGGTGAAGGTAGTCTTTTCTTGGTCCTCAGGTGCAACTGGAATTTGATGAAACCTTGAATAACCATCAAGACAACAGTAATGAGATTTGCCAGCTAGTCTTTCAAGCATTTGATCGATAAAAGGGAGCGGGAAGTGGTCTTTTCGGGTTAATGAATTCAGCTTCCGGTAATCTATACACACCCGCCACCCATTTTGAATTCGGGTAGGCACTAACTCACCGTCTTGATTTTTGACCACAGTCATACCTGTTTTCTTTGGGACTACTTGTACCGGGCTTACCCACTTACTGTCTGAAATGGGATAGATTATCCCGGCATCTAGAAGTTTTAAAAGTTCTTTCTTCACTACCTCCATCAGAGGTGGGTTTAATCGGCGTTGGGCTCCGATTGCAGGTTTGGAGTCTTCTTCCAAGAGTATTTTGTGCATGCAGGTAGATGGGCTTATCCCCTTGATATCAACTACAGTCCATCTGATAGCTTCCTTGCGTTCCTTAAGTGCTGAATTAGTTTCCTTTCTTCCAGTGCATCGCGTTTGGAGGAAACTATCACAGGTAGTGTCTCCCCCTTGCCTAGGAACATGTATTTTAGGTGCTTTGGTAATGATTTCAGCTCCAGCTGGGGTGCCTGCACAATAGATGGAAGGAGCCTTGTGTGAGATAGGGGCAAACTAATGAAAGAAGAATTATGAGCAAATTCAAAAGAGTTCAATTTCGAAGTCAAAGTTTGCAGTTCTGAATTCAGCATAAACTTCTGCTCTGCTCGTTGTAGTTGATCAGGTCCATTGTTAAGTGCAACTCTTAGTATGTCTTCATCTTCTAGCTCAAAAGTCTGCTGCACTAAAGAGTCAATAACATCTATAGAGAAAATAGAATGTGCTTCATTAGGGTATCTCATGGCATCATAGATATTAAATTTAATGATCTCAGCATTGAATTCCATGGTAAGTGTCCCCTTATGCACATCGATTTTTGTTCTGGACGTCTTCAGAAAGGGTCTTCCTAGCAAAATTGGGGTCGAGTTGGAAGTGTTATTTTCTTCCATGTCGATCACATAAAAATCGGTAGGAAAGACCAAATTATTAACTTGGACTAGGACGTCCTCTAAGACTCCCTTCGGGTATGTAGTAGACCGATCAGCAAGTTGTAAGATCACGCCCGTTTCTTTTAATGGTCCAAGATTCATGGTTGTATAAATAGAATGGGGCATGACATTTATTGAAGCTCCTAGGTCTAGCATAGCTTTTTCGATCTAGACATTTCCTATCTTACAGGGAATGGTAAACATACCTGGATCCTTGCATTTAGGGGGTAGTCTTTTCTGGAGAATGGCTGAAACATTTTCTCCTATATGGACCTTGTCATCGCCTTTCAGCCTTCTCTTAGTAGTGCACAGCTCCTTGAGAAATTTGGCATAGCAGGGTACTTGCTTAATTGCATCAAGGAGGGGGATGTTTACCTCAACTTTGTGGAAGGTCTCAAGAATGTCTTTGTCTTGCTCCTCCTTCTTGGATTTTGCGAATCGACTAGGGAAAGGTGGAGCGATGACTATGGATTGGGGTGGCTTTCCACTTGAATCCATTTGGGATGGTGTCTCCTCTCTGGTTGTATCTTTGGATGCTTCTTGATAGGGTTCATTCAGTTCCTTCCCTCTTCTCAACGTGATAGCGCTAGCATTTTGTTTCGGGTTGGTCGTGGTCTGAGAAGGTAGCCTCCCTGATGATTGGGATTCCATTCGACTCATAGCTGTCGCTAGCTGGCTGACCTGATTCTCCAGGTTTCGGATACTTGTCCTCGTCTCCTGTTGAAATTGTTGAGTATTAGTTGCAAGGGCTTTCACAATTTCATCGAGGGACATACCTGAGTTGGGAGAGGCTGAATATGGTGGAGCCGGCGGCCTGGTTTGATGCTGATGTTGGAAGCCGAAGGGCTTGGTTCCATAGTTCAGGTTGGGATGATCCCTCCATCCTGCATTGTAGGTGTTCGAGTAGGGATCATATCTCTTTTGCGGGAATCCTCCAATAGCATTAGCTTGTTCGTAAGGTTCATCTTGAAGCGTAGGGCACATGTCAATTGGATGTCCTAGAGTTGAGCAAATCCTGCAAGCCTTCACCGTTTGTGTATTCCCTGTGGCCATTTGACAGACAAGAGAGGTCAGGCTTGCAATTTTCTGTTCTAGGGAGGAGATGTTTACCTCGTTAGCATGAGTTGTTGGAGGGTTGAGTCTATACCCGAACTGTTGAGAGTTGGCTGCCATGTTTGAGATCAACTCTCTTGCTTGTGTAGGAGTTTTGTTCACCAACACTCCTCCGCTTGCTGCATTGATCATACTCCTATCCATTGGTAGTAACCCTTTGTAAAAATATTGGATAAGGAGCTGGCCTGGAATTTGATATTGTGGACAGCTGACACACAGTTGCTTGAATGTCTCCCAGTATTCATAGAGAGTTTCCCCATTGAATTGTCTTATGCCACATATCTCCTTTCTGATGTTAGCAGCTCAGGAGGCAGGGAAGAACTTCTCAAGGAATTGCCTTTTCATATCATTCCACGTGGTGATGGAACCGGAGGGTAGGTAGTACAGCCAATCCTTGTCCTTATCAGCTAGTGAGAAAGGAAAGGCACACAGTTTGATATGTTCCTCGGTAACACCTTGAGGCTTCATGCTTGAGCATACTACGTGGAATTCTTTTAGGTGCTTGTGAGGGTCTTCGCCTGTAAGTCCACGAAAAGTAGGGAGTAAGTGTATAAGACCTGATTTAAGTTCAAAGGGTACTGCTAGATCTGCATATTCGATGCAGAGAGGTTGTTGGTGCAGATCTGGTGCAGCTAGCTCACTAAGGGTTCTTTCTTCATTGTTGGCCATGATTTCTTCTCCATAATGGTTGGATGGCTCAACGATTTCTGCAGCCGACTTCACTCCGGAAGTGGGGAGTGATGCTGATTGGTTGCGGCGTTGCTTGGCTTCTTTCCTCAAGCGGTGAACTGTGTTCTCGATCTCAGGGTCATAGTGGAGTTCACCTACACGAGAAGAGTGAGGCATAAACCAAACAAAAGGACATAAACCTACTTCGGATGCCAATCCCCGGCAATGGCGCCAAAATTTGGTGGGTGGCGAACCCAACCAAAGATAAATAGTCATGCTCTGGGTTAATAATTTGCAGATAGTGATGAGCAAGGTCATTCTCCACAGGGATTGGGTGGATTTATTTCCATGTAGATGGATTAAGGGGGGTTGTAAGCTAAGGAAAATAAGAAAATAGCAGAAAATATCAGAAAACAAAGATTAAATCGATGGGAGATGGCTTCCGGTTGAAGGGACAAGTTCAGCTTTGATTCGTAGCATTGATCCTTGATGCAAAGATAGATTCATATGTCTATGAATAAATTGGTTATAACTGTTAACAAGCTCTAACAGCCAGCCTCTACTCTTATTATTCGACAACCAAAACAAACCCTTTGATTGCTTCTCTTATTAATAGGCAGTCCTAAACAAGCTCTTAGGATTTAAGCTATTAATAACATTAAGAGGGGAGAGACCCAATTCTGGTTAGCGATCTCACAAGCTCGGACCGTTTAAACCAGATCACACATTTGCATAACATAGATCGAAAACCTTTTTGCAATCAATTTATGTTAGTTGCCACCATGATCGATCCTACCAATCATATACGAAACTATTAACAAGCTACGAATAAATTGGTTATAGCTGTTAACAAGCTCTAACAGCCAGCCTCTACTCTTATTATTCGACAACCAAAACAAGCTCTTCGATTGCTTCTCTTATTAATAGGCAGTCCTAAACAAGCTCTTAGGATTTAACCTATTAATAGCATTAAGAGGGGAGAGACCCAATTCTGGTCAGTGATCTCACAAGCTCGGACCGTTTAAACCAGATCATACTTTTGCATAACATAGATCGAAAACTTTTTTGCAATCAATTTATGTTAGTTGCCACCATGATCGATCCTACCAATCATATACGAAACTGGAGGTTCAATCAGCCATGATGAAATAAAAACTGGAGATTCAATCGATCCTACCACCCTAACCCTTCAACCAGAAATAAAAACTTACAGACACTTCATGATGAAATTGCAGCTTCCAGATGAGAAAGGGGGGCGAACTCTTGCTTCTTCCTCCTTGGTTGCTGATTTCTCTCTCTGAAGACTGAAGCTCTCTTGGAGGAATTTGATGCCTTGGGTGCTGGTCCACCCCCCCTTTATATAGATTTGGAGAGAGGGCTGCTCTCCAACTCCCTTAAGGAGATTATCCTCAAACTGGAAAGTCCTAGTCTAATTTGAACTTATCCTACCTAACTCTTATCTCTTATCTTTTTAGGATTACAATTTGAGAATTTAAATCTGATAAAACTCTTCTATTAAGATTACATTCAACTTTTATTCTAATGGGACTCTTGGATCTTGAATTCGAACTAGGCTTCTTTAACAATTCGGGCTTGCTTCAAGACTCTTCTGCGAAATGGGCTTCAGCTTGTGAAATGGGCCTTGCTGCGAAATTTCTCCGACTTTGGGCCCGAATTTGTCTTCGATGCGGATCGATTCTGCCAAAATCCAAAGCATAAAAGTTGTGGGTCTAAATAAGATTTAGATATGGATTGGGCTTAGACCTTATCCACTCAGAGAGTCCAAGATCTAAATAAGATTTAGATATGGAAACCTCCTAATTAGATTAGGAGACAGCTGATCTGATCTGCAGATAAGATAAGGATTATCCCTTATCACTAAGGGACTTCTAACCCAAATATGATTTGAATTAGCAACTCCTAATCTGATTAGGAGCTGATCCCTTTAAGATTATAAAAGGGGAAGGGGGCAGCAGCCTTGAAGGACACAATAACATCAATAGCATTCTTCTCTTTAAGAAAGAGAGATTAAGAGATTTCCTGCATACTGCGAATTCTCTTCTGCCGCCACCTTCCTGCCATTGCCATTCTTTCAGTTCGATCTCCAGTTCTTGGGAGCAATCAAGATTGGATCTTGATTTCAATCTTTTGGGAAAAGATTGATTGGAGCTGTACTCACAAGCCGTCTAGTTGATTCTTGCGAAGGGTCAAGTTCTTTTGAAGAACATTGCTGATTCTACTCCATCCTTCACTGTGCCATCTTCAATGGGAGCAGATTTTGGATCCTTCCTTAGGCGTGAACACCTCCATTGGGAGATAGTATTTCTCCGTATCAGGTATAATCCTCTCCCACTCCTTTTGGTTCAGATCTGGTTCAAGATTGATCCTTGAAAATATGATTTTCTAAATAGGGAATACGATTCCCAGTTGAACGGAGAGATAAAATTTTTGAAATTCGCCCCTTATTCCGCAATCTTTGGGCGTCCATAGGATGGATCTCTCATCCTTTCAGAACATACCTGGATCAGCATGTTTTTCTGGTAAGGTCCTTTTGATCACGGCTGAAACGTTCTCTCCAACTCCTACCTTAATGGGGTTCTCGTTTGAGTCCTGTACCTCCTCTTGTCCTTTATCAGCCTTCCTTGGTGAGGTAGGTTCTAGCTGCAGTTCCTTCCCGCTTCTTAGCACCACTGCACTTACATTCTCCTTGGGGTTGACTACCGTTTGTGATGGTAGTTTCCCGGAGCTCTGTGCCTCCAACTTGCTAATGGAAGTGGCAAGTTAGCTGATTTGATTCCCCAAATTCTGAATGCTAGCTCTTGTTTCCTACTGAAATTGCTGAGTATTAGTAGCTAGAGCCTTAACTATATCTTCTAATGACGTACCTGAATTTGGGGGTTGGCCTTGCGCTATGATGGGTGTTGAAAACTAGGGCTGTCGACTGAAAAAATGGGGCTGATATTGCTGCTGTCCTCCTTGGTTCCCGTAGCTTAGTTTGGGATGATCTCTCCACCCCGGTTGTAGTAATTGGAGTAGGGGTCATACTTTCGTTGGGGCTAGCCCGAGAATCCTCCTACGGCACTCACTTGCTGAATCGACCCATCCTGTAATGATGGACACATGTCCGTAGGATGGCCAGGAATCGAATAGATACGACACACCCTGGTAGTTTGTAATTGTCCTGCAGCGAGTTGTCTTACCTAAGTAGTCAAGTCAGAAATCTGATTTTCTAAATTTAAATGGCTTACCTCATTAACCCTTCTAATGGTACCGTCTGTCCTTGCACCGAACTGCTGTGAATTTTCGGCCATGTTGGAGATTAACTCCCTGGCCGCTTCAGGTGTCATGTTCACCAAGGCTCCTCCACTGGCTGCATCGACCATACTTCTATCAATGGGCTGCAGCCCTTCGTAGAAGTATTGGATTAACAGTTGTTCGGGTATTTGGTGATGTGGACAGCTAGCAACAAGTTGTTTAAATCTTTCCCAATATTCATATAGTGTCTCACCACCAAATTGCTGAACTCCACATATCTCTTTTCTTATATTTGCAGCCCGGGATGTAGGAAAATATTTGTCCTAAAATATCCTATTCATCTCATCCCATGTGCGTACTGAACCGGGAGGAAGAATATACAACCAATCCTTTGCTTTATCTCTTAAAGTAAATGGAATGGCTATGAGTTTTACCTAGTCCTCGGTCATACCTTGGGGCTTCATGCTTGCACAGACGACTTGGAATTCCTTTAGATGCTTATGAGGGTCCTCTCCTGAAAACCATGAAATATAGGCAATAATTGTATCAAACCAGATTTCAATTCAAAAGCTACCTCAAGAGTGGGGTACGTGATGCATAAGGGTTGTTGGTTCATAATCGGTGCAGCCAACTCCCTTAATGTCCTCTCTCTATCAGCCATTCTTTCTCCTTCTTCAAAGATGGGATCACAAGTGGTCAATTCGCAATCTGAGCACCCTTTTTGGTGAACGATACTTCCTTTGCTTAGCCTCCTTCCTTAAATGATGGGTGGTCCTCTCACTTTCAAGGTTGTACTCGAGTTCACCTCGTTGAGAAGCACGAGTCATAAAACAAGAAAGTTAACAAAAAGAAGGTAATAGCTAAGAAATTAAAGTTGCTCACTGGAAATGGCGCCAAAATTTTGACGGGTTTGTCGAAGCCCTCAAAATTAATACTAGTCCCACAATAAAAAAATTGCAGTAAAAAGTGGTTCTAGGTCGAATCCCACAGGGAGCAAATCATTAATCTCTTAGCCTAATAGATAATGTAATTGAGTGAGAGAGTTTAAATATTGAAATTAAAAGAAAAGAAAATAAATTGCAACTTAAACACGAGAAAATCAGTCTTACAGAATTCTGGTTCAAGGGTTCGGGTTGAATCGATTGGCCATTGATCCTAGGTACATTTCAGCATTCTTGCTATTCAAGCATTTAACCTTAGATTTATTAGGATAGCCATAATAAACCTTGTGTTTTCCTAAGTCAGTTGACCAAACCCAACATTCGATCAACACTTACCACCACTTAACTGGGTACGATAGCATTCATATTAAATAGTGATAGCATTAAGATTTGTGAAAATAGTTAAACCAAAATAACAATAATTGAGATAGCTAAAATTAATGAATCTTGTTCCATCGATTCCTTTAGGTTGAATCATGTTAAAACATTGGTCAAAGGCTGTCACGAACAATTAACCCAAAAAGATATCAACCTAATTGCTACTTGTACCATTATTCGTGACAATTATGGATCACCGAAATCATGGATAGCAGTTGGAAAATCAACATTAATTCAGTTTGTCAAACCAATTAACATCAACATCCAATAAAGATATGCACAAGAATCAATGAATATTTGAATTAAAAAGCAAGAAACTAAATTAACTACAGAACCTCACAATGACACAATCGAACCTCCCCCCTTGAACTAGAAAAATAAGCTTAGCTGCTCATGATCTACGAAATCTCCATGCTTTTCTTCTCCATAGCCGAACTGCCTTCTTGAGCTTCTTGGTCTTCTTGGCGATCTCTTGGATCTGAGAGTGAGTGATGCTAGAGCTGGTTTGCCCCCCTCTTTATATAGCCAAAGGAGAGGGCTGTTTTCCAACTCCTTCTAGGAGATCATCTTATCTTTAGGGAGACTTGATCTTCTTTGAACTAATCCTATCCTATCTCTTATCTAATGATCTAATCTCAATCTTCTTATCTCTCTAGGATTACATTCAAGACTTTAGATCTGATAAGACTCTATCCTTGGAGATTACATTCGAAATTCAAACTCTTTAACTCTTGAATTCGAGTTGGGTTGCTTTAAAACTTGGGCTGCTTCAAGGTACTTTTGCGAGTTGGGCTTAAGTTGTGAAATGGGCCTGGCTGCGAACTTGCTCCAACTTCGGGCTCATTTTCGTACTCGATGTGAGTCGAATCTATCAAAACCCAGAACACAAAAGTTGTGGGCCTTCCTTACGTCTTTTTAATGCTTCTTGAATTGTCCAAGTCGGAGTCTGGAATTGAGAGTTAGGCCCAGATTACCGACTGTCGCCAAAACTGTGCAAAATCACCCAATTTGCCCTGTTTTCTTCCAATTGCCTTCTTTATTGCCCTGAATCGAAATATAAGAGTAATGAGTCCATTTAAGTGCTAAATAAATATAGAAGATTAAATATTAGAGGATAGAAATAGGGTTCTTTTTGGTCTCATCATATATAGACATGATTCATCTGAATATAATAGTTTTTCCCTGGACTTAATGCTCTTCTATCTTGATAACTCTAGTCGAGAGATCGAGGGGTTACCTGATAGAAGTAGTTTTAGTATATCTCGAGAGAGAATATTAAATAAAATTGGAAAGACTTCAGCTTATGGGAATGACAAATTATCTTGGATAATCTCATCCATTAATATTCATTAGAATGGTTAAGTGGACCGAAAGCCCTAGCGAATTCAACCAATCATCACATACTTCAGCATTGTTACTTCTGCTCTTGTTTTCCTGTTTCTGTTTTTTCATTAGTTCTTATTCTCAAATCTAAAATTCGATTGTCCAAATAATTAAGGAATGTTGTAGTTCTAATACTTATTTCATTAGGCCAAGATTTTGGCCTATCACTCTAATCACCAGCTCAAGTGAATTCTCAAATTGCCCCAACATACTCAAGTTTTGACCCCCAATGGATCTCACTAACTGGCATATCAAAGACAACTCAATCCGACACCTAATGCAGTACCATAATCAAGTCTAGGGGTTATGTGTAACTTTCCAGTTTTAACCATCAATTCCAAGGTTTGGGGCATAACTAGAAAATGGTCTGGGTTCAGTGTTTCAACCAAACACACACTGCATGTGCTTTGGGTCGAAGCTAGCAGCTAAGACAAGCTACCACAACTTCTTTGACAGTACATCAATGTCAGCCTTGATAGGATAAGCTCCCCAAATCTATCCAATTGGTTGAGAACATTCTAAACTAACACGAGTCTCATAAGTGTCAAGTTTAAGGGGTAAATTCATAGAAACATACCAATATCAACATGAAACAATAATGCACCTTTATTGGGATCCATTATTGCCTAATAGTTGGGATCCACAAGTGTACACCTCATCTCATATCCTTTTACTCATGTTGGGACATACTAGTGGTGTGCCCCATCCAATAGTCACATCAGGTTGACTAGGGGTGGTGGCATTGTAGTTTTGTTTAGGGTCAGGCTTGCGAGGTGGTTAAATTCCAACGGTGGCTCAATGGTCTGTTAGTTACAATAACTAATGTTGTAGACCTTGTCAACCAAGATTTGAACATCAACATTGTCTTTATACTCGTAATGTAAATCCAACTCCTAGGATTGTTTCATTATTGGCTCTTTAGTGATGGGAAAGAGGTTGGTCCTTTCTAAAGCTCTCATTTTCCTTGGTGCTATCTCAATGATCGAACAAGAACTAAAGATTCTATATGTGAGTGGGTGGGATGTGGCACTAAGGGGATGAGTTTGAAGGATAAAGGAATGACACTCTCACTCTCTTATAGTGGTGAATGGTATCTGATAACTTTGTAGTTTGATGCCTTAAGGGCATCATTTAACGGGTATTTTATGACTTAGAAAAGTCAAATTGTCCCCTTTTCCCAGTTAAATTCAATATTGTGACCTTTGAGGGTCTCTGTGCAAATCTTGGGGAAAATAGGGGAAGTTTCAAGGCTAAAATGCAGTTTTTGGGAAGCTGGTGTGAAGTCCAGTTGAGAGAGGGGATGTTTTTGTGAAAAACTGAGCACAGGAGGGTGCCTCCTATTTGCTAAACCCAGAATGGCGCCCTTCCTACTGTATTAGCATACTCCCCTCTTCTTAGAAACCCTAGGGTGCCTTTCTACTCATTCTTTTCACCTCTAACAAACCTTAACCTCCCCTAACTACTAAATTTCCACCTTCCATCCCTTGTAATCTCTACCATTCATTCTAGGGCACTAGATTTCAACCCCTTATTCCATTCTTTATCTCAGCCATCCACTCTAGGGTGCCACCAATTACTTTTAATCTCCACCTTTCAGCCCTACGTGCCCAAATCTCTACCATTCAATTATGGGCACCCAAATCTCAGCCCTACATAATATTGGGCACCCTTTCCTTCTCTTCTCAGCCTTAGCATCACCTTAGAACCATCCTAGCCCTTCATTCTAAACCCTAGGGAGCCCATATTTTTGCTAAAACCCAGTTGTCACCCCCTCTTTCTCTTTAATCTCAATTTTATCCACCCTCCTCTATAAAATGGACCCAAGGGCTCTTGAGAAGGGGTTGGATTCTGCCCCGAGGTAAGACGGAAGGGTGATCTTGAGAAGTTCAAGGGTAGAGGAAGAAGAGAATGCCCAGACAAGAGGAGGGGTTCCTGCTTGCAGTTCGCCAAAGCCACTACTGCCACCTCTAGAATTGGATCCCAACCATTTTAATTCAGTTTTACATTTAACTTTTGTTCTTTAATTTCCAGTCTAATTTTTTCCTTCCTGCAAATTTACTTTTATTCAGTATAATTTTTGCTTTGTTTCTTTTCTGCAGATCTGGGATTCAGCCAGGTAAGACAGAAGTTCTAGCTCGAGAAGTTTGAGGGTTAAAGAAGAGATCCGGAGACTACTACCTATGATCGGATTACAGACTTTTTTATTTAATTTCTTTTATTTATTTATTTCTATTATTTATTTATTTTTATGC
Organism: Nelumbo nucifera; assembly: GCF_055504915.1. Classification (NCBI taxonomy): domain Eukaryota; kingdom Viridiplantae; phylum Streptophyta; class Magnoliopsida; order Proteales; family Nelumbonaceae; genus Nelumbo; species Nelumbo nucifera. The sequence continues at coordinate 36,434,946 of NC_142656.1, read as the reverse complement.
ACTTTTCACTTTCAGTAGTGTTCGAATCTTATTTTTAATGAATTTTAATTTAATTAATTAAAGTTTTGTGATTCTACAACTTCCCTTTGTGTTCTTTTGTCCGAATTAAAGTTCCTAACAATTTTTCTCTCGCTTCCCAATGGATATGACTTGTTCTCACCATTTACTGCATTTGTAATTGTTATGAGAAATGGTGAAATTTATAAATATCAAAGCTGGTGTTCTGAAGTTGTTAACAACATGCTTCTGGACACACCAAGTTTTTGGCGTCGTTGCTGGGGAAGCAACGAAAAAATTTTTTTCCTTTGTTTGGATCTGTTTCATTATTATTTTTATTTTCGTTTGATTACTTGATCTATAATCTCATTTTAATTCGTGTTTCTCTTTGATTTTGCAGGACGTAATAGCAAAAGGTAGGGTATCGATGCATTGCCGGACTGTGGAAGAAAAGAGAAAAGAAGAGAAATTGGATTGCGTTTCAGGTGTAGTCGTCCCATTATATTTTTGATTTTTGATTTTCGAACTCTTTTTTTGGTAGAATAGTGATTTTCGATTTTTTAATTAATTTTTCTCTAGATCCGATTTATATTTTTTTAGAATTATTTATCTTTCGTTATGTTTCTAGATCTATTTTTTTCTTTATTTCAATTTATTCTTCGAATTTCTATTTTATTAGGTTTGCTTTTTTTTTATATTTTTAGATAAAAAAAATTTGTTCATTTATTTTATTTTATTTTTCTATTGCCACATAATCTTTCTTCTTTTGTATTTTCGGTTTCATCTTACGAGTAGCTATTTTTTTTCTTGTTAGAATTTATTTTGGTAGTTGTTAATTTATTTTTTAGCACAATTATTTTGTTTTTTTATTTTCTGTTTGCAATAACTATTTGTTGCTTTATTTAGTTGTCCTTTAATTAGTTATTTAATTGAATAATTAATTTTTAAATAGGAAATTGTTCAAATTGTTCAAATTTGATTTTAAATTTCAAATTTGGATTTAAATTTAAATTTTAATTCGAATATAAATTTGAATTTGAATTTGAATTTAAATTTCAAAAAAAGTAAAAACATATATAAAAATTTAAAAAAAAAATAAAAATTTAAAATTTAAAAAATTAAAATTTTTGCATTTGCCCTCCAACATTTAGGGTTTGATATGTTTTAGAGCATGCATATAGGATTATTTAATTGTTGAAATTATCTTGTTAGTTGTGAATGTGTTAGGTTTTTTTTATTATTATTTTAATTGCTTCTTTTGCTTAGTTTATTTTATTATTTTATGCTAAATTGCTGAATTGCATATTGGAAATAATTGTTCATGAATTGTAATTAGTTGCATTTTGTTTGTTTATTTTGTTTTTCTTCGTTAATGCATTTAAGGGCAATCCAACTTAAATAAGATAAGGTGGAGATTTCATCACCCTTCCTTGGCCCAAAAATCACCACTCTTCATGTGCGGTTCACCCTAAACCATAATTTAAAATTTGGACAACAAGATCCTTTGGGCAGCCTCACCTTTGGTTCAAAAGTGTGTTGAATCTTAGGGAAACTTGTGATTACTTTCCATAGCCGGTGGTTGGTGCCTAAGGAAAGAGGTTAAACGGCCAAGCCTAAGCGGGTTTTGTGGTTACTTAATTAGGTCCTTGCAAGAGTAAGGGAAGCCTCCCACATCCCCACCTCTTACTTGTCTAACCAAACGAAGTGGTGTAATTCCAAGTGAACATAAGAGGATTCACATTGGTTGAACCACTAGTTTAGGAAATCATAGGTTAGCCCCTAGGTCGTATGTTTGAATTGCTTGCATATTTTTTTTAAATTTAAAAATGCAAATTTGAATTTATGTTTTAGGAATTTAAATTTCAAATTCTGAATTTGAATTTAAATTTCAAATTTCAAAAAAGAAACAAAGAGAAAAATTTCAAATTTAGGTTTAAATTATAAAATTTAAATTTCAAAATCTAAATTTGAAATTAAAATTCAAAATTTAAATTTCAAATTTAAAAATTCAAAAAAGAAAGAAGAAAAAGGGGGGTTAAAACAAAATAAAATAAAATGAATTCAATGGCCAGAGTTTTGTGAATGAGAAACTACTTCCGACCTGAGCCACGAATAGATTGGTACCATGTGTCTCAACACCAGAATAAGATTAATGGGATGGCCCAAAGACTTGATCAAGCCCTTACATTTCATCAACAAAGTGGCCCATACCCAACCTTGTCATCCTATCCAACATGTTCCATCTGTGCAAGCCCGGCCCATCATGTTAGCCAGTGCCTTGTGGTGGGCCCATCTCAACCAATCATTCTAGACAAAGTACATGCGGCCAACAGATTTTTCCATCTCAATGCTAATCGTTCTTTCACCCATATATCCCTGGGTGGGAAAATCAGCCCAACTTCACTTATAGAGCCCAAGTCTCAGAAACCCCAGCCAGATATGCACTCTCAATGGTCTAAAGCCTAGACCCACTGTGAGTACAATGATTACCCTAGGACTCAACTGGCTTAGCCATGTCAAACTTGTACACAATCCCATCAGCACCACCCATCTAACTCCATGGCCTAGGGATTTCAGAGGCCACAAGTGTAGAGTCGATTCCAGTAGATGTACCCTAGGAACGATCTGGTCCAACAGTATTAGGCTTACCCACAATCTCCTTAAACTCGTATAGTAGATGACCAATTCATGCAGCTTCAGTAGTTGATCCTAACTCAACAGCAATCCGTTGCAAGATTAGAGAGCCAAATATGACAGCTAGCCGAAGACAATGCGAGGAGAGAAGTAGGGCAATTACCAAGTCAACCAGTTGCAAATCCTAGAAATCAGCCACCGGGTTTTTCTCCACAACAAATTCAACCACCTCCTAAGAACTCTCAATTTGGAAATGCCAAAGCCGTTACAACCTTAAGGAGTGTGAGGATTTTAGAAGACCCGTACGAGAAAAAGAAAGTCAGTGAAGAAGAAAAGGAGCAAGAGGAATATAAGTTGGGGGGGAAGAAGAAGTAAAGGAAAATTTAGAAAAAGAACCTATAGTGAACCGACCTGTGGTCCCCTTTCCAACCACACTCACAGCCAGGTCGTTGCCAAAGAAAAAAGAGACTTGCAATGAGGAGATCAGGGAGTTATTGGGGACAATGGCACTTAAGTTGGGAGGTAAGGAATGAGAGAAAGTTTTTTTTTAAAAAAGAGAATCTAAGCCTTAAAATATGTAGAATTAAAATTTCACTGAAAAATGTAAAAATTCTTTCCATTAAAAAATATTCCAAGACAGAAAAAGTTGAGAAAAGTGGTAGAAGAATATTGAAATTACCCCTGGCAGAAAAAGAAGAAAAAGATTGAGAAATTAGACAAAAAAAATTCTTCAAATTGATAGAGACAGTGGACTACCCTGAACAGTGTTGCAAAAAAACAAAGAATAAAAGGTCAATGGACACCCTACACTTAGTAACTGGGTCTCTTCAACTATGTTAAGTGTTGAGATTTGCGTCAAATGGAAAAGGGAATGCCAAATACAATCACCTAACACTTAGGAATAGGGTCTCTTCACCTAAGGCAAGTGTCGAGATTTGTGTCAAACGGTGGATGGTAGCAATAAAAATAAGTATGCATATCAAGTTCAGGGTTTGAAATCCACCATTAGAAATGATAAGAGGAATACCCACTTGATTTTAAAAATCTATCTCAACTTATCAAGACAGTTTGCAAATGGAAGGGTATATAATATTTTTAAGCCAAGTTTCTATAATATTCAAAACAATATGGTTTTACTCCTTAAACCCAATACCAATCTATGCAAAATTTAAGAATTTTGGAATCAGGATAATTGGCTAATTTGGTCAGGGATGATCTTGCTGAAGGGATGAGAGATCCATCCTATGGACGCCCAAAAGATTGCGGAATAAGGGGCGAATTTCAAAAAATTTTCTCTCCCTTCAACTGGGAATCGTATTCCCCATTTAGAAAATCATATTTTCAAGGATCAATTCTGAACCATAAACTGAACCAGATCTGAACCAAAAAGAAGTGGGAAGGATTATACTTGATACGGAGAAGTAATATCTCCCAACGAAGGTGTTCACGCCCAAGGAAGGATCCAAAGACTGCTCCCACTGAAGATGGCGCAGTGTAGGTGGAGCAGAATCAGCAGTGTTCTTCTCCAAGAACTCTGTCCTTCGCAAGAATCAGCAAAATGGCACGTGAGCACAGCTTCCTTTCAATCCTTTCTCAAAGGACTGATGTCAAGATCCAATCTTGACTTCTCCCACCAGTGGAGATCGAACTGGAAAGCAGGGCGGCAAGAACAGGGAGGCGGCAAGAGAGTATTTGCAGGGAGCAGAATTCTCTCTTCTAGATTTCAGCACCAAAGAAACCTGATGAACTGTGTGTATTGTGTCACTAAAGGTTGCCGCCCCCTTCTTCTTTTATAGTCTTAAAGGGATCAGCTCCTAATCAGATTAGGAGTTGCTAATCCAAATCATATTTGGTTTAGAAGTCCCTTTAAGTGATAAGGGATAATCCTTATCTTATCTAGAGATCAGATCAACCATCTCCTAATCTGATTAGGAGGTTTCCAGATCTAAATCATATTTAGATCTTGGACTCTCTAAGTGGATAGGGTCTAAGCCCAATCCTATTAGCTGATCCACTTCAGATTTCGCCCCTATATTAACTAAATAAGCAGCCCAGTTCGAAATGGGCTTTAGGCCCATTAAGCTTATGTGCTCACTTAACCCTCTTAACTGCTGCCCAGTTGGGCTTCCTTGTATGGCGTGGGACCCAATCATTGATCTACACATCAGCCACATGGGTTCGGCCCAGCCTTTGTTACAAGGCCTGGCCGAATACACTGTTAAAGACAGTGCACCCCATGAAACCCATCAAATGGGCTCTACGGGCCCAACACTTACCCTAAGAGGTCCCTGGGCCAAGCCACCTTGTAACACCCAGGGACTGTGGGCAGATGCAAGATTAGCCCATCAGGTATTAACCTCAATGGTCTTACACTTAACCTCTCAGCCCATAATGATCATACACTGCCCGACAAGAGAGGACCTCTCCCTCGGCTGCAAGGAACAATGTTGCACTCTCCACTTATATGGATCCCGGGAATTAAAACCTTCTTGCAAACAATTTATAAACCATACATATATACTTTTATATCTTATATAAAATATATTTTGCAAAACAAATCTCAACGGTTGAAATCGACTGCCGGTAGTCTTGGTTTCCATCAGTGAGAGTGCATCCCCAATCATTACCTTTGTCCGACAAAGGGGCTGATCCTGTCACTATGATCACCCACTCAGATGAATTCTCAGACTGTCCCAACATACCCAGGTTTTGACCCCCGCTAAGGATCTCACTGATTGGTACATCAAAGACAGCCCAATCCGACACCTAGTGTAGTATCATAATCGAGTCTAGGGGTCGGGTGTAACTTTCCAATTTTGCCCATCAATCTCCAAGGTCCAGGGCAATACTGGAAATCTGGTCCAGTTCAAAGATTCAATTAATCCTACACTGTATGTGCCTAGGGTTTCACCCTGGCAGCTGAGACAGGCCACCCCAACCGACTTGGTGGCACCACAGTGTCAGCCTTGTCAGGATAGGTCTCCCCAGACCGACCCACTGGCTATGAACATTCTAAACTAACACGAGTCTCATTAAGTGTCCAGTTTAAGGGTATTACACAGAAACATACCAAGGGAACATGAATCAAATATGTATCTTTATTCATTTACAATAAACTCATAAAGTACATCATTCTGATTGAAGCTAAGGGCATACAAAACTATCTAACACTTGCATTGGGAATGCTTTCTTTACTCACTATAATTTTAAGACTACATTGCTAAGGGACTAGCAATGGTTAAGTTGGGGGTTGTGATAACTTTGTAGTTTGATGCCCTAAGGGCATCATTGCAAGGATATTTTTGGCCTTCGAGTTATCAAATTGTCCCCTTCTCCCAGTTAAATTCAATATTGTGACCTCTGAGGGTCTTTGTGCAACTCTTGGGGAAAACTAGGGAAATTTCAAGGCTGGAATGCAGTTTTTGAGAAGCTGGTTTGAAGTCTAGCTGAGAGAGGGAGTGTTTTTGTTAAAAACTGAGCATAGGAGGATGCCTCCTATCTGCTAAACCTAGAATGGTGCCCCTCCTACTATATTAGCATACTCCCCTCTCCTTAGAAAACCTTAGGGCACCTTTCCACTAATTCTGTTCACCTCTAACAAACCCTAACCGCCCCTAACTACTAAATCTCCACCTTCCATCCCTTTTAATCTCCACCATTCATTCTAGGGCACTCTCCTTTTAGAATTCATACCCTAGGGCACCACCTAACTTCTAATCCTCAGCATTCAGCCATTAGCCACTAGATCTCAACCTTTTATTCCATTCACTATCTCAGCCATCCACTCTAGGGCGCCACCCATTCCTTTTAATCTCCACTTTTTGTTAGACAGTTTTGTATGCCCTTAGCTCCAATCAGTTTTCATGTACTTTTGATATTTAGTGTAAATAAATAAAGTACATGTTTGATTCATGTTGTGTGGTAGGTTTCTGTGTAAGACCCTTAAACTGGACACTTAATGAGACTCGTGTTAGTTTAGAACATTCACAGTCATTGGATAAGTCTGGGGAGATTTATCTTGCCATGGCTGACACTGGTGTGCTGCCAAGTGTTGGGGTGGCTTGTCTCAGCCGCCAGGGTGAGACCCAAGGCACACGTAGTGTAAGATTACTTGAACCCTTGAACTGGACCAGATTTCCAGTATTGCCCTGTACCTTGGAGATTGATGAGCAAAACTGGAAAGTTACACCAGACCCCTGGACTTGATTATGGTACAACACTAGCTGTTGGATTGGGCTGTCTTTGATATGCCAATCAGTGAGATCCTTAGCAGGGGTCAAAACCTGGGTATGTTGGGATAGTCTGAGAATTCATCTGAGTGGGTGATCATAGTGATGGGATTAGGCCCTTTGTCGGATACAGGTAATGATCGGGGATGCACTCTCTCTGATGGAAACCAAACTGCCGGTAGTTGATTTCAATCGTTGGAATTTGTTTTGCAAATTTATATATATGATATATACTTATATATGCTTTTCAAAATGTTTGCAAATGGTTTTAATTCCCGGGATCCATGTGAGTAGAGTGTGCAGCACTGTTCCTTGCAGCCGAGGGAGAGGTCCTCTCTTGTCGGGTAGTGCTTGATCATTATGGGCTGAGAGGTTAAGTGTAAGGCCATTTAGGGTAGTACCTGATGGGCTAATCTTGCATCTGCCTATAGTCTTTGGGTTTTTATAAGATGGCTTGGCCTAGGGACCACTTAGTGTAAGTGTTGGGCCCATAGGGTCCATGTGATGGGCTCAAGGGGTTCACTAGTTTTTCTAGTGAATTCGGCTAGGCCTTGTAACAGAGGCTGGGCCGAACCCATGTGGCTGATGTGTAGATCAATGATTGGGTACCACGCCATACAAAGAAGCCCAACTGGGCAGCAGTTTGGAAGACTATTGAGCACTTAGTACATATTGGGCCTAAAGCCCATTTCGATATGGGCTGATTTGATCAGTCACTTAAAGGGGCGGATCTGAGATTAGTTTAAGCCCAAAAGCTGATCTAATCTGCATATAGGATTAAGAGGAGTCCTAATTCAAATACAGATTTGGATTAGGGCAACTCCTAATATGATTAGGAGGTTTCTTAATCACCAAGAAAGAGGAGGAAACCCTAATTCGAATTACTTGAATTCGAATCCTAAGGGTTTTTAGCAGATGACTCTGCACTCTTGAGATAGGATCTCAGATAACCCTAGAGAAGAATATAGCAGTTCGCCACCTTCTTCTCTAGCATTCTCCTCCATCATCTGCCACCTCCTTTTCTACCAGTTCGAGTTCTCAATTAGAGAAGATCAAGAAAGGTTCTTGATTGTTCGTGTGGTGCTCTCAATTTAACATCAAGTTCTTCAGAAGAACCTGGTTCGTGGAACGAACACTACAAGTTCGGCTCCATCATCACTGTGTCATCTTCAGTGGGAGCTGATCTTGGGATCTTCTTTGGCATGAACACCAACGTTGGGAGATACTGCTTCTCCGGATCAGGTATAATCCCACCCTTCTCTTTTGGTTCAGATCTGGTCTGGTTTGGTTCAAGTAGGATCCTTGAATTTTGATTCTAAAATTAGGGAATATGATTCCCAGTTGGAAGAAAGGTAGGAAATTTTTGAAATTCGCCCACCCATTTCACAACCTTTTTGGTGTCCATTCGATGGATCCTACCATTCTTTCAGTGGTATCAGAGCCATAGGTTCGAATCTTGAACCAAGAAATCAGGCCTGAACCTGTGCAATTTGGTAGAAGTTGTTCTATCCAGGTATCACGCAAATTACAGTTTTGTTTCAAGAAATTGTTTCTTGTATGGGCAATTGATCTGAAATTAATTTTCGTTAAATCTGAAATTTAATTTAGAACTGTTCTTATCTTATTTCTGATTTATTGGACTGTTCATACATGGAAATCGAAGTGCAGGATTGGCGCAGATTGTCTGTGGAATCTTTATTTGCAGTTTCTATTCTATTTGGTCTGTAAGATATATTTTTTATTTTTCTAGCATGAATGTATAGGATTCAACCAAGAATGTAATTATTTAATAGAAGTAGGATTTCTGTTTTTTATTTTCTTGATTGAAGAAGGCGGCGGCACTGGAGATTTGCAGATCGTGATATCGCCTTCTGTGTTTTGCAGATGATGACTTCGCACTCTGTGTTCTGAAGTTTGTGAAACTGCAGCCCTGGTTACTCACATCTGTTTTGCAGGTGGTGCAAATAGTCCATATCTGATTTCTGATTGTCTAAAATCAGAATATTAATTTCACATCTTTCTTGAATTGTTTCTTGAATTAATGATTGGTTTTTGGACCGTTTTAGACCAGATTGGACCAAAGTTGTTTGGACCGAATCTAGGGTTCGAAAGGGGCTGCATTCAGTCCTGTTTTTCCCACTTTCAAGTCTGAAATCAATTTTTAATTGGAAGAACCAATTCGGCCCAACCTGTAAAGCTCAGTTTTAAGGGGTTAAAACTGCAAAAGCCTAGTTTTACCTAAAAGCTATATGGGTCGAACTGCTAATTGCGATTCAGCCCATATACCTAGACGATATTAATGGTTAATATTGTGGACCTTAAACGGGCTGATTAATGGGCTTTACAGTAGTTAATTGATTGGATCAATTCTTCCATATCATGCGATGTGTGGATGTTTGATGTGTTGCGACTGTGGCCATAAGCACTTGGCCCATGATGATTCATTAGTGGCTCTTGCGCACACCATGGCTGAATGCACATCATTGCCATGGTGTCCCTTATGGTCATTGGATGACCCCTTCTTGTCATGGTGGGCCCCACAACCCTAAAAAGGGATGTGTGCGGAAACCCTAGCCAAATTGGGCCACCATCAATCTGACTTTATGAAAGTCAATGGGAGCCACTCTGGTTTGACCTAAATTAACTAAGGCATAATTTTTGTTCCCTCCAGCAAATATGAGTGCATGTGATAGGGAGATCCATATGATGGACTCTCTAAAGGCCTTCTGTCATTAGCACGATGATGGGTCCTCTAGTAATGAGGAAACACACCAAAAAATTGGGCTATCCATTTGCTGTTGGATCTGTCAGAGTGTTTCATAAGATGATAGGGGCATCATAGACCGATGTGGGAGGGGCTTCACTAGAAAATGGGAACTCTCTCACGGTACCTTGGCGTAACCTGAATATGAAGGATGAGCACTCATTGGACAGAAAGGTTTACCTTAAAATGGCTCTGAACTTTATCTGATAGAGGCCAAAGGGAAACTCATTGGATGAGTGGATATGAACCGTCACAGAAAGGTGGTGGGGTTATGCAGCTAAAACATTTGGCTCCATGCACCCTATGTGATTTCCCACATTTCCAGAGACATTTTGCCGTCTCCGTCACTGAGATAGGAGGGAAATCTTAGAGATAAACAAATGGAAATGGAACGTAGATTAAAAGCCATATCTATGTAGGTAACATGAATCAAACTAAGGTTGTGGACTAACATTTTGCTGTTTTACCAGAAAATGGCAAACGGACAATTTGCTAAGTTGCTTGACGACAAGAAGCTTAAGGGCCCAAACTATGTCCATTGGTACAGAAACCTTATGCGGGTCCTGACTTCAGAAAAATTGGATAAAGTGGCAAAGAATCCTGCACCGGATCGTCCGGGAGACAGGGCTTCAGAAGCCCGCAGAAGGGAATACCAAGAATGGGAGGAGAAAAACTCCTTAGCCCGCTACTATATCATAGCCTCTTTAGATAATCCGATATAGAGGCAGTTCGATCAGATCGAACTCGTCAAGGACATATTGGATAGTCTGAAAACTATGTACGAAGAGCATAACCATTTTACACGACAAAAGGTCCTGAAGTAGTTCATGACCACGCAGATGACCATGGGGCAGCAAGTTCATGACCATTGTCTCCGGATGATGGGTTACATAAACGAGCTGGAGGCCCTTGGGTCCGAGCTGGATCTGGTCACACTTAGGAGTTATGAAACCTTGCGGTTGCTGCATATAGATATCTTTAGTAAGATCTCCATTCAAGAACGCAATTTTGCCATCCATATGCCAAATCTCGTAGTCATGGTATGCTACTACAGTTAGTAGGATCCGAATGGATTTAAGCATGGCCACGGGCGAAAAGGTTTCCTCATAATCGATGCCCTCTTTCTGAGTATACCCTTTCACCACCAAACGAGCTTTGTAGGTCTCAACCTTACCATCGGGGCCCTTCTTCCTCTTATAGATCCTTTTGCAACCAATTGCTTTTACCCCGGGGGGTGGATCTACTAGATTTCAGACTCCATTGGTCTCCATTGAGTCCATCTCAGCTCTCATGGCATCTACCCACTTCAAGGTGATGAGAGGAGAATTTATCATATTTTTATCCCCAATTACTCTGTCTTTTATACTGAATTAGCACCTAATTGGACTCATATTTCTGTTCAGGGCATGAAAGAAGGCATCAAGAGCAAAGAAAGACAAATCAGATGATTTTTCACAGTTTCGACATCATTCAGTGATCTGGGCCTAACTTGCGTCTCAGAACTCCGAAAGATAAGAGAAAAAGCCACAACTTTCGTATTTTGGGCTTTCACTGATTCGGCCTGCATCGAAGTCAAATCTGGGCCCGAAGTCAGGGCAATTTCGTAGGAAGGCCCAATCCGCAGCTGAAGCCCAACTCGCAGAAAAGCCTGGCTGAAGCCCAATTCGCAGGCGAGGTCTATTACGAATTCAAGAACAAGAAACTAAGAAGAATCATTCCAGATCTAAATTCTTGATGTAATCTTAGAGAGATAAAGGGATTGAGTTCATTAGATAAAGAGATAAGATTAGAATTATGATAGGACTTTCCATTTTTGTAAGATTAACTTCAAGAGGAAGTAGGAGACCACCCCCCTCCCCTTCAATCTATATAAAGGAGAGGGCGGACCAGCTAAGGGCATCACACAATCACTGAATCACTCAATTTCTTATTTGAATCAAGAAGCAAGGAGCAATCAGTCAAGAAGTGTTCAAGAAAGGTTCAAGAATTCAAGAAACTTCAAGAAGAAGGTGGCGGCAAGAAGAGGAGATCTCAGCACCATGGGCGAATTCAAGAGTTCTTTCTTCCCCTTTGTTTGCTTTAATTCTTCCATCATGAACTGATTTGTTTCTTGCTAGGGCTATGGAAATTCTAACCATGCTAATGAATGTATTTTTATCTTCTTATTTATTCAAGATTGTGATTTCCATATAGTCTATGAATTATTATGCTTAATGCAATTAAGAGATTGGCCACCTCTTAATTGATTTGGGTTATGTGAATGAATTGAGAGAGGAATTCACATAATTGACAGAATAATTCATAGTGTGAATTGAATGGTATATAGAGATATATATACATGATTCATTTGAATTTAAGGGTTTTCTTGGACTTAATGCACTTCCATTTTGAGAGCTCTACTCGAGAGATTGAAGGGTTACCTGATGGGCGTAGGTTTAGTATATCTCAAGAGAGAATATTAAATAAATTTGGGAAAATCTCAGCTTATGGGAATGACAATTAGTCTTGGATAATCAGACCCATCAATATTCATTACATTGGTTAGGTGGACCAAAAATCCTAGCGATTTCATCATTTGCATATTCGATTAGTGATCACCCTTGTTTTTATTTTCTTTGTTCCAGTTTTATTTTCAGTAGTTCTTGCTCAATCCTAAATTTTGATTGTCCAAATAATTAGGGAAAACTGTGATTCTAATACTTATTTTGTTAAATCTCCGTGGGAATGATATTATTATACTACTTGATAACTAGTGCACTTGCTAGGGTTATATATTTATATCTATCAAGTTTTTGGTGCCGTTGCCGGGGATTTAATCCTAAAATAATCTTAGAATTTGTTAACCTTGATTAGTTTGGACCTTTTATTTATGTTATTATTTTCTTTTTATTTGTTTTTATTTCTGTTATTATTTTTATTTATTTGTTCGAATTCTACTGGTTCAGATTTACTAGTGCATGACATGCACTAGACAGGAAGGTTTAGTAGAATTTGATCATGAGATTGAAAGGACCCTTCGCTTGTTGCAAAGGGCCAAAAAAGGAAAAGCAAGAGAAGAGGTTGTTAATTGCGAACCAGCCATAGAGATAGAAGGAGAGATGGTAGAAGGAAATCGCACCCTCTTGGACTATGCTTGTCCAAACAATGATGGGGCATCATCCAGCATTTGCAAGCCTACCATCCATGCCAAAAATTTTGAAATAAAGCCTACAATAATTCAAATGATCCAGACAAGCATTCAGTTTAGTGGGTTACCAAGTGATAACCCTAATGCACACATTGTTAACTTCTTAGAAATATGTGATACATTTAAACATAATGGAGTTAGTGATGATGCTATTAGGCTTAGATTATTTCCTTTTTCATTGCGTGATAGAGCTAAAGATTGGCTTAACTCACTCCCTACAGGAAGTATCACCACTTGGAATGATCTAACCCATAAATTTTTAGCTAAATATTTCCCACCCTCCAAAAGAGCAAAGTTAATTAATGATATTACTACCTTTGCTCAATTTGAGAGGGAATCCTTGTATGAAGCATGGGAAAGATTCAAGGAGATGCTTAGGAAGTGTCCCAACCATGGGATACCAATTTGGCAACAAATACAAACTTTTTATAATGGTATTACCCCTTCTAATCGGTCCATTATTGATGTAGCCGTAGGTGGTACAATCATTGTTAGACAGTTTTGTATGCCCTTAGCTTCAATCAGAATGATGTACTTTATGAGTTTATTGTAAATGAATAAAGATACATATTTGATTCATGTTCCCTTGGTATGTTTCTGTGTAATACCCTTAAACTGGACACTTAATGAGACTCGTGTTAGTTTAGAATGTTCACAGCCAGTGGGTCGGTCTGGGGAGACCTATCCTGACAAGGCTGACACTGTGGTGCCACCAAGTCGGTTGGGGTGGCCTGTCTCAGCTACCAGGGTGAGACCCTAGGCACATACAGTGTAGGATTAATTGAATCTTTGAACTGGACCAGATTTCCAGTATTGCCCTGGACCTTGGAGATTGATGGGCAAAACTGGAAAGTTACACCCGACCCCTAGACTCGATTATGATACTACACTAGGTGTCGGATTGGGCTGTCTTTGATGTACCAATCAGTGAGATCCTTAGCGGGGGTCAAAACCTAGGTATGTTGGTACAGTCCGAGAATTGATCTGAGTGGGTGATCATAGTGACAGGATCAGCCCCTTTGTCGGACAAAGGTAATGATTGGGGATGCACTCTCACTGATGGAAACCAAGACTGTCGGCAGCCGATTTCAACCGTTGAGATTTGTTTTTGCAAAATATATTTTATATCAGATATAAAAGTATATATATTATGGTTTCTAAAATGTTTGCAAAAGGTTTTAATTCCCGGGATCCATATAAGTGGAGAGTGCAATACTGTTCCTTGCAGCCGAGGGAGAGGTCCTCTCTTGTCGGGCAGTGTATGATCATTATGGGCTGAGAGGTTAAGTGTAAAACCATTGAGGATAATGCCTGATGTGCTAATCTTGCATTTGCCCACAGTCCCTGGGTGTTACAAGGTGGCTTGGCCCAGGGACCACTTAGTGTAAGTGTTGGGCCCATAGAGCTCATTTGATGGGTTTCAGGGGGTACACTGTCTTCAGTAGTGCATTCGGCCGGGCCTTGTAACAAAGGCTGGGCTGAACCCATGTGGCTGATGTGTAGATCAATGCTTGGGTCCCACGCCATACAAGGAAGCCCAACTGGGCAGCAATTTGGAAGGTTTTTTGAGTACATAACCTTAATGGGCCTTAAGCCCATTTCGAACTGGGCTGATTTGATCAGTCATTTAAGGGGGGCGAATTCTGAAGTGGGTCAGCTAAAAGGATTGGGCTTAGACCCTATCCACTCAGAGAGTCCAAGATCTAAATAAGATTTAGATCTGGAAACCTCCTAATTAGATTAGGAGACAGCTGATCTGATTTGCAGATAAGATAAGGATTATCCCTTATTACTAAGGGACTTCTAACCCAAATATGATTTGGATTAGCAACTCCTAATCTGATTAGGAGCTGATCCCTTTGAGATTATAAAAGGGGAAGGGGGCGGCAGCCTTTTACATCATGAACAACATTCTTCTCTTAAAGAAAGAGAGATTGAGAGATTTCCTGCATACTGTGAATTCTCTCCTGCCGCCACCTTCCTGCCATTGCCATTCCTTCAGTTCGATCTCCAGTTCTTGGGAGCAATCAATATTTGATCTTGATCTCAATCTTTTGGGAAAAGATTGGTTGGAGTTGTACTCACAAGCCGTCCAGTTGATTCTTGCGAAGGGTCAAGTTCTTTTGAAGAACGTTGCTGATTCTGCTCCACCCTGCACTGCGCCATCTTCAGTGGGAGCAGATTTTGGATCCTTCCTTGGGCGTGAACACCTCCATTGGGAGATAGTATTTCTCCGTATCAGGTATAATCCTCTCCCACTCCTTTTGGTTCAGATCTGGTTCAGTTTATGGTTCAAGATTGATCCTTGAAAATATGATTTTCTAAATAGGGAATACGATTCCCAGTTGAAGGGAGAGATAAAATTTTTGAAATTCGCCCCTTATTCCGCAATCTTTGGGCGTCCATAGGATGGATCTCTCATCCCTTCAATCATGAGGAAAACTCCAGAGGAAGCATATGACTTAGTGGAGGAGATGGCATCAAACAGCTACTAGTGGAGCAATGATCGAACCAATCAAAGGGGAGTACACCACATAGATTCCTTTGCATCCCTATCTGCACAAATAGCCAATCTAAATAAGAGACTGGATAATTTTATTATTGTAGCCATTTTAGTATTGCAGCCATTAGTACTCCATCTAGCATTTTAGTATTGCAGCCATTAGTACTCCATCTAGCATCTATAGTACCAGGCAAGAGAATTCTTATATTCCCATTCTTGATATTCCTTCCTACGTGCCTTAGAAGCCCTATCACCTAGACGATCTGGAGTAGGGTTCTTAGCAAGGCAGATTATTATTCCAAAACCTAATTGATTCATGTTTTCTACATAGATATGGCTTTTAATCTATGTTTCATTTCCATTTATTCATCTCTGAGATTTCCCTCCTATCTTAGTGATGGAGACTGCGAACTATGTCTCTGGAAATGTGGGAAACCACATACAGTGCATGGAGCCAACTGTTTCAGCTGCATAACCCCACCACCTTCTCTGAAGGATCATATTCACTCATTTGATGAGCTTTCCCTTTGGCCTCTGTCAGACAAGGTTCATTCCCATTTTATGTTAAACATTTCTGTCCAATAAATGCTTACCCATCATATTCATGAATGCCAAGGTAGCGTGAGAGAGTTTTCTATTTTAGGATAGGCCCCTCGCACATCGTTCTATGATGCCCTTATCATCTTATGAAACAATCCAACAGATCCCAGAGCAAATGGATAGCCCAATTTTATGGTGCATCTCATCATTACTGAAGGACCCATCTTCATGCTAATGACGGAAGGCCTTTAGAGAGTTCATCATATGAATCTCCCTATCACATGTACTTATATTTTCAGGAGAGAATGAATAATTACGCCCTAGTTTTATTTAGGTCAAACCAAAGTGACTCCCATTGACTTTCATAAAGTCAGATTTAGATGGACCCTATATGGCTAGGGTTCCGCACGGTTCCTCTTGGGGAGGAAGCTGATGTGGGGCCCATCACATAGGGAGATCATCCAATGATCTTAAGGACACCATGGCAATGATGTGCATTCAGCCATCGTATGTGAATGAGCCACTATCAAATCAGCATGGGCCAAGTGCTTATGGCCCATGGAAGTAGCACATCACACATCCATACATTACATGCATGATATTCATAATTGATCCAATCAATTAAATAACTGTAAAACCCATAAATAAAGCCCATTTAATTCCATAATATTATCTAGGTATATGGGCTGAACTGCAAAGAGCAGTTCAGCCCATATAGCATTTATACTGAATTAGGCTAAAGTAATATTTACAGATTAAAACTAAGTTTTAGAGATGTGGGCCGAATTGTATCTTTCAATTAACCATCAATCCCTCAGCCCATGAAGGAAATTTTAGGGCTGAGAACAGCCCCCATCAAACCACATATTTGGTCCAATTTGGTTCGAATGGGTTTAGGGTTTGATGTTTAATTCAAGATTCAATTCAAGAAGATGATCTGAAATTAAATAACTGATAAATGACATTCAAGAATCAACGAACAAACACAAAAGCGGGATGTTCGTAAAGCTACAACCCTACAACAAAAGAAATTAGTTCGTATATTCCAGTTTCCATTTCTATAATTCGCAGATCAAAAATTTCTTATCTGCGCAAGTTTTCTCTTCCACGCGAACCAGCTTCGTCTTCCATGAAATAAAATAGAAAAAACCTAATAAATAAAAAAAAATTATTTACAAGCTAAGAATGAATAGAATAAATCAGCAGGTGCACAGATTTCTTGCGCCAATAAAAGAATTCGATCTCCACCATACGAACAGCCCAAATTTCAAGAAATATAAATGGAGTTCTAAATATATTACAGAAAATAAAAGATTTAATTTCAGATCAATCGCCCATGGCTGAGAACTGAATTTTCAACGAAAACTCTTATCTGAGCAGATCGGGTAGAACCGATTCTGCCTATTTGCACAGATTCAAATCGGGTCTGATTTTGGTTCAAGAATGTGAACCTGGCTCTGATAGCACTGAAGGAATAAGAGATTCATCATATGGATGGCCGAACCCTACAGGAAGGTTGGGCGAAATTTCTAAAAATTTCTCTTTCCCGTCTGGGAATCACATTCCCTATTTTAGAAAATTGCATTTTCAAGGATTGTTCTTGAAACAAAACCAGAGAAGTGACAGGAATCAAATTCCCTATTTTAGAAAACTACATTTTCAATGATCATTCTTGAAATAAAATTGGACCAGATCTGAAACCAAAGGGAGGAGAGAGATATACCTGATACGAAGTAACAATAACTCCCAATGAAGGTGTTCATGCCCAAGGAGAAAAACAAAACCCGCTTCCATTGAAGATCACATAGTGCGTAGTGAAGCAGGATCAGCAGCATGGCTCTTCAACAAGAATGGAGTAAAGGGCTAGTGAGCACAACTTCAGATTATTTCTTCAGCCAAGAAACAATATCAAGAACTTTTCTTGATAGGTGGAGATCGAACTGGTAGGGATAGCAAGAACAAGGTGAGAATTCTATTGATTGTTGTGTTTAAAACTGAGGAATTCGCCCCCTATTTATAGTCTTCTTTGGATCAGCCTCCTAATCTAATTAGGAGAGAGTTTCTTGATCCAAATCTGATATTTGGATTTGGACTCTTAAATGGATAAGACTTTATCTTATCCTTTTAGCTAATCCTAATCAGATTATAAATCAGTACTTGCCACCTTTTAATTAACCAATTTAAGACTAGTTCGAATTGGGCTTTAGGCCCGTTAAGCCTATGTGCTCACTTACACCTTTAACCTGCTGCTAGTTGGCTCTCTTTGTTTGACGTGAGACCCTTACATCGATCTACACATCAGCCACATAGGTTCAGCCCGTCCTTTGTTACAAGGCCTGGCTGAATTCACTGTAGGAGATAGTGAACCCCTAAGTCCATCACCATGGGCTCTTAATGGGCCCAACATTTACACTAAATAGTCCTTGGGTCCATCCACTTTATGAAAACCCAAGGACTATGGGCAGATGCAAGATTAGCCCATCAGGTATTACACTCAATAGTCTTACACTTAAACTCTCAGCCCATAATGATCAAACACTACCCGACAAGAGAGGACCTCTCCCTCGGCTGCAAGGAACAGTGTTGCATTCTCTACTTACATGGATCCCGGGAATTAAAACCTAGTGCAGTACCATAATCGAGTCTAGGGGTTAGGTGTAACCTTCCAGTTTTGCCCATCTATTTCTAAGGTCCAGGGCAATACAGGAATTTTGGTCTGGTTCAAGGTTTCAAGAAAACCCATACTACATGCACCTCAGGTCTCACCCTGGCAGCTGAGACAAGCCACCCCAACCAACTTGGTGTCACATCAGTGTCAGCCTTGGCAGGATAAATCTCCGTAGATCTATCCAACGGCTGTGAAGATTCTAAACTAACACGAGTCTCATAGGTGTCCAGTTTAAGGGTATTACACAGAAACATACTAAAATACATGAATCAATTATGTACTTTTATTCATTTACAATAAATGTCATCAAGTACATCAATCTTATTGAAACTAAGGGCATACACTGTCTAACATACCCCTATGTGGTACTTGTAGTATTGTCTTGGTTTCCCTTCTTTAGGTTTTTCTTGATTTTTTGCAAATCACAGAACATAGTATTTTCTTCCTAATGAGCATGTGAATATGGTTTCGAAAGGCATTCAATGGAGTGTAGGTCTCATATGAAAGTGGTTCCTACTTGGATGATCTATCCTTCTTAGACAATAAGCTACCTAGGCCTCAGCTCATCTTTGTCCTTCTTCCTATCTGCTCAATCCTCTTCCATAGGTTTCTTGTTGGCCTAGACCTCTTTATCATTTATATATTTCTTGGCCCTAGATAAGGGATCAAATAGTTCAAACTGTTGGTGACTAACACTATCACCATGGCTTTATCCAGATCTTTGACTATGAGGGCCTTAACATTGAAACATTGAATGTAGTCCCAGAGTGACTTGTCCGGATTTTGTGTGTTTGACATCAGGCTTGCCAAGGTCTTTACAATGTCAACTATTAACAAAGTGGAAGAGGAAGAGGTTAGAAAATTCATCCCATAAGCTAATCGAGTAAGGGGCCATTTGGAGAACTAGCACCAAGCTACTTTCATTAGTGTTTCCTAGAAGGCTAAACATATAAAGGCATAAAAAAATCTATGATAGCTCGGAAGATCTCTATGTGGTCCTCCAAGTCGGTCATGCCATCATAAGTCTCCAGGTTGGAACTATTGAAATTTGGAGGGAGTGGCTATGAGGTTACCTCTTCAGAAAGGTGGTCTCCACCAAGGTGATATGGCTAGAGGAGGTGTCCATCGTTTTCTCCTATACATTTTTGATTTCGGTGTGAATTGGTGGCTAGATGAGTGGCTATCATGTTGAACCTCCTATATTCGCTCATTGAGGTGTTTTCCATGGGTGTCTCTCTAGTTGATTAAGGGTTGTTTTGATAATACCCGAACATAGTAAGGTCTTCCCTCTAAGCTTGATGGTTGTTCAAATAATCACAAAGATCATCTACTTGGACTAGGATGGGTTAGTGTGCTAGGCTACATTGCTAGTTGCTTGTAGGGAATCTATTACCACCTAAGTTCCATTGGGGACCCGTGGTGTATGACTAGTGGCTAGTGCAACAACCAATGTTGGTGTAACACAGCTTCCAAGTGGCTATTGCTTTCATCCTTGGAGCTAAAATCATTCTTGGTTCAACTTTTGAAATGCTAGCTGAGAGATGGTTGGATGACGGAGCTTAAACCGAGATGTTCATTGACATCAATGAGTTGGCCGTTAGGGTGTTGACCCCCCATTGGTTACCTTAGATCGTTTACCTTGTTGGTTAGGAGGGCAACCTGCTGATTAGTAACTTCAATTGCTCTTGGGTGAGATGAGCTTGAGGAGAAGGTGGCCATGAGTGTCTTGTTTCATCTTAATTGCTCATTAGTAACTTCAATTGCTCATTAGTTTCATCTCAAAGGAGAGCAGATTTCTAACTTGGAGTTGTCAACTTAAGTGTTTTGTTTGTTGGCCATGCTAATTTAACTATCTGTTGCTCCCACAAATGGCATCAATTGATGTTATCAGATTTGGCCATGAGAGTAAATCAGGAGCTATTAGAGTTTGAGATTGGCTGAGGTCGCATCTATAGGCACGAAAAGATGGTAGAGGCCTTGAGGCGTAGTACTAGTGGTTGAGACATGGACAATTAAATTAGTTGAGGTAGTCAGAAAGCCGAGGTCTTGAGGTGTTGAGGAAAGAAAAAAAACAAGAGAAAAATAGTGTATAAGAGATATACTTGTTTCCCATCCTAGTTAAGCAAGGCCCTATTGAATGTAGTATTAATGGGGCTTTTTAATGGCTTGCAGACTACCGAATCTTGTAAAAGTAGAGCCCAAGAACTTGACCTTAGTCATAGTGGTAAGCGGGGTCAACATTAAGCCTGGGGAAAATCCCATGATTGCCCTTCGAGACCTATGTAAAGACAAGGTTGTCAAAGCATCCATGTGCCACACATTAGTTTAGCTAAATAACTAGGCTATATCATTTAAGATGTGTCTATTTTATAGCTAAGTACCGAACTGTCTACTCTACCATCGGGAGCCAAGACCTAACAAGCATGTTTTCTATTTGGAATTGCCCTTTCTAGTGCTGATTAATCCCTTTTCTTTTGTTCTTTTGAACCCTAAATTTGGGGAATTTGGTGGACTTGAGGCCCTATTTGGTTCATGGGAATAGGGGTCTGGAATTGGAATTGGAAGGGGCTATTCCGATTCCAATTGTTTGGTTGGGTGAAATAGGAATTCCATTCCCATTCTGATTCCCTCATTCAATGAAATGGCCATTCCATCACCCTCCCTTGGTAATGAAATCCAATTCCTGTTGATTCTAGTTTTCATTTGTATTCCTATCTGAACCAATTAGATATAGGAATAGACCATTCTGATTCTAATTCCAAGTGTGAACCAAATGGACTCTAAATTCAATCAAAATTGGCATTTGAATCTGGTCCATATGGAATAGATTAATCTAGATTTGGGTGTTAGGCTACAGGATGTGTAGGGCTGTTGGCATGGTAATAACTGGGACTGGTCCTCATGAATAGATCACCGATCGAGTGGGTTTTTCCAAAAGGGAGATTACTAAGTTAACCCAAATGAATTTATTTTCTTTTTCTTACCATTTAGAAACCACCCGAGTTGAGCTTTAATGAGTTATAGTAGGGGTTTTAGACTAAAGGGGTGATCAATCAAGTTTTATGCCATGTTTGGGAGTCCTTTTGTTAAAGATAAGTGCTTAAAAACAAGTTTTTATTTGAATAAGCACTTGTTTGCATTTGTCACCCAACTTTTTCATGTACTTATTTTAAAAAGTAAGCACTTATTTCATATTGGATGTTGGGTAGCCTTTTTCTCCAATAGGCACTTAAATAAGCATTTGTCACTATTTTGTGCTTCATTTTCTTTCATGTTTTACTAAAGCACTTTTAGGATAGTACTTTTATGAAGTCACTTTGACAAAAGCACTTTTACAAAAGTACTTTTGCAAAAGTATTTTTATGGAAGCACTTTTATAGAAATAATTTTAAAAAGTATTTTTACTAAAGTACTATTATGAAAGCACTTTTATGGAAGTGCTTTTCTAAAAGTAAGAAAACACATTACGAGAGTACTTTTATAAAATTCAACTAAAGATAGTTTTATAAGTGGTATTTTGAAATTCAATTAGGGATAATTTTGAAAGTGAAAAACTGAATAAGTGCTTATTGTACATGTTGGACAGTTTTTATATGCCCTTAGCTTTAATCAGTTTTGATGTACTTTTGATATTTAATTTAAATAAATGAAGTGCATGTTTGATTCATGTTGTGTGGTATACTTTTGTGTAAGACCCTAAAACTGGACACTTAATGAGACTTGTGTTGGTTTTAA
The DNA here is from genome assembly GCF_055504915.1 of Nelumbo nucifera. Lineage (NCBI taxonomy): Eukaryota > Viridiplantae > Streptophyta > Magnoliopsida > Proteales > Nelumbonaceae > Nelumbo > Nelumbo nucifera. The sequence continues at coordinate 36,412,689 of NC_142656.1, read as the reverse complement.
ATGTTCACAGCCGTTGGATAAGTCTGGGGAGATTTATCCTATCAAGGCTGACACTGGTGTGCTGCCAACTGTTGGGGTGGGTTGTCTCAGCTGCCAGGGTGAGACCCAAGGCACATGCAGTGTAGGATTACTTGAACCCTTGAACCAGACCAGATTTCCAGTATTGCCCTGGACCTTGGAGATTGATGGGCAAAACTGTAAATTTACACCTGACCCCTAGACCCGATTATGGTACTGCACTAGGTGTCGGATTGGGCTGTCTTTGATATGCCAATCAGTGAGATCCTTAGTGGGGGTCAAAACCTGGGTATGTTGGGACAGTCTAAGAATTCATGTGAGTGGGTGATCATAGTGACGGGTTCAACCCCTTTGTCGGACAAAGGTAATGATCGGGGATGCACTCTCTCTGATGGAAACCAAACTGCCAGCAGTTGATTTCAATCGTTGGAATTTTGTTTTGCAAAATTTATATATATGATATATATTTAAGTATAGTTTCAAAATGTTTGCAAATGGTTTTAATTCCTGGGATCCATGTAAGTAGAGAGTGTAGCACGTTCCTTGCAGCCGAGGGAGAGGTCCTCTCTTGTCGGGCAGTGCTTGATCATTATGAGCTGAGAGGTTAAGTGTAAGGCCATTTGGGATGATACCTGATGGGCTAATCTTGCACCTGCCCATAGTCCCTGGGTTTTTATAAGATGGCTTGGCCCAGGGACCACTTAGTGTAAGTGTTGGGCCCATAGGGTCCATGTGATAGGTTCAAGGGGTTCACTGGGCTCTCCAGTGATTTCGGCCAGGCCTTGTAACAGAGGCTGGGCCAAACCCATGTAGCTGGTTTGTAGATCAATGCTTGGGTCCCACGCCATATAAAGAAGCCCAACTGGGCTGCAGTTTGGAAGACATTTAAGCACATAACCTTAATGGGCCTAAAGCCCATTTCAAACTGGGTTGATTTGATCACTCACTATTAAGGGGCGGATTTGAGATTAGGATGAGCCCAAAAAAGCTTATCTAATCTGCAGATAAGATTAAGAAGAGTTCTAATCCAAATACAGATTTGGATAAGGGCAACTCCTGATATGATCAGGAGATCTTTTTCTTAATCATTAAGCAACTGGAAGAAACCCTATTGGAATTACAAGAATTCGAACCCTAGGGATACAGAACACACATCCTGCAGTTTTGTGAGATAGGATCTCAGAACCCTAGGGATACAGAACACAGTTCGTTTTTCTCTGTCAGAGAAAGATCAAGAAAAGTTCTTGATATCAGTCTTTGATGAACGACTGATTCGGTTTGGTGCTCATTGTCATCCAAAGGATTCTTGTGAAGGATTCAGTGTGTAGAACGCACCCTGCTGGTTCTGTTCCACAGTTGCTGTGTCATCATCAGCAGGAGCAAATCTTGGTGACTTCTTTGGGCGTGAACACCAACTTTGGGAGATATTATTTCTCTGGATCAAGTATAATTTACTCCATTTTCTTTTGGTTCAGATCTGATTCGGTTCTGGTTCAAGTAGGATCCTTGAATCTTGATTCTAAAATTAGGGAATGTGATTCCCAGTTGAAAGGTAGGTAGAAAATTTTTGAAATTCACCCACCCATTCCGCATCTATTTTAGCGTCCATACGATGGATTCTACCATCCCTTTCAGTGTAAGTACTTAAAATAAGTTACAATTTGGTGTGGCCCCAACCCAAATAAGCACTTATTTTTAAGTATTCCGAAACATGGCCTTAGTGATACTAAATTAAGGATCAATCAATCAAGGACATGTGCAGATGGCTTATTTTGCATAGTGCAATCCAAAGGAAAATGAGGGAACGGAAAGGACTAGATTCTTAGGAAAGACTTATAAAACACCTGTCTAGGTAGCAAAATCACTTGAGAGATGAGAGGATTTCCTCCAAGAGAAAAGGAAAGATCAATATCCTCTTCCTCTTTAAATAATACAACTTTTTATTAAAATATTAGTGGAATTAAAAAAGACAAGATTGTTTTCTCTTTTATTTTATTCTGAATTACAATAATAATGTTGCAGAACCCATGTTACCCAAAGAAATGTGAAAAGATCTTGAACAGACAGAAGAAGGTATAAGACAAAACAAAGCCATGTCCACATAATAAACAAATATTTACTAAGGCTCGGTTTGGAAAGAGTATAAATACAAATATGTACTCTGCAAATACATACAAAATAATATAAATACAAGGTATTTGTACTCCTTTCAAACTGAGCCTAAAGAAATCTAATGAAAATAAGGCTGTAAGACATGAGGGGTTTGTGTGAGTGGTCTAAACTTCACCAGATGAGGAGTAGGTGGTGGAGCTTTAGATTTTTAATTACTTTGTTTTGAGACAGGTATGTTTTAGTCCAGCATCTTTTAGAGGAAAGCGATATATTGGAGGTACCCATCCCTCTCTTGCCTGTTGAAGATTTTTACCACAATTGTTTACTGTACTGGTTTGGATTTGCACATTTGAATCCTATTTTCCGAATTAGTTTTTGAGTTGCAAGAGATAATTATGTTGGTTTTCTTGTCTTCTTGAAGAAAAAGACAACCAAGTTTCACTTTCAATGGGCAGGATCTTGGTAAACAGTCTAATCGATGAAACTTGAAAGTAAGTTGGTTTTGAGCAAGTACTAAGGTTTCAAAAAATTTTGAGATCATTTACATAGAGATAAGAAAGACTGCCTTTTGGAGCTCTAGTTTACCATAAAGAGACACCTTTGGCATCTGGCAGTAATTTTCTGGACAGTTTTTTACTACAAACTGGAGGTGGGTTTTCAAGAACAGGAAAAGAAATGTAGTGCGTACTTTTAAATTATCCAATAGGGGGGCCCACCAAGAAGGTTTGAAGCTTTTCTCAATCCAATCAATCAGGCGTGGGTTATCAGAGGAATTCACCTTTTTCAAGGAATATCAGTGTTGCCACTTACAAATAAGAAACCACACCTGAGGTGGATATCTAAAGAAAAATTCAAATTTCAAGTGTATGCTGGTTTAGTTATTTATTTGATAGGGAAGTGGATATGGATTGTCAAGTACAGAAAGAACAATCTACTGGGTATCTTTGAATTTCCAGAAATAAGAAAGAAGAGTAAAGAGAAAGAAAGGTTTTGATCTTGCGTATTGATGAAGAAGCTCCAGCTTCGAACATATTGTATCTTGATGTCATAGAAGAACTGTCTGGAATATCTTGTTCACAAGCTTAAATGAGCTTACGTACAGTGAGATCTGTTTTTATTTTTTATTTTTGCTTCTCTTGGGGACCCCCTTTTTGATCCTCCTTCTGAGTATCATTATATACCAAAACAGACACCCATTTATTTTGCCATAAGCTTCTCCACCTTTTTTGCCCATCTCCTTCACAGCCTGTCAAGCGTGAATTATTATTATTAGTATTGTTGTACTTCCTCTAATGAAGTTCCTTTGTTGTTTCTCTTAGAAAAGTTAGTCTAGTTTTCTTGGCTAGACAGGAGATTTTCCGGGTATCTGAGATTTCTCCCAATAAATCGGCTTTCCCAGCTTGGATTGCTCTGTAGTTAACTCCCCTGGCATAGGGACTTTAGGAGGAATGGACCACGGATGCTGATCAGGGAATGTCTGGTGGTATTATAATTAAGTTTTATTATGTTCACGGGTTTCCAGATGGATGAGAAGAGCTGGGAGAGGGAGTAAGGTTCTCCATGACCAACCCAAAACAACCACAGGATCCTGCTGTTGTAACTTGCAGGTTAAGAGATCTTCATCTTTCAATTGTTCTTAGTTGCAGCTGTAGTTGTTCTTGAATCCTTAATTGATATTCATGATGATGCTTGTTATGTCATGTTTAGATTATTTAGGGATGGTTTTCTTTTGTGTTTTAGAAAATTAAATTTCTCAAGTCAATGATTCTGGAAACTCCAGAAATGATCTTTTCTAATTCATCCACAGAAGGTGGTAAATTCTCTCTATTGGATGAAAGAGATCATTCACATTGGAAAAACAAAGTAGTTAGGTCCTCCAATTCTTGAGATGAAAGAGATTCAGCAGATTACGCTTTATGCTTGAGATGGATGACCTATCTGTAGTTTAGTTTTTTTTACTTTTTCCACCTCTTGAAACATAGTAAAAGTAGCCGATCTCTCCTTCAAGGTATCCTCCTGAAGGATTTTTCTCCTGTCCCTTGTGATTATTCATGGATGGTTGGATAGTTGAAGTTTGCTTAATTTCTTCAATCTCTCTCTCTCTCTGTATGTGTGTTCTCAGTTGCATTGAGCTGTCTGCAATGATTTCTTGGTGTTGTAGTATTTTATCTTTTGTGACACTGTGTCTAGTGATGGCATTGTTATTCTTGTGGCTTTATAGTTTTATACCCCCACCCCACCACCAATCAACACGGAAACATAAGTCTCTCGTGAGTTTCTACAAATATGATGTTTCATTCACATTCACTTAGACTCAACTTTTCTGATAGAACCAATCTCCTTTTTCCTATAGACCATCAACAATTATTACGACAGTAGCCTTATGCCTTGCTCATCTTGAGACTTGTACTACTATTCTCAATGGCTCATAAATTCATCCTATAGTTCTTAATTTCTATTAGGGCACTTTTAAAATCTCTAAGTCCTGGGTTTATTCCATTTACTTCAGTTACTCTGAAATGCCGTTCTCATTTGTCACTAGAAGCTTTAGACATTGTAAAGGTAATTGGTGCAAAACCTCCCATTTGTTTGTCTGAAATAGTACAATCCCTCAAAAAGAAGAATATAAGAAAAATCTCTTGAATCAGATGGATCTGTCTAAATATCATAAACGCAAAGGGGTACAACAGACAAGTATCTAAACATACAGTGACATAGCGTAAGGCATTGTGGTCACAAATAAATAAAACTTAGGAAATAAACGTACTCTTGGGCATTGTGTTTCACCTTGGACGGGCAGATACTGTCTATTGGGTTTTAATAAATACTTAAGTTTTATTGGCTTGGCTCTAGCTTCGTAAGGGTGTTTGTAATTTTGACATTTAGTTGGTGTAATTGGTATGAACTGTAGAATGTGACATGGTCCAATTTTTGGTTGTCATCAGGTGCAGAGATATAGCACTAGATTCTTGATTTTTGAGTCTAGGCCATAATTTCTGCACCTCCAACTTGTGCGTGAATCCAGCATGGATAATCAATAAAAAACAAAACCCGAAAACAAAAGACAAAAAGGAAGTCTAATCTGAACATCTTAAACCATTAAAAACGTGGAAAATTTTTCTCAGACCTGCCTAATTTCTGACTTCTGACCAGGTCACTAATTTTCACATTTATACATTTTCAACTGTGCAAACATTATTTTAGTTGATGCACTTGTTTTGTTGCAGATTCTTCTATAACTTGCATTGTAATAATAAATCCTTCTACTACTGTTTCAGGCATGAGAATGGAACTCCAGTATGCTGTTAATCTCCTCTCTAGATTACAAACCAACCGCAACTATAATGCATTGAACACGGCAGGTTCTCCAGAGTTTTACAAGAGGAGCTTGCTCAAGGAGAATATACAAATTGGTCTTGACAGGTTTCAAGACTCCATGTATAAAATGCTCGAACTATACAATAGAGAATCTATGAAGGAAACAATGCTGAGACATGAAGAGACCTTTAAGGAGCAGGTACACTGACATTCTTGACTTCATCTATTCTTCTGATTTAGGGAAAATCTAGTTTATCTGTATCATTAATGAACTTCTACAAGTTAAACTGGATGTAAGCATAGACTGCAGTGTTATTTTGATCCTCTGTTCCATACCTTTTCATTGTTTTTTTCTTTTCGAATACTTTTTGCAGAGTAAAATGGTTAATTAACACTTTACAACCACCTGATAGGTTCAATTAATACACCCATTCTAATAGGTTGGACCGCATTTAGGACCAGTAGATCCTCACATTTTCATCCAGTGTACTGTTTTATGTTGCAGTAGCTTCGTTTTGTTCCTGCTGATGGGGAATTTTGCTTTCCTTTCTTTCATTTCAAGTTTTTAGTGTCATGAATCTAAATACTAAGATAAATGAATGATGCAGGTAAGAGAACTCCATCGGCTGTATAATGTTCAGAAGATGCTCATGTCTGAGCTTAGAAATAAGGAGCAGAAGCTCAACCAACAAACCAATTCAACCAATCAAGTAATTCGGCGGATTGGACCTGACTTCAGTGTCTCAGATAATTCAACTGGGTTTTGGAGTCCTGGGACTGGCTCCCAGCCTAACTACCCCTTTGGTATCTGGAACCAACCCTCTACCCCAACAAAATCTAGTTTTTATGGCACGATAGCTGATCCAGGCTCTCAAGATCGATGCAGTAGCTCTGGGGATGCTTTCAGAATTCCTAGAGGCTTTGATCTTGAAAGACCTGCTAAAGAGGATATCTCAGCTAAAACCAGTGTAATTGAAGACCACTCTGGACCTATCCTCCAAAGGCCCTCAAAGGATAAGATGATCATTGATGGCTCTCATGATCCACAGATCTATGCAGATACAGAAAGCAACCTGGAGCTGACACTGACTACTGGATGTGGCAGTAGAACGAGGAAACCTCAAAAGCATCACGAACATTCTTCTCTTAAATTATTGGGTTGTCGAGAACGTGATGAAACCAGGCAGCTGACCTTTTCCATGATGTTCAGATCAGATCAACAGGAGGAATTTTGTGACACCAACACCATCACTCGTGCTTCTACTGCAACATTTGATCGAGAGAGCTTGCAGCAGCCACAATGGTTTTTCCAAGCTCTAAGTTTTAATAGGGCATGAACGTTGACTTTGTGTGTATGCTGGTGATGTTCTTCCAACGCTATATGAACCATCATACAGAATGGGTATGCATTGGCATGTGATAAAAGCTACCATTGATAGATTTATTGAAGTATCTGAATCAATTCAGAGACCATTAACCAATTACTCAGTCAATGTTACCCTGGTTTTTGTACATAACATTTCTTACATTTCTTACCCTGATCCTATAAATCTCCCAGATGTTTTTAACTAATATTCAAGACTCAAGAGAAATCCATCTGAGTGCATTTATGAAAAGTTACTGAAATTACTTTCACTACTAACTGTGTGAATTATAATCTGGATCAAGTTTCTTTTCTTTGAAACCATGTGAGATTGAATAATAGATTTCTTTCTTCTCTCACAAGCAAAATTTCTATGGGTTCATCACAGAACACCCTACGTTAAATTCATACATGAGTTACATGTAGGAGAAATTGAGACAAGAACTTGGGATGTAAAGATCTAGGGTTTGCAACTGCTGGAAGTGTTAGAGTTCAGATTAGAAATGACCGAACCAGATCTAGTAGTTGGCCCTATTTTAAAAATTTTCTAACCCATCCCAAGAACTGGTTTTCTGGTGATTTTGAAATCTGAAATTTCAAGGTCGATCTTGCACTGATCTGAATCAGATTTGAAACCCAAATTAATTTCCGATCATCCCTGATATGGGGTCCACAAATGCAAATCCCAAAGTGGTAGTTCATGCCCAATGTTAGACCCAAACTGGCCTCCGCTGAAGATGGCACAACAATAAAGTGAAGCTGATTTAACAACGTAATTTTTTGCACTTCGGACCTCCAATCTTCTTGGGATTGATGCAACAATGTGAGCCTTCTTACGACTGATGTTATTTTCCAAAAACATAGTTAGTAATTGAAAGAAAAACATCCCTACTAGGGCTGGAACAATCTAGGGTTTTATGGGAGCAAGGGAGGAGAGAGAGTGGTAGAGAGAGCTTATGATAGAATGGTTTGCCCATCTCTTTCTTCCCTTATATAGAGTACTCCCCTAGTCGCCCCAAGTTGCAAGACCCCTAATTGCCCCTAAGATAGCATGGTTTTCCCATCCTTATGACTAAACTCTAATTTTATTACATGAATAGGTGCTCCATACCCATATTCATGACCCAAAATTGCCCCAAGTCACATGACATTATATGATGTGAGTGTTAGACAGTTTTGTATGCCCTTAGCTTCAATCAGAATGATGTACTTTATGAGTTTATTGTAAATGAATAAAGATACATATTTAATTCATGTTCCCTTGGTATGTTTCTGTGTAATACCCTTAAACTGGACACTTAATGAGACTCGTGTTAGTTTAGAATGTTCACAGCCAGTGGGTCGGTCTGGGGAGACCTATCCTGACAAGGCTGACACTGTGGTGCCACCAAGTCGGTTGGGGTGGCCTGTCTCAGCTGCCAGGGTGAGACCCTAGGCACATACAGTGTAGGATTAATTGAATCTTTGAACTGGACCAGATTTCCAGTATTGCCCTGGACCTTGGAGATTGATGGGCAAAACTGGAAAGTTACACCCGACCCCTAGACTCGATTATGATACTACACTAGGTGTCGGATTGGGCTATCTTTGATGTACCAATCAGTGAGATCCTTAGCGGGGGTCAAAACCTGGGTATGTTGGGACAGTCCGAGAATTCATCTGAGTGGGTGATCATAGTGACAGGATCAGCCCCTTTGTCGGACAAAGGTAATGATCAGGGATGCACTCTCACTGATGGAAACCAAGACTGCCGGCAGCCGATTTCAACCGTTGAGATTTGTTTTGCAAAATATATTTTATATAAGATATAAAAGTATATATGTATGGTTTCTAAATTGTTTGCAAGAAGGTTTTAATTCCCGGGATCCATATAAGTGGAGAGTGCAACACTGTTCCTTGCAGCCGAGGGAGAGGTCCTCTCTTGTCGGGCAGTGTATAATCATTATGGAAAGAGAGGTTAAGTCTAAGACCATTGAGGATAATGCCTGATGGGCTAATCTTGCATCTGCCCACAGTCCCTGGGTGTTACAAGGTGGCTTGGCCCAGGGACCACTTAGTGTAAGTGTTGGGCCCATAGAGCTCATTTGATGAGTTTCAGGGGGTACACTGTCTTCAGCAGTGCATTCGGCCAGGCCTTGTAACAAAGGCTGGGCTGAACCCATGTGGCTGATGTGTAGATCAATGCTTGGGTCCCACGCCATACAAGGAAGCCCAACTGGGTAGCAATTTGGAAGCCTTTTGAGTACATAACCTTAAATGGGCCTTAAGCCCATTTCGAACTGGGCTGATTTGATCAGTCATTTAAAGGGGGCAAATTCTGAAGTGGGTCAGCTAAAAGGATTGGGCTTAGACCCTATCCACTCAGAGAGTCCAAGATCTAAATAAGATTTAGATCTAGAAACCTCCTAATTAGATTAGGAGACAGCTGATCTGATTTGCAGATAAGATAAGGATTATCCCTTATCACTAAGGGACTTCTAACCCAAATATGATTTGGATTAGCAGCTCCTAATCTGATTAGGAGCTGATCCCTTTGAGATTATAAAAGGGGAAGGGGGCAGCAGCCTTTTACATCATCAACAGCATTCTTCTCTTAAAGAAAGAGAGATTGAGAGATTTCCTGCATACTGCGAATTCTCTCCTACCGCCACCTTCCTGCCATTGCCATTCCTTCAGTTCGATCTCCAGTTCTTGGGAGCAATCAAGATTGGATCTTGATTTCAATCTTTTGTGAAAAGATTGGTTGGAGCTGTACTCAAGTCGTCCAGTTGATCCTTACGAAGGATCAAGTTCTTTTGAAGAACGTTGCTGATTCTGCTCCACCCTGCACTGCGCCATCTTCAGTGGGAGCAGATTTTGGATTCTTCCTTGGGCGTGAACACCTCCATTGGGAGATAGTATTACTCCGTATCAGGTATAATCCTCTCCCACTCCTTTTGGTTCAGATCTGGTTCAGTTTATGGTTCAAGATTGATCATTGAAAATATGATTTTCTAAATAGGGAATACGATTCCCAGTTGAAGGGAGAGATAAAATTTTTGAAATTCGCCCCTTATTCCGCAATCATTGGGCGTACATGGGATGGATCTCTCATCCCTTCAGTGGTATCAGAGCCATGGTTCAAATCTTGAACCAGTTTGTTTCAGATCTGAACCAGCGCAAATGGGCAGAAGGTGTTCTACCCGATTTGCGCAGATATGGGTTTTGGGAAATTTTGTTCCCAAAATTAATGGGCGAATAATCTGAAATTAATTTTATATAAATCTGATTATTATTTAGAATTGTTCTTTTTGATTTTCTTGATTTATGGGCTGTTCGTACAAGAGGAGATCGAAATCTTGGTTTGCACAGGGAACCTGCAAGATTTGCAGTTTCCTGATTTATTTATTACATTTGGTCTGTAAATAATTTTTTTTAATTTTAGACTCAATGTATAGGCATTCGATCTGATGTAATAATTAATAGAAATAGGATTTCTATTTTATTTTATTTTGGATCGAAGATGGCGGCGCAGAAAGGGAGAAATCGCAGAGAAGAAGATTTCACAGATGGGAGAATCGCTATCTGCGATTTGCAGTTTGTGAAACTGCATTCTATGATCTAACCTCTGTTTTGCAGGATGGATTGTGCGAACAGCCCTGATTTACTGATTGTTGTTTTTCTTTTATCAGTAATTAATTTCAGATTATTTTCTTGAATTAAAGATTTAATTAAAGATCAAACCCTAGACCCATTCGAACCAAGATCGGTTCAAACTGTTTGGACCGAATCTAGGGTTTAATCAAGGCTGAAAGTCAGCCCTAATTTTCCCACTGATGGGCCTAAGGATTGATATTTAATTGAATGGTTAATTCGGCCCAACCTGTAAAGGCCCAGTTTTAAACAGTTAAAACTGCTAAAAGCCCACTTAACCTTTAAAGCTATTGTTAGACAGTTTTGTATGCCCTTAGCTTCAATCATTTTGATGTACTTTTGTTATTTAGTGGAAATAAATAAAGTGCATGTTTGATTCATGTTGTTTGGTTTAATTCTGTGTAAAACCCTAAAACTGGACATTTGTAGAGACTCATGTTAGTTTTAAATGTTCACAGCCGTTGGATAAGTCTGGGGAGATTTATCCTGTCAAGGCTGATACTGGTGTGCCACCAAGTGTTGGGATGGCCTGTCTCAGCCATCAGGGTAAGACCCGAGGCACATACAGCATGGGATTACTTGAATCCTTGAACCGGACCAGATTTCCAGTCTTGCCCTGGACCTTGGAGATAGATGGGCAAAATTGGAAAGTTACACCTGACCCCTAGACTCGATTATGACACTTCACTAGGTGCTGGATCAGGCTGCCTTTGATATGCCAATCAGTGAGATCCTTAGTGGGGATCAAAACCTGGGTATGTTGGGGCAGTTTGAGAATTCATCTGAGTGGGTGGTCATAGTGACAGAATCGGCCACTTTGTCGGACAAAGGGTAATGATCGGGAATGCACTCTCTCTGATGGAAACCAAACTGCCGGCAGTTGATTTCAATCGTTGGAATTTTGTTTTTGCAAAATTAATATATTTACATATATATGTACGGTTTCAAAATGTTTGCAAATGGTTTTAATTCCCGGGATCCATGTGAGAGGAGAGTGCGGCACTGTTCCTTGCAGCCGAGGGAGAGGTCCTCTCTTGTCGGGCAGTGCTTGATCATTAAGGGCTGAGTGGTTAAGTGTAAGACCATTTAGGATAATACCTGATGGGCTAATCTTGCACCTGCCCACAGTCCCTGGGTTTTTATAAGATGGCTTGGCCCAGGGACCACTTAATGTAAGTGTTGGGCCCATAGGGTTCATACGATGGACTCAAGGGGTTCATTGAGATTTTCAGTGAATTCGGCTGGGCCTTGTATTAAAGGCTGGGCCGAACCCATGTGGCTGGTGTGTAGATCAATGCTTGGGTCCCACGCCATACAAAGAAGCCCAACTGGGCAGCAGATTGGAAACTAATTAAACACTGAATACTTAATGGGCCAAAAGCCCATTTCGAAGTGGGCTGATATGATCACCCATCAATGGGGCGAATTTGAGATTGCAGTTAGCAAAAAGGATTGGGCTCTTAGCCTTATCCACTCTTAGAGACCAAATTCAAATCAGATTTGAATCTGGTAACCTTCTGATAAGATCAGGAGTAAGCTAACTCTATCTGGGAAAGGGATTAAGATTATCCCCTATCCAAATACTGATTTGGATTGGGATAACTCCTAATTAGGAGATTTCTTAATCAAGAAGAAAAGAGAGGAGAATTTCGAATGAACCAAGACAGGGAAATCAGATTTCGATCCAAGAGGTTCTGGTAAGCAAGAAAGGTTCCTGCGAATTGAGATTAGATCTCATTCTCTCCAGAAAAGGAAACAATTCAGCTTTTTCGTTTCTGGAAATCTCCTCCTGCCGCCGCCATCTGCATTGTTGCAAGATTTGATCTTTGCAGAAAAGAAAGTCAAGAAACCAGTTCTTGACATCAGTCTTGCATGAAAGACTGAAAGAATTCAGTGTTTAGTACATCCAGGGGATTCTTGTGAAGGATCCAGTGTGTAGGACGCACCCTGCTGGTTCTGTTCCATCCACAGCTGTGTCATCTTCAGCAGGGACAGATCTTGGAGCATTCTTTGGGCGTGAACACCAACTTTGGGAGATACTGCTTCTCCGGATCAGGTATAATGCTCCCATTTATCTTTTGGTACAGATCTGGTTTGATTAGGGTTCAAGTAGATCCTTGAATATTGTATTCTAAATTCAGGGAATATGATTCCCAGTTGGGAGAAGGTAGGAAATTTTGAAATTCGCCCCACCCATTCCGCAACCTTTATGGCGTCCATTAGATGGATCCTACCATTCTTTCAGTGGTATCAGAGCCACAGGTTCGAATCTTGAACCAAAAGAAAATCAGATCTGACCCTGCGCAGATGGATAGAAGGTGTTCTTTCAAGATTTGCGCAGATTGTTTCCTTTTTTTTTCAAGAAACTGTTTCTTGTTAAGGGCGATTGATCTGAAATTAATTTCTATTAAATCCAAAATTTATTTGGAATTGTTCTTTATTTATTTTGATTTAATGGACTGTTCAAACCTGGAGATCGCAGTGCAGTTTTAGCGCAGATGGTCTGTGCACCCTTTTTCTTTTCTATTTATTTATTTCATTCAATTCGGTCTGTAAATAATTTTTTTTATTTTTTAGACTGAATGTATAGGATTTGATCAAGAATGTAATTAATAGAAATAGGATTTCTGTTATTTTTCTTGATTAAAGAAGATGGAAGATGATGGCGGCGCTGGAGATTTGCAGATGGAGAAATCGTTTTCTGCGATTTGCAGTTTATGAAACTGCAACCCTTGTGATTAACCTCTGTTTTGCAGGTGGTGCAAACAGTCCATAATTGTTTTGTGTTTGCTAGAAATCAAAACTATTAATTTCAGATCATTCAATAATTAATTCTTGAATTGAAAATCAGTTTTGGACCATTTCGGACTAGATTGGACCAAAACTGTTTGGACCAAATCTGGGTTTCGAAAGGGGCTGTTCTCAGTCCAATTGTCTCACACTTTTGTTCCAAATCTGATGTTCAATTACAGGGATTAATTCGGCCCACCTGTAAAGCCCAGTTTTAAAGGGTTAAAACTGCAAAAGCCCATTATTGTGAGATAAGCTGTATGGGCCGAACTGCTATCTGCGATTCAGCCCATACACCTAGTGGACATTAATCGTTAATGACTTAGTTTTTAAATGGGCCGTTGAATGGGCTTTACAGCAATTAATTGATTGGATCAATTCCTCCTTTACATGTGATGTTTGGATGTTTGATGTGCTGCGACCATGGGCCATAAGTACTTGGCCCGTGATGACTCGTTAGTGGCTCTTGCGCACACCATGGCTGAATGCACATCATTGCCATGGTGTCCCTGAAGGTCATTGGATGACCCCCCTCTTTGCCTGGTGGGCCCCACAACCCTGAAAAGGGATGCGTACGGAACCCCTAGCCGATTAAGGCCCACCAGAAATCTGACTTTATGAAAGTCACTGGGAGCCACTTTGGTTTGACCTAAATTAGAACTAGGCCGTGATTTTGTTCCCTCCAGCAAATATGAATGCAAGTGATAGGGAGATCCATATGATGGACTCTCTAAAGGCCTTCCGTCATTAGCACAATGATGGGTCCATCAGTAATGAGGAAACGCACCATAAAATTGGGCTATCCATTTGCTGTTGGATCTGTTAGAGTGTTTCATAAGATGATAGGGGCGTCATAGACCGATGTGGGAGGGGCTTCACCAGAAAATGGGAACTCTCTCACGGTACCTTGGCGTAACCTGAATATGATGGGTGTGCACTCACTGACAGAAGGGTTTACCTGAAAACGGCTCTGAACCTTGTCTGACAGAGGCCAAAGGGAAACTCATTTGATGAGTGGATATGATCCGTCACAGAAAGGTGGTGGGGTTATGCAGCTGAAACAGTTGGCTTCACGCACCCCATGTGATTTCCCACATTTCCAGAGACATTTCGTCGTCTCCGTCACTGAGATAGGAGGGAAATCTCAGAGATGAACAAATGGGAATGGAACATAGATTAAAAGCCATATCTATGTAGGTAAACATGAATCAAACTAAGGTTGTGGACTAATGATTTTGCTGTTTTTATCAGAAAATGGCAAACGGTCAATTTGCAAAGCTTCTAGACGATAACAAGCTTAAGGGCCCAAACTATGCCGACTGGTACAGAAATCTTATGTTGGTCCTAACTTCTGAAAAGTTAGACAAGGTAGTGAAAAATCCTGCCCCGGAACGTCCGGGTGATAGGGCTTCTGAGGCCCGTAGGAGGGACTACCAAGATTGGGAGGATAAGAACTCCCTAGCCCGCTGCTTTGTCATTGCCTCATTAGACAACTCAATACAGAGGCAGTTCGATCAGATCGAACTTGCCAAGGACATATTGGACAGTCTAAGGACAATGTATGAGGAGCAGAACCGTTCTACTCGACAGAAGGTCCAGAAATTGTTCAAGATCCGGGCTAGATCTTGGCACGCAAGTGGATGCCATCCTAAATTCTTTGCCCTCTTCCTTCAATGCGTTCACTATGAACTACAATATGAATAAGCTGAATGTCAGCGTCCAGGAACTCAGCAATATGTTGCAGAGGGCCGAGGATTTACTCAAGAAGGATGAGCCTGTGGTTATGCTTGCTGAAGCTAACAAATCGGGCAAGAGAAAGAGAAAGGCAAAGAAGCCCCAGAAGAAGACTACCAAACCCAAGAAGCAGAAGAAGAACAAGGCATCTGATGTCTGTCACTTCTGCAAGCAGACCGGCCACTGGAAGAGGAACTGTCCTACCTACCTGGAATCTAAGAAAGGTAATATCGAAACTTGTGTCATAGAAACTAATATGTTAGTTACTTCTGTGTCCTGGTGTGTTGACTCCGGGGCTTCAACTCATGCGTGTAATTCACTGCAGGGGTTCAAAGTTAGCAGAAGGCTGAGTGAAGGTGAAGTGACACTGTTCTTGGGAACAACTGCAAGTGTTGCAGCTGCGGCAATAGGAACCGTAGAATTAGTTTTTAAAGAAGGAGTCCTTGTACTTAAAGATTGTCTTTATGTACAGAACTTGAGAAGGAATTTAATTTCTGTTTCAAAATTGTGTGCTGATGGATATACTGTTTACTTTAGTAATATGATTACTGTTAAACGGAATAATAAATTCATCGCATGCGGGGAACTAGAGAACGGTCTCTATGTTCTGCATCCTTCTTTGGAAACTAACTTAACCGAAACTACGTCGGTCGAAAATCCCAAGAAAAGGACTCGTGATACAGTAAATCTCACGTGCCTCTGGCATTACCGACTTGGCCACATCGGTGTCGACCGAATCACAAGACTGGTAAAGGATGGTCCTTTGGATTTTCTAACCGTAGAAAATCTTCCCACTTGTGAACCTTGCCTCCAAGGTAAGATGACTAAGCGGCCATTTGACGGTAAGCCTGAAAGATGTGCAGGCACACTTGACCTAATACATACTGATGTATGTGGTCCCCTGACTGTTAGGACACGGAATCAACACGTGTACTTCATCACCTTTACAGATGATTTTTCACGATATGGTTACGTGTACCTAATGAGACATAAGTCTGAATCATTTGAAAAGTTCAAAGAGTTCAGACAGGAAGTCGAGAAACTGTTAGGGAGAGAAATTAAGGCCCTTCGATCAGATCGAGGTGGCGAGTATCTCTCTGACGAATTCAGGGACTACTTAAAGGCCAATGGGATAGTGTCACAACTAGCTCCTCCTGCTACACCTCAACTCAACGGTGTTTCAGAGAGGAGAAATAGGACCTTATTAGACATGGTCCGGTCACTTCTCGTACGCTCAGAATTACCCACATCCTTTTGGGGATACGCATTAGAGACTGCTACCTACGTGCTGAATAGGGTTCCAACCAAATCAGTTCCGAAAACTCCATATGAACTTTGGACCGGAAGGAAGCCAAGTGTGAGACACTTGAAGATTTGGGGTTGTCCTGCACACGTTAAAAGAACAAGTGCGGACAAGTTGGAATCTAAAACCAGCCGTTGCCTGTTTATAGGCTACCCAAAAGATTCGGTGGGTTATCTATTCTATGACCCAAGTGAGCAGAAAGTGTTCTGCAGTCGAAACGCCCGATTCTTAGAATCCGATTACATCCTGGACACCCATCGTCAGGAAATAGTTCTTGATGAGGAGAGCTCAGGAGCAGTGGGAGATGACCCACAAGTTCCAGGTAATGACCAACCTAGAAGGTCCACCCGGGTATCCAGACCACCAGTCCGATATGGTTATGACCAGGATAGTTACCTGGTGGAAGCCTTGACTAGTGAAGAGGATCCCGTGTCTTACGCGGAAGCTATGTTAGACATAGACTCCCAGAAGTGGGTGGAGGCCATGAGAGCCGAGATGGACTCAATGGAGACCAATGGAGTCTGGACTCTAGTGGATCCGCCCTCCGGGGTAAAAGCAATTGGTTGCAAATGGATCTACAAGAGGAAGAAGGGCCCCGATGGCAGGATTGAGACCTTTAAAGCTCGTTTGGTGGCGAAAGGGTATACTCAGAAAGAAGGCATCGACTATGAGGAAACCTTTTCACCGGTGGCCATGCTTAAATCCATTAGGATCCTGCTAGCTGTAGCAGCGTACCATGATTACGAGATTTGGCAAATGGATGTCAAAACACCGTTCCTGAATGGAGATCTTAGTGAAGATATCTACATGCAGCAGCCGCAAGGCTTCATTGCTGCTGGTCAGGAACACATGGTATGTAAACTTAATAGATCCATATATGTACTTAAGCAGGCTTCTAGGAGTTGGAACATCCGTTTTGATTCTGCAGTCAAAACGTTTGACTTTGAGCAGAATCCGGATGAGCCCTGTGTTTACAGGAAATCCAGTGGGGATAAGATCACCTTTTTAGTCTTGTATGTGGACGATATCCTACTCATTGGGAATGATGTAGGAATGTTGACTTCGGTCAAGGTATGGCTATCACAGCAGTTCTCCATGAAAGATCTTGGAGAAGCTTCATACATACTGGGTCTTCGACTCTATAGAGATAGATCGAAGCGGATAATTGGATTATCCCAGGCTGCTTACATTGACAAAATTGTCAAAAGATACAGCATGGAAAACTCCAAGAAAGGAAACGTTCCTTTCAGGCACGGAGTCACTCTCTCCAAGAAGATGTCTCCTAAGACTTCTGAGGAGATTGAGAGCATGAGAGACGTTCCCTATGCCTCAGCTGTGGGGAGCATCATGTATGCCATGTTGTGCACTCGCCCGGACATAGCTCAGGCGGTGAGTGTGGTAAGCAGATTCCAGGCAAACCCAGGACAGGAGCATTGGACTGCTGTGAAGAACATACTCAAATACCTTCGAAGGACGAAAGAGTTTTGTCTGGTATTCGATGGTAGTTCACTGCAAGTTCTAGGATATACCGATGCCGATTTCCAGTCGGATCCAGATGATAGAAAGTCTACATCTGGGTATGTTTTCACGATAGGATCGTGTGCTGTTTGCTGGAAAAGCAGCAAACAGGGGTCCACTGCAGACTCCACAACCGAGGCCGAGTACATTTCCGCAAGTGAAGCTGCCAAGGAAGCCGTGTGGATGAAGAAATTCATACACGAATTGGGAGCGATTCCATCCAGCACATCACCCATCCCGTTGTTGTGTGACAACAATGGAGCGATCGCCCAGGCTAAAGAGCCTCGGGCCCACTCGAAGTCAAAGCACATCGAGAGGAAGTACCATGTACTGCGGGAGATCGTTGGTAGAGGGGACGTCCTAATTCAAAAGGTAGCATCAGCGGATAATGTGGCAGACCCATTGACTAAGCCACTGACACAGAAGGTGTTTGAGAAACACGTGGAAAGTATGGGACTCCGGCTTGTACCAGATTGGACCTAAGTGCAAGTGGGAGCTGTTAGACAGTTTTGTATGCCCTTAGCTTCAATCATTTTGATGTACTTTTGTTATTTAGTGGAAATAAATAAAGTGCATGTTTGATTCATGTTGTTTGGTTTAATTCTGTGTAAAACCCTAAAACTGGACATTTGTAGAGACTCATGTTAGTTTTAAATGTTCACAGCCGTTGGATAAGTCTGGGGAGATTTATCCTGTCAAGGCTGATACTGGTGTGCCACCAAGTGTTGGGATGGCCTTTCTCAGCCATCAGGGTAAGACCCGAGGCACATACAGCATGGGATTACTTGAATCCTTGAACCGGACCAGATTTCCAGTCTTGCCCTGGACCTTGGAGATAGATGGGCAAAACTGGAAAGTTACACCTGACCCCTAGACTCGATTATGACACTTCACTAGGTGCTGGATCAGGTTGCCTTTGATATGCCAATCAGTGAGATCCTTAGTGGGGATCAAAACCGGGGTATGTTGGGGCAGTTTGAGAATTCATCTGAGTGGGTGGTCATAGTGACAGAATCGGCCACTTTGTCGGACAAAGGGTAATGATCGGGAATGCACTCTCTCTGATGGAAACCAAACTGCCGGCAGTTGATTTCAATCGTTGGAATTTTGTTTTTGCAAAATTAATATATTTACATATATATGTACGGTTTCAAAATGTTTGCAAATGGTTTTAATTCCCGGGATCCATGTGAGAGGAGAGTGCGGCACTGTTCCTTGCAGCCGAGGGAGAGGTCCTCTCTTGTCGGGCAGTGCTTGATCATTAAGGGCTGAGAGGTTAAGTGTAAGACCATTTAGGATAATACCTGATGGGCTAATCTTGCACCTGCCCACAGTCCCTGGGTTTTTATAAGATGGCTTGGCCTAGGGACCACTTAATGTAAGTGTTGGGCCCATAGGGTTCATACGATGGACTCAAGGGGTTCATTGAGATTTTCAGTGAATTCGGCTGGGCCTTGTATTAAAGGCTGGGCCGAACCCATGTGGTTGGTGTGTAGATCAATGCTTGCGTCCCACGCCATACAAAGAAGCCCAACTGGGCAGCAGATTGGAAACTAATTAAACACTGAATACTTAATGGGCCAAAAGCCCATTTCGAAGTGGGCTGATATGATCACCCATCAATGGGGCGAATTTGAGATTGCAGTTAGCAAAAAGGATTGGGCTCTTAGCCTTATCCACTCTTAGAGACCAAATTCAAATCAGATTTGAATCTGGTAACCTCCTGATAAGATCAGGAGTAAGCTAACTCTATCTGGGAAAGGGATTAAGATTATCCCCTATCCAAATACTGATTTGGATTGGGATAACTCCTAATTAGGAGATTTCTTAATCAAGAAGAAAAGAGAGGAGAATTTCGAATGAACCAAGACAGGGAAATCAGATTTCGATCCAAGAGGTTCTGGTAAGCAAGAAAGGTTCCTGCGAATTGAGATTAGATCTCATTCTCTCCAGAAAAGAAAACAATTCAGCTTTTTCGTTTCTGGAAATCTCCTCCTGCCGCCGCCATCTGCATTGTTGCAAGATTTGATCTTTGCAGAAAAGAAAGTCAAGAAACCAGTTCTTGACATCAGTCTTGCAAGAAAGACTGAAAGAATTCAGTGTTTAGTACATCCAGGGGATTCTTGTGAAGGATCCAGTGTGTAGGACGCACCCTGCTGGTTCTGTTCCATCCACAGCTGTGTCATCTTCAGCAGGGACAGATCTTGGAGCATTCTTTGGGCGTGAACACCAACTTTGGGAGATACTGCTTCTCCGGATCAGGTATAATCCTCCCATTTATCTTTTGGTACAGATCTGGTTTGATTAGGGTTCAAGTAGATCCTTGAATATTGTATTCTAAATTCAGGGAATATGATTCCCAGTTGGGAGAAGGTAGGAAATTTTGAAATTCGCCCCACCCATTCCGCAACCTTTATGGCGTCCATTAGATGGATCCTACCATTCTTTCAGCTATATGGGTTGAACCGTTCGGCCCATATACCTAGATAATGTTAATGGTTAATGTTATGGATTTAAAATGGGCTTCAAATGGGCTTTACAGATAATTAATTGATTGGATCAATTTATCCCTGCATGTGATGTATGGATGTGTGATGTGCTACGTACATGGGCCATAAGTACTTGGCCCATGCTCAATCGACAGTGGCTCTTTCGCACACCATGGCTGAATGCACATCATTGCCATGGTGTCCCTTTTGGTCATTGGATGACCTCCCTCAGTGGTGGGCCCCACACCTCATCATGAGGCCTCGTGCGGAACCCTAGCCGATTTAGGCCCACCAAAATCTGGCTTTATGAAAGTCAGTGGGAGCCACTTTGGTTTGACCTAAAGATAAAACTAGGGCGTAATTATCAGTTCCCTCCAGATAATATGAGTAAATGTGATAGGGAGATTCATATCATGAACTCTCTAAAGGCCTTCCATCATTAGCACAAGGATGGGTCCTTCAGTAATGAGGAAACGCACCAGAAAATGGGCTATCCATTTGCTGTTGGGCTTGTCTAAGTGTTTCATAAGATGATAGGGGCGTCATAGACCGATGTGGGAGGGGCTTCACCAGAAAATGGGAACTCTCTCACGGTACCTTGGCGTTCACGAACATGATGGGTAAGCACTCACTGGATAGAAAGGTTTACCTGAAAACGGCTCTGAACCTTGTCTAACAGAGGCCAAAGGGAAAACTCATATGATGAGTGGATATGATCCTTCACAGAAAGGTGGTGGGGTTATGCAGCTGAAACAGTTGGCCTCATGCACCCTATGTGATTTCCCACATTTCCAGGGACAACCCGTAGTCTCCGTCACTGAGAAATGAGGGAAATCTCAGAGACGAATAAATGGAAATGGATCGTAGATTAAAATCCATATCTATGAAATGAACATGAATCAAATTAGGTCGTGGACTGATGTTTGCTCTTTTATCAGAAAATGGCAAACGGATCATTTGCAAAGCTACTTGATGACAACAAGTTGAAAGGCCCAAACTGTGCTGACTGGTATAGGAACCTTATGTTGGTCTTAACCTCTGAGAAATTGGACAAGGTAGAAAAGAATCCTGCCCCGGATCGTCCGGGAGATAGGGCTTCTGAGGCCCGAAGAAGAGAATACCAAGAATGGGAGGAGAAAAACTCCCTTGCCCGCTGCTATATCATTGCCTCCTTGGACAATCCAATTCAGAGGCAGTTCGATCAGATCGAACTTGCTAAAGACGTATTGGACAGTCTTAGGACAATGTACGAAGAGCAGAATCGTTCTACTCGGCAGAAGGTCTTGAAACAGTTCATGACCGCGCAGATGTCCAAGGGCCAACAAGTTCACGACCATTGTCTTCGGATGATGGGCTATATCAACGAACTAGAGGCTCTTGGATCCGGGCTGGATCTGGTAACTCAGATCGATGCTATTCTCAACTCTCTGCCTCCATCCTTTAATCCATTCATCATGAACTACAACATGAACAACCTGAACGTCAGCTTGCAGGAACTCAGCAATATGTTACAGAGGGCCAAAGAATTGATTAAAAAGGATGAGCCCATTGCCATGCTTGTTGAAACTGGCAAATCGGGCAAGAAAAGGAAGGTGAAGAGAAAGTCCCAGAAAAAGGCTGCCAAACCCAAGAAACAGAGGAAGGACAAGGCATTAGATGCCTGTCATTTTTGCAAGAAGACCGGCCACTGGAAAAGGAATTGTCCTGCCTACCTGGAATCCAAGAAAGGTAATTTCGAAACATGTGTTATAGAAACCAATTTGTTGGTAGCTTCTGCGTCCTGGTGTATTGACTCCGGGGCTTCAACTCATGCGTGTA
Source organism: Nelumbo nucifera (assembly GCF_055504915.1). NCBI lineage: Eukaryota > Viridiplantae > Streptophyta > Magnoliopsida > Proteales > Nelumbonaceae > Nelumbo > Nelumbo nucifera. The sequence continues at coordinate 36,390,593 of NC_142656.1, read as the reverse complement.
ACTCACTGCAGGGGTTCAAGGTAAGCAGAAGGTTGAGTGAGGGAGAAGTCACACTCTACTTGGGGACCACTGCAACTGTTCCAGCCGCGGCCAAAGGAACCGTGGAATTATATTTTAGAGAAGGAATAATTGTATTGAAAAATTGTCTTTATGTACAAAATTTAAGAAGAAATTTGATTTCTGTCTCAAAACTGTGTGCAGATGGTTATTCTGTCTTCTTTAGTAACACGATTACTATTAAAAAGAAACAACAGATTCATCGCATACGGGGAACTGGAGAACGGTCTCTATGTTCTACATCCTTCTCTAGAAACTAACATAACCGAAACTACGTCGGTTGAAAACCCCAAGAAGAGAGCCCGTGATACAGTTAATCCCACGTGTCTGTGGCATTACCGACTTGGCCACATCGGTGTTGACCGAATCACAAGGTTGGTAAAGGATGGTCCTTTGGATTTTCTAGCTGTAGAAGATCTTCCCACCTGTGAGCCTTGCCTACAAGGCAAGATGATGAAACGGCCATTTGACGGTAAGCCTGAAAGATGTACAGGCACACTTGACCTAATACATACTGATGTATGTGGTCCCCTGAGTGTTAGGACACGAAATCAACACGTGTATTTCATCACCTTCCCAGATGATTTTTCACGATATGGTTACGTGTACCTAATGAGACACAAGTCTGAATCCTTTGAAAAGTTCAAAGAGTTTAGACAAGAGGTCGAGAAACAGTTAGGGAGAGAAATTAAAGCCCTTCGATCCGATCGAGGTGGTGAATATCTCTCTGATGAATTCAGGGACTACTTAAAGGACAATGGGATAGTATCACAATTAGCTCCTCCTGCTACACCACAACTTAACGGTGTTTCAGAGAGGAGGAATAGGACCTTATTAGATATGGTCCGGTCGCTTCTCATACACTTAGAGTTACCCACATCCTTTTGGGGTTACGCATTAGAGGCTGCGATTTACGTGCTGAATCGGGTTCCAACCAAATCGGTTCCGAATACTCCATATGAACTTTGGACCGGAAAGAAACCAAGTGTCAGACACTTGAAGATTTGGGGTTGTCCAGCACACGTCAAAAGAACGAGTGTAGACAATTTGGAATCCAAGACCAGCCATTGCCTATTTGTAGGCTACCCAAAAGGCTCTATAGGTTACCTTTTCTATGACCCAAGTGAGCAGAAAGTGTTCTGCAGTCGAAATGCACAGTTCTTGGAAACCGACTATATCCTGGACACCCATCGTCAGGAAGTTATTCTGGATGAGGAGAGCTCAAGAGCAGTGGGAGATGTCCCACAAGTTCCAGGTAGTGACCAACTTAGAAGATCCACTCGGGCATCCAGGCCACAAGTCCGTTATGGTTATGACCAGGATAGTTACCTGGTGGAAACCTTGACTAGTGAGGAGGATCCCGTGACTTACGCGGAAGCTATGTTGGACATAGATTACCAGAAGTGGGTGGAGGCCATGAGGGCAGAGATGGACTCAATGGAAACCAATGGAGTCTGGACTCTAGTAGATCCGCCCTCCGGGGTAAAGGCAATCGGTTGCAAATGGATTTACAAGAGGAAGAAGGGCCCTGATGGTAAAGTTGAGACCTTCAAGGCTCGTCTGGTGGCGAAAGGGTACACTCAGAAAGAGGGCATCGATTATGAGGAAACCTTTTCGCCTGTGGCCATGCTTAAATCCATTAGGATCCTGCTAGCTGTAGCAGCATACCATGATTATGAGATTTGGCAGATGGATGTCAAAACTGCATTCCTGAATGGAGATCTTACTGAAGATATCTATATGCAGCAGCCGCAAAGCTTCATTGCTGCAGGTCAGGAATACATGGTATGTAAACTTAACAGATCCATTTATGGGCTTGAGCAAGTTTCTAGAAGTTGGAACATCCGTTTTAACTCTGCTGTTAAATCGTTTGACTTCGAGCAGAATCCGGATGAACCCTGTGTCTACAGGAAGTACAATGGGGATAAGGTTACCTTCTTGGTTCTGTATGTAGATGACATTCTACTCATTGGGAATGATGTAGGAATGTTAACTACGGTGAAAGTATGGCTTTCGCAGCAATTCTCCATGAAAGATCTTGGAGAAGCTTCCTATATACTGGGTCTTCGACTCTATAGAGATAGATCGAAGCGGATAATAGGATTATCCCAATCTGCTTACATTGACAAAATAGTCAAAAGATACAGCATGGAAAACTCCAAGAAAGGAAATGTTCCTTTCAGGCACGGAGTCACTCTCTCCAAGAAGATGTCTCCCAAGACTTCTGAGGAGATTGATGGCATGAAAGACGTTCCATATGCCTCTGCCGTAGGGAGTATCATGTATGCCATGCTGTGCACTCGTCCTGACATTGCTCAGGCAGTGAGTGTAGTAAGCAGATTTCAGGCCAACCCAGGGCAGGAGCATTGGACTGCTGTGAAAAACATACTTAAGTACTTTTGAAGGACAAAAGAGTTTTGTCTGGTGTTCGACGGTAGCTCAGTATAGATCCAGGGGTTTACAGATGCCGATTTCCAGTCAGACCCAGATGATAGAAAGTCTACATCTGGATATGTCTTCACGATAGGATCGTGTGTTGTTTCCTGAATGTCAGCAAACAGGGGTCCTAACTAGCAAATTAATAGTCCACAACCCAAGCCGAAAGCATTGCCGTAAGTGAGGCTGCCTTATGAATGAAGGTGTTCATTCCTGAATTTGGAATTCAGCACATCACCCATTCCACTGTTGTATGACAACGCTGGACCTACGGGAGGATAGTGTAAAGAGGTAGCATCAGCGGAGAATGTGGTAGACCTATTGACTAAGCCACTATCACAGAAAGGGTTTGAGAAACACGTGGAAAGCATGGGACTTCGGCTAGTACCTGATTGGACCTAAGTGCAAGTGGGAGCTGTTAGACAGTTTTGTATGCCCTTAGCTTCAATCAGAATGATGTACTTTATGAGTTTATTGTAAATGAATAAAGATACATATTTAATTCATGTTCCCTTGGTATGTTTCTGTGTAATACCCTTAAACTGGACACTTAATGAGACTCGTGTTAGTTTAGAATGTTCACAGCCAGTGGGTCGGTCTGGGGAGACCTATCCTGACAAGGCTGACACTGTGGTGCCACCAAGTCGGTTGGGGTGGCCTGTCTCAGCTGCCAGGGTGAGACCCTAGGCACATACAGTGTAGGATTAATTGAATCTTTGAACTGGACCAGATTTCCAGTATTGCCCTGGACCTTGGAGATTGATGGGCAAAACTGGAAAGTTACACCCGACCCCTAGACTCGATTATGATACTACACTAGGTGTCGGATTGGGCTATCTTTGATGTACCAATCAGTGAGATCCTTAGCGGGGGTCAAAACCTGGGTATGTTGGGACAGTCCGAGAATTCATCTGAGTGGGTGATCATAGTGACAGGATCAGCCCCTTTGTCGGACAAAGGTAATGATCAGGGATGCACTCTCACTGATGGAAACCAAGACTGCCGGCAGCCGATTTCAACCGTTGAGATTTGTTTTGCAAAATATATTTTATATAAGATATAAAAGTATATATGTATGGTTTCTAAATTGTTTGCAAGAAGGTTTTAATTCCCGGGATCCATATATGTGGAGAGTGCAACACTGTTCCTTGCAGCCGAGGGAGAGGTCCTCTCTTGTCGGGCAGTGTATAATCATTATGGGCTGAGAGGTTAAGTCTAAGACCATGAGGATAATGCCTGATGGACTAATCTTGCATCTGCCCACAGTCCCTGGGTGTTACAAGGTGGCTTGGCCCAGGGACCACTTAGTGTAAGTGTTGGGCCCATAGAGCTCATTTGATGGGTTTCAGGGGGTACACTGTCTTCAGCAGTGCATTCGGCCAGGCCTTGTAACAAAGGCTGGGCTGAACCCATGTGGCTGATGTGTAGATCAATGCTTGGGTCCCACGCCATACAAGGAAGCCCAACTGGGCAGCAATTTGGAAGCCTTTTGAGTACATAACCTTAAATGGGCCTTAAGCCCATTTCGAACTGGGCTGATTTGATCAGTCATTTAAAGGGGGCAAATTCTGAAGTGGGTCAGCTAAAAGGATTGGGCTTAGACCCTATCCACTCAGAGAGTCCAAGATCTAAATAAGATTTAGATCTGGAAACCTCCTAATTAGATTAGGAGACAGCTGATCTGATTTGCAGATAAGATAAGGATTATCCCTTATCACTAAGGGACTTCTAACCCAAATATGATTTGGATTAGCAGCTCCTAATCTGATTAGGAGCTGATCCCTTTGAGATTATAAAAGGGGAAGGGGGCAGCAGCCTTTTACATCATCAACAGCATTCTTCTCTTAAAGAAAGAGAGATTGAGAGATTTCCTGCATACTGCGAATTCTCTCCTACCGCCACCTTCCTGCCATTGCCATTCCTTCAGTTCGATCTCCAGTTCTTGGGAGCAATCAAGATTGGATCTTGATTTCAATCTTTTGTGAAAAGATTGGTTGGAGCTGTACTCAAGTCGTCCAGTTGATCCTTACGAAGGATCAAGTTCTTTTGAAGAACGTTGCTGATTCTGCTCCACCCTGCACTGCGCCATCTTCAGTGGGAGCAGATTTTGGATTCTTCCTTGGGCGTGAACACCTCCATTGGGAGATAGTATTTCTCCGTATCAGGTATAATCCTCTCCCACTCCTTTTGGTTCAGATCTGGTTCAGTTTATGGTTCAAGATTGATCCTTGAAAATATGATTTTCTAAATAGGGAATACGATTCCCAGTTGAAGAGAGAGATAAAATTTTTGAAAGTTGCCCCTTATTCCGCAATCATTGGGCGTCCATGGGATGGATCTCTCATCCCTTCAGTGAGACCATGTAATGGAACTTAGGCCCATTTTCTTTAATGGCACACTTTCCTATGCATTTACAAGGACATGTAGGCCTGAACATTATATGATGTGAGACCCACAAATGTATTACACAAGTCCATAAGGATTCAGCCCCACCTCTAGAAGAGGCTAGGCCAAATTACACAAGTCCTTAGACACCCTCCATTTAGATAAACTATTAGACAGTTGTATGCCCTTAGCTCCAATCAGAATGATGTACATTATGACATTTATTGTAAATGAATAAAGTACACATATTTGATTCATGTTATTGTGGTGTGTTTCTAGGTAATGCCCTTAAACTGAACACATAATGAGACTCATGTTAGTTTAGAAGATTCACAGCCGATGGATAAGTCTGAGAAGATTTATCTTGCTAAGGCTGACACTGGTGTGCCGCCAAGTGTTGGAGTGGCTTGTCTCAGCTGCCAGGGTGAGACTCGAGGTACATGTAGTGTAGGTTTACATGAAACCCTGAATCGGACAGATTTCCAGTATTGCTCTAGACCTTGGTGATTAGTGGGCAAAACTAGAAAGTTACACCTGACCCCTAGGTGTCGGATTGAGCTGTCTTTGATAGGCCAATCAGTGAGATCCTTAGCGGGGGTCAAAACCTGGGTATGTTGGGACAGTCCGAGAATTCATTTAAGTGGGTGATCATAGTGACAGGATCAGCCCCTTTGTCGGACAAAGGTAATGATCGGGGATGCACTCTCTCTAATGGAAACCAAGACTACTTGCAGCCGATTTCAATCGTTGAAATTTGTTTTGCAAAATATATTTTATATATGGATATAAATATATATATTAAGGTTTCAATCTGTTTGCAAAAAAGTTTTAATTCCCGGCATCCATGTAAGTAGAGAGTGCAACACTGTTCCTTGCAGCCGAGGGAGAGGTCATCTCTTGTCGGGAAGTGTATGATCATTATGGGCTGAGAGGTTAAGTATAAGACCATTGAGGGTAATACCTGATGAGCTAATCTTGCATCTGCTCACAGTCTCTGAGTGTTACAAGGTGGCTTGGCCCAGGGGCCACTTAGTGTAAGTGTTGGGCCCATAGATTCTATGTGATGGGCTCAAGGGGTTCATTGGGCTTTCTAATGAATTCGGCTAGGCCTTGTAACAAAGGCTGCACCGAACCCTTGTGGCTTATGTGTAGATCAATGCTTGAGTCCCACTGTTAGACAGTCTTGTATGCCCTTAGCTTCAATCCGATTTGATGTACTTTTGACATTTAGTGTAAATAAAAAAAGTGCACGTTTGATTCATGTTGTTTGGATTAATTCTGTGTAAGACCCTAAAACTGGACACTTATAGAGACTCCTGTTAGTTTTAAATGTTCACAGCCATTGGATAAGTCTGGGGAGATTTATCCTACCAAGGCTGATACTGGTGTGCCACCAAGTGTTGGGATGGCCTGTCTCGGCCACCAAGGTAAGACCCAAGGCACATGCAGTATGGGATTACTCGAATCCTTGAACCGAACCAGATTTCCAGTATTGCCCTGGACCTTGGAGACAGATGGTCAAAACTGGAAAGTTACACTGACCCCTAGACTCGATTATGATACTTCACTAAGTGTCAGATCAGGTTGTCTTTGATATGCCAATCAGATAGATCCTTGGTGGGGATCGAAACCTGGGTATGTTGGGATAGTCTGAGAATTCATCTGAGTGGGTGATCAAAGTGACAAGATCAGCCCCTTTGTCGGACAAAGGTAATGATCGAGAATGCACTCTCTCTGATGGAAACCAAACTGCCGGCAGTTGATTTCAATCGTTGGAATTTTGTTTTGCAAAATTAATATACATATATATATATATATATGTACGTTTTCAAAATGTTTGCAAATGGTTTTAATTGCCGGGATCCATGTGAGTAGAGAGTGCGACAATATTCCGTGCAGCCGAGGGAGAGGTCCTCTCTTGTCGGGCAGTGCTAGATCATTAAGGGCGGAGAGGTTAAGTGTAAGACCATTTAGGATAATACCTGATGGGCTAATCTTGCACCTACCCACAGTCCTTGGGTTTTTATAAGATGGCTTGGCCCAGGGACCACTTAATGTAAGTGTTGGGCCCATAGGGTCCATGTGATGGGCTCAGGGGTTCACTGAGCTTTTCAGTGAATTCGGCTAGGCCTTGTAATAAAGGCTGGGCCGAACCCATGTGGCTGGTGTGTAGATCAATGCTTGGGTCCCACGCCATACAAAGAAGCCCAACTGGGTAGCAGATTGGAAAATAGTTAAACACTGAACACTTAATGGGCCAAAAGCCCATTTCGAGCTGGGCTGATATGATCACCCATCTATGGGGCGAATCTGAGATTAATGTTAGTAAAAGGATTGGGCCTTTAACCTTATCCACTCTGGGAGACCATATTCAAATCAGATTTGAATCTGGTAACCTCCTGATAAGATCAGGAGTAAGCTAACTTAATATGCAGATAGGATTAAGATAATCCCCTATCCAAATACTGATTTGGATTGGGATAACTCCTAATTAGGAGGTTTCTTAATCAAGATGAAAAGAGGAGAAACCCTAAGAGAAATATATCAGATTTCAAACTAGGGGTAGTGTGCAAGAAATTATCCTGCGAATTGAGATCAGATCTCACACATACTCTAGAGAGAAGAGAAGCAGTTCAGCTATCTTTGTCACAGGAGTTCTCCTCCAGTCGCCCCCATTCCCTCTTGCAAGATTTGGTCTTTGCAGCAATAGGAAGTCAAGAAATCAGTTCTTGACATCAGTCTTGCAAGAAAGATTGAAAAAGATTCAGTGTTCAGAGTTTCTAGAGGGTTCTTGCGAAGGATCCAGTGTGTAGGATGCACCCTGCTGGTTTCATTCCACCCACAGCTGTGTCATCTTCAGCAGGATCGGTTCTTGGTGTCTTCTTTGGGCATGAACACCAACTTTAGGAGATACTATTTCTCCGGATTAGGTATAATCCTCCCTTCTTCCTTTCGGTTCAGATCTGGTTTGATTATGGTTCAAGTAAAATCCTTGAATATTGTATTCTAAATTCACCCACCCATTCCACAACTTTTATGGCGTCCATTAGATGGATCCTACCATTCTTTCAATGGTATCAGAGCCACAGGTTCGAATCTTGAACCAAAAGAAAATCATATCTGAACTTGCACAGATGGACAGAAGATGTTCTGCCAAGATTTGCGCAGATTGTTTTCTTTATTTCAAGAAACTGTTTTTGGTTAAGGGAGATTGATCTGAAATTAATTTTTAAATCCAAAATTTATTTAGAACTATTCTTCATTTATTTTGATTTAATGGACTATTCGAACCTGGAGATCATAGTGCAGATTGGGCGCAGATGGTTTGCGCAACCTTTTTTCCCTTTTATTCATTTATTTTATTCAATTTGGTCTGTAAAATATTTTTTTTATTTTTTCTAGACTGAATGTATAGGATTTGATCAAGAATGTAATAAATTAATACAAATAGGATTTCAGTTTTTTATTTTTTTCTTGATTGAAGAAGAAGGAAGAAGAAGGTGGCACTAAAGATTTGCAGATGGAGAAATCACTTTCTGTGATTTGCAATGTGTGAAACTGCAACCCTAGTGATTAACCTATGTTTTGTAGGTGGTGCAAACAGTCCATAGTTGATTTGTGATTGCTTAAAATCAAAATTATTAATTTCAAATCTTTCATGAATTAATTCTTGAATTGAAAATTAGTTTCAGACCATTTCGGACCAGATTAGACCAAAACTGTTTGGACTAAATCTAGGGTTCGAAGGGGACTGTTTTTCAGTCCATTCTTCTCACACTTGCTGTTCCAAATCTGATGTTCAATTACAAGGGTTAATTTGGCCCACCTGTAAAGCCCAGTTTTAAAAAGGTTAAAACTGTGAAAGCCCACTCTTGTGAGAAAAGCTGTATGGGCCAAACTGCTAACTGCGATTCAGCCCATACACCTAGTAGACATTAATTGTTAATGTTATGGATTTCAAATGGGCTGTTTAATGGGCTTTACAGAAGTTAATGTTAGACAGTTTTGTATGCCCTTAGCTTCAATCAGAATGATGTACTTTATGAGTTTATTGTAAATGAATAAAAGTGCATATTTGATTCATGTTCCCTTGGTATGTTTCTTTGTAATACCCTTAAACTGGACACTTAATGAGACTCATGTTAGTTTAGAATGTTCACAGCTAGTGGGTCGGTCTGGGGAGACCTATCCTGACAAGGCTGACACTGTGGTGCCACCAAGTCGGTTGGGGTGGCCTATCTCAGCTGCTAGGGTGAGACCCTAAGCACACATAGTGTCGGATTAATTGAATCTATGAACTGGACCAGATTTTCAGAATTGCACTGGACCTTGGAGATTCATGGGCAAAACTGGAAAGTTACACCCGACCCCTAGACTCGATTATGATACTGCACTAGGTGTCGAATTATGATACTGCACTAGGTGTCGAATACTCTCTTGCTGCCTCCCTGTTCTTGCCGCTTTGTTTTCCAGTTCGATCTCCAGTTGTGGGAGAAGTCAAGATTGGATCTTGACATCAGTTCTTTAAGAAAGGATTGAAAGGAAGTTGTGCTCATGTACCATCCTGCTGATTCTTGCGAAGGATAGAGTTCTTGGAGAAGAACACTACTGATTCTGCTTCATCCTGCACTGCATCATCTTCAGTGGGAGCTATTTTTGGATCCTTCCTTGGGCGTTAACACCTTCGTTGGGAGATACAACTTCTCCGTATCAGGTATAATTCTCTCCTACTCCTTTTGGTTCAGATCTGATTCAGTTTAAGGTTCAAGAATGATCCTTGAAAATATGATTTTCTAAATAGGGAATGTGATTCCCAGTTGAAGGGAGAGAAAAAATTTTTGAAATTCGCCCCTTATTCTGCAATCTTTGGGTGTCCATGGGATGGATCTCTCATCCCTTTAGTGGTATCAGAGCCATGGTTCAAATCTTGAACCAGTTTGTTTCAGATCTGAACCTGTGCAAATGGGCAGAAGGTGTTCTACCCGATTTGCACAGATATGGGTTTTGGGAAATTTGTTCCCAAACTTAATGGGCGAATAATCTGAAATTAATTTTACATAAATCTGATTATTATTTAGAATTGTTCTTTATGATTTTCTTGATTTAAGGGCAGTTCGTACAAGAGGAGATCGAATTCTTGGTTTGTGCAGGGAACCTGCGATTCTGCAGTTCTTGAATTATTTTTGGTCTGTAAATAATTTTTTTTTGTTATTTTCTAGACTCAATATATAGGTATTCGATCTGATGTAGTTATTAATAGAAATAGGATTTCTATTTATTTTATTTTGGATCGAAGATGGCGGCACAGAAAAGGAGATTTCCCAGAGAAGGAGATTTTGCAGATGGGAGAATCGCTATCTGCGATTTGCAGTTTGTGAAACTGCATTCTGTGATCTAACCTCTGTTTTGCAGGATGGATTGTGCGAACAGCCCTTATTGACTGATTCTTGTTATTCTTTTATCAGTATTTAATTTCAGATTATTTTCTTGAATTAAAGATTTAATTAAAGATCAAACCCTAGTGGATGCCATCCTAAATTCTTGGATCCGGGCTAGATCTTGGCATGCAAGTGGATGCCATCCTAAATTCTTTGCCCGCTTCCTTCAATGCGTTCACAATGAACTACAACATGAATAAGCTGAATGTCAGCGTCCAGGAACTCAACAATATGTTGCAGAGGGCCGAGGATCTACTCAAGAAGGATGAGCCTGTGGTTATGCTTGCTGAAGCTAACAAATCGAGCAAGAAAAGGAGAAAGGCAAAGAAGCCCTAGAAGAAAGCTGCCAAACTAAAAAGCAGAAGAAGAACAAGGCATCTGATGTCTGTCACTTCTGCAAGCAGACCGGCCATTGGAAGAGGAATTGTCCTGCCTACCTGGAATCTAAGAAAGGTAACATCGAAACTTGTATCATAGAAACTAATATGTTAGTTACTTCTGTGTCCTGGTGTGTTGACTCTGTGGCTTCAACTCATGCGTGTAATGTTAGACAGTTTTGTATGCCCTTAGCTTCAATCAGAATGATGTACTTTATGAGTTTATTGTAAATGAATAAAGATACATATTTGATTCATGTTCCCTTGGTATGTTTCTGTGTAATACCCTTAAACTGGACACTTAATGAGACTCGTGTTAGTTTAGAATGTTCACAGCCGGTAGGTCGGTCTGGGGAGACCTATCCTGACAAGGCTGACACTATGGTGCCACCAAGTCGGTTGGGGTGGCCTGTCTCAGCTGCCAGGGTGAGACCCTAGGCACATACAATGTAGGATTAATTGAATCTTTGAACTGGACCAGATTTCCAGTATTGCCTTGGACCTTGGAGATTGATAGGCAAAACTAGAAGGTTACACCCGACCCCTAGACTCGATTTTGATACTACACTAGGTGTCGGATTGGGCTGTCTTTGATGTACCAATCAGTGAGATCCTTAGTGGGGGTCAAAACCTCGGTATGTTGGGACAGTCTGAGAATTCATCTGAGTGGGTGATCACAGTGACAGGATCAGCCCCTTTGTCGGACAAAGGTAATGATCGGGGATGCACTCTCACTGATGGAAACCAAGACTGCCGGTAGCCAATTTCAACCGTTGAGATTTGTTTTGCAAAATATATTTTATATAAGATATAAAAGTATATATGTATGGTTTCTAAATTGTTTGCAAGAAGGTTTTAATTCCCGGGATCCATATAAGTGGAGAGTGCAACACTGTTCCTTGCAGCCGAGGGAGAGGTCCTCTCTTGTCGGGCAGTGTATGATCATTATGGGCTGAGAGGTTAAGTGTAAGACCATTGAGGTTAATACCTGATGGGCTAATCTTGCATCTGCCCACAGTCCCTGGGTGTTACAAGGTGGCTTGGCCCAGGGACCTCTTAGGGTAAGTGTTGGGCTCGTAGAGCCCATTTGATGGGTTTCAGGGGGTGCACTGTCTTTAACAGTGTATTCGGCCAGGCCTTGTAACAAAGGCTGGGCCGAACCCATGTGGCTGATGTGTAGATCAATGCTTGGGTCCCACGCCATACAAGGAAGCCCAACTGGGCAGCAGTTAAGAGGGTTAAGTGAGCACATAAGCTTAATGGGCCTAAAGCCCATTTCGAACTGGGCTGCTTATTTAGTTAATAAAGGGGCGAAATCTGAAGTGGATCAGCTAATAGGATTGGGCTTAGACCCTATCCACTTAGAGAGTCCAAGATCTAAATAAGATTTAGATCTGGAAACCTCCTAATCAGATTAGGAGATGGCTGATCTGATCTCCAGATAAGATAAGGATTTTCCCTTATCACTTAAAGGGACTTCTAAACCAAATATGATTTGGATTAGCAACTCCTAATCTGATTAGGAGCTGATCCCTTTAAGACTATAAAAGAAGAAGGGGGCGGCAGCCTTTAGAAACAATACACACAGATCATCAGGTTTCTTTGGTGCTGAAATCTAGAAGAGAGAATTCTGCTCCCTGCAAATACTCTCTTGCCGCCTCCCAGCTCTTGCCGCCCTACTTTCCAGTTCGATCTCCACTTGTGGGAGAAGTCAAGATTGGATCTTGACATCAGTTCTTTGAGAAAGGATTGAAAGGAAGCTGTGCTCGCGTGCCATCTTGCTGATTCTTGCGAAGGACAGAGTTCTTGGAGAAGAACACTGCTGATTCTGCTCCACCTGCACTGCGCCATCTTCAGTGGGAGCAGTCTTTGGATCCTTCCTTGGGCGTTAACACCTTCGTTGGGAGATATTACTTCTCCGTATCGGGTATAATCCTTCCCACTTCTTTTTGGTTCAGATCTGGTTCAGTTTATGGTTCAGAATTGATCCTTGAAAATATGATTTTCTAAATGGGGAATACGATTCCCAGTTGAAGGGAGAGAAAAATTTTTGAAATTCGCCCCTTATTCCGCAATCTTTTGGGCGTCCATAGGATGGATCTCTCATCCCTTCAGTGGTATCAGAACCATGGTTCAAATCTTGAACCAGTTTGTTTCAGATCTGAACCTGCGCAATTGGGCAGAAGGTGGTCTACCCAATTTGCGCAAATATGGGTTTTGGGAAATTTGTTCCCAAAATTAATGGGCGAATAATCTGAAATTAATTTTATATAAATCTGATTATTATTTAGAATTGTTCTTTATGATTTTCTTGATTTATGGGCTGTTCGTACAAGAGGAGATCGAAATCTTGGTTTGCGTAGGGAACCTGCAAGATTTGCAGTTTGTTGATTTATTTATTACATTTGGTCTGTAAATAATTTTTTTTATTTTTCTAGACTCAATGTATAGGTATTCGATCTGATGTAATTTTTAATAGAAATAGGATTTCTATTTATTTTAATTATGGATCGAAGATGGCGGCGCAGAAAGGGAGATTTCGCAGAGAAGAAGATTTCGCAGATGGGAGAATCGCCATCTGCGATTTGCAGTTTGTGAAACTGCATTCTGTGATCTAACCTTTGTTTTGCAGGATGGATTGTGCGAACAGCCCTGATTTACTGATTGTTGCTTTTCTTTTATGAGTAATTAATTTCAGATTATTTTCTTGAATTAAAGATTTAATTAAAAATCAAACCCTAGACCCATTCGAACCAAGATTGGTTCAAACTGTTTGGACCAAATCTAGGGTTTAATCAAGGCTGAAAGTTAGCCCTAATTTTCCCACTAATGGGCCTAAGGATTGATATTTAATTGAATGGTTAATTCGGCCCAACCTGTAAAAGCCCAGTTTTAAATAGTTAAAACTGCTAAAAGCCCACTTAACCCTTAAAGCTATATGGATTGAACCGTTCGGCCCATATACCAAGATAATGTTAATGGTTAATATTATGGATTTAAAATGGGCTTCAAATGGGCTTTACAGATAATTAATTGATTGGATCAATTTATCCCTGCATGTGATGTATGGATGTGTGATGTGCTACGTACATGGGCCATAACTACTTGGCCCATGCTCAATCGACAGTGGCTCTTTCGCACACCATGGCTGAATGCACATCATTGCCATGGTGTCCCTTTTGGTCATTGGATGACCTCCCTCCGTGTGGGAGCCACTTTGGTTTGACCTAAAGAAGCCCATATACTCATCATGAGGTCTCGTGCGGAATCCTAGCCGATTTAGGCCCACCAAAATCTGGCTTTATGAAAGTCAGTGGGAGCCACTTTGGTTTGACCTAAAGATAGAACTAGGGCATAATTATCTGTTCCCTCTAGATAATATGAGTGCATGTGATAGGGAGATTCATATGATGAACTCTCTAAAGGCCTTCCATCATTAGCACGAAGATGGGTCCTTCAGTAATGAGGAAACGCACCAGAAAATGGGCTATCCATTTGCTGTTGGGCTTGCCTAAGTGTTTCATAAGATGATAGGGGCGTCATAGACCGATGTGGGAGGGGCTTCACCAGAAAATGGGAACTCTCTCACGGTACCTTGGCGTTCACGAATATGATGGGTAAGCACTCACTGGACAGAAAGGTTTACCTGAAAACGGCTCTGAACCTTGTCTGACAGAGGCCAAAGGGAAAACTCATATGATGACTGGATATGATCCTTCACAGAAAGGTGGTGGGGTTATGCAGTTGAAACTGTTGGCTTCATGCACCCTATGTGATTTCCCACATTTCCAGAGACAACCCGTAGTCTTCGTCACTGAGAAAGGAGGGAAATCTCAGAGATGAATAAATGGAAATGGATCGTAGATTAAAATCCATATCTATGAAATGAACATGAATCAAATTAGGTCGTGGACTGATGTTTGCTCTTTTATCAGAAAATGGCAAACGGATCCTTTGCAAAACTACTTGATGACGACAAGTTAAAAGGCCCAAACTATGCTGACTGGTACAGGAACCTTATGTTGGTCTTAACCTCTGAGAAATTGGACAAGGAAGCCAAGAATCCTGCCCCGGAGCGTCCGGGAGATAGGGCTTTTGAGGCCCGAAGGAGAGACTATCAAGAATGGGAGGAGAAAAACTCCCTTGCCCGGTGTTACATCATTGCCTCCTTGGACAATCCGATACAGAGGCAATTCGATCAGATCGAACTTGCCAAAGACATATTGGACAGTCTCAGGACAATGTATGAAGAGCAGAATCATTCTACTCGACAAAAGGTCTTGAAACAGTTCATGACCACACAAATGTCCAAGGGTCAACAAGTTCATGACCATTGTCTTCGGATGATTGGATACATCAACGAACTGGAGGCTCTTGGATCCGGGCTGGACCTTGCAACCCAGATAGATGCTATCCTTAACTCTTTGCCTCCTTCCTTTAATCTATTCATCATGAACTATAACATGAACAAGCTGAATGTCAGCTTACAAGAGCTCAGCAATATGTTGCAAAGAGCTGAAGAACTGATTAAAAAGGATGAGCCTGTAGCCTTGCTTGTTGAAGCTGGCAAGACAGGCAAGAGAAAGAGGAAGGCAAAGAAACCTCAGAAGAAAGCCACTAAAAGCAAGAAGCAGAAGAAAGACAAAGCATCGGATGCCTGTCACTTCTGCAAGAAGACCGGCCACTGGAAAAGGAATTGTCCTGCCTACCTGGAATCCAAGAAAGGTAACTTCGAAACTTGTGTTATAGAAACCAATTTATTGGTAGATCAATGCTTGGGTCCCACGCCATACAAAGAAGCCCAACTGGGCAGCAGATTGGAAACTAGTTAAACACTGAACACTTAATGGGCCAAAAGCCCATTTCGAGTTGGGCTGATATTATCACCCATTTATGGGGCGAATCTGAGATTAATGTTAGTAAAAGGATTGGGTCTTTAACCTTATCCACTCTGGAACACCAAATTCAAATCAGATTTGAATCTGGTAACCTCCTGATATGATCAGGAGTAAGCTAACTTAATCTGCAGATAGGATTAAGATAATCCCCTATCCAAGTACTGATTTGGATTGGGATAACTCCTAATTAGGAGGTTTCTTAATCAAGAAGAAAAGGGGAGAAACCTTAAGAGAAATATATCAGATTTCGAACCAGGGGTAGTGTGCAAGAAATTATCCTGCGAATTTAGATCAGATCTCACACAGACTCTAGAGAGAAGAGAAGCAGTTCAGCCATCTTTATCCCAGGAGTTCTCCTTCAGTCGCTGCCATTCCCTCTTGCCTGATTTGATCTTTGCAGCAATAGGAAGTCAGGAAATCAGTTTTTGACATCAGTCTTGCAAGAAAGATTGAAAAAGATTCGGTGTTCAGAGTTTCCAAAGGGTTTTTGCGAAGGAGCCAGTGTGTAGGACGCACCCTGCTGGTTCCGTTCCACCCACAGCTGTGTCGTATTCAGCAAGATCGGTTTTTGGTGTCTTCTTTGGGCGTGAACACCAACTTTGGCAGATACTGTTTCTCTGGATCTGGTATAATCCTCCCTTCTTCCTTTTGGTTCAGATCTGTTTGATTAAGGTTGAAGTAGAATCCTTGAATATTGTATTCTAAATTTAGTGAATGCGATTTCCAGTTAGGAGAAGGTAGGAAAATTTTTGAAATTCGCCCACCCATTCTGCAACCTTATGGCATCCATTAGATGGATCCTACTATTCTTTCACCCATGCCATACAAGGAAGCCCAACTGGGCAGCAGTTTGGAGGCTAAGTGAGCACATATACTTATTGGGCCTAAAGCCCATTTCAAACTGGGCTGATTTGATTAGTTAAATAAAGGGGCGAATCTGAGATTAGATTAGCAGATAGGATAAGGTCTTAATCCGATCCACTCAGAGAGTCTAGATCTAAATAAGATTTGAATCTGGAAACCTCCTGATAAGATCAAGAAGGGCTGATCTAATCTACAGATAAGATAAGGGTCTATCCTTATCACTTGTAGGAAATTCATATTCAAATTTGATTTGGATCAGCAACTCCTAATGGGATTAGGAGCTGATCCCTTTAAGGTTATAAAAGGAGGAAGAGGTGGCAGCCTCTTAGCACCATAACATTCTCCCCTACAGAGAAAGATTATAGAAGAGAGAAAACAACTTTCAGTAAGACTATGTTGATTTCTCCCTGTCGCCTCCTTCCTGACCGCCGCCGCCATTCCTAGTGCATCTCCACAACAGTAGGAGTGATCAAGAACATTCTTGATATCAGTCCTTTGTGAAAGGGCTGATTGGGAGTCGTGCTCACGTGTCGTCCCGCTGATTGTTGCGAAGGATCTAGTTCTTTGGAAGAACACTATCGATTCTATTCCATCCTACACTATGCCATCTTCAGTGGGAGCAGTCTTTGGTTCCTTCCTTGGGCGTGAACACCTCCATTGGGAGATATTGTTTCTCCGTATCAGGTATATCCCTCTCTTGCTTCTGGTATCAGATCTGGTTCTGTTTATGGTTCAAGATTGATCATTGAAAATGCAGATTTTCTAAAATAGGGAATGTGATTCCCAGGTGAGGTGAGAGGAAATTTTTGAAATTTTGCCCAACCTACCTGCAGGGTTTGGTCATCCATATGATAGATCTCTCATTCCTTCAGTGGTATTAGAGCCAGGTTCATGTCTTGAACCGAAACAAACCAGATCTGAACCTGTCTAAATGGGCAGAAGGCGTTCTACCCGATTTGTGCAGATTAAAGGTTTTTCTGGGAAATTGTTTCCCAGATAAAGGGCGAATGATCTGAAACTAAATTTTATGAATCTGAATTTTATTTAGAATTGTTCTTTATAATTTTCAAGATTTATGGGCTATTCGTACAAGTGGAGATCGAATTCTTGATTGGCGTAGTGAACCTGCGACTTGTAGTTTCTTGATTTATTACATTTGGTCTGTAAAATATTTTTTTTTTTATTTTTTAGACTGAATGTATGGGATTCGATCTGATGTAATATTAATAGAAATTTTAGGGTTTCTATTTTATTATTTTTTGGATCGAAGATGGCGGCGCAGGAAGGAGATTTCGCAGACGGGAAAATCGCTATCTGCGATTTATAGTTTGTGAAACTGCATACTGTGATCTAACCTCTGTTTTGTAGGATGGAGTGTGTGAAGAACCCACTTTGACTGATTCTTGTTTTTCTTTAATCAGTATTTAATTTTAGATCCGTTTCTTGGATTAAATTCGAACCAGATTGGTCCAAACTGGTTGGACCGATTCTAGGGTTCGATGGAGGCTGATTGTCAGCCCTAATTTCCCACTGATGGGCCTAAGGATTGATATTTAATTAAGAGTTTAATTCGGCACAACCTATAAGGCCCAGTTTTAAATTGTTAAAACTACTAAAAGCCCACATTTGTAGAAAAGCTATGGGGGCCGAACTGCCTAACCCAATTCGGCCCATATACCTGGATAATGTTAATTGTTAATGTTATGGATTAAAATGGGCTTTATTTATGGGCTTTACAGATATTTAATTGATTGGATCAATTTATCCTTGCATGTGATGTGCTACGTACATGGGTCATAAGTACTTGGCCCATGTAGATACAATAGTGCCTCTTGTGCACACCATGGCTAAATGCACATCATTGCCATGGTGTCCCTAAAGATCATTGGATGATTTCCCTCAAAGGTGGGCCCCACACCTCCTGAAGAGGATACGTGCGGAACCCTAGCTGATTAGGGCCCACCGAAATCTGGCTTAATGAAAGTTAGTGGGAGCCACTCTGGTTTGACCTAAATTAAGCTAGGGCGTAATTTTTGTTCCCTCCAGAAATATGAGTGCATGTGATAGAGATATTCATATGATGAACTCTCCAAAAGCCTTCCATCATTAGCATGAAGATGGGTCCTTTAGTAATGAGGAAACGCACTAGAAAATGGGATATCCATTTGCTGTTGGATTTGTCTGAGTGTTTCATAAGATGATAGGGGCATCATAGACCGATGCGGGAGGGGCTTCACCAGAAAATGGGAACACTCTCACGGTACCTTGGCGCTCACAAATGTGATGGGTGAGCACTCACTGGACAGAAAGGTTTAACCTAAAATGGCTCTGAACCTTGTCTGATAGAGGCCAAAGGGAAAGCTCATATGATGAGTGGATATCATCCTTCATAGAAAGGTGGTGGGGTTTTACAGCTGAAACAGTTGGCTCCATGCACCCTATGTGGTTTCCCACATTTCCAGAGACAAGTCGCTGTCTCCGTCACTGAGATGGGAGGGAAATCTTAGAGATGAATAAATGGGAATGGAACATAGATTAAAAGCCATATCTATGTAATGAACATGAATCAAATTAGGTTGTGTACTAATGTTTGCTCTTTTATCAGAAAATGGCAAACAAACGATTTGCAAAGCTTCTTGACGACAACAAGCTTAAGGGCCCAAACTATGCCGACTGGTACCGTAACCTTATGCTGGTCTTAACCTCTAAAAAATTGGATAAGGTGGCCAAGAATCCTGCCCTGGATCGTCCGGGAGATAGGGCTTCTGAGACCTAGAGAAGGGAATACCAAGAATGGGAGGAGAAAAACTCCCTTGCCCACTTCTATATCATTGCCTCATTGGATAATCCAATACAGAGGCAGTTCGATCATATCAAACTTGCCAAAGACATATTGGACAGTCTCAAGACAATGTACGAAGAGCAGAACCATTCTACTCGACAGAAGGTCATGAAGCAGTTCTTGACCGCGTAGATGTCCAAGGGCCAACAAGTTCACGACCATTGTCTTCGGATGATGGGCTACATTAACGAACTGGAGGTTCTTGGATCCGGGTTGGATCTAGTAACCCAGATAGACGCCATTCTCAACTCTTTGCCTCTGTCCTTCAATCCATTCATCATGAACTACAACATGAACAAGCTGAATGTCATCTTGCAGGAACTCAACAATATGTTGCAGAGGGCCAAAAAATTGATTAAGAAGGATGAGCCCATAGCCATGCTTGTTTAAGCAGACAAATTGGGCAAGAAGAGGAGGGCAAAGAGAAAGCCCCAGAAGAAGGCCACCAAACCCAAGAAGCAAAGGAAAGACAAGGCATCAGATGCCTGTCACTATTGCAAGCAGACCGGCCATTGGAAGAGGAAATGTCCTCAATACCTGGAATCCAAGAAAGGTCATTTCGAATCTTGTGTCATAGAAACCAATTTATTGGTAGCTTCTGTATCCTGGTGTATTGACTCTGTGGCTTCAACTCATGCGTGTAACTCACTACAAGGGTTCAAGGTAAGCAGAAGGCTGAGTGAAGGACAAGTAACGCTTTACTTGGGGAATTCTACAAGTGTTGCAGTTGTGGCCGTAGGAACCGTAGTTTTAATTTTTAGAGAAGGAATAATTGTACTTAAAGATTGTCTTTATGTATAGAATTTAAGAAGAAATTTGATTTTTGTATCAAAACTGTGCGCGGATGGTTATTCTGTCTTTTTTAGTAATACAATTACTATTAAAACAAACAACAGATTCATCGCATAAGGGGAACTGGAGAACGGTCTCTATGTTCTACATCCTTCTCTAGAAACTAATATAGCCGAAACTACGTTGGCCATATCAGTGTTGACCGTATCACAAGGCTAGCAAAGGATGGTCCTTTGGATTTTCTAATTGTAGAAGATCTTCCCACTTTTGAGCCTTGCCTTCAGGGTAAGATGACGAAACAACCATTTAACGGTAAGCCTGAAAGATGTACGGGCACGCTTGACCTTATACATAGTGATGTATGTGGTCCCCTGAGTGTTAGGACTCGTAACCAACACGTGTATTTTATTACATATACCGATGACTATTCTCGGTATGGTTACGTGTACCTAATGAGACACAAGTCCGAATCCTTTGAAAAGTTCAAAGAGTTCAGACAAGAGGTCGAGAAATAGTTAGGGAGAGAAATTAAAGCCCTTCGATCGGATCGAGGAGGCGAGTATCTCTCTAACGAATTCAGGGACTATTTGAAGGTCAACGGGATAGTATCACAGTTAGCTCATCCTGCTACACCATAACTTAATGGTGTTTTAGAGAGGAGGAATAGGACCTTATTGGATATGGTCCGGTCGCTTCTCATACACTTAGAGTTACCCACATCCTTTTGGGGATACGCATTAGAGACTATGATATACGTGCTGAATTGGGTTCCAACCAAATCGGTTCCGAATACTCCATATGAACTTTGGACCCGAAAGAAACCAAGTGTCAGACACTTGAACATTTGGGGTTGTCCTGCGCACGTTAAAAGAACGAGTGCAGACAAATTGGAATCCAAGACCAGCCGTTGCCTATTCATAGGAAACCCAAAAGGCTTTGTGGGTTACCTATTCTATGACCCAAGTGAGCAGAAGGTGTTCTGTAGCCAAAATGCATAGTTCTTGGAGAATGATTATATCCTATACATCCATCGTCAGGAAATAGTTCTTGATGAGGAGAGCTCTGGACCAGTAGGAGGGATCCTACAAGTTCCAGGTATTGATCAACCTAGAAGATCTACCCGGGTATCTAGGCCACTAGTCTGTTATGGCTATGATCAGGATAGTTACCTGGTGGAAGCCTTGACCAGTGAGGAGGATCCCGTGACTTATGTGGAATCTATGTTGGACATAGATTCCCTGAAGTGGGTAGATGCCATGAGAGTTGAGATGCACTCAATGGAGATCAATGGAGTTTGTACTCTAGTAGATCCGCCCCCCGGGGTAAAAGCAAATGGTTGCAAATGGATCTACAAGAGAAAAAGGGCCCCAATGGTAAGGTTGAGACCAACAAAGCCCGTCTGGTGAAGAAAGGGTATACTCAAAAAGAGGGCATCAATTATGAGGAAACCTTTTCATCCGTGGCCATGCTTAAATCCATTCAGACCCTGCCTATAGCAGCATACCATGACTACGAGATTTGGCAAATGGAAGTCAAAACAGCGTTCATGAATGGAGATCTTATTGAAGATATTTATGTGCAGCAACTGCAAGGTTTCATAGCTGCGGGTCAGGAACACATGGTATGCAAGTTAAATAGATCCACATATGGACTTAAGCAAGCTTCTAGGAGTTGGAACATCTGGTTTAACTTTGAACAGAATCCGGATGATCCCTATGTTCTGAAAGAATGGTAGGATCCATCTTATGGACGCCAAAAAGATTGGGGAATGGGTGGGCGAATTTCAAAAATTTTCCTACCTTCTCCCAACTGGGCATCGTATACCCTAAAGATTAGACAGTTTTGTATGCCCTTAGCTTCAATCCGATTTGATGTACTTTTGTTATTTAGTGGAAATAAATAAAGCGCATGTTTGATTCATGTTGTTTGGTACAATTCTGTGTAAGACCCTAAAACTGGACACTTATAGAGACTCGTGTTAGTTTTAAATGTTCACAGCCATTGGATAAGTTTGAGGTGATTTATCCTGCCAAGGCTGATACTGGTGTGCCACCAAGTGTTGGGATGGCCTGTCTTGGCCACCAGGGTAAGACCCAAGGCACATGTAGTATGGGATTACTCGAATCCTTGAACCGGACAAGATTTCCAGTATTGCCCTGGACCTTGGAGACAGATGGGCAAAACTAGAAAGTTACACCTGATCCCTAGACTCGATTATGACACTTCACTAGGTGTCAGATCGGGCTGTCTTTGATATGCCAATCAATGAGATCCTTAGATGGGGATCAAAACCTGGGTATGTTGGGACAGTCTGAGAATTCATCTGAGTGAGTGATCATAGTGACAGGATCAGCCCCTTTGTCGGACAAGGGTAATGATCGGGAATGCACTCTCTCTGATGGAAACCAAACTGCCGACAGTTGATTTCAATCATTGGAATTTTGTTTTGCAAAATTAATATATATATATATATATGTACGGTTTTGAAATGTTTGCAAATGGTTTTAATTCCCGGGATCCATGTGAGTGGAGAGTGCGACACTGTTCCTTGCAGCCGAGGGAGAGGTCCTCTCTTGTCAGGCAGTGCTTGATTGTTAAGGGCTGAGAGGTTAAGTGTAAGACCATTTAGGATAATACCTGATGGGCTAATCTTGCACCTACCCACAGTCCCTGGGTTTTTATAAGATGGCTTGGCCCAGGGACCACTTAATGTAACTGTTGGGCCCATAGGGTCCATGTGATGGGCTCAGGGGTTCATTGAGTTTTTCAGTGAATTTGGCTGAGCCTTGTATTAAAGGCTGGGCCGAACCCATGTGGCTGGTGTGTAGATCAATGCTTGGGTCCAACGCCATACAAAGAAGCCCAATTGGGCAACAGATTGGAAACTAGTTAAACACTGAACACTTAATGGGCCAAAAGCCCATTTCGAGCTGGGCTGATATGATCACCCATCTTTGGGGAGAATCTGAGATTAATGTTTGTAAAAGGATTAGGCCTTTAACCTTATCCACTCCAGGAGACCAAATTCAAATTAGATTTGAATCTGGTAACCTCCTGATAAGAGCAGGAGTAAGCTAACTTAATCTGCAGATAGGATTAAGATAATCCCCTATCCAAATACAGATTTGGATTGGGATAACTCCTAATTAGGAGGTTTCTTAATCAAGAAGAAAGGAGGAGAAACCCAAGAGAAATATATCAGATTTCGAACCAAGGGTTGGTGGTTTAAGAAATTATCCTGCAAACAGAGATTAGATCTCATACAGACTACAAAGAGAATACAAGCAGTTCAGCCATCTTCGTCCCAGGTGTTCTCCTCCAGCCGCCACCATTCCCTCTTGCAGGATTTGATCTTTGCAGTAATAGGGAGGGAAGAAATCAGTTCTTGACATTAGTCTTGCGAAAAATATTGAGAAAGATTCAGTGTTTAGAGTTTCCAAAGGATTCTTGCGAAGTATCTAGTGTGTAGGACGCACCCTGCTGGTTCTGTTCCATCCACAGCTGTGTCATCTTCAGTAGGAGCGGATTTTGGTTTCTTCTTTGGGTGTGAACACCAACTTTGGGAGATACTGCTTCTCCGAATCAGGTATATTCCTCCCTTTTGCTTTTTGGTTCAGATCTGGTTCGATTATGGTTCAAGTAGGATCCTTGAATATAGTATTCTAAATTTAGGGAATATGATTCCAGTTGTAAGAAGGTAGGAAAATTTTTGAAATTCGTCCACCCATTCTGCAACCTTATTGGCGTCCATTAGATGGATCATTCCATTCTTTCAGTGGTATCAGAGCCACAGGTTTGAATCTTGAACCAAAAGAAAATCAGATCTGACCCTACGCACATGGATAGAAGATGTTCTACTAAGATTTGCATGGATTGCTTTCTTTTTTTCAAGAAATGGTTTCTTGTTAAGGGCGATTGATCTGAAATTAATTTTTGTTAAATCCAAAATTTATTTAGAATTGTTCTTTATTTATTTTGATTTAATGGACTGTTCGAACCTGGAGATCGCAGTGCAGATTCGGCACAGATGGTCTGCGCACCCTTTTTCATTTATTTCATTCATTTCGGTCTGTAAATATTTTTTCTTTAGACTGAATGTATAGGATTTGATCAGCAATGTAATAAATTAATAGAAATAGGATTTCTGTTTTTTTTATTATTTTCTTGATTAAAGAAGAAGGAAGAAGATGGCGGCGCTGGAGATTTGTAGATGGAGAAATCGCTTTCTGCGATTTGCAGTTTGTGAAACTACAACCCTAATGAATAACCTCTGTTTTGCAGGTGGTGCGAACAGTCCATAGTTGATTTGTGATTGTTTAAAATCAAGATTATTAATTTCAGATCTTTCATGAATTGAAAATCAGTTTCGGACCATTTCGGACTAGATTGGACCAAAACTGTTTGGACCGAATTTAGGGTTCGAAGGGGACTGTTTTTCAGTCCATTCTTCTCACACTTGCTGTTCCAAATCTGTTGTTCAATTACAGGGGTTAATTCGGCCCACCTATAAAGCCCAGTTTTAAAAGGTTAAAACTACAAAAGCCCACTCTTGCGAGAAAAGTTGTATGGGCCGAACTGGTAACTGCGATTCTGCCCATACACATAGTCGACATTAATTGTTAATGTTAGGTTTTTAAATGGGATATTAAAATGGGCTTTACAGCAGTTGATTGATTGGATCAATTCCTCCTTTACATGTGATGATTGGATGTTTGATGTGCTGCGACCAGGGGCCATAAGCACTTGGCCCATGAAGACTCGTTACTGGCTCTTGCGTGCACAATGGCTGAATGCACATCATTGCCATGGTGTCACTTAAGGTTATTGGATGACCCCTCCTTGCTTGGTGGGCCCCACAACCCTGAAAAGGGATGCGTACGGAACCCCTAACCGATTAAGGCCCACCAGAAATCTGACTTTATGAAAGTCAGTGGGAGCCACTTTGGTTTGACCTAAAATTAGAACTAGGGCGTAATTTAGTTCCGTCCAGCAAATATGAATGCATGTGATTGGGAGATCCATATGATGGACTCTCTAAAGGCCTTCCATCATTAGCACAATGATGGGTCCTTCAGTAATGAGGAAACGCACCATAAAATTGGACTATCCATTTGCTATTGGATCTATCAGAGTGTTTCATAGGATGATAGGGGCGTCATAGACCGATGTGGGAGGGGCTTCACCAGAAAATGGGAACTCTCTCACGGTACCTTGGCGTAACCTGAATATGATGGGTGAGCACTCACTGGACAGAAATGTTTACCTGAAAACAGCTCTGAACCTTGTCTGACAGAGGCCAAAGGGAAACTCATTCGATGAATGGATATGATCCATCACAGAAAGGTGGTGGGGTTATGCAGCTGAAACAGTTGGCTTCACGCACCCCATGTGATTTCCCACATTTCCAGAGACATTTCGTCGTCTTCGTCGCTGAGAAAGGAGGGAAATCTCAGAGATGAACAAATGGGAATGGAACATAGATTAAAAACCATATCTATGTAGGTAACATGAATCAAACTAAGGTTGTGGACTAACGATTTTGCTGTTTTATCAGAAAATGGCAAATGGTCAATTCGCAAAGCTTCTAGACAATAACAAGCTTAAGGTAGTGAAAAATCCTGCCCCAGAGCGTCCGGGTGATAGGGCTTCTGAGGCCCGTAGGAGGGATTACCAAGATTGGGAGGACAAGAACTCCCTAGCCCGCTGCTTTGTCATTGCCTCATTGGACAACTCAATACAGAGGCAGTTCGATCTGATCGAACTTGCCAAGGACATATTGGACAGTCTAAAGACAATGTATGAAGAGCAGAACCATTCTACTCGACAGAAGGTCTTGAAACTGTTCATGACCGCGCAGATGTCCAAAGGGCAGAAAGTTCATGACCATTATCTTCGGATGATGGGCTACATTAACGAACTCGAAGCCCTTGGATCCGGGCTAGATCTTGGCATGCAAGTGGATGCCATCCTAAATTCTTTGCCCTCTTCCTTCAATGCGTTCACAATGAACTACAACATTAATAAGCTGAATGTCAGCGTCCAGGAACTCAGCAATATGTTGCAGAGGGCCGAGGATCTACTCAAGAAGGATGAGCTTGTGATTATGCTTGCTGAAGCTAACAAATCAGGCAAGAAAAGTAGAAAGGCAAAGAAGCCCCAGAAGAAAGCTACCAAACCCAAGAAGTAGAAGAAGAACAAGGCATCTGATGTCTGTCACTTCTGCAAGCAGACCGACCACTGGAAGAGGAATTGTCCTTTCTACCTGGAATCTAAGAAAGGTAACATCAAAACTTGTGTCATAGAAACTAATATGTTAGTCACTTCTGTGTCCTGGTGAGTTGACTCCGGGGCTTCAACTCATGCGTGTAACTCACTACAGGGGTTCAAAGTTAGCAGAAGATTGAGTGAAGGCGAAGTGACACTATTCTTGGGAACGACTGCAAGTGTTGCAACTGCGGCAATAGGAACGGTAGAATTAGTATTTAGAGAAGGAGTGCTTGTACTTAAAAATTGTCTTTATGTACAGAACTTGGGAAGAAATTTAATTTCTGTTTCTAAGTTGTGTGCTGATGGATATACTGTTTATTTTAGTAATATGATTACTGTTAAACGGAATAACAAATTCATCGCATGACGGGAACTGGAGAAGGGTCTCTATGTTCTACATCTTTCTCTAGAAACTAACTTAACCGAAACTACATCGGTCGAAAATCCCAAGAAAAGGAATCGTGATACAGTAAATCCCACGTGCCTCTGGCATTACCGACCTGGCCAGATCGGTGTTGACCGAATCACAAGGCTGGTAAAGGATGGTCCTTTGGATTTTCTAACCGTAGAAAATCTTCCCACTTGTGAACCTTGCCTACAAGGTAAGATGACTAAGCGGCCATTCGACGGTAAGCCTGAAAGATCTACAGGCACACTTGACCTAATACATACTGATTTATGTGGTCCCCTGAGTGTTAGTACACGAAATCAACAAGTGTATTTCATCACCTTTACAGATGATTTTTAACGATATGGTTACGTGTACCTAATGAGACATAAGTCTGAATCCTTTGAAAAGTTCAATGAGTTCAGACAGGAAGTCGAGAAACAGTTAGGGAGAGAAATTAAGGCCCTTCAATCAGATCGAGGTGGCGAGTATCTCTCTGACGAATTCAGGGACTACTTAAAGGTCAATGGAATAGTGTCACAATTAGCTTCTCCTGCCACACCTCAACTCAATGGTGTTTTAGAGAGGAGGAATAGGACCTTGTTGGACATGGTTCAGTCACTTCTCGTACACTTAGAATTACCAACATGCCTTTGGGGATATGCA
Source organism: Nelumbo nucifera (assembly GCF_055504915.1). Classification (NCBI taxonomy): domain Eukaryota; kingdom Viridiplantae; phylum Streptophyta; class Magnoliopsida; order Proteales; family Nelumbonaceae; genus Nelumbo; species Nelumbo nucifera. The sequence goes on along the minus strand of NC_142656.1, from coordinate 36,363,183 downwards.
TTAGAGACTGCTATCTACGTGCTGAATCGTGTACCAACCAAATCAGTTCCGAAAACTCCAAATCAACTTGGACCGGACGGAAGCCAAGTGTGAGACACTTGAAGATTTGGGGTTGTCCTGCACACGTTAAAAGAACAAGTGCGGACAAGTTGGAATCCAAAACCAGTCGTTGCCTATTAATAGGCTACCCAAAAGATTCGGTGGGTTATCTATTCTATGACCCAAGTGAGCAGAAAGTGTTCTGCAGTCGAAATGCCCAATTATTAGAAACCGAATACATCCTTGGCACCCATCGTCAGGAAATAGTTCTTGATGAGGAGAGCTCAGGAGCAGTGGGAGATGTCCCACAAGTTCCAGGTAGTGACCAACCTAGAAGGTCCACCCGGGTATCCAGACCACCAGTCTGAAATGGTTATGACCAGGATAGTTACCTAGTGGAAGCCTTGACTAGTGAGGAAGATCCCGTAACTTATGCGAAAGCTATGTTAGACATAGATTCCCAGAAGTGGGTGGAGGCCATGAGAGCTAAGATGGACTCGATGGAGACCAATAGAGTATGGACTCTAGTAGATCCGCCCTCCGGGGTAAAAGCAATTGGTTGCAAATGAATCTACAAGAGGAAGTAGGGCCCCGATGGCAGGATTGTGACCTACAAAGCACGTTTGGTGGCGAAAGGGTATACTCAAAAAGAAGGCATCGATTATGAGGAAACCTTTTCGCCCGTGGCCATGCTCAAATCCATAAGGATCCTGCAAGCTGTAGTAGCGTACCATGACCTTGAGACTTGGCAAATGGATGTCAAAAATGCATTCCTGAATGGAGATCTTAGTGAAGATATCTACATGCAGCAGCCACAAGGCTTCATTGCTGCTGGTCAGGAACACATGGTATGTAAACATAATAGATCCATATATGGACTTAAGCAGGCTTCTAGGAGTTGGAACATCCGCTTTGATTCAGCTGTCAAAATGTTTGATTTTAAGCAGAATCCGGATGAGCCCTGTGTATACAGAAAGTCCAGTGGAGATAAGATGACCTTTTTGGTGTTGTACGTGGACGATATCCTACTCATTGGGAATGATGTAGGAATGTTGATTTCGGTCAAGGTATGGCTATCACAGTTGTTCTCCATGAAAGATCTTGGAGAAACTTCATATATAATTGGTCTTCAACTCTGTAGAGATAGATCGAAACGGATAATTGGATTATCCCAGGTAGGTTACATTGACAAAATTGTCAAAAGATACAACATGGAGAACTCCAAGAAAGGAAACATTCCTTTCAGGCATGGAGTCACTCTCTCGAAGAAGATTTCTCCAAAGACTTCTGAGGAGATTGAGAGCATGAGAGATGTTCCCTATGCCTCAGTCATGGGGAGCATCATGTATGCCATGCTGTGCACTCGCCCGAACATTGCTCAGGCAGTGAGTGTGATAAGCAGATTCCAAGCCAACCCAAGGCAGGAGCATTGGACTGCTGTGAAGAACATACTCAAATACCTTCGAAGGACAAAAGAGTTTTGTTTGGTATTCGATGGTAGTTCACTGCAAGTTCAAGGGTATACCGATGCCGATTTTCAGTCGGATCCAGATGATAGAAAATCTACATCTGGGTATGTTTTCACGATAGGATCGTGTGCTGTTTGCTAGAAAAGCAACAAACAGGGGTCCACTGCAGATTCCACAACCGAGGCCGAGTACATTGCCGCAAGTGAAGCTGTCAAGGAAGCCGTGTAGATGAAGAAATTCATACACGAATTGGGAGTGATACCGTCCAGCACATCACCCATCCGGTTGTTGTGTGACAACAATGGAGCGATCGCCCAGGCTAAAGCGCCTCGGGCCCACTCGAGGTCAAAGCACATCGGGAAGAAGTACCACGTACTACGAGAGATCATTGGTAGATGGGACATCCTAATTCAGAAGGTAGCATCAGCAGATAATGTGGCAGACTTATTGACTAAGCCACTGACACAGAAGGTGTTTGAGAAACACGTGGAAAGTATGGGACTCCGGCTTGTACCAGATTTGACCTAAGTGCAAGTGGGAGCTGTTAGACAGTTTTGTATGCCCTTAGCTTCTATCCGATTTGATGTACTTTTGTTATTTAGTGGAAATAAATAAAGTGGATGTTTGATTCATGTTGTTTGGTACAATTCTGTGTAAGACCCTAAAACTGGACACTTATAGAGACTCGTGTTAGTTTTAAATGTTCACAGCCATTGGATAAGTCTAGGGAGATTTATCCGGCCAAGGCTGATACTGGTGTGCCACCAAGTGTTGGGATGGCCTGTCTCGGCCACCAGGGTAAGACCCAAGGCACATGCAGTATGGGATTACTCGAATCCTTGAACCGGACCAGATTTCCAGTATTGCCCTGGACCTTGGAGATAGATGGGCAAAACTAGAAAGTTTCACCTGACCCCTAGACTCGATTATGACACTTCACTATGTGTCGGATCGGGCTATCTTTGATATGCCAATCAGTGAGATCCTTAGATGGGGATCAAAACCTGGGTATGTTGGGATAGTCTGAGAATTCATCTGAGTGAGTGATAATAGTGACAGGATCAGCCCCTTTGTCGGACAAGGGTAACGATCGGGAATGCACTCTCTCTGATGGAAACCAAACTGCCAGTAGTTGATTTCAATCGTTGGAATTTTGATTTGCAAAATTAAAATATATATATATGTACGATTTCGAAATGTTTGCAAATGGTTTTTATTCCCCAGATCCATGTGAGTGGAGAGTGCGGCACTGTTCCTTGAAGCCGAGGGAGAAGTTAAGTGTAAGACCATTAAGGATAATACCTGATGGGCTAATTGAAAGGGATGGGATATCCATCACATGGACGCCCGAATCTTGCGGAAGGGATGGGGCGAATTTCATAAATTTCTCCCATCTTTGCAGGGAATCGAATTCCCTATTTCTGAAAACATATTTTCAAGGATCAATCTTGAATCAAGAACCAAATCAGATCTGAACCAAAAGTAGTAGAAGGGAGGATATACCTAATACAGAGAATCAATATCTCCCAATGGAGGTGTTCACGCTCAAGGAAGGATCCAAAATCTGCTCCCACTGAAGATGGCGTAGTGTAGGATGGAGCAGAATCAGCAACGTTCTTCCAAAAGAACTTGACCCTTCGCAAGAATCAACTGGATGGCTTGTGGGTACAGCTCCAAGCAATCTTTTCCCCAAAAGATTGAGATCAAGATCAAATCTTGATTTCTCCCTGTAACTGGAGATCAAACTAAAAGGAATGGCAATGACAGGAAAGAGGTGGCAGAAGATAATTCGCAGTATGCAGGAAATCTCTCTTTCTCTCTTTCTTTTTTCTCTAAAGAGAAAATATGTTGTGAATCATATATCTTAAGGCTGCCGCCCCCTTCTTCTTTTACAATCTTAAAGGGATCAGTGAGAGAATGGTAGGATCCATCTAATGGACGCCATAAAGGTTGCGGAATGGGTGGGGCGAATTTCAAAAATTTCCTACCTTCTCCCAACTGGGAATCATATTCCCTGAATTTAGAATACAATATTCAAGGATCTACTTGAACCCTAATCAAACCAGATCTGTACCAAAAGATAAATGGGAGGATTATACCTGATCCGGAGAAGCAGTATCTCCCAAAGTTGGTGTTCACGCCCAAAGAATGCTCCAAGATCTGTCCCTGCTGAAGATGACACAGCTGTGGATGGAACAGAACCAGCAGGGTGCGTCCTACACACTGGATCCTTCACAAGAATCCCCTGGATGTACTAAACACTGAATTCTTTCAGTCTTTCTTGCAAGACTGATGTCAAGAACTGGTTTCTTGACTTTCTTTTCTGCAAAGATCAAATCTTGCAATAATGCAGATGGCGGCGGCAGGAGGAGATTTCCAGAAACGAAAAGGCTGAACTGTTTTCTTTTCTGGAGAGAATGAGATCTAATCTCAATTCGCAGGAACCCTTCTTGCTTACAAAAACCTCTTGGATCGAAATCTGATTTCTCTCCCTCTTGGTTTATTCGAAAATCTCCTCCCTTACTTCTTGATTAAGAAATCTCCTAATTAGGAGTTATCCCAATCCAAATCAGTATTTGGATAGGGGATAATCTTAATCCCTTTCCCAGATAGAGTTAGCTTACTCCTGATCTTATCAGGAGGTTACCAGATTCAAATCTGATTTGAATTTGGTCTCTAAGAGTGGATAAGGCTAAGAGCCCAATCCTTTTTGCTAACTTCAATCTCAAATTCGCCCCATTGATGGGTGATCATATCAGCCCACCTCGAAATGGGCTTTTGGCCCATTAAGTATTCAGTGTTTAATTAGTTTCCAATCTGCTGCCCAGTTGGGCTTCTTTGTATGGCGTGGGACCCAAGCATTGATCTACACACCAGCCACATGGGTTCGGCCCAGCCTTTAATACAAGGCCCAGCCGAATTCACTGAAAATCTCAATGAACCCCTTGAGTCCATCGTATGAACCCTATGGGCCCAACACTTACATTAAGTGGTCCCTGGGCCAAGCCATCTTATAAAAACCCAGGGACTGTGGGCAGGTGCAAGATTAGCCCATCAGGTATTATCCTAAATGGTCTTACACTTAACCTCTCAGCCCTTAATGATCAAGCACTGCCCGACAAGAGAGGACCTCTCCCTCGGCTGCAAGGAACAGTGCCGCACTCTCCTCTCACATGGATCCCGGGAATTAAAACCATTTGCAAACATTTTGAAACCGTACATATATATGTAAATATATTAATTTTGCAAAAACAAAATTCCAACGATTGAAATCAACTGCCGGCAGTTTGGTTTCCATCAGAGAGAGTGCATTCCCGATCATTACCCTTTGTCCGACAAAGTGGCTGATTCTGTCACTATAACCACCCACTCAGATGAATTCTCAAACTGCCCCAACATACCCAGGTTTTGATCCCCACTAAGGATCTCACTGATTGGCATATCAAGGGCAGGCTGATCCAGCACCTAGTGAAGTGTCATAATCGAGTCTAGGGGTCAGGTGTAACTTTCCAGTTTTGCCCATCTATCTCCAAGGTCCAGGGCAAGACTGGAAATCTGGTCCGGTTCAAGGATTCAAGTAATCCCATGCTGTATGTGCCTCGGGTCTTACCCTGATGGCTGAGACAGGCCATCCCAACACTTGGTGGCACACCAGTATCAGCCTTGGAAGGATAAATCTCCCCAGACTTATCCAACGGCTGTGAACATTTAAAACTAACATGAGTCTCTACAAATGTCCAGTTTTAGGGTTTTACACAGAATTAAACCAAACAACATGAATCAAACATGCACTTTATTTATTTCCACTAAATAACAAAAGTACATCAAAATGATTGAAGCTAAGGGCATACAAAACTGTCTAACAATCAGCTCCTAATCTAATTAGGAGGTTTCCAAATCTAAATCTCATTTAGATCTTGGACTCTCTAAGTGGATAGGGTCTAAGCCCAATCCTATTAGCTGATCCACTCCAGAATTCGCCCCTTTTTAATTGACTGATCAAATTATCCCAGTTCGAAATGGGCTTAAGGCCCATTTAAGGTTAGGTACTCAAAAAGCCTTCCAAACTGCTGCCCAGTTGGGCTTCCTTGTATGGCGTGGGACCCAAACATTGATCTACACATCAGCCACATGGGTTCAGCCCAGCCTTTGTTGCAAGGCCTGGCTGAATACACTGTTAAAGATAGTGCACCCCCTGAAAACCCATCAAATGGGCTCTATGGGCCCAACACTTACCCTAAGTGGTCCCTGGGCCAAGCCACCTTGTAACACCCAGGGACTGTGGGCAGATGCAAGATTAGCCCATCAGGTATTATCCTCAATTGTCTTACACTTAACCTCTCAGCCCATAATGATCATACACTGCCCGACAAGGGAGGACCTCTCCCTCGGTTGCAAGGAACAGTGTTGCACTCTCTACTTATATGGATCCCAGGAGTTAAAACCTTTTGCAAACATTTTAGAAACCAAAATATAAACTTTTATATCTCATATAAAATATAATTTGCAAAAACAAATCTCAACGGTTGAAATCGGCTGCCGGCAGTCTTGGTTTCCATTAGAGAGAGTGCATCCCCGATCATTACCTTTGTCCGACAAAGGGGCTGATCCTGTCACTATTATCACCCACTCAGATGAATTCTCGGACTGTCCCAACATACCCAGGTTTTGACCCTCGCAAAAGATCTCACTGATTGGTACATCAAAGACAGCCCAATCCTACATCTAGTGTAGTATCATAATCGAGTCTAGGGGTTAGGAGTAACTTTCTAATTTTGCCCATCTATCTCTAAGGTCTAGGGCAATATTGGAAATCTGGTCCGGTTCAAAGGTTCTATTAATCCTACACTGTATGTGCCTAGGGTCTCACCCTGGCAGCTGAGACAGGCCACCCCAACCGACTTGGTGGCACCACAGTGTTAGCCTTGTTAGGATAGGTCTCCCCAAACCGATCCACTGGCTGTGAACATTCTAAACTAATACGAGTCTCATTAAGTGTCCAGTTTAAGGGTATTACCCAGAAACATACCAAGGGAACATGAATCAAATATGCACTTTTATTCATTTACAATAAACTCATAAAGTACATCATTCTTGATTGAAGCTAAGGGCATACAAAACTGTCTAACACTAATCTTGCACCTGCCCACAGTCCCTGGGTTTTTATAAGATGGCTTGGCCCAGGGACCACTTAATGTAAGTGTTGGGCCCATAGGGTCCATGTAATGGGCTCAGGGGTTCACTGAGTTTTTCAGTGAATTCGACTGAGCCTTGTATTAAAGGCTGGGCCGAACCCTTGTGGCTAGTGTGTAGATCAATGCTTGGGTCCCACGCCATACAATGAAGACCAACTGGGCAGCAGATTGGAAACTAGTTAAACACTGAACACTTAATGGGCCAAAAGCCCATTTCGAGCTGGGCTGATATGATCACCCATCTATGGGGCGAATCTAAGATTAATGTTAGTAAAAGGATTGGGCCTTTAACCTTGTCCACTTCAGGAGACCAAATTCAAATTAGATTTGAATCTGGTAACCTCTTGTTAAGATCAGGAGTAAACTAACTTAATCTGCAGATAGGATTAAGATAATCCCCTTTCCAAATACTGATTTGGATTGGGATAACTCCTAATTAGGAGGTTTCTTAATCAAGAAGAAAGGGGGAGAAACCCAAGAGAAATATGTCAGATTTCGAACCAAGGGTTGGTGGTGCAAGAAATTATCCTGCAAACAGAGATTAGATCTCATACAAACTCCAGAGAGAAGAGAAGCAGTTCAGCCGTCTTCATCCCAAGAGTTCTCCTCCAGCCCCTGCCATTCCCTCTTGCAAGATTTGATCTTTGCAGTAATAGGGAGTCATGAAATCAGTGTTCAGAGTTTTCAGGGGATTCTTGCAAAGGATCCAGTGTGTAGGATGCACCCTGCTGGTTTTGTTCCATCCACAGCTATGTCATCTTCAGCAGAAGCGGATCTTGGTTTCTTCTTTGGGCGTGAACACCAATTTTGGGAAATACTGCTTCTCCGGATCCGGTATATTCCTCCCTTTTGCTTTTTGGTTCAGATCTGGTTCGATTATGGTTCAAGTAGGATTCTTGAATATAGTATTCTAAATTTAGGGAATATGATTCCCAATTGGAAGAAGGTAGGAAAATTTTTGAAATTCATCCACCCATTCCACAACCTTATTGGCGTCCATTAGATGGATCCTTCCATTCCTTCACTAAATTTTTAATACAATATTCAAGGATCCTAATTGAACCATAATCGAACCAGATCTGAACCAAAAGGAAAAGGGAGGATTATACCTGATCTGGAGAAGCAGTATCTCCCAAAGTTGGTGTTCACGCTCAAAGAGGACACCAAGATCCGCTCCTGCTGAAGATGACACAGTTGTACGTGGAATGGAACCAGTAGAGTGCGTCCTACACACTAGATCCTTCGCAAAAATCCTCTGGAAACTCTGAGCATCAAATCTTTTCAGTCCTTTTGCAAGACTGATGTCAAGAACTGATTTCATGACTTCATTCTTCTTCAAAGATCGAATCTTGTCAGAAAGAGAGGCGGCGGCTGGAGATCTCCTGAGATGAAGATGGCTGAATTGCTTCTCTTCTCTCTAGAGTGTGTATGAGATCCTATCTCGATTCGCAGGAAGCTTTCTTGCTTGCTCACAACCCTTGGTTCGAAAATCTCTTTTTTCTCTTAGGGTTTCTCCTCTTTTCTTCTTGATTAAGAAACCCCCTAAATTAGGAGTTATCCCAATCCAAATCAGTATTTGGATAGGGGATTATCTTAATCCTATTTGCAGATAAAGTTAGCTTATTCCTGATCTTATCAGGAGGTTACCAGATTCAAATCTGATTTGAATTTGGTCTTCCAGAGTGGATAAGGTTAAAAGCCCAATCCTTTTGCTAACATTAATCTTAGATCCACCCCATAGATGGGTGAACATATCAGCCCAGCTCGAAATGGGCTTTTGGCCCATTAAGTGTTCAGTGCTTAACTAGTTTCTAATTTGCTGCCCAGTTGGGCTTCTTTGTATGGCATGGAACCCAAGCATTGATCTACATTCCTGCCACATGGGTTCGGCCCAGCCGAATTCACTGAAAAGCTCAGTGAACCCCTGAGCCAATCACATGGACCCTATGGGCCCAACACTTACATTAAGTGGTCCCTAGGCCAAGCCATCTTATAAAAACCCAGGGACTGTGAGCAGGTGCAAGATTAGCCCATCAGGTACTAGCCGGAGTCCCATAATTTCCACGTGTTTCTCAAACACCTTCTATATCAATGGCTTAATCAATGGGTCTGCCACATTATCTGCTGATGCTACCTTCTGATACCACTATGCAGGGTCAGATCTGATTTTCTTTTGGTTCAAGATTCGAACCTGTGGCTCTGATACCACTGAAAGAATGGTAGGATCCATCTAATGGATGCCAATAAGGTTGCGGAATGGGTGGATGAATTTCAAAAATTTTCCTACCTTCTCCCAACTGGGAATCGTATTCCCTAAATTTAGAATACAATATTCAAGGATCCTACTTGAACCATAATCAAACCAGATCTGAACCAAAAGGAAAAGGGTGGATTATACCTGATCTGGAGAAGTACTATCTCCCAAAATTGGTGTTCACGCCCAAAGAGGACACCAAGTTCCGCTCCTACTGAAGATGACACAGCTGTAGGTGGAACGGAACCAACAGAGCGCATCCTACACACTGGTTCCTTCACAAGAATCCTTTAGAAACTCTGAGCACCAAATCTTTTCAGTCCTTTTGCAAGACTGATGTCAAGAACTGATTTCTTGACTTCTTTCTTCTTTAAAGAACGAATCTTGTCAGAATGAGAGGCGGCGGCTGGAGGAGATCTCTTGAGACGAAGATGGCTGAATTCCTTCTCTTCTCTCTGAAGTGTGTATGAGATCCTATCTCAATTCGCAGGAAGCATTCTTGCTTGCTCATAACCCTTGGTTCGAAAAACTCTTTTTTCTCTTAGGGTTTCTCCTCTTTTCTTCTTGATTAAGAAACCTCCTAAATTAGGAGTTATCCCAATCCAAATCAGTATTTGGATAGGGGATTATCTTAATCCTATTTGCAGATAAAGTTAGCTTATTCCTGATCTTATCAGGAGGTTACCAGATTCAAATCTGATTTGAATTTGGTCTTCCAGAGTGGATAAGGTTAAAAGCCCAATCCTTTTGCTAACATTAATCTTAGATCCACCCCATAGATGGGTGAACATATCAGCCCAGCTCGAAATGGGCTTTTGGCCCATTAAGTGTTCAGTGCTTAACTAGTTTCCAATCTGCTGCCTAGTTGGGCTTCTTTGTATGGTGTGGGACCCAAGCATTGATCTACACACCAGCCACATGTGTTTGGCCCAGCCTTTATTACAAGGCCCAGCCGAATTCACTGAAAAGCTCAGTGAACCCCCGAGCCCATCACATGGACGCTATGGGCCCAACACTTACATTAAGTGGTCCCTGGGCCAAGCCATCTTATAAAAACCTAGAGACTGTGGGCAGGTGCAAGATTAGCCCATCAGGTACTATCCTAAATGGTCTTACACTTAACCTCTCGGCCCTTAATGATCAAGCACTGCGCGACAAGAGAGGACCCCTCCCTCGGCTGCAAGGAACAATGCCGCACTCTCTGCTCACATGGATCCTAGGAATTAAAACCATTTGCAAACATTTTGAAACCGTACAAATATATTAATTTTTCAAAACAATATTCCAACGATTGAAATCAACTGCTGGCAGTTTGGTTTCCATCAGAGAGAGTGCATTCTCGATCATTACCCTTGTCCGACAAAGGGGCTGGTCTTGTCACTATGATCACCCACTCAGATGAATTCTCAGATTGTCCAAACATACCCAGGTTTTGATCCCCGCTAAGGATCTCACTGATTGGCATATCAAAGACAACCCGATCCGACACCTAGTGAAGTGTCATAATCGAGTCTAGGGGTTAGGTGTGACTTTCCAGTATTGCCCATCTATCTCCAAGGTCCAGGGCAATACTAGAAATCTGGTCCAATTCAAGGATTCGAATAATCCCATACTGCATGTGTCGGTGGCCGAGACATGCCCATCCCAACACTTGGTGGCACACCAGTATCATCCTTGGCAGGATAAATCTCCCCAGACTTATCCAACGGCTGTGAACATTTAAAACTAACACGAGTCTCTATAAGTGTCCAGTTTTACGGTCTTACACAGAATTATACCAAACAACATGAATCAAACATGCACATTATTTATTTACACTAAATATCAAACGTACATCAAATCGGATTGATGCTAAGGGCATACAAAACTGTCTCACAGCTCTCACTTGCACTTTGGTCCAATTTGGTACAAGCCGAAGTCACATACTTTCCATGTGTTTCTTAAACACCTTCTGTGTTAGTGGCTTAGTCAATGGGTCTGCCACATTGTCCGTTGATGCTACCTTCTGAATTAGGATGTCCCCTCTACCAACGATCTCCCGTAGTACGTGGTACTTCCACTCGATGTGCTTTGACTTCGAGTGGGCCCAAGGCTCTTTAGCCTGGGCGATCGCTCCATTGTTGACACACAACAACAAGATGGCTGATGTGCTGGACGGAATCACTCCCAATTCGTGTATGAATTTCTTCATCCACACGGCTTCCATGGCAGCTTCACTTGCTGCAATGTACTCGGGCTCGGTTGTGGAATCTATAGTGGACCCCTATTTGCTGCTTTCCCAGCAAACAACACACGATCCTATCGTGAAAACATATCCAGATGTAGACTTTCTATCATCTGGATCAAACTGAAAATCGGCATCAGTATACCCTAGAACTTGTAGTGAATTACCATCGAATACCAGACAAAACTCTTTTGTCCTTCGAAGGTATTTGAGTATGTTCTTTACAGCAGACCAATGCACCTGCCCTGGGTTGGCCTGGAATCTGCTTACCACACTCACTGCCTGAGCAATGTCCGGGCGAGTGCACAGCATGGCATACATGATGCTCCCTACGGATGAGGCAGAGGGAACGTCTCTCATGCCCTCAATCTCCATAGAAGTCTTGGGAGACATCTTCTTGGAGAGAGTGACTCCATGCCTAAAAGGAACATTTCCTTTCTTGGAGTTCTCCATGCTGTATCTTTTGACAATTTTGTCAATGTAAGCAGCCTGGGATAATCCAATTATCCGCTTGGATCTATCTCTATAGAGTCGAAGACCCAGTATATATGAAGCTTCTCCAAGATCTTTCATGGAGAACTGTTGTGATAGCCATACCTTGACCGAAGTAAACATTCCTACATCATTCCCGATGAGTAGGATATCGTTCACGTACAACACAGGGTTCATCCGGATTCTGCTCAAAGTCAAACGTTTTGACTACAGAATCAAAACGGATGTTCCAACTCCTAGAAGCTTGCTTAAGTCCATATATGGATCTATTAAGTTTACATACCATGTGTTCCTGACCAGCAGCAATGAAGCTTTGCAGCTACTACATGTAGATATCTTCACTAAGATCTCTATTTAGGAATGCAGTTTTGACATCCATCTGCCAAATCTTGTAATCATGGTATGCTTCTACAACTAGCAGGATCCTGATGGATTTGAGCATGGCCACGGGCAAAAAAGTTTCCTCATAATCGATGCCTTCTTTCTGAATATACCCTTTTACCACCAAACGAGCTTTGTAGGTCTTAATCCTGCCATCGGGCCCCTTCTTCCTCTTGTAGATCCATTTGCATCCAATTGCTTTTACCCTAGAGGGTGGATCTACTAGAGTCCAGACCCCATTGGTCTCCATCGGGTCCATCTCAGCTCTCATGGCCTCCACCCACTTCTGGGATCCTCCTCACTAATCAAGGCTTCCACTAGGTAACTATCCTGGTCATAACCATATCGGACTGGGGGCCTGGATACCCGAGTGGATCTTCTAGGTTGGTCACTATTGGGAACTTGTGGAACATCTCCCACTGCTCCTGAGCTCTCCTCATCAAGAACAATTTCCTGACGATGGGTATCTAGGATGTATTCGGTTTCTAAGAATTTAGCGTTTCGACTGCAGAACACTTTCTGCTCTCTTCGGTCAAAGAATTGATAACCCACCAAATCTTTTGAGTAGCCTATAAATAGGCAACGACTGGTTTTGGATTCTAACTTGTCCACACTTGTTCTTTTAACGTGTGTAGGACAACCCCAAACCTTCAAGTGTCTCACACTTGGCTTCCTTCTAGTCCATAGTTCATATGGAGTCTTCGGAACCGATTTGGTTGGAACCCGATTCAGTACATAGATAGCAGTCTCTAATGCATATCCCCAAAAGGATGTGGGTAATTCTGAGCGTACGAGAAGTGAACGGACCGTGTCCAACAAGGTCCTATTTCTCCTCTCTGAAACACCGTTGAGTTGAGGTGTGGCAGGAAGAGCTAATTGTGACACTATCCTGTTGACCTTCAAGTAGTCCTTGAGTTCGTCAGAGAGATACTCGCCACCTCGATTCGATCGAAGGGCCTTAATTTCTCTCCCTAACTATTTCTCGACTTCCTGTCTAAACTCTTTGAACTTTTCAATGGATTCAGACTTGTGTCTCATTAGGTACACGTAACCATATCGTGAAAAATCATCTGCAAAGGTGATGAAATACATGTGCTGATTTCGTGTCCTAACACTTAGGAGACCACATACATCAGTATCTATTAGGTCAAGTGTGCCTGTAGATCTTTCAGGCTTACCGTCAAATGGCCGCTTAGTCATCTTACCATGAAGGCAAGGCTCACAAGTGGGAAGATTTTCTACGGTTAGAAAATCCAAAGGACCATCCTTTACCAACCTTGTGATTCGGTCAAAACTGATATGGCCAAGTCGGTAATGCCAGAGGCACGTGGGATTTACTGTATCACCATTCCTTTTCTTGGGATTTTTGATCGATGTAGTTTCGGTTAAATTAGTTTCCAGAGAAGGATGTAGAACATAGAGACCGTTCTCCAGTTCCCCGCATGCGATGAATTTGTTATTCCGTTTAAGAGTAATCATATTACTAAACTAAACAGTATATCCATCAGCACACAGTTTAGAAACATAAATTAAATTTCTTCTCATGTTCTGTACATAAAGACAATCTTTAAGTACAAGCACTCCTTCTCTAAAGACTAATTCTATGGTTCCTATTGCCGCAGCTGCAACACTTGCAGTCGTTCCCAAGAATATTGTCACTTCACCTTCACTCAATCTTCTGCTAACTTTGAACCCCTTTCTTAGATTCCAGGTAAGTAGGACAGTTCCTCTTCCAGTGGCCGGTCTGTTTGCAGAAGTGACAGACATCAGATGCCTTGTTCTTCTTCTACTTCTTAGGCTTGACAATTTTCTTTTGGGGCTTGTTTGCCTTTCTCTTTTCCTTGTCTGATTTGTTAGTTTCAGCAAGTATAACCATAGGCTCATCCTTCTTGAGTAGATCCTCGACCCTCTGCAACATATTGCTGAGTTCCTGGACGTTGACATTCAGCTTATTCATGTTGTAGTTCTTTGTGAACGCATTGAAGGAAGAGGGCAAAGAATTCAGGATGGCATCCACTTGCATGCCAAGATCTAGCCCGGATCCAAGGGCTTCGAGTTCGTTAATGTAGCCCATCATCCGAAGACAATGGTCATGAACTTTTTGCCCTTTGGACATCTGTGCAGTCATGAACAGTTTCAAGACCTTCTGTCGAGTAGAACGGTTCTGCTCTTCATACATTGTCTTTAGACTGTCCAATATGTCCTTGGCGAGTTCGATCTGATCGAACTGCCTCTGTATTGAGTTTTCCAATGAGGCAATGACAAAGCAGTGGGCTAGGGAGTTCTTATCCTCCCAATCTAGGTAGTCCCTTCTATGGGCCTTAGAAGCCCTATCACCTGGACGCTCCGGGGCAGGATTTTTCACCACCTTATCTAACTTTTCGGAAGTTAGGACCAGCATAAGATTTCTGTACCAGTCGGCATAGTTTGGGCCCTTAAGCTTGTTATCGTCTAGAAGTTTTGCGAATTGACCGTTTGCCATTTTCTGATAAAACAACAAAGACGTTAGTTCACAACCTTAGTTTGATTCATGTTACCTACATAGATATGGTTTTTAATCTATGTTCCATTCCCATTTGTTCATCTCTGAGGTTTCCCTCCTTTCTCAGTGACAGAGACGACAAAATGTCTCTGGAAATGTGGGAAATCACATAGGGTGCATGAAGCCAACTGTTTTAGCTGCATAACCCCACCACCTTTCTATGGCGGATCATATCCACTCATCGAATGAGTTTCCCTTTGGCCTTTGTCAAACAAGGTTCAGAGCCATTTTCAGGTAAACCTTTCTGTCCAGTGAGTGCTCACCCATCATATTCAGGTTATGCCAAGGTACCGTGAGAGAGTTCCCATTTTCTGGTGAAGCCCCTCCCACATCGGTCTATGATGCCCCTATCATCTTATGAAACACTCTGACAGATCCAACAGCAAATGGATTGCCCAATTTTATGGTGTGTTTCCTCATTACTGAAGGACCCATCATTGTGCTAATGACGGAAGGCCTTTAGAGAGTCCATCATATGGATCTCCCTATCACACACAGTCATATTTGCTGGAGGGAACAAAATTACGCCCTAGTTCTAATTTTAGGTCAAACCAAAGTTGCTCCCACTGACTTTCATAAAGTCAGATTTTTGGTGGGCCTCAATCGGCTAGGGGTTCCGTACGCATCCCTTTTCAGGGTTGTGGGGCCCACCAAGCAAGGAGGGGTCATCCAATGACCTTAAGGGACACCATGGCAATGATGTGCATTCAGCCATGGTGTGCGCAAGAGCCACTAATGAGTCTTCATGGGCCAAGTGCTTATGGCCCATGGACATAGCACATCAAACATCCAAACATCACATGTAAAGGAGGAATTGATCCAATCAATTAACTACTGTAAAGCCCATTGAACAGCCCATTTGAAATCCATAACATTAACATCAAATGTTGACTAGGTGTATGGGCTGAATCACAGTTAGCAGTTCGGCCCATACAGCTTTTCTCACAATAGTGGGCTTTTGCAGTTTTAATCATTTAAAACTAGGCTTTACAGGTGGGCCGAATTAATCCCTATAATTGAACATCAGATTTGGAACAGCAAGTGTGAGAAAAATGGACTAAAAAACAGTCCCCTTCAAAACCTAGATTCGGTCCAAATAGTTTTGGTCCAATCTAGTCCAAAATGGTCCGAAACTGATTTTCAATTCAAGAATTAATTCATTAAAGATCTGAAATTAATAATTTTGATTTTCAACAATCATAAATCAAATATGGACTATTCGCACCACCTGCAAAACAGAGGTTAATCACTAGGGTTGCAGTTTCACAAACTGCAAATCGCAGAAAGCGATTTCTCCATCTGCAAATCTCCAGCGCCGCCTTCTTCTTCCTTCTTCTTCAATCAAGAAAATAAAAAAAAACAGAAATTCTATTTCTATTAATTTATTACATTCTTGATCAAATCCTATACATTCAGTCTAGAAAAATAAAAAAAATATTTACAGACCGAATTGAATAAAATAAATGAATAAAAAGGAAAAAGGGTGGTTTGCGCCAACTTTGCACTACAATCTCCAGGTACGAACAGTCCATTAAATCAAAATAAATAAAGAATAGTTCTAAATAAATTTTGGATTTAACAAAAATTAATTTATGATCAATCGCCCTTAACAAGAAACAGTTTCTTGAAATAAAGAAAACAATATGCGCAAATCATGGCAGAACAACTTCTATCCATCTGCGTAGGTTTAGATCTGATTTTCTTTTTGTTCAAGATTCGAACCTGTGGCTCTGATACCACTGAAAGAATGGTAGGATCCATCTTATGGATGCCTAAAAGATTGCGGAATGGGTGGGCGAATTTCAATAATTTTCCTACCTTTTCCCAATTGGGAATCGTATTCCCTAAATTTAGAATACAATATTCAAGGATCCTACCTGAACCATAATCGAACCAGATCTGAACCAAAAAGATTGCGGAATGGGTGGGCGAATTTCAATTTGTTGTTCTTCCCTAGAACAACAAATTGCAAGTCTGACCTTTCTTGTCCGTCAAATGGTTGTAGATAAAATGCAAACGGTGAAAGCTTGCGAGATTTGTTCATCTATGGGACATCCAACCGACATGTGCCCTACACTTCAAGATGAACCCTATGAACAAGCCAATGCTGTTGGAGGCTTCCCACAGAAGAGATACAATCCCTACTGAAATACCTACAATGCAGGATGGAGGGATCATCCTTACCTTAGCTATGGAGCCAAGCCCTTTGGCTTCCACCAACAATATCAGTCTAGACCACCAGCTCCACAATATTCATCGTCTAACCCAGATATGTCTCTAGATGAAATTGTTAAAGCACTTGCAATTGACACTCAACAATTTCAACAGGAGACAAGGACAAGCATCCGAAAGTTGGAGAATCAAGTCAGCCAATTGGCAACTGCTATGAGTTGAATGGAATCTCAAGTATCAGGAAGGCTACCCTCCCAGACCATGGTCGACCCTAAGCAAAATGCTAGTGCGATCACTTTAAGAAGCGGAAGGGAGCTGAATAGGCCTAGCAAGGAAGTGCCTAAGAATACAATTGAAGAAGAAATAGAAAAGGAAGTACCTCCACCCCAAACTCAAGATGCAAGCAGTGAACAACCCCAAGTCATAGTGATAACTCCACCCTTTCCTAGCCGCTTTGAAAAATCCAAGAAGGAGGGATTTGGAATTTTCATTACTAAGCATCCTGAGAAAGAGGAGTCAACCTTGAGTTCTAAATTGCAGGAAACCGTTGCAGCATTGAATGGTTCTCCAGAGCTACAACAGTTAGGTAATGCTCCTTATATTATATTATCGATTTCTGACAGGAAACTTTTACCCTCTGTTTTGCAGGCTCCTATTCCAGATTTGAACCCACCCATGATGGATGAAAGGGGAAGACACCGGAAGTTGCAACTACAAAAGTTAGAGGATCCAGTTTATGATAGGGAAGTTTGTCTTTTCTTTTTCTTCTTGTTTTTTCATCTATAATTTAGTTATTTCCCTTTTTCTTTACATTTCAACAATGCACAGATTAAGTGGGGGGGGGGGGAAGTATAGGCTCTGATAAGTAGTATTTATTTCCGTCAAAAAGAAAAAAAAAACTCAACTCTTTTGAAATCAATTGAAACAATATTCTGGGAAAATTTTTGTGGACCTAGTAATGGGGTGAAAGTAAGAAGTACACAACCTATCTAAAGTCATCCCCTTTGAAGCTAGTCCTAAATTCAGGTTTAAGTAAATGGGGCAAACATTGCTACAATTGGTAGGATGGAGCATAAAATGCACCTACTGGTTAAGTAATCCAATGGTAGGATGGAGCATAAAATGCACCTACCAGCCAAGTCATCTGATAGTAGGACGGAGCATAAAATGCACCTACTAGCTAGCAATTCAAACAGTAGGATGGAGCATAAATTGCACCTATTGTTTGAATTTTGACTTGCCCGAGGACGGGCAAAGTTTTAAGTGGGGGGATTTGATGAGAATAAAATTTGTCATATCTTTATCCCTCAATATTCAGTATTTTACACTTAATTGGTACCTAATTGGACTCATTACTCTTGTATTTCGATTCAGGGCAAGCAAGAAGGCGATTGGAAGAAAACAAGGCTAATCAAATGATTTTGCATAGTTTCGGCACCGATCAGTGATCTGGGAATAACTCTCAATTCCAGACTCCGATTTGGACAGTTCAAGAAGCTTTGGAAAGATAAGGAAAAAACCCACAACTTTTATGTTTTAGGTTTTGGCAGAATCGGTTAGCATCGAAGACGAATTCGGGCCCAAAGTCAGAGTAATTTCGCAGCAAAGCCCATTTCATAAGCTGAAGCCCATTTCGCAGAAGAGTCTTGAAGCAAGCCCGAATTGTTAAAGAAGCCCAGTTCGAATTCAAAATCCAAGAGTCCCATTAGAATAGAAGTTGAATGTAATCTCAATAAAAGAGTTTTATGAGATTTAAATTCTCAAATTGTAATCCTAGAAAGATAAGAGATAAGAGTTAGATAGGATAAGTTCAAATTAGATTAGGATTTTCCAGTTTGAGGATAATCTCCTTAAGGGAGTTGGAGAGCAGCCCTCTCCCCAAAACCTATATAAAGGGGGGCAGACCAGCACCCAAGGCATCAATTCCTCCAAAAGAGCTTCAGTCTTCAGAGAGGGAAATCAACAACCAAGGAGGAAGAAGCAAGAGTTCGCCCCCCTTTCTCATCTAGAAGCTACGTTTTCATCATGAAGTGTCTGTAAGTTTTTATTTCTGGTTGAAGGGTTAGGGAAGCCTTGATTCTGTAATATTGTGAGATCTAATTGATTTTTATTTTAGTTCATTATTTATGGGTATTCATATGTTTTTTGCTAATTAACTGTGAGGATTATTTTTGTTGATTAAGCAAGAAGGGCTCCTTGCTCATTCAATGGAAATAATCTATGGCCGATTGAACCTCCAGTTTCGTATATGATTGGTAGGTTCGATCATGGTGGCAACTAACATAAACTGATTACAAAAAAGTTTTCAATCTATGTTAGGAAAATATATGATCTGGTTTAAACGATCCGAGCTTGTGAGATCGCTGACCAGAATTGGGTCTCTCCCCTCTTAATGCTATTAATAGGTTAAATCCTAAGAGCTTGTTTAGGACTGCCTATTAATAAGGGAAGCAATCAAAGAGCTTGTTTTGGTTGTCGAATAATAAGAGTAGAGGCTGGCTGTTAGAGCTTGTTAATAGCTATAACCAATTTATTTATAAACATATGAATCTATCTTTGCATCAAGGATCAATGCTACGAATCAAAGCTAAACTTATCCCTTCAATCGGAAGTTTTCTCCCATCGATTTAATCTTTTGTTTTCTGTTATTTTCTGCTATTTACTCGTTTTCCTTAGCTTTACAAATCCCCCTTAATCCATCTACTTGGAAATAAATCCACCCAATCCCTGTGGAGAACGACCTTGCTCATCACTATCTGCAAATTATTAACCCAGAGCAAGAATATTTATCTTTGGTTGGGTTCGGCACCCATCAATACCAGGATTCGGAGAAGCAGTATCTCCCAAAGTTGGTGTTCACACCCAAAGAGGACACCAAGTTCCGCTCCAGCTGAAGATGACACCGCTATAGGTGGAACGAAACCAGCAGAGTGCGTCCTACACACTGGATCCTTCTCAAGAACCCTCTGGAAACTCTGAGCACCAAATCTTTCACAGTCTTTTCTGCAAGACTGATGTCAAGAATTGATTTCTTGATTTCTTTCTTCTGCAAAGATCAAATCTTGCAAGAAGGAATGGTGGCGGCTGGAGGAGAACTCCTGGGACGAAGATGGCTGAATTGCTTCTCTTCTCTCTGGAGTGTGTATGAGATCCTATCTCAATTCGCAGGATGCTTTCTTGCTTGAACCCTTGGTTCGAAAATCCCTTTTTTTTCTCTTAGGGTTTCTCCTCTTTTCTTCTTGATTAAGAAACCTCCTAAATTAGGAGTTATCCCAAGCATTGATCTACACATCAGCCACATGGGTTCGGCCCAGCTTTTAAAACAAGGCGCAGCCGAATTCACTGAAAGACTCAATAAACTCCTGAGCCCATCATATGGACCCTATGGGCCCAACACTTACATTAAGTGGTCCCTGGGCCAAGCCATCTTATAAAAACCCAGGGACTATGGGCAGGTGCAAGATTAGCCCATCAGGTACTACCCTAAATGGTCTTACACTTAACCTCTCAGCCCTTAATGATCAAGCATTGCCCAACAAGAGAGGACCTCTCCCTCGGCTATAAGGAACAATGCCGCACTCTCCACTCACATGGATCCCGGGAATTAAAACCATTTGCAAACACTTTGAAACCGTATATAAATATATCATATATAAATTTTGCAAAACAAAATTCCAACGATTGAAATCAACTGCTGGCAGTTTGGTTTCCATCAGAGAGAGTGCATTCCCGATCATTACCTTTGTCTGACAAAGGGGCTGATACTGTCACTATGATCACCCACTCAGATGAATTCTAAGATTGTCCCAACATACCCAGGTTTTGATCCCCGCTAAGGATCTCACTGATTGGCATATCAAAGATAGCCCAATCCAACACTTAGTGAAGTGTCATAATTGAGTCTAGGGGTTAGGTGTAACTTTCCAGTTTTGCCCATCTGTCTCCAAGGTCTAGGGCAATACTGGAAATCTGGTTCGGTTCAAGGAGTCGAGTAACCGCATACTGCATGTGCCTTGGGTTTTACACTGGTGGCCGAGACAGGCCATCCCAACACTTGGTAGCACACCAGTATCAGCCTTGGCAGGATAAATCTCCCCAGACTTATCTAATGGTTGGGAACATTTAAAACTAACACGAGTCTCTATAAGTGTCAAGTTTTAGGGTCTTCCACAGAATTAAACCAAACAACATGAATCAAACATGCACTTTATTTATTTACACTAAATATCAAAATTACATCAAATCAGATTGAAGTTAAGGGCATACAATGAAGGGATGAGAGATCCATCCCATGGACGCCCAAAGATTGCGGAATAAGGGGGCGAATTTCAAAAATTTTTCTCCCTTCAACTGGGAATCGCATTCCCTATTTAGAAAATCACATTTTCAATGATCATTCTTGAACCATAAACTGAACCAGATCTGAACAAAAAAGAGTAGGAGAGGATTATACCTGATACGGAGAAACAGTATCTCCCAATGGAGGTGTTCACACCCAAGGAAGGATCCAAAATCTGCTCCCACTGAAGAAGGCGTAGTGCAGGATTGAGTAGAATCAGCAATGTTCTTCTCCAAGAACTCTGTCCTTCGCAAGAAACAGCAGAATGGCATGTGAAAACAGCTTCCTTTCAATTCTTCCTCCAAGAACTGATGTCAAGACCAAATCTTGACTTCTCCCACTGGTGGAGATCGAACTGGCAAAACAGGGCAGTAAGAACAGGGAGGCGGCAAGAAAGAATTCGCAGGGTGCAGAGTTCTCTCTTCTTGTGATTTCAGCACTGAAGAAAATCTGATTGTGTGTCTCCTAAAGGCTGCCGCCCCCTCCTTCTTTTGTTAACCTAAAAGATCAGCTCCTAATCCAATTAGGAGCTGCATATCCAAATATGATTTGGATAAGATCCCTTTTAGGTGATAGGGATAAACCCTTATCTTATCTGCAGATTAGATTAGCTTTCTCCTAATCTCATTAGGAGGTTTCTAGATCTGAATCACATTCAGATCTGGACTCTATGAGTGGATAGGGTCAAGACCCTATCCTATCTGCTAATCCATCTAAGAAAGGTAACATCGAAACTTGTGTCGTAGAAACTAATATGTTAGTTACATCTGTGTCCTGGTGTGTTGACTCCGGGGCTTCAACTCATGCATGTAACTCAGTGTAGGGGTTCAAAGTTAGCAGAAGATTGAGTGAAGGGGAAGTGACACTATTTTTGGGAACAACTGCAAGTGTTGCAGCTGCGGCAATAGGAACCGTAGAATTAGTTTCTAGAGAAGGAGTACTTGTGATTAAAGATTGTCTTTATGTACAGAACTTGAGAAGAAATTTAATTTCTGTTTCTAAACCGTGTGCTGATGGATATACTGTTTATTTACGTAATATGATTACTGTTAAATGGAATAACAAATTCATCGCATGCGGGGAACTGGAGAACGGTCTCCATGTTCTACATCCTTCTCTGGAAACTAACTTAACCGAAACTACGTCGGTCGAAAATCCCAAGAAAAGGAATCGTGATACAGTAAATCCCACGTGCCTCTGGCATTACCGATTTGGCCATATCGGTGTTGACCGAATCACAAGACTGGTAAAGGATGGTCCTTTGGATTTTCTAACCATAGAAAATCTCCCCACTTGTGAACCTTGCCTTCAAGGTAAGATGTCTAAGCGGCCATTTGATGGTAAGCCTAAAAGATCTGAACGCACACTTGACCTAATACATACTGATGTATGTGGTCCCCTGAGTGTTAGGACACGGAATCAACACGTGTATTTCATCACTTTTACAGATGATTTTTCACGATATGGTTACGTGTACCTAATGAGACATAAGTCTGAATCCTTTGAAAAGTTCAAAGAGTTTAGACAGGAAGTCGAGAAACAATTAGGGAGAGAAATTAAGGCCCTTCGATCAGATCAAGGTGGCGAGTATCTCTCTGACGAATTTAGGACTACTTAAAGGACATTGGGATAGTGTCACAATTAGCTCCTCCTGCTACACTTCAACTCAACGGTGTTTCAGAGAGGAGGAATAGGACCTTGTTGGACATGGTCCGGTCACTTCTCGTACGCTCAGAATTACCCACATCCTTTTAGGGATATGCATTAGAGACTATTATCTATGTGCTAAATCGGGTTCCAACCAAATCAGTTCCGAAAACTCCATATGAAGAGGATCCCGTGACTTACGCGGAAGCTATGTTAGACATAGACTCCCAGAAGTGGGTGGAGGCCATGAGAGCTGAGATGGACTCGATGGAGACCAATGGAGTCTGGACTCTAGTAGACCCACCCTCCGGGGTAAAAGCAATTGGTTGCAAATGGATCTACAAGAGGAAGAAGGGTCCCGATGGTTGGATTGAGACCTACAAAGCTCGTTCGGTGGCGAAAGGGTATACTCAGAAAGAAGGCATCGATTATGAGGAAACTTTTTTGCCCGTGGCCATGCTTAAATCCATTAGGATCCTTCTAGCTGTAGCAGCATACCATGACTATGAGATTTGGCAAATGGATGTCAAAACCACGTTCCTGAATGGAGATCTTAGTGAAGATATCTACATGCAGTAGCCGCAAGGCTTCATTGCTGCTGATCAGGAACACATGGTATGTAAACTTTATAGATCCATATATGGACTTAAGCAGGCTTCTAGGAGTTGGAACATCCGATTTGATTCTGTAGTCAAAATGTTTGACTTTGACCAAAATCTGGATGAGCCCTGTCTTTACAGGAAATCCAGTGGGGATAAGATCACCTTTTTGGTGTTGTACGTGGACAATATCCTACTCATTGGGAATGATGTAGGAATGTTGACTTCAGTCAAGGTATGACTATCACAGCAGTTCTCCATGAAAGATCTTGGAGAAGCTTCATACATACTTGGTTTTCGACTCTATAGAGATAGATCGAAGCGGATAATTGGATTATCCCAAGCATGGAAAACTCCAAGAAAGGAAATGTTCCTTTCAGGCACGGAGTCACTCTCTCCAAGAAGATGTCTCCCAAGACTTCTTAGGAGATTGAGAGCATGAGAGACGTTCCCTATGCCTCAGCCGTAGGGAGCATCATGTATGCCATGCTGTGCACTCGCCCGGACATTGCTCAGGTGGTGACTGTGGTAAGTAGATTCCAGGCAAACCTAGGGCAGAAGGATTGGACTGCTGTGAAGAACATAATCAGATACCTTCGAAGGACAATAGAGTTTTGTCTGGTGTTCGATGGTAGTTCACTACAAGTTCTAGGGTATACCGATGTCGATTTCCAATCGGATCCAGATGATAGAAAGTCTACATCTGGGTATGTTTTCACGATAGGATCATGTGCTGTTTGCTGGAAAAGCAGCAAACAGGGGTCCACTACAGACTCGACAACCAAGGCCGAGTACATTGCCGCAACTGAAGCTGCCAAGGAAGCCATGTGGATGAAGAAATTCATACACAAATTGGGAGCGATTCCATCCAGCACATCACCCATCCCGTTGTTGTGCGACAACAATGGAGCGATCGCCCAGGCTAAAGAGCCTTGGGCTCACTCGAGAGAAAGTACCATGTACTACGGGAGATCATTGGTAGAGGGGACGTCCTAATTCAGAAGGTAGCATCAGCAGATAATGTGGTAGACTCATTGACTAAGCAACTAACACAGAAGGAGTTTGAGAAACACGTGGAAAGTATGGTACTCCGGCTTGTACCAGATTGGACCTAAGTGCAAGTGGGAGCTGTTAGACAGTTTTGTATGCCCTTAGCTTCAATCCAATTTGATGTACTTTTGTTATTTAGTGGAAATAAATAATGTAAATGTTTGATTCATGTTGTTTGGTTTAATTCTGTGTAAGACCCTAAAACTGGACACTTATAGAGACTCGTGTTAGTTTTAAATATTCACAGCCGTTGGATAAGTTTAGGGAGATTTATCCTGCCAAGGCTGATACTGGTGTGCCACCAAATGTTGGGATGGCCTGTCTCAGCCACCAGGGTAAGATCCAAGGCACATGCAGTATGGGATTACTTGAATCCTTGAACCGGACCAGATTTCCAGTATTGCCCTGGACCTTGGAGACAGATGGGCAAAATCGAAAAGTTACACCTGACCCCTAGACTCGATTATGACATTTCACTAGGTGTCGGATTGGGCTGTCTTTTATATGCCAATCAGTGAGATCCTTAGATGGGGATCAAAATCTGGGTATGTTGGGACAGTTTGAGAATTCATCTGAGTGGGTGATCATAGTGACAGGATCAGCCCCTTTGTCGGAACAAAGGGTAATGATCGGGAATGCACTCTCTCTGATGGAAACCAAACTGCCGGCAGATGATTTCAATCATTGGAATTTTGTTTTGCAAAATTAATATATTTATATATATATATATGTACGGTTTCGAATTGTTTGCAAATGGATTTAATTCCCAGGATCCATGTGAGTGGAAAGTGCGACACTGTTCCTTGCAACCGAGGGAGAGGTCCTCTCTTGTCGGGCAATGCTTGATCATTAAGGGCTGAGAGGTTAAGTGTAAGACCATTTAGGGTAGTACCTGATGGGCTAATCTTGCACCTGCCCATAGTCCCTGGGTTTTTATAAGATGGCTTGGCCCAGGGACCACTTAATGTAAGTGTTGGGCCCATAGGGTCCATATGATGGGCTCAGGAGTTTATTGAGTCTTTCAGTGAATTCGGCTGCGCCTTGTTTTAAAAGCTGGGCCGAACCCATGTGGCTGATGTGTAGATCAATGCTTGGGTCCCACGCCATACAAAGAAGCCCAATTGGGCAGCAGATTGGAAACTGGTTAAACACTGAACATCTAATGGGCCAAAAGCCCATTTCGAGCTGGGCTGATATGATCACCCATCTATGGGGAGAATCTGAGATTAATGTTAGTAAAAGGATCTTTTGCAAATGGATCTTTTGCAAAACTGCTTGATGACAACAAGTTGAAGGGCCCAAACTATGCTGATTGGTACAGGAACCTTATGCTGGTCCTAGCTTCTAAAAAGCGGGACAAAGTGGCAATGAATCCTGCCCCGGAGCGTCCGGGTGATAGGGCTTCTGAGGCCCGAAGGAGAGACTATCAAGAATGGGAGGAGAAAAACTCCCTTGCCCAGTGTTACATCATTGCCTCCTTGGACAACCCGATACAGAGGCAGTTCAATCAGATCGAACTTCCCAAAGACATATTGGACAGTCTCAGGACAATGTATGAAGAGCAGAATCGTTCTACTCGACAAAAGGTCTTGAAACAGTTCATGACCGCACAAATGTCCAAGGGTCAACAAGTTCATGACCATTGTCTTCGGATGATGGGATACATCAATGAACTAGAGGCTCTTGGATCCGGGCTGGACCATGCGACCCAGATAGACGCTATGCTTTATTCTTTGCCTCCTTCTTTTAATCCGTTCATAATGAACTATAACATGAACAAGCTGAATGTCAGCTTGCAAGTGCTCAGCATTATGTTGCAAAGAGCTGAAGAACTGATTAGAAAGGATGAGCCTGTCGCCATGCTTGTTGAAGCTAGCAAGACAAGCAAGAGAAAGAGGAAGGCAAAGAAGCCTCAGAAGAAAGCCACTAACAGCAAGAAGCAGAAGAAAGACAAAGCATCAGATGCCTGTCACTTCTGCAAGAAGACCGGCCACTGGAAAAGGAATTGTCCTGGCTACCTAGAATCAAAGATAGGTAACTTCGAAATTGTGTAATAGAAACCAATTTGTTGGTAGGTTTTGCATCCTGGTGTATTGACTCCGGGGCTTCAACTCATTAATGTAACTCACTGCAGGGGTTCAAGGTAAGCAGAAGGCTGAGTGAAGGAGAAGTCACACTCTACTTGGGGACTAATGCAATTGTTGCAGCCGCGGCCATAGGAACCGTGGAGTTATTTTTTAGAGAATGAACGATTGTACTGAAAGATTGTCTTTATGTACAAAATTTAAGAAGAAATTTGATTTCTGTCTCAAAACTGTGTGCAGATGGTTATTCTGTCTTCTTTAGTAATATGATTACTATTAAAAGAAATAACAGATTCATCACATACAGGGAACTGGAGAACGGTCTCTATGTTTTATATCCTTCTCTAGAAACTAACATAACCGAGAATACATCAGCTAAAATCCCCAAGAAGATAGCCCGTGATACAGTTAATCCCACGTGTCTGTGGCATTACCGACTTGGTCACATCGGTATTGACCGAATCACAAGGTTGGTAATGGATGGTCCTTTGGATTTTCTAACTGTAGAAGATCTTCCTACCTGTGAACCTTGCCTACAAGGCAAGATGAAAAAACGGTTGAAAGAATGGTAGGATCCATCTAATGGACGCCAACAAGGTTGCAGAATGGGTGGGCGCATTTCAAAAATTTTCCTTCCTTCTTCCAACTGGGAATCATATTCCCTAAATTTAGAATACTATATTCAAGGATCCTACTTGAACCATAATCGAACCAGATCTGAACCAAAAAGCAAAAGGGAGGAATGTACCTGATCCGGAGAAATAGTATCTCCCATAGTTGGTGTTCACGCCCAAAGAAGAAACCAAGATCCGCTCCTGGTGAAGATGACACAGCTGTGGATGGAACGAAACCAGCAAGGTGCGTCCTACACACTGGATCCTTTGCAAGAATCCTCTGAAAACTCTGAACACCGAATCTTTCTCAGTCATTTTCGCAAGACTAATGTCAAGAACTGATTTCTTGACTCCCTATTACTGCAAAGATCAAATCTTGCAAGAGGGAATGGCGGCAGCTGGAGGAGAACTCTTGGGATGAAGACGGCTGAATTGCTTCTCTTCTCTCTGGAGTTTGTATGAGATCTAATCTCTATTTGCAGGATAATTTCTTGCACCACCAACCCTTGGTTCGAAATTTGATATATTTCTCTAGGGTTTCTCCCCCTTTCTTCTTGATTAAGAAACCTCCTAATTAGGAGTTATCCCAATCCAAATCTGTATTTGGATAGGGGATTATCTTAATCCTATCTGCAGATTAAGTTAGTTTACTCCTGATCTTAACAAGAGGTTACCAGATTCAAATCTAATTTGAATTTGGTCTCCTGGAGTGGATAAGGTTAAAGGCCCAATCCTTTTACTAACATTAATCTTAGATTTGCCCCATAGATGGGTGATCATAGCAGCCCAGCTCGAAATGGGCTTTTGGCCCATTAAGTGTTCAGTGTTTAACTAGTTTCCAATCTGCTGCCCAGTTGGTCTTCTTTGTATGGTGTGGGATGCAAGCATTGATCTACAAACCAGCCACATGGGTTCAGCCCAGCCTTTAATACAAGGCTCAGCCGAATTCACTGAAAAACTCAGTGAACCCTAGAGCCCATCCCATGGACCCTATGGGCCCAACACTTACATTAAGTGGTCCCTGGGCCAAGCCATCTTATAAAAACCCAGGGACTGTGGGTAGGTGCAAGATTAGTGTTAGACAGTTTTGTATGCCCTTAGCTTCAATCAAGAATGATGTACTTTATGAGTTTATTGTAAATAAATTAAAGTGCATATTTGATTCATGTTCCCTTGGTATGTTTCTGTGTAATACCCTAAAACTGGACACTTAATGAGACTCGTGTTAGTTTAGAATGTTCACAGCCAGTGGAACGGTCTGGGGAGACCTATCCTGACAAGGCTGACACTGTAGTGCCACCAAGTCGGTTGGGGTGGCCTGTCTCAGCTGCCAGGGTGAGACCCCAGGCAGATACAGTGTAGGATTAATAGAACCTTTGAACCGAACCAGATTTCCAGTATTGCCCTGGACCTTGGAGATAGATGGGCAAAACTGGAAAGTTACACCTAACCCCTAGACTCGATTATGATACTACACTAGATGTCGGATTGGGCTGTCTTTGATGTACCAATCAGTGAGATCCTTAGCGAGGGTCAAAACCTGGGTATGTTGGGACAGTCTGAGAATTCATCTGAGAGGGTGATCATAGTGACAGGATCAGCCCCTTTGTCGGTCAAAGGTAATGATTGGGGATGCACTCTCTCTAATGGAAACCAAGACTGCCGACATCCGATTTCAACCATTGAGATTTGTTTTCGCAAAGTATATTTTATATGAGATATAAAAGTATATATTATGGTTTCTAAAATGTTTGCAAAAGGTTTTAATTCCCGGGATCCATATAAGTAGAGAGTGCAACATTGTTCCTTGCAACCGAGGGAGAGCTCTTCTCTTGTCGGGCAGTGTATGATCATTATGGGTTGAGAGGTTAAGTGTAAGACCATTGAGGATAATACCTGATGGGCTAATCTTGCATCTGCCCACAGTCCCTGGGTGTTACAAGGTGGCTTGGCCCAGGGACCACTTAGGGTAAGTGTTGGGCCCATAGAGCCCATTTGATGGGTTTTCAGGGGGTGCACTGTCTTTAACAGTGTATTCGGCCAGGCCTTGCAACAAAGGCTGGGCTGAACCCATGTGGCTGATGTGTAGATCAATGTTTGGGTCCCACACCATACAAGGAAGCCCAACTGGGCAGCAGTTTGGAAGGCTTTTTGAGTACATAACCTTAAATGGGCCTTAAGCCCATTTCGAACTGGGCTGATTTGATCAGTCAATTAAAAAGGGGGCGAATTCTGGAGTGGATCAGCTAATAGGATTGGGCTTAGACCCTATCCACTTAGAGAGTCCAAGATCTAAATGAGATTTAGATCTGGAAACCTCCTAATTAGATTAGTAGATGGCTGATCTAATTTGCAGATAAGATAAGGATTATCCCTTATCACTTAAAGGGACTTCTAACCCAAATATGATTTGGATTAACAACTCCTAATCTAATTAGGAGCTGATCCCTTTAAGATTGTAAAAGAAGAAGGGGGCGGCAGCCTTAAGATATATGATTCACAACATATTTTCTCCTCAGAGAAAAAAGAAAGAGAGAAAGAGAGAAAGAGAGATTTCCTACATACTGCAAATTCTCTTCTGCTGCCTCCTTCCTGTCATTGCCATTCCTTTTAGTTCGATCTCCAGTTACAGGGAGAAATCAAGATTTGATCTTGATCTCAATCTTTTGGGGAAAAGATTGCTTGGAGCTGTACCCACAAGCCATCCAGTTGATTCTTGCGAAGGGTCAAGTTCTTTTGGAAGAATGTTGCTGATTCTGCTCCATCCTACACTGTGCCATCTTCAGTGGGAGCAGATTTTGGATCCTTCCTTGGGCGTGAACACCTCCATTGGGAGATATTGATTCTCTGTATCAGGTATATCCTCCCTTCTACTACTTTTGGTTCAGATCTGATTTGGTTCTTGATTCAAGATTGATCCTTGAAAATATGTTTTCTGAATTAGGGAATTCGATTCCCTGCAAGGATGGGAGAAATTTTTGAAATTCGCCCCATCCCTTCCGCATGATTCAGGCCTCCATGTGATGGATATCCCATCCCTTTCACTTAGCCCATCAGGTATTATCCTTAATGGTCTTACACTTAACCTCTCCCTCGGCTGCAAGGAACAGTGCCGCGCTCTCCACTCACATGGATCTCGGGAATTAAAACCATTTGCAAACATATGATGGAAGGCTTTTGGATAGTTCATCATATGAATCTCTCTATCACATGCACTCATATTTCTAGAGGGAACAAAAATTACGCCCTAGCTTAATTTAGGTCAAACCAGAGTGGTTCCCACTAACTTTCATAAAGCCAGATTTCGGTGGGCCCTAATCAGCTAGGGTTCCGCACGTATCCTCTTCAGGAGGTGTGGGGCCCACCTCTGAGGGAGATCGTTCAATGATCTTTAGGGACACCATGGCAATGATGTGCATTCAGCCATGGTGTGCACAAGAGGCACTATCGTATCTGCATGGGCCAAGTACTTATGACCCATGTACGTAGCACATCACATGCAAGGATAAATTGATCCAATCAATTAAATATCTGTAAAGCCCATAAATAAAGCCTATCCATAACATTAACAATTAACATTATCTAGGTATACGGGCCGAATAGGGTTAGGCAGTTCGGCCCCTATAGCTTTTCTACAAATGTGGGCTTTTAGTAGTTTTAACAATTTAAAACTGGGCCTTACAGGTTATGCCGAATTAAACTCTTAATTAAATATCAATCCTTAGGCTCATCAGTGGGAAATTAGGGCTGACAATCAGCCTCCATCGAACCCTAGAATCGGTCCAACTAGTTTGGACCAATCTGGTTCAAATGGGTCTAGGGTTTGATCTTTAATTAAAGATTTAATCCAAGAAACTGATCTAAAATTAAATACTGATTAAAGAAAAATAAGAATCAGTCAAAGAGGGTTGTTCACACACTCCATCCTACAAAACAGAGGTTAGATCACAATATGCAGTTTCACAAACTATAAATCGCAGATAGCGATTTTCCCATCTACGAAATCTCCTTCCTGCGCCGCCATCATCGATCCAAAAAATAATAAAATAGAAACCCTACAATTTCTATTAATATTACATCAGATCGAATCCCATACATTCAGTCTAAAAAATAAAAAAAATATTTTACAGACCAAATGTAATAAATCATGAAACTACAAATCGCAGGTTCACTACGCCAATCAAGAATTCGATCTCCACTTGTATGAGCAGCCCATAAATCAAGAAAATTATAAAGAACAATTCTAAATATAATTCAGATTCATAAAATTTAATTTCAGATCATTCACCCTTTATCTGGGAAACAATTTCCCAGAAAAAACCCATAATCTGCGCAAATCGGGTAGAACGCCTTCTGCCCATTTGCACAGGTTCAGATCTGGTTTGTTTCGGTTCAAGACATGAACCTGGCTCTAATACCACTGAAGGAATGAGAGATGTATCATATGGATGACCGAACCCTGCAGGTTGGTTGGGCAAAATTTCAAAAATTTCCTCTCACCTCATCTAGGAATCACATTCCCTGTTTTAGAAAATCTACATTTTCAATGATCAATCTTGAACCATAAACTGAACCAGATCTAAAACCAGAAGCAAGAGAAAGATATACCTGATACGGAGAAACAATATCTCCCAATGGAGGTGTTCACACCCAAGGAAGGAACCAAAGACTGCTCCCACTGAAGATGGCATAGTGTAGGATGGAGCAGAATCGATAGTGTTCTTCCAAAGAACTAGATCCTTCGCAACAATCACCTGGACGACACGTGAGCACGACTCCCAATCAGCCCTTTCACAAAGGACTGATATTAAGAGTGTTCTTGATCACTCCTACTGTTGTGGAGATGCACTAGGAATGGCGGCGGCGGTCAGGAAGGAGGCGACCGGGAGAAATCAACATAGTCTTACTGAAAGTTGTTTTCTCTCTTCTATAATCTTTCTCTGTATGTGAGAATGTTATGGTGCTAAGAGGCTGCCGCCCCTTCCTCCTTTTATAACCTTAAAGGGATCAGCTCCTAATCCCATTAGGAGTTGCTGATCCAAATCATATTTGGATATGAATTTCCTTCATGTGATAAGGATAGACCCTTATCTTATCTGTAGATTAGATCAGCCCTTCTTGATCTTATCAGGAGGTTTCCAGATTCAAATCTTATTTAGATCTAAACTCTCTGAGTGGATCGGGTTAAGACCCTATCCTATCTGCTAATCTAATCTCAGATTCGCCCCTTTATTTAACTGATCAAATCAGCCCAGTTTGAAATGGGCTTTAGGCCCAATAAGTATATGTGCTCACTTAGCCTCCAAACTGCTGCCCAGTTGGGCTTCCTTGTATGGTGTGGGTGAAAGAATGGTAGGATCCATCTAATGGATGCCATAAGGTTGCGGAATGGGTGGGCGAATTTCAAAAATTTTCCTACCTTCTCCCAACTGGGAATCGCATTCACTAAATTTAGAATACAATATTCAAGGATACTACTTGAACCTTAATCGAAATAGATCTGAACCAAAAGGAAGAAGGGAGGATTATACCTGATCCGGAGAAACAGTATCTCCCAAAGTTGGTGTTCACGCCCAAAGAAGACACCAAAAACCGATCCTGCTGAATATGACACAGTTGTGGGTGGAACGGAACCAGCAGGGTGCGTCCTACACACTGGATCCTTCACAAAAACCCTCTAGAATCTCTGAACACCGAATCTTTTTCAATCTTTTTGCAAGACTGATGTCAAGAACTGATTTCCTGACTTCCTATTGCTGCAAAGGTCAAATCATGCAAGAGGGAATGGCAGTGACTGAAGGTGAACTCCAGGGATGAAGATGGCTGAACTGCTTCTCTTCTCTCTAGAGTCTGTGTGAGATCTGATCTCAATTCGCAGGATAATTTCTTACACACAACCCCTGGTTCGAAATCTGATATATTTCTCTTAGAGTTTCTCCTCTTTTCTTCTTGATTAAGAAACATCCTAATTAGGAGTTATCCCAATCCAAATCAGTATTTGGATAGAGGATTATCTTAATCCTATCTGCAGATTAAGTTAGCTTACTCCTGATCTTATCAGGAGGTTACCAGATTCAAATCTAATTTGAATTTGGTCTCCTAGAGTGGATAAGGTTAAAGGCCCAATCCTTTTACTAACATTAATCTCAGATTCGCCCCATAGATGGGTGATCATATCAGCCCAGCTCGAAATGGGCTTTTGGCCCATTAAGTGTTCAGTGCTTAACTAGTTTCCAATCTGTTGCCCAGTTGGGCTTCTTTGTATGGCGTGGGACCCAAGCATTGATCTACACACCAGCTACATGCTCAGCCTTTAATACAAGGCCCAGCCGAATTCACTGAAAAACTCAGAGAACCCTTGAGCCCATCACATGGACCCTATGGGCCCAACACTTACATTAAGTGGTCCCTAGGCCAAGCCATCTTATAAAAACCCAAGGACTGTGAGCAGGTGCAAGATTAGCCCATCAGGTATTATCCTAAATGGTCTTACACTTAAACTCTCAGCCCTTAATGATCAAGCACAAACCGACAAGAGAGGACCTCTCCCTCGGCTGCAAGGAACAGTGTGAACTCTCTACTCACATTTATCCCGGGAATTAAAACAATTTGCAAACATTTAGAAACCATACAGATATATATAAATATATTAATTTTGCAAAACAAAATTCCAACGATTGAAATCAACTGCCGGCAGTTTGGTTTCCATCAGAGAGAGTGCATTCCTGATCATTACCTTTGTCCGACAAAGGGGCTGATCCTGTCACTATGATCACCCACTCAGATGAATTCTCAGATTGTCCCAACATACCCAGGTTTTGATCCCCATCTAAAGATCTCACTGATTGGCATATCAAAGACAGCCCGATCCGACACCTAGTGAAGTGTCATAATCGAGTCTAGGGGTCAAGTGTAACTTTCCAGTTTTGCCCATCTATCTCCAAGGTTCAGGGCAATACTGGAAATCTGGTCTGATTCAAGGATTTGAGTAATCCCATACTGCATGTGCCTTGGGTCTTACCCTGGAGGACGAGACTGACCATCCCAACACTTGGTGAAACACCAGTATCAGCCTTGGCAGGATAAATCTCCCCAAACTTATCCAATGGCTGTGAACATTTAAAACTGACACGAGTCTCTATAAGTGTCCAGTTTTAGGGTCTTACACAAAATTAAACCAAACAACATGAATCAAACTTGCACTTTATATATTTCCACTAAATAACAAAAGTACATCAAATCGAAAGCTAAGGGCATACAAAACTGTCTTACAACAGCCATTTACCGGTAAGCCTGAAACATGTACATGCACACTTGACCTAATACATATTGATGTATGTGGTCCCCTGAGTGTTAGGACACGGAATCAACACGTGTATTTCATCACCTTCACAGATGATTTTTCACGATATGGTTACGTGTACCTAATGAGACACAAATCTGAATCCTTTGAAAAGTTCAAAGAGTTTGGACAAGAGGTCGAGAAACAGTTAGGGAGAGAAATTAAAGCCCTTTGATCAGATCGAGGTGGCGAGTATCTCTTTGACGAATTCAGGGACTACTTAAAAGAAAATGGGATAGTATCATAATTTGCTCCTCCTGCTACACCACCACTTAACGGTGTTTCAGAGAGGAGGAATAGGACCTTATTGGATATGGTCCGGTTGCTTCTCATACACTCAGTTGATTCTTGCGAAGGGTCAAGTTCTTTTGGAAGAACATTGCTGATTCTGCTTCATCCTGCACTGCGCCATCTTTAGTGGGAGCAGATTTTGGATCCTTCCTTGGGCGTGAACACCTTCATTGGGGGATACTGTTTCTCCGTATCAGGTACATCCTCCCTCCTACTCCTTTGGGTTCAGATCTGGTTTGGTTCATGGTTCAAGATTGATCCATGAAAAATATGTATTTCTAAATAGGGAATGTGATTCCCAGTTGAAGGGAGAGAAACATTTTTGAATTTTGCCCCCTTATTCCGCAAGATCTGGGCATCCATACGATGGATCTCTCATCCCTTTACATTATGGGCTGAGAGGTTAAGTGTAAGACCATTGAGGATAATACCTGATGGGCTAATCTTGCATCTGCCCACAGTCCCTGGGTGTTACAAGGTGGTTTGGCCCAGGGACCACTTAGGGTAAGTGTTGGGCCCATAGAGCCCATAAGATGGGTTTCAGGGGGTGCACTGTCCATAACAGTGTATTCGGCCAGGCCTTGTAACAAAGGCTGGGCTGAACCCATGTGGCTGATGTGTAGATCAATGTTTGGGTCCCACGCCATACAAGGAAGCCCAACTAGGCAGCAATTAGGAAGGTTAAGTGAGCACATAAGCTTAATGGGCTTAAAGGCCATTTCGAACTGGGCTATTCAATTAGTCATTTATGGGGCAAATTCTGAGATGGATTAGCAGATAGGATAGGGTCTTGACCCTATCCACTCAGAGAGTTCAGATCTGAATGTGATTCAGATCTAGAAACCTCCTAATGAGGTTAGGAGAAAGCTGATCTAATCTTCAGATAACATAAGGGTTTATCCTTATCACCTAAAGAGAAGGCTGATCCAAATATGATTTGGAAAAGCAACTCCTAATTGGAATAGGAGCTGATCTTTTTAGGTTAACAAAAGAAAGAAGGGGGTGGCAGCTTTTAGAAGACACAGATTGAGATCCTCTTGAGTGCTGAAATCACAAGAAGAGAGAATTCTGCACCCTGCGAATACTCTCTTATCGCCTCCATACAACCGCCGCCACTACCTTTAGTTCAATCTCCATTTCATGGGAGAAATCAAGATCTGATCTTGATACCCATCTTTTGGGAAAAGATTGATTGGAGCTGTACTCACAAGCCATCCAGTTAATTCTTGTGAAGGGTCAAGTTCTTTTTGGAAGAACATTGCAGATTCTGCTTCTTCCTGCACTGTGCCATCTTCAGTGGGAGCAGATTTTGGATCCTTCCTTGGACGTGAACACCTCCATTGGGGGATACTGTTTCTCCGTATCAGGTACATCCTCCCTCCTACTCCTTTTGGTTCAGATCTGGTTTGGTTCATGGTTCAAGATTGATCCTTGAAAAATATGTTTTTCTAAATAGGGAATGCGATTCCCAGTTGAAGGGAGACAAACATTTTTGAAATTCGCCCCCTTATTCCGCAAGATCTGGGCCCCCTTATTCCGCCCGAAGAAGAGAATACCAAGAATGGGAGGAGAAAAACTCCCTTGCCTGCTGCTATATCATTGCCTCTTTAGACAATCCAATTCAGAGGTAGTTCGATCAGATCGAACTAGCTAAGGACGTACTGGACAGTCTGAAGACAATGTACGAAGAGCAGAATCATTCTACTCAGCAGAAGGTCTTGAAACAGTTCATGATCGCGTAAATGTCCAAGGGCCAACAACTTCATGACCATTTTCTTTGGATGATGGGCTATATCAAGGAACTAGAGGCTCTTGGATCCGGGTTGGATATGGTAACACAGATCGATGCTATTCTCAACTCTCTGCCTTTATCCTTTAATCCTTTCATCATGAACTACAGCATGAACAAGCTGAATGTCAGCTTGTAGGAACTCAGCAATATGTTGTAGAGGGCCAAAGAATTGATTAAAAAGGATGAGCCCATTGCCATGCTTGTTGAAACTGGCAAATCGGGCAAGAAAAGGAAGGCAAAGAGAAAGCCCCAGAAGAAGGCCGCCAAACCCAAGAAACAGAGGAAGGACAAGGAATCAGATGCCTGTAATTTTTGCAAGAAGATCGGCCACTAGAAAAGGAACTGTCCTCCCTACCTGGAACCCAAGAAAGGTAATTTTGAAACTTGTGTTATAGAAACCAATTTATTGGTAGCTTCTGCATCCTGGTGTATTGACTCTGGAGCTTCAACTCATGCGTATAACTCACTACAGGGGTTCAAGGTAAGCAGAAGGCTGAGTGAAGGAGATGTCACACTCTACTTGGGAACTAATGCAACTGTTGCGGCCGCGACCATAGGAACTGTGGAGTTATTTTTTAGAGAAGGAACAATTGTACTGAAAGATTGTCTTTATGTACAATATTTAAGGAGAAATTTGATTTCTGTTTCAAAACTGTGTGCAGATGGTTATTCTGTCTTCTTTAGTAATACGATTACTATTAAAAGAAACAACAGATTCATCACATACGGGGAACTGGAGAACGGTCTCTATGTTCTACATCCTTCTCTAGAAACTAACATAACCGAAACTACGTCGGCTGAAATCCCCAAGAAGAGAGCCTGTGATACAATTAATCCCACGTGTCTGTGGCATTACCGACTTGGCCACATCGGTGTTGACCGAATGACAAGGTTGGTAAAGGATGGTCCTTTGGATTTTCTAACTATAGAAGATCTTCCCACCTGTGAGCCTTGCCTACAAGGCAAGATGATGAAATGGCCATTTAACGATAAGCCTAAATGATGTACATGCACACTTGACCTAATACATACTGATGTATGTGGTCCTCTAAGTGTTAGGACACAGAATCAACACGTGTATTTCATCACCTTCACAGATGATTTTTCACGATATGGTTACGTGTACCTAATGAGACACAAGTTTGAATCCTTTGAAAAGTTCAAAGAGTTTAGACAAGAGGTCGAGAAACAGTTAGGGGGAGAAATTAAAGCCCTTCGATCAAATTGAGGTGGCGATTATCTCTCTGGCGATTAGCTCCTCCTGTTACACCACAACTTAACGGTGTTTCAGAGAGGAGGAATAGGACCTTATTGGATATGGTCCAGTCGCTTCTCATACACACAGAGTTACCCACATCCTTTTGGGGTTACGCATTAGAGACTGCGATTTACGTGCTGAATCGGGTTCCAACCAAATCGATTTCGAATACTCCATATAAACTTTGGACCGGAAAGAAACCAAGTGTCAAATACTTAAAGATTTGGGGTTGTCCAACACACATTAAAAGAACCAGTGCAGACAAGTTGGAATCCAAGACTAGCCGTTGCCTATTTGTAGGCTACCCAAAAGGATCTGTAGGTTACCTATTCTATGAC
This sequence comes from Nelumbo nucifera, assembly GCF_055504915.1. NCBI lineage: Eukaryota > Viridiplantae > Streptophyta > Magnoliopsida > Proteales > Nelumbonaceae > Nelumbo > Nelumbo nucifera. Next base: position 36,325,061 of record NC_142656.1, on the reverse strand, counting down.
CCAAGTGAGCAGAATGTGTTCTGCAATTGAATTGCACAATTCTTGGAAACCGACTACATCCTGGACACCCATCGTCAGGAAGTTGTTCTTGATGAGGAGAGCTCAGGAGCAGTGGAAGATGTCCCACAAGTTCCAGGTGGTGACCAACCTAGAAGATCCACTCGGGTATCCAGGCCACCAGTCCGTTATGGTTATGACCAGGATAGTTACCTGGTGAAAACCTTGACAAGTGAGGAGGATCCCGTGACTTACGCGGAAGCTATGTTGGACTTAGATTCCCAGAAGTGGGTGGAGGCCATGAGAGCAAAGATGGACTCAGTGGAGACCAATGGAGTCTGGACTCTAGTAGATCCGCGATCCGGGGTAAAAGCAATCAGTTGCAAATGGATTTACAAGAGGAAAAAGGGCCCCGATGGTAGGGTTGAGACCTTCAAAGCTCGTCTGGTGGCGAAAGGGTACACTCAGAAAGAGGGCATCGATTATGAGGAATCCTTTTCGCCTGTGGCCATACTTAAATCCATTAGGATCCTGCTAGCTGTAGCAGCATACCATGATTATGAGATTTGACAGATGGATGTCAAAACTGCATTCCTGAATAGAGATCATACTGAAGATATCTATATGCAGCAGCCGCAAGGCTTTATAGCTGCAGGTCAGGAAAACATTGTATGTAAACTTAACAGATCCATTTATGGACTTAAGCAAGCTTCTAGAAGTTGGAACATCCGTTTTGACTCTGCTGTCAAATCGTTTGACTTCGAGCAGAATCCGGATGAACCCTGTGTTTACAGGAAGTTCAGTGGAGATAAGGTTACCTTCTTGGTTTTGTATGTAGATGACATTCTACTCATTGGGAATGATGTAGGAATGTTAACTACGGTGAAAGTATGACTATCACAGCAATTCTCCATGAAAGATCTTAGAGAAGCCTCCTATAAACTGGGTCTTCGACTCTATAGAGATAGATCGAAGCCGATAATATGATTATCCCAATCTGCTTACATCGAAAAAATAGTCAAAAGATATAGCATGGAAAACTCCAAGAAAGGAAATGTTCCTTTCAGGCACGGAGTCACTCTCTCCAAGATGTCTCCCAAGACTTCTAAGCAGATTGATGGCATGAAAGACGTTCCCTATGCCTCTGCCATAGGGAGCATCATGTATGCCATGTTGTGCACTCGTCCTGACATAGCTCAGGCAGTGAGTGTAGTAAGCAGATTTTAGGCCAACCCAGGGTAGGAGCATTGGACTGCTGTGAAAAACATACTTAGGTACCTTCGAAGGACAAAAGAGTTTTGTCTACTATTCGACGGTAGCTCACTACAGATCCAAGGGTATACAGATGCCGATTTCCAGTCGGATCCAGATGATAGAAAGTCTACATCTGGATATGTTTTCACAATAGGATTGTGTGCTATTTGCTTGAAAAGCAGCAAACAGGGGTCCACTACAAACTCCACAACCGATGCCGAGTACATTGCTGCAATTGAGGCTACCAAAGAAGCTGTGTGGATGAAGAAGTTCGTTCACGAGTTGGGAGTAGTTCCGTCTAGCACATCACCCATCCCATTGTTGTGTGACAACAATGGAGCCATTGCTCAGGCTAAGGAGCCACGAGCCCACTCGAAGTCGAAGCACTTCGAGAAGAAGTACCACGTACTACGGGAGATTGTTGGTAGAGGGGACATCCTGATTCAGAAGATAGCGTCCGTGGAAAATGTAGCAGACCCATTGACGAAACCATTATCACAGAAAGTGTTTGAGAAACACGTGGAAAGCATGGGACTCCGACTGGTACCTGATTGGACCTAAGTGCAAGTGGGAGTTGTTAGACAGTTTTGTATGCCCTTAACTTCAATCAAAATGATGTACTTTATGAGTTTATTGTAAATGAATAAAAGTGCATAATTGATTCTTGTTCCCTTGGTATGTTTTTGTGTAATACCCTTAAACTGGACACTTAATGAGACTCGTGTTAGTTTAGAATGTTCACAACCAGTGGGTCGGTCTGGGGAGACCTGTCCTGACAAGTCTGACACTGTGGTGCCACCATGTCGGTTGGGGTGGCCTGTCTCAGCTGCCAGGGTGAGACCCTAGGCACATACAGTGTAGGATTAATTGAATCTATGAACTAGACCAGATTTCCAGTATTGCCTTGGACCTTGGAGATTGATGGGCAAAAACTCGAAAGTTACACCCGACCCCTAGACTCGATTATGATACTGCACTAGGTGTCGGATTGGGCTGTCTTTGATGTACCAATCAGTGAGATCCTTAGCGAGGGTCAAAAACTAGGTATGTTGGGACAGTTTGAGAATTCATCTGGGTGGGTAATCATAGTGACAGAATCAGCCCCTTTGTCGGACAAAGGTAATGATTGGGGATGCACTCTCACTGATGGAAACCAAGACTTTCGGCAGCCGATTTCAACCGTTGAGATTTGTTTTGCAAATTATATTTTATATGAGATATAAAAGTATATATATTATGGTTTCTAAAATGTTTACAAGAAGGTTTTAATTCCCGGGATCCATATAAGTAGAGAGTGCAACACTGTTCCTTGCAGCCGAGGGAGAGCTCCTCTCTTGTCGGGCAGTGTATGATCATTATGGGTTGAGAGGTTAAGTGTAAGACCATTGGGGATAATACCTGATGGGCTAATCTTGCATCTGCCCACAATCCCTGGGTGTTACAAGATGGCTTGGCCCAAGGACCACTTAGGGTAAGTGTTGGGCCCATAGAGCCCATAAGATGGGTTTCAGGGGGTGCACTGTCCATAACAGTGTATTCGGCCAGGCCTTGTAACAAAGGCTGGGCTGAACCCATGTGGCTGATGTGTAGATCGATGTTTGGGTCCCACGCCATATAAGGAAGCCCAACTGGGCAGCAGTTAGGAAGGTTAAGTGAGCACATAAGCTTAATGGGCTTAAAGCCCATTTCGAACTAGGCAATTTAATTAGTCATTTATGGGGCGAATTTTGAGATGGATTAGCAGATAGGATAGGGTTTTGACCCTATCCACTCAGAGAGTCCAGATCTGAATGTGATTCAGATCTAGAAACCTCCAAATGAGATTAGGAGAAAGCTGATCTAATCTTTAGATAAGATAAGGGTTTATCCTTATCACCTAAAGAAAAGGCTGATCCAAATATGATTTGGATAAGCAGCTCCTAATTGGATTAGTAGCTGATCTTTTTAGGTTAACAAAAGAAAGAAGGGGGCGGCAGCATTTAGATGACACAGATTTAGATCTTCTTGAGTGCTGAAATCACAAGAAGAGAGAATTCTGCACCCTGCGAATACTCTCTTGCCGCCTCCTTACTGCCGCCACTATTACCTTCTGTTCGATCTCCAGTTCTTGGGAGAAATCAAGATCCGATCTTGATACCAATCTTTTGGGAAAAGATTGATTGGAGCTGTACTCACCATTCATCTAGTTGATTCTTGCGAAGGGTCAAGTTCTTTTGGAAGAACATTGCTGATTCTGCTCCATCCTACACTGTGCTATCTTCAGTGGGAGCAGATTTTGGATCCTTCCTTGGGCGTGAACACCTGCATTGGGGGATACTGTTTCTCCATATCAGGTACATCCTCCCTCCTACTCCTTTTGGTTCAGATCTGGTTTTGTTCATGGTTCAAGATTGATCTTTGAAAAATATGTTTTTCTAAATAGGGAATGCGATTCCCAGTTAAAGGGAGAGAAAAATTTTTGAAATTCGCCCCCTTATTCCGCAAGATCTGGGCAGCCATATGATGGATCTCTCATCCCTTCAGCAAGACAAGGTGTTATAGTATCTTTATTATATTGTAAGAAGTGTTAAGGGGACGAAATGAGTAATAAGAAACTTTACATGCAATGAATTTGCTAAGAACATGCCCAACAAATTATCTACTAATTATTTATAGGCAATTGAAGAGTTAGAACTTTCTAGAGGAATAACATTACTGGATGTTAGCACCCAATTTTTGCTTAGTCCATTGTCTAACATACTTCTTGAATTCTAGATTCCCAAATAGACCCCCTATGATATCTTCCAAATGTGTCAAAACCCTAGGAACCCATATTCCAACTCGAATACCTCCAAATTCATTGTTAAATCTCCAAGATTCCCATCCAACAATTCTAATTGTTCCCTATCACCACTCCTGACGCATAATCACACTTCATCATCTAAAATATGACCCTTAAGTATCTAATTTGACCCCTAAGTTCCAAGGTTTTTCCATCCATTCACCACTAGATTCCTTTTCAACGAATCTAACACTTGACATTTTTAAAGACTAAAACTAACATTTAATGCATCTTTGGCACAATTAAACCCTACCTCCAATCCCATGATCCCATCCCTAACCATGATTCCAATATGAGTTTCATGATTGATTTATCCAACTTGACTTCCAACACTTTGGCATCAGATTTCTCATCATGTCCATCTAACTGAGGATTTGTTTTATCACAAGCTCCCTTAGATAAACATCCATCAAATCTCACTTCTTCCATCATTTCACCCATCATCAGACCCAGATTCCACTTCAACACTACCTATGCACCCAAACATTAAGGTACCAGATTTACCCCTCTAACCTAACTACAAAATTCATCAAACTCTACCAATGACATCTGTAAGACACATCGATACATGACAAACACCACCAAACAAAGACACTAATGGTAGCATTTCCTTTCCTTGGAACCACCATCAACAAAGATTCATGCCATGCACTCCTTGAAACAGGTAAGCCAATAAAGCCAAAAGCATAAGAATGCAATGCAACATAACAATTACACTTTCATGATGAATGGTAAAATAAGAACCCACTATCGTAATGGTTCCAAGTTCTGACTGAAAATAAGAACCCACTATCGTAATGGTTCCAAGTTCTGACTGAAAATAAGAACCCACTACCCAAATGCTTTGATCTACATTCTTGTCACCGTGAACATACGTGCACAAAACCCCATCACCACACAACATCAAATTCTGACGAATGAACACTGAAGCATCACATCCTTCGTAACGTATGACTACCAAACCTTGCCTCACCTATCATGACCATAAAATCAAACAATAAACAAAATCATGAAATATGTTTGTTGATAAGAATATTCTTACAAATAAGTAGTGAGTTAATTGTAAGTACATGTAGTTCACCAACACTATGGTTACGATGCGGGACATCAAACGAAAACCATGTGGAGGAATATTGGTCGGGACACCCTTACAATGGTGCAGAGATACTTCACTGAAGTAGCAGAAAGCTTACACCCGTGAACACCAACACAGAATGAACACCTTCTGTAACCTGCAATTAGCGTAGAGGAACATCAGAGATCTGCGACGAGAAATGAACACCAACACAGAATAGCGATGGATGCAAGATGACATCATGTGTATGTAACAATCACGATGACAATATCCTATGATGAGTGTAAAACGGCAGTCCATTCCATGACAAGCGGTAGAGGAAGTCCGAAAGCACTTACGGGTAATCCACATCACAACAAACTGTGACAGGGTACCTTAAGGGAGACCGATGAGAAATCCAAACATGTTAACCGAGCTGAGATCCTTCCCCCGATACATGGCCACAAGAGAACCACTAAAGGGACATAGCTAACACGTTTCATGCAAGAATCCTTAGAAGAAAGGAAATATTGTTTCTAAAGATCTCGTTGTACACATGGGGAAACCCTAAAGACAGTCCTTAGATTATTGACATAAAGACAGATTCCCTTTCCTAATAGGAAAGGTCTCCTTTATGGGTCCTTCTCTTAATAGTTTTGGGATCCTCACTATAAAAAAGGATGAAACATAATCCCTAGAAAAGGGGATTGCCACCATTATCACCCGAGACTTCAAATATTCTTAGCTAGAGAGATTGAGAACATACCCATCGCCACAACCTATAATTTCAACTAGAAACTTCTCTCCATCTTCGTCCTTCAAGGGGACCACTTACATCGCCTCATCACCGTACTTACATTAGAATCTCTTTTTTATTAACCCCGAACTTTACTCCAGGTGGAGCGGGGCACCTTAAGATTTTATTAAGATAACAATAAAAACAGCATATACAGGGCCCACCTTGCCCCAACCCCAAAACCTATTTACAACGAATTCTAGGAATGAAGCAACAGTACATCATCAAATAGAAGAAGTTGTATGTAATGTGGAAGCAAATTTTTGGAATCAAAAAGAAGATCCTCGGAGGAGTCACAAGCAAGGTTAGCCAGACCATTAGCCACTGTATTATTCTCTCGAAGGATGTGGGAAAATTGAATCTCAACCCCTTTGGTTAGTATTGATACTTCATCCAACTAGCGAAGAATGTTCCGAGGGACGGAGTTGCCAAAAAGAATCTGAACCATAAAGAAAGAATCACTCTCAACCTTAGGCTTCTGATTTCCAAATGCTTTAGCATAGTAAATGGCATCCCAGATTGCCCTACATTCGGCCACTATATTTGTTGAGTGATCATAGAAAGAAGCAAAAGCAAACCTAAATTGACCATTGTCAGAATGGAATACCCCTCCACCTCTGGAGATACCAGGGTTTCCTCTAGCAGATCCATCCACATTCACCTTACACCAGCCAGGACCTGGAATTTTTCACAACACTAGCTAGCCGACGTTTTGGATGACAGGGATGCAAAGGACAAACCCCCATTGCTTCCAAAGTTAGGCTATCCCGAAAGCTAGGACCTTTGTTAGGTACCGACAGCAAGTTTCACTCACCCATTTCAGAACCTTTGCTATTATTTGGTTAGCTGTTTTGTTGCTCCCTTTAAATTTTCGTCTACATCTTTCCTTCGAGAGTTCCCACATAATAAATAAGGGGATCGAGGCTAGAAGCTTTGTCATCTGAAATTGCCCTCATTTACCCATTTCCAACTAGTAAAGTAGTCTCCCTGGCCATTTGCAAGCTTATACGTGTCAGGAGGCGCACGATAGAGCGTGATCAACTAGTGCACGTGTGCTGCCCAGCTCATCGGACTTCGGGGAACCGATGACGCAGGGTCACTTGGCAGCCTCGGATGGCCATGCTCCCCGCATACGGAATCAATCCCAACCGTCTGAGCTCACCAGCCTCTAGGCGGTTCCAAGTATAAATATGAGGTGACCCTTCCAGCTAAAGGATCAAACACTCAAGATTTTCTTACTAGCACTTGAGGTCTCTTACTCTCTTGTGACCTCATCTAGGGCTCGCACCTCGGACCTCATCCACCTCACACCTTAGTACTAACTTAACCGTTAGAGTCTTCGCCTCGGGTCGTCACCCAAGGCCTCTAACACTCTTTTGTCCTTGCAGAACTGACTTCCTAGTCCTCAGAAATAGCAGACCTTAGACCCCGGGCTCGGGCTTTGAACCTCGGAACTCATTCACCTCGGGTTCTTCTCCTTGGTTACTTTGGTTCTCAGCCCTCAAACACCTTGGTCTCACTCGGGCTTGGGTAGTGAATTGATAATGTTGTCCTCAGCCATTCCGAGCATCAACAATTGGTGCCGTCTGTGGGAATGTCTCTAAGACATCCCTCAACTTACCTCAAATCCAAAAGAACATTCCCAAGCTCCAATCAACATGGTGTGGAACACCAGGAATGCACATAACCAGGTCACCAATGAACAACTCCAAGCGGTCCTCAACCGATTGGAGGAGGTGTGTCCCCAGGCAGGACGCCGCCCTTATAGTGGCGGCCCGGTGGGATGTCGGGCCATCAAGGGCAGCGCAAGTTCGTGGACCCACTAGCCCTCGACTCTGCTGACTTCCACTGGGTCGAGCCCTCATAATCTGGTAGTAACCGATGTGACAACCAGCCATCAAGTAACTCAAGACCACCTAGTCAAAGAGGGGAAGAATCAACACAATCTGGCGACTACCACCAGGACTCAGAATTGCATCACTACTGCCGAAGAAGAGAGAATTCCCAGGACAAAGGTGGGTAATCCAGCCACCATAGCCCCCACTCAAGGGTTGAGGGCCAATGCCATGCCCCTCCCTCGCAGGTCCCAGACTTCCACGACCTCTTGAATGATCGTTAGGCCAAAAGGAACGGACACAGCCCCCACATCCAAGTACTCAAGGATCAGGGCCGACCACCACCGAGTCTGTAAGGACCGGGATAGGGCACAGGTCCCCCTCGACCCACAGATCGCGGACCTACATGACCAGCTTGGGGCCATGAAGGACAAGCTCCCCCAAGTCATAGAGAGTCGAGCTGACGCCTCGACCAGCTAGAGCCATCCAATCGGAAGGATGGATGCATTCACCTTGAACATCATCTCCGAGCCCCTTCCCCCGCACTTCAAAGCTCTTGCGCTAGAGATGTATGATGGGACGACAGACCCAGATGATCACTTGGAAAGTTTCAAGGTGCTCATTCACCTATATGGGTATTTTGACGCACTGACATGTTAGACTTTCCAAGCGACTTTCAAGGGGGCAGCTCATTGATGGTTCTTCAGCCTCCCACCTCGCTCAATCAGTTTGTGCGAGCAGTTCACTAACCTATTCCTCGCCTAGTTCATCAGCAGCAAGCGATGCCAGAAGAGTGTCATCTTGTTGATGTCCATCAAGCAGAAGTGCGGTGAGAGCCTACGGTCTTACATCGACCGCTTCAAGAAGGAAGAGCTCGAGGTCCGAGACCTCGACCCAATGGTCTCCATGCATGCCACCATTAATGATCTCCTCCTTGGCTCGGCCCAAAAGTGCTTGGTAGCCAAGATCCTGAAGGAATGGTAGGATCCATCTAATGGACGCCATAAAGGTTGCGGAATGGGTGGGGCGAATTTCAAAAATTTCCTACCTTCTCCCAACTGGGAATCATATTCCCTGAATTTAGAATACAATATTCAAGGATCTACTTGAACCCTAATCAAACCAGATCTGTACCAAAAGATAAATGGGAGGATTATACCTGATCCGGAGAAGCAGTATCTCCCAAAGTTGGTGTTCACGCCCAAAGAATGCTCCAAGATCTGTCCCTGCTGAAGATGACACAGCTGTGGATGGAACAGAACCAGCAGGGTGCGTCCTACACACTGGATCCTTCACAAGAATCCCCTGGATGTACTAAACACTGAATTCTTTCAGTCTTTCTTGCAAGACTGATGTCAAGAACTGGTTTCTTGACTTTCTTTTCTGCAAAGATCAAATCTTGCAACAATGCAGATGGCGGCGGCAGGAGGAGATTTCCAGAAACGAAAAGGCTGAACTGCTTTTCTTTTCTGGAGAGAATGAGATCTAATCTCAATTCGCAGGAACCTTTCTTGCTTACCAGAACCTCTTGGATCGAAATCTTATTTCTCTCTCTATGGTTCATTCGAAAAAAATCTCCTCTCTTTTCTTCTTGATTAAGAAAACTCCTAATTAGGAGTTATCCCAATCCAAATCAGTATTTGGATAGGGGATAATCTTAATCCCTTTCCCAGATAGAGTTAGCTTACTCCTGATCTTATCAGGAGGTTACCAGATTCAAATCTGATTTGAATTTGGTCTCTAAGAGTGGATAAGGCTAAGAGCCCAATCCTTTTTGCTAACTTCAATCTCAAATTCGCCCCATTGATGGGTGATCATATCAGCCCACTTCGAAATGGGCTTTTGGCCCATTAAGTATTCAGTGTTTAATTAGTTTCCAATCTGCTGCCCAGTTGGGCTTCTTTGTATAGCGTGGGACCCAAGCATTGATCTACACACCAGCCACATGGGTTCGGCCCAGCCTTTCATACAAGGCCCAGCCAAATTCACTGAAAATCTCAATGAACCCCTTGAGTCCATCGTATGAACCCTATGGGCCCAACACTTACATTAAGTGGTCCCTGGGCCAAGCCATCTTATAAAAACCCAGGGACTGTGGGCAGGTGCAAGATTAGCCCATCAGGTATTATCCTAAATGGTCTTACACTTAACCTCTCAGCCCTTAATGATCAAGCACTGCCCGACAAGAGAGGACCTCTCCCTCGGCTGCAAGGAACAGTGCCGCACTCTCCTCTCACATGGATCCCGGGAATTAAAACCATTTGCAAACATTTTGAAACCGTACATATATATGTAAATATATTAATTTTGCAAAAACAAAATTCCAACGATTGAAATCAACTACCGGCAGTTTGGTTTCCATCAGAGAGAGTGCATTCCCGATCATTACCCTTTGTCCGACAAAGTGGCCGATTCTGTCACTATGACCACCCACTCAGATGAATTCTCAAACTGCCCCAACATACCCAGGTTTTGATCCCCACTAAGGATCTCACTGATTGGCATATCAAAGGCAGCCTGATCCAACACCTAGTGAAGTGTCATAATCGAGTCTAGGGGTCAGGTGTAACTTTCCAGTTTTGCCCATCTATCTCCTAGGTCCAGGGCAAGACTGGAAATCTGGTCCGGTTCAAGGATTCAAGTAATCCCATGCTGTATGTGCCTCGGGTCTTACCCTGATGGCTGAGACAGGCCATCCCAACACTTGGTGGCACACCAGTATCAGCCTTGGCAGGATAAATCTCCCCAGACTTATCCAACGGCTGTGAACATTTAAAACTAACATGAGTCTCTACAAATGTCCAGTTTTAGGGTTTTACACAGAATTAAACCAAACAACATGAATCAAACATGCACTTTATTTATTTCCACTAAATAACAAAAGTACATCAAAATGATTGAAGCTAAGGGCATACAAAACTGTCTAACAGCTCCCACTTGCACTTAGGTCCAATCTGGTACAAGCCGGAGTCCCATACTTTCCACGTGTTTCTCAAACACCTTCTGTGCCAGTGGCTTGGTCAATGGGTCTGCCACATTATCCGCTGATGCTACCTTTTGAATTAGGACGTCCCCTCTACCAACGATCTCCCGCAGTACATGGTACTTCCTCTCGATGTGCTTTGACTTCGAGTGGGCCCGAGGCTCTTTAGCCTGGGCGATCACTCCATTGTTGTCACACAACAACGGGATGGGTGATGTGCTGGATGGAATCGCTCCTAATTCGTGTATGAATTTCTTCATCCACACGGCTTCCTTGGCAGCTTCACTTGCGGCAATGTACTCGGCCTCGGTTGTGGAGTCTGCAGTGGACCCCTGTTTGCTGCTTTTCCAGCAAACAGCACACGATCCTATCGTGAAAACATACCCAGATGTAGACTTTCTATCATCTGGATCCGACTGGAAATCGGCATCGGTATACCCTAGAACTTGCAGTGAACTACCATCGAATACCAGACAAAACTCTTTCGTCCTTCGAAGGTATTTGAGTATGTTCTTCACTGCAGTCCAATGCTCCTGTCCTGGGTTTGCCTGGAATCTGCTTACCACACTCACCGCCTGAGCTATGTCCGGGCGAGTGCACAACATGGCATACATGATGCTCCCCACAGCTGAGGCATAGGGAACGTCTCTCATGCTCTCAATCTCCTCAGAAGTCTTGGGAGACATCTTCTTGGAGAGAGTGACTCCGTGCCTGAAAGGAACGTTTCCTTTCTTGGAGTTTTCCATGCTGTATCTTTTGACAATTTTGTCAATGTAAGCAGCCTGGGACAATCCAATTATCCGCTTCGATCTATCTCTATAGAGTCGAAGACCCAGTATGTATGAAGCTTCTCCAAGATCTTTCATGGAGAACTGCTGTGATAGCCATACCTTGACCGAAGTCAACATTCCTACATCATTCCCAATGAGTAGGATATCGTCCACGTACAAGACCAAAAAGGTGATCTTATCCCCACTGGATTTCCTGTAAACACAGGGCTCATCCGGATTCTGCTCAAAGTCAAACGTTTTGACTGCAGAATCAAAACGGATGTTCCAACTCCTAGAAGCCTGCTTAAGTCCATATATGGATCTATTAAGTTTACATACCATGTGTTCCTGACCAGCAGCAATGAAGCCTTGCGGCTGCTGCATGTAGATATCTTCACTAAGATCTCCATTCAGGAACGCTGTTTTGACATCCATTTGCCAAATCTCGTAATCATGGTACGCTGCTACAGCTAGCAGGATCCTAATGGATTTAAGCATGGCCACCGGTGAAAAGGTTTCCTCATAGTCGATGCCTTCTTTCTGAGTATACCCTTTCGCCACCAAACGAGCTTTAAAGGTCTCAATCCTGTCATCGGGGCCCTTCTTCCTCTTGTAGATCCATTTGCAACCAATTGCTTTTACCCCGGAGGGCGGATCCACTAGAGTCCAGACTCCATTGGTCTCCATTGAGTCCATCTCGGCTCTCATGGCCTCCACCCACTTCTGGGAGTCTATGTCTAACATAGCTTCCGCGTAAGACACGGGATCCTCTTCACTAGTCAAGGCTTCCACCAGGTAACTATCCTGGTCATAACCATATCGGACTGGTGGTCTGGATACCCGGGTGGACCTTCTAGGTTGGTCATTACCTGGAACTTGTGGGTCATCTCCCACTGCTCCTGAGCTCTCCTCATCAAGAACTATTTCCTGACGATGGGTGTCCAGGATGTAATCGGATTCTAAGAATCGGGCGTTTCGACTGCAGAACACATTCTGCTCACTTGGGTCATAGAATAGATAACCCACCGAATCCTTTGGGTAGCCTATAAACAGGCAACGGCTGGTTTTAGATTCCAACTTGTCCGCACTTGTTCTTTTAACGTGTGCAGGACAACCCCAAATCTTCAAGTGTCTCACACTTGGCTTCCTTCCGGTCCAAAGCTCATATGGAGTTTTCGGAACTGATTTGGTTGGAACCCTATTCAGCACGTAGATAGCAGTCTCTAATGCGTATCCCCAAAAGGATGTGGGTAATTCTGAGCGTACGAGAAGTGACCGGACCATTTCTAATAAGGTCCTATTTCTCCTCTCTGAAACACCGTTGAGTTGAGGTGTAGCAGGAGGAGCTAGTTGTGACACTATCCCATTGGCCTTTAAGTAGTCCCTGAATTCGTCAGAGAGATACTCGCCACCTCGATCTGATCGAAGGGCCTTAAATTCTCTCCCTAACTGTTTCTCGACTTCCTGTCTGAACTCTTTGAACTTTTCAAATGATTCAGACTTATGTCTCATTAGGTACACATAACCATATCGTGAAAAATCATCTGTAAAGGTGATGAAGTACACGTGTTGATTCCGTGTCCTAACACTCAGGGGACCACATACATCAGTATGTATTAGGTCAAGTGTGCCTGCACATCTTTCAGGCTTACCGTCAAATGGCCGCTTAGTCATCTTACCTTGGAGGCAAGGTTCACAAGTGGGAAGATTTTCTACGGTTAGAAAATCCAAAGGACCATCCTTTACCAGTCTTGTGATTCGGTCGATACCGATGTGGCCAAGTCGGTAATGCCAGAGGCACGTGAGATTTACTGTATCACGAGTCCTTTTCTTGGGATGACCGACGTAGTTTCGGTTAAGTTAGTTTCCAAAGAAGGATGCAGAACATAGAGACCGTTCTCTAGCTCCCCGGATGCGATGAATTTATTATTCCGTTTAACAGTAATCATATTACTAAAGTAAACAGTATATCCATCAGCACACAATTTTGAAACAGAAATTAAATTCCTTCTCAAGTTCTGTACATAAAGACAATCTTTAAGTACAAGGACTCCTTCTTTCAAAACTAATTCTACGGTTCCTATTGCCGCAGCTGCAACACTTGCAGTTGTTCCCAAGAACAGTGTCACTTCACCTTCACTCAGCCTTCTGCTAACTTTGAACCCCTGCAGTGAGTTACACGCATGAGTTGAAGCCCCGGAGTCAACACACCAGGACACAGAAGTAACTAACATATTAGTTTCTATGACACAAGTTTCGATATTACCTTTCTTAGATTCCAGGTAGGTAGGACAGTTCCTCTTCCAGTGGCCGGTCTGCTTGCAGAAGTGACAGACATCAGATGCCTTGTTCTTCTTCTGCTTCTTGGGTTTGGTAGTCTTCTTCTGGGGCTTCTTTGCCTTTCTCTTTCTCTTGCCCGATTTGTTAGCTTCAGCAAGCATAACCACAGGCTCATCCTTCTTGAGTAAATCCTCGGCCCTCTACAACATATTGCTGAGTTCCTGGACGCTGACATTCAGCTTATTCATATTGTAGTTCATAGTGAACGCATTGAAGGAAGAGGGCAAAGAATTTAGGATGGCATCCACTTGCGTGCCAAGATCTAGCCCGGATCCAAGAGCTTCAAGTTCGTTGATGTATCCCATCATCGAAGACAATGGTCATGAACTTTCTGCCCTTTGGTCATCTGCGCGGTCATGAACAATTTCAGGACCTTCTGTCGAGTAGAACGGTTCTGCTCCTCATACATTGTCCTTAGACTGTCCAATATGTCCTTGGCAAGTTCGATCTGATCGAACTGCCTCTGTATTGAGTTGTCTAATGAGGCAATGACAAAGCAGCGGGCTAGGGAGTTCTTATCCTCCCAATCTTGGTAGTTCCTCCTACGGGCCTCAGAAGCCCTATCACCCGGACGTTCCGGGGCAGGATTTTTCACTACCTTGTCTAACTTTTCAGAAGTTAGGACCAGCATAAGATTTCTGTACCAGTCGGCATAGTTTGGGCCCTTAAGCTTGTTATCGTCTAGAAGCTTTGCAAATTGACCGTTTGCCATTTTCTGATAAAACAGCAAAATCATTAGTCCACAACCTTAGTTTGATTCATGTTTACCTACATAGATATGGCTTTTAATCTATGTTCCATTCCCATTTGTTCATCTCTGAGATTTCCCTCCTATCTCAGTGACGGAGACGACGAAATGTCTCTGGAAATGTGGGAAATCACATGGGGTGCGTGAAGCCAACTGTTTCAGCTGCATAACCCCACCACCTTTCTGTGACGGATCATATCCACTCATCAAATGAGTTTCCCTTTGGCCTCTGTCAGACAAGGTTCAGAGCCGTTTTCAGGTAAACCCTTCTGTCAGTGAGTGCACACCCATCATATTCAGGTTACGCCAAGGTACCGTGAGAGAGTTCCCATTTTCTGGTGAAGCCCCTCCCACATCGGTCTATGACGCCCCTATCATCTTATGAAACACTCTAACAGATCCAACAGCAAATGGATAGCCCAATTTTATGGTGCGTTTCCTCATTACTGATGGACCCATCATTGTGCTAATGACGGAAGGCCTTTAGAGAGTCCATCATATGGATCTCCCTATCACTTGCATTCATATTTGCTGGAGGGAACCAAATCACGGCCTAGTTCTAATTTAGGTCAAACCAAAGTGGCTCCCACTGTCTTTCATAAAGTCAGATTTCTGGTGGGCCTTAATCGGCTAGGGGTTCCGTACGCATCCCTTTTCAGGGTTGTGGGGCCCACCAGGCAAAGAGGGGGTCATCCAATGACCTTCAGGGACACCATGGCAATGATGTGCATTCAGCCATGGTGTGCGCAAGAGCCACTAACGAGTCATCACGGGCCAAGTACTTATGGCCCATGGTCGCAGCACATCAAACATCCAAACATCACATGTAAAGGAGGAATTGATCCAATCAATTAATTGCTGTAAAGCCCATTCAACGGCCCATTTAAAAACCAAGTCATTAACGATTAATGTCCACTAGGTGTATGTGCTGAATCGCAGATAGCAATTCGGCCCATACAGCTTATCTCACAATAATGGGCTTTTGCAGTTTTAACCCTTTAAAACTGGGCTTTACAGGTGGGCCGAATTAATCCCTGTAATTGAACATCAGATTTGGAACAAAAGTGTGAGACAATTGGACTGAGAACAGCCCCTTTCGAAACCCAGATTCGGTCCAAACAGTTTTGGTCCAATCTAGTCCGAAATGGTCCAAAACTGATTTTCAATTCAAGAATTAATTATTGAATGATCTGAAATTAATAGTTTTGATTTCTAGCAAACACAAAACAATTATGGACTGTTCGCACCACCTGCAAAACAGAGGTTAATCACAAGGGTTGCAGTTTCATAAACTGCAAATCGCAGAAAACGATTTCTCCATCTGCAAATCTCCAGCGCCGCCATCTTCTTCCATCTTCTTTAATCAAGAAAAATAACAGAAATCCTATTTCTATTAATTACATTCTTGATCAAATCCTATACATTCAGTCTAAAAAATAAAAAAATTATTTACAGACCGAATTGAATGAAATAAATAAATAGAAAAGAAAAAGGGTGCGCAGACCATCTGCGCTAAAACTGCACTGCGATCTCCAGGTTTGAACAGTCCATTAAATCAAAATAAATAAAGAACAATTCCAAATAAATTTTGGATTTAATAGAAATTAATTTCAGATCAATCGCCCTTAACAAGAAACAGTTTCTTGAAAAAAAAAGAAAACAATCTGCGCAAATCTTGAAAGAACACCTTCTATCCATCTGCGCAGGGTCAGATCTGATTTTCTTTTGGTTCAAGATTCGAACCTGTGGCTCTGATACCACTGAAGGAATGGTAGGATCCATCTAATGGACGCCATAAAGGTTGCGGAATGGGTGGGGCGAATTTCAAAAATTTCTTACCTTCTCCCAACTGGGAATCATATTCCCTGAATTTAGAATACAATATTCAAGGATCTACTTGAACCCTAATCAAACCAGATCTGTACCAAAAGATAAATGGGAGGATTATACCTGATCCGGAGAAGCAGTATCTCCCAAAGTTGGTGTTCACGCCCAAAGAATGCTCCAAGATCTGTCCCTGCTGAAGATGACACAGCTGTGGATGGAACAGAACCAGCAGGGTGCGTCCTACACACTGGATCCTTCACAAGAATCCCCTGGATGTACTAAACACTGAATTCTTTCAGTCTTTCTTGCAAGACTGATGTCAAGAACTGGTTTCTTGACTTTCTTTTCTGCAAAGATCAAATCTTGCAACAATGCAGATGGCGGCGGCAGGAGGAGATTTCCAGAAACGAAAAGGCTGAACTGCTTTTCTTTTCTGGAGAGAATGAGATCTAATCTCAATTCGCAGGAACCTTTCTTGCTTACCAGAACCTCTTGGATCGAAATCTTATTTCTCTCTCTATGGTTCATTCGAAAAAAATCTCCTCTCTTTTCTTCTTGATTAAGAAAACTCCTAATTAGGAGTTATCCCAATCCAAATCAGTATTTGGATAGGGGATAATCTTAATCCCTTTCCCAGATAGAGTTAGCTTACTCCTGATCTTATCAGGAGGTTACCAGATTCAAATCTGATTTGAATTTGGTCTCTAAGAGTGGATAAGGCTAAGAGCCCAATCCTTTTTGCTAACTTCAATCTCAAATTCGCCCCATTGATGGGTGATCATATCAGCTCACTTCGAAATGGGCTTTTGGCCCATTAAGTATTCAGTGTTTAATTAGTTTCCAATCTGCTGCCCAGTTGGGCTTCTTTGTATGGCGTGGGACCCAAGCATTGATCTACACACCGGCCACATGGGTTCAGCCCAGCCTTTAATACAAGGCCCAGCCAAATTCACTGAAAATCTCAATGAACCCCTTGAGTCCATCGTATGAACCCTATGGGCCCAACACTTACATTAAGTGGTCCCTGGGCCAAGCCATCTTATAAAAACCCAGGGACTGTGGGCAGGTGCAAGATTAGCCCATCAGGTATTATCCTAAATGGTCTTACACTTAACCTCTCAGCCCTTAATGATCAAGCACTGCCCGACAAGAGATGACCTCTCCCTCGGCTGCAAGGAACAGTGCCGCACTCTCCTCTCACATGGATCCCGGGAATTAAAACCATTTGCAAACATTTTGAAACCGTACATATATATGTAAATATATTAATTTTGCAAAAACAAAATTCCAACGATTGAAATCAACTGCCGGCAGTTTGGTTTCCATCAGAGAGAGTGCATTCCCGATCATTACCCTTTGTCCGACAAAGTGGCCGATTCTGTCACTATGACCACCCACTCAGATGAATTCTCAAACTGCCCCAACATACCCAGGTTTTGATCCCCACTAAGGATCTCACTGATTGGCATATCAAAGGCAGCCTGATCCAACACCTAGTGAAGTGTCATAATCGAGTCTAGGGGTCAGGTGTAACTTTCCAGTTTTGCCCATCTATCTCCAAGGTCCAGGGCAAGACTGGAAATCTGGTCCGGTTCAAGGATTCAAGTAATCCCATGCTGTATGTGCCTCGGGTCTTACCCTGATGGCTGAGACAGGCCATCCCAACACTTGGTGGCACACCAGTATCAGCCTTGGCAGGATAAATCTCCCCAGACTTATCCAACGGCTGTGAACATTTAAAACTAACATGAGTCTCTACAAATGTCCAGTTTTAGGGTTTTACACAGAATTAAACCAAACAACATGAATCAAACATGCACTTTATTTATTTCCACTAAATAACAAAAGTACATCAAAATGATTGAAGCTAAGGGCATACAAAACTGTCTAACAGATCCTGCCAAAGTCCAAGGTCAAATTCCTCAAGAAGGAATAGAAGTACATCGTGGCTGAAAAGGCCTTGGCCGGTGACCACCAAGAAAGGGAGGCTTAGCGCCACCACGGAGGCCCGGAGAATAAGAGAAAGAATGGAGGCCACCGCATCAACAAGAACAACAAGGACAACAAGAAGCCACCGACCTCAGCCTTGGCTTATAGTCAATACATGCCACTCAACTCCACTTGAACTCAGATACAGATGCAGGTTGGTGTGTCCGGAAGCATGTCGTTAACCACTTTGGAACACCAGGTTCAAAATTTATAAAATTCTCCAATTCTCAAAACATCTACAAACGCAGATAGTGGTAAGAAAGGGGTCGTATCCACAGGGAAGCGAGGGAAAAATCACTACATTGTTTAATCCGGACAAAATAACACGATGGGAAGTTGCAGAAACACAAAACTTTAATTAATTAAACTGGAATCCATTAAAATAAAATTTGAACAAAGCTGGAAGTGAAAAGTGCAGAAGAATAAGTAAATAACAGAAGCAAATAAATAAAAGAAACTAAATAAAAAGTTTGTAATTCGATCAGAGGTAGCAGTCTCCAGATCTCTCCTTTGACCCTTGAACTCTTAAATCTAGGCTTTCCGCCTTACCTGGCCGAATCCCAGATCTGTAGAAAAGAAAACAAAAATTAAACTAGATAAAAATAAATTACACAAAGGAAAAATCGAAACTAGAAATTAAAGAACGGAAATTAAATCTAAAACGAAAGTAAACTGGTTGGGATTCGAATCCAGAGGTGGCAGTAGTGGCTAGGCGAACTGCAAGCAGGAACCCCTCCTCTTGCCTGGGTGTTCTTCTCTTCGTTTACCCTTGAACTTCTCAGATCAGCCTTCCATCTTACCTGGGGTTTTAATCCAACCCTTTCTCAGGAATCCTTGGGTCCTTTTCATAGAGAAGGGTGGATAAAACTGAGATTAGAGAGAAAGATGGGGTGGCAGCTAGTTTTTAGCAAAAATATGGGTGCCCTAGGGTTTAGAATGAAGGGTTAGGATGGTTCTAAGGTGATCCTAAGGCTAAGAAGAAAAGGAGAGACGCCCAATATTATGTAGGGCTGAGATTTGCTTGCCCAGAAATGGAAGGTGGAGATTAAGCAGCTAGGGGTGGCTAGGGTTTGGTAAGAATGAAAAGGAGTGGAAAGGCACCCTAGGGTTTTCTAAGGAGAGGGGAGTATGCTAATACAGTAGGAGGGGCGCCATTCTGGGTTTAGCATATAGGAGGCGCCCTCATGTGCTTAGTTTTTCACAAAAACACCCCTCTCTCAGCTGGGTTTCACACCAGCTTCTCAAAAACTGCATTTCAGCCATGAAATCTCCCCATTTTTCCACAAGATTTGCATAGAGACCCTCAGATGTCACAATATAGAATTTAATTGGGAAAATGGGACATTTTGACTATTCTAAGGCCTACAATACCCCTAAAATGATGTCCTTAAGGCATCAAACTACAGAGTTATCACACCCCCAACATAACCATTGCTAGTCCCTTAGCAATGCAGCCTTAAAATTACACCGAGTAAAGAGATCATTCCTTTACAAGATCATCCTTGACCAAGTTAGCCAATTATCCTAATTTCAGAATTCTCAAACTTTGTATAGATTGGTATTGTGCTTAAAGGGTAAAACTATCTTGCTTTAAACATTACAGAAACTTGGCTTAAAAATCTTATATACCCTTCCATTTGTAGACTATATCGATAAGCTGAGATTGATATTTAAAATCAGGCAGGTATTCTTCTTATCATTTCTAACAGTGGATTTCTACCCCTGAACTTGATATGCACACTTATTTTTATTGCTACCTTCCACCGTTTGACGTGAATCTCGACACTTGCCTTAGGTGAAGATAAAAGGGATGGTAGAATCCATCGTATGGATGCCAAAACAGTTGCGGAATGGGTGGACGAATTTCAAAAATTTTCTACCTACCTTTTAACTGGGAATCACATTCCCTAAGGTTCGAATTCTTGTAATTCGAATAGGGTTTCCTCCAGTTGCTTAATGATTAAGAAAGGATCTCCTGATCATATTGATGAGAGTAGAATTTCTCATATTTTTATCCTCAATTATTCTGTCTTTCATACTGAATTAGCACCTAATTGGACTCATATTTCTTTTCAGGGCATGGAAGAAAGCATTAGGAGCAAAGAAAGACAAATCGGATGATTTTTCATAGTTTCGGCACAGTTCATTAATCTGGGCGTAACTCGCGTTTCCGAACTTCGAATGGACTGATTCAAGATCCACTGAAAATATAAGAGAAAAAGCCACAACTTTCATGTTTTGGGCTATCACAGATTCGGACTACATCAAAGTCAAATCTGGGCCAAAAGTCGGGGCAGATTCGTAGAAAGGCCCAATCCACAGCTGAAGCCCAAACTTGCAGAAAAGCCTGGCTGAAGCCCAATTCGCAGTGAAGGTCTAATACGAATCCAAGAACAAGAAACTGAGAAGAGTCCTTTCAGATCTAAATTCTTGATGTAATCTTAGAGAGATAAGAGGATTGGGTTCATTAGATAAAAAGATAAGATTAGAATTAGGATAGAACTTTCTATTCTTGTAAAGATCAACTTCAAGAGGAAGTAGGAGACCACCCCCTCCCCTTTAAGCTATATAAAGGAGAGGGCGGACCAGCTTTAGGTATCACTCAATCTTGGGGATTGAATCAAGAAGCAAGGAGCAATCAGTCAAGAAAGGGTCAAGAATTCAAGAAACTTCAAGAAGAAGGTGGCGGCAAGAAGAGGATATCTCAGCACCATGGGCGAATTCAAGTGTTCTTTCTTTCCCTTTGTTTGCCTTAATTCTTTTATCATGAACTGATTTGCTTCTTGCTAGGACTGTGAAAAGCCTAAACCATGTTAATGAATATATTTTTATCTCTATGATTTATCCAAGATTGTGATTTCCATATAGTCTATGAATTATCTACCTAATGCGATTAGGAGTGGCCATCTCTTAGCTGATTCACCTAGCATCGAAGTCAAATCCGGGCCCGAAGTCGGGGCAATTTCACAAGAAGGCTCAATCCGCAGCTGAAGTCCAATTCGCAAAGGAGGTCTAATACGAATCCAAGAACAAGAAACTAAGAAGAGTCCTTCCAGATCTAAATTCATGATGTAATCTTAGAGAGATAAGAGGATTGAATTCATTAGATAAAATGATAAGATTAGAATTTGGATAGGACTTTCTATTATTGTAAGATCAACTTCAAGAGGAAGTAGGAGACCACCCCCTCCCCTTTAAGCTATATAAAGGAGGGGGCAGACCAGCTTTAGGTATCACTCAATCTCTGGAGGGGATCAAGAATTGCATTGAGCTATCAGTCAAGAGAGGAGAAAAGAAGTCAAGAAAGAGAGGAAAGGAGATCAAGAATTCAAGAAATCTCAAGAAGAAGGTGGCGACAAGAAGAGGAGATCTCAGCACCATGGACAAATTCAAGAGTTCTTTCTTCCCCTTTCTTTGTTTTAATTCTTCCATTATGATCTGATTTGTTTCTTGCTAGGGCTGTGGAAAGCCTAACCATGTTAATGAATATATTTTTATCTTCTTGATTTATCCAAGATTGTGATTTCCATATAGTCTATGAATTATTGTGCTTAATGCAATTAAGAGCTTGGCCACCTCTTAATTGATTTGGGTTATGTGAATGAATCGAGAGAGGAATTCACATAATTGACTGAATAATTCATAGTGTGAATTGAATGGTATATAGAGATATATATACATGATTCATCTGAATTTGATGGTCTTCTTGAACTTAATGCACTCCCATCTTGAGAGTTCTACTCGAGAGATCGAAGGGCTACCTGATGGCCGTAGGTTTAGTATATCTCGAGAGAGAATATTAAATAAAATTAGAAAGACTCCAGCTTATGAGAGTGATAACTAATCTTGGTAAATCGAACCCATAAATATTCATTGCATTGGTTAGGTGGACCAAAAGCCCTAGCGATTCCATCCTTTGCAGATTCGATTAGTGATCACCTTCGCTTTTATTTTCTTATGCTAATTTTTATTCTCAATAGTCCTTGCTCAATTCTGAATTTCGGTTGCCCAAATAATTAAGGAAGACTGTGGTTCTAATACTTATTTTGTTAAATGCTCGTGGGAACGATATTTTATACTACTTGATAACTAGTGCACTTGCTAGGGTTATATATTCATAGCTATCAAGTTTTTGGCGCCGTTGCCGGGAATTTAATCCTAAAATAATATTAGAATTTGTTAACCTTGATTAATTTGGACCTTTTATTTATGTTTTTATTTTCTTTTTATTTTTATTATTATTTTTATTTTTGTTTATTTGTTCGAATTCTTGCTGGTTCAGACTTATTAGTGCATGACACACACTATAAGAGAAGGACTAGCAAGATTCGATCCTGAAATAGAAAGATCCCTTCTTTATTTAAAGAGATGCTTAGGAAGTATTCTCACCATGGAATACCAATTTGGTATCAAAATCAGACCTTTTATAATGGCATTACCCCCCCTAATCAATCTATTATTGATGCAGCCGCAGGTGGCACTATCATGAGAAGAACACTAGAGGAAACCTATGACCTAATAGAGGAGGTGGTGTCAAACAACTACCAGTGGAGCAATGATCGAACCAATCAGAGGGGAGTACACCACATTGATTCCTTTGCATCCCTATTTGCACAAATTGCCAACCTAAATAAGAGACTGGATAATTTTAGTATTGCAGCCATGAATACACCATCTAGCATCTCATGCGATTTATGTGGTCAAATAGGACATACTAATTCTGATTGTCAATTAAATAGTCCTTTTATTTCCCATGAGAATACTAATTTTATCTCTCATGCTGGCAGGTCAAAATTCAACCCATACTTCAATACATACAACCCAGGGTGGAGGAATCACCCGAACTTTTCATGGAGTAACAATCAGCAAAAGGCACCCATGGGTTTCCAACCACAGCCGCCCCCACAAGAAAAAAAGAACAATCTGGAGGAAATGATCTCTAAGTTCATTAATGCCACTGAAGCAAGGTTTCAAAGCCATGAAGCATCGATTAAGAACTTAGAAGTTCAAGTGGGGCAGATTGTGCATATGTTGTCGGAAAGAAAAGAGGAACGGCTGCCCAGCAATACGAAGAAGATTGCAAAAGAGCAAGTAAGTGCCATAGCTTTAGGAAGCGGGAAGTCAATTGGTCAGACCCAGAAGGATGATAAGGAAGCTGATGTGGCCGATCTGCAAAAGGAGATCATAGGGAGTACACCTAAACTGAGTTTAGATGCTATTAAACTTCCTCTCCCTTACCCTGAAAGAGTTTTGAAAGATAACTTGGATGAGGAAGTTAAGAAGGTTCTGAACTATTTGGAGGACAGTCAAGAAAGACAAGGTAATGCTCATTATATTATATTGTCGATTTCTAATAAGAGACCGTTACCCTCTATTTTGCAGGCCTCTGTTCCATATTTAAACCCACCCATGATGGATGGAAGGGGAGCACACCGAAAGCTGAAACCACGAGAGTTAGAGGATCTGATTCATGATAGGGAAGTTTGTTTTTTTTTACTTTTTCTTTTTTACATTTCTAGTTTAGTTTTGCTGCCCTTTCTTTACATTTAACCTCACATTGGGGACAATGTATGTTTTAAGTGTGGGGGAGGGAATTTAGGATTTAGGATTTTGGATTTAGGTTAGAATTTTTTTGATTTAGGTCATTTTTTTTATTCATACAAAAAAAAAATCAAAACCTCAACTCTTTTGAAATCAATTGAAACAATGTTCTAGGAAAACTTTTGTGAAACTAGTAATGAGGTACGATCAAGGGGTACATGACTTATCTAAAGCCATTTCCAGTTAAGCTAGTCCTAAATTCAGGTTTAAGTAAATGGTGTAGTTGTTTTACCATTGCTACAATTGGTAGGATGGAGCATAAAATGCACCTACCAACCAAGTAATTCAATAGTAGCATGGAGCATAAAATGCACCTACTATCCAGCAAATTCAACTATAGGACGGAGCATAAAATGCACCTACTGGTCGAGTGATCCAAAAGTGAGACAGAGCATAAAATGCACTCACTCCAAAAAAAAAAAAAAGAAAAGAGAAAGAGAGAGGTTTTCCCTGATTTACTACCTGGTTTGCAGTAGCAAGAATTGGATTGGCTGATATATGAGTTGAGTATAACTTGGTTGTGTTGATTTAATGGTTTGCAATAGTTAACCTAGAATATCTATGGAGAAAGAGGAAGGAGAGTTGAATTTAAAAATCGGTAGGAAAGTTAGTTTTTTTCTTGAATTTTGTCTTGCCCGAGGACAGGCAAGAGTTTAAGTGTGGGGGATTTGATGAGAGGAGAATTTATCATACTTTTATCCCCAATTACTCTGTCTTTTATACTGAGTTAGCACCTAATTGGACTCATATTTCTGTTCAAGGCATGAAAGAAGGCATCAAGAGCAAAGAAAGACAAATCGGATGATTTTTCACAGTTTCGACATCATTCAGTGATCTGGGCCTAACTTGTGTCTCAAAACTCCAAATGGGCTGATTCAAGACCCACAGGAAAGATAAGAGAAAAAGCCACAACTTTCATATTTTGGGCTTTCGCTGATTCGGCCTGCATCGAAGTCACATCTGGGCCCGAAGTCAGGGCAATTTCACAAGAAGGCCCAATCTGCAGCTGAAGCCCAATTCGCAGAGGAGGTCTAATACGAATCCAAGAACAAGAAACTGAGAAGAGTCCTTCCAGATCTAAATTCCTGAAGTAATCTTAGAGAGATAAGATGATTGAATTCATTAGATAAAAAGATAAGATTAGAATTAGGATAGGACTTTCTATTCTTGTAAAGATCAACTTCAAGAGGAAGTAGGAGACCACCCTCTCCCCTTTAAGCTATATAAAGGAGGGGGCGGACTAGCTTTAGGTATCACTCAATCTCTGGAGGGGATCATGAAATGCATTGAGCTATCAGTCAAGAGAGGAGAAAAGAAGTCAAGAAAGAGAGGAAAGGAGATCAAGAATTCAAGAAATCTCAAGAAGAAGGTGGCGACAAGAAGAGGAGATCTCAGCACCATGGATGAATTCAAGAGTTCTTTCTTCCCCTTTCTTTGTTTTAGTTCTTCCATTATGAACTAATTTGTTTCTTTCTAGGGCTGTGGAAAGCCTAACCATGTTAATGAATATATTTTTATCTTCTTGATTTATCCAAGATTGTGATTTCCATATAGTCTATGAATTATTGTGCTTAATGCAATTAAGAGCTTGGCTACCTCTTAATTGATTTGGGTTATGTGAATGAATCGAGAGAGAAATTCACATAATCGACTGAATAATTCATAGTGTGAATTGAATGGTATATAGAGATATATATACATGATTCATCTGAATTTAATGGTTTTCTTGGACCTAATGCACTTCCATCTTGAGAGCTCTACTCGAGAGATCGAGAGAGAATATTAAATAAATTTGTGAAAATCTCAGCTTATGGGAATAACAATTAGTCTTGGATGACCCATCAATATTCATTACATTGGTTAGGTGGACCAAAAGTCCTAGTGCTTTCATCATTTGCATATTCGATTAGTGATCACCCTTGTTATATTTTCTTTGTTCCAATTTTATTTTCAGTAGTTCTTGCTCAATCCTAAATTTTGATTATCCAAATAATTAGGGAAAACTGTGATTCTAATACTTATTTTGTTAAATCCCCGTGGGAACGATATTATTATACTACTTGATAACTAGTGTACTTGCTAGGTTTATATATTTATAGCTATCAAGAGATCGAAGGGCTACATGATGGCCGTAGGTTTAGTATATCTCGAGAGAGAATATTAAATAAAATTCGAAAGACTTCAGATTATGAGAATGACAACTAATCTTGATAAATCGAACCCATAAATATTCATTGCATTGGTTAGGTGGACCAAAAGCCCTAGCGATTCCATCCTTTGCAGATTCGACTAGTGATCACCTTCGCTTTCGCTTTTATTTTCTTATGCTAATTTTTATTCTCAATAGTCCTTGCTCAATTCTGAATTTCGGTTGCCCAAATAATTAAGGAAGACTGTGGTTCTAATACTTATTTTGTTAAATCCTCGTGGGAACAATATTTTATACTACTTGATAACTAGTGCACTTGCTAGGGTTATATATTCATAGCTATCAGTATATAGGGATATATACACATGATTCATCTAAATATTTGAGTTTTTCTTGCACTTAATGCATTTCTATTATTGAGAACTCTAGTCGAGGGATCGAGGGGTTATTTGATAGAAATAGGTTTAATATATCTTGGGAAAGAATATTAAATAAAATTAGGAAAAACTTCAGCTTATGGGAATGACAAATAATCTTGGTTAATCGAATCCATTAATATTCATTACATTGGTTAGGTGGACCAAAAGCCCTAGGGATTTCATCCATTGCATATTTGGTTAGTGATCACCCTTGCTTCTATTTTTCTTTTTCTAGTTTTTATTACCAGTAGTTCTTGCTGAAATCTGAATTTCGATTGTCCAAATAATTAGGGAAGACTGTGGTTCTAATACTTATTTTGATAAATCCCCATGGGAACGATATTTTTTATACTACTTGATAACTAGTGCACTTGCTAGGGTTATATATTCATAGCTATCAAGTCAGCAGTTGCCCTTATCCAAACCTGTATTTCGATTAGGACTCTTCTTAATCCTATCTGTAGATTAGATAAGATTTTGAGCTCATCCTAATCTCAGATCCGCCCCTTGTTAATGACTGATCAAATCAGCCCAGTTCGAAATGGGCTTTAGGCCCAATAAGTATCAAGTGCTCAAAAGTCTTCCAAACTACTGCCCAGTTGGGCTTCTTTGTATGGCGTGGGACCCAAGCATTGATCTATACACCAACCACATGGGTTCGGCCCAGCCTCTGTTACAAGGCTTGGCCGAATTCACTAGAGAGCCCAGTGAACCCCCTGAGCCCATCATATGGACCCTATGGGCCCAACACTTACACTACGTGGTCCCTGGGCCAAGCCATCTTATAAAAACCTAGGGACTGTGGGCAGGTGCAAGATTAGCCTATCAGGTGTTATCCCAAATGGCCTTACACTTAACCTCTCAGCCCATAATGATCAAGCACTGCCCAACAAGAGAGGACCTCTCCCTCGGCTGCAAGGAACAGTGCTGCACTCTCTACTTACATGGATCCCAGGAATTAAAACCATTTACAAATATTTTGAAACCATACTTAAATATATATCATATACATAAATTTTGTAAAACAAAATTCCAACAATTGAAATCAACTGCCGGCAGTTTGGTTTCCATCAGAGAGTGCATCCCCGATCATTACCTTTGTCCGATAAAGGGGGCTGATCCCGTCACTATGATCACCCACTCAGATGAATTCTCAGACTGTCCCAACATACCCAGGTTTTGACCCCCGCTAAGGATCTCACTGATTAGCATATCAAAGACAGCCCAATCCGACACCTAGTGCAGTACCATAATCGGGTCTAGGGGTCTGGTGTAACTTTCCAGTTTTGCCCATCAATCTCCAAGGTCCAGGGCAAAAGTGGAAATCTGGTCCGGATCAAGGGTTCAAGTAATCCTACACTGCATGTGCCCTGGGTCTCACCCTGGCGGCTGAGACAAGCCACCCCAACAGTTGGCAGCACACCAGTGTCAGCCTTGGCAGGATAAATTTCCCCAGACTTCTCCAACAACTGTGAACATTTAAAACCAACACAAGTCTCATTAAGTGTCAAGTTTTAGGATCTTACACACAGAAGTATACCACACAACATGAATCAAACATGTACTTCATTTATTTACATTAAATATCAAAAGTACATCAAAACTGATTGAAGCTAAGAGCATACAAAAACTGTCCAACAGCTCCCACTTGCACTTAGATCCAATCGGGAACAAGCCGGAGTCCCATACTTTCCACGTGTTTCTCAAACACCTTCTGTGTGAGTGGCTTAGTTAATGGGTCTGCCACATTATCCGCTGATGCTACCTTATGAATCAGGACATCACCTCTACCAATGATCTCCCGCAATACATGGTACTTCCTCTCGATGTGCTTTGACTTCGAGTGGGCCCGAGGCTCCTTAGCCTGGGCGATCGCTCCATTGTTGTCACACCACAACAGGATGGGTGATGTGGTGGACGAAACCACTCCTAATTCGTGAACGAACTTCTTCATCCACACAGCTTCCTTGGCAGCTTCATGTGTGGCAATGTACTCGGCTTCGGTTGTGGAGTTTGTTGTGGATCCCTGTTTGCTGCTTTTCCAGCAAACAACAGACAATCCTATCGTGAAAACATACCCAGATGTAGACTTTCTATCGTCTAGATCCGACTGGAAATCGGCATCAGTATACCCCAGAATTTGTAGTGAACTACCATCGAATACCAGACAAAACTCTTTTTTCCTTTAGAGTTATTTAAGTATGTTTTTCGCAGTTGTCCAATGCTCCTACCCTAGGTTGGCCTGGAACCTGCTTACGACACTCACCTCCTGAGCAATGTCAGGGCGAGTGCACAGCATGGCATACATGATTCTCCCTACGGCTTTCGCAGTTGTCCAATGCTCCTGCCCTGGGTTGGCCTGGAACCTGCTTACGACACTCACCGCCTGAGCAATGTCAGGGCGAGTGCACAGCATGGCATACATGATTCTCCCTACGGCTGAGGCATAGGGAATGTCTTTCATGCCCTCAATCTCCTCAGAAGTCTTGGGAGACATCTTCTTGGAGAGAGTGACTCCGTGCCTGAAAGGAATGTTTCCTTTCATGGAATTCTCCATGTTGTACCTTTTGACAATTTTGTCAATGTAAGCAGCCTGGGATAATCCAATTATCTGCTTCGATCTATCTCAATAGAGTCGAAGTCCCAGTATATAGGGTCAAGTGTGCCTTTACATCTTTCAGGCTTACCGTTAAAAGGCCGCTTTGTCATCTTGCCTCTAAGGCAAGGCTCACAAGTGGGAAGGTTTTCTATGGTTAGAAAACCCAAAGGACCATCCTTTACCAATCTTGTGGTTCGGTCAATATTGATGTGGCCAAGTCGATAATGCCACAGGCACGTGGGACTGACTATGTTACGAGTCCTTTTCTTGGGGATTTCGACCGATGTAGTTTTGGTTAGGTTAGTTTCTAGAGGAGGATGTAGAACATAGAGACCATTCTCCAGTTCCCCGCATGCGATGAATTTGTTGTTACTTTTGATAGTAATCATATTACTAAAAGAGACAGTATATCCATCCATACACAATTTAGAAACAAGAATCAAATTTCTTCTTAGATTTTGTACATAAAGACAGTCTTCCAGTACAAGAATCCCTTCTCTAAAATTCAATTCTACGGTTCCTATCGCCGTAGCAGCAACACTTGCAGAAGTCCCCAAGTAAAGTGTCACCTCTCCTTCACTCATCCTTCTGCTTATTTTGAACCCCTGCAGTGAATTACACGCATGAGTTGAAGCCCCAGAGTCAACACACCAGGACATAGAAGTTACTAATAAATTAGTTTCCATGACACAAGTTTTGAAAGTACCTTTCTTAGATTCTAGGTAGGCAGGATAATTCCTCTTCCAGTGGTCGGCCTGTTTGCAGAAGTGACAGACATCAAATGCCTTGTCTTTCTTTTGTTTCTTAGATTTGGTGGTCTTCTTCTGAGGCTTTCTCTTTGCCTTCCTCTTCTTGCTAGATTTGCCAGCTTCTGAAGGGATGAGAGATCCATCCTATGGACACCCAAAAGATTGCGGAATAAGGGGCGAATTTCAAAAATTTTTCTCTCCCTTCAACTGGGAATCGTATTCCCCATTTAGAAAATCATATTTTCAAGGATCAATTCTGAACCATAAACTGAACCAGATCTGAACCAAAAAGGAGTGGGAAGGATTATACCTGATACGGAGAAGTAATATCTCCCAACGAAGGTGTTCACGCCCAAGGAAGGATCCAAAGACTGCTCCCACTGAAGATGGCGCAGTGCAGGTGGAGCAGAATCAGTAGTGTTCTTCTCCAAGAACTCTGTCCTTCGCAAGAATCAGCAAGATGGTACGTGAGCACAGGTTCCTTTCAATCCTTTCTCAAAGGACTGATGTCAAGATCCAATCTTGACTTCTCCCACAAGTGGAGATCGAACTGGCAAACAGGGCGGCAAGAACAGGGAGGCGGCAAGAGAGTATTTGCAGGGAGCAGAATTCTCTCTTCTTGATTTCAGCACTAAAGAAAACCTGATGATCTGTGTGTCTTTTAGGCAGCCGCCCCCTTCTTCTTTTATAATCTTAAAAGGATCAGCTCCTAATCAGATTAGGAGTTGCTAATCAAAATCACATTTGGGTTAGAAGTCCCATTAAGTGATAAGGGATAATCCTTATCTTATCTGGAGATCAGATCAGCCATCTCCTAATCTAATTAGGAGGTTTCCAGATCTAAATCTTATTTAGATCTTGGACTCTCTAAGTGGATAGGGTCTAAGCCCAATCCTATTAGCTGATCCACTTCAGATTTTGCCCCTTTATTAACTAAATATTTAGCCCAGTTTGAAATGGGCTTTAGGCCCATTAAGCTTATGTACTCACTTAACCCTCTTAACTGCTGCCTAGTTGGGCTTCCTTGTATGGCGTGGGACCCAAGCATTGATCTACACATCAGCCACATGGGTTCGGCCCAGCCTTTGTTACAAGGCCTGGCCGAATACACTGTTAAAGACAGTGCACCCCCTGAAACCCATCAAATGGGCTCTACGGGCCCAACACTTACCCTAAGAGGTCCCTGGGCCAAGCCACCTAGTGACACCCAGGGACTGTGGGCAGATGCAAGTTAGCCCATCAGGTATTATCCCCAATTGTCTTACACTTAACCTCTTAGCCCATAATGATCATACACTGCCCGACAAGAGAGGACCTCTCCCTCGGCTGCAAGGAACAGTGTTGCACTCTCCACTCATATGGATCCCGGGAATTAAAACCTTTTGCAAACATTTTAGAAACCATATATATACTTTTATATCTTATATAAAATATATTTTGCAAAACAAATCTCAACGGTTGAAATCGGCTGCCGGCAGTCTTGGTTTCCATCAGTGAGAGTGCATCCCCGATCATTACCTTTGTCCGACAAAGGGGCTGATCCTGTCACTATGATCATCCACTCAGATGAATTCTCGGATTGTCCCAACATACCCAAGTTTTGACCCCCGCTAAGGATCTCACTGATTGGTACATCAAAGATAGCCCAATCCGACACCTAGTGCAGTATCATAATCGAGTCTAGGGGTCGGGTGTAACTTTCCAGTTTTGCCCATCAATCTCCAAGGTCCAGGGCAATACTGGAAATCTGGTCCAGTTCAAAGATTCAATTAATCCTACACTGTATGTACCTAGGGTCTCACCCTGGCAGCTGAGACAGGCCACCCAAACCGACCCACTGGCTGTGAACATTCTAAACTAAGACGAGTCTCATTAAGTGACCAGTTTAAGGGTATTACATAGAAACATACCAAGGGAACATGAATCAAATATGTATCTTTATTCATTTACAATAAACTCATAAAGTACATCATTCTGATTGAAGCTAAGGGCATACAAAACTGTCTAACAGCTCCCACTTGCACTTAGGTCCAATCAGGTACTAGCCAGAGTCCCATGCTTTCCACGTGTTTCTCAAACACTTTCTGTGATAGTGGCTTTGTCAATGGGTCTGCTACATTTTCCGCTGATGCTACCTCTTTACACTATCCTCCCGTAGGTCCAGCGTTGTCATCCAACAGTGGAATGGGTGATGTGCTGAATTCCAAATTCAGGAATGAACACCTTTATTCATAAGGCAGCCTCACTCACGGCAATGCTTTCGGCTTGGGCTGTGGACTATTAATTTGCTACTTAGGACCCCTGTTTGCTGACATTCAGGAAACAACACACGATCCTATCGTGAAACTATATCCAGATGTAGACTTTCTATGATCTGGGTCTGACTGGAAATCGGCATCTGTAAACCCCTGGATCTGTAGTGAGCTACCGTCGAACACCAGACAAAACTCTTTTGTCCTTCGAAGGTACTTAAGTATGCTTTTCACAGCAGTCCAATGCTCCTGCCCTGGGTTGGCCTGAAATCTGCTTACTACACTCACTGCCTGAGCAATGTCTGGACGAGTGCACAGCATGGCATACATGATGCTCCCTACGGCAGAGGCATAGGAAACGTCTTTCATGCCATCAATCTCCTCAAAAGTCTTGGGAGACATCTTCTTGGAGAGAGTGACTCTGTGCTTGAAAGGAACATTTCCTTTCTTGGAGTTTTCCATGCTATATCTTTTGACTATTTTGTCAATATAAGAAAATTGGGATAATCCAATTATCCGCTTCGATCTATCTCTATAGAGTCAAAGACCCAGTATATAGGAGGCTTCTCCAAGATCTTTCATGGAGAATTGCTGCGAAAGCCATACTTTCACTGTTGTTAAAATTCCTACATCATTCCCAATGAGTAGAATGTCATCTACATATAGAACCAAGAAGGTACCCTTATCTCCACTGAACTTCCTGTAGACATAGGGTTCATCCAGATTCTGCTCGAAGTCAAACGATTTGACAGCAGAGTCAAAACAGATGTTCCAACTTTTAGAAGCTTGCTTAAGTCCATAAATGGATCTATTAAGTTTACATACCATGTTTTCCTGACCCACAGCAATGAAGCCTTGCGGCTGCTGCATATAGATATCTTCAGTAAAATCTCCATTCAGGAATGTAGTTTTGACATCCATCTGCCAAATCTCATAATCATGGTATGCTGCTACAGCTAGCAGGATCCTAATGGACTTAAGCATGGCCATAGGCGAAAAGGTTTCCTCATAGTCGATGCCTTCTTTCTGAGTGTACCCTTTCGCCACTAGACGAGCCTTGAAGGTCTCAATCCTGCCATCGGGGCCCTTCTTCCTCTTGTAAATCCATTTGCAACCGATTGCTTTTACCCCGGAGGGTGGATCTACTAGAGTCCAGACACCATTGGCATCCATTGAGTCCATCTCTACTCTCATGGCCTCCACCCACTTCTGGGAATCTATGTCCAACATAGCTTCCGCGTAAGTCACGGGATCCTCCTCACTAGTCAAGGTTTCCACCAGGTAACTATCCTGATCATAACCATAACGGACTGGTGGCCTGGATGCCCGAGTGGATCTTCTAAGTTGGTCACTACCTGGAACTTTTAGGACATCTCCCACTGCACCTGAGCTCTCCTCATCAAGAACAACTTCCTGACGATGGGTGTCCAGGATATAGTTGGTTTCCAAGAATTGCGCATTTCGACTGCAGAACACTTTCTGCTCACTTAGGTCATAGAAAAGGTAACCTACAGAGCCTTTTGGGTAGCCTACAAATAGGCAACGGCTGGTCTTAGATTCCAACTTGTCTGCACTCGTTCCTTTAACGTGTGCTGGACGACCCCAAATCTTCAAGTGTCTGACACTTGGTTTCTTTCCGGTCCAAAGTTCATATGGAGTATTCGGAACCGATTTGGTTGGAACCCGATTCAGCACGTAAATCACAGTCTCTAATGCGTAACCCCAAAAGGATGTGGGTAACTCTGAGTGTATGAGAAGTGACCGGACCATATCTAATAAGGTCCTATTCCTCCTCTCTGAAACACCGTTAAGTTGTGGTGTAGCAGGAGGAGCTAATTGTGATACTATCCCATTGTCCTTTAAGTAGTCCCTGAATTCGTCAGAGAGATATTCGCCACCTCGATCTGATCGAAGGGCTTTAATTTCTCTCCCTAACTGTTTCTCGACCTCTTGTCTAAACTCTTTGAACTTTTCAAAGGATTCAGACTTGTATTTCATTAGGTACACGTAACCATATCGTGAAAAATCATCTGTGAAGGTGATGAAATACACGTGTTGATTTCGTGTCGTAACACTCAGGGGACCACATACATCAGTATGTATTAGGTCAAGTGTGCCTGTACATCTTTCAGGCTTACCGTTAAATGGCCGTTTCGTCATCTTGCCTTGTAAGCAAGGCTCACAGGTGGGAAGATCTTCTACAGCTAGAAAATCCAAAGGACCATCCTTTACCAACCTTGTGATTCGGTCAACACCAATGTGGCCAAGCCGGTAATGCCACAAACACGTGGGATTAACTGTATCACGGGCTCTCTTCTTGGGGTTTTCAACCGATGTAGTTTCGGTTATGTTAGTTTCTAGAGAAGGATGTAGAACATAGAGACCGTTCTCCAGTTCCTTGTATGCGATGAATCTGTTGTTTCTTTTAACAGTAATCGTATTACTAAAGAAGACAGAATAACCATCTGCACACAGTTTTGAGACAGAAATCAAATTTCTTCTTAAGTTTTGTACATAAAGACAATCCTTCAGTACAATTATTCCTTCTCTAAAATATAATTCCACGGTTCCTATGGCCGCGGCTGCAACAGTTGTAGTAGTCCCCAAGTATAGTGTGACTTCTCCTTCACTCAGCCTTCTGCTTACCTTGAACCCCTGCAATGAGTTACACGCATGAGTTGAAGCCCCGGAGTCAACACACCAGGACATAGAAGTTATTAATAAATTAGTTTCCATGACACAAGTTTTGAAAGTACCTTTCTTAGATTCTAGGTAGGCAGGATAATTCCTCTTCCAGTGGTCGGCCTGTTTGCAGAAGTGACAGACATCAAATGCCTTGTCTTTCTTTTGTTTCTTAGATTTGGTGGTCTTCTTCTGAGGCTTTCTCTTTGCCTTCCTCTTCTTGCTAGATTTGCCAGCTTCTGAAGGGATGAGAGATCCATCCTATGGACGCCCAAAAGATTGTGGAATAAGGGGCGAATTTCAAAAATTTTTCTCTCCCTTCAACTGGGAATCGTATTCCCCATTTAGAAAATCATATTTTCAAGGATCAATTCTGAACCATAAACTGAACCAGATCTGAACCAAAAAGGAGTGGGAAGGATTATACCTGATACGGAGAAGTAATATCTCCCAACGAAGGTGTTCACGCCCAAGGAAGGATCCAAAGACTGCTCCCACTGAAGATGTTATAGTGCAGGTGGAGCAGAATCAGCAGTGTTCTTCTCCAAGAACTCTGTCCTTCGCAAGAATCAGCAAGATGGTACGTGAGCACAGGTTCCTTTCAATCCTTTCTCAAAGGACTGATGTCAAGATCCAATCTTGACTTCTCCCACAAGTGGAGATCGAACTGGCAAACAGGGCGGCAAGAACAGGGAGGCGGCAAGAGAGTATTTGCAGGGAGCAGAATTCTCTCTTCTTGATTTCAGCACTAAAGAAGACCTGATGATCTGTGTGTCTTTTAGGCAGCCACCCCCTTCTTCTTTTATAATCTTAAAAGGATCAGCTCCTAATCAGATTAGGAGTTGCTAATCAAAATCACATTTGGGTTAGAAGTCCCTTTAAGTGATAAGGGATAATCCTTATCTTATCTGGAGATCAGATCAGCCATCTCCTAATCTGATTAGGAGGTTTTCAGATCTAAATCTTATTTAGATCTTGGACTCTCTAAGTGGATAGGGTCTAAGCCCAATCCTATTAGCTGATCCACTTCAGATTTTGTACCTTTATTAACTAAATAAACAGCCCAGTTTGAAATGGTCTTTAGGCCCATTAAGCTTATGTGCTCACTTAACCCTCTTAACTGCTGCCTAGTTGGGCTTCCTTGTATGGCGTGGGACCCAAGCATTGATCTATACATCAGCCACATGGGTTCGGCCCAGCCTTTGTTACAAGGCCTGGCCGAATACACTGTTAAAGACAGTGCACCCCCTGAAACCCATCAAATGGGCTCTACGGGCCCAACACTTACCCTAAGAGGTCCCTGGGCCAAGCCACCTAGTGACACCCAGGGACTATGGGCAGATGCAAGATTAGCCCATCAGGTATTATCCCCAATGGTCTTACACTTAACCTCTTAGCCCATAATGATCATACACTGCCCGACAAGAGAGGACCTCTCCTTCGGCTGCAAGGAACAGTGTTGCACTCTCCACTCATATGGATCCCGGGAATTAAATTCTTTTGCAAACATTTTAGAAACCATATATATACTTTTATATCTTATATAAAATATATTTTGCAAAACAAATCTCAATGGTTGAAATCGGCTGCCGGCAGTCTTGGTTTCCATTAGTGAGAGTGCATCCCCGATCATTACCTTTGTCCGACAAAGGGGCTGATCCTGTCACTATGATCACCCAGTCAGATGAATTCTTGGACTGTCCCAACATACCCAGGTTTTGACCCCGGCTAAGGATCTCACTGATTGGTACATCAAAGATAGCCCAATCCGACACCTAGTGCAGTATCATAATCGAGTCTAGGGGTCAGGTGTAACTTTCCAGTTTTGCCCATCAATCTCCACGGTCTAGGGCAATACTGGAAATCTGGTCTAGTTCAAAGATTCAATTAATCCTACACTGTATGTGCCTACGGTCTCACCCTGGCAGCTGAGACAGGCCACCCCAACCGACTTGGTGGCACCACAGTGTCAGCCTTGTCAGAATAGGTCTCCCCAGACCGACCCACTGGCTGTGAACATTCTAAACTAACACGAGTCTCATTAAGTGTCCAGTTTAAGAATATTACACAGAAACATACCAAGGGAACATGAATCAAATATGTATCTTTATTCATTTACAATAAACTCATAAAGTACATCATTCTGATTGAAGCTAAGGGCATACAAAACTGTCTAACAGCTTCAACAAGCATGGCTATCGGCTCATCCTTCCTTATTAATTCCTCAACTCTTTGCAACATAGTACTGAGCTCTTGGACGCTGACATTCAGCTTGTTCATATTATAATTCATAATGAACGGGTTGAAGGACGGAGGCAGAGAGTTGAGAATAGCATAGATCTGTGTGACCAGATCTAACCCGGAACCAAGGGCCTCCAGCTCGTTTATGTAGCCCATCATCCGAAGACAATGGTCATGCACTTGCTGCCCCTTACTCATCTGTGTGGTCATGAACTGTTTCAGGACCTTTTGTCGAGTAGAACAATTCTGCTCTTCGTATATAGTCTTCAGACTATCTAATATGTCTTTGGTGAGTTCGATCTAATCGAACTGCCTCTGTATCAGATTGTGCAAAGAGGCTATGATATAGCAGCGGGCCAGGGAGTTTTTATCCTCCCATTCTTGGTATTCTCTCCTTCGGGCCTCAGAAGCCCTGTCCCCCGAATGATCCGGAGCAGGATTTTTAGCCACCTTATCCAGTTTTTCTGAAGCCAGGACCAGCATAAGGTTTCTGTACCAGTCGGCATAATTGGGTCCCTTAAGCTTGTTGTCGTCAAGCAACTTAGAAAATTGTCCATTTTCCATTTTCTAGTAAAACAACAAAACGTTAGTCCACAACCTTTAGTTTGATTAATGTTACCTACATAGATATGGCTTTTAATCTTTGTTCCATTTCCATTTGTTCATCTCTAAGATTTCCCTCCTATCTCAGTGACGGACATGGCGAAATGTCTCTGGAAATGTGGGAAATCACATAGGGTGCATGGAGCCAACTATTTCAGCTGCATAACCCCACCACCTTTCTGCGATGGACCACATCAACTCATCGTATGAGTTTTCCTTTGGCCTCTATCAAACAAGGTTCAGAGCCGTTTTCAGGTAAACCTTTTTGTCCAGTGAGTGCTTACCCATCATATTCAGGTTACGCCAAGGTACCGTGAGAGAGTTCCCATTTTCTGGTGAAGCCCCTCCCACATCAGTCTATGATGCCCCTATCATCTTATGAAACACTCTAACAGACCCAATAGCTAATGGATAGCCCAATTTTATGGTATGTTTCCTCATTACTGAAGGACCCATCATCATGCTAACGATGGAAGGCCTTTAGAGAGTCCATCATATGGATCTCCCTATCACATGCACTCATATTACCGGAGGGAACAAAATAACGCCCTAGTTCTATTTTAGGTCAAACCAAAGTGGCTCCCACTGACTTTCATAAAGTCAGATTTCTGGTGGGCCTAAATCGGCTAGGGTTTTCGCACGCTTCCATTTTCAGGGTTGTTGGGCCCACCAAGCAAAGAGGGGTCATCCAATGACCTTAGGGGACACCATGGCAATGATGTGCATTCAGCCATGGTGTGCGCAAGAGCCACCAACGAATCATCTTGGGCCAAGTGCTTATGGCCCATGGTCGCAACACATTGAATAACCACACATCACATGATATGGAAAAATTGATCCAATCAATCACTAGCTATAAAGCCCATCAATCAGTCCAACAAGACACCATATTAACAATTAATATCATCTAGGTATATGGGCTGAATGGCAGTTAGCAGTTCAGCCCATATAGCTTTTCTCACATAAGTGGGCTTTTTGCAGTTTTAACTGTTTAAAACTGGGCTTTACAGGTTGGGCCGAATTAATCCCTGCAATTAAACATCAGATTTGGGCCTGATAGTGTGTGAAAACTGGACTGAAAACAGTTCCCATTCGAACCCTAGATTCGGTCCAAACAGATTTGGTCCAATCTGGTCTGAGATGGTCCGAAACTGATTTCCAATTCAAGAATTAATTAAGGAATGATCTGAAATTAATATTTCTGATTTCTAGACAATCATAAGTCAGACATGGACTATTCGCACCACCTGCAAAATAGAGGTTAGTCACTAGGGTTGCAGTTTCATAAACTGCAAAACGCAGAATGCGATCCCTCCATCTGCAAATCTCCAGCGCCGCCGTCTTCTTCAATCAAGAAAATAAAATAAAATAGAAATCCTATTTCTATTAATTAATTAAATCCTTGATTGAATCCTATACATTTAGTCTAGAAAAATAAAAATAAAAAAAAATAATTATTTTACAGACCGAATTGAATAGAAATTATGAAAGAGAATGCGTAGACAAACTATGCCAAATCTGCACTTCAATCTCCAGGTACGAACAGTCCATCAAATCAAGAAATAAATCAAGAACCATTCTAAATAAATTTCAGATTTAAACAAAATTAATTTCAGATCAATCGCCCTCAACAAGAAAGAGTTTCTTGAAGTCAAACAGCAAACTACGCAATACCTGGATAGAACAGCTTCTACCGAATTGCGCAGGTTCAGATCTGAATTCTTGGTTCAAGATTCAAACCTGTGGCTCTGATACCACTGAAAGGGATGGT
The DNA here is from genome assembly GCF_055504915.1 of Nelumbo nucifera. Classification (NCBI taxonomy): domain Eukaryota; kingdom Viridiplantae; phylum Streptophyta; class Magnoliopsida; order Proteales; family Nelumbonaceae; genus Nelumbo; species Nelumbo nucifera. The sequence goes on along the minus strand of NC_142656.1, from coordinate 36,285,581 downwards.
AGAATCCATCGTATGGACACCAAAATAGTTGCAGAATGGGTGGGCGAATTTCAAAAATTTTCTACCTACCTTTCAACTGGGAATCACATTCCCTAAGGTTCGAATTCTTGTAATTCGAATAGGGTTTCCTCCAGTTGCTTAATGATTAAGAAAGGATCTCCTGATCATATCAGGAGTTGCCCTTATCCAAATTTGTATTTCGATTAGGACTCTTCTTAATCCTATCTGCAGATTAGATAAGCTTTTGGGCTCATCCTAATCTCAGATCTGCCCCTTGTTAATGACTGATCAAATCAGCCCAGTTCGAAATGGGCTTTAAGCCCAATAAGTATCAAGTGCTCAAAAGTCTTCCAAACTGCTGCCCAGTTGGGCTTCATTGTATGGCGTTGGACCCAAGCATTGATCTACACACCAGCCACATGGGTTCGGCCCAGCCTCTGTTACAAGGCCGGGCCGAATTCACTAGAGAGCCCAGTGAACCCCCTGAGCCCATCATATGGACCCTATGGGCCCAACACTTACACTAAGTGGTCCCTGGGCCAAGCCATCTTATGAAAACCTAGGGACTGTGGGCAGGTGCAAGATTAGCCCATCAGATATTATCCCAAATGGCCTTACACTTATCCTCTTAGCCCATAATGATCACACACTGCCCGACAAGAGAGGACCTCTCCCTCGGCTACAAGGAACAGTACTGCACTCTCTACTTACATGGATCACGGGAATTAAAACCATTTGCAAATATTTTGAAACCATACTTAAATATATATCATATATATAAATTTTGCAAAACAAAATTCCAACGATTGAAATCAACTGCCGGCAGTTTGGTTTCCATCCGAGAGAGTGCATCCCCGATCATTACCTTTGTTCGACAAAGGGGCTGATCCCGTCACTATGATCACCCACTCAGATGAATTCTCAGACTATCCCAACATACCCAGGTTTTGACCCCCGCTAAGGACCTCACTGATTGGCATATCAAAGGCAGCCCAATCCGACACATAGTGCAGTACCATAATCGGGTCTAGGGGTCTGGTGTAACTTTCCAGTTTTGCCCATCAATCTCCAAGGTCCAGGGCAATACTAAAAATCTGGTCCGGTTCAAGAGTTCAAGTAATCCTACACTGCATGTGCCTTGGGTCTAACCCTGGTGGCTGAGACAAGCCACCCCAACAGTTGGCAGCACACCAGTGTCAGCCTTGGCAGGATAAATCTCCCCAGACTTATCCAACGGCTGTGAACATTTAAAACCAACAAAAGTCTCATTAAGTGCCCGGTTTTTGGGTCTTACGCACAGAATTATACCACACAACATGAATCAAACATGTACTTCATTTATTTACATTAAATATCAAAAGTACATCAAAACTGATTGAAGCTAAGGGCATACAAAAACTGTCCAACAGAAGAGACTCGGTTACTAAGTGTTAGATGATTGTCTTTGGCATTCCCTTTCCCATTTGACCTGAATCTCGACACTTAACTTAGGTGAAGAGACTCGGTTACTAAGTCTAGGGTGTCCATTGACCTTTTATTCTGTTTCTTTTTTTCTTTTTTTATTTTTTTGCAACACTGCTCAAGGTAGTCCACTGTCCTTAACAATTTGAAGAATTTTTTTGTGTGTTTGATTTCTCGATCTTTCCCTTCTTATCTTGGTTGGGGAAAACTTGGGAGTATGTTCCAATTTCTAAACAGTTTCAACTTTATTCAAATAATACCAATTTTGACTTTATCACTTGCTACCAATTTCTACAAAATTCAATACTCTTTTATCAATTTCCTCAACTTTTTCTATTTGGGAATCTCTTTTAATGGAAAAAAATTTAAATTTTTCAATGAAATTATAATTCTACAGATTTAAAGGCTTTGCTTTTCAATCAATATTTTTTAAATTTTTTTATTTTTTCTCTCTCTTTCCTTACCCTCAACTTAAATGCCCTTGTCCCCAATGGCATGACTAGACTGATGCCAAAAATGACTTGGGCCAAAGGGAACAATCATGAGGGTTTTCCTGAGGGGTTCAAGGTTTGCCAATTGGTCTCGTATCAAGAAAAGAAACAAAAACTCTAATTCTATAGACAATTGGAAACTACGTTGGGTTGCCTCCCAACCAACTCTAAGTTTAACGTCTTCAACTGGACACATTCATGCACTTCTCTCATCTACACTCCTAGACTCTCTTTCTTCCTTACACATACAGGGCTCAGATTGGGCTAACCAAGGGGTAGACAGGGCATCTAAAAGATCATCTACTACATCCACCTCGCACTCATCTTTCGCTAGGTTTGGATACTTAGAGGTACTAAAATCATTTAACTAGACTTTCTGCTCCCCAAATGAATGTCCATTTCTCCTAATTTATAGTTGATGTTTGCATGGGCCATTGCTTGAAACAGACATCCTAACATTACCAGGTTATGGTTTAGTTCCTCAGTTAGGGTCATGTCTAGGATGATAAAATCCACTAGGAAGTGACAACCCTCTACCTTGACAATGATGTCCTCAATAACAGCTCGAGGAGTCTTGACTCATTGATAAGCGAGTTGCAGAATTACCAAGGTATATTTTAACTCGTCGATCCTGAACCTGTCGTAAATAATGGACGAAAGCAGATTTATATTGGCCCCAAGATCCAATAGGCCCGATCGAGAGTGGTTCTAGAGATGATAAAACTTATGAGAGGAGCACTAGGCTCTTTCATTTTCTGGGGAAGTTAGTTTAGGAAATCTGCACTAACATCTGCCAAGAGCATCACCTTTTGTGGGGCCAATCATGGCTCCCTCTTTTGAGTGCATAACTCTTTCAAGAACTTGGCATAGGCCGAGACATGTTGGATTGCATCAAGGAGAGGGATGTTAACATGGACTTGCTTGAATAACTCCCTGATCTCCTCATTGCATGTCTCTTTCGCCTTTTGCAATGGCCCGATTGTGAGTGCAGTTGGAAAAGGAACTATAGGTTGGTTCACTATAGGCTCTTCTTCTAAATTTTCCTTTCCTTTTTCTTCCCCCCCCCCCAACTTATGGTCTTCTTGCTCATTTTCTTCTTCAGTAATGTTTTCAACTTTCTTTGTCTCACACGGGTCCTCTAAAATCCTCTCACTCCTTAAGGTTATAATAGCCTTGGTATTTTCAAACTGAGGGTTCTTAGGAGGTGGTTAAATCTACTGTGGAGGAAAACCCGGTGGCTGATTTCTAGGATTCGCAACCGGTTGACTCTATAGTTGCCCTACTTCTCTCCTTGCCTTAGCTTCGACTAGCTGTCCTATTTGGCTCTCTATTATATCGATGGACTGCTACTAATTTAGAATCAGTTGCTGAAATTGCATGAATTGATCATCAATTGTACGGGTCTGAGGAGGTTGTGGATAAGCCTTATAAGGTTGGACTGGTTGGTTCCTAAGGTACATCTGCTGGAATTGACACTACACTTGTGGCCTTTGAAATTGTTGGGCCATGGATTTAGATGGGTGGTACTGCTAGAATTGTGTGTAAGGTTGACATGGCTGAGCCGGTTGAGTCCCTGGGTAATCATTGTACTCCCAGTGGGTCTGGCCTTTAGACCATTGAGAGTGCACATCTGGTAGGGGGTTTTCTTGGACTTGAGCCCTATAGGTGAAGTTGGGTTGATTTTTCCACCCAGGGTTATATAGGTCAAAGAATGGGTTAACATTAGGTTGGAAAAATCTGTTGGCTGCATGTACTTGGTCTGGAATGACTAGTTGACGTGGGCTCACCGCAGGGTACTGGCTAACATGATGGGTTTGGCTTGCATAGATGGAACATGTTGGGTAGGATGACAAGGTTGGGTATGGGCCAATTTCTTGATGAAATGCAAGGACTTGATCAAGTCTTTGGGCCATCCCATTAATCTTATCCAGTTGTTGAGACACATGGTTCGAATCTATATGTGCCTCAGGTTGGAAGTAGTTTCTCATTCCACAAACTCCGGCCGTTGAATTCATTTTATTTCGTTTTAACCCCCCTTTTTCTTCTTTTCATTTGAAATTTGAAATTTAAATTTTGAATTTTAATTTCAAATTTAGATTTTGATATTTAAATTCTGAAACTCAAACTCAAATTTGAATTTTTAAATTTTATCAAAAATGCAAGAAAATCAAACACACGACCTACGGGATGACCTAAGGTTTCCTAAACTAGTGGTTCAACCAATGTAAATCTTCTTAGTTTCACTTGGAATTACACCACTTCCTTTGGTTAGCCAAGTAAGAGGTGGGGATGTGGGAGGCTCCCCTTGCTCTCGTAAGGACTTAATTCAGTAACCACAAAACCCGGTTAGGCTTAGCCGTTTAACCTCTTTCCTTAGACACCAACCGCCGGTAATGGAAAGTAATTACAAGCTTCCCTAAAATTCAGCACACTTTTGAATCAAATGTGAGGCTCCCTAAAGGATCTTGCTATCCAAATTTTAAAGTAGGGTTTAGGGTGAACCACAGATGAAAGGATGGTGGTTTTTGGGCCAAGGAAGGGTAATGAAATCCCCACCTTATCTTATTTAAATTGGATTTCCCTTAAATGGATTAACGAAAAAAACACAATAAACAAAATAAATGCAACTAATTACAATGCATGAACAATTATTTCTAATATGCAATTCAGCAATTTAACATAAAATAATAAAATAAAACTAATTCAGCAAAATGAACAATTAAAATAATGAAGAAAAGAAAACCTAACAAATTCACAGCTAACAAGATAATTTCAACAATTAAATAATCCTATATGATGCACGCTCTAAAATATCAAACCCTAAATGATGGAATGCAAATGCAAAAATTTTTAATTTTTTTATTTCTTTTTAAAATTTGAAATTTGAAATTTAAATTTTGAAATTTAAATTCAAATTCAAATTCAAATTCAAATTCTAATTCAGATTCGAATTAAAATTTAAATTTAAATTCAAATGTGAAATTTAAACTCAAATTCAAAAATTTGAATAATTTTCTATTAACAATTACTTATTCAATTAATTAACTAAGAAAAGGGGAATTAAATAAAGCAACAAATAATTATAGCAAACATAAAATAAAAGAATTAATTAGGATAAAAAAATAACAACTACAAAAATAAATTCTAACTAGAAAAATTGCTACTCTAAAGATTAAATCGAAAATAAAAAAAGAAGAAGATTATGCGGTAGTAAAAAAGAATAAAATAAAATAAACAAAGTGAGTTTCTAATCTGAAAATAAAAAATAGAACCTAATAATCCTAATTAGAAATTTGCTCAAGAAATTAAAAGAAAAAAAATCTAAGAACAAAATGAAAAAGAAATAGTAAAAACTTGGTGTGTGCGGAACCATGTCATTAACCACTTTGGAACACTAGTTTCAAAATTTGTAAAATTCTTCGATTCTCAAAACACTACAAACGCAGTTAGTGGTGAGAAAGGGTTCGTATCCACAAGGAAGTGAGGGAAAAATCACTATGTACTTTAGTCCGAACAAAATAACATGATGGAAAGTTGTAGAAACACAAAACTTTAATTAATTAAACTGGAATCCATTAAAATAAAATTTGAAAAAACCTGGAAGTGAAAAGTGTAGAAGAATAAATAAATAATAGAAGTAAATAAATAAAAGAAACTAAATAAAAAGTCTGTAATTCGATCAGAGGTAGCAGTCTCCGGATCTCTCCTTTGACCCTCGAACTCCTCGAGCTAGTTCTTCCGTCTTACCTAGCCAAATCCCAAATCTGTAGAAAAGAAAACAAAAATTAAACTAGATAAAAATAATTTGTAGAAAGAAAAAATCAGAATTGGAAATTAAATCTAAAATGAAAGTAAAGTGCTTGGGATCCGAATCCAGAGGTGGCAATAGTGGCTAGGCGAACTGCAAGCAGGAACCCCTCCTCTTGCCTAGGCATTCTCCTCTTCCTCTACCCTTGAACTTCTCAAGGTTAGCCTTCTATCTTACCTGGGGGCAGAATCCAACCCTTTCTCAAGAGCCCTTGGGTCCTTTTTATAGAGAAGGATGGATAAAACTGGGATTAGAGAGAAAGAGGGGGGTGGTAGCTGGGTTTTAGCAAAAATATGGGTGCCCTAGGGTTTAGAATGAAGGGTTATGATGGTTCTAAGGTGATCCTAAGGCTGAGATGAGAAGGAGAGGGCACCCAATATTTTGTAGGGCTGAGATTTGGGCGCCCAAAAATGGATGGTGGAGATTAGAAGGGATGGATGGTGGAGATTAAGCAGTTAGTGGGAGCTAGAGTTTGATAAGGATGAAAAGGAGTAGAAAGGCACCCTATGGTTTTCTAAGGAGTGGGGAGTATGCTAATACAGTTGGAGGGGCACCATTCTGGGTTTAGCAGGTAGGAGGCGCCCTCCTATGCTCAGTTTTTCACAAAAATACCCCCTTTCTCAGTTGGACTTCACACCAGCTTCCCAAAAACTGCATTTCAGCCATGAAACCTCCTCATTTTTCCACAAGATTTGCACAGAGACCCTTAGAGGTCACAATATTGAATTTAACTGGGAAAAGGGGACATTTTGACTATTCTAAGGCCTAAAATACCCCTGAAACGATTCCCTTAAGGCATCAAACTACAGAGTTATTGGTGTGTCCGGAAGCGCATCGTTAAACACTCTAGAACACCAGTTTAAACATTTATAATTTTTACTGTTTCTCAAACAATTACTATTGTAGTAAATGAGTGAGAATGGGTCATATCCATAGGGAAGCAAGTGAAAAAATATGATATACTTAGATCTGGTCAAGAGAATGCAATTGGGAATGGCAGGAAATACAAAAATAAAATCTATTGTTGCTGAAATTAAATGTTTCAAATTTAAACAAGACAATAAATAAAAATCAGAATTTAATAAAGTATGGGAATCAACAAAGGGAATAAAAGAAATAAATAAAAAAATGATCCAGAATCCGGATTCGGTGGCGATAGCTGCAGATCTGCCAGACAGCTTGCAGAAACCCCTCCTGACAAGAACCAGACATCCGTCCTTTCTACAACCCTCGAGACACCTTAGCCTTGAATCGAATGAATTCAGATCTGCAAAACAAAGAAACGAACAAGAATTAAATCTAAAAGATTGCAGAAATAAAAATAATAGAAAATAAAATAAAGAAAAGAAAAGAATGGTTGATCAGATCCAGTGGTGGTAGTTGCAGAATGGTTAAGCAACTTATAGGAGCCCCTCCTGACAAGATCTGTGCGTCCTCCCCTTCTACAACCCTTGAACTCCTCAAGAAACCTTAGCCTTGTTAACTGGGTGAATTGACCAACCCCTTCTCTAGGGCCCCTAGGGTCCTTTTTATAAAAAAGGGTGGATATAACTAGAATTAGAGAGAAAGAGGGGGGCGGTTAGGATGTAGGGTGATCCTAAGGCTGAAAAGAAAACAAGAGGGCACCCAATATTATGTAAGGCTGAGATTTAATGGCTAAAGGCTGAATGGTGAAGATTAGAAGTTAGGTGGCTCCTAGGGTTAGAATGCTAAAAAGAGAGTGCTCTAGAATGGATGGTGGAGATTAGAAGGAATGAAAGGTGAGGATTTAGCAATTAGGGACAGCTAGGGTTTGTTAAGAGTGAAAAGACTGGAGTAAAAGGCACCCTAGGATTTGCTAAGGCGTGGGGAGCATGCTAATACAGTAGGAGGGGCACCAAACTGGGTTTAGTAGTAGGAGGGGTGCCCTAGGATTTCACAAAAACACCCCCTCTCAACTGGACTTTACACCAACTTCCCAAAATCTGCATTTCAAACTTCTCAGTTTTCCCCATAATTTGCACAGAGACCCTTAGAGGCCACAACATTGCATTTAACTAGAAAAAGAGCACATCTTGACTATTCTAAGGCCGAAAATACCCCTGAACTGATGCCTTTAAGGCATCAAAATGCAGAGTTATCACACCCCCCAACTTAAACTTTGCTAGTCCCTTAGCTATGCAGCCTTAAAATTATACTAATCATAGAGATCTTTCCCGTCTCAAGATCCTTCCTGACAGAATTAGTCAAGCATCCTGATTCTAGCATTCTCAAACTCTATATAGAGCAGTATTGGGCCTAAGGCGTAAAATTGTCTTTCTTTGAATATTACAGAAACTTGGCTTAAAAATCTTATTTACCCTTCCATTTGCAGACTATCTTGATAATTTGAGATTGATTTTAAAATTAGACATATATTCTTCTTATCATTTTTTTTACAATAGATTTCTACCCCTGAACTTGATATGCATTTTTTTGTTACCTTCCACCGTCTGACGCGAATCTCGACACTTGCCTTAGGTGAAGACACCCGATTACTATGTGTTAGGTAAGTGTCTTTGGCATTCCCTTTTCCATTTAATGTGAATCTCGACACTTGACATAGGTGAGGAGACCCAGTTACAAAGTCTAGGGTGCCCATTGACCTTTCCTTTGTTTTTTTTTGCAACACTATTCAAGGTAGTCCACTGTTTCTAACAATTTGAAAAATTTTTGTCTAATTTCTCCATCTTTCTCTTGTTATCTTGTCAGGGGAAAACTTGGGAGTATTTTCCAATTTCTAAACGATTTCGACAACATTCAAATAAGTCCAATTTTGACTCCTATCACTTGCTACCAATTTCTACAAAATCCAATATTCTTTTATCAGTTTCCTTAACTTTTTCTATTTGGGAATCTCTTTGAATGGAAAAAATTTTAAAATTTTTTAGTAAAATTTTAATTCTGCATATTTAAAGGCTTAGCTTCTCATTTTTTTTTCATTCTTCTCTCTCTCTTTCCTCACTCCCAACTTAAATTCCATTGTACCTAGTGGCATGGCTAGGATGTTGCAAAAGGACTTCGGCTAAAGGAAACAATTAATAGGTTTTCCTAAGGGATTCAAGGTCTACCACCTGGTCTCAAATCAAGAAAAGAAACAACAATTCTAATGCTACAGACAAAAATCAACTGAAAACTACATTGGGTTGCCTCCCAACCAGCGTTAAGTTTAACGTCTTCAGCTAGACACATTTATGCACTATTCCCATCTATACTCCCCGACTCACTTTCATCTTCTGACAGGTAGGGCTCAGATTGGGCTAACCAAGGGGTAGACAGGTCATTTAAAAACTCATCCACTATATCTACCTTAAATCTTCCCCTAGGTTGGGATACTTAGAGGCACTAAAAACATTTAACCGGACTTTCTGCTCCCCTAATGAAATGCCCACTTCTCCCAATTTATAGTTGATGTTTGTATTGGCTGTCGCTAGAAATGGACATCTTAAGATTATCAGGATGTGGTTCAGTTCCTCGGTTAGGGTTATGCCTGGGATGATGAAATCCACTAGGAAGTGACAACCAATCAGCGAGTTGCAGAATTACCGGGGTAGTTTCTAACTCGCCGATCCTGAACCTGTCATGAATGGACAAAAGCATATTTATACTGACCCCTAGATCCAATAAGGCCTGATCGAAGGTGATTCCAAAGATGACACAGCTTGTGAGAGGAGCACTAAGGTCTTTCATTTTTCGGGGAAAGTGGTTTAGGAGAGTTGTACTAACATCTGCTGAGAGCATTATTCTTTGTGGGGCCGATCGTGGCTCCATCATTTGAGTACACGACTCTTTTAAAAACTTGGCATAGGCTGGGACATGTTGGATCGTGCCTAGGAGAGGGAAGTTAATATGTACTTCCCTGCTCTCCTTGTTGTGAGTCTCTTTCTTCTTTTGCACTGGCCCGACTATGAGTACAGTTGGAAAGGGAACTATGAGTTGGTTCACTAAAGGTTCTTCTTCTAAAGTTTCCTTTCCTTTTTCTTCTCCCCCCAACTTAGGGTCTTCCACTCCTTAAGGTTGCAATAGCTTTGTCATTTTCACGCTGAGGGTTCTTAAGAGGTGGTTGAATTTGTTGTGGAGGAAAACCCTATGGCTGATTTCTAGGATTCGCAACCGGTTGACACGGTATTTGCCCTACTTCTCTCCTCACCTTGGCTTTTGCCAGCTGTCCTATTTGGCTCTCTAATCTATCGATGGACTATTGCTGATTTAGGATCAACTGCTGAAGCTGCATGAATTGGTCATCTACTGTACGAGTTTGAGGAGGTTGAGGGTAAGCCTGATACAGTTGGGCCGATTGGTTCCTAAGATACATCTGCTGGAATTGGGTCTGCCTTTGTGGCCTCTGAAATTGCTGGGCCATAGAGTTAGATGAAAGGTACTACTGGGACTATGTGTATGTTTGACATGGTTGAGCTGGTTGAGTCCCAGGGTAATCATTGTACTCCTAGTGGGTCTGGCCTTCAGACCATTGAGAGTGCACATCTAGTAGGGGGTTTTCTTGGACTTGGGCCCTATAGGTGAAGTTGGGTTGATTTTCCCACCCAGGATTATATGGACTAAAGAATGGGTTAGCTTTGGGTTGGACAAATCTGTTGGCCGCATGTACTTGGTTTGGACTGACTGGTTGACAAGGGCTTGCTGCAGGGCACTGGCTAACATGATGGGCTGGGCTTGCACAGATGGAACATGATGGATAGGATGACAAGGTTGGGTATGGGCCACTTTGTTGACGACAAGCAAGGACTTGGTCAATTCTGTGGGCCATCCCATTAATCATGTCTAGTTGTCTAGACACATGTTTCCAATCTATCTATGGCTCAGGTTGGAAGTAGTCTCTCATTCCACAAACTCCCGCATTGAATTCAATTTTTTTCTTATTTTGTTTTGACCCCCTTTTTCTTTTTTTTTTGAAATTTGAAATTTAAATTTTTGAATTTTAATTTCAAGTTTGGATTTTGAAATTTAAATTCTGAAATTTAAACTCAAATTTTGAAATTTTCTTTTTTTCTTATTTTTTTAATTATTTTTTTTTTTATTTTTGATCTCTTTTTTTTTTTAAATTCGAAATTTAAATTTTTTGAAATTTAAATTCAAATTCAAATTTTGAAATTTAAATTCCTAAAATTTAAATTCAAATTTGTATTTTTAAACTTTCAAAGAAATGCAAACAAATCAACCACACGACGTAGGGCTGCCCTAAGGTTTCCTAAACTAGTGGTTCAACCAATGTGAATCCTTTTAGGTTCACTGGAATTACACCACATCCTTTGGTTAGCCAGGTAAGAGGTGGGAATGTGGGTGGCTCCCCTTTCTCTCACAATGTCCTAATTATGTAACCACAAAACCCGCTCTGGCGTAGCCGTTTAACATCTTTCCTTAGACACCAACCATCGATTATGGAAAGTAATCACAAGCTTTCCTAAAATTCAGCACACCTTTGAACCAAATGTGAGGCTTCTCTAAAGGATCATGCTATCCAAATTTTAAATTAGGGTTAGGGTGAACCACACGTTAAGGGTGGTGATTTTTGGGCCAAGGAAGGGTGATGAAATCCCCACCTTATCTTATTTAAATGGAATTTCCCTTATGTAGATTAACGGGAAGACAAAATAAATAAAGCAAATGCAACTAACTACAATGCATGAACAATTATCTCTAAAATGCAATTCAGTAATATAACATAAAAGAATAAAAAAAAATAAGCAAGAGAAGCAATTAAAATAATAAAAAGAAGGAAAACCTAACACATTCACAACTAGCTATGATAATTAATTAAATAAACCTATGTGATGCATGCTCTAGAATATGAAACCCTAAATGCTGGAATGTAAAAATTAAATTAATTTTATTTTCAATTTTATTTATTTATTTATCTTTTATTTTTTGTGAAATTCTAAAATTTAAATTTAAATTTCGAAATATGAAATTCAAATTCAAATTCAAATTTTGAAATTTGAAATTCAAATTCAAATTCAAATTCAGATTTGAATTTAAAATTAAATTTTAATTCTAATTTTAAAATTAAATTCAAAATTTGAAAATTTGGACAGTTTCCTTTTTTTTAACAATTGATTATTCAATTAAAACACTAATAAAAAGGAAATTAAATAAGGAAACAAATAATTATAACAAACAAAAAATAAAGAAATAATTATGCTAAAAAGATTAACAACTACCAAAATAAATTATAACAACAAAATTGCTACTCTAAAAATTAAACCAAAAATAAAATAAACAAAATAAAATTATGCTGCAATAAATAAAATAAAATAGATGAAATATTTTTTTCTTTTTTTGGTTTTTTTTAAATAAAAGAAAAACACAAAACCAAATAAAATAGAAATTTGAACAAGAAATTAAAATGAAGAAAAGAATAGATCTGGAAACAAAACTAAAGAAAAATAATACTAAAAAAATAAATCGAATCTAGAAAAAAATTAATTAAAAATTCAAAAATCACTATTCTACAAAAAAAAAGTTCAAAAATAAAAACAAAGAAAATTAAAAATAAAATGGGACGACTACACCTGAAATGCAATCCAATTTCTCTTCTCTTCTCTTTTGTCTCGTAGTCCCGCAACGCTTCGGTACCCCACCTTTCGCTATTTCATCCTGTAGAATCAAAGAGAAACAAGAATTAAAATGAAATTATGGATCAAATAATCAAACAAGAATAAATAAAAAGATAATGAAACAGATCCGGGTAAAGCAAATAAAATTTTTTCTCCGTTGCTTCCTCGGCAACGGCGCCAAAAACTTGGTGTGTTTGGAAGCGCGTCATTAAACACTCTAGAGCACCAGTTTAAACATTTATCATTTTTACCATTTCTCAAACAACTGCTAACGTTGTAAATGGGTGAGAACGGGTCGTATCCACAGGGAAGCAAATGAAAAATTAATATATACTTAGATCCAGATTTAGTGGTTAGGGGCGGCTAGGGTTTGTTAAGAGTGAAAGGAATGGGTTAAAAGGCGCCTTAGAATTTGCTAAGACATGGGAAACATGCTAATATAGTAGGAGGGGTTCCGAATTGGGTTTAGCAGCTAGGAAGCGCCTACTTGCTTTTAGTTTCTCACAAAAACACCCCTTCTCTTAGTTGGACTTCACACCAGCTTCCCAAAACATGTATTTCATCAATGAAAACTTCCCAGTTTTCCCTAGAATTTGCATAGAGACCCTTAGAGGCCACAACATTGCATTTAACTGGGGAAAGGGCACATCTTGACTATTCTAAGGCCAAAAATACCCTTGAATTGATGCCCTTAAGGCATCAAAATGTAGAGTTATCAGTTATCACAGGTCGACAAGGAGGAGTATGTAAAGTGGCCTAAAAAGTTGAAGAGAAACCCCAAGAGGGGAAACTTAAAGAAGTACTACAAATACCACTGTGGCACTGGCCATGACACCGAGGATTGCTACGAGTTGAAAAACGAGATAGAGTCCCTCATCTACCGCGGTCACCTCAAGTAGTACATCGGAGTCAATACACGAAGAAGGAGAAGTGTCCAATAAATTAGTTTCTATGATAAAGGATTCGAAATTACCCTGCTTCTTGGTCTGCAGATATTGAGGACAATTCCTCTTCTAGTGGTCGGTCTACTTGCAGAAGTGACATGCATCTGATGCCTTGTCCTTCTTCTACTTTTTAGGTTTGCTAAACTTCTTCTGAGGCTTCTTCTTTGCCTTCCGCTTTTTCTTGCCCGATTTTCCACCTTCAACAAGCATGGCAATTAGCTTATCCTTCTTAATCAGTTCTACAGCCCTCTACAACATATTGCTGAGTTCCTAAAGGCTAACTTTTAGCTTATTCATGTTGTAATTCATGATAAACTAATTGATGGAGAGTGGCAAAAAGTTAAGAACAACATTAATTTTAGTATCATCATTGTGAATATCGGAAAAACCGGCTAACTTACCACTTCGGCTGGAAGCGGAGTCGCCACCCATCAGTTATGGAAATGGAGGTGATGGGACCTCTGAGAGTGGCATCAAAAATATTTTAGTTCAATAGTGACTCCAAGACCCAAGGCATTGGCAAAACCAGTCCGGGTAAGACTTGGATGGGAGAGGGAAAGGGTTAAGCATCCCTTTCCCGGGTCCAATAGGTGGGGTCCACATGGTATCTCCAACAAACAAGAATAAACCACTATGATAATAATAACCAAGCACCAAAACAAGCCAATATAAAAGGGAAATTGTTGTATCAGTTCTCATTATTTTCCATTTATATATTTTTTATTTTTATTGTTTGTTTCACTTTTTTTGTTTATTTTGAAGGGATGAGAGATCCATCCTATGGATGCACAAAGATTGCGGAATAAGGGGGCGAATTTCAAAAATTTTTTCTCTCCCATCAACTGGGAATCGCATTCCCTATTTAGAAAATCATATTTTTTATGAGACTTAGAAGAACCTTATTTTGTCCCCTTAATTTCATCCTTTTACACTACTTTTGCACTTAAATGCACTCATTACTCTTGTATTTCGATTCAGGGCAATAAAGAAGGCATTTGGAAGGAAACAGGCCAATTCGGGTGATTTTGCACAGTTTCGGCGACAGTCAGTGATTTGGGCCTAACTCACAGTTCCGGACTCCAAATTGGGCAATTCAAAAATAATTAGAAAGAAAAAATAAAGGCCCACAACTTTACTGTTTTGGGTTTTGACTGATTCTGCCTGCACCGAGTACGAAATCGGGCCCAAAGTCGGAGTAAATTCGCAGCCAGGCCCATTTAACAGCTGAAGCCCAACTCGCAGAAGAACCTGGAAGCAGCCCAAGTAGCAGAGAAGCCCAACTCGGATGCAAGAGTCTAGAGTCCTAATTCGAATGTAATCTCCCAAGAGGGAGAGAGTCTTATTAGATCTAAACTTTGAATGTAATCCTATAAGGACAAGAAGGTTGGGGATTAGATAAGAAATAGGATAGGATTAGTTCAAAGAAGATCAAGACTCCCTAAAGATAAGATGATCTCCTAGAAGGAGTTGGAAAACAGCCCTCTCCTTTGGCTATATAAAGAGGGGGGCGAACCAGCTCTAGCATCACTCACTCTCAGATCCAAGAGATCATCAAGAAGACCAAGAAGCTCAAGAAGGAAGTTCGGCTATGGAGAAGAAAAGCATGGAGATTGCGCAGATCATGAGCAGCTAAGCTTCTTTTTCTGGTTCAAGGGGGGAGGTTCGATTGTGTCATTGTGAGGTTCTGTAGTTAATTTATTTTCTTGCTTTTTAATTCAAGTATTCATTGATTCTTGTGCATATTTTTATTGGATGTTGATGTTAATTAGTTTGACAAACTAAATTAATGTTGATTTTCCTACTGTTATCCATGATTTTGGTGATCCGTAATTGTCACGAATAATGGTGCAAGTAGCAATTAGGTTGATATCTTTTTGGGTCAATTGTTCGTGACAGCCTTTGACCAATGTTTTAAAATGATTCAATCTAAAGGAATCAATGGAGCAAGATTCAATAATTGCAGCTATCTCAATTATTGTTATTCTGGTTTAACTGTTTTCACAAATCTTAATGCTATCACTATTTAACATGGAACGCTATCGTACCCAGTTGAGTGATGATAAGTGTTGATCGAATGCTGGGTTTGGTCAACTGAATTAGGAAAACACAAGGTTTATTATGGCTATCCAAATAAATCTAGGGTTAAATGCTTGAATTGCGAGAATGCTGAAGTGTACCTAGGATCGATGGCCAACCGATTCAACCCGAACCCTTGAACCAGAATTCGGTAAGACTGATTTTCTCTTGTTTGTTTAGGTTGTTATTCTTTTAATTTTAGTTATTTAATTTTCCCACACAATTACTTTACCCATTCGGCTAAGAGATTATTGATTTGCTCCCTGTGGGATTTGACCTAGAACAACTTTTACTGCAAATATTTTATTGTGAGACTAGTAATAATTTTGAGGGTTTCGACAAACCCGTCAAAATTTTGGCGCCGTTGCCGGGGAGCAACATTAATTTCTTAGCTATTACCTTCTTTTTGTTAACCTTCTTGTTTTATGACTCGTGCTTCTCAACGAGGTGAACTCGAGTACAACCCCGAAATTGAGAGGACCACCCGTCGGTTAAGGAAGGAGGCTAAGCAAAGGAAGGATCGTTCACCTAAAAGGGTGAACACAGATCTCGATCTACCCACTTGTGATTTTCCCATCTTCGAAGAAGTAGAAAGAATGGCTGACAGAGAGAGGGCATTAAGGGAGTTGGCTGCACCAATTATGAACCAACAGCCCTTATGCATCGCGTACCCCACTCTTGAGGTAGCCTTTGAACTCAAATCTGGTTTGATTCAATTATTACCTCTGTTTCATGGTTTCCTAGGTAAGGACCCTCACAAACATCTAAAGGAATTTCATGTCATCTGTTCAAGCATGAAACCCCACGGTGTGACCGATGACCAGGTAAAACTCATAGCCTTTCCATTTACTTTAAGAGATAAAGCAAAGGATTGGTTGTATATTCTCCCTCCCGGTTCAGTACGCACATGGGATGAAATGAATAGGATATTTTTAGATAAATATTTTCCTGCGTCCCGGGCTGCAAATATAAGAAAAGAAATATGTGGAGTTTGGCAGTTTGGTGGTGAGACATTATATGAATATTGGGAAAGGTTTAAGCAACTTGTTGCTAGTTGTCCCCACCACCAAATTCCTGAACAATTGTTAATCCAATACTTCTATGAAGGGATTCAGCCCATGGATAGAAGTATGGTCGATGTAGCTAGTGGAGGAGCTCTAGTGAACAAGACACCTAAAGCGGCTAGGGAATTAATCTCCAATATGGCCGAAAATTCTCAACAATTTGGTACAACGAAAGAAGGTACCATTAGAAGGGTTAACGAGGTAAGCCATGCAAATTTAGAAAACCAGATTTCTGATTTAACTGCCTTGGTTAAGCAGCTCGCAGCAGGACAGTTACAAACTGCTAGGGTGTGTGGTATCTGTTCGAACCCTGGACATCCTACGGACATGTGTCCATCACTACAAGATGGCCCAATGCAGCAAGTCAATGCCGTGGGAGGATTCCCAGGCCAGCCTCAATGAAAGTATGATCCTTACTCCAATCATTACAATCGGGGGTGGAGAGATCATCCAAACTTTAGCTACAGGACCCAAGGAGGACAGTAGAAATATCAGCCCTAATTTTTCAGTCGACAGCCCCAGTTTTCAACACCCATCACAGCGCAAGGCCAACCCCCGAATTCAGGTGTGTCTTTGGATGAAATAGTTAAGGCTCTAGCTACTAATACTCAGCAATTTCAGCAGGAAACGAGAGCTAGCATTCAGAATTTGGGGAACCAAATTAGCCAACTTGCCACTTCCATCAGCAAGTTGGAGGCACAGAACTCCGGGAAACTACCCTCACAAATGGTAGTTAATCCAAAAGAGAATGCAAGTGCGGTGGTGTTGAGAAGCGAAAGAGAGTTTGTTATGGGCCCGAGCGTAGGATCGTGTCACGGGTCGTTCCGCCTTCGGAGCCTCAGACCTTTCCTTGCCCTTGGCCTTGCATACAGGCCCTATTTTGACGATCTCAGGGGTGATTTGTTCAAGAGATCACTGAACTCTCCTCTACTTCCTTTCTTGACTGAAAAATTCGATGCCTTTATTCAATAATAGCGCCTCCTTAAATAGGCGATTACAAGAGGAGGTTTCCTTGTTGGATTAGGCTAGGCTAGTCCTAGCGGACTTAAAACTCCTACTTCTAATTAGACTACTTACTTTTAATGGTACTACAATTCCGTCTAAGACTAGGGGATAAGATAAGGGAGAATGGGATAAGGGATAAGGGGTAAGGTGCGATCTCTTGACGTCTCCGGATAAGGGTGGGCCCACCCTATGAGCTGTCATGTGGGCCCTGCTCTGCTGCTGCTGCCAGTGTGCGTACGCGCGGCACATGGTGCCGCCGCCATGCGGCGCGCGCGGTGCTGTACGCTGCGCGAGGTGCCGCCGCCGCGCGGTACTGCGCGCTGCGCGAGGTGCCACCGCCGCGCGGTGCATGCGCGCAGTGCTGCGTGCTGCGCGTGGTGCCGCTACCGCGCGGCTCATGGTGCCGCTGCCGTGCGGTGCCTATCAAGTGTGCGCTGCTGCCTCAACTGCTGCCGTGTGGTGCGCGTGCTCATAACATCACTTCCCTCCTGGACTACGAGCTTGTCCTCAAGCTCGAGGTCTGGATAAGCATTGTGGAGGACGGTCCAGGGGATCCAAGTTGCCTCTGCTGGGGGTAGTCCCTCCCATTCGACTAAAACCTCGAAGGTGCCTTGATGGACGCGGGACCGGACGAGGGCACCAGGCTGGAGGATAGGTTTACCATCCTGCAAAGGGGGTAGGGGAGGTACATGGATGGGAGGAGTGCCATCATAAAGTTTTAAGAGGGATACATGGAAGATGTCGTGGATCCTACTGTGCTTCGGAAGCTCGAGTTGATAAGCTACCTTTCCTATCTTCCTTAGGATCTTGAAAGGCCCGTAGAATTTGGGGGCCAACTTAGGGGGTCTCCGGCGCCTGAGGGACAGCTGCCTGTTTAGTCAGAGTTTCAGCCAAACGTACTGCCCTGGTTCAAAGGTGACTTCGCGGTGCTGTTGATCATAGGCATTTTTCATACGTGCCTGCGCCTGCTGTAAGCACAAGGAGACTTCGGCCAGTAGGGCGTCGCGAGCTTGTAGGCTGCGGTTCACTTCTTCCAGTCACGTTGAGCCTAGCTCATAGGACAGAAGGCGTGGAGGGTCTCGACCGTACACTACTCTGAAGGGAGTCAGAGTAGTGTACTCCACCCAACGCCGCGGCTGGTCACCCATAAAGCAGCGAAGGTACATCTCAATTGTCCGGTTCACCACCTATGTTTGGCCGTCTGACTGTGAATGGTAGGCTGAGGAGAAGGTGAGGGCCGTGCCTTGTAATCTAAAGAGCTCCTTCCAGAATGTGCTTGTGAAGATCAGGTCCCGGTCACTGACAATGGACTCGGGGAGTCCATGTAAGCGGAAAATGTGGGTGAAGAATGTATGGGCGACCAAGACTGCGGTATAAGGATGGGATAAAGGGAGGAAGTGAGCATATTTGGAGAACCGGTCTACCACCACGAACAGGACTGACTTCCCCCCAACTTTGGAAAGCCCTTCGATGAAATCCATGGCAATATCGGCCCATATCTGCGTTGGGAGGGAGAGGGGTTGGAGCAGGCCCGCGGGGTGCAAATTTTCCCATTTTTGTTGTTGGCACAACGCACAGTTCTGGATAAAGTCCCATACTGAGGCCTTCATAGCTTGCCAGTGGAAGTCAGCGTGAATGCGATGCAGCGTTTTCTGAATGCCCTCGTGTGTCGAGTGGTGTATGCTGGCGATGATGGAGGGGATGAGGGGGCAATCGGCGGGTAGGTAGATCTTCTTTTTGTAAAATACCAGCCTATCGTTGAAAGACCAGTTTGGGTTAGCAGACCCTGACTGTATTTGTTGGACTCGGTCGTTCCATTCGGAAGACTGCAGCAGTGCGTTCTGAATGTCTTCTAGCAAGGTGGCTCGTGGTTGGGAGATCGCATGGAGGATCATACTATCTTCCTCTCGTCGGGACAGGGCGTCTGCTGCACGGTTCAGGGGTCCTGCCTTATAGTCCACTCGAAAGTCGAACCCCAAAAGTTTGCTGACCCAATGTTGCTGTGGAGAGGTGGTCAGTCGTTGTTCCAGCAAGTATTTGAGGCTATAGTGGTCTGTTTTCACGACGAAGGGTCTGCCCCATAAGTACGGCCTCCAGTGTTGTACTGCCTTGGCTAGGCCAATGAGCTCGCGTTCATAGGCGGGTAGTTTGAGGTGGCGGTTGGCTAGCTTGCGGCTGAAGAAGGCTATCGGGTGCCCTTGCTGTTGAAGGATGGCTCCTATGCCCGTGCCGGAAGCATCACACTCGACTGTGAACTCAAGGTCGAAGTTCGGTAGCTGGAGGACTGGTGTGGAGGAGAGGGCTTCCCTTATGCCTACAAAGACTACCTCGGTTATGCTATCCCAGTGGAAGGCGTTTTTCCTGAGCAGGTTGGTAAGCGGGGCTGCTAGCAGGCCGTAATTCTGAACGAACTTTCGGTAATACCCTATTAGCCCTAGGAACCCGCGGAGGGCCTTGGTGGACTGTGGCCGGGACCAGTCCTTAATGGCTTGAACCTTGGAGTTGTCCACGAATACACCTTGTCCGCTGATTACTTGTCCAAGGTAAAGGACTTGGTGTTCCCCAAAGGAGCACTTGGATCTTTTAAGGAAGAGTCGGTGTTGCTTTAGGAGCTCAAGCATGACCCGTAGGTGTTGAATATGTTCCACCCACGTCTTGCTATAGACCAGGATGTCATCGAAGAAGACTAGCACATATTTTCGGAGTTGAGAGTGGAAGACTTCATTCATCAGGGCCTGGAATGTGGAAGGGGCGTTGCAGAGGCCAAATGGCATAACTAGGAACTCGAAGTGGCCATGATGTGTCCTGAAGGCTGTCTTCTCTACATCCGCGGAAGACATCCTGACCTGGAAATAGCCTGATCTGAGGTCTAACTTGGAGAAGAACTGGCACCGTGGAGTTCATCCAATAATTCGTCTACGATGGGGATTGGGAACTTATCCTTGACGGTTCAGCTATTGAGTTCCCTATAGTCTACACAAAATCTCCAAGTCCCATCCTGTTTGGGAACCAACAGAACTAGGGAGGAAAAAGGGGAGTGGCTGGGCCGAATGATCCTCTGCTGTAGCATGCCTACGCATTGCTTCTCTAGCTCATCTTTCTGTCGGTGGGGGTAGCGATAGGGCCGAACAACGACCGGGTCTGACCCTATAATTAGAGGGATCCGGTGGTCGCAGGCTCTAGGAGGAGGGAGGCCCTTGGGTTCTTGGAAAACAACCGAGTAATCGGTGAGAAGTCATTCCATATCCGTGGCGCGTGAATTCTCCCCTTGGAGTGCATGCAGTTGTGTCTTGGACCTTGTCCTGGTTCCCTGCCAAGTAACTGGTTTGCCATCCAAGTGGAAGGTCATAGTCCGGGCAGCGAAGTCCCACAGGATTGGGCCTAATGTGATCAGCCATTTAACGCCTAGGATGATGTCAAATTCATCCAAGGACAGTACAAATAAATCTGCCCTGAAGGATTCTTTTCCAACCTGAATTTTGGTGTTCCTGCAGATACCGGGGTTGTGGACTCTTTCCCCATTCGCCACGGCTACCTGTAGTTGTGGCCTGACTTCCATGGGCAATTCTAACTTGCGGGTCGCCCAATTGCTGATGAAGTTGTGGGTGCTTCTGGAGTCCACCTGAATGCGCACAGGTTTCCCCATCACTAGAGCCCTTAGCTGCATTGTCTGGGAGGTTCTAATACCTGTGATGGCGTGGAGTGAGATTTCTGGTTCAGTTGGTGTCAGCTCTTCCTCATCCTCTTCAGCCTCATCTACTAGAAGGCAGAATAGTTTCTTGCATCTGTGCCCTGCGGAGTATAGATCATCACAATTGAAGCATTGTCCCTTCGCACGCCGTTCTGCCATCTCGGTTCGGGACAGACGCCGGATGGGGGGTGACACCCTGCTGCTCCCTGTCTGTGATACTGGTCTGGAGGGGTTACCGGTGTGGGTCCTCTGCTCGCTCTTGGGCGCAGGGGTAGAAACTCCCGCTAGCCTTGACGGTGCCCAAGTCATGGCTGGCCGTCTAATGCTGAAGGGTCCCTGAGTGAGCTGCATCTTCTGTTCAAAGGCGCGGGCGAGGTTCATTGCCGTAACCAGATTTGGGGGGTGCTGCATCTCAACATCTACCCTTAGGGGTTCTAACAGCCCTGCTGTGAACATGTCCACTTGCTGATCTGGTCTAACTGTGGCCGCTCTAGCAAGCAAGGTTTGGAACTAGCGTTGGTATTCAGCCACGGTTCCCACTTGCTTAAGATTGATTAGCTCACCCAATGGGATGCTCATCATTGGGGGTCCAAACCTGAGGAGGCAATAGGACCTGAACTGCTCCCAGCTGAGCCCTGGTTCTTCTTGCTCCACGTGGTAGAACCAGAGTTGTGCCTCTTCTGTAAGGTGGAAGGTTGCCAGGCTGACCTTGTCTCTGTCATCCGTGCGTTGGTTGCGGAAGAACTGCTCGCAGCGGTACAACCAACCTAATGGGTCTCCGGTGCCATCGTAAGATGGAAACTCAAGCCGGCTGTACTTGGGAACAATTGCAGCCATCGGTGCTGCGGCTTGATGTTCGTTGGCTGATTCTGTCCCATCCGTGCGGCGACTGCTGGTAGAGGCTAGCCCCTCTGAGTTCTTTTCTTTGTTGGAGAGGAACGCTTCTAACAGGCGACGCAGCTCCCGAACGTCATCTTTGACCTCTCGGACCTCCATACTGGTTTCTGCGAGCCTATGCTCCAGTTCATGGACTCTGAAAGACAGCAGCTCTTGTTCCCCCATGACTGTTGGCTCTGATACCAAGATGTTATGGGCCCGAGCATAGGATCGTGTCATGGGTCGTTCCGCCTTCGGAGCCTCAGACTTTTCCTTGCCCTTGGCCTTGTGTACAGGCCCTATTTTGACGATCTCAGGGGTGATTTGTTCAAGAGATCACCGAACTCTCCTCTACTTCCTTTCTTGACTGAAAAATTCGATGCCTTTATTCAATAATAGCGCCTCCTTAAATAGGCGATTACAAGAGGAGGTTTCCTTGTTGGATTAGGCTAGGCTAGTCCTAGCGGACTTAAAACTCCTACTTCTAATTAGACTACTTACTTTTAATGGTACTACAATTCCGTCTAAGACTAGGGGATAAGATAAGGGATAAGGGGTAAGGTGCGATCTCTTGACGTCTTCGGATAAGGGTGGGCCCACCCTATGAGCTGTTGTGTGGGCCCTACTCTGCTGCTGCTGCCAGTGTGCGTGTGCGTGGCACATGGTGCCGCCGCCGTGTGGCGCGCGCGGTGCTGCGCGCTGTGCGAGGTGCCGCCGCCGCGCGGTGCGTACATGCGGTACTGCGCGCAGCGCCGCGCTGCGCGTGGTGCCACTGCCACGCGGCTCATGGTGCCGCTGCCGTGCGGTGCCTATCGAGTGCGTGCTGCTGCCTCAACTACTGCCGTGTGGTGCGCGTGCTCATAACAGAGTTGCAGTCCCAACCAAGTTCACCATCGAAGGCAGCCAAGGAAGAGGAAGGACAAGGGTCAAACAATAGCCCCATTGAGGTAAAATCGGACCCCCCTCTCCCTAAGGTTACTAATGTTGTACCACCTTTTCCTAGCAGGTTGGCAAATTCAAAGAAAGAGGAATATGAACAAGAAGTGTTAGAAACCTTCAGGAAGGTGGAGATCAACATTCCCTTGCTAGATGCAATAAAACAAATCCCTAAATATGCAAAATTTTTGAAAGAGTTATTAACTAACAAGAGGAGGCTGCGAGTTGATGAAAAGGTAAGAGTGGGAGAGAACGTTTCAGTCGTGATCAAGAGAACCCTGCCAGAAAAGCGTGCTGATCCAGGTATGTTTACCCTACCCTGTGTGATTGGTAATAAACGAATCGAGCGTGCCATGCTAGACTTAGGTGCATCTATTAATGTCATGCCATACTCGATTTACTGTGCATTGAGACTAGGTCCTTTAAAAGAGACAAGAGTTGTTATTCAATTGGCTGATCGTTCTAATGCATACCCAGAAGGGATTGTTGAGGATGTATTAGTGCAGGTTAACGATTTGATCTTTCCAACTGATTTTTACATCCTGAATATGGAAGAAGACACAGCCACGAGTTCAGCCCCACTTCTATTAGGTCGTCCATTCATGAAAATGGCCAAGACCAAAATAGATGTTGACGAGGGTACCCTCTCCATCGAGTTTGATGGAGAGATTGTAAAATTTAATATTTTTGATGCAATGAAATATCCTAGTGAGTGTCATTCGATCTGCTCTATTGATACTATCGATTCGATTGTGCAGGAAGTCTTTGGAGAGGAGGACATGGATGATGTGTTAGACAGTTTTGTATGCCCTTAGCTTCAATCAGAATGATGTACTTTATGAGTTTGTTGTAAATGAACAAAGATACATATTTGATTCATGTTCCCTTGGTATGTTTCTGTGTAATACCCTTAAACTGGACACTTAATGAGACTCGTGTTAGTTTAGAATGTTCACAGCCAGTGGGTCGGTCTGGGGAGACCTATCCTGACAAGGCTAACACTGTAGTGCCACCAAGTCGGTTGGGGTGGCCTGTCTCAGCTGCCAGGGTGAGACCCTAGGCACATACAGTGTAGGATTAATTGAATCTTTGAACTGGACCAGATTTCCAGTATTGCCCTGGACCTTGGAGATTGATGGGAAAAGCTGGAAAGTTACACCCAACCCCTAGACTCGATTATGATACTGCACTAGGTGTCAGATTGGGCTATCTTTGATGTACCAATCAGTGAGATCCTTAGCGGGGCTCAAATCCTGGGTATGTTGGGACAGTCCGAGAATTCATCTGAGTGGGTGATCATAGTGACAGGATCAGCCCCTTTGTCGGACAAAGGTAATGATCGGGGATGCATTCTCACTGATGGAAACCAAGACTGCCGGCAGCCGATTTCAACCGTTGAGATTTGTTTTGCAAAATATATTTTATATAAGATATAAAAGTATATATATGGTTTCTAAAATGTTTGCAAAAGGTTTTAATTCCCGGGATCCATATCAGTGGTGAGTGCAACACTGTTCCTTGCAGCCGAGGGAGAGATCCTCTCTTGTCGGGCAGTGTATGATCATTATGGGCTGAGAGGTTAAGTGTAAGACCATTGAGGATAATACCTGATGGGCTAATCTTGCATCTGCCCACAGTCCCTAGGTGTTACAAGGTGGCTTGGCCCAGGGACCTCTTAGGGTAAGTGTTGGGCCCGTAGAGCCCATTTGATGGGTTTCAAGGGGTGCACTGTCTTTAATAGTGTATTCGGCCAGGCCTTGTAACAAAGGCTGGGCCGAACCCATGTGGCTGATGTGTAGATCAATGCTTGGGTCCCACGCCATACAAGGAAGCCCAACTGGGCAGCAGTTAAGAGGGTTAAGTGAGCACATAAGCTTAATGGGCCTAAAGCCCATTTCGAACTGGGCTGTTTATTTAGTTAATAAAGGGGCGAAATCTGAAGTGGATCAGCTAATAGGATTGGGCTTAGACCCTATCCACTTAGAGAGTCCAAGATCTAAATAAGATTTAGATCTGGAAACCTCCTAATCAGATTAGGAGATGGCTGATCTGATCTCCAGATAAGATAATGATTATCCCTTATCACTTAAAGGGACTTCTAACCCAAATATGATTTGGATTAGCAACTCCTAATCTGATTAGCTGATCCCATTAAGATTATAAAAGAAGAAGGGGGCGGCAGCCTAAAGGATATACACACAGATCATCAGGTTTTCTTTAGTGCAGAAATCAAGAAGAGAGAATTCTGCTCCCTGCAAATACTCTCTTGTCGCCTCCCTGTTCTTGCCGCCCTGTTTGCCAGTTCGATCTCCACTTGTGGGAGAAGTCAAGATTGGATCTTGACATCAGTCCTTTGAGAAAGGATTGAAGGACAGAGTTCATGGAGAAGAACACTTCTGATTCTGCTCCACCTGCACTGCACCATCTTCAGTGGGAGCAGTCTTTGGATCCTTCCTTGGGCGTGAACACCTTCATTGGGAGATATTACTTCTCCGTATCAGGTATAATCCTTCCCACTCCTTTTTGGTTCAGATCTGGTTCAGTTTATGGTTCAAGATTGATCCTTGAAAATATGATTTTCTAAATAGGGAATACGATTCCCAGTTGAAGGGAGAGAAAAATTTTTTGAAATTCGCCCCTTATTCCGCAATCTTTGGGCGTCCATAGGATGGATCTCTCATCCCTTCAGTGGTATCAGAGCCAGGTTCAAATCTTGAACCAGTTTGTTTCAGATCTGAACCTGCGCAAATGGGCAGAAGGTGTTCTACCCGATTTGCGCAAATATGGGTTTTGGGAAATTTGTTCGCAAAATTAATGGGCGAATAATCTGAAATTAATTTTATATAAATCTGATTATTATTTAGAATTGTTCTTTATGATTTTCTTGATTTATGGGCTGTTCGTACAAGAGGAGATCGAAATCTTGGTTTGCGCAGGGAACCTGCAAGATTTGCAGTTTCTTGCTTTATTTATTACATTTGGTCTGTAAATAATTTTTTTTTATTTTCTAGACTCAATGTATAGGTATTCGATCTGTTGTAATTATTGATAGAAATAGGATTTCTATTTATTTTAATTATGGATCGAAGATGGCGGCGCAGAAAGGGAGATTTCGCAGATGGGAGAATCGCCATCTGCGATTTGCAGTTTGTGAAACTGCATTCTGTGATCTAACCTTTGTTTTGCTGGATGGATTGTGCGAACAGCCCTGATTTACTGATTCTTGTTTTTCTTTTATCAGTAATTAATTTCAGATTATTTTCTTGAATTAAAGATTTAATTAAAGATCAAACCCTAGACTCATTCGAACCAAGATTAGTTCAAACCGTTTGGACCGAATCTGGGGTTTAATCAAGGCTGAAAGTCAGCCCTAATTTCCCACTAATGGGTCTAAGGATTGATATTTAATTAAATGGTTAATTCGGCCCAACCTGTAAAGGCCTAGTTTTAAATAGTTAAAACTACTAAAAGCCCACCTAACCCTTAAAAGCTATATGGGTTGAACCATTCGGCCCATATACCTAGATAATATTAATGGTTAATATTATGGATTTAAAATGGGCTTCAAATGGGCTTTACAGATAATTAATCGATTAGATCAATTTATCCCTACATGTGAAGTATGGATGTGTGATGTGCTACGTACATGGGCCATAAGTACTTGGCCCATGCTCAATCGACAGTGGCTGTTTCGCACACCATGGCTGAATGCACATCATTGCCATGGTGTCCCTTTTGGTCATTGGATGACCTCCCTCAGTGGTGGGCCCCACACCTCATCATGAGTTCTCGTGAGGAACCCTAGCCGATTTAGGCCCACAAAAATCTGGCTTTATGAAAGTCAGTGGGAGCCACTTTGGTTTGACCTAAAGATAGAACTAGGGCGTAATTATCTGTTCCCTCCAGATAATATGAGTGCATGTGATAGGGAGATTCATATGATGAACTCTCTAAAGGCCTTCCATCATTAGCACGAGGATGGGTCCTTCAGTAATGAGGAAACGCACCAGAAAATGGGCTATCCATTTGCTGTTGGGCTTGTCTAAGTGTTTCATAAGATGATAGGGGCGTCATAGACCGATGTGGGAGGGGCTTCACCAGAAAATGGGAACTCTCTCACGGTACCTTGGCGTTCATGAATATGATGGGTAAGCACTCACTGGACAGAAAGGTTTACCTGAAAACGGCTCTGAACCTTATCTGATAGAGGCCAAAGGGAAAACTCATATGATGAGTGGATATGATCCTTCACAGAAAGGTGGTGGGGTTATGCAGCTGAAACAGTTGGCTTCATGCACCCTATGTGATTTCCAACATTTCCAGAGACAACCCGTAGTCTCCGTCACTGAGAAAGGAGGGAAATCTCAGAGATTAATAAATGGAAATGGATCGGAGATTAAAATCCATATCTATGAAATGAACATGAATCGAATTAGGTCGTGGACTGATGTTTGCTCTTTTATCAGAAAATGGCAAACGGATCATTTGCAAAGCTACTTGATGACAACAAGTTGAAAGGCCCAAACTATGCTGACTGGTACAGGAATCTTATGTTGGTCTTAACCTCTGAGAAATTGGACAAGGTAGCCAAGAATCCTGCCCCGGATCGTCCGGGGGATAGGGCTTCTGAGGCCCGAAGAAGAGAATACCAAGAATGGGAGGAGAAAAACTCCCTTGCCTGCTGCTATATCATTGCCTCCTTAGACAATCCAATTCAGAGGCAGTTCGATCAGATCGAACTTGCTAAGGACGTATTGGGCAGTCTTAGGATAATGTACAAAGAGCAGAATTGTTCTACTCGGCAGAAGGTCTTGAAACAGTTCATGACCACACAGATGACCAAGGGCCAACAAGTTCACGACCATTGTCTCCGGATGATGGGCTATATCAACGAACTAGAGGCCCTTGGATCCGGGCTGGATCTGGTAACTCAGATCGATGCTATTCTCAACTCTCTGCCTCCATCCTTTAATCCATTCATCATGAACTATAACATGAACAAGCTGAACGTCAGCTTGCAGGAACTCAGCAATATGTTGCAGAGGGCCGAAGAATTGATTAAAAAGGATGAGCCCATTGTCATGCTTGTTGAAACTGGCAAATCGAGCAAGAAAAGGAAGGCGAAGAGAAAGCCCCAGAAAAAGGCTGCCAAACCCAAGAAACAGAGGAAGGACAAGGCATCAGATGCCTGTCATTTTTGCAAGAAGACCGGCCACTGGAAAAGGAATTGTCCTGCCTTCCTGGAATCCAAGAAAGGTAATTTCGAAACTTGTGTTATAGAAACCAATTTGTTGGTAGCTTCTGCGTCCTGGTGTATTGACTCCGGGGCTTCAACTCATGCATGTAACTCACTGCAGGGGTTAAAAGTAAGCTGAAGGCTGAGTGAAGGAGAAATCACACTCTACTTGGGGACTACTGCAACTGTTGCAGTCGCGGCCATAGGAACCGTGGAATTATATTTTAGAGAAGGAATAATTGTACTGAAAGATTGTCTTTACGTACAAAATTTAAGAAGAAATTTGATTTTTGTCTCAAAACTGTGTGCAGATGGTTATTCTGTCTTCTTTAGTAATACGATTACTATTAAAAGAAATAACAGATTCATCGCATACGGGGAACTGGAGAACGGTCTCTATGTTCTACATCCTTCTCTAGAAACTAACATAACCGAAACTACGTCAGTTGAAAACCCCAAGAAGAGAGCCCGTGATACAGTTAATCCCACGTGTCTGTGGCATTACCGACTTGTTCACATCGGTGTTGACCGAATCACAAGGTTGGTAAAGGATGGTCCTTTGGATTTTCTAGCTGTAGAAGATCTTCCCACTTGTGAGCCTTGCCTACAAGGCAAGATGACGAAACGGCCATTTAACGGTAAGCCTGAAAGATGTATAGGCACACTTGACCTAATACATACTGATGTATGTGGTCCCCTGAGTGTTAGGACACAAAATCAACACGTGTATTTCATCACCTTCACAGATGATTTTTCACGATATGGTTACGTGTACCTAATGAGACACAAGTCTGAATCCTTTGAAAAGTTCAAAGAGTTTAGACAAGAGGTCGAGAAAAAGTTAGGGAGAGAAATTAAAGCCCTTCGATCCGATCGAGGTGGCGAATATCTCTCTGACGAATTCAGGGACTACTTAAAGGACAATGGGATAGTATCACAATTAGCTCCTCCTGCTACACCACAACTTAACGGTGTTTCAGAGAGGAGGAATAGGACCTTATTAGATATGGTCCAGTCGCTTCTCATACACTCAGAGTTACCCACATCCTTTTGGGGTTACGCATTAGAGACTGCGATTTACGTGCTGAATCGGGTTCCAACCAAATCGGTTCCGAATACTCCATATGAACTTTGGACCGGAAAGAAACCAAGTGTCAGACACTTGAAGATTTGGGGTTGTCCAGCACACGTTAAAAGAACGAGTGCAGACAAGTTGGAATCTAAGACCAGTCATTGCCTGTTTGTAGGCTACCCAAAAGGCTCTGTAGGTTACCTTTTCTATGACCCAAGTGAGCAGAAAGTGTTCTGCAGTTGAAATGCGCAATTCTTGGAAACCGACTATATCCTGGACACCCATCGTCAGGAAGTTGTTCTTGATGAGGAGAGCTCAGGAGCAGTGGGAGATGTCCCACAAGTTCCCGGTAGTGACCAACTTAGAAGATCCACTCGGGCATCCCGGCCACCAGTCCGTTAGGGTTATGACCAGGATAGTTACCTGGTAGAAACCTTAACTAGTGAGGAGGATCCTGTGACTTACGCGGAAGCTATGTTGGACATAGATTCCCAGAAGTGGGTGGAGGCCATGAGGGCAGAGATGGACTCAATGGAGACCAATGGAGTCTGGACTCTAGTAGATCCGCCCTCCGGGGTAAAGGCAATCGGTTGCAAATGGATTTACAAGAGGAAGAAGGGCCCCTGATGGTAAAGTTGAGACCTTCAAGGCTCGTCTGGTGTTAAAAGGGTACACTCAGAAAGAGGGCATCGATTATGAGGAAACCTTTTCGCCTGTGGCCATGCTTAAATCCATTAGGATCCTGCTAGCTGTAGCAGCATACCATGATTATGAGATTTGGCAGATGGATGTCAAAACTGCATTCCTGAATGGAGATCTTACTGAAGATATCTATATGCAGCAGCCGCAAGGCTTCATTGCTGCAGGTCAGGAAAACATGGTATGTAAACTTAACAGATCCATTTATGGGCTTAAGCAAGCTTCTAGAAGTTGGAACATCCGTTTTAACTCTGCTGTCAAATCGTTTGACTTCTTGAACATGCAGGTTTTTATCGCAGGTTCATCAAAGATTTTTCAAAAATTGCCCTGCCATTGTCCAGTTTGCTGCAAAAAGATGTGCCTTTCGATTTTGATGATGAGTGCAAGGAAGCTTTTAACAAGCTTAAAAATTTATTAACCATTGCACCCATCATTCAACCACCCGATTGGAACTTGCCCTTTGAGATCATGACAGATGCAAGTAATTATGCAGTAGGGGCTGTTCTAGGGCAGCGAATAAATCGGAAGAGCCATGTCATTCACTATGCTTCCAAAACGTTGAATGCTGCACAGAGCAATTACACAACCACAGAAAAAGAGCTATTAGCTATTGTGTTTGCCTTAGACAAATTTAGGTCATATTTGCTTGGCTCTAAAGTGATTGTTTTTTTCTGACCATGCAGCTTTGAGATACCTACTAGCAAAGAAGGAGTCGAAACCGAGGCTGATAAGGTGGATACTCTTGCTCCAAGAGTTCGATCTAGAAATCAAGGATCGAAGGGGAGCTGAAAATTCGGTGGCTGATCACCTAAGTAGGTTGGTGAAAGACGAGGACTCCTCTCCCATTTGTGAGTTGTTTCCTGATGAGCAGTTGTTCCACATGAGAGGTATGACTCCATGGTATGCTGACATTTTGAATTACTTGGTCACGGGAATTTTGCCTAATGACCTTAGCAGATCCATAAAGAATAAAATCAGGTGTGAGGCGAAATATTATGTATGGGACGAACCCTACCTATGGAAATTTTGTTATGACCAAATGATTAGGAGATGTGTCCCTGAGGAGGAGCAGATGTCGATTCTAAGGTTTTGTCATAATTATGCTTGTGGGGGCCATTTTGGGCCAAAGAGGACTACTCGAAAAGTCTTGGATAGTGGGCTGTATTGGGCCACCCTATTTAGAGATGCCTACTTGTTTTGTAAAAACTGTGAAAGATGTCAACAAACAGGTACACTATCTCGCAGGAATGAGATGCCCCAAACCCCCATTCTTATATGTGAAATATTTGATGTTTGGGGCATTGATTTCATGGGACCCTTTCCCCCCTCTTGTGGTTTTTCTTACATACTTTTGGCAGTCGATTATGTCTCAAAATGGGTGGAAGCCAAAGCCACCAAAACTAATGATTCTAAATGTGTTGTAGGGTTTATAAAGTCTAACATCTTCAGTAGGTTTGGCATTCCTCGAGCCATCATAAGTGATCAAGGGACCCATTTTTGCAATAGAACAGTTAAAGTCTTGTTGAGAAGATATGGGGTGCATCACCGAATTGCCACTGCTTATCATCCCCAAACTAATGGGCAAGCTGAAATTTCCAATAGAGAGGTAAAGTCCATATTGGAAAAGACGGTGAATCCAGGAAGGAAGGAAGGATTGGAACCTACGTCTAGATGATGCTCTCTGGGCATATCGGACAGCTTACAAGACCCCAATAGGTATGTCCCCTTACAGGTTAATTTTTGGCAAATCATGCCACTTGTCGTTGGAAATTGAACATAGGGCCTATTGGGCAATCAAGCAATGCAACATGAATATGGAAGAAGCAGGGAAGGAAAGGAAGCTCCAGTTGCAAGAACTGGAAGAGTTGAGGTTAGAGGCATACGAGAATTCAAGAATCTACAAAGAAAAGACCAAATCGTTCCATGACAATGCACTCTTAAGAAAACAATTTAAAATCGGACAAAAGGTCTTATTGTATAATTCTCGACTTCAACTCATGCCAGGTAAGCTGCGTTCCAGGTGGATGGGTCCGTTTACTGTGACTAATGTTTTTTCCTATGATGCAGTAGAGATCAAAAGTACACAGGTAAGATCTTCAAGGTGAATGGACATCGATTGAAGTTGTTCCATGAGGATGCAAATGTCCCCTCTACGGTAGACATCTCGTTGGACATTCCATGGTATTTATTGGATTAAAGGAGCAAAAAGAGGACGTCGAGCATAACGACGTTAAACAATTGCGCTTCTGGGAGGCAACCCATTATGATTAGTTAACTTTGTTATTTTGTTTGGTTTTGATTTTTGTGTTTAGCAGGAACCCAATAAGACAAACAAGGAAGTACCCCCAAATCCTTTTACTTTATGCATAATCACATACATTGGGGACAATGTATAACTTAAGTGTGGGGGGATTAGGGAAATCTGATGGAAATTTTGGATACCTTACCTTCTTGAAATTTCAGCTCCCTGGAAACTTATCCTTGAACGATTTCAACTTATCAGGAATCATGTGCTTAGGCTGAATAGATAAGATAGGATGCAAGCATGACTAACTGAGTCTGTCTTGACTACATATGGTACCTCATGATTTTAATCGATCAATAGGCAAGATGCATAAGGGTTTGATTGATTTTCACATAATTATCTGTCAAACATGGGTTGATTATTCTAGAACTTGTTGTGTTAGGCATATAGAGACCATGATCAATGAATTCATAGATCAGATGGTGAAACCTTGTGATTCTTGTGAAAAAAAAGGAGTTTGAAAATAAAATCATAACAAATGTGAGATGGAGCATAAAATGCACTCACATCTAGAAACAAAAACAAGTGTGAGATGGAGCATAAAATGCACTCACATCTAGAAATGAAAGCAAGTGTGAGATGGAGCATAAAATGCACTCACATCTTGAAAAGAAGGCAAGGGTGAGATGGAGCATAAAATGCACTCACCCTAGAACCCCAACCCCATTTTCACCTTCAGATCCTAGGAATTCACACTAAGTGGTGGAGATGTGATACATAGCAAGCTTTGATTCAAAGAAAAGTAATTGCATCTGGCTGAATTGGTTTGTCAAAAGCAATGAGCACCCGTGCAGTCCGAGGAGTTTCAGCTCTGGAAGGCTTGTCTCCTTGACTATCGATTTAACTTGGGACCATGAGGAATGATGATTTGCAATCACTCTTGTACAAGAAAAAGGAGAAAGATATGAAAAGGGAAAGGTTACCAAGACTGGACTGAAGCATGCATTGGACCAGGCTTCATGGAGAGAAAAAGAAGAGAGATTCATTAGTTCGGTTCTCCTGTTTTGCTAGAGTTTTGCCTTGCCCGAGGACGGGCAAAGTTTAAGTGTGGGGGGATTTGATGAGACTTAGAAGAACCTTATTTTGTCCCCTTAATTTCATCCTTTTACACTACTTTAGCACTTAAGTGCACTCATTACTCTTGTATTTCAATTCAGGGCAATAAAGAAGGCAATTGGAAGGAAACAGGCCAATTCAGGTGATTTTGCACAGTTTCGGCGACAGTCAGTGTTCTGGGCCTTGACTGATTCGGCCCGCATCGAGTACGAAATCGGGCCTGAAGTCGGAGCAAATTCGCAGCCAGGCCCATTTAACAGCTGAAGCCCAACTCGCAGAGGAACCTGGAAGCAGCCCAAGTAGCAGAGAAGCCCAACTCGGATGCAAGAGTCTAGAGTCCTAATTCGAATGTAATCTCCCAAGAGGGAGAGAGTCTTATTAGATCTAAACTTTGAATGTAATCCTACAAGGATAAGAAGGTTGGGGATTAGATAAGAGATAGGATAGGATTAGTTCAAAGAAGATCAAGACTCCCTAAAGATAAGATGATCTCCTAGAAGGAGTTGGAAAACAGCCCTCTCCTTTGGCTATATAAAGAGGGGGGCGAACCAGCTCTAGCATCACTCACTCTCAGATCCAAGAGATCATCAAGAAGACCAAGAAGCTCAAGAAGGTAGTTCGGCTATGGAGAAGAAAAGCATGGAGATTGCACAGATCATGAGCAGCTAAGCTTCTTTTTCTGGTTCAAGGGGGGAGGTTCGATTGTGTCATTGTGAGGTTCTATAGTTAATTTATTTTCTTGCTTTTTAATTCAAGTATTCATTGATTCTTGTGCATATTTTTATTGGATGTTGATGTTAATTAGTTTGACAAACTGAATTAATGTTGATTTTCCTACTTCTATCCATGATTTTGGTGATCCGTAATTGTCACGAATAATGGTGCAAGTAGCAATTAGGTTGATATCTTTTTGGGTCAATTGTTCATGACAGCCTTTGACCAATGTTTTAACATGATTCAATCTAAAGGAATCGATGGAACAAGATTCAGTAATTGCAGCTATCTCAATTATTGTTATTTTGGTTTAACTGTTTTCACAAATCTTAATGCTATCATTGTTTAACATGGAACACTATCGTACCCAGTTAAGTGGTGATAAGTGTTGATCGAATGCTGGGTTTGGTCAACTGAATTAGGAAAATACAAGGTTTATTATGGCTATCCTAATAAATCTATGGTTAAATGCTTGAATTGTGAGAATGCTGAAGTGTACCTAGGATCGATGGTCAATCGATTCAACCCGAACCCTTGAACCAGAATCCAGTAAGACTGATTTTCTCTTGTTTGTTTAGTTTGTTATTCCTTTAATTTTAGTTATTTAATTTTCCCACACAATTACTTTACCCATTCGGCTAAGAGATTATTGATTTGCTCCCTGTGGGATTCGACCTAGAACCACTTTTACTGCAAATATTTTATTGTGGGACTTGTAATAATTTTGAGGGTTTCGACAAACCCGTCAATTTTCAAGGATTATTCTTGAACCATAAACTGAACCAAATCTGAACCAAAAGGAGTAGGAGAGGATTGTACCTGATACGGAGAAATAGTATCCCCAACGAAGGTGTTCACGCCCAAGGAAGGATCCAAAGACTTCTCCCACTGAAGATAGCGCAGTGCAGGATAGAGCAGAATCAGCAATGTTCTTCTCCAAAAACTCTATCCTTCGCAAGAATTAGCAGGATGGCACGTGAGCACAGCTTCCTATCAAATCTTTCTGAAAGAACTGATGTCAAGATCGAATCTTGACCTCTCCCACAACTGGAGATCGAACTGGCAAACAGGGGTGGCAAGAAAGAATTCTGTAGGGATGCTTAATTCTTCCTTCTGTGTTTTTCAGCACTAAAGAGGATCTGAATATGTGTGTCTTCTAAAGGTTGACGCCCCCTCCTTCTTTTGTTAACCTAAAAGATTAGCTCCTAATCCAATTAGGAGCTGCTTATCCAAATCATATTTG
Organism: Nelumbo nucifera; assembly: GCF_055504915.1. Lineage (NCBI taxonomy): Eukaryota > Viridiplantae > Streptophyta > Magnoliopsida > Proteales > Nelumbonaceae > Nelumbo > Nelumbo nucifera. The sequence goes on along the minus strand of NC_142656.1, from coordinate 36,250,311 downwards.
GATCAGCCCTCTCTTTAGGTGATAAGGTTAAACCTTCCTAACTGCTAGCCAGTTGGGCTTCCTTGTATGGCGTAGGACCCAAGCATTGATCTACACATCAGCCACGTGGGTTTGGCCTAGCCTTTATTACAAGGCCTGGGCGAATACACTGTTATGGACAGTGCACCCCCTGAAACCCATCAAATGGGCTCTATGGGCCCAACTCTTACCCTAAGTGGTCCCTGGGCCAAGCCACCTTGTAACACCCAGGGACTGTGGGCAGATGCAAGATTAGTCCATCAGGTATTATCCTTAATGGTCTTACACTTAACCTCTCAGCCCATAATGATCATACACTGCCTGACAAGAGAGGACCTCTCCCTCGGCTGCAAGGAATAGTGTTGCACTCTCTACTTATATGGATCCCGAGAATTAAAACCTTCTAGCAAACATTTTAGAAACCATAATATTTATATACTTTTATATCTCATATCAAATATATTTTGCAAAACAAATCTCAATGATTGAAATCGGCTGCCGGCAGTTTTGGTTTCCATCCGTGAGAGTGCATCCCCGATCATTACCTTTGTCCGACAAAGGGGCTGATCCTGTCACTATGATCACCCACTCAGATGAATTCTCAAACTGTCCCAACATACCCAGGTTTTGACCCCCGCTAAGGATCTCATTGAATGGTACATCAAAGGCAGCCCAATCCGACAACTAGTGTTATATCATAATCGAGTCTAGGGGTCGGGTGTAACTTTCTAGTTTTGCCCATCAATCTCCAAGGTCCAGGGCAATACTGGAAATCTGGTCCAGTTCATGGATTCAATTAATCCTACACTGTATGTGCCTAGGGTCTCACCCTGGCAGCTGAGATAGGCCACCCCAACCGATTTGTTGGCACCATAGTGTCAGCCTTGTCAGGATAGGTCTCCCCAGACCAAGCCACTGACTGTGAATATTCTAAACTAACACGAGTCTCATTAAGTTTCCAGTTTAAGGGTATTACACAGAAACATACCAAGGGAACATGAATCAAATATGCACTTTTATTCATTTACAATAAACTCATAAAGTACATCATTTTGATTGAAGCTAAGGGCATACAAAACTGTCTAACAGCTCCCACTTGCACTTAGGTCCAATCAGGTACAAGCTAGAGTCCCATGCTTTCCACGTGTTTCTCAAACACTTTCTGTGATAGTGGCTTTGTCAATGGGTCTGCTACATTTTCCGCTGATGCTACCTTCTGAATCAAGACGTCCCATCTACCATCAATCTCCCGCAGTACGTGGTACTTCCTCTCAATGTGCTTCGACTTCGAGTGGGCTCGTGGCTCCTTAGCCTGAGCAATGGCTCCCTTGTTGTCACGGAACAATGGGATGGGTGATCTGCTGGACGGAACTACTCCCAACTCGTCAACGAACTTCTTCATCCACACGGCTTCTTTGGCAGCCTCACTTGCGGCAATGTACTCGGCCTCGGTCGTGGAGTCTGCAGTGGACCCCTGTTTGTTGCTTTTCTAGCAAACAGCACACGATCCTATCGTGAAAACATATCTAGATGTAGACTTTATATCATCTAGATCCGTGCCTAAAAGGAACATTTCCTTTCTTGGAGTTTTTTATACTGTATCTTTTGACTATTTTGTCAATATAAGCAGATTGGGATAATCCAATTATCCGCTTCGATCTATCTCTATAGAGTTGAAGACCTAGTATATAGGAGGCTTCTCCAAGGTCTTTCATGGAAAATTGTTGTGAAAGCCATACTTTCACCATAGTTAACATTCTTACATCATTCCTAATGAGTAGAATTTCATCTACATACAAAACCAAGAAGGTAACCTTATCTCCACTGTACTTCCTATAGACACAGGGTTCATCCGGATTCTGCTCGAAGTCAAACAATTTGACAATAGAGTCAAAACGGATGTTCCAACTTATAGAAGTTTGCTTAAGTCCATAAATGGATCTATTAAGTTTACATACCATGTTTTCCTGACCTGCAGCAATGAAGCCCTGCGACTGCTGCATATAGATATCTTCATTAAGATCTCCATTCAGGAATGTAGTTTTGACATCCGTCTGCCAAATCTCATAATCATGGTATGCTGTTACAGCTAGCAAGATCCTACTGGATTTAAGCATGGCCATAGGCGAAAAAGTTTCCTCATTGCTAAAAGCCCACCATGGCTGAATGCACATCATTGCCATGGTGTCCCTAAAGATCATTGGATGATCTCCCTCAGTGGGGGGCCCCACACCTCCTAAAGAGGTTACATGCGGAACCCTAGCCGATTTAGGCCCACCTAAATCTGGCTTTAGGAAAGTTAGTGGGAGCCACTTTGGTTTGACCTAAATTAAACTAGGGTGTAACTTATGTTCCCTCCAAGAATATGAGTGCATGTATTAGGGAGATTCATATGATGAACTCTCTAAAGGCCTTCCATCATTAGCATGAAGATGGGTCCTTCAAAAATGAGGAAGCGCACCAGAAAATGGGCTATCGATTTGCTGTTGGATTTGTCAGAGTGTTTCATAAGATGATAAGGGTGTCATAGGCCGATGTGGAAGGGGCTTCACCAGAAAATGGGAACTCTCTCACGGTACCTTGGCGTTCACGAATATGATGGGTGAGCACTCACTGGACAGAAAGATTTAACCTAAAATGGCTCTGATCTTTGTCTGACAGAGGCCAAAGGGAAAGCTCATATGATTAGTGGATACGATCCTTCACATAAAGGTGGTGGGGTTTTGCAACTAAAACAGTTGGCTCCATGCACCCTATTCCCACATTTCCAGAGGCAAGTCATTGTTGAAAGAATGGTAGGATCCATTGTATGGACGACAAAAAGGTTGCGGAATGGGTGGGCGACTCTTAAAAATTTTTCTACCTTCTTCCAACTGGGAATCATATTCCCTAAATTTAGAATATAATATTCAAGGATCCTACTTGAACCATAATTGAACCAGATTTGTGTTGGACAGTTTTGTATGCCCTTAGCTTCAATCAGAATGATGTACTTTATGAGTTTATTGTAAATGAATAAAAGTGCATATTTAAATCATGTTCCCTTGGTATGTTTCTATGTAATACCCTTAAACTGGACACTTAATGAGACTCGTGTTAGTTTAGAATGTTCACAGCCAGTGGGTCGGTCTAGGGAGACCTATCCGGATATGGCTTACACTGTTGTGCCACCAAGTCGGTTGGGGTGGTCCGTCTCAGCTGCCAGGGTGAGCCCTAGGCACATACAGTGTAGGATCAATTGAATCATTGAACCGGACCAGATTTCTAGTATTGCCCTGGACCTTGGAGATTAATGGGCAGAACTGGAAAGTTACACCCGACCCCTAGACTCGATTATGATACTGCACTAGGTGTCAGATTGGGCTGTCTTTGATGTACCAATCAGTGAGATCCTTAGCGAGGGTCAAAACCTGGGTATGTTGGGACAGTCTGAGAATTCATCTGAGTAGGTGATCATAGTGACAAGATCAGCCCCTTTGTCGGACAAAGGTAATGATCGGGGATGCACTCTCACAGATGGAAACTAAGACTGCCGGCAACCGATTTCAATCGTTGAGATTAGTTTTGCAAAGTATATTTTTTATGAGATATAAAAATATATATATATATATATTATGGTTTCTAAAATGTTTGCAAAAGGTTTTAATTCCCAAGATCCATATAAGGAGAGAGTGCAACATTGAGGATAATAACTGGTGGGCTAATCTTGCATCTACCCACAGTCCCTGGGTGTTACATGGTGGCTTGGCCCAGGGACCACTTAGGGTAAGTGTTGGGCTCATAGAGCCCATTTGATGGGTTTCAGGAGGTGCACTATCCATAACAGTGTATTCGGCTAGGCCTTGTAACAAAGGCTGGGCCGAACCCATGTGGCTAATGTGTAGATTAATGCTTGGGTCCCACGCCATACAAGGAAACCCAACTGGGCAGCAGTTAGGATGGTTAATTGAGCACATAAGCTTAATGGGCCTAAAACCCATTTCGAACTAGACTTATTTAATAAGTTAAATATGGGCGAATTCTGAGATGGATCAGCAGATAGGATAAGGTTTTAACCCTATCCACTCAGAGAGTCCAGATTTGAATATGATTCAAATCTAGAAACCTCCTAATGAGATTAGGAGAAGGCTGATCTAATCTACAGATAAGATAAGGGCTTATCCTTATCACCTAAAGAGAGGTCTGATCCAAATATGATTTGGATCAGCAACTCCTAATTGGATTAGGAGCTGATCCTTTGGGTTTACAAAAGAAGGAGGGGGCAACAGCCTTTAGATGAATCACATAATCAGATCCTCTTCAGAGCTGAAATCACAAAAGAAAGATTTTTGCAATCCCTGCAAAGATCTTTCTTGCCGCCTCCTTCCTACAGCCGCCAGTCATCCAGTTCGATCTCCAGTTGTGGAAGAAGTCAAGATTCGATCTTGACATCAATTCATTGAGAAAGAATTGATAGGAAGCTGTGCTCATGTGCCATCCTGCTATCTCTTGCGAAGGACAGAGTTCTTGGAGAACAACGCTGCTGATTCTGCTCCATCCTACACTGCACCATCTTCAGTGGGAGCAGACTTTGGATCCTTCCTTGGGTGTGAACACCTCCGCTGGGAAATATTACTTCTCCGTATCAGGTATAATCCTCTCCTACTCCTTTTGTTTCAGATATGGTTCAGTTTATGGTTCAAGATTGATCCTTGAAAATATGATTTTCTAAATAGGGAATGCAATTCCCAGTTGAAAGGGAGAGAAAAATTTTTTGAAATTCGCCCCTTTATTCTGCAAGATTTGGGTGTCCATACAATGGATCTCTCATCCCTTCAGTGGTATCAGAGCACAGATTCAAATCTTGAACCAATTTGTTTCAGATCTCAACCTGCGCAAATGGACAGAAGGCGTTCTACCCAATTTGCGCAGATATGGATTTTTGGAAATTTGTTCCCAAGATTTGGGTGCACTGTCCATAACTGTGTATTCAGCTAGGCCTTGTAACAAAGGCTGGGCCAAACCCATGTGGCTGATTTGTAGATCAATGCTTGGGTCCCATGCCATACAAGGAAGCCCAACTGGGCAACAGTTTGGAAGGTTAATTGAGCACATAAGCTTAATGGGCCTAAAGCCCATTTCGAACTGGACTTATTTAATAAGTTAAATATGGGCGAATTCTGAGATGGATCAGCAGATAGGATAGGGTCTTAACTCTATCCACTCAGAGAGTCTAGATCTGAATATGATTCAGATCTAGAAACCTCCTAATGAGATTAGGAGAAGGCTGATCTAATCTGCAGATAAGATAAGGGTTTATCCTTATCACCAAAAGAGAGGTTTGATCCAAATCATATTTGGATCAACAGCTCCTAATTGGATTAGGAGTTGATCCTTTGGGTTTACAAAAGAAGGAGGGGGCGGCAGCCTTTAGATGAATCACATAATCAGATCCTCTTCAGAGCTGAAATCACAAAAGAAAGATTTTTGCAATCCCTGCAAAGATCTTTCTTGCCGCCTCCTTCCTGCAGCCGCCAGTCATCCAGTTCGATCTCCAGTTGTGGGAGAAGTCAAGATTCGATCTTGACATTAGTTCTTTGAGAAAGAATTGATAGGAAGCTGTGCTCACGTGCCATCTTGCTGTTTCTTGCAAAGGATAGAGTTCTTGGAGAAGAACACTGCTGATTCTGCTCCATCCTACACTGCGCCATCTTCAGTGAGAGCAGTCTTTGGATCCTTCCTTGGGCGTGAACACCTCCATTGGGAGATATTACTTCTCCATATCAGGTATAATCCTCCCCTTCTCCTTTTGTTTCAGGTATGGTTCAGTTTATGGTTCAAGATTGATCCTTGAAAATATGATTTTCTAAATAGGGAATGCAATTCCCAGTTGAAAGGGAGAGAAAAATTTTTTGAAATTCGCCCCCTTATTCTGAACCTGCGCAAATGGACAAAAGGCGTTCTACCCAATTTGCGCAGATATGGGTTTTGGGAAATTTGTTCCCAAAATTATGGGCGAATAATCTGAAATTAATTTTTATTTAAATCTGATTATTATTTAGAATTGTTCTTTATAATTTTCTTGATTTATGGGCTGTTCGTACAAGAGGAGATCGAATTCTTGATTTGCGCAGGGAACCTGCGATTTTGCAGTTTATGGATTACTTTATTACATTTGGTCTGTAAAATAATTTTTTTTTTTATTTTTAGACTGAATGTATAGGTATTCGATCTAATGTAGTTATTAATAGAAATTAGGATTTCTATTTATTTTATTTTTTATCGAAGAAGGCGGCGCTAGGAAGGAGATTTCGTAGATGGGAGAATCGCAATCTGCGATTTGCAGTTTATGAAACTACAAACTATGATCTAACTTCTGTTTTGCAGGATGGATTGTGCGAACAGCCCTGCTTGACTCATTCTTGATTTTCTTTTATCAGTATTTAATTTCAGATTATTTTCTTGAATTAAAGATTTAATAAAAGATCAAACCCTAGACCCATTCGAACCAAGATTGGTTCAAATCGTTTGGACCAAATCTAGAGTTCGATCAAGGCTGAAAGTCAGCCCTATTTTTCCCACTAATGGGCTTGAGGATTGATATTTAATTAAATGGTTAATTCGGCCCAACCTGTAAAAGGCCCAGTTTTAAATGGTTAAAACTACTAAAAGCCTACTCTGCGGATAAAGCTATATGGGCCAGACCTATTAACCCTAATTCGGCCCATATACCTAGATAATATTAATGGTTAATATTATGGATTTAAAATGGGCTTTACAGATAATTAATTGATTGGATCAATTTATCCTTGCATGTGATGTGCTACGTACATGGGCCATAAGTGCTTGGCCCATGCTCAATCGATAGTGGCTCTTGCGCACACCATGGCTGAATGCACATCATTGCCATGGTGTCCCTTTTGGTCATTGGATGACCTCCCTTAGTGGTGGGCCCCACACCTCATGGAGAGGTTTCGTGCGGGACCCTAGCCGATTTGGCCCCACCAAAATCTGACTTTATGAAAGTCAGTGGGAGCCACTTGGGTTTGACGTAGATCAAACTAGGGCGTAATTGATTGTTCCCTCCAGTTAATATGAGTGCATGTGATAGGGAGATTCATATGATGAACTCTCTAAAGGCCTTCCATCATTAGCATGAGGATGGGTCCTTCAGTAATGAGGAAACGCACTAGAAAATGGGCTATCCATTTGCTGTTGGGCTTGTCTGAATGTTTCCTAAGATAATAGGGGCGTCATAGACCGATGTGAAAGGGGCTTCACTAGAAAATGGGAACTCTCTCACGGTACCTTGGCATTCACGAACATGATGGGTAAGCACTCACTGGACAGAAAGGTTTACTTGAAAACGGCTCTGATCCTTGTCTGATAGAGGCCAAAGAGAAAGCTCATATGATGAATGGATATGAATCTTCACAGAATGGTGGTGGGGTTTTGCAACTGAAACAGTTGGCTCCGTGCACCCTATGTGATTTCCCACATTTCCAGAGACAACTTGCAATCTCCATCACTGAGAAAGGAGGAAAATCTTAGAGATGAATAAATGGAAATGGAACATAGATTAAAATCCATATCTATGTAATGAACAGGAATCAAATTAGGTTGTGGACTGATGTTTGCTCTTTTATCAGAAAATGGCAAACGGATAATTTGCAAAGCTGCTTGATGACAACATGCTGAAGGGCCCAAACTATGCCGACTAGTACAGGAACCTTATGTTGATCTTAACCTCTGAGAAATTGGACGAGGTAGCCAAGAATCCTGCCCCGGATCGTCCAAGAGATAGGGCTTCTGAGGCTCGGAGAAGAGAATACCTAGAATGAGAGGAGAAAAACTCCCTTGCCCGCTGCTATATCATTGCCTCCTTGGACAACCCAATTTAGAGGCAGTTCGATCAGATCGAACTTGCTAAGGATGTATTGGAGAGTCTCAAGACAATGTACGAAGAGCAGAATCGTTCTACTCGGCAGAAGGTCTTGAAACAGTTCATGACCGTGCAGATGTGCTGTCACACGACAACGGGATGGGTGATGTGCTGGACGGAATCACTCCCAATTCATATATGAATTTCTTCATCTACACGGCTTCCTTGGTAGCTTCAGTTGCGGCAATGTACTCGGCCTCGGTTGTGGAATCTGCAGTGGACCCCTGTTTGTTGCTTTTCCAGCAAACAGCACATGATCCTATCGTGAAAACCTACCCAGACGTAGAATTTCTATCATCTGGATCCGACTGGAAATCGGCATCACTATACCCTAGAACTTGTAGTGAACTACCATCAAATACCAGACAAAACTCTTTTGTCCTTCAAAGGTATTTGAGTATGGAATCTGCTTACCACACTTACCACCTGAGCAATGTCCGGGCGAGTGCACAGCATGGCATACATGATGCTTCCTAAGGCTGAGGCATAGGGAATGTCTCTCATGCCCTCAAATTCCTCAGAAGTCTTTGAAGACATCTTCTTGGAGAGAGTGACCCCGTGCTTGAAAGGAACGTTTCCGTTCTTGGAGTTCTCCATGCTGTATCTTTTGACAATTTTGTCAATGTGAGTTGCTTGGGATAATCCAATTATCCGCTTCGATCTATCTCTATAGAGTTGAAGACCCAGTATATATGAAGCTTCTCCAAGATCTTTCATGGAGAACTGCTGCGATAGCCATACCTTGACCGAAGTCAACATTCCTACATCATTCCCAATGAGTAGGATATCGTCCACGTACAACACCAAAAAGGTGATCTTATCCCCACTGGACTTCTTGTAAACACAGGGTTCATCCGAATTCTGATCAAAGTCAAATGTTTTGACGGCAGAATCAAAACGGATGTTCCAACTCTTAGAAGCCTGCTTAAGTCCATATATGGATCTATTAAGTTTACATACCATGTGTTCCTGACCAGCAGCAATGAAGCCTTGCGGCTATTGCATGTAGATATCTTCACTAAGATCTCCATTCAGGAACGCGGTTTTGACATCCATCTGCCAAATCTCGTAGTCATGGTATGCTGCTACAGCTAGCAGGATCCTAATGGATTTAAGCATGGCCACGGGCGAAAAGGTTTCCTCATAATTTTGTTTTGCAAAATTAATATATACATATATATATTTGTACGGTTTCAAAATGTTTGCAAATGGTTTTAATTCCCGGGATCCATGTGAGTGGAGAGTGCGGCACTATTCCTTGCCGCCGAGGGAGAGGTCATCTCTTGTCGGGCAGTGCTTGATCTTTAAGGGCTGAGAAGTTAAGTGTTAGACCATTTAGGATAGTACCTGATGGGATAATCTTGCACCTGCCCACAGTCCCTGGGTTTTTATAAGATGGCTTGGCCCAGGGACCACTTAATGTAAGTGTTGGGCCCATAGGGTCCATGTGATGGGCTCAGGGGTTCACTGAGGTTTTCAATGAATTCGGCTGGGCCTTGTAATAAAGGCTGGGCCGAACCCATGTGGCTGGTGTGTAGATCAATGCTTGGGTCCCACGCCATACAAAGAAGCCCAACTGGGCAGCAGATTGGAAACTAGTTAAGCATTGAACACTTAATGGGCCAAAAGCCCATTAACAAGAAACAATTTCTTGAAATAAAGAAAGTAATCTGTGCAAATCTTTGGCAGAACATCTTTTGTCCATCTGCGCAGGTTCAGATATGATTTTCTTTTGGTTCAAGATTCGGACCTGTGGCTCTGATACCACTGAAAGAATGGTAGGATCCATCGTATGGACACCAAAAAGGTTGTGGAATGGGTGAGTGAATTTTAAAAATTTTCCTACCTTCTTCCAACTGGGAATCATATTCCCAAAATTTAGAATACAATATTCAAAGATCCTACTTGAACCATAATTGAATCAGATCTGAACCAAAGACAAGGAAGGGATTATACCTGATCCAGAGAAGCAATATCTCCCAAAGCTGGTGTTCATGCCCAAAGAGGACACCAAGAACCTCTCCTGCTGAAGATGACACAGCAATGAAAGGAACGGAACCAGCAGAGTGCGTCCCACACACTGAATCCTTCGCAAGAATCCATTGGAAATTCTGAGCACCAAATCTTTTCAGTCTTTTCTGCAAAGCTGATGTCAAGAACCAATTTCTTGATCTCTTTCTACTTCAAAGATCAAATCTTGAAAGAAAGAATGGTGGCGGCTGGAGGAGAACTCCTGAAGTGAAGATGGCTAAAATGCTTCTCTTCTCTCTAGAGTGCGTATGAGGTCCAATCTCAATTCGTAGGATGTTTTTTCTTGCACACAACCCTAGGTTCGAAATCTGATTATTTTCTCATAGGGTTTCTCCACTTTTCTTCTTGATTAAGAAACCTCCTAATTAGGAGTTATCCCAATCCAAATCAGTATCTGGATAGGGTATGATCTTAATCCTATCTGCAGATTAAGTTAGCTTACTCCTGATCTTATCAGGAGGTTACCAAATTCAAATCTAATTTGAATTTGGTCTCCTAGAGTGGATAAGGTTAAAGGCCAAATCCTTTTGCTAACATTAATCTCAGATCCGCCCCATAAAAGGGTGATCATATCAGCCCATTTCGAAATGGGCTTTAGGCCCATTAAGTGTTCAGTGCTTAACTAGTTTCCAATTTGCTGCCCAGTTGGGCTTCTTTGTATGGCGTGAGACCCAAGCATTGATCTACACACCAACCACATGGGTTCGGCCCAACCTTTTTTACAAGGCCTAGCCGAATTCACTGAAAAACTCAGTGAACCCCTGAGTCCATCACATGGACCCTATGGGCCCAACACTTACATTAAGTGGTCCCTGGGCCAAGCCATCTTAAAAAAACCCAGGGACTGTGGGTAGGTGCAAGATTTGCCCATCAAGTATTATCCTAAATGGCCTTACACTTAACCTCTCAACCCTTAATGATCAAGCACTGCCCGACAAGAGAGGACCTCTCCCTCGGCTACAAGGAACAGTGTTGCACTCTCCACTCACATGGATCCCGGGAATTAAAACTATTTGCAAACATTTTGAAACCGTATATATAGATATATATAAATTTTGCAAAAACAAATTTCCAACGATTGAAATCAACTGCCGGCATTCCCAATCATTACCTTTGTCCGACAAAGGGGCTGATCCTGTCACTATGATCACCCACTCAGATGAATTCTCAGATTGCCCCAACATGCCCAGGTTTTGACCCCCGCTAAGGATCTCACTGATTGGCATATCAAATACAGCCCGATCCGACACCTAGTGAAGTATCATAATCGAGTCTAGGGGTCAGGTGTAACTTTCCAGTTTTGCCCATCTGTCTCCAAGGTCCAGGTCAGTACTGGAAATCTGGTCTGGTTCAAGGATTCAAGTAATCCCATACTGCATGTGCCTTGGGTCTTACCCTGGTGGCCGAGACAAGCCATCCCAACACTTGGCGGCACACCAGTATCAGCCTTGGTAGGATAAATCTCCCCAGACTTATCCAATGGCTGTGAACATTTAAAACTAACACATGTCTCGAAAAGTGTCAAGTTTTAGGGTCTTACCCAAAATTATACCAAACAACATGAATTAAACATGCACTTTATTTATTTACACTAAATATCAAAAGTATATCAAAACAGATTGAAGCTAAGGACATATAAAATTGTCTAATAGCTGTCTCCGTCATTGAGATAGGAGGAAAATCACAGAGATGAACAAATGGGAATGGAACATAGATTAAAAGCCATATCTATGTAGATAACATGAATCAAATTAGGTTGTGGACTGATGTTTGCTCTTTTATCAAAAAATGGCAAACAGACAATTTGCAAAGCTTCTTGACGACAACAAGCTTAAGGGACCAAACTATGCCGACTGGTACCATAACCTTATGCTGGTCTTAACCTCTGAGAAACTGGACAAGGTGGCCTAGAATCCTGCCTCGGATTGTCTGGGAGAAAGGGATTCTGAGGGCTAGAGAAGAGAATACCAAGAATGGGAGGAGAAAAACTCCCTGGCCTGTTGCTATATCATTGCCTCCTTGGATAATCCAATACAGAGGTAGTTCGATTAGATCGAACTTGCTAAAGACATATTGGATAGTCTCAAGACAATGTATAAAGAGCAGAACCGTTCTACTCGGCAGAAGGTCTTCAAGCAGTTCATGACCGTGTAGATGTCCAAGGACCAACAAGTTCACGACCATTGTCTTCGGATGATGGGTTATATTAATGAACTGGAGGCTTTTGGATCCGGGCTGGATCTGGTCACCCAGATAGACGCTATTCTCAACTCTTTGCCTCTGTCCTTCAATCCAATCATCCTGAATTACAACATGAACAAGCTGAATGTCAGCTTGCAGGGACTCAGCAATATATTGCAGAGGGCCGAAGAATTGATTAAGAAGGATGAGCCCATTGCCATGCTTGTTGAAGTAGGCAAATCAGGCAAGAAGAGGAGGGCAAAGAGAAAGCCCCAGAAGAAGACCACCAAACCCAAGAAGCAGAGGAAAGACAAGGCATCAAATGCCTATCACTATTGCAAGCAGACCGGCCACTGGAAGAGGAATTGTCCTCAATACCTAGAATACAAGAAATGTAATTTCGAATCTTGTGTCATAGAAACCAATTTGTTGGTAGCTTCTGCGTTCTGGTGTATTGACTCCGAGGCTTCAACTCATGCGTGTAACTCACTGCAGGGGTTCAAGGTAAGTAGAAGGCTGGGTGAAGGAGAGGTAACGCTTTACTTGGGGACTTCTGCCAGTGTTGCAACTGTGGCCATAGGAACCATAGAGTTAATTTTTAGAGAAGGAATAATTGTACATAAAGATTGTTTTTATGTACAGAATTTAAGAAGAAATTTGATTTCTGTCTCAAAACTGTGTGCGGATGGTTATTCTATCTTCTTTAGTAATACGATTACTATTAAAACAAACAATAGATTCATCGCATACGGGGAACTAGAGAACAGTCTCTATGTTCTACATCCTTCTCTAGAAACTAACCTAGCCAAAACTATGGTCCTTTGGATTTTCTATCCCCAAAAAAAGAAATCGTAATATAATTAATCCCCAAGAAAAGAAACCATGATACAGTTAATCCCACATGCCTGTGGCTTTATCGACTTGGCCATATCGGTGATGACCGTATCACAAGGCTAGTAAAGGATGGTCCTTTGGATTTTCTAGCTGTAGCAGCATACCATGACTACGAGATTTGGCAAATGGATGTCCAAACTGCATTCCTGAATGGAGATCTTATTGAAGATATCTATATGTTGCAACCGCAAGGTTTAATAGCTGCAGGTCAGAGAACACATGGTATGCAAGTTAAATATATCAATATATGGACTTAAGCAATCTTCTAAGAGTTGGAACATCCGGTTTGACTCTACTGTCAAAAAGATTGACTTTGAGCAGAATCCAGATGAGCCCTGTGTTTATAGGAAGTCCAGTGGGGATAAGGTTACATTCCTGGTTCTGTATGTGGATGACATTCTACTCATTGGGAATGACATATGAATGTTGACTATGGTGAAAGTATGGCTTTCATAGCAATTCTCCATGAAAGATCTTGGAGAAGCCTCCTATATACTAGGTCTTCGACTCTATAGAGATAGATCGAAGCGGATAATAGGATTATCCCAATCTGCTTACATTGACAAAATTATCATGAGATACAACATGGAGAACTCTAATAAGGGAAATGTTCCTTTCAGGCACGGAGTCACTCTCTCCAAGAAGATGTCTCCCAAGACTTCTGAGGAGATTGAGGGCATGAAGAATGTTCCCTATGCCTCAGCCATTGGGAGCATCATTTATGCCATGCTGTGCACTCGTCCTGAAAAATATACTTAAGTACCTTCTAAGGACAAAAGAGTTTTGTCTGGTACTCGATGGTAGTTCACTACAGATCCAGGGGTATACTGATGCCGATTTCCAATCGGATCCAGATGATAGAAAGTCTACATCTGGGTATGTTTTCACGATAGGATAGTGTGTTGTTTGCTGGAAAAGCAGCAAACAGGGGTCCACGACAGACTCCACAACCGAAGCTGAAAACATTGCCACAAGTGAATCTGCCAAGGATTCCGTTCAGAGGGTAGCATCAGCGGAGAATGTAGCAGACTCATTGACTAAGCCACTAACATAGAAAGTGTTTGAGAAACATGTGGAAAGTATGGGACTCTGGCTTATACCAGATTGGACCCAAGTGCAAGTGGGAGCTGTTAGACAGTTGTATGCCCTTAGCTCTAATCAGATTGATGTACTTATGACATTTATTGTAAATGAATAAAGCACATATTTGATTCATGTTATAGTGGTGTGTTTCTATGTAATACCCTTAAACTGGTTGGATAAGTCTGCTGACAATCATTTTCAATCATTGAATTTTTTTTTGCAAAATATATTTTATATACGGATATAAACATATATATTATGGTTTCAAATTGTTTGCAAAAAGGTTTTAATTCCCGAGATCCATGTGAGTAGAGAGTGCAGCACTGTTCCTTGTAGCCGAGGGGAGAAGTCCTCTCTTGTCGGGCAGTGTTTGATCATTATGAGCTGAGAGGTTAAGTGTACGACCATTGAGGGTAATACCTGATGGGCTAATCTTGCATCTGCCCACAGTTCCTGGTGTTACAAGGTGGCTTGGCCCAGGGACCACTTAGTGTAAGTGTTGGGCCCATAGAGTCCATGTGATGGGTTCAAAGGGTTCATTGCGGTTTCCAGTGAATTCAGCTAAGCCTTGTAACAAAGGCTGGGCTGAACCCTTGTGGCTGATGTGTAGATCACTGCTTGGGTCCCACGCCATACAAGGAAGCCCAACTGGGTAGCAGTTGGAAGGCTAAGTGAGCGCATATACTTATTAGGCCTAAAGCCCATTTCGAACTGAGCTGATTTGATCAGTTAAAGAAGGGGGCGGATTTGACATTAGATTAGCAGATAGGATAGGGCCTTAACACTATCCACTAAGAGAGTCTAGATCTAAATAAGATTTAGATATGGAAACCTCCTAATCAGATTAGGAGAGGACTGATCTAATCTGCAGATACGATAAGGGTCTATCCTTATCACTTAAGGGGAATTCAGATCCAAATATGATTTGGATCAGCAACTCCTAATGGGATTAGGAGCTGATCCCTTTAAGATTATAAAAGGAGGAGGGGGCAGCAGCCTATTAGAAGATCACATTCTCAAATTCAGAGAGAGAACATTGCACCCAATGAGACTGCGCTATTTTCTCTTTGTCGCCTCCTTCCTACCACTGCCATAACTGCCAGCTCGATCTCCTCTTTCAAGTAGGAATGATCAAGATTGGATCTTGATATCAGCCTTTGGAGAAAGGCTGATCTGAAGTTGTGCTCCTAGCCTCCAGCAAATTCTTGTGAAGGGTTCGGTTTGTTGGACGAACATTGCTGATTCTGCTCCATCCTACACTGCGCCATCTTCTATGGGAGCAATTTTTGGTTCCTTCCTTGGGTGTGAACACCTCCATTGGGAGATACTGTTTCTCCGTATCAAGTATATCCCTCTCATGCTTCTGGTTTCAGATCTGGTTCGGTTTATGGTTCAAGATTGATCCTTGAAAATGCAGATTTTCTAAAACAGGGAATGTGATTCCCAAATGAGGGGAGAGGAAATTTTTGTAATTTCGCCCAACCTACCAGCAAGGTTCGGCCATCCATATGATGGATCTCTCATTCTTTCACAAACTTGCCATTACAGATTTCTAACCTCCTATATTTTTTTCGGTTTATTTTTCTTTCTATAACCAAAGAGTTACCATTAACAGTCATCCTCCGACCTTAGCATCATTGATGCCGAATAACAAAAAACAACTTGGTAGCTTTACCTTTAAGAGGAAAAACCCAACCACCCATTCGATTAAATAAGATAGGTAAGAGATTAACGCAACATGAAATGTGGGGAGAAACCCTGTATATGTGTGTGCGTCATTGATGGCATGAATGAACTGCGATAAAATGATGCATTAAATGTGTGAACAAGGTGGGATGGAACCTATAAGGGAGGCAACCTAAGGTTGTTCGTAAAATTCACATGATATGAGACCTTATTTTTATTTTATTATCCTGGTCGAACCCAAGCGCCACTGCCCCGACTGCCTACGTACCCCTCGTGAGGGATAAGACCGAGCATAGTTCGAGTTATTTACAACCTCGACTAAAAACATGAGAAAAAAGGAACACAAAATAAAAACAAATGATCAAAACATGTGGCATGCTGTTAAGGCTAGAAGATTCTATATTGCAAGTCGAAGAGGAACACACTGGTTGGTAGGATGTCCAAGCATCTAATGATAATCATAGAATTTATTTAATCTAAACCCTCGGGGGAGTGGCTTTGGAGCATAGACTACTCCTACATTTGGTTTTTGCTGAAGTGGAACCAAACGTCCTTCTTGTACCATCTGAGGAAGTAACTGAGAAAGTGGCACTGAGAGCAGAGTAAACTTTCTTTTAACCCATCTATTTCAGAAGGGAGAAGTAGGACGCTTACACTTCACTCACTTCCTGAGATGGTGGAGGGCCTATAGCCGAACCATGGCTTCTTGATCGCAAGTCATGCTCAATTCTCTTCCCGACAGTGACTATGCCCTTAAAATCCCTAAAATCCTAATACTTCATGAATGTAGAGAAAGGTGGCTCTAAAGTATTTAGAACCAGTTGAATCATTTCTTCCAAAGGAATGGGTGAAGGGATGAGAGATCCATCATATGGATGGCCGAACCACGCAGGAAGGTTAAGCGAAATTTCAAAAATTTCTCTCTCTTCCATCTGGGAATCGCATTCCCTATTTTAGAAAACTGCATTTTCAATGATCATTCTTGAACCAAACCAGAGCAGATCTGCAACCAAAAAGGAGGAGAGGGATATACCCGATATGGAGTAACAGTAACACCCAATGAAGGTGTTCACGCCCAAATAGAAGACCAAAAACTACTCACACTAAAGATGACACAGTGTGAGGTGAAGCAGAATCAGCAAGATGGCTCTTCAGCAAGAATGTAGTGGAGGGCTGGTGAGCACAACTTCAGATTGCCTCTTCAAGCAAGAAGCAATATCAAGAATGGTTCTTGATCACTTTCGCAAGTGGAGATCGAACTGGATAGGGGCGGCAATGAAAGGAGGGAGAGATCCATCGTATGGATGCCAAGAATGCAACGGAAAAGGGTGGGTGAATTTCAAAAATTTCTCTCCTCCCTTCAAACTAGGAATCATATTCCCTGATTTTAGAATACAATATTCAAGGATCTAATTGAACCAAAACCAAACCATATCTGAACCAAAAAGAAAGGGAAGGGTTATACTTGATACAGAGAATCGGTATCTCCCAACGTCGGTGTTGAAGGGATGGGATATCCATCTCATGGACGCCCAAATCTTGCGGAATGGATAGGGCGAATTTCAAAAATTTCTCCCATCTTTGCAGGGAATCGAATTCCCTATTTCAGAAAACATATTTTCAAGGATCAATCTTGAATCAAGAACCAAATCAGATCTGAACCAAAAGCAGGAGGGAGGATATACCTGATACAGAGAATCAATATCTCCCAATGGAGGTGTTCACGCCCAAGGAAGGATCCAAAATCTGCTCCTACTGAAGATGGCGCAGTGCAGGATGGAGCAAAATCAGCAATGTTCTTCCAAAAGAACTTGACCCTTCGCAAGAATCAACTGGATGGCTTGTGAGTACAGCTCCAACCAATCATTTCCCCAAAAGATTGGAATCATGATCAGATCTTGATTTCTCCCAAGAACTGGAGATCGAACTAAAGGCAATGGCGGCGGCAGGAAGGAGGCGACAGAAGAGAATTCGCAGGGTGCAGAAATCTCTCTTTCTATGATTTTTCTTAGCTTTGAAGAGAATCAGATCTGTGTTCTTTTTTAGGCTGCCGCCCCCTTCTTTTGTTAACCTAAAAGATCAGCTCCTAATCCAATTAGGAGCTGCTTATCCAAATCATATTTGGATAAGGTCTCTCTTTAGGTGATAGGGATAAACCCTTATCTTATCTGTAGATTAGATTAGCTTTCTCCTAATCTCATTAGGAGGTTTCTAAATCTGAATCACATTCAGATCTGGACTCTCTGAGTGGATAGGATTAAGACCCTATCCTATCTGCTAATCTATCTCAGAATTCGCCCCATATAATTGACTGATCAAATCAGCCCAGTTCGAAAGGGGCTTAAGGCCCATTTAAGGTTATGTACTCAATTAGCCTTCCAAACTGCTGCTCAGTTGGGCTTCCTTGTATGGCATGGGACCCAAACATTAATCTACACATCAGCCACATGGGTTCGGCCCAGCCTTTGTTACAAGGCCTGGCCGAATACACTGTTATGGACAGTGCACCCCTTGAATCCCATCTTATGGGCTCTATGGGCTCAACACATACCCTAAGTGGTCCCTGGGCCAAACCACCCTGTAACACCCAGGGACTGTGGGCAGATGCAAGATTAGCCCATCAGGTATTATCCTCAATGGTCTTACACTTAACCTCTCAGCCCATAATGATCATACACTGCCCGACAAGAGAGGACCTCTCCCTCGGCTGAAGGGATGGGATATCCATCTCATGGACACCCAAATCTTGCGGAATGGATAGGGCGAATTTCAAAAAATTTCTCCCATCTTTGCAGGGAATCGAATTCCCTATTTCAGAAAACATGTTTTCAAGGATCAATCTTGAATCAAGAACCAAATCAGATCTGAACCAAAAGAAGTAGGAGGGAGGATATACCTGATACAGAGAATCAATATCTCCCAATGGAGGTGTTCACGCCCAAGGAAGGATCCAAAATCTGCTCCCACTGAAGATGGCGTAGTGCAGGATGGAGTAGAATCAGCAATGTTCTTCCAAAAGAACCTGACCCTTCGCAAGAATCAACTGGATGGCTTGTGAGTACAGCTCCAACCAATCTTTTCCCCAAAAGATTAGAATCAAGATCAGATCTTGATTTCTCCCAAGAACTGGAGATCGAACTAAAGGCAATGGCGGCGGTAGGAAGGAGGCGGCAGGCGAGAATTCGCAGGGTGCAGAAATCTCTCTTTCTGTGATTTTTCTTAGCCGTGAAGAGAATCAGATCTGTGTATTTTTTAGGCTGCCGCCCCCTTCTTTTGTTAACCTAAAAGATCAGCTCCTAATCCAATTAGGAGCTGCTTATCCAAATCATATTTGGATAAGATCTCTCTTTAGGTGATAGGGATAAACCCTTACCTTATCTGCAGATTAGATTAGCTTTCTCCTAATCTCATTAGGAGGTTTCTAAATCTGAATCACATTCAGATCTGGACTCTCTGAGTGGATAGGGTTAAGACCCTATCCTATCTGCTAATCTATCTCAGAATTCGCCCCATATAATTGACGGATCAAATCAGCCCAGTTCGAAATGGGCTTAAGGCCCATTTAAGGTTATGTACTCAATTAGCCTTCCAAACTGCTGCCCAGTTGGGCTTCCTTGTATGGCGTGGGACCCAAACATTGATCTACACATCAGCCACATGGGTTCGGCCCAGCCTTTGTTACAAGGCCTGGCCGTATACACTGTTATGGACAGTGCACCCCCTAAATCCCATCTTATGGGCTCTATGGGCCCAACAATTACCCTAAGTGGTCCCTGGGCCAAGCCACCTTGTAACACCCAGGGACTGTGGGCAGAGGCGAGATTAGCCCATCAGGTATTATCCTCAATGGTCTTACACTTATCCTCTCAGCCCATAATGATCATACACTGCCCGACAAGGGAGGACCTCTCCCTCGGCTACAAGGAACAGTGTTGCACTCTCTACTTATATGGATCCCGGGAATTAAAACCTTTTGCAAACATTTTAGAAACCATAATATATACTTTTATATCTCATATAAAATATACTTTGCAAAAACAAATTTCAACGGTTGAAATCGGTTGCCGGCAGTCTTGGTTTCCATCAGAGAGAGTGCATCCCCGATCATTACCTTTGTCCGACAAAGGGGCTGGCTGCCACACCTCTCTTCTTCTTCCTCAATTCTTCCTTGAGTTTTCACCATGACCATGCATGGGTAAATTCTGATACTTGGTCGAAGGAAATAGAAGCCTTAGAGTCAGCAAAACTGTGAGATCTAATTTAATTTTTACTATTTGATTTATGCTTTGAATATCGAATGTTCTTCTATGTTTATGTTCATGATTGTTTCGTCTGATCGCTAGGAGGCCTACTAGTTTATTATTCGTTGCAATCTACTGCTGGGTTAGATATCAGATCCATAATTGTTTGATCCCTCTAATCTAAGAAGCAACTAGGGTTTAATGATTTGCTGTGTCAAAAATTGTTAGATCTTAGGAAGAACACTCGACTGAATTAAATGCAACCGCTTGTGCTTGTGTTGTTTAGCTTCATCGATCTCCAATTCTTAAGGCTACTACTAGATTAAATCTTGAACACTTGTTTCGGGTTGTTTAGTAGTAAGAGTTAAGTAGATCGCTTGTTTTCTAATTAACTGCAAACCAAGGAGAGATAGGAAAATAATTCACGGTGAATATTCAAAGTGTGAATTGATATATCTTTGCATCGATGATCAATAATGAAATTCTGATGGTGGATGTTGACATAGACCAAGATTTGTACTTTTGATTAATTTCGGTACTTTGATTTGCATTGCTCCTCATTTGATTTTCTTTCTTTTTAAATCTGGTTTTCGTTATACTCAAACCCCCCTCCATCTTTGTTCACGCAGCACAAAAACTAGGCTAGATACTCTTTGTGGGAACGATCCTTACTCGCACTACTGCATGTGTTTTTAGTAGTATAGATTTTATTTTTGGGTGCCTACGACAGCACGTCAGTATGCTAGTGCAGTAGGAAGCTTAATGTATATTATGCTTTGTACCAGACCTGATATTGCATTTGTAGTAAGTAAACTCAGTCAGTTTACAAGTAATCCCAGTGCAAAGCACTGGAAGGCAATTGAGAGAGTTCTTGGGTATCTCAAGAGAACCTTGGAACTTGGCTTGTTTTACTGTGATTATCCAACTATACTAGAAGGGTACACTGATGCAAGTTGAATTACCGGTAATGGAGATAACAAATCCACTTCTGGATGGATTTTTGTCCTTGGTGGGGGTGCGATCTCTTGGGCATCCAAGAGACAAACTTGTATATCTCACTCGACCATGGAATCCGAATTCATAGCCTTACGGCTGTTAGAAAAGAGGCTGAATGGATTAGGAATTTATTATTGGATATAAAAGTTTGGCCTAGTCCTATGCTTTCAATTTCCATTTACTGTGAAAGTGAGGCAACTCTGTTAAGAGCCTACAGTGGTACCTACAATGGTAAGTCCAGACATATAAGTTTGAAACATGAATTTGTTAGGCAACTGATTCAAGATTGAGTCATCACTATAACCTATGTGAGGTCAAGTAAAAACTTGGCTGATCCTCTTACCAAGGGCTTGGCCAGAGAATTGGTAAGAACGACAACCAAAGAGATGGGATTAAAACCCTTTACTTAGTCACCTGTAATGGTAACCTAACTTGAACTGAAAAACCATCAGTATTGGGTTTAATGGGTAACAACAAGTTACAGCAATGTCACTGTTAGCACTGACATTGAGAAATTTTCCATCACAACATAAACAGTGTTGTCTGTTATGATGAAAGGTTGAGTTAAACTCTTAATGAAGTTCTGAAATGTGTCAAATAACGGAACACATAGTGGAGCTTCACCTATGTGAACATAGAAGTGGTGCTGCTTCTAATGAGAGTTTGGATTTGCTCTCTGGATTGTTCATGAAACCAGGAAAATAGCACATGGCCATAACAATGTTGAGCAAAACTTGAAACTCTTGTAGAAACTAGACATTATTGTGTGTATGGGTGTCTCTGGTCTGTCTTGAGAGTAATTAGTTTAAGGTCTTACCACCAATAACTTTGACAAGGCTCTGAGATATCTATACTAACAAAAGGTTTAAGTTGATAAACACCTTTTGTATGCATAACTATGTCATAGTAGTTTGGATTGAGAGAGAACTATGTAATTGATCAATCAATGTGGGGGATTGTTGGATTTTAATCTCATAAAAGATTAATGGTTTGATTGGTCAATTACATGAGAAATTGCACCTACACACTTAATTGAAAAATTAGCTTTTCTCTTACAAAACCCAGTTTTGAACTTGTCCCACATTGGAAAATTATAAGCTTTATTTTCAGTATTTTAATAGGAGCTAATTTACACTCCTTAGAAATAGTAGAGGAGAGTATGGGGGTTTGATACCGTGCAACATGCGCACACGCATGTGTGCGCGTGTGTGCAGCGTATTGAGGCACTTTAGAGGTGCACTTTGCTCGCACTTCGTGCATACCCGCGTGGCCTGCGAAGGAAAGCTTTAGTTTTGGTGCAATGCTGACCGTTGATCACCGTTGATGAGATCAACGGTTACGATTCAATTGGGTGTGATCAAGAGGCACAATTCAATGTTAACAACCATTAACTGTTAACTACCTTTAAAACAGTCACAATTCAAGGTGCCTTCTCTAAACCAACACCTACCTCTTCTTCATACCTCATCATAAACTATTTAAGGAGCATGAATCAGACTTCAAAAACACACATTTCTTAAATCCACTTTTTCTCTCTCTCTCTGTCCGGTCTGCTACATTCTCACAGAAGGTTTCTCTGGAGATTCTTCAACTTTGTTGGTTGAAGATTCTCGCCCAAGGCTCTGTTGTATCTTGGGAACGGATTTGCCTGTAACCCAACAGCAAACCTAGTGAAACTAAGTGGGGGCAAATAATGTTCTAAAGACAGTATCTTCAGATGCACCTCAGAGCTTCTCCTCCAAAGTTACGGTGACCCCATTTTCCAACAAAAACAAAATTCAACGGTTGAAATCAACTACCGGCTGTTTAGGTTTCCATTAGAGAGAGTGCATCCCCGATCATTCACTTTGTCTGACAAAGGGGCTGATCCTATCACTATGATCACCCACTTAGATGAATTCTCGGACTGTCCCAACATACCCAGGTTTTGACCCCCTCTAAGAATCTTTCTGATTGGCATATCAAAGACAACCCAGTCTGACACCCAGTGCAGTACCATAATCGAGTCTAGGGGTCAGGTGTAACATTACAGTTTTGCCCATCTATCTCCAAGGTCTAGGGCAATACTGAAATTTTGGTCCGATTCAGGGTTTCAAGAAAACCCACACTACATGTACCTAAGGTCTCACCCTGCAAATTAAGACAAGCCACCCCAACCAACTTGGTGGTACATCAGTGTCAACCTTGGCAGGATAAATCTCCCCAGATCTACCCAACGACTGTGAAGATTCTAAACTAACACGAGTCTCATAAGTGTCCAATTTAAGGGTATTACAAAGAAACACACCATAATGACAATAATTAATTATGTACTTTATTCATTTACAATAAATGTCAAAAGGTACATCAATCTGATTGGAGCTAAGGGCATAACTGTTTAAATGCTCCCACTTGCACTTAGGTCCAATCGGGTACAAGCTGGAGTCCCATACTTTCCACCTGTTTCTCAAACACTTTTCGTGTCAGTGGCTTAGTTAATGGGTCTGCTACAATTTCCGCTGATGCTACCTTTTGAATCAGGTCGTCCCCTCTTCCAATTATCTCCCACAGTACATGGTACTTCTTCTCGATGTGCTTCGACTTTGAGTGGGCTCGTGGCTCCTTAGCCTGAGCAATGGCTCCAGTGTTGTCACACAACAATGGAATGGGTGATTTGCTGGATGGAACTACTCCTAATTCCTAAATGAACTTCTTCATCCAAACGGCTTCCTTGGCAACTTCACTTGCGACAATGTATTCGGCCTCAGTAGTGGAATCTGCGATGGACCCCTGTTTGTTGCTTTTCCAGTTAACAACACACGATCCTAACATGAAGATATAACCAGATGTAGACTTTCTATCGTCTAGATTTGACTGGAAATCGGCATCTATATACCCCAGGATTTGTAGTGAACTACCATCGAATAACAGACAAAACTCTTTTGTCCTTCGAATGTATTTTAGTATGTTTTTCACAATGGTCCAATGCTCCTTCCCTAGGTTAGATTGGTATCTGCTTACTACACTCACTGCCTGAGAAATGTCAGGAGGAGTGCACAACATGGCATACATGATGCTCCCTATGGCTGAGGCATAAGGAATCTCCTTCATGCCTTCAATCTCTTTGCGAGTCTTGGGAGACATACCCTTGGAGAGAGTGACTCCATGCCTGAAAGGAAAATTTCCTTTCTTGGAGTTCTCCATGTTGTATCTCTTGAAAATTTTGTCAATGTAAGCAGATTGGGAAAATCCTATTCTCCTCTTCGATCTATCTCTATAGAGTCGAAGACCCAGTATGTAAGAGGCTTCTCGAAGATCTTTCATGGAGAATTGCTGTGAAAGCCACACTTTCACCGTAGTTAACTTTCCTACATCATTCTCAAAGAGTAGAATGTCATCTATATACAGAACCAAGAACGTAACCTTATCACCACTGATCTTCATATAAACACAGGGCTCATCCGAATTTTGCTCAAAGTCAAACTGTTTGACGGTAGAGTCAAAATGGATGTTCCAACTCCTAGAATCTTGCTTAAGTCCATATATGGATCGATTGAGTTTACATACCATGTGTTCCTGACCTGCAGCTATGAAACCTTGCGGTTGCTGCATATAGATATCTTCAGTAAGATCTCCATTCAAGAACACAGTTTTGACATCTATTCGTCAAATCTCGTAGTCATGGTAAGCTGCTACACCTAGTAGGATCCTAATGGATTTAAGCATGGCCATAGGTGAAAGGGTTTCCTCATAATCGATTCCCTCTTTCTGAGAGTACCATTTCACCATCGGGCACCTTCTTCCTCTTATATATCCATTTGCAACCAATTGCCTTTACCCCAGGGGGCAGATTTACTAGAGTCCAGACTCCATTGGTCTCCTTTGAATCCATCTCAGCTCTCATGGCATCTACCCACTTCAAGAAATCTATGTCTAACATAGCTTCCGTGTAAGTCACGGGATCCTCCTCACTGGTCATGGCTTCCACAAAATAACTTTCTTGGTCATAGCCATAACGAACTGGAGGCCTAAAAACCCGGGTAGATCTCCTAGGTTGGTTATTTTCTGGAGCTGGTGGGACATCTCCCATTACCCCTAGGCTCTCTTCATCAAGAACAACTTCCTGATGATGATTATCCAAGATGTAATCTTCTTCTAAGAAGTGGGCATTTCGACTGTAAATCACCCTTTTCTCTTTTGGATCATAGAATAAGTAACCCACAGAGCCTTTAGGGTAGCCTATAAATAGGCAATGACTGGTTTTGGATTCAAAATTGTCAGCACTCGTTCGTTTAACATGTGCCAGACAACTCCAAATCTTCAAGTGTCTTACACTTGGTTTCTTACCGGTCCAAAGCACATAGGGAGTCTTCAAAACAGATTTGGTTGGAACCGGTTCAACACGTATATCGCAATCTCTAATGCGTAACCCCAAAAGGATGTGGGTAGTTCCGAGTGTACAAAAAGTTACCAGAACATATCCAATAAAGTCCGGTTCCTCCTTTCTGACACACCGTTTAATAGTGGTGTAGCAGGAGGAGCTAGTTGTGATACAATCCCATTGTCCTTTAAGTAGTCCCGGAATTCGTCAGAGAGATATGTTAGACAGTTTTGTATGCCCTTAGCTTCAATCTGATTTGATGTACTTTCGACATTTAGTGTAAATAAATAAAGTGCATGTTTGATTCATGTTGTATGGTATGATTCTGTGTAAGACCCTAAAACTGGACACTTAATGAGACTCGTGTTAGTTTTAAATGTTCACAACCATTGGATAAGTATGGGGAGATTTATCCTGCCAAGGCTAATACTGATGTGCCGCCAAGTGTTGGGATGGCCTGTCTCGGCCACCAGGGTAAGACCCAAGGCACATGCAGTATGGGATTACTCGAATCCTTGAACCGAACCAGATCTCCAGTATTGCCCTGGACCTTAGAGACAGATGGGCAAAACTAGAAAGTTACACCTGACCCCTAGACTCGATTATGATACTTCACTAGGTGTCGGATTGAGCTGTCTTTTATATGCCAATCAGTGAGATCCTTAGCGGGGGTCAAAACCTGGGTATGTTAGGACAGTCTGAGAATTCATCTAAGTGGGTGATCATAGTGATAGGATCAGCCCCTTTGTCGGTAGCGCCGTTGCCGGGGAGCAACTTTAATTTCTTAGCTATTACCTTCTTTTTGTTAACCTTCTTGTTTTATGACTCGTGCTTCTCAACGAGGTGAACTCGAGTACAACCCCAAAATTGAGAGGACCACCCATCGTTTATGGAAGGAGGCGAAACAAAGGAAGGATCGTTCACCTAAAAGGGTGAACTCAGATTGTGATTTATCTGCTTGTGATCTACCCATCTTCGAAGAAGAAAGAATGGCTGACAGAGAGAGGACATTAAGGGAGTTGGCTGCACCGATTATGAACCAACAGCCCTTAGGCATAACGTATCCCACTCTTGAGGTAGCCTTTGAACTCAAATCTGGTTTGATTCAACTATTGCCTATATTTCATGGTTTTCCAGGTGAGGACCCTCATAAGCATCTAAAGGAATTCCATGTCGTTTGTTCGAGCATGAAGCCCCAAGGTATGACCGAGGACCAGGTAAAACTCATAGCCTTTCCATTTACTTTAAGAGATAAAGCAAAGGATTGGTTGTATATTCTTCCTCTCGGTTCAGTACGCACATGGGATGAGATGAATAGGATATTCTTGGACAAATATTTTCCTGCATCCCAGGCTGCAAATTTAAGAAAAGAAATATGTGGAGTTCGGCAATTTGGTGGTGAGACACTATATGAATATTGGAAAAGATTTAAACAACTTGTTGCTAGCTGTCCACATCACCAAATACCCGAACAACTATTAATCCAATACTTCTACGAGGGCTGCAGCCCATGGATAGAAGTATGGTCAGTGCAGCCAGTGGAGGAGCCTTGGTGAACAAGACACCCGAAGCGGCCAGGGAGTTAATCTCCAACATGGCTGAAAATTCACAGCATTTCGGTGCAAGGACAGACGGTACCATTAGAAGGGTTAATGAGGTAAGCCATGTAAATTTAGAAAATCAGATTTCTGACTTGACTACTTTGGTAAGACAACTCGCTGTAGGACATTTACAAACTGCCAGGGTGTGTGGTATCTGTTTGATTCCTGGCCATCCTACGGACATGTGTCCATCATTACAGGATGGGTCAATTCAGCAAGTGAGTGCCGTAGGAGGATTCTCGGGCCAGCCCCAATGAAAGTATGATCCCTACTCCAATTACTACAATCCGGGGTGGAGAGATCATCCAAACCTAAGCTACGGGAACCAAGGAGGACAGCAGCAATATCGGCCCCATTTTTTCAGTCGACAGCCCCAGTTTTCAACACCCATCACAGCGCAAGGCCAACCCCCGAATTTAAGTACGTCATTAGAAGATATAGTTAAGGCTCTAGCTACTAATACTCAGCAATTTCAACAGGAAACAAGAGCCAACATTCAGAATTTGGGGAACCAAATCAGCCAACTTGCCACTGCCGTTAGCAAGTTGGAGGTGCAGAGCTTCAGGAAACTACCATCACAAACGGTAGTCAACCCCAAGGAGAGTGTAAGTGCAGTGATACTAAGAAGCGGGAAGGAACTACAGCTAGAACCTACCTCACCAAGGAAGGTGGATAAAGGGTAGGAAGAAGAGAAGGTGTAGGACTCAAGAGTTAGAGAGAATGTTTCAGCCATGATCAAGAGGACCTTACCAGAAAAACATGCTGATCCAGGTATGTTCACCCTACCTTGTGTGATTGGCAATAAGAAAATCGAGTATGCCATGCTAGACTTAGGTGCATCAATCAACGTCATGCCATACTCGATTTACTATGCTTTGAGATTAGGTCATTTAAGGGATACTAAAGCTGGTATCCAATTAGCTAATCATTCCAACGCCTACCCAGAAGGGATTGTTGAGAATGTAATGGTGCAGGTTAACGATTTAACTTTCCCAGCTGATTTTTACATTCTGAAGATGAAGGAGAACACGATCGAAGGTTCAGCCCCACTTCTATTAGGCAGGCCATTCATGAAAATGGCCAAGACCAAAATAGATGTGGATGAGGGTACCCTCTCCGTCGAATGTGATGGAGAGACTATTAAATTTAATATTTTTGAAGCTGTGAAGTACCCAATTGAAGGCCATTCGATCTATTCGGTTGACACTTTTGATCCAACTGTGTAGGAAATTTTTGAAAAAGACATGAATGAGGAGCTAGAATCGAGTGCACAATTGGATATGAAGGCCCCTATTCCAGATTTGAACCCGCCCATGATGGATGGAAGGGGAGCATACCGGAAGCTGCAACCACAAGAGTTAGGGTAGCAAAGGAGAACGCCGAGCATAACGACGTTAAACAATTGCGCTTGTGGGAGGCAACCCATTGTGTTTCGCTAATTTTGTTATTTTGTTTGATTTTGATTTTTTGTGTTTAGCAGGAACCCAACAAGACAAACAGGGAAGTACCCACAAATCCATCTACTTTATGAATAATCACATACATTGGGGACAATGTATAACTTAAGTGTGGGGGGATTAGGAAAATCTGATGGAAATTTGGGATACCTTACCTTCTTGGAATTTCTGCTCCCTGGAAGCTTATCCTTGAATGATTTCAACTTATCAATAATCATGTTCTTAGGCTGAATAGATAAGATAGGATGCAAGCATGACTAACTGAATCTTTCTTGGCTGAATATAGTACCTCATGATTTTAATCGATCAATAGGCAAGACGCATAATTGATTTGCACATAATTATCTGTCAAACATGGGTTGATTATTCTAGAACTTGCTGTGTTAGGCATATTGAGACCACGATCAATGAATTCATGGATTAGGCGGCGAGACCCATTGATTATTGTGGAAAAAAAAAATCGTGACTAATGTGAGATGGAGCATAAAATGCACTCACTATTAGACAGTTTTGTATGCCCTTAGCTTCAATCCGATTTGATGTACTTTTGTTATTTAGTGGAAATAAATAAAGTGCATGTTTGATTCATGTTATTTGGTTTAGTTCTGTGTAAGACCCTAAAATTGGACACTTATAGAGACTCGTGTTAGTTTTAAATATTCACAGTCGTTGGATAAGTCTGGGGAGATTTATCCTACCAAGGCTGATACTGGTGTGCCACCAAATGTTGGGATGGCCTGTCTCAGCCACCAGGGTAAGACCCAAGGCAAATGCAGTATGGAATCACTTGAATCCTTGAACCGGACCAGATTTCCAGTATTGCCCTGGACCTTGGAGACAGATGGGCAAAATTGGAAAGTTACACCAGACCCCTAGACTCGATTTTGACATTTCACTAGGTGTCAGATCGGGCAGTCTTTGATATGCCAATCAGTGAGATCCTTAGATGGGGATCAAAACCTGGGTATGTTGGGAGAGTCTGAGAATTCATCTGAGTGGGTGATCATAGTGACAGGATCAGCCCCTTTGTCAGACAAAGGGTAATGATCGGGAATGCACTCTCTCTGATGGAAACAAAACTGCCGGCAGTTGATTTCAATCGTTGGAATTTTGTTTTGCAAAATTAATATATTTATAATATATTTATATGTACGGTTTTGAATTGTTTGCAAATGGTTTTAATTCCCGGGATCCAGGTAAGTGGAGAGTGCGACACTGTTCCTTGCAGCCGAGGGAGCAGTGCAGATTTGGCGCAGATGGTCTGTGCACCCTTTTTCCTTTCTATTTTCTTATTTCATTTAATTCGGTCTATAAATAATTTTTTTTTATTTTCTAGACTGAATGTATAGGATTTGATCAAGAATGTAATTAATTAATAGAAATAGGATTTCTGTTATTTATTTTCTTGATTAAAGAAGAAGGAAGAAGATGGCGGCACTGTAGATTTGCAGATGGAAAGGTTACCAAGTCTAGACTAAAGCATGCAATGAACCAGGCCTCATGTAGAGAAAAAGAAATATTGAAAATCAGTAGTTGGTTTCTTTTGTGTTACTTGAGTTTTTGCCTTGCCCGAGGACGGGCAAAGTTTAAGTGTGGGGGGATTTGATGAGACTGAAAAGAGCCCTATTTTTGTCCCCTAATTTTGATCTTTTTACACTTAAATGCACTCTTTACTCTTGTATTTCGATTCAGGGCAATAAAGAAGGCAATTGGAAGGAAACATGCCAATTCGGGTGATTTTGCACAGTTTTGATGACAGTCACTAATCTGGGCCTAACTTTCAATTCCGGACTCCGAATTGGACAATTCAAGAAGCATTAAAAAGATGAAAGGAAGGCCCACAACTGTTGTATTCTGGGTTTTGATAGATTCGGCCCGCATCGAGTACGAAAACGAGCCCGAAGTCAGAGCAAGTTCGCAGCCAGGCCCATTTCACAACTTAAGCCCAACTCGCAGAAGTACCTTGAAGCAGCCCAAGTTTTAAAGCAGACCAACTCGAATTCAAGAATTAAGAGTCTGAATTTCGAATGTAATCTCCAAGGATAGAGTCTTATCAGATCTAAAGTCTTGAATGTAATCCTAGAGAGATAAGAAGATTGAGATTAGATCATTAGATAAGAGATAGGATAGGATTAGTTCAAAGAAGATCAAGACTCCCTAAAGATAAGATGATCTCCTAGAAGGATTTGGAAAACAGCCCTCTCCTTTGGCTATATAAAGAGGGGGGCAAACCAGCTCTAGCATCACTCACTCTCAGATCCAAGAGATCATCAAGAAGACCAAGAAGCTCAAGAAGGCAGTTCGGCTATGGAGAAGAAAAGCATGGAGATTGCGCGCAAATCATGAGCAGTTAAGCTTCTGTTTCTGGTTCAAGGGGGGAGGTTCGATTGTATCAAGTATTCATTGATTCTTGTGCATATCTTTATTGGATGTTGATGTTAATTAGTTTGACAAACTGAATTAATGTTGATTTTCCTACTGCTATCCATGATTTCGGTGATCCGTAATTGTCACGAATAATGGTACAAGTAGCAATTAGGTTGATATCTTTTTGGGTCAATTGTTCATGACAGCCTTTGACCAATGTTTTAACATGGTTCAACCTAAGGAAATCGATGGAATAAGATTCAGTAATTGCAGCTATCTCAATTATTGTTATTTTGGTTTAACTGTTTTCGCAAATCTTAATGCTATCACTGTTTAACATGGAACACTATCATACCCAGTTGAGTGGTGATAAGGGTTGATCGAATGCTGGGTTTGGTCAAATGAATTAGGAAAACACAAGGTTTATTATGGCTATCCTAATAAATCTAAGGTTAAATGCTTGAAGTTTAGATCCCCAACCTTCTTATCTAATCCCCAACCTTCTTATCCTTATAGGATTACATTCAAAGTTTAGATCTAATAAGACTCTCTCCCTCTTGGGAGATTACATTCGAATTAGGACTCTAGACTCTTGCATCTGAGTTGGGCTTCTCTGCTACTTGGGCTGCTTCCAGGTTCTTCTGCGAGTTGGGCTTCAGCTGTTAAATGGGCCTGGCTGCGAACTTGCTCCGACTTCGGGACCGGTTTCGTACTCGATGCGGACCGAGTCAGTCAAAGCCCAAAACATAAAAGTTGTGGGCTTTTCTTTCTTCTTTCTAATGCTTCTTGAATTGCCCAATTCGGAGTCCAGAATTGTGAGTTAACCCAGATCACTGACTGTCACCGAAACTGTGCAAAATCACCCGAATTGGCCTGTTTCCTTCCAATTGCCTTCTTTATTGCCCTGAATCGAAATACAAGTGTAATGAGTGCATTTAAGTGTTAAAATAATGTAAAAAGATGAAAATTAGGGGACAAAAATAGGGTTCTTTTCAGTCTCATCAGTGATGCTAGAGCTGGTTCGCCCCCCTCTTTATATAGCCAAAGGAGATGGCTGTTTTCCAACTCCTTCTAGGAGATCATCTTATCTTTAGGGAGTCTTGATCTTCTTTGAACTAATCCTATCCTATCTCTTATCTAATCCCCAACATTCTTATCCTTATTGGATTACATTAAAAGTTTAGATCTAATAAGACTCTCTCCCTCTTGGGATATTACATTCAAATTAGGACTCTAGACTCTTGCATTCGAGTTGGGTTTCTCTGCTACTTGGGCTGCTTCTAGGTTCTTCTACGAGTTGGGGTTCAGCTGTTAAATGGGCCTGGCTGCGAACTTGTTCTGACTTCGGGCCCGGTTTCGTACTCGATGCGGACCGAATCAGTCAAAGCCCAAAACATAAAAGTTGTGGGTCTTTCTTTCTTCTTTCTAATGCTTCTTGAATTGCCCAATTCGGAGTCCGGAATTGTGAGTTAGGCCCAAATCACTGACTGTCGCCGAAACTATGCAAAATCACCCGAATTGGCCTGTTTCCTTCCAATTGCCTTCTTTATTGCCCTGAATCGAAATACAAGAGTAATGAGTGCATTTAAGTGTTAAAATAATGTAAAAAGATGAAAATTAGGGGACAAAAATAGGGTTCTTTTCAGTCTCATCAGTCGGACAAAGGAAATGATCGGGAATGCACTCTCTCTGATGGAAACCAAACTACCAACAGTTGATTTCAATTGTTGAAATTTTGTTTTGCAAAATTTATATATATGATATAGAGGTATTTTCGTTTTCAAGATGTTGGCAACTGGTTTTAATTCACGGGATCCATGTGAGAAGAGAGTGCAACACTGTTCCTTGCATCCGAGGGAGAGGTCCTCTCTTGTTGGACAGTGCTTGATCATTATGGGTTGAGAAATTAAGTGTAAGGCCATTTAAGATAATACCTGATGGGCTAATCTTGCACCTGCCCACAGTCCCTGAGATTTTATAAGATGGCTTGGCCCAGGGACCACTTAGTGTAAGTGTTGGGCCCATAAGGTCCATGTGATGGGCTCAGGGGTTCACTGGGCTTCTTAGTGAATTCAGCTAGGCCTTGTAATAAAGGCTGGGCCGAACCCATGTGGCTAGTGTGTAGATCAATGCTTGGATCCCACGCCATACAAAGAAGCCCAACTGGGCAGCAGATTGGAAACCAATTGAACATTGATTACTTAATGGGCCAAAAGCCCATATCGAACTAGGCTGATATGATCACCCACTTATGGGGCAGATCTGAGATTAAGGTTAGCGAAAGGATTGGGCCTTTAACCTAATCCACTCTAGGAGACCAAATTCGAATCAGATTTGAATATGGTAATCTCCTGATAAGATCAGGAGTAAGCTAACCTAATCTGCAGATAGGATTAAGATCATACCCTATCCAGATGCTGATTTGGATTGGGATAACTCCTAATAGGATTAGGAGATTTCTTAATCAAGAAGAAAGAGGAGAAATCATAAGAGGATTAACAGAATTCGAACATAGGGTTTTGAGTAAGATAATCTTCCTGCGAATTGAGATAGGATCTCATACACTCTAGAGAGAAGAGAAGCAGCATTCACCATCTTCATCTCAGGAGTTCTCCTCCAGTTGCCGCCATTCTTTGAAAAGATTCGATCTTTGAGAAAAGAAATCAAGAAATCAATTCTTGATATCAGTTTTGCAGAAGCAACTGAAAAGATTTGGTGCTCAGTGTTTCCAGAGGATTCTTGTGAAGGATTCACTGTGTAGGACGCACTCTGCTGGTACCGTTCTACAGATTGTTGTGTCATCTTCAGTAGGAGCGGTTCTTGGTGTCTTCTTTGGGTGTGAACACCAACTTTGGGAGATACTGCTTCTCTGGATCAGGTATATTTCCTCCCTTGTCTTTTGGTTCAGATCTGGTTCGGTTATGGTTCAAGTAGGATCCTTGAATATTGTATTCTAAATTTTGGGAATAAGATTCCCAGTTGAAATTGTTTCTTCCATGATTTGCGCAGATTATTTTCTTCATTTCAAGAAATTGTTTCTTGTTGAGGGCGATTGATTTGAAATTAATTTTATTAAATCTAAAATTAATTTAGAACTACTCTTTATTTATTTTGATTTAATGGACTGTTCGAACCTAAAGATCGAAGTGTAGATTTGGCACAGATGGTTTGCGCAATTCTTTTTTTTTTATTCATTCAATTCGGTCTGTAAAATAATTTTTTTTATTTTTCTACACTGAATGTATAGGATTCATTCAAGGATGTAATTAATTAATAGAAATAGGTTCTCTGTTTTATTTTCTTGATTGAAGAAGACGGCGGCGCTAGAGATTTGCAGATGGAGAGATCGCATTCTGTGTTTTGCAGTTTATGAAACTGCAACCCTAGTAATTAACCTCTATTTTGCAGGTGGTGCAAATAGTCCATATTTGATTTATGATTGTCTAAAATAAAAAATATTAATTTCAGATCTTTCATGAATTAACTCTTGAATTGAAAATCAGTTTCGGACAATTCCGGACTAGATTGGACCAAAACCATTTGGACTGAATCTAGGGTTCAAAGGGGACTGTTTTCAGTCCAATTTTCTCACACTTGCAGTTCCAAATCTGATGTTCAATTTGAAGGGACGGGATATCCATCACATGGACGCCCAAGTCTTGTGGAATGGATTGGGTGAATTTCAAAAATTTTTCACATCTTTGTAGGGAATCGAAATCCCAATATTTAGAAAAACAAGTTTTTCAAGGATCAATCTTGAATCAAGAAACAAACCAGATCTGAACCAAAGGGAGTAGGAGGGAGGATGTACCTGATATAGAGAAGCAATATCTCCCAATGGAGGTGTTCACGCCCAAGGAAGGATCCAAAATCTGCTCCTACTAAAGATGGTGCAGTGCAGGATGGAGTAGAATCAGCAATGTTCTTCCAAAAGAACTTGACCCTTCGCAAGAATCAACTGGATGGCTTGTGAGTACAGCTCCAACCAATATTTTCCCAAAAGATTGGAATCAATATCAGATCTTGATTTCTCCCAAGAACTGGAGATCGAACTGAGGGTGATGGCAGCGGCAGGAAGGAGGCGGCAAGAGAGAATTCGTAGGGTGCATAAATCTCTCTTCTTGTGATTTTCACCTCTGAAGAGGATTGAACATCAATCACTAACAGTTGCCGCCCCTTTCTTCTTTCATAATCTTAAAGGGATCAGCTCCTAATCCCATTAGGAGTTGCCAATCCAAATCATATTTGGATTAGAAGTCCCTTTAAGTGATAAGGGGTAACCCTTATCTTATCTAAAGATCAGATCAGTCATCTCCTAATCTAATTAGGAGGCTTCTAGATCTAAATCTCATTTAGATCTTGGACTCTCTAAGTGGATAGGGTCTAGGCCCAATCCTATTAGGTGATCCATCTTAGAATTCGCCCCGTTTAATTGACTGATCAAATCAGTCCAAATCGAAATGGGCTTAAGGCCCATTTAAGGTTATGTACTCACTTAGCCTTCCAAATTGCTACCCAATTGGGCTTCCTTGTATGGCGTGGGACCCAAACATTGATCTACACATCAGCCACATGGGTTCAGCCTAGCCTTTGTTACAAGGCCTGGCCGAATACACTGTTATGGATAGTGCACCCCCTGAAACCCATCTTATGGGCTCTATGGGCCCAACACTTACCCTAAGTGATCCCTGGGCCAAGCCACCTTGTAACACCCACGGACTGTGGGCAGATAAAAGATTAGCCCATCAGGTATTATCCTCAATAGTTTTACACTTAACCTCTCAACCCATAATGATCAAACAATGCCCGACAAGGGAGGACCTCTCCCTCGACTACAAGGAACAGTGTTGCACTCTCTGCTTACATGGATCCCGGGAATTAAAACCTTTTGCAAATCATTTCAAAACCATAACATATGTATATATATATATATATATCTTTATATAAATATATTTTTCAAAATAAAATCTCAACAATTGAAATCGGTTGCCGGCAGTCTTGGTTTCCATCAGAGAGAGTGCATCCCTGATCATTACCTTTGTCCGACAAAGGGGCTGATCCTGTCACTATGATCACCCACTGAGATGAATTCTCAGACTGTCCCAACATACCCAAGTTTTGACCCCCACTAAGGATCTCACTGATTGGTACATCAAAGACAGCCCAATCCGCACACCATGGTTGAATGCACATCATTGCATGGAAAACTCCAAGAAAGGAAACGTTCCTTACAGGCACGGAGTCACTCTCTCCAAGAAGATGTCTCCCAAGACTTCTGAGGAGATTGAGAGAATGAGAGACGTTCCCTATGCCTCAGCCGTAGGGAGCATCATGTATGCCATGCTATGCACTCGCCCGAACATTGCTCAGGCGGTGAGTGTGGTAAGCAGATTCCAGGAAAACCCAGGGCAGGAGCATTGGACTGCTGTGAAGAACATACTCAAATACCTTCGAAGGACAAAAGAGTTTTGTCTAGTATTCGATGGTAGTTCACTACAAGTTCTAGGGTATACCGATGCCGATTTCCAGTTGGATCCAGATGATAGAAAGTCTATGTCTGGGTATGTTTTCACGATAGGATCGTGTGCTGTTTGCTGGAAAAGCAGCAAACAGGGGTCCACTGCAGACTCAACAACCGAGGCCAAGTACATTGCCGCAAGTGAAGCTGCCAAGGAAGCCGTGTGAATGAAGAAATTCATACACGAATTGGGAGCGATTCCATCCAGCACATCACCCATCCCGTTGTTGTGACAACAATGGAGCGATCGCCCAGGCTAAAGAGCCTCGGGCTCATTCGAGGTCAAAGCACCTCGAGAGAAAGTACCAGGTACTGCGGGAGATCGTTGGTAGAGGGGACGTCCTAATTCAGAAGGTAGCATCAGTGGATAATGTGGCAGACCCATTGACTAAGCCACTGACACATAAGGTGTTTGAGAAACACGTGGAAAGTATGGGACTCCGGCTTGTACCAGATTGGACCTAAGTGCAAGTGGGAGCTGTTAGACAGTTTTGTATGCCCTTAGCTTCAATCCGATTTGATGTACTTTTGTTATTTAGTGGAAATAAATAAAGTGCATGTTTGATTCATGTTGTTTGGTTTAATTCTGTGTAAGACCCTAAAACTGGACACTTATAGAGACTCGTGTTAGTTTTAAATATTCACAGTCATTGGATAAGTCTGGGTAGATTTATCCTACCAAGCCTGATACTGGTGTGCCACCAAATGTTGGGATGGCCTGTCTCAGCCACCAGGGTAACACCCAAGGCAAATGTAGTATGGGATCACTTGAATCCTTGAATCGGACCAGATTTCCAGTATTGCCTTGGACCTTGGAGACAGATGGGAAAAATTGGAATGTTACACCTGACCCCTAGACTCGATTATGACATTTCACTAGGTGTCGGATCGGGCTGTCTTTGATATACCAATCAGTGAGATCCTTAGATGGGGATCAAAACCTGGGTATGTTGGGACAGTCTGAGAATTCATCTTAGTGGGTGATCATAGTGACAGGATCAGCCCCTTTGTCGGACAAAGGGTAATGATCGGGAATGCACTCTCTCTGATGGAAACCAAACTGCCGGCAGTTGATTTCAATCGTTGGAATTTTGTTTTGCAAAATTAATATATTTATATATATATATATATGTACGGTTTTGAATTGTTTGCAAATGGTTTTAATTCCCAGGATCCATGAGATTGGAGAGTGCGGCACTGTTCCTTGCAGCCGAGGGAGAGGTCCTCTCTTGTCGGGCAGTGCTTGATCATTAAGGGTTGAGAGGTTAAGTGTAAGACCATTTAGGGTAGTACCTGATGGGCTAATCTTGCACCTACCCACAGTCCCTGGGTTTTTATAAGATGGCTTGGCCCAGGGACCACTTAATGTAAGTGTTGGGCCCATAGGGTCCATATGATGGGCTCAGGGGTTTACTGAGTCTTTCAGTGAATTCGGCTCGGCCTTGTATTAAAGGCTTGGCCGAATCCATGTGGCTGGTGTGTAGATCAATGCTTGGGTCCCACGCCATACAAAGAAGCCCAACTGGGCAGCAGATTGGAAACTAGTTAAACACTGAACATCTAATGGGCCAAAAGCCCATTTTGAGCTGGGCTGATATGATCACCCATCTATGGGGCGAATCTGAGATTAATGTTAGTAAAAGGATTGTGCATTTAACCTTATCCACTCCAGGAGACCAAATTCAAATTAGATTTCAATCTGGTAACCTCCTGATAAGATCAGGAGTAAACTAACTTAATCTGCAGATAGGATTAAGATAATCCCCAATCCAAAAACTCCTAATTAGGAGGATTCATAATCAAGAAGAAAGGAGGAGAAAAACAAGAGAAAATACATCAGAATTCAAACTAGGGTTTTGGTGAAAGAAAACTCCCTGCGAATTGAGATCAGATCTCATTCATACTCCAGAGAGAAGAAAAGCAGTTCAGCCATCTTCGTCCTTGGAGTTCTCCTCCTGCCGCCGCCATTCACTGTTGCAAGTTTCGATCTTTGCAACAATAGGAAGTCAAGAAATCAATTCTTGACATCAGTCTTGCAAGAAAGACTGAAGAAGATTCGGTGTTCAGAGTTTCCAAAGGATTCTTGCGAAGGATCCAGTGTATAGGATGCACCCTGCTGGTTCCGTTCCATCCACAGCTGTGTCATCTTCAGCAGGAGCAGATCTTGGTTTCTTCTTTGGGCGTGAACACCAACTTTGGGAGATACTGCTTCTCCAGATCAGGTATAATCCTCCATTTTACCTTGTGGTTCAGATCTGGTTCAATTATGGTTCAAATAATATCCTTGAATATGGTATTCTAACTTTAGGGAATACGATTCCCAGTCGGAGGAAGGTAGGAAATTTTTGAAATTTGGCCACCCATTCCGCAACCTTTTTGGCGTCCATTAGATGGATCCTACCATTCCTTCAGGAAGATCTTCTACAGTTAGAAAATCTAAAGGACCATCCTTTTCCAGTCTTGTGATTCGGTCAATACCGATATGGCCAAGTCGGTAATGCCACAGGCACGTGCGATTGACTGTATCACGTGCTCTTTTCTTGGGGATTTCGGCCAACGTAGTTTCGGCTATGTTAGTTTCTAGAGAAGGATGTAGAACATAGTTTGGGTGAATTTCAAAAATTTCTCCCATCTTTGCAAGGAATTGAATTCCCTATATTTAGAAAAACATGTTTTTCAAGGATCAATCTTGAATCAAGAACCAAACCAGATCAGAACCAAAGGGAGTAGGAGGGAGGATGTACCTGATACAGAGAAGCAATATCTCCTAATGGAGGTGTTCACGCCCAATGAAGGATCCAAAATCTGCTCCCACTGAAGATGTCGTAGTGCAGGATGGAGCAGAATCAACAATGTTCTTCCAAAAGAACTTGACCCTTCGCAAGAATCAACTGGATGGCTTGTGAGTACAGCTCCAACTAATCTTTTCCCAAAAGATTGGAATCAAGATCAGATCTTGATTTCTCCCAAGAACTGGAAATCGAACTGAGGGTGATGGCGACGGCAGGAAGGAGGCGGCAAGAGAGAATTCGTAGGGTGCAGAAATCTCTCTTCTTGTGATTTTCTCCTCTAAAGAGGATTGAACATCAATCACTAACAGTTGCCGCCCCTTTCTTCTTTCATAATCTTAAAGGGATCAGCTCCTAATCCCATTAGGAGTTGCCAATCCAAATCCTATTTGGATTAGAAGTCCCTTTAAGTGATAAGGGATAACCCTTATCTTATCTGCAGATCAGATCAGTCATCTCCTAATCAAATTAGGAGGCTTCCAGATCTAAATCTCATTTAGATCTTGGACTCTCTAAGTGGATAGGGTATAGGCCCAATCTTTTCAGCTGATCCATCTCATAATTCGCCCCCTTTAATTGACTGATCAAATCAGCCCAGTTCGGAATGGGCTTAAGGCCCATTTAAGGTTATGTACTCACTTAGCCTTCCAAACTGCTGCCCAGTTGGGCTTCCTTGTATGGCGTGGGACCCAAACATTGATCTACACATCAGCCACAAGGGTTCAGCCCAGCCATTGTTACAAGGCCTGGCCGAATATACTGTTATGGACAGCACCCCCTGAAACCCATCTTATGGGCTCTATGGGCCCAACACTTACCCTAAGTGGTCCCTGGGCCAAGCCACCTTGTAACACCCAGGGACTGTAGGCAGATAAAAGATTAGCCCATTAGGTATTATCCTCAATGGTCTTACACTTAACCTCTCAACCCATAATGATCAAACACTACCTGACAAGGGAGGACCTCTCCCTCGACTGCAAGGAACAATGTTGCACTCTCCGCTTACATGGATCCCGGGAATTAAAACCTTTTGCAAATCATTTCAAAACCATAACATATATATATATATATATATATATCTTTATATAAATATATTTTGCAAAACAAAATCTCAACAATTGAAATCGGCTGCCGGCAGTCTTGGTTTCCATCAGAGAGAGTGCATCCCTGATCATTACCTTTGTCCGACAAAGGGGCTGTTCCTATCACTATGATCACCCACTCAGATGAATTCTCGGACTGTCCCAACATACCCACGTTTTGACCCCCACTAAGAATCTCACTGATTGGTACATCAAAGACAGCCCAATCCGACACCTAGTGTAGTATCGGAATCGAGTCTAGGGGTTGGGTGTAACTTTCTAGTTTTGCCCATCTATCTACAAGGTCCAAGGCAATACTGAAAATCTGGTCCGGTTCAAAGGTTCTATTAATCCTACACTACATGTGCTTCGGGTCTCACCCTGGTAGCTGAGACAAGCCACCCCAACAGTTGGCCGCACACCAGTGTCAGCCTTGGCAGGATAAATCTCCCCAGATTTACCAAATGGTTGTGAAACATTCTAAACTAACACAAGTCTCATTAAGTGTCCTGTTTAAGAGTATTACGCAGAAATACACCACAAGAACATGAATCAAATGAGTACTTTATTCATTTACAATAAATTCATAATGTACATAATTCTGATTGAAGCTAAGGGCATACAATTGTCTAACACAATTGCAGGGATTAATTTGGCCCACCTGTAAAGCCCAGTTTTAAAGGGTTAAAACTACAAAAGCCCAGTCTTGTGAGAAAGGCTATATGGGCTGAACTGCCAACTGCGATTCTGCCCATATACCTAGACGACATTAATTGTTAATGTTATGGATTTTAATTGGGCTGATTAATGGGCTTTACAGTAGTTATTTTGATTGGATCAATTCTTCCATTACATGTGATGTGTGGATGTATGATGTGCTGTGACCAAGCGCCATAAGCACTTGGCTCATGATGAATCATTAGTGGCTCTTACGCACACCATGGCTGAATGCACATCATTGCCATGGTGTCCCCTAAGGTCATTGGATGACCGCTTCCTTGCATGGTGGGCCCCACAACCTTGAAATCTGACTTTATGAAAGTCAGTTGGAGCCACTCTGGTTTGACCTAAAATTAACTAGGGCATAATTTTGTTCTCTCCAGAAAATATGGGTGTATGTGATAGAGAGATCCATGTGATGGACTCTCTAAAGGCCTTCCATCATTAGCACAATGATGGGTCCTTCAGTAATGAGGAAACACACCATAAAATTGGGCTATCCATTTATTGTTGGATCTGTCAGTGTGTTTCATAAGATGATAGGGGCGTCATAGACCGATGTGGGAGGGGCTTCACCAAAAAATGGGAACTCTCTCACGGTACCTTGGCGTAACTTGAATATGATGGGTGAGCACTCACTGGACAGAAAGGTTTACCTAAAAACGGCTTTGAACCTTGTCTGACAGAGGCCAAAGGGAAACTCATACGATGAGTGGATATGATCCATCATAGAAAGGTGGTGGGGTTTTGCAGCTGAAACAGTT
Source organism: Nelumbo nucifera (assembly GCF_055504915.1). NCBI lineage: Eukaryota > Viridiplantae > Streptophyta > Magnoliopsida > Proteales > Nelumbonaceae > Nelumbo > Nelumbo nucifera. The sequence continues at coordinate 36,208,602 of NC_142656.1, read as the reverse complement.
GATTTCACGCACCCTATGTGATTTCCCACATTTCTAGAGACATTTCGCCATCTCCGTCACTGAGATAGGAGGGAAATCTCAGAGATGAGCAAATGGGAATGGAACATAGATTAAAAGCCTTATCTATGTAGGTAACATGAATCAAACTAAGGTTGTGGATTAACGTTTTGCTGTTTTACTAGAAAATGACAAATGATCAATTCGCAAAGCTTCTAGACAATAACAAGCTTAAGGGCTCAAACTATGCCGACTGGTACAAAAACCTTATGGTAGTCCTAACTTCTGAAAAGTTAGATAAGGTAGTGAAAAATCCTGCCCCGAAGCGTCCGAGTGATAGGGCGTCTGAGGCCCGAAGGAGGGAGTACCAAGATTGGGAGGATAAGAACTCCCTAGCCCGTGCTTTGTCATTGCCTCACTGGACAACTCAATACAGAGGCAGTTCGATCAGATCGAACTAGCCAAGGACATATTGGATAGTCTAAAGACAATGTATGAAGAGCAGAATCGTTCTACTCGACAGAAGGTCTTGAAACTGTTCATGACCGCGCAGATGTCCAAAGGGCAGAAAGTTCATGACCATTATTTTCGGATGATGGACTACATTAACGAACTCGAAGCCCTTGGATCTAGGCTAGATCTTGGCACACAAGTAGATGCCATCTTGAATTCTTTGGCCTCTTCCTTCAATGCGTTCATAATGAACTATAATATGAACAAGTTGAATGTCAGCGTCCAGGAACTCAGCAATATGTTGCAGAGGACCAAGGACTTACTTAAGAAGGATGAGCCTGTGGTTATGCTTGTTGAAGCTAACAAATTGGGCAAGAAAAAGAGAAAGGCAAAGAAGCCCCAAAAGAAAGTTGCCAAGCCCAAGAAGCAGAAGAAGAACAAGGCATCTGATGTCTGCCACTTCTGCAAGCAGACCGACCACTGGAAGAGGAACTGTCCTGCCTACCTGAAATCTAAGAAAGGTAACTTCGAAACTTGTGTCATAGAAACTAATATGTTAGTGACTTTTGTGTCCTGGTGTGTTGACTCCAAGGCTTCAACTCATGCGTTTAACTCACTGTAGGAGTTCAAAATTAGCAGAAGACTGAGTGAAGGAGAAGTGACACTGTTCTCGGGAACGACTGCAAGTGTTGCAGCTGCGGCAATAGGAACCATAGAATTAGTCTTTAGAGAAGGAGTACATGTACTTAAAGATTGTCTTTATGTACAGAACTTGAGAAAATTTTAATTTCTGTTTCTAAACTATGTGCTGATGGATATACTGTTTATTTTAGTAATATGATTACTACTAAATGGAAAAATAAATTCATCACATGCGGGGACTGGAGAATGGTCTCTATGTTCTACATCCTTCTCTAGAAACTAACTTAACCGAAACTACGTCGGTCGAAAATCCCAAGAAAAGAACTCGTGATATAGTAAGTACCACGTGCCTGTGGCCTTATCGACTTGGCCATATCGGTGTTGACCGAATCACAAGGCTGGTAAAGGATGGTCCTTTGGATTTTCTAACCGTAGAAAATCTTCCCACTTGTGAGCCTTGCCTCCAAGGTAAAATGACTAAGCGGCCATTTAACGGTAAGCCTGAAAGATGTATAGGCACACTTGACCTAATACATACTGATGTATGTGGCCCCCTGAGTGTTAGGACTCGTAACCAACACGTGTACTTCATTACATTTACCGATGATTATTCTCGGTATGGTTACGTGTACCTAATGAGACATAAGTCTGAATCCTTTGAAAGGTTCAAAGAGTTCAGACAGGAAGTCGAGAAACAGTTTGGGAGAGAAATTAAGGCCCTTCGATCGGATCGAGGTGGCGAGTATCTCTCTGACAAATTCAGGGACTACCTGAAGGTCAACAGGATAGTGTCACAATTAGCTCCTCCCACTACACCTCAACTTAATGGTGTTTCAGAGAGGAGGAATAGGACCTTGTTGGACATGGTCCGGTCATTTCTTGTACGCTCGGAATTACCCACATCATTTTGGGGATATGCATTAGAGACTACTATCTACGTGCTGAATAGGGTTCCAACCGAATCGGTTCCGAAAACTCCATATGAACTCTGGATTGGGAGGAAGCCATGTGTTAGACACTTGAAGATTTGGGGTTGTCCTACGCACGTTAAAAGAACGAGTGCGGACAAGTTGGAATCCAAGACCAGTCGTTGCCTATTTATAGGCTACAACTAATAGGATCCTAATCATGGTACACTACCAAATCTCATAGTCATGGTACGCTGCTACAGATAATAGGATCCTAATGGATTTAAGAATGGCCACCAGCGAAAAGGTTTCCTCATAATCGATTCCTTCTTTTTGAGTGTACCCTTTCACCACAAGATGAGCCTTGCAGGTCTCAACCTTACCATCAGGGCCCTTCTTCCTCTTATAGATCCATTTGCAACCAAATGCTTTTACCCCAAGGAGTGGATCTACCAGAGTCCAGACTCCATTGGTCTCCATTGAGTCCATCTCAGTTCTCATGGCATCTACCCACTATAAGGAATCTATGTCCAACATAGCTTCCGTATAAGTCACAGGATCCTCCTCACTGGTCGTGGCTTTCACCAAGTAATTGTTCTGGTCATAGCTGAAACAAACTGGAGGCTTGGAAACCCAGGTAGATCTTCTAGGTTGGTCATTAACTGGAGCTTGTGGGACATCTCCCACTACCCCTGAGCTCTTTTCATCAAGAATAACTTCCTGACGATGACTATTCAGGATGTAATCATCTTCCATGAAATGGGCATTTCGACTATAGAACACCTTCTATTCTCCCAAGTCATAGAATTAGTAACCCACAGAGCCCTTGGGGTAGTCTATGAATAGGCAACGATTGGTCTTGGATTCCAATTTGTCCGCACTCGTTCTTTTAACATGTACCGGACAACCCCAACTCTTCAAGTGTCTCACACTTGGTTTCTTACCGGTTCAAAGCTCATATGGAGTCTTCGGAACTAATTTGGTTGGAACCTGGTTCAGCACGTATATCGCAGTCTCTAATGCATAACCGCAAAAGGATGTGGGTAACTCTGAGTGTACGAGAAGTGACCAAACCATATCCAATAAAGTCTGGTTCCTTCTTTCTAACACACCATTTAGCTGTGGTGTAGCAGGAGGAGCTAATGATCAATAAATGTTATGAAATAAACATGCTGGTTACGTATCCTAACACTCATGGGACCACATACATTAGTATGTATAAGGTCAAGCGTGCCTGTACATCTTTTAAGCTTACCGTTAAATGGCCGTTTTGTCATCTTACCCTGAAGGCAAGGTTCATAGGTTGGAAGATCTTCTATAGTTAGAAAATCCAAAGGACCATCCTTTACCAACCTAGTGATATGATCTATGTTGATGTGGCCAAGTCGGTAATGCCACAGGCACGTGGGATTAACTGTATCACAAGTTCTTTTCTTGGGGATATCACCCGACGTAGTTTTGGTTATGTTAGTTTCCATAGAAGGATGGAGAACATAGAGACCATTCTCAAGTTCTCCGTATGCGAGGAATTTGTTATTTCTTTTAATAGTAGTTGTATTACTAAGGAGAACAGAATATCTATCCGCACACAGTTTTGATACAGAAATCAAATTTCTTCTCAAATTCGGTACATAAAGTTAACCTTTCAGTACAATAATTCCTTCTCTGAAAGCTAACTCTACAGTTCACATAGTTGTAGTTGCAACACTTGCAAAAGTCCCCAAGTAAAGAGTTCTCTTCGTCACTCAGTCTTCTGCTTGTCCTGAACCCCTGCAGTGAGTTACACGCATGAGTTAAAGCCCCAGAGTCAATACACCAGGAAGCAGAAGTTACCAACAAATTGGTTTCTATGACAAAAGATTCAAAATTACCTTGTTTCTTGGACTCCAAGTACTGAGGACAACTCCTCTTCTAGTGGTCGGCCTACTTGCAGAAGTGACAAGCATCTGATGCTTTGTCCTTCATCTACCTTTTGGACTTGGTAGCTTTCTTCTGAGGCTTTTTCTTTGCCTTCCTCTTCTTCTTGCCCGATTTCCTGGCTTCGACAAGCATGGAAATGGGCTCATCCTTCTTATCAGTTCCTCGGCCCTCTGCAACATATTGCTAAGTTCTTGGATGCTAACATTTAGCTTGTTCATGTTGTAGTTCATGATGAACTGATTGAAGGAAGGAGGCAAAGAATTTAGGATGGCGTCAACCTTGGTGACATGATCAAGTCTGGATCCAAGAGCCTCAAGTTCATTGATGAATCCCATCATCTTAAGACAATGGTCATGAACTTGCTGGTTCTTGGACATCTGCGTGGTCATGAACTGTTTCAAGACAATGGACATTCTGCTCTTCATACATCGTCCTCAGACTGTCCAAGATATCCTTGGACAATTTGATCTGGTCGAACTGTCGTTATATCAGATTGTCTAAGGATGCTATGATGTAGCAGCAGGCAAGGGAATTTTTCTCTTCCCAATCTTGATAGTCTCTTCTACGGGCCTCAGAATCCCTATCACTGGGATGATCCGGACCACGGTTTTTAGCTACTTTGTCCAATTTTTCGAATGTCAGGACCATCATAAGGTAACGATACCAGTCAACATAGTTTGGGCCCTTAAGTTTGTTGTCGTCCAACAATTTTGCAAATTTTTTGTTTGCCATTTCTGATAAAAAGCAAGTATTAATCCACAACCTTATTTGATTCATGTTATCTACATAGATATGGCTTTTAATCTATGTTCCATTTCCATTTATTCATCTATGAGATTTCACTCCTATCTCAATAACAAAGACTGCGAATTATGTCTCTAGAAATGTGGGAAATCACACAGGGTGCATGGAGCCAACTGTTTCAGCTGCATAACCTCACCACCTTTCTATGAAAGATCATATCCACTCATCTCATGAGCTTTCCCTTTGGCCTCTGTCAGACAAGGTTCATTGCCATTTTAGGTTAAACCTTTATGTCCAGTAAATGCTCACCCATCATATTCATGAACGCCAAGGTACCATGAGAGAGTCTTCCATTTTAGGATAGGCCCCTCCCACATCGGTCTATGACGCCCCTATCATCTTATGAAACAATCCAATAGATCCAGCAGCAAATGGATAGCCCAATTTTATGGTGCATTTCCTTATTACTGAATGACCTATATTCATGCTAATGATGGGAGGCCTTTAGAGAGTTCATCATATGAATCTCCCTATCACATGCACTCATATTTCAGTGGAGGGAACAAAATATTATGCCCAAGTTTAAATTAGTTCAAACCAGAGTGGCTTTTACTGACTTTCATAAAGCCAGATTTAGATGGGCCCTAAACGGCTAGGGTTCCAAACGGTTCCTTTTGGGGAGGAATCTGGTGTGGGGCCTACCACGAAGGGAGATCATCCAATGATCTTAAGGACACCATGGCAATGATGTGCATTCAGCCATGGTGTGCGCAAGAGCCACTATCGTTTCAGCATGGGCCAAGCACTTTTGGCCCATGAACGTTGCACATCACACATCCATACATCACACGCAGGAACAACATAATTGATCCAATCAATTAATAACGGTAAAACCCATAATTATCCATAATATTACTGATTAATATTATCTAGGTATGTGGGCTGAATTGCAAAGAGCAATTCGGCCCATATAGCTTTTATGCTGAAATGGGCTAAAGCGGTTTTAACATATTAAAACTGGGTTTTACAGGTGTGAGCTGAATTGCATCTTGCAATTAACTATCAACTCCTGGACCCGTGAGTGAAAAAATAGGGTTGAGAACAGCCCCCATCGAACCACAAATTTGGTCCAATCTGGTTCGAATGGGTCAAGGGTTTGATTTTTAATTCAAGATTTAATTCAAGAACATGATCTGAAATTAAATTAGAAATTAGACATTCAAGAATCAGTAGGAGGGTTGTTCATAGGACTGCTACCTTGCAAAACAAAAGTTAGATCACAATATGCAGTTTTCAAAACTGCAAATCGCAGATGGTCGAACCCTAATCTACGAAAATCTTCTCTTAACTTTTCTGCTTCAATTTTGAACGAAATAAAATAGAAAACCTAATTTCTATTAATATTACATTAAAATTGAATTCCTATACATTCTGTCTAAAAATAAAAAAATAAAAAATTATTTACAGACCAAGAATGTAAAAGAACAGCAAAAACGTAGATTTCTTGCGCCATTAAAGATTTCGATCTCCACGTACGAACAGCCCAAAAAATCAAGAAAAATATACAGAACAATTCTAAATATAATTCAGATTCATAAATATTTAATTTCAGATCAATCACCCAAAATCTGGGAACAAAATTTCCCAGAAATCACTAATCTGCGGAATTCAGGTAGAACGCCTTCTACCCATTTGCGCATTTCCAAATCTAGTTAATTTTCGTTCAAGATTTAAACCTGGCTCTAATACCACTAAAGGGATGAGAGATCCATCATACGGATGGCCAAACCCTGCAGGAAGGTTGGGCGAAATTTCAAAAAATTTATCTCTCTCCCACATGGGAATCACATTCCCTATTTTAGAAAACTACATTTTCAATGATCAATCTTGAACCTAAACCAAACCAGATCTGAAACCAAAAGGGAGTGGATGGATATACCTGATTCAAAGTAACAATAACCTCCAATGAAAGTGTTCATGCCCAAGGAAAGATCCAAATACTGCTTCCACCGAAGATGACACGGTGCAGGATGAAGTAGAATCAGCAAGATGGCACTTCAGCAAGAACATGATTCTTCAGCAAGAATTTGATGGAGGGCTAGTGAGCACGACTTCTGATTACCTTTTCTGCCAAAAGGTAATATCAAGAACACTTCTTGATCGCTTCCACAGGTGCAAATCAAACTAGTATGGCGGCAAGAGCAAGAAAGAGCAGATGACAAGAGCAATCGAACTGTAGATTCTTCTCTCTTTGTAATCTCTGAACTGAGAATTGTGTCTTGGAGGTTCTCCCTGCTCCTCTATTTATAGTCTTTAAAGAGAGCATCTCCTAATCCAAATCTTGTATTTGGATCTGGACTCTCTTTAAGGGATAAGGATAATCCCATATCTTATCTGCAGATAAAGATCAGCCCTCCTAATCTAATTAGGAGTTTCCTTATCCAAATATTTATTTGGATCTGGACTCTCTAAGTGGATAGGGACAATCCCTTATCCTATCTGCTGATCTAAATCCCAGAACCGCTCCTTTTTAATTAATCTCATTAAGCCAGTTTGAATTGGGCTTTAGGCCCATTAAGTCTATGTGCTCACTTAACCTTTTAATCTGCTGCCCAGTTGGCTATCCTTGTATGGCGTGGGAGCCAAACATTGATCTACACATCAGTCACATGGGTTCAACCCAGCCTCTACTACAAGGCCTGGCCAAATTCACTGTAGGAGACTGTGAACCCCTGAGTCCATCACCATGGGCTCTTAATGGGCCCAACATTTACAGTAAATGGTCCTTGGGTCAAGCCACCTTATAAAAATCCAAGGACTGTGGGTAGATGCAAGATTAGCCCATCAGGTATTGCCCTCAATGGTCTTACACTTCACCTCTCAGCCCTTAATAATCAAACACTGCCCAACAAGAGAGGATCCCTCCCTCGGCTACAAGGTACAGTGCTGCACTCTCTACTCCCATGGATCCCAGGAATTAAAACTTTTTTGCAAACATTTTGATATGTATATCTCTATATAAATATATTTTGCAAAACAAATTTCAACGGTTGAAATCGACTGCCGGCAGTTTTGGTTTCCATTAGAGAGAGTGCATCCCTTATCATTCACTTTGTCCAACAAAGGGGTTGATCCCGTCACTATAATCACCCACTCAAATGAATTCTCAGAGACTGTGAACCCCTGAGTCCATCACCATTGGCTCTTAATGGGCCCAACATTTACACTAAATGGTCCTTGGGTCAAGCCACCTTATAAAAACCCAAGGACTGTGGGCAGATGCAAGATTAGCCCATCAGGTATTACCCTCAATGGTCTTACACTTCACCTCTCAGCCCTTAATAATCAAACACTGCCCGACAAAAGAGGATCCCTCCCTCGGCTACAAGGTACAGTGCTGCGCTCTCTACTCCCATGGATCCCGGGAATTAAAACTTTTTTGCAAACATTTTGAAACCATAATATATATATGTATATCTCTATATAAATATATTTTGCAAAACAAATTTCAACGATTGAAGTCGACTGCCGGCAGTTTTGGTTTCCATTAGAGAGAGTGCATCCCCTATCATTCACTTTGTCCGACAAAGGGGTTGATCCTGTCACTATAATCACCCACTCAAATGAATTCTCGGACTGTCCCAACATACCCAGGTTTTGACCCCCTCTAAGGATCTCACTGATTGGCATATCAGAGACAGCCCAATCCAATAGATAGTGCAGTATCATAATCGAGTCTAGGATTCAGGTGTAACATTCCAGTTTTGCCCATCTATCTCCAAGGTCCAGGGCAATACTGGAATTCTAGTCCAGTTTAGGGTTTCAAGAAAACCCACACTGCATGTACCTCAGGTCTCACCTTAGCAGCTGAGACAAGCCACCCCAACCAACTTGGCAACACATCAGTGTCAGCCTTGGCAAGATAAATCTCCCCATATCTATCCAACGGCTGTGAAGATTCTAAACTAACACGAGTCTCATATGTGTCTAGTTTAAGGGTATTACACAGAAACACGCCATAATAACATGAACCAAATATGTACTTTATTCATTTACATTAAATGTCATAATGTACATCATTCTGATTGGAGCTAAGGGCATACACTATCTAACACAATTGGGGTCTTCAACTGAGCAGCAACAGATCTCCATCGGTGCGCATATTCTACAAAACTTTCTTCAAGTGTCTTTCACATGTCTTCTAATGTCTCTCTTGTTGGAGCCAAATCTATGCCATAATCAAACCGCTCGACAAAAGCTTTAGCCACCTGATTCCAACTCTTCTTCTTATCTACCTCAAGTGATGCAAACAACGCCAGTGCTTCACACTCCAAACTCCGTTGGAAAAGCTAAATGAGGACTCTCTCATCTGCCCCGAGCTGAATCATCTCTCTACAGTATATGCTCAGATGCACCCAAGGGCAACTTCTTCCATCATACTTCTCAAATTCTGGGATTTTAACCCCTGTTGGCAATTCCAACCTTGGGTATATGCAAAACTCATTGAAATCTTGTGCATGAAGGGACTGAATGTGCTTTAATTTTTGTAGATCTTGCTTTAATTTGGTTATATCCTTATAGATGGAAACTACGCTCAAAGGCGATGCTGTGCTTACTGAATGCTGGTGTTGATCACCTGCCTCAATGTGTGATTCCCTGGGATTCTCAGATTTCGACCACATGATGTACTCTGAATCCATTGTCCTGGACCTTCTTAGAACTAGATGCCATGATCCTAAGGAAACTCTCTAACTCAAAAATGTAATTGGCAGATTTCTTCTTTTTTTTATTTGTTTTTGCTCTTTTTGGTTTTTATTAAAATTGGACAATTAAAGGGAATGAGAAAACTACTAAGGACTTTGAAATGGGAGGTTGTACCTAAGGCCACTAAGGTGGGATATGCAGAACACCAGATGTATGTGAAAACCGTGAAATGTCCACAAAATATCAAGAAAACAACGATAAAGCTAGCCCGCCCCTAGTTCAAAACCAGATGGGGTGAACACTTAGGTAGATTAAGAAGTATGCACGAAGCTGGGAGTGGACCGGCCACCTATGAAGAGGGTAGGTTGCTATGAATTGGAAATCTAATCAAAGAGCCTAAGAAGTATGCACGAAGCTGGGAGTGGACCGACCACCTATGGGAAGGACCAAAATAGGGATGATAAGGAGCAGTTTAGGATGATGGCTTAGGATTGCTCTATTGTTGGAAAAGCTGCTAATGCCTCTATCTTCAACTAAGCTGAAGGAAATTCAAAATGCAATACGACACAAATGAAGTGGACCTCTATCATGAAAGACATAAAAGTTATGGAAAAGCCTTCACAAGAAACCAATACTAAGGAAAAGATTTGATTCAGATTAAAACAATTGCAATGACTAATTTATTTGGATTACCACAAGTTTAGAGCAAAACTTAGATTATTCTATTTTTTAAGAAAGAACGCTATCAAACAACAACCAATACATTTTTCATTCAGGAACCTGCAAAGATTTCATTTACCCTAACCAAAGCATACAACATTTTATTAAGTGGTTTTTTGTTTTATCTTAAATTATTCTTCTTTCTCCTTCTCTTTGTTTTTTTTCTTCCATTTTTATTTCAACTCACTTATGTACTTTTTCTTCTTCTTGGCCTTTTTTTTGTATTTATTTCTCTCTCTTTTTTTTTGAATTTTGGATTCTCCTCTTCTTTCTTTTTTTACATTTTCTTTGGATTTTGAATTTTCTTTTTCTTTTTTTTTTGTATTTTGCATTTTTCATTTCATTCTTTTTTTTTGAGTTTTCTTATTTCTATTTATTTTTTCTTTTCTTCTTTTTTTGTACATCTTATTTGGATTTTGGATTTTCCTTTTCTTGTATTTTTTTCTTCTTTTTGCATTTTACTTGGATTTTGGATGTTTCTCTTCTTTTTGATCTCTAAATAAGCCATTTAGGTTCAGCCTAGCCTCTGATACAAGGCCTGGCCGAATTCACTGCGGAAGACAATGAACCCCTAAGCCAATCAGTATGGGCTCTTAACAGGCACAATATCTGCACTAAATGGTCCTTTGGTCCAGTCACCTTGTGAAGGCCCAAGGACTATGGACTTATGTGAGATTATCCCATCAGGTATAAACCCTAATGAAGCGATGAGAGATCCATCCCATAGACGCCCAAAGATTGCGGAATAAGGGGCGAATTTCAAAAATTTTTCTCTCCCTTCAACTGGGAATCGCATTCCCTATTTAGAAAATCATATTTTCAAGGATCATTCTTGAACCTTAAACAGAATCAGATCTGAACCAAAAGGAGTAGGAGAGAATTATACCTGATACGGAGAAATAGTATCTCCCAACGAAGGTGTTCACACCCAAGGAAGGATCCAAAAACTGCTCCCACTGAAGATGGCGCAGTGCAGGATGGAGCAGAATCAGTAGTGTTCTTCTCAAAGAACTCTGTCCTTCGCAAGAATCAGCAGGATGGTATGTGAGCACAACTTCCTTTCAATCCATTCTTAAAGAACTGATGTCAAGATCCAATCTTGACTTCTCCCACAACTGGAGATCGAACTGGCAAACAAGGCGGCAAGAACAGGGAGGTGGCAAGAGAGTATTCGCAGGGTGCAGAATTCTCTCTTCTTGATTTCAGCACTAAAGAAAATCTGATGATCTGTCTCATAGGCTACCGCCACCTAAGACTTCTCTTTAGGTGATAGGGATAAACCCTTATCTTATCTGCAGATTAGATTAGCTTTCTCCTAATCTCATTAGGAGGTTTCTAAATCTGAATCACATTCAGATCTGGACTCTCTGAATGGATAGGGTCAAGACCCCATCCTATCTGCTAATCCATCGCAAAATTCGCCACTTTAATTAACTAAATGAATAGCCCAGTTCGAAATGGGCTTTAGGCCCATTAAGCTTATGTGCTCACTTAACCTTCCTAACTGCTGCCCAGTTGGGTTTCCTTGTATGGCGTGGGACCCAAGCATTGATCTACACATCAACCACATGGGTTCAGCCCAGCCTTTGTTACAAGGCCTGGCCGAATACACTGTTAAAGACAGTGCACCCCCTGAAACCCAACGAATGGGCTCTATGGACCCAACACTTACCCTAAGTGGTCCCTGGACCAAGCCACCTTGTAACACCCAGGAACTGTGGGCAGATGCAAGATTAGCCCATCGGGTATTATCCTCAATGGTCTTACACTCAACCTCTCAACCCATAATGATCACACACTACCCGACAAGAGAGGACCTCTCCCTCGGCTACAAGGAACAGTCTTGCACTCTCCACTTATATGGATCCCGGGAATTAAAACCTTTTGCAAACATTTTAGAAACCATAGTATATATACTTTTATATCTCATATAAAATATATTTTGCAAAAACAAATCTCAACGATTGAAATCGGCTACCGACAGTCTTGGTTTCCATCAGTGAGAGTGCATCCCCGATCATTACCTTTGTCCGACAAAGGGGCTGATCCTGTCACAATGATCACCCACTCAGATGAATTCTTGGACTGTCCCAACAAACCCAGGTTTTGACCCCCGCTAAGGATCTCACTGATTGGTACATCAAAGACAGCCTAATCCGACACCTAGTGCAGTATCATAATCGAGTCTAGGGGTTGGGTGTAACTTTCCAGTTTTGCCCATCAATCTCCAAGGTTCAGGGCAATACTGAAAATCTAGTCCAGTTCATAGATTCAATTAATCCTATACTATGTGTGCTTAGGGTCTCACCCTGGCAGCTGAGACAGGCCACCCCAACCGACTTGGTAGCACCACAGTGTCAGCCTTGTCAGGATAGGTCTCCCCAGACCGACCCACTGGCTATGAACATTCTAAACTAACACGAGTCTCATTAAGTGTCCAGTTTAAGGGTATTACACAGAAACATACCAAGGGAACATGAATCAAATATGCACTTTTATTCATTTACAATAAACTCATAATGTACATCATTCTAATTGAAGCTAAGGGCATACAAAACTGTCTAACACCTAAATGGTCTTACACTTAACCTCTCAACCCATAATGATTAAACACTGCCCGACAAGAGAGGACCTCTCCCTCGGCTGCAAGGTACAGTATTGTACTTTCTTCTCACATGGATCCCGGGAATTAAAACATTTTTGCAAACATTTTGTGAAACCATAATATATATGTTGGACAGTTTTTGTATGCCCCTAGCTTCAATCGGTTTTGATGTACTTTTGATATTTAATGTAAATAAATAAAGTGCATGTTTGATTCATGTTGTATGGTATACTTATGTGTGTAAGACCCTAAAACTGGACACTTAATGAGACTTGTGTTGGTTTTAAATGTTAACAGCCATTGGATATGTCTAGGGAGATTTATCCTGCCAAGGCTGACACTGGTGTGCTGCCAACTATTGGGGTGGCTTGTCTCAGCCGCCAGGGTGAGACCCAAGCCACATGCAGTGTAGGATTACTTGAACCCTTGAACTGGACCAGATTTCCAGAATTGCCCAGGACCTTGGAGATTGATGGGAAAAACTAGAAAGTTACACCTGACCCCTAGACCCGATTATGGTACTGCACTAGGTGTCGGATTGGGCTGTCTTTGATATGGCAATTAGTGAAATCCTTAACGGGGGTCAAAACCTGGGTATGTTGGGACAGTCTGAGAATTCATCTGAGTGGGTGATCATAGTGACGGGATCAGCCCCATTGTCAGACAAAGGTAATGATCGGGGATGTGTTAGACAGTTTTGTATGCCCTTAGCTTCAATCCGATTTGTAGTACTTTTGTTATTTAGTGGAAATAAATAAAGTACATGTTTGATTCATGTTGTTTGGTTTAATTCTATGTAAGACCCTAAAACTGGACACTTATAGAGACTCGTGTTAGTTTTAAATATTCACAGCCGTTGGATAAGTCTGGGGAGATTTATCCTGCAAGGCTGATACTGGTGTGCCACCAAATGTTGGGATGGCCTGTCTCAGCCACCAGGGTAAGACCCAAGGTACATGCAGTATGGGATTACTTGAATCCTTGAACCGGACCAGATTTCCAGTGTTGCCCTAGACCTTGGAGACAGATGGGCAAAATTTGAAAGTTACACCTGACCCCTAGACTCGATTATGACATTTCACTAGGTGTCGGATCAGGCTGTCTTTGATATGCCAATTAGTGAGATCCTAAGAAGGGGATCAAAACCTGGGTATGCTGGGACAGTCTGAGAATTCATCTGAGTGGGTGATCAAAGTGACAGGATCAGCCCCTTTGTCAGACAAAGGGTAATGATCGGGAATGCAATCTCTCTGATGGAAACCAAACTGCCGGCAGTTGATTTCAATCGTTGGAATTTTGTTTTGCAAAATTAATATATTTATATATATATATATATATATATATATATATGTACGGTTTTGAATTGTTTGCAAATGGTTTTAATTCCTGGGATCCATGTGAGTGGAGAGTGCAGCACTGTTCCTTGCAGCCAAGGGAGAGGTTCTCTCTTGTCGGGAAGTGCTTGATCATTAAGGGCTGAGAGGTTAAGTGTAAGACCATTTAGGATACTACCTGATGGGCTAATCTTGCACCTGCCCACAGTTCCTGGGTTTTTATAAGATGGCTTGGCCTAGGGGCCATTTAATATAAGTGTTGGGCCCATAGGGTCCATATGATGGGCTCAAGGGTTTACTGAGTCTTTCAGTGAATTCGGCTGGGCCTTGTATTAATGGCTGGGCCAAACCCATGTGGCTGGTGTGTAGATCAATGCTAGGGTCCCAAGCCATACAAAGAAGCCCAACTGGGCAGCAGATTGGAAACTAGTTAAACACTGAACATCTAATGGGCAAAAAGCCCATTCCGAGCTGGGCAGATATGATCACCCATCTATGGGGTGAATCTGAGATTAATGTTAGTAAAAGGATTGGGCTTTTAACCTTATCCACTCCAGGAGACCAAATTCAAATTAGATTTCAATCTGGTAACCTCCTGATAAGATCCGGAGTAAACTAACTTAATCTGCAGATAGGATTAAGATAATCCCCTATCCAAATACAGATTTGGATTGGGATAACTCCTAATTAGGAGGTTTCTTAATCAAGAAGAAAGGAGGAGAAAAACAAGAGAAAATACATCAGAATTCGAATTAGGGTTTTGGTGAAAGAAAACTCCCTACGAATTGAGATTAGATCTCATTCTTACTCCAGAGAGAAGAAAAGCAGTCCAGCCATCTTCGTCCCTGGAGTTCTCCTCCTGCCGCCGCCATTCACTATTGCAAGATTCGATCTTTGCAACAATAAGAAGTCAAGAAATCAGTTCTTGACATCAGTCTTGCAAGAAAGACTGAAGAAGATTTGGTGTTCAGTGTTTCCAGAGGATTCTTGTGAAGGATCCAGTGTGTAGGACGCACCCTGCTGGTTCCGTTCCATCCACAGCTGTGTCATCTTCAGCAGGAGCGGATCTTGGTTTCTTCTTTGGGTGTGAACACCAACTTTGGGAGATACTGCTTCTCCAGATCAGGTATAATCCTCCCTTTTACCTTGTGGTTCAGATCTGGTTCGATTATGGTTCAAATAAGATCCTTGAATATGGTATTCTAAATTTAGGGAATATGATTCCCAGTCGGAGGAAGGTAGGAAATTTTTTAAATTTGGCCACCCATTCCGCAACCCTTTTGGCGTCCATTAGATGGATCCTACCCATTCCTTCAGTGGTATCAGAGCCACAGGTTTGAATCTTGAACCAAAAGAAAATCAGATCTGACCCTGCGCAGATGGATAGAAATTGTTCTTACAAGATTTGCGCAGATTACTTTCTTTTTTTTCAAGAAATGGTTTCTTGTTATGGGCGATTGATATGAAATTAATTTTGTTAAATCCAAAATTTATTTAGAATTGTTCTTTATTTATTTTGATTTAATGGACTGTTCGAACCTGGAGATCGCAGTACAGATTTGGCGCAGATGGTCTGCGCACCCTTTTTCCTTTCTATATATTTATTTCATTTAATTTGGTCTGTAAATAATTTTTTTTTTTATTTTCTAGACTGAATGTATAGGATTTGATCAAGAATGTAATTAATTAATAGAAATAGGATTTTTGTTATTTATTTTCTTGATTAAAGAAGAAGGAAGAAGATGGCGGCGTTGGAGATTTGTAGATGGAGAAATCGCTTCCTGCGATTTGCAGTTTATGAAACTGCAACATTGTAGATTAACCTCCGTTTTGCAGGTGGTGCGAACAGTCCATAATTGATTTGTTTTTGTTTAAAATTCAAGATTATTAATTTCAGATCTTTCATGAATTAATTCTTGAATTGAAAATCAGTTTTGGACCTTTTTTGGACAAGATTGGACCAAAACTGTTTGGACCAAATCTGGGTTTCAAAGGGAACTGATTTTTCAGTCCATATTTCTCACACTTGCTCTTCCAAACCTGATGTTCAATAACAGGGATTAATTCGGCCCACCTGTAAAGCCTAGTTTTAAAAGGGTTAAAACTGCAAAAGCCCATTATTGTGAGATAAGCTGTATGGGCCGAACTGCTAACTGCGATTCAGCCCATACACCTAGAAAACATTAATTGTTAATGATTTAGTTTTTAAATGGGCTATTCGATAGGCTTTTACAGCAGTTAATTGATTGGATCAATTCCTCCTTTACATGCGATGTTTGGATGTTTGATGTGCTGCGACCATGAGCCATAAGCACTTGGCCCATGAATACTCGTTAGTGGCTCTTGCGCACACCATGGCAGAATGCACATCATTGCCATGGTGTCCCTTAAGGTCATTAGATGACCCCTCCTTGTTTCGTGGGCCCCACAACCCTGAAAAGGGATGCGTACGGAACCCCTAGCCAATTAAGGCCCACCAGAAATCTGACTTTATGAAAGTCAGTGGGAGCCACTCTAGTTTGACCTAAACTAGAACTAGGGCGAAATTTCGTTCCCTCCAGCAAATATGAATGCATGCGATAGGGAGATCCATGTGATGGACTCTCTAAAGGCCTTCCATCATTAGCACAATGATGGGTCCTTCAGTAATGAGGAAACGCACCATAAAATTGGGCTATCCATTTGCTGTTGGATCTGTCAGAGTGTTTCATAAGATGATAGGGGCATCATAGACCGATGTGGGAAGGGCTTCACCAGAAAATGGGAACTCTCTCACGGTACCTTGGCATAACCTGAATATGATGGGTAAGCACTCACTGGACAGAAAGGTTTACCTGAAAATGGCTCTGAACCTTGTCTGACAGAGGCCAAAAGGGAAACTCATTTGATGAGTGGATATAATCCGTCACAGAAAGGTGGTGGGGTTATGCAACTGAAAAAGTTGGCTTCATGCACCCCATGTGATTTCCTACATTTCCAGAGACATTACGTCGTCTCCGTCACTAAGAAAGGAGGGAAATCTTAGAGATGAACAAATGGGGATGAAACATAGATTAAAATCCATATCTATGTAAGCAACATGAATCAAACTAAGGTTGTGGACTAATGTCTTTGTTGTTTTATCAGAAAATGGCAAACGGTCAATTTGCAAAGCTGCTAGATGATAACAAGCTTAAGGGCCCAAACTATGCCGACTGGTACAGAAATCTTATGCTGGTCCTATCTTCCGAAAAGTTAGACAAGGTGGTGAAAAATCCTGCCTTGGAACGTCCGGGTGATAGGGCTTCTGAGACCCGTAGGAGGGACTACCAAGATTGGGAGGATAAGAACTCCCTAGCCCGCTGCTTTGTCATTGCCTCATTAGACAACTCAATACAGAGGCAGTTCGATCAGATCAAACTAGCCAAGTACATATTGGACAGTCTAAGAACAATGTATGAAGAGCAGAACCATTCTACTCGACAGAAGGTCATGAAATTGTTCATGACCGCGCAGATGTGCAAAGGGCAGAAAGTTCATGACCATTGTCTTCGGATGATGGGATATATTAATGAACTAGAAGCTCTTGGATCCGGGCTAGATCTTGGCACGCAAGTGGATGCCATCCTAAATTCTTTGCCCTCTTCCTTCAATGCGTTCACAATGAACTATAATATGAATAAGTTGAATGTCAGCATCCAGGAACTCAGCAATATGTTGCAGAGAGTCGAGGATCTACTCAAGAAGGATGAGCCTGTAGTTATGCTTGCCGAACCTAACAAATCGGGCAAGAAAAAGAGAAAGGCAAAGAAGCCCCAGAAGAAACCTGCCAAACCTAAGAAGTAGAAGAAGAACAAGGCATCTGATGTCTGTCACTTCTACAAGCAAACCGGCCACTGGAAGAGGAATTGTCCTGCCTACCTGGAATCTAAGAAAGGTAACATCGAAACTTGTGTCATATAAACTAATATGTTAGTTACTTCTGTGTCCTAGTGTGTTGACTCCAGGGCTTCAACTCATGCGTGTAACTCACTGCAGGGGTTCAAAATTAGCAGAAGATTGAGTGAAGGCGAAGTGACACTATTTTTGGGAACAACTGCAAGTGTTGCAGCTACGGCAATAGGAACCGTAGAATTAGTTTTTAGAGAAGGAGTACTTGTGCTTAAAGATTGTCTTTATGTACAGAACTTGAGAAGAAATTTAATTTCTGTTTCTAAACTTTGTGTTGATGGAGAGGTCCTCTCTTGTCGGGCAGTGCTTGATCATTATGGGCTGAGAGGTTAAGTGTAAGGCCATTCGGGATAATACCTGATGGGATAATCTTGCACCTGCCCACAGTCCTTGGGTTTTTATAAGATGGCTTAGCCCAGGGACAACTTAGTGTAAGTGTTGGGCCCATAGAGTCCATGTGATGGGCTCAGGGGTTCATTGGGCTCTCCAGTTAATTCGGTCAGGCCTTGTTAAAGAGGCTAGGCCAAACCCATGTGGTTGGTGTGTAGATCAATGTTTGGGTCCTATGTCATACAAAGAAGCCCTACTGGGCAGCAGTTTCGAAGACATTTGAGCACTTGATTCTTATTGGGCCTAAAGTCCATTTTGAACTGGGCTGATTTGATCAGTCATTATTGGGGGGTGGATCTGAGATTAGGATGAGCCCAAAAGCTTATCTAATCTGCATATAAGATTAAGAAGAGTTCTAATCCAAATACAAATTTGGATAAGGGCAACTTCTGATATCACTAGGAGGTTTTCTTAATCATTAAGCAACTAGAGGAAACCCTATTCGAATTACAAGAATTCGAACCCTAGGGAACACACAACACACCCTGCAATTTTGAGATAGGATCTCAGAAACCCTAGAGAAGAAAATCAGTTTGCCACCTTCTTCTCTAGCTTCCTCCTGTTGTAGCCACCACCATCTATTGCAGTTCGATTTCTCTGTGAGAGAACGATCAAGAAGAGTTCTTGATATCAGTCTTTGCTGAAAAGCTGATTCAGTTCGGTGCTCATTACTTCCAAAGGATTCTTGTGAAGGATTCAGTGTGTAGGACACACATTGTTGGTTCTGTTCCACAGTTGTTGTGTCATCTTGAGCAGGAACGGATCTTGGTATCTTCTTTGGGCGTGAACACCAACTTTGGGAGATATTATTTCTCTGGATCAGGTATAATCACTCCCTTCTCTTTTGGTTCTGATCTGGTTCGGTTCTGGTTCAGGTAGGATCCTTGAATCTTGATTCTAAAATAGGGAATGTGATTCCCAGTTGGAAGGTAGGTAGAAAATTTTTAAAATTCGCCCACCCATTCCGAAACCATTTTGGCATCCATACGATGGATTCTACCATCCCTTTCAGTGGTATCAGAGCCACAGGTTCGAATCTTGAACCAAGAATTCAGATCTGAACCTGTGCAATCCGATAGAAGCTGTTGTATCCGGGTATTGCGCAGTTTGCTGTTTTATTTCGAGAAATTGTTTCTTGTTGAGGGTGATTGATCTGAAATTAATTTTGTTTAAATCTGAAAATTATTTAGAATTGTTCTTGATTTATTTCTTGATTTAATGGATTGTTCGTACCTGGATATTGAAGTGCAGATTTGGCGCAGATTGTCTGCGCATTCTATTTTTGTAATTTCTATTCAATTCGGTCTATAAAATAGTTTTTTTTTTATTTTTCTAGACTGAATGTATAGGATTCAATCAAGGATGCAATTAATTAATAGAAATAGGATTTCTATTTTATTTTATTTTCTTGATTGAAGAAGACGTCGACACTGGAGATTTGCAAATGGAGGGATCGCATTCTATGTTTTGTAGTTTATGAAACTGCAATCCTAGTGACTAACCTCTATTTTGCAGGTGGTGCAAACAGTCCATGTCTGATTTATGATTGTCTAAAAATCAGAAATATTAATTTCAGATCTTTCCTGAATTAATTCTTGAATTGAAAATCAGTTTTGGACCATCTCGGACCAGATTGGACCAAATCTGTTTGGATCGAATCTAGGGTTCGAAAGGGGACTGTTTTCAGTCCAGTTTTCTCACACGATTCAGGCCCAAATCTGATGTTCAATTGCAAGGATTAATTTGGCCCAACCTGTAATGCCCTGTTTTAAAGAGTTAAAACTGCAAAAGCCCTTTTTTTGTGAGAAAAGCTATATGGGCCGAACTGTTGACTGCTATTCAACCCATATACCTAGATGATATTAATTGTTAATATTGTCTTTTTGTTGGGCTGATTAATGGGCTTTACATCTAGTGATTGATTCAATCAATTCTTCCATATAATGTGATGTGTGGATGTTTAATGTGCTGCGACCATGGGCCATAAGCACTTAGCCCATGATGATTCGTTAGTGGCTCTTGCGCACACCATGGCTGAATTCACATCATTGCCATGGTGTTCCCTAAGGTCATTGGATGACCCCCTCCTTGCATGGTGGGCCCCATAACCCTGAAAAGGGGCGCGTGCGGAAACCCTAGCCAATTTAGGCCTACCAGAAATCTGACTTTATGAAAGTCAGTGGGAGCCACTTTGGTTTGACCGAAAATAGAACTAGGGCATAATTTTGTTCCCTCTAGTAATATGAGTGCATGTGATAGGGAGATCCATATGATGAACTCTCTAAAGGCCTTCCATCATTAGCACGATGATGGGTCCTTCAGTAATGAGGAAACGCACCATAAAATTGGGCTATCCATTTGTTATTGGGTCTGTCAGAGTGTTTCATAAGATGATAGGGGCGTCATAGACCGATGTGGGAGGACCTTCACTAGAAAATGGGAACTCTCTCACGGTACCTTGGTGTAACCTGAATATGATGGGTGAGCACTCACTGGACAGAAAGGTTTACCTGAAAATGGCTCTAAACCTTGTCTGATAGAGGCCAAAGGGAAACTCATATGATGAGTGGATGTGATCCATCGCAGAAAGGTGGTGGGGTTATGCAGCTGAAACAATTGGCTCCATGCACCTTATGTGATTTCTCACATTTCCAGAGAAATTTTGCCATCTCCATCACTGAGATAGGAGGGAAATCTCAAAGATGAACAAATGGAAATTGAACATAGATTAAAAGCCATATCTATGTAGGTAACATGAATCAAACTAAAGATTGTGGACTAACGTTTTGTTGTTTTACCAGAAAATGGCAAACGGACAATTTGATAAGTTGCTTGGTGACAACAAGCTTAAGGGACACAATTATGTCGACTGGTACAGAAACCTTATGTTGGTCCTGGCTTCAGAAAAACTGGATAAGGTGGCTAAAATCCTGCTCTAGATCATCCGGGGGATATGGCTTCTGAGGCCCGAAGGAGAGAATACCAAGAGTGGGAGGATAACAACTCCCTGGCCCAATGCTATATCATAGACTCTTTGGACAATCCGAAACAGAAACAGTTCAATCAGATCGAACTCACTAAAGACATATTGGATAGTATGAAGACTATATACGAAGAGCAGAATTGTTCTACTCGACAAAAGGTCCTGAAACAGTTCATGACCACGCAGATGACTAAGGGACAGAAAGTGCATGACCATTGTCTTTGGATGATGGGCTACATAAACGAGATGGAGGCCCTTGGTTCCGGGCTAGATCTGGTCACACAAATCGATGCTATTCTCGACTCTCTACCTCCGTCCTTCAACCCATTCATTATGAATTACAAAATGAACAAGCTGAATGTTAGCGTCCAAGAGCTCAGTAATATATTGCAAAGAGCTGAGGAATTAATAAGGAAGGATGAGCCGATAGCCATGCTTGTTGAAAGCTAGGAAATCTGGCAAGAAGAGGAAGGCAAAGAGAAAGCCTCAGAAGAAGACCACCAAATCTAAGAAACAAAAGAAAGACAAGGCATCCGATGTCTGTCACTTTTGCAAGCAGGTCGGCCACTGGAAGAGGAATTGTTCTGCCTACCTAGAATCTAAGGTACTTTCGAAACTTGTGTCATGGAAACTAATTTATTAGTAACTTCTGTGTCCTGGTGTGTTGATTCCATGGCTTCAACTCATGCGTATAATTCACTGTAGGGGTTCAAAGTAAGTAGAAGGCTGAGTGAAGGAGAGGTGACACTTTTCTTGGGGACTTCTGCATGTGTTGCAGCTACGGCGATAGGAACCGTAGAATTAAGTTTTAGAGAAGGGATTCTTGTACTGAAAGACTGTCTTTAGTGCTGATCATTATGGGCTGAAATGTTAAATGTAAGGCCATTTGGGATAATACCTGATGGGCTAATCTTACACCTGCCCACAGTCCCTGGGTTTTTATAAGATGGCTTGGCCCAGGGACCACTTAGTGTAAGTGTTGGGCCCATAGGGTCCATGTGATGGGCTCAAGGGGTTCACTGGGCTCTCTAGTGAATTCGGCCATGCCTTGTAATAGAGGCGGGGCTGAACCCATGTGGCTGGTGTGTAGATCAATGCTTGGGTCCCACACCATATAAAGAAGCCCAACTAGGCAGCAGTTCGGAAGACATTTGTGCACTTGATTCTTATTGGGCCTAAAGCCCAATTCGAACTGGGCTGATTTGATCAGTCATTATTGGGGGGCGGATCTGCGATTAGGATGAGCCCAAAAGCTTATCTAATCTGCAGATAATTTTAAGAAAAGTTCTAATCCAAATATAGATTTGGATAAGGGCAACTCCTAATATGATTAGGAGGTTTTCTTAATCATTAAGCAACTGGAGGAAACCCTATTTGAATTACACGAATTCAAACCCCAGGGAACATACAACACACCCTGCAGTTTTGAGATAGGATCTTAGAAACCCTAGAGAAGAAAATTAGTTCGCCACCTTCTTCTCTAGCTTCGTCCTGTTGCAGCTGCCACCATCTATTGTAGTTCGATTTCTTTGTTAGAGAAAGATCAAGAAGAGTTCTTGATATCAGTCTTTGCTGAAAGGCTGATTCAGTTCGGTGCTCATTGCTTCCAAAGGATTCTTGTGAAGGATTCAGTGTGTTGGACACACTCTGCTGGTTCTGTTCCACAGTTGCTGTGTCATCTTCAGCAGGAATGGATCTTGGTGTCTTCTTTGGGCGTGAACACCAACTTTGGGAGATATTATTTCTCTAGATCAGGTATAATCACTCCCTTCTCTTTTGGTTCAGATCTGGTCCGGTTTTGGTTCAAATAGGACCCTTGAATCTTGATTCCAAAACAGGGAATGTGATTCATGGTTGGAAGGTAGGTAGAAAATTTTTGAAATTCGTCCACCCATTCCACAACCATTTTGGCGTCCATACGATGGATTCTATCATCCCTTTCAATATATATATATATATATATATATATATATATATATATATGTATGTATATTTCTGTATAAATATATTTTGCAAAAATAAATCTCAACAAATTTGAAATCAACTACCGGTAGTTTAGGTTTCCATCAAAGAGAGTGCATTCCCCGATCATTCACTTTGTCCGACAAAGGGGCTAATCCTGTCACTATGATCACCAACTCAGGTGAATTCTTGGACTGCACCAACCTGCCCAGGTTTGGACCCCCTCTAAGGATCTCATTGATTGGCAGATCAAAGACAGCCCAAACCAACACCTAGTGCAATAGCATAATCGAGTCTAGGGGTCATGTGTAATTTTCTAGTTTTGCTCATCTATCTCCAAGGTCCATGGCATAACTTGAAAATGGTCTGGTTCAAGGTTTCAAGAAAACCCATACTATATGTGCTTCAGGTTTCACCTTGGCAACTGAGACAAGCCACCCCAACTAAATTGGCAGCACATTAGTGTCAGCCTTGGTAGGATAAACCTCCCCAGGTCTATCCAATGGTTGTGAAGATTCTAAACTAACACGAGTCTCATTAGTGTCCAGTTTAAGGGTATGACATAGAAACACACCTTAATAACATGAATCAATTATTTACTTTATTCATTTACAATAAATGTCAATAATGTACATCAATCTGATTGTAGCTAAGGGCATACACTATCTAACATGCACCATCAAAGATACCTCTCCATTCAATAAGAATGATGCATATGCAATTGATCAGAAGCCCAGGAACAACAGAGGAGCCAAATAGAGGCTGTACCTACGTGACAATGCCACAAGAAGGAGAAGCGTACCTTCCCCCTTCCCCTGCACAAGGGAGGAGGTAATCATGATAATGAATAAGCTAGTCAAAGACAGAGTCATCAACCTGCCACCACCACTAGCAGAAATAGACCCGAAGAAGGATAAGCACGGCGGAAGATGGTGCAACTTCTACCAATCGCCGCACCATGACCTAATGGATTGTTTTACCCTGAGAAGGTTATACGTACAAAAAGTTAAGCTCGATGAATTCATTAAAAGAGACCTAGCACACATAGAAACCGAGCCCCTCCCAGCCCATACCCAGGGAGGCAGTATCAATTTGGTAAGAGCAGCCGACCAGTACCAATTTGACACCCTAATTAAGAAGCTGGAGCAAAGCCAAGAGCTACAATAGTTCTTAACTAAACAAAGGGTGAACATAATAATGCAAAAACTAGCCATCAAGAGTGCATGCAGAAGTCTTTAGGCATCCACTATAGCCATATAGTCGCAATCGCAGCAGCGTGGAGTTCACGGTGGATGACATGTTAGCCACTAATCCCTGGTGTGTCAGGAAGCGTGTTGTTAACCACTTCGGAACACCAATTTCAATATTCTTAAATTTTTTGATTCTCAAAATAAATACAAAATGTAGTTAGTGTTGAGAAAGGGGTCGTATCCACAGGGAAGTGAGGGAAAAATTGTTACATACTTCAATCCGGACAAAATTACAAGATTTGATATTGCAGAAACACAAAATTTAATTAACTGAACTAGAATCCATTACAATAAAATTCTAACAATGCTAAAAGTAAAAATTACAAATAAATAAATAAATAACAGAAATAAAAGAACTAAATAAAAAATCTACAACTCGGTCAGATGTAGTAGTCTCCGGATCTATCCTTTGACCCTTGAACTCCTCGAGTTGGGCCTTCTGTCTTACCTGGCCGAATTTTAGATCTGCAAAAAGAAAGACAAAAATTAAATTTGATAAAAATAAATTTCAGAAATAAAATAACAACTAGTAATTAAAGAACGAAAAATAAAAATACTTGTAAAAAATAAATTTAAAACTTTGGGAAACTGGTTGGGATCTGGATCCAGAGGTGGCAGTAGTGGCTAGGCGCAAGCAGGAACCCCTCCTCTTGCCTGAGCGTTCTCCTCTTCCTCTACCCTTGAACTTCTCAAGAACAGCCTTCCATCTTACCTGGGGGCAGAATCCAACCTAAAAGAAAATAAAGAAAACAAAAGGGACGGCTTATCAAATCTAGTGGTGATAGTTCCAGTTTGGCTGGACTACTTGCAGAAACCCCTCCTGACAAGATCTGGGCATCCTTCCTTTCTACAACCCTTGAACTCCTCAAAAAACCTTAGCCTTGTGAACTGGGTATTGACCAACCCCTTCTCCAGGGCCCTTGGGGTCCTTTTTATAGAGAAAGGGTGGACATAACTGGGATTAGAGTGGAAGAGATGGGCAGCTCTTGGGTTTATGCAAAAATATGGGTGCCCTAGGGTTTGCGATTGGAGGGTTAGGATTGTTCTATTGGAGATCCTAAGGCTGAAAAGAGAAGGAGGGGGCGTCCAATATTATGTAGGGCTGAGAATTGGGCGCCCAGAATAAAGGGTGCAGATTTGGGCGCCTATAGCTGGAGAAATGTGATTGATTGGTGTGAT
Organism: Nelumbo nucifera; assembly: GCF_055504915.1. Lineage (NCBI taxonomy): Eukaryota > Viridiplantae > Streptophyta > Magnoliopsida > Proteales > Nelumbonaceae > Nelumbo > Nelumbo nucifera. Next base: position 36,182,881 of record NC_142656.1, on the reverse strand, counting down.
GTGGTGCCCTAAGGAGATTGGCTGAGGTTTAAGGAGTGAGGTGTAAGCCGAGGATGCTATCTAGGGAGAGATCTAAGGGTATGAGGGGCTGATAAGGCTTGGACAGTTGAGATTAGAGGTTAGGAGAGAGTGAAGGGTGGAAATTTGATAGTTAGGGGTGGCTAGGGTTTAGCGGTGAAAAGAATGAGTAGGTGATGGGAATAAAAAATATCATATTTTTATCCCCAAATATTCATTCTTTTACATTAAATTAGCACTTAATTGGACTCATTACTCTTGTATTTCGATTCAGGGCAAACAAGAAGGCGACAGGAGGAAAACAAGGCTAATCGGACGATTTTGCACAATTTCGGCACCATTCAGTAATCTACACATAACTCTAAAACCCAGACTTAGATTGGGATGATTCAAGATGCACCGGAAAGAAAAGGGAGAACTCCACAACTTTCATGTTCTGGGTTTTGACAGATTTGGTCTACATCGAGGCCAAAATCGGGCCCAAATCGGAGAAAATTCATAGAGAAGCCCAACCCACAACTGAAGTCCAATTCGCAGAAGAGCCTTGTAGCAGACCAATTTATTGAAGAATCCCACATCAAATTCAAGAATAAAAAGTCCCATCAGATTTAAATTTCAAATGTAATTCTAGAATGATAAGAGGATTGAGATTACTAGATAAGAGATAGGATAGGATTAGATCAAAACTGATTAGGACTTTCTATTTTTGAGGATAATCTCCTAGGAGGAGTTGGAGAGAGCCCCTCCTCCTAAAGCTATATAAAGGGGGGGGGCGCGGACCAGCTTTAGGCATCAATCAAGAAATCAAGCAATCAAGCAAGCAAGCAGTCCATCCATCTTGAAAGCAAAGCAAGAAGGAGACGACAACTATGAGTGGCTGAGCTTTTCTTTTCTGATTCAAGGGGGATTGTTGATTCGATTGTGTCATCGTGAGGTTATGTGTTTAATTTAATTTCTTGCTTTTAATTCAAGTATTCGTTGATTCTTGTGCATGTTCTTATGGAAGTTAATGTTGATTAGTCTGACAAATTAATTAATGTTGATCTTCCTACTGCTATCCATAATTCGATGATCCGTAATTGTCACGAATAGTGGTACAAGTAGCAATAAGGTTAATATCTTTTTGGGTCAATTGTTCGTGACAGCCTTTGACCAATGTATTGGCATGTTTTAACCAAAAGGGAATTAATGGAACAAGATTGGATAATTGCAGCTATCTCAATTATTTTTATTTTGGTTTAACTGTTTTCACGGAGGTTATAGCTATCATTAATTGATATGGAACACTATCATGCCCAGTCGGTCAATGATAAGTGTTGATCGAATGCTGGGTTTGGTCAACTAAATTAGGAAAACACGAGGTTTATTATGGCTATCCTAATAAATCCGAAGGATAAATGCTTGAATTGCAGGACTGCTGATTTTTACCTATGATCGATGACCAATTGACTCAATTCGAACTCTTGGATCAGAGTTGGTAAGACTGAATATTCCTTGTTAGTTGTTATTTGCTCTTTTGTTATTTTAGAATTTTAATTATTCAAATTTCCCACTCTTTAAATTGCACATTTGGCTGAGAAATTAATTATTGGCTCCCTGTGGGATTCGACCTGGTACCACTGTTACTATAATTTTGTTGTAAGGTGGGACTAGAATTAATTTTGAGGGCTTCGACAACCCGTCAAAATTTTGGCGCCATTGCCGGGGAGCTAGTTTAATTTCTTAGCTTCGTGCCTTCTGTTTGATCTAACCTCTTTTGTTTTATGTCTCATTCTTCTCAAAAAGGTGAAGTAGAATATATTCCAGAAATTGAGAAGACAAAACACCTGAGGCGGCTTGGCAATTGATCTCCAACATGGCTAAGAACTCTCAACAATTTGGAGCAAGAACAAATGGAGCTATCAGACGTGTTAATGAGGTAAGCTATTATAATCTGGAAAGTCAAATTTCTGATATAACTACTTTGGTTCGTCAATTGGCTACAGGACAATTAAAAACGACTGTGGTTTGTGGCATATGCTCAATTCCTGGGCATCCTACAGACATGTGCCCATCATTGCGAGATGATTCAATGCAACAAGTCAATGCCGTAGGAGGATTTCCTAGCCAACCTCAACGCAAATATGATCCCTATTCTAATTATTACAATCTTGGGTGGAGGGATCATTCCAATCTAAGCTATGGAAATCAAGGAGGGCCACAGAGATTCCAGCCTCAAGCTTTCAACAGACAACCTCCAATTCCAGCACTTATCCAAGCCCAAAATCAACCCTCAAGTTCAGGTATGTCTTTATAATGAGACTAAAAAGTACCCTATTTTTTATCCCCAAATATTCACTCTTTTTCATTATTTTAGCACTTAATTGGACTCATTACTCTTGTATTTCGATTCAGGGCAAGCAAGAAGGCGATTGGAAGAAAACAAGGCTAATCGGATGATTTTGCACAATTTCGGCACCATTCAGTAATCTGGGCATAACTCTCTATTCCGGACTCCGACTTGGATAATTCAAGATGCACTGGAAATATGACGGATAGGCCCACAACTTTTATGTTTTGGGTTTTGACAGATTCGGTCCACATCAAAGACAAAATCGGGACCAAAGTCGGAGAAAGTTTGCAGCAAAGCCCATTTCACAGTTGACGCCCAATTCGCAGAAGAGCCTTGTAGCAGCCCAAGTTATTAAAGCAGCCCAACTCGAATTCAAGAGCCAAGAGTCCCAATTTCGAATGTAATCTCTAGAAAGAGAGTCTTATCAGATTTAAGTTTTGAATGTAATCCTAGAAAGATAAGATGATTGAGATTAGATCACTAGATAAGAGATATGATAGGATTAGTTCAAAACAGATCAGGACTTTCTTAATTGAGGTTAATCTCCTAAAAGGAGTTGAAAAACAGCCCTCTCCCTCAGCTATATAAGGAGGGGGCGGGCAGACTAGCTTTAAGAATGAATCAAAAAATCCATCAATCAAGCATCAAGCAACTCGATCAATCAAGAAAGATCAGTTCGGCCTTCTGAGAAGCAGAGCATGGAGGATTCGAAAATCATGAGCAGTTAAGCTTTTCTTTTCTAATTTAAGGGGGATGTTCGATTGTGTCATCGTGAGGTTTAGTATTTAATTCAAGTTCTTGATTTTTAATTCAAGTATTCATTGATTCTTGTGCTTATTCTCTATGGATGTTAATGTTAATTAGTCTAACAAATTAGTTAATATTGATTTTCCTACTGCTATCCATGGTTCGGTGATCCGTAATTGTCACGAATAGTGATACAAGTAGCAATTAGGTTAATATCTTTCTGGGTCAATTGTTTGTGACAGTCATTGACCAATGTATTAACATGTTTTAACCTAAAGGGAATCAATGGAACAAGATTCGATAATTGCAGCTATCTCAATTATTGTTATTTTGGTTTAACTGTTTTCACAAAATTTAATGCTATCACTAGTTAATATGGAGCGCTATCATACCCAGTCGATTAGTGATAAGTGTTGATCGAATGCTGGGTTTGGTCAGCTGATTTAGGAAAACACAAGGTTTATAATGGCTATCCTAATAAATCTAAGGTTAAATGCTTGAATTGCAAGACTGCCGAAGTCTACCTAGGATCGATGACCAATTGATTAAATCCGAACCCTTGAATCAGAATTCGGTAAGACGGATTTCTCTTAAGTTGATATTGCTCTCTTGATTCCTTTTGAATTTTGATTTTTTAATTTTCCCACTCTTTATATTGCATACTCAGCTGAGAAATTATTTCCCTAGCTCCCTATGGGATTCGACCTAGTACCACTACTACTACAAATTTATTGTGGGACTAGCATTAATTTTGAGGGCTTTGACAACCCGTCACTTTAGATGAGATAGTTAAGGCTCTAGATTCATCCTGTACGCATTCCATTTTTTCTATAGATATTACTGACTCTTTAGTGCAGCAAACTTTTGAACTAGATGATGAAGACATAGTGAAAGTTGCACTTAACAATGGGCCTGATCAATTACAACAAGCAAAAAAGGAGTTTGTGTTGAATCTTGAATTGCAAAATTCGACTTTTGAGTTGGAATCTTTTAAAACTATAACTCTTAGTTTACCTCCAACTCACACAAAACTCCTTCCATCTATTTTGCAGGCCCCTATTCCAAATTTGAACCTACCCATGATGGATGAAAGAGGAGCACACCGAAAGCTGCGACCATGAGAGTTAGAGGATCCATGATAGGGAAGTTGTTTTTCCCTTTTTCTTTTTGTTTTTACATTTCTAGTTTAGTTTTTCTGTCCTTTCTTTGCATTTAACCTCACATTGGGGACAATGTAAGTTTTAAGTGTGGGGGAGGGAATTTAGGTTAGAATTTAGGTTGCATTTTAAAATTTGATTTAGGTTGTGTTTTTCTGCATTTGCTTTTCATAAAAAAAAACACTCAACTCTTTTAAAATCAATTGAAACAGTGATCTAGGAAGATTCTTGTGAACTGAGTAAAGAAATATAATCAAGGAGTACACCATTCAGCTGAAGCCATCCCTTTTAAGCTAGTCCTATATTCAGGTTCAAGTAAATAAGGTAAATACTTCACCATTGCCACAATTGGTAGGAAGGAGCATAAAATGCACTTACCGGTCAAGTAATCTGATGGTAGGATGGAGCATAAAATGCACCTACCAGCCAAGTCATCTAATAGTAGGATGGAGCATAAAATGCACCTACTGACCAAGTAATCCAAAAGTGAGATGGAGCATAAAATGCACTCACTTCTTCAGAGGAGAGAAAAAGAAAATAAAAAGAGAGAGAAGATAAAAAGGTTTTCCCTGATTTACTACCTGGTTTGTAGTAGAAAAAATTGGATTGACTGAAGAATGAGTCGTGTATGACTTGGTTGTGTTGATTTAACAGTTTGCAATAGTTAACCTAGATTATTTGTAGAGAAAGATGAAGCAGAGTTGAGTTTAAAAATCAGTAGGACAGTTAGTTCAACGGACCAGCTCTAGCATCACTCACTCCAAGATCCAAGAGATCACCAAGCAACTCAAGCTACCAAGAGAGTAATTCGGCCATAGAGAAGAAACGCATGGAGGGTTCGAAGATCATGAGCAGCTAAACTTCTCTTTTCTGGTTCAAGGGGGGAGGTTCGATTGAGTCATTGTGAGGTTCTGTATTTAATTTTAAGTTCTTGTTTTCTAATTCAAGTATTCATTGATTCTTGTGCATATTTTCATTGGATGTTAATGTTAATTAGTCTGACAAAGTGAATTAATGTTGATTATCCTACTGCTATCCATGATTTCGGTGATCCATAATTGTCACGAATAGTGGTACAAGTAGCAATTAGGTTAATATCTTTTTGGGTCAATTGTTCGTGACAGCCTTTGACCAATGTATTGACATGTTTTAACCTAAGGGAATCGATGGAACAAGATTCGATAATTGCATCTATCTCAATTATTGTTGCTTTGGTTTAACTATTTTCACAAAGCCTAATGCTATCACTAATTGATATGGAACGCTATCGTACCCAGTCAATTAGTGATAAGTGTTGATCGAATGCTGGGTTTGGTCAGCTGATTTAGGAAAGCACAAGGTTTATTATGGCTATCCTAATAAATCTAAGGTTAAATGCTTGAATTGCAAGATTACCAAGGTTACCTATGATCGATGACCAATTGGCTAAACCGAACCCTTGAACCAGAATTCGGTAAGACTAATTTCTCTTGTTTGTTTAAGTTTGCTATTTCTTCTTTTAATTTCAGTATTTAATTTTCCCACTTAGTAATATTATCCATTCGGCTAAGAGATTACTGTTAGCTCCCTGTGGGATTCGACCTAGTACCACTTTTACTACAAATATCTTATTGTGGGTCTAGTACTAATTTTGAGGGCTTCGACAAACCCATCAAAATTTTGGTGCCGTTGCCGGGGAGCAACTTTAATTTCTTAGCTATTTCCTTCTATTTGTGTTAACCTTCTTGTTTTATGACTCGTGCTTCTCAACGAGCTGAACTCGAGTACAACCCAGAAATTGAGAGGACCACCCATCGTTTAAGGAAGGAGGCGAAACAAAGGAAGGATCATTCACCTAAAAGGCTGAATTCAGATTTTGATCTACCAGCTTGTGATCTTCCCATTTTCGAAGAAGAAGAAAGAATGGCTGACAGAGAGAGGACATTAAGGGAGTTGGCTGCACAGATTATGAACCAACAGCCCTTATGTATAACATATCCCACTCTTGAGGTAGCTTTTGAATTGAAATCTGGCTTGATACAACTATTGCCTATATTTCATGGTTTTTCAGGTGAGGACCCTCATAAGCATCTAAAGGAATTCCATGTTCGAGCATGAAGCCCCAAGGTATGACCGAGGACCAGGTAAAACTCATAGCCTTTCTATTTACTTTACAAGATAAAGCAAAGGATTGGTTGTATATTCTTCCTCCCGGTTCAATACGCACATGAGATGAGATGAATAGGATATTTTTGGATAAATATTTTCCTGCATCCCGGGCTACAAACATAAGAAAAGAAATATGTGGAGTTTGAAAATTTGGTTGTGAGACACTATATGAATATTGGGAAAGATTTAAACAACTTGTTGCTAGCTGTCCACACCACCAAATACCCGAACAATTGTTAATCCAATACTTCTATGAAGGGCTCCAGCCCATGGATAGAAGTATGGTCGATGTAGCCAGTGGAGGAGCTTTAGTAAACAAAACACCCGAAGCAGCCAGGGAATTAATTTCTAACATGGCCGAAAATTCACAGCAGTTTGGTGCAAGGACAGATGGTACCATTAGACGAGTTAATGAGGTAAGCCATGTTAATTTAGAAAATTAGATTTCAGATTTAACTGCTTTGGTTAGGCAACTCGCTGTAGGATAATTACAAACAGCCAGGGTGTGTGGTATCTGTTCGATCCATGGACATACTACAGACATGTGTCCATCACTACAGGATGGATCAATGCAGCAAGTAAGTGTCGTAGGAGGATTCCCAGGCCAGCCCCAACGAAAGTATGATCCCTACTCCAATTACTACAATCCGGGGTGGAGAGATCATCCAAATCTAAGCTACAGGAACCAAGGAGAACAGCAGAAATATCAGCCCCACTTTTTCAGTCAACAGTCCCAGTTTTCAACACCCATCATAGCGCAAGGCCAACCCCCAAATTCAGGTATGTCATTAGATGATATAGTCAAGGCTCTAGCTACTAATACTCAGCAATTTCAGCAGGAAACAAGAACCAGCATTCAGAATTTGGGGAACCAAATCAGCCAACTTGCCACTTCCATTAGCAAGTTGGAGGCGCAGAGCTCTGGGAAACTACCCTCACAAATAGTAGTCAACCAAAAGGAGAATGCTAGTGCAGTAGTGTTGAGAAGTGGAAAGGGGTTGCAGCCCCGACCAAGCCCACCATCGAAGGCTGCCAAGGAAGAGGAAAAACAAGGGTCAACTGACGGCCCCATTGAGGTAATATCCAATCCCCCTCTCCCTAAAGTTACTAATGCAGTTGTACCACCTTTTCCTAGAAGGTTGGAAAAGTCCAAGAAAGAGGAATATGAGCAAGAAGTGCTAGAAACCTTCTGGAAGGTAGAGATCAACATCCCTTTGTTAGATGCAATAAAACAAATCCCAAAATATGCAAAATTTTTGAAAGAATTATGCACTAACAAGAGGTTGTGAATCGATGAGAAGGTAAGAGTTGGGGAGAATGTTTCAGCCGTTATCAAGAGGACCTTGCTAGAAAAATGTGCTGATCCAAGTATGTTCACCCTACCTTGTGTGATTGGTAATAAACGAATCGAGCGTGCTATGTTAGACTTAGGTGCATCTATCAATGTCATGCCATACTCGATTTACTGTGCCTTAAGATTAGGTCCTTTGAAAGAAACTAAAGTTGTTATCCAATTAGTTGATCGTTCTAATGCTTACCCAGAAGGGATTGTTGAGGATGTATTGGTGCAGGTTAACGATTTAATTTTTCCAGTTGATTTCTACATCCTGAAGATGGAGGAGGACACGGTCACAAGTTCAGCCCCACTTCTATTAGGCAGGCCATTCATGAAAACGGCCAAGACCAAAATAGATGTGGACGAGGGTACCCTCTCCGTCGAGTTCGACGGGGAAATTGTTAAATTTAATATTTTTGAAGCAATGAAGTACCCCAATGAATGTCATTCGATTTGTTCGGTTGACACTATTGATTCAATTGTGCAAGAAATTTTTGAAGAAGATATGAATGAGGAGCTCGGATTGAGTGCACAATTGGATACGAAAGCCCCTATTCCAGATTTGAACACACCCATGATGGATGAAAGGGGAGAACACCGAAAGCTACATCCACAAGAATTAGAGGATCTGATTCAGGATTATTAAAAATAGGGAAGTTTGTTTTTCATTTTTCTTTTTGTTTTTACATTCCTAGTTTAGTTTTTCTGCCCTTTTTTTGCATTTAACCTCACATTGGGGACAATGTAAGTTTTAAGTGTGGGGGAGGGGATTTAGGTTAGAATTTAGGTTGCGTTTTAAAATTTGATTTATGTCATGTTTTTCTGCATTTGCTTTTCAAAAAAAAAAAAGAAAAAAAAAACCTCAACTCTTTTGAAATCAAGGAGTACATGACTTATCTGAAGCCTTTTCCAGTCAAGCTAGTCCTCAATTCAGGTTTAAGCAAATAGGGTAAATACTTCACCATTGCCACAATTGGTAGGATGGAGCAAAAAATGCACCTACTGTTTGACAGTTTTGTATGCCCTTTGCTTCAATCCGATTTGATGTACTTTTGATATTTATTGTAAATAAATAAAGTGCATGTTTGATTCATGTTGTTTGGTATAATTCTGTGAAAGACCCTAAAACTAGACACTTATTGAGACTCGTGTTAGTTTTAAATGTTCATAACCATTGGATAAGTCTGGGGAGATTTATCCTGCCAAGGCTGATATTGGTGTGCCGCCAAGTGTTGGGATGGCCTGTCTCAGCCACCAGGGTAAGACCCAAGGCACATGCAGTATGGGATTACTTGAATCATTTAACCGGACCAGATTTCCAGTATTGCCCTGGACCTTGGAGATAGATGGGCAAAACTGGAAAATACACCTGACCCCTAGACTTGATTATGATACTTCACTAAGTGTCGGATCGGGCTGTCTTTGATATGCAAATCAATGAGATCCTTAGAAGGGGTCAAAACCTGGGTATTTTGGGGCAGTCTGAGAATTCATCTGAGTGAGTGATCATAGTGACAGGATCAGCCCCTTCGTCGGATAAAGGTAATGATCGGGACTGCACTCTCTCTGATGGAAACCAAACTACCGGCAGTTGATTTCAATCGTTGGAATTTTGTTTTTGCAAAATTTATATATATTATATGTATATATATATACGGTTTCAAAATGTTTGCAAATGGTTTTAATTCTCGGGATCCATGTCAGTAGAGAGTGCAGCATTGTTCCTTGCAGCCGAGGGAGAGGTCCCCTCTTGTCGAGCAGTGCTTAATCATTACGGGCTGAGAGGTTAAGTGTAAGACCATTTAGGATAGTACCTGATGGGCTAGTCTTGCACCTGCCCACAGTCCCTGGGTTTTTATAAGATGGCTTGGCCTAGGGACCACTTAATGTAAGTGTTGGGCCCATAGGGTCCATGTGATGGCCTCAAGGGTTCACTGAGCTTTTCAGTGAATTCGGCTGGGCCTTGTGATAAAGGCTGGGCCGAACCCATGTGGCTGGTGTGTAGTTCAATGCTTGGGTCTCACGCCATACAAAGAAGCCCAACTGAGCAGCAGATTGGAAACTAGTTAAGCACTGAACACTTAATGGGCCAAAAGCCCATTTCAAACAGGGCTGATATGATCACCCATCTATGAGGTGAATCTGGGATTAAAGTTAGCAAAAGGATTGGGCCTTTAACCTTATCCACTCTAGGAGACCAAATTCAAATCAAATTTGAAAATGGTAACCTCCTGATAAGATCAGGAGTAATCTAACTTAATCTGTCGATAGGATTAAGATCATCCCCTATCCAAATACTGATTTGGATTGGGATAACTCCTAATTAGGAGGTTTCTTAATCAAGAAGAAAAGAGGAGAAACCCTAAGAGATCATAATCAGATTTCGAACCTAGGGAAAATCATCCTGCGAATTGGGATTGGATCTCATACACACCCCAGAGAAAAGAGAAGCAATTTAGCCATCTTCACTTCAGGAGTTCTCCTCCAGCCGCCGCCATTCTTTCTTACAAGATTCGATCTTTGAAGTAGAAAGAAATCAAGAAATTGGTTCTTGACATCAGTTTTGCAGAAAAGACTGAAAAGATTTGGTGCTCAAAGTTTCCAGTGGATTCTTGCAAAGGATTCAGTGTGTAGGATGCACTCCGCAAGTTCCGTTCCACATACAGTTGTGTCATCTTCAGTAGGAGCGGATCTTGGTGTCCACTTTGGGCAAGAACACCAACTTTGGGAGATACTACTTCTCTAGATCAGGTATAATTCCCTCCTTGTCTTTTGGTTCAGATCTAGTTCAATTATGATTCAAGTAGGATCCTTGAATATTGTATTCTAAATTTAGGGAATATGATTCCCAGTTGGAAGAAGGTAGGAAAAATTTTTGAAATTCGCCCAACCATTCCGCAACCCTTTGGGCGTCCATACGATGGATCATACCATTCTTTCAGTGGTATCAGAGCCATAGGTTCAAATCTTGAACCAAAAGAAAATCAGATCTGAACCTACGCAGATGGACAAAAGATGTTCTGCCAAGATTTGCGCAGATTATTTTCTTTATTTCAAGAAATTGTTTCTTGTAAAGGGCGATTGATCTGAAATTAATTTCTGTTAAATCCAAAATTTATTTAGAACCATTCTTTATTTATTTTGATTTAATGGACTGTTCGAACCTGGAGATCGTAGTGCTGTTTTGGCGCAGATGGTCTACGCAACCTTTTATTTTATTATTATTCATTCAATTCGGTCTGTAAATAATTTTTTTTTTATTTTCTAGACTGAATGTATAGGATTTGATCAAGAATGTAATTAATTAATAGAAATAGGATTTCTATTTCTTTTTATTTTCTTGATTGAAGAAGAAGGAAGAAGAAGGCGGCGCTGGAGATTTGCAGATGGAGAAATCACTTTCTGCGATTTGCAATTTGTGAAACTGCAACCCTAATGATTAACCTCTGTTTGGCAGGTGGTGCGAACAGTCCATATTTGATTTGTGATTGTCTAAAATTAAAATTATTAATTTCAGATCTTTCATGAATTAACTCTTGAATTGAAAATCAGTTTCGAACAATTTCGGACTAGATTGGACCAAAACTGTTTGGACCGAATCTAGGGTTCGAAGGGGACTGTTTTCAGTCCAATTTTTCTCACACTTGCTGTTCCAAATCTGATGTTCAATTACATGGATTAATTCGGCCCACCTGTAAAGCTCAGTTTTAAATGGTTAAAACTGCAAAAGCCCACTCTTGTGAGAAAAGTTGTATGGGCTGAACTGCTAACTGCGATTCAGCCCAAATACCTAGTCGACATTAATTGTTAATGTTATGGATTTTAAATGGGCTGTTCAATGGGCTTTACAGCAGTTAATCGATTGAATCAATTCTTCCTTTACATGTGATGTTTGGATGTTGGATGTGCTGCAACCATGGGCCATAAGCACCTGGCCCATGATGACTCGTTAGTGGCTCTTACGCACACCATGGCTGAATAAACATCATTGCCATGGTGTCCCATAAGGTCATTGGATGACTCCTCCAAACTTGGTGGGCCCCACAACCCTGAAAAGGGATGCGTACGGAAACCCTAGATGATTAAGACACACCAGAAATCTGAGTTTATGAAAGTCAGTGGGAGCCACTCTAGTTTGACCTAAAATTAGAACTATGGCATAATTTGGTTCCCTCCAGCAAATATGAGTGCATGTGATAAGGAGATCCATATGATGGACTCTCTAAAGGCCTTCTGTCATTAGCACAATGATGGGTCCTTCAGTAATGAGGAAACGCATCATAAAATTGGGCTATCCATTTGCTGTTGGATCTGTCAGAGTGTTTCATAAGATGATAGGGGCATCATAGACCAAAGTGGGAGGGGCTTCCCCAGAAAATGGGAACTCTCTCACGGTACCTTGGCGTAACCTGAATATGATGGGTGAGCACTAACTGCACAAAAAGGTTTACCTGAAAACGGCTCTGAACCACGTCTGACAGAGGCCAAAGAGAAATCTCATATGATGAGTGGATAGGATCCGTCACAGAAAGGTGGTAGAGTTTTACAGTTGAAACAGTTGGCCCCACGCACCCTATGTGATTTCCCACATTTCCAGAGATATTTCGCCGTCTCCATCACTAAAAAACCATATCTATGTAGGTAACATGAATCAAACTAAGGTTGTGGACTAACATCTTTGTTGTTTTATCAGAAAATGGAAAACGGTCAATTCGCAAAGCTTCTAGACGATAACAAGCTTAAGGGCCCAAACGTTGCCAACTGGTACAGAAATCTTATGCAGGTCCTAACTTCCGAAAAGTTAGATAAGGTGGTGAAAAATCCTGCCCCGAAGCATCCGGGTGATAGGGCTTCTAAGGCCCGTAGGAGGGACTACCAAGATTGGGAGGATAAAAACTCCTTAGCCCGCTGCTTTGTCATTGCCTCACTAGACAACTCAATATAAAGGCAGTTCGATCAGATCAAACTAGCCAAGGACATATTGGACAGTCTAAAGACAATGTATGAAGAGCATAATCGTTCTACTCGACAGAAGGTCCTGAAACTGTTCATGACCGCACAGACGTCCAAAGGGAAAAAAGTTCATGACCATTGTCTTCGGATGATGGGCTACATTAACGAACTCGAAGCCCTTGGATCCGAGTAAGATCTTGGCACGCAAGTGTATGCCATCCTAAATTCTTTGCCCTCTTCCATCATTGCATTCACAATGAACTACAACATGAACAAGTTGAAAGTCAACGTCCAGGAACTCAGCAATATGTTGCAGAGGGCCGAGGATCTACTTAAGAAGGATGAGCCTGTGGTTATGCTTGCTGAAACTAACAAATCGGGCAAGAAAAAGAGAAAGGCAAAGAAGCCCCAGAAGAAAGCTGCCAAGCCTAAGAAGCAGAAGAAGAACAAGGCATTTGATGTCTGTCACTTCTGCAAGCAGACTGGCCACTGGAAGAGGAAATGTCCTGCCTACCAGGAATCTAAGAAAGGTAACGTCGAAACTTGTGTCATAGAAACTAATATGTTAGTTACTTCTGTGTCCTGGTGTGTTGACTCTAGGGCTTCAACTAATGCGTGTAACTCACTGTAGGGGTTCAAAGTTGGCAGAAAATTGAGTGAAGGCAAAGTGACACTATTTTTGGGAGTGACTGCAAGTGTTGCAACTGCGGCAATTGGAACCATAGAATTAGTCATTAGAGAAGGAGTGCTTGTACTTAAAGATTGTCTTTATGTACAGAACTTGAGAAGAAATTTAATTTTTGTTTCTAAACTATGTGTTAATGGATGTACTATTTATTTTAGTAATATGATTATTGTTAAACGGAATAACAAATTCATCGCATGCGGGGAACTAGAGAACGGTCTCTATGTTCTACATCCTTCTCTGGAAACTAACTTAACCAAAACTACGTCGGTCAAAAAACCCAAGATAAGGACTTGTGATATAGTAAATCCCACGTGCCTCTGGCATTACCGACTTGGCCATATCGGTGTTGACCGAATCACAAGGCTGGTAAAGGTGGTCCTTTGGATTTTCTGACCGTATAAAATCTTTCCACTTATGAGCCTTGCCTCCAAGGTAAGATGACTAAACGACCATTTGACAGTAAGCCTGAAAGATGTGTAGGCACACTTGACCTTATACATACTGATGTATGTGGTCCCCTGACTGTTAGGACACGAAATCAACACGTGCATTTCATCACCTTTACAGATGATTTTTCACGATATGGTTACGTGTACCTAAAGAGACACAAGTCTAAATCCTTTGAAAAGTTCAAAGAGTTTAGATAGGAAGTCGAGAAATAGTTAGGGAGAGAAATTAAGGCCCTTCGATCGGATCAAGGTGGCGAGTACCTCTCTGACGAATTCAGAGACTACTTAAAGGTCAATGGGATAGTGTCACAATTAGATCCTCCTGCCACACCTCAACTCAACGGTGTTTCAGAGATGAGGAATAGGACCTTGTTGGACATGGTCCGGTTACTTCTCGTACGCTCAAAATTACCCACATCCTTTGGGGGATATACATTATAGACTACTATCTACATGCTGAATCGGGATCCAACCAAATCGGTTCCGAAAACTCCATATGAACTATGGAACGGAAGGAAGCCAAGTGTAAGACACTTGAAGATTTGGGGTTGTCCTGCACACGTTAAAAGAACAAGTGTGGACAAGTTGGAATCCAAACCAGTCGTTGCCTATTTATAGGCTACCCAAAAGATTCGGTGGGTTATCTATTCTATGACCCAAGTGAGCAAAAAGTGTTCGGCAGTCGAAACACACAATTCATAGAAACCAAATACATCCTGGACACCCATCGTCAGGAAATAGTTCTTAATGAGGAGAGCTTAGGAGCAGTGGGAGATGTCCTACAAGTTCCAGGAAGTGACCAACCTAGAAGATCCACTCGGGTATCCAAACCACCAGTCCGATATGGTTATGACCAGGATAGTTACCTGGTGGAAGCCTTGACTAGTGAGGAGGATCCCGTAACTTTCACGGAAGCTGTGTTAGACATAGATTTCCAGAAGTGGGTGGAGGCCATGAGAGTTGAAATGGACTCGATGGAGACCAATAGAGTCTGGACTCTAGTAGATTCGCCCTCTGGGGTAAAAGCAATTGGTTGCAAAGGGATCTACAAGAGGAAGAAGGGCCCCGATGGTAGGATTGAGACCTACAAAGCTCGTTTAGTGGCGAAAGGGTATACTCAGAAAGAAGGCATCGATTATGAGGAAACCTTTACGCCCATGGCCATGCTTAAATCCATTAGGATCCTGCTAGTTGTAACAGCATACCATGACTACGAGATTTGACAGATGGATGTCAAAACCGCATTCCTGAATGGAGATCTTAGTGAAGATATCCACATGCAGCAGCCGCAAGGCTTTATTGTTGTTGGTCAGGAACACATGGTATGTAAACTTAATAGATCCATATATGGACCTAAGCAGGCTTCTAGGAGTTGGAACATCTGTTTCGATTCTGCCATCAAAACGTTTGACTTTGAGCAGAATCCGGATGAGCCCTGTATTTACAGGAAGTCCAGTGGGGATAAGATCACCTTCTTGGTGTTGTACATGGACGATATCGTACTCATTGAGAATGATATAGGAATGTTGACTTCGGTCAAGGTATGACTTTCACAGCAGTTCTCTATGAAAGATCTTGGAGAAGCTTCATATATACTGGGTCTTCAACTCTATAGAGATAGATCAAAGCGGATAATTAGATTATCCCAGGCTGCTAACATTGATAAAATTGTCAAAAGATACAGCATGGAGAACTCCATGAAAGGAAATGTTCCTTTCAGGCACGGAGTCAATCTCTCCAAGAAAATGTCTCCCAAGACTTCTAAGGAGATCGAGGGCATGAGAGACGTTCCCTATGCCTCAGTCGTAGGGAGCATCATATATGCCATGCTGTGCACTCGCTCGGACATTGCTCAGGCGGTGAGTGTGGTAAGCAGATTCCAGGCCAACCCAGGGCAGGAGCATTGGACTGTTGTGAAGAACATACTCAAATACCTTCGAAGGACAAAAGAGTTTTGTCTGATATGCGATGGTCGTTCACTACAAGTTCTAGGGTATACTGATGCCGATTTCCAGTCGGATCCAAATGATAGAAAGTCTACATTTGGGTATGTTTTCATGATAGGATCGTGTGCTGTTTGCTGGAAAAGCAGCAAACAGGGGTTCACTGCATATTCCACAACTGAGGCCGAGTACATTGCTGTAAGTGAAGCTGCTAAGGAAGTCATGTGGATGACGAAATTCATAAACGAATTGGGAGTGACTCCATCCAGCACATCACCCATCCTGTTGTTGCGTAACAACAATGGAGCGATCGCCCAGGCTAAAGAGACTCGGGCCCACTCGAAGTCAAAGTAGATTGAGACGAAGTACCTCGTACTGCGGGAGATCGTTGGTAGAGGGGACGTCCTAATTCAGAAAGTAACATCAGCGGATATTGTGGCAGACCCATTGACTAAGCCACTGACACAGAAGGTGTTTGAGAAACACATGGAAAGTATGGGACTCCGGCTGTTCCTTGCAGCCGAGGGAGAGGTCCTCTCTTGTCGGGCAGTGCTTGATCATTATCGGCTGAAAGGTTAAGTGTGAGACCATTTAGGATAGTACCTGATGAGCTAATCTTGCACCTACCCACAGTCCCTGGGTTTTTATAAGATGGCTTGGCCCGGGGACCACTTAATGTAAGTGTTGGGCCCATAGGATCCATGTGATGGGCCCAGGGGTTCATTGAGCTTTTCAATGAATTCGGCTAGGCCTTGTGATAAAGGCTTGGCCGAACCCATGTGGATGGTGTGTAGATCAATGCTTGGGTCCCACACCATACAAAGAAGCCCAACTGGGCAGCAGATTGGAAACTAATTAAGCACTGAAAACTTAATGGTACAAAAGCCCATTTTGAGCTGGGCTGATATGATCACCCATCTATGAGGCAAATCTGGGATTAAAGTTAGCAAAAGGATTGGGACATTAACCTTATCCACTCTAGGAGACCAAATTCAAATCAGATTTGAATCTGGTAACCTCCTGATAAGATCAGGAGTAAGCTAACTTAATCTGTCGATAGGATTAAGATCATCCCCTATCCAAATACTGATTTGGATTGGGATAACTCCTAATTAGGAGGTTTCTTAATCAAGAAGAAAAGAGGAGAAACCCTAAGAGATCATAATCAGATTTTGAACCTAGGGAAATCATCCTGTGAATTGGAATTGGATCCCATACACACTCCAGAGAGAAGATGAGCAATTCAGCCATCTTCACTTCAGGAGTTCTCCTCCAGCCGCCGCCATTCTTTCTTACAAGATTCGATCTTTGAAGTAGAAAGAAATCAAGAAATTGGTTCTTGACATCAGTTTTGCATAAAAGACTGAAAAGATTTGGTGCTCAGAGTTTCCAGTGGAATTTTGCGAAGGATTCAGTGTGTAGGACGCACTCTGCTGGTTCCGTTCCACATACAGTTGTGTCATCTTTAGCAGGAGCAGATCTTGGTGTCCTCTTTGGGCGTGAACACAAACTTTGGGAGATACTACTTCTCTGGATCAGGTATAAGTCTCTCCTTGTCTTTTGGTTCAGATCTGGTTCAATTATGGTTCAGGTAGGATCCTTGAATATTGTATTCTAAATTTAGGGAATATGATTCCCAGTTAGAAGAAGGTAGGAAAAATTTTTGATATTCTCCCACCCATTCCGCAACCCTTTTGGCGTCCATACAATGGATCCTACCATTCTTTCACCTACCGGTCAAGTAATCCGATGGTAGGAGGGAAAATAAAATGCACTTACCAGCCAAGTCATCTGATAGTAGGACGGAGCATAAAATGCACCTACTTGATAGCAATTCAAATAGTAGGATGGAGCATAAAATGCACCTACTGACCAAGTAGTCCAAAAGTGATATGGATTATAAAATGCACTCACTTCTTCAGAGGAGAAAAAAAAAAGAAAATAAAAAAAAAAGATAGAGAAGAGAAAGAGGTTTTCCCTGATTTACGACATGGTTTGTAGTAGCAAAAATTGGATTGACTGATGGACGGGTCGTGTATCACTTGGTTGTGCTAATTTAATGGTTTGCAATAGTTAACCTAGAATATTTGTGGAGAAGGATGAAGGAGAGTTAAGTTTAAAAATCAGAAGGTAGTTAGTTTGTTTTTGTTTAGGTTTTGTCTTGCCCGAGGACGGGCAAGGTTTAAGTGTGGGGGGATTTGATGAGAGTAAAAAGTACCCTATTTTTATCCCCTAATATTCACTCTTTTTCATTAATTTATCACTTAATTGGACTCATTACTATTGTATTTCGATTCAGGGCAAGCAAGAAGGCAATTGGAAGAAAACAAGGCAAATCGGATGATTTTGCACAGTTTCGGCACAATTAAGTAATCGGGGCATAACTCTCAATTATCAACTCTGATTTGGTTAATTCAAGAGGCATCAGAAAGATGAAAGAAAGGCTAAAAACGTTTATGTTTTGGGTTTTGACAGATTCGGTCCGCATTGAAGACGAAACCGGGCCCGAAGTCAGAGCATAGCAAAGCCCATTTCACAGCTGAAGCCCAACTCGCAGAAGAACCTTGAAGCAGCCCAACTCGAATTCAAGAGCGTAGAATCCAAATTTCGAATGTAACCTCCAGAAAGAGAGTCTTATTAGATTTAAACTTTAAATATAATCCTATAAAGATAAGAAGATTGGATTACATCACTAGATAAGAGATAGGATAGGATTAGTTCAAAACAGATCAGGACTTGAAGTTAATCTCCTAGAAGGAGTTGGAGAGAGCCCTCTCCCTCAGCTATATAAAGAGGGGGGCGGACCAGCTCTAGCATCACTCACTCCAAGATCCAAGAGATCACCAAGCAACTCAAGCTACCAAGAGAGCAATTCGGCCATAGAGAAGAAACGCATGGAGGGTTCGAAAATCATGAGCAGCTAAACTTATCTTTTCTGGTTCAAGGGGGGAGGTTCGATTGAGTCATTGTGAGGTTCTGTATTTAATTTTAAGTTCATGTTTTCTAATTCAAGTATTCATTGATTCTTGTGCATATTTTCATTGGATGTTAATGTTAATTAGTCTGACAAAGTGAATTAATGTTGATTATCCTACTGCTATCCATGATTTCGGTGATCCATAATTGTCACGAATAGTGGTACAAGTAGCAATTAGGTTAATATCTTTTTGGGTCAATTGTTCGTGACAGCCTTTGACCAATGTATTGACATGTTTTAACCTAAGGGAATCGATGGAACAAGATTCGATAATTGCATCTATCTCAATTATTGTTGCTTTGGTTTAACTGTTTTCACAAAGCCTAATGCTATCACTAATTGATATGGAACGCTATCGTACCCAATCAATTAGTGATAAGTGTTGATTGAATGTTGGGTTTGGTCTACTGATTTAGGAAAATACAAGGTTTATTATGGCTATCCTAACAAATCTAAGGTTAAATGCTTGAATTGCAAGATTACCAGTGATACCTATGATCGATGGCCAATTGGTTAAACCGAACCCCTGAACCAGAATTCGGGAAGACTAATTTCTCTTGTTTGTTAAATTTGCTATTTCTTCATTTAATTTCAGTATTTAATTTTCCCACTCAGTAATATTATCCATTTGGCTAAGAGATTAATGTTAGCTCCCTGTGGGATTCAACCTAGTACCACTTTTACTGCAAATATCTTATTGTGGGACTAGTACTAATTTTGAGGGCTTCGACAAACCCGTCACTGGGCATAACTCTCAAACCTGGACTCCCTTTGGGATGATTCAAGATGCACCGGAAATATAAGGGAGAACTCCACAACTTTCATGTTCTGGGTTTTGACAGATTCGGTCTGCATCAAGGTCAAAATCGGGCCCAAAGTCGGAGAAAATTCGTAGAGAAGCCTAGCCCACAGTTGAAGCCCAATTCACAGAAGAGCCTTGTAGTAGCCCAATTTATTGAAGAAGCCCAACTTGAATTCAAGAATAAAAAGTCCCATCAGATTTAAATTTCAAATGTAATTCTAGAAGGATAAGAGGATTGAAATTACTAGATAAGAGAGATTACTAGATAAGAGATAGGATAGGATTAGATCAAAATTGATTAGGACTTTCTATTTTTTAGGATAATCTCCTAAGAGGAGTTGGAGAGAACCCCTCCTCCTAAAGCTATATAGAGGGGGGGGGGGGGGGGACCAGCTTTAGGCATCAATCAAGAAATCAAGCAATCAAGCAAGCAAGTAGTCCATCCATCTTGAAAGCAAAGCTAGAGGGAGACGACAACTATGAGTGGCTGAGCTTTTCTTTTTTTATTCAAGGGGGATTGTTGATTCGATTGTGTCATCGTGAGGTTATGTGTTTAATTTAATTTCTTGCTTTTAATTCAAATATTTGTTGATTCTTGTGCATGTTCTTATGGAAGTTATTGTTGATTAGTCTGACAAATTAATTAATGTTGATCTTCCTACTGCTATCCATAATTCGATGATCCGTAATTGTCACGAATTGTGATACAAGTATGATGAGACTGAAAGGAATACTATTTCTGTCCCCTAATTTTCATATTTTTACATTATTTTAGCACTTAAATGAACTCATTACTCTTGTATTTCGATCCAGGGCAATAAAGAAGGCAATTGGAAGAAAACAGGGCAAATCGGGTGATTTTGCACAGTTTCGGCGATAGTCAGTAATCTGGGCCTAAATCTCAATTCCGGACACCGAATTAGAAAATTTAAGAAGCATTAGAAAGATGGAAGGAAGGCCCACAACTTTTATGTTTTGGCTTTGGACAGATTTGGCCTGCACCGAGTATGAAAATGATCCTAAAGTCGTAGAAAATTCGCAGCTAGGCCCATTTCACAACTTAAGCCCAACTCACAGAAATACCTTGAAGCAGCCCAACTCGAATTCAAGAGTCAAGAGTCCAAATCTCGAATGTAATCTCTAAAGAAAGAGTCTTATCAGATCTAAAGTCTTGAATGTAATCCTACAGAGATTGAGATTAGATCATTAGATAAGAGATATGATAGGATTAGTTCAAAGAAGATCAAGACTCCCTAAAGATAAGATGATCTCCTAGAAGGAGTTGGAAAACAGCCCTCTCCTTGGCTATATAAAGAGGGGGGTGAACCAGCTCTGGCATCACTCACTCCAAGATCCAAGAGATCATCAAGAAGACCAAGAAGCTTAAGAAGGCAGTTCGGCTATGGAGAAGAAAAGCATGGAGATTGCGCAGATCATGAGCAGCTAAGCTTCTTTTTCTGGTTCAAGGGGGGAGGTTCGATTATGTCATTGTGAGGTTCTGTAGTTAATTTATTTTCTTGCTTTCTAATTCAAGTATTCATTGATTCTTGTGCATATTTTTATTGGATGTTGATGTTAATTAGTTTGACAAACTGAATTAATGTTGATTTTCCTACTACTATCCATGATTTCAGTGATCCGTAATTGTCATGAATAATGGTGCAAGTAGCAATTAGATTGATATCTTTTTGGGTCAATTGTCCATGATAGCCTTTGACCAATGTTTTAACATGGTTCAACCTAAAGGAATCGATGGAACAAGATTCAGTAATTGCAGCTATCTCAATTATTGTTATTTTGGTTTAACTGTTTTCACAAATGTTAATGCTATCACTGTTTAATATGAACGCTATCGTACCCAGTTGAGTGGTGATAAGTGTTGATCGAATGTTGGGTTTGGTTAACTGAATTAGGAAAACACAAGGTTTATTATGGTTATCCTAATAAATCTAAGGTTAAATGCTTGAATTGCAAGAATGCTGAATTGTACCTAGGATTGATGGCCAATCGATTCAACCCGAACCCTTGAACCAGAATTCGATAAGACTGATTTTCTCTTGTTTGTTTAGTTTGTTATTGCTTTCTTATTCTTTTAAATTTTAGTTATTTTCCCACTCAATTACTTTATCCATTCGGCTAAGAGATTACTGATTTGCTCCCTGTGGG
Organism: Nelumbo nucifera; assembly: GCF_055504915.1. Classification (NCBI taxonomy): domain Eukaryota; kingdom Viridiplantae; phylum Streptophyta; class Magnoliopsida; order Proteales; family Nelumbonaceae; genus Nelumbo; species Nelumbo nucifera. Next base: position 36,161,165 of record NC_142656.1, on the reverse strand, counting down.
ATTCAACCTAGTACCAATTTTTATTGCAATTATTTGATTGTGGGACTAGTAGTAATTTTGAGGGCTTCAACAAACCCGTCAAAGTAGCAATTAGGTTAATATCTTTTTGGGTCAATTGTTCATGACAGCATTTGACCAATGTATTGGCATGTTTTAACTAAAAGGAATCAACGGAATAAGATTGGATAATTGCAGCTATCTCAATTATTTTTATTTTGGTTTAACTATTTTCACGGAGGTTATTGCTATCATTAATTGATATGAAATGATATCGTGCCCAGTCGGTCAATGATAAGTGTTGATCGAATGCTGGGTTTGGTCAACCAAATTAGGAAAACACGAGGTTCATTATGGTTATCCTAATAAATCTGAAGGTTAAATGCTTGAATTGCAAGACTTCTGATTTTTATCTATGATCGATGACCAATTGACTCAATTTGAACCCTTGGATCAGAGTTGGTAAGACCGAATATTCCTTGTTAGTTGTTATTTGCTCTTTTGTTATTTTAGAATTTTAATTATTCAAATTTCTCACTCTTTAAATTGCGCATTCGGCTAAGAAATTAATTACTGGCTCCTTGTGGGACTCGACCTAGTATCACTATTACTACAATTTTGTTGTAAGGTGAGACTAGAATTAATTTTGAGGGCTTCGACAACCCGTCAGTAGGGAGGTGCCCTAGGGTTTACTAAGGAGAGGGGAGTACGCTAATACAGTAGGAAGGGCACCTATCTGGGTTTGGCAGATAGGTGGTGCCCTCTTGTGCTCAGTTTTTCACAGAAACACTCCCTCTCTCAGCTAGAATCCACACCAACTTCTCAAAAACTGTATTTCAGCCCAGAAACTTTCCTAGTTTTCCCTAGGATTTGCACAGGGACCCTCAGAGGTCACAATATTGAATTTAACTAGGAAAAGGGCACATTTTGACTATTTTAAGGCCTAAAATACCCCTGAAATGATGCCCTTAAGGCAACAAAATACAAAGTTATCACACCCCCTAACTTGATCATTACGAGTCCCTTAGCAATGCAGCCTTAAAATCCTATTGAGTATAAAAAGAAGTCATTCACATAGCAAGATCATCCTTAAACTTTGTATAGATCAATATTAGGCTTAAGGGGTAAAAACGTCTTTCTTTGAATATTTTAGAAACTTAGCTTAAAAATCTTGTATGCTCTTCCATTTGCAGTTTGTCAAGAAAATATGAGATTGATTTCAAAATCGGACAGGTATTCTTCTTACCATTTCTGACAATGGATTTCTACCCTTGAACTTCAAGGAGAGGGATGTTAATATGGACTTGCTTGGATAACTCCTTGATCTCCTCGTTGCGAGTCTCTTTCATCTTTCGCAATGGCTCGGCTATGAAAGCGGTTGGAAAGGGAACTACATCCGGTTCATTATAGGTTCTTCTTCTAACTTTTCCTTTCCTTTTTCTCCCCCCCCCCCCCAACTTATGGTCTTCTTGCTCTTTTTCTTCTTTAGTGATGTTTTCAAATTTCTTTTTCTCATACGGGTCCTCTAAAATCCTCCCACTCCTTAAGGTCGTAATAGCCTTGGTCAAACTGAGGATTCTTAGGAGGTGGTTGAATCTGCTATGGAGGAAAACCCGGTGGTTAATTTCTAGGATTTGCAACCGGTTGACTTGGTAGTTGTCCTACTTCTCTTCTCGCATTGGCTTTGGCTAGCTGTCCTATTTAGCTCTCTAATCTAGTGATGGACTGCTACTGAGATAGAATCAGCTACTGAAGCTGCATGAATTTGTCATCAACTGTACTAGTCTGAGGAGCTTGTGGGTAAACCTGATAAGGTTAGACCGACTGGTTCCTAGGGTAAGTCTACTGGAATTTGCTCTGCACTTGTGGCCTATGAAATTACTGGGCCAGGGAGTTAGATGGATGGTACTACTAGGACCGTGTTAGGTTGATGTGTCCTCCAAAAAAAGCTAAGGTGATTTCTCCACCCAGGGTTATAAGCATTTGAAAATGGGTCATTATTAGGCCGCGAGAAACTCTGGGCGGCCTTAACCTATTCTTGGATAAACGGCGGAAACTGGGCCGTCGTTGGACAATCATCAAATTAGTGGGCCGAGCTGGCACAAATGGAACAAACTTCAGGATAAGGTATAGATGGGCCCGACTACTGGTTATAGGTGAATAATTGATCAATCTTTTGGGCTAGAATATCTACCTTGTCCAATTTTCTAGAGATTGCATTCAGGTTCATTCTTGCCTTGGGTCTATACCGTTCCTAACTTCATTTCACTCAATGTTTCGAAAAGAGCATGCGCTTCATCCTCACTTTTACTCATAAATGCCCCCCCACAGGATGCATCTACCATTTGCCTGTGTTGATCAATCAAACCTTCATAGAAGGCTTGACAATTTGCCACTTGGACAAGCCATGGTGTGGGCACTTTCTTAACAACTCTTTCAATCTCTCCCAAGACTTGTGAATTTGTTCACCCTGTGTTTGGTGAAGGGATGAGAGATCCATCCTATGGACGCCCAAAAGATTATGGAATAAGGGGCGAATTTCAAAAATTTTTCTCTCCCTTCAACTGGGAATCGTATTCCCCATTTAGAAAATCATATTTTCAAGGATCAATTCTGAACCATAAACTGAACCAGATCTGAACCAAAAAGGAGTGGAAAGGGTTATACCTGATACGGAGAAGTAATATCTCCCAACGAAGATGTTCATGCCCAAGGAAGGATCCAAAGACTGCTCCCACTGAAGATGGCACAGTGCAGGTGGAGCAGAATCAGCAGTGTTCTTCTCCAAGAACTCTATCCTTCGCAAGAATCAGCAAGATGGTACGTGAGCACAGCTTCCTTTCAATCCTTTCTCAAAGGACTGATGTCAAGATCCAATCTTGACTTCTCCCACAAGTGGAGATCGAACTGGCAAACAAGGCGGCAAGAACAGGGAGGCGGCAAGAGAGTATTTGCAGGGAGCAGAATTCTCTCTTCTTGATTTCAGCACTAAAGAAAACCTGATGATCTGTGTGCGTTTTAGGCTGCCGCCCCCTTCTTCTTTTATAATCTTAAAGGGATCAGCTCCTAATCAGATTAGGAGTTACTAATCCAAATCACATTTGGGTTAGAAGTCCCTTTAAGTGATAAGGGATAATCCTTATCTTATCTGGAGATCAGATCAGCCATCTCCTAATCTGATTAGGAGGTTTCCAGATCTAAATCTTATTTAGATCTTGGACTCTCTAAGTGGATAGGGTCTAAACCCAATCCTATTAGCTGATCCACTTCAGATTTTGCCCCTTTATTAACTAAATAAACAGCCCAGTTCGAAATGGGCTTTAGGCCCATTAAGCTTATGTGCTCACTTAACCCTCTTAACTGCTGCCCAGTTGGGCTTCCTTGTATGGCGTGGGACCCAAGCATTGATCTACACATCAGCCACATGGGTTCGGCCCAGCTTTTGTTACAAGGCCTGGCCGAATACACTGTTAAAGACAGTGCACCCCCTGAAACCCATCAAATGGGCTCTACGGGCCCAACACTTACCCTAAGAGGTCCTTGGGCCAAGCCACCTTGTAATACCCAGGGACTGTGGGCAGATGCAAGATTAGCCCATCAGGTATTATCCTCAATGGTCTTACACTTAACCTCTCAGCCCATAATGATCATACACTGCCCGGCAAGAGAGGACCTCTCCCTCGGCTTCAAGGAACAGAGTTGCACTCTCCACTCATATGGATCCCGGGAATTAAAACCTTCTTGCAAACATTTTAGAAACCATATATATACTTTTATATCTTATATAAAATATATTTTGCAAAACAAATCTCAACGGTTGAAATCGGCTGCCGGTAGTCTTGGTTTCCATCAGTGAGAGTGCATCCCCGATCATTACCTTTGTCCGACAAAGGGGCTGATCCTGTCACTATGATCACCCACTCAGATGAATTCTCGGACTGTCCCAACATACCCAGGTTTTGACCCCCGCTAAGGATCTCACTGATTGGTACATCAAAGATAGTCCAATCTGACACCTAGTGCAGTATCATAATCGAGTCTAGGGGTCGGGTGTAACTTTCCAGTTTGGCCCATCAATCTCCAAGGTCCAAGGAAAAACTGGAAATCTGGTCCAGTTCAAAGATTCAATTAATCCTACACTATATGTGCCTAGGGTCTCACCCTGGCAGCTGAGACAGGCCACCCCAACCGACTTGGTGGCACTACAGTGTCAGCCTTGTCAGGATAGGTCTCCCAGACCGACCCACTGGCTGTGAACATTCTAAACTAACACGAGTCTCATTAAGTGTCCAATTTAAGGGTATTACACAGAAACATACCAAGGGGACAAGAATCAAATATGTATCTTTATTCATTTACAATAAACTCATAAAGTACATCATTCTGATTGAAGCTAAGGGCATACAAAACTGTCTAACAGCTCCCACTTGCACTTAGGTCCAATCAGGTACTAGCCGGAGTCCCATGCATTCCACGTGTTTCTCAAACACTTTCTGTGATAGTGGCTTTGTCAATGGGTCTGCTACATTTTCCGCTGACGCTACCTTCTAAATCAGGACGTCCCCTCTACCAACAATCTCCCGTAGTACGTGGTACTTCCTCTTGATGTGCTTCGACTTCGAGTGGGCTCGTGGCTCCTTAGCCTGAGCAATGGCTCCATTGTTGTCACACAACAATGGGATGGGTGATGTGCTGAACGGAACAACTCCTAATTCATGAACGAACTTCTTCATCCACACAGCTTCTTTGGCAGCCTCACTTGCAGCAATGTATTCGGCCTCGGTCGTGGAGTCTACAGTGGACCCCTGTTTGCTGCTTTTCCAGCAAATAGCACACGATCCTATCATGAAAACATATCCAGATGTAGACTTTCTATCATCTGGGTCTGAATGGAAACCGGCATCTGTAAACCCTTGGATCTGTAGTGAGCTACCTTCGAACACCAGACAAAACTCTTTTGTCCTTCGAAGGTACTTAAGTATGTTTTTCACAGCAGTCCAATGCTCCTGCCCTGGGTTGGCCTGAAATCTGCTTACTACACTCACTGCCTGAGCAATGTCAGGACGAATGCACAGCATGGCATACATGATGCTCCCTACGGCAGAGGCATAGGGAACGTCTTTCATGCCATCAATCTCCTCAGAAGTCTTGGGAGACATCTTCTTGGAGAGAGTGGCTCCGTGCCTGAAAGGAACATTTCCTTTCTTAGAGTTTTCCATGCTGTATCTTTTGACTATTTTATCAATGTAAGCAGATTGGGATAACCCTATTATCCGCTTCGATCTATCTCTATAGAGTCGAAGACCCAGTACATAGGAGGCTTCTCCAAGATCTTTCATAGAGAATTGCTGTGAAAGCCATACTTTCACCGTAGTTAGCATTCCTACATCATTCCCAATGAGTAGAATGTCATCTACATATAGAACCAAGAAGGTAACTTTATCTCCACTGAACTTCCTGTAGACACAGGGTTCATCCGGATTCTGCTCGAAGTCAAACGATTTGACAGTAGAGTCAAAACGGATGTTCCAACTTCTATAAGCTTGCTTAAGTCCATAAATGGATCAATTAAGTTTACATACCATGTTTTCCTGACCTGCAGCAATGAAGCCTTACGGCTGCTGCATATAGATATCTTCAGTAAGATCTCCATTCAGGAATGCGGTTTTGACATCCATCTGCCAAATCTCATAATCATGGTATGCTGCTACAGCTAGCAGGATCCTAATGGATTTAAGCATGGCCACAGGCGAAAAGGTTTCCTCATAATCGATGCCTTCTTTCTGAGTGTACCCATTCACCACTAGACGAGCTTTGAAGGTCTCAATCCTGCCATCGGGGCCCTTCTTCCTCTTGTAAATCCATTGGCAACCGATTGCGTTTACCCCGGAGGGTGGATCTACTAGAGTCCAGACTCCATTGGCCTCCATTGAGTCCATCTCTGCTCTCATGGCCTCCACCCACTTCTGGGAATCTATGTCCAACATAGCTTCCACGTAAGTCACGGGATCCTCCTCACTAGTTAACGTTTCCACCAGGTAACTATCCTGATCATAACCATAACGGACTGGTGGTCTGGATGCCCGAGTAGATCTTCTAAGTTGGTCACTACCTGGAACTTGTGGGACATCTCCCACTGCTCCTGAGTTCTCCTCATCAAGAACAACTTCCTGACGATGGGTGTCCAGGATATAGTCGGTTTCCAAGAATTGTGCATTTCGACTGCAGAACACTTTCTGCTCACTTGGGTCATAGAAAAGGTAACCTACAGAGCCTTTTGGGTAGCCTACAAATAGGCAACGGCTGGTCTTAGATTCCAACTTGTCTGCACTCGTTCCTTTAACGTGTGCTGGACAACCCCAAATCTTCAAGTGTCTGACACTTGGTTTCTTTCCGGTCCAAAGTTCATATGGAGTATTCGGAACCGATTTGGTTGGAACCCGATTCAGCACGTAAATCGCAGTCTCTCATGCGTAACCCCAAAAGGATGTGGGTAACTCTGAGTGTATGAGAAGCGACCGGACCATATCTAATAAGGTCATATTCCTCCTCTCTGAAACACCGTTAAGTTGTGGTGTAGCAGGAAGAGCTAATTGTGATACTATCCCATTGTCCTTTAAGTAGTCCCTGAATTCGTCAGAGAGATATTCACCACCTCGATCTGATCGAAGGGCTTTAATTTCTCTCCCTAACTATTTCTCGACCTCTTGTCTAAACTCTTTGAACTTTTGAAAGGATTCAGACTTGTGTCTCATTAGGTACACATAACCATATCGTGAAAAATCATCTGTGAAGGTGATGAACTACACGTGTTGATTTCGTGTCCTAACACTCAGGGGACCACATACATCAGTATGTATTAGGTCAAGTGTGCCTGTACATCTTTCAGGCTTACCGTTAAATGGCCGTTTCGTCATCTTGCTTTGTAAGCAAGGCTCACAGGTGGGAAGATCTTCTACAGCTAGAAAATCCAAAGGACCATCCTTTACCAACCTTGTGATTCGGTCAACACCGATATGGCCAAGTCGGTAATGCCACAGACACGTGGGATTAACTGTATCACGGGCTCTCTTCTTGGGGATTTCAGCCGACGTAGTTTCGGTTATGTTAGTTTCTAGAGAAGGATGTAGAACATAGAGACCGTTCTCCAGTTCCCCGTATGCGATGAATCTGTTGTTTCTTTTAATAGTAATCGTATTACTAAAGAAGACAGAATAACCATCTACACATAGTTTTGAGACAGAAATCAAATTTCTTCTTAAATTTTGTACATAAAGACAATCTTTCAGTACAATTATTCCTTCTCTAAAATATAATTCCACAGTTCCTACAGCCGTGGCTGCAACAGTTGCAGTAGTCCCCAAGTAGAGTGTGACTTCTCCTTCACTCAGCCTTCTGCTTACCTTGAACCCCTGCAGTGAGTTACACGCATGAGTTGAAGCCCCGGAGTCAATACACCAGGACGCAGAAACTACCAACAAATTGGTTTCTATAACACAAGTTTCGAAGTTACCATTCTTGGATTCCAGGTAGGCAGGACAATTCCTTTTCCAGTGGCCGGTCTTCTTGCAGAAGTGACAGGCATCCGATGCTTTGTCTTTATTCTGCTTCTTGCTTTTTGTGGCTTTCTTCTGAGGCTTCTTTGCCTTCCTTTTTCTCTTGCCTGTCTTGCCAGCTTCAACAAGCATGGCTACAGGCTCATCCTTTTTAATCAGTTCTTCAGCTCTTTGCAACATATTGCTGAGCTCTTGTAAGCTGACATTCAGCTTGTTCATGTTATAGTTCATGATGAACGGATTAAAGGAAGGAGGCAAAGAGTTAAGGATAGCATCTATCTGGGTTGCAAGGTCCAGCCCGGATCCAAGAGCCTCTAATTCATTGATGTATCCCATCATCCGAAGACAATGGTCGTGAAATTGTTGACCCTTGGACATTTGTGTGGTCATGAACTGTTTCAAGACCTTTTGTCGAGTAGAACGATTCTGCTCTTCATACATTGTCCTGAGACTGTCCAATATGTCTTTGGCAAGTTCGATCTGATCGAACTGCCTCTGTATCGGATTGTCCAAGGAGGCAATGATGTAACACCGGGCAAGGGAGTTTTTCTCCTCCCATTCTTGATAGTCTCTCCTTCGGGCCTCAGAAGCCCTATCTCCCGGACGCTCCGGGGAAGGATTCTTTGCCACTTTGTCAAGTTTTTCAGAAGCAAGGACCAGCATAAGGTTTCTATACCAGTCAGCATAGTTCGGGCCCTTCAACTTGTTGTCATCAAGTAGCTTTGCAAAGGATCCGTTTGCCATTTTCTGATAAAAGAGCAAACATCAGTCCATGACCTAATTTGATTCATGTTCATTTCATAGATATGGATTTTAATCTACGATCCATTTCCATTTATTCGTCTCTGAGATTTCCCTCATTTCTCAATGACGGAGACCACAGGTTGTCTCTGGAAATGTGGGAAATCACATAGGGTGCATGAAACCAACTATTTCAGCTGCATAACCCCACCACCTTTCTGTGAAGGATCATATCCACTCATCATATGAGTTTTCCCTTTGGCCGCTGTCAGACAAGGTTTAGAGCCGTTTTCAGGTAAACCTTTCTGTCCAGTGAGGTGCTTACCCATCATATTCGTGAACGCCAAGGTACCGTGAGAGAGTTCCCATTTTCTGGTAAAGCCCCTCCCACATCGGTCTATGACGCCCCTATCATCTTATGAAACACTTAGACAAGTCCAACAGCAAATGGATAACCCATTTTCTGGTGTGTTTCCTCATTACTGAAGGACCCATCCTCGTGCTAATGATGGAAGGCCTTTAGAGAGTTCATCATATGAATCTCCCTATCACATGCACTCATATTATCTGGAGGGAACAGATAATTACGCCCTAGTTCTATCTTTAGGTCAAACCAAAGTGGCTCCCACTGACTTTCATAAAGCCAGATTTTGGTGGGCCTAAATGGGCTAGGGTTCCGCACGAGACCTCATGATGAGGTATGGGGCCCACCAATAAGGGAGGTCATCCAATGACATCTTTCAGGCTTACCGTTAAATGGCCGTTTTGTCATCTTGCCTTGTAGGCAAGGCTCACAGGTGGGAAGATCTTCTACAACTAGAAAATCCAAAGGACCATCCTTTACCAACCTTGTGATTTGGTCAACACCGATGTGGCCAAGTCGGTAATGCCACAGACACGTGGGATTAACTATATCACGGGCTCTCTTCTTGGGGATTTCAGCCGACGTAGTTTCGGTTATGTTAGTTTCTAGAGAAGGATGTAGAACATAGAGACCGTTCTGCAGTTCCCCGTATGCGATGAATCTGTTGTTTCTTTTAATAGTAATCGTATTACTAAAGAAGACAGAATAACCATCTGCACACAGTTTTGAGACAGAAATTAAATTTCTTCTTAAATTTTGTACATAAAGACAATCTTTCAGTACAATTATTCCTTCTCTAAAATATAATTCCACGGTTCCTATGGCCGCGGCTGCAACAATTGCAGTAGTCCCCAAGTAGAGTGTGACTTCTCCTTCACACAGCCTTCTACTTACCTTTAACCCCTGCAGTGAGTTACACGCATGAGTTGAAGCCCCGGAGTCAATACACCAGGACGCAGAAGCTACCAATAAATTGGTTTCTATAACACAAGTTTCGAAGTTACCTTTCTTGGATTCCAGGTAGGCAGGACAATTCCTTTTCCAGTGGCCGGTCTTCTTACAGAAATGACAGGCATCTGATGCCTTGTCCTTCCTCTGTTTCTTGGGTTTGGCAGCCTTTTTTTGGGGCTTTCTTTTTGCCTTCCTTTTCTTGCCCGATTTGCTAGTTTCAACAAGCATGGCAATGGGCTCATCCTTTTTAATCAATTCCTCGGCCCTCTGCAACATATTGCTGAGTTCCTGCAAGCTGACGTTCAGCTTGTTCATGTTGTAGTTCATGATGAATGGATTAAAGGATGGAGGCAGAGAGTTGAGAATAGCATCGATCTGAGTTACCAGATCCAGCCCGGATCCAAGAGCCTCTAGTTCGTTGATATAGCCCATCATCCGGAGACAATGGTCGTGAACTTGTTGGCCCTTGGACATCTGCGTGGTCATGAACTGTTTCAAGACCTTCTGCCAAGTAGAACGATTCTGCTCTTCGTACATTGTCCTAAGACTGTCCAATACGTCTTTAGCAAGTTCGATCTGATCGAACTGCCTCTGAATTGGATTGTCCAAGGAGGCAATGATATAGCAGCGGGCAAGGGAGTTTTTCTCCTCCCATTCTTGGTATTCTCTTCTTCGGGCCTCAGAAGCCCTATCTCCCGGACGATCCGGGGCAGGATTCTTTGCTACCTTGTCCAATTTCTCAGAGGTTAAGACCAACATAAGGTTCTTGTACCAGTCAGCATAGTTTGGGCCTTTCAACTTGTTGTCATCAAGTAGCTTTGCAAATGATCCGTTTGCCATTTTCTGATAAAAGAGCAAACATCAGTCCATGACCTAATTTGATTCATGTTCATTTCATAGATATGGATTTTAATCTATGATCCATTTCCATTTATTCATCTCTGAGATTTCCCTCCTTTCTCAGTGACGGAGACTACGGGTTGTCTCTAGAGATGTGGGAAATCACATAGGGTGCATGAGGCCAACTGTTTCAGCTGCATAACCCCACCACCTTTCTGTGAAGGATCATATCCACTCATCATATGAGTTTTCCCTTTGGCATCTGTCAAATAAGGTTCAGAGCCATTTTCAGGTAAACCTTTCTGTCCAGTGAGTGCTTACCCATCATATTAGTGAACGCCAAGGTACCGTGAGAGAGTTCCCTTTTTCTAGTGAAGCCCCTCCCACATCGGTCTATGATGCCCCTATCATCTTATGAAACTCTTAGACAAGCCCAACAACAAATGGATAGCCCATTTTCTGGTGCATTTCCTCATTACTGAAGGACCCATCCTTGTGCTAATGATGGAAGGCCTTTAGAGAGTTCATCATACGAATCTCCCTATCACATGCACTCATATTGTCTGGAGGGAACAGAAAAATACGCCCTAGTTCTAACTTTAGGTCAAACCAAAGTGGCTCCCAATGACTTTCATAAAGCCAAATTTTGGTGGGCCTAAATCGGCTAGTGTTCCGCACGAGACCTCATGATGAGGTGTGGGGCCCACCACTAAGGGAGGTCATCCAATGACCAAAAGGGACACCATGGCAATGATGTGCATTCAGCCATGGTGTGCGAAAGAGCCACTGTCGATTGAGCATGGGCCAAGTACTTATGGCCCATGTACGTAGCACATCACGCATCCATACATCACATGCAGGGATAAATTGATCCAATCAATTAATTATCTGTAAAGCCCATTTGAAGCCCATTTTAAATCCATAATATTAACCATTAATATTATCTAGGTATATCGAATGGATCAACCCATATAGCTTTAAGGGTTAAGTGGGCTTTTAGCAGTTTTAACTGTTTAAAACTGGGCCTTTACAGGTTGGGCCGAATTAACCATTTAATTAAATATCAATCCTTAGGCCCATTAGTGGGAAAATTAGGGTTGACTTTCAGCCTTGATTAAACCCTAGATTCGGTCCAAACAGTTTGAACCAATCTTGGTTCGAATGGGTCTAGGGTTTGATCTTTAATTAAATCTTTAATTCAAGAAAATAATCTAAAATTAATTACTGATAAAAGAAAAACAACAATCAGTAAATCAGGGCTGTTCGCACAGTCCATCCTGCAAAACAGAGGTTAGATCACAGAATGCAATTTCACAAACTGCAAATCGCATATAGCGATTCTCCCATCTGCGAAATCTTCTTCTCTGCACCGCCATCTTCGATCCAAAAATAAATTAAATAGAAACCCTATTTCTATTAATTATTACATCAGATCGAATACCTATACATTGAGTCTAGAAAATAAAAAAAAAAATTATTTACTGACCAAATGTAATAAATAAATCAAGAAACTGCAAAAAAAAACACAGGTTCCCTACGCAAATCAAGATTTCGATCTCCCTTTGTACGAACAACCCATAAATCAAGAAAATCATAAAGAACAATTCTAAATAATAATCAGATTTATATAAAATTAATTTCAGATTATTCGCCCATTAATTTTGGGAACAAATTTCCCAAAACCCATATCTGCGCAAATTGGGTAGAACACCTTCTGCCCATTTGCGCAGGTTCAGATCTGAAACAAACTGGTTCAAGATTTGAACCATGGCTCTGATTCCACTGAAGGGATGAGAGATCCATCCTATGGACACCCAAAGATTGCGGAATAAGGGGCGAATTTCAAAAATTTTATCTCTCCCTTCAATTGGGAATCGTATTCCCTATTTAGAAAATCATATTTTCAAGGATCAATCTTGAACCATAAACTGAACCAGATCTGAACCAGAAGGAGTGGGAGAGGATTATACCTGATATGGAGAAATACTATCTCCTAATGGAGGTGTTCACGCCCAAGGAAGGATCCAAAATCTGCTCCCACTGAAGATGGCGCAGTGAAGGATGGAGCAGAATCAACAATGTTCTTCAAAAGAACTTGACCCTTCGCAAGAATCAACTGGACGGCTTGTGAGTACAGCTCCAACCAATCTTTTCCCAAAAGATTGAGATCAAGATCAATTCTTGATTGCTCCCAAGAACTGGAGATCGAACTGAAGGAATGGCAAAGGCAGGAAGGTGGCGGCAGGAGAGAATTCGTAGTATGCAAGAAATCTCTCAATCTCTCTTTCTTCAAAGAGAAGAATGTTGTTGATCATGTAAAAGGCTGCCGCCCCCTTCCCCTTTTATAATCTCAAAGGGATCAGCTCCTAATCAGATTAGGAGTTGCTAATCCAAATCATATTTGGGTTAGAAGTCCCTTAGTGATAAGGGATAATCCATATCTTATCTGCAGATCAGATCAGCTATCTCCTAATATAATTAGGAGGTTTCCAAATCTAAATCTCATTTAGATCTTGGACTCTCTGAGTGGATAGGGTCTAAGCCCAATCCTTTTAGCCGACCCACTTCAGAATTCGCCCCCTTTAAATGACTGATCAAATCAGCCTAGTACGAAATGGGCTTAAGGCCCATTTAAGGTTATGTACTCAAAAAGCCTTCCAAACTGCTGCCCAGTTGGGCTTCCTTGTATGGCGTGGGACCCAAGCATTGATCTACACATCAGCCACATGGGTTCAGCCCAGCCTTTGTTACAAGGCCTGGCCGAATGCACTGCTGAAGACAGTGTACCCCCTGAAACCCATCAAATGGGCTCTATGGGCCCAACACTTACAGTGAGAGTGCATCCCCGATCATTACCTTTGTCCGACAAAGGGGTTGATCCTGTCACTATGATCACCCACTCAAATGAATTCTCGGACTGTCCCAACATACCCAGGTTTTGACCCCCGCTAAGGATCTCACTGATTGGTACATCAAAGATAGCCCAATCCGACACCTAGTGCAGTATCATAATCGAGTCTAGGGGTCGGGTGTAACTTTCCAGTTTTGCCCATCAATCTCCAAGGTCCAGGGCAATACTGGAAATCTGATCCAGTTCAAAGATTCAATTAATCCTACACTGTATGTGCCTACGGTCTCACCCTGGCAGCTGAGACAAGCCACCCCAACCGACTTGGTGGCACCACAGTGTCAGCCTTGTCAGGATAGGTCTCCCCAGACCGACCCACTGGCTGTGAACATTCTAAACTAACACGAGTCTCATTAAGTGTCAAGTTTAAGGGTATTACACAGAAACATACCAAGGGAACATGAATCAAATATGTATCTTTATTCATTTACAATAAACTCATAAAGTACATCATTCTGATTGAAGCTAAGGACATACAAAACTGTCTAACAATGGAAACTTAAACTGGCGGCAGTTGATTTCAACCGTTGAAATTTGTTTTTGCAAAATATATTTATATAGAGATATACATATATATATATATATATATATAATGGTTTCAAAATGTTTGCAAAAGGATTTAATTCTTGGGATCCATGTTAGTAGAGAGTGCAGCACTGTTCCTTCAAGCCGAGGGAGAGGTCCTTTCTTGTGCCCGTATTTGATCATTATGGGCTGAGAGGTTAAGTGTAAGACCATTGAGGGTAATATCTGATTGGCTAATCTTGCATCTGCCCACAGTCCTTGGGTTTTCATAAGGTGGCTGGACCCAATGACCATTTAATGTAAATGTTGGGCCCATTAAGAGTCCATAGTGATGGACTCAAGGGTTCACTATCTCCTACTGTGAATTCGGCCAGTCCTTATAACAAAGGCTGGCTGGGATGAACATATGTGGTTGATGTGTAGATCAATGTTTGGGTCCCACGCCATACAAAGAGAGCCAACTGGGCAGCAGGTTAAGAGGTTAAGTGAGCACATAAACTTAATGGGCCTAAAGCACAATTTTGAACTGGGTTAATTAGATTAATTAAGTAGGGGTGGATCTGGGTTTGTATCAGCAGATAAGGATAAGAGGATAAGTCTTATCCACTTAAAAGAGTCCAAATCCAAATAAAGATTTGGATCAAGAAACTCCTAATTTGATTAGGATTAAGTTGATCTTAAACTATAAATAAGATAAGGGATTATCCTTAACACTTAAAGAGTCTAGATCCAAATAAAGCTTTGGATCAGGAAACTCCTAATCAGATTAGGAGGTTGTCTCTTTAAGGCTATAAATAGGAGAGCCGGGCGGACATGCAAAATACACCAGACATGACACAAAAAAGTGCAGAGTTCTTCCCTATTCTTGTCACCCCTACCCAATTCGATCTCCACTTGTGGGAGTGATCAGGAATTGTTCTTGATATTGCTTCTAGGTAGAAGAAGCAATCTGAAGTCGTGCTCACCAGCCCTCTACTCCATTCTAGCTGAAGAATTCGGTTATTGCTGAAGAGTCGTCCTATAGACCTGCTTCACCTCACACTGTACCATTTTTAGTGGAAGTAGGTTTTGGTTTTTCTCCTTGGGTGCTCATTGGGAGTTATTGCTACTCCGTATTAGGTATATCCCCCACCTCCCTTTTGGTTTTAGATCTGGTTCGGTTTGGTTCAAGATTGATCCTTGAAAATGCAATTTTCTAAAATAGGGAATGCGATTCCTAGATTGGAGAGAGAGAAATTTTTTGAAAATTTTCCCAACCATCCTGCAAGATTCGGCCATCCATATGATTGATCTCTCATCCCTTCAGTGGTATCAGAGCCAGGTTCAAATTTTGAACTGAATTAAACCAGATCTGAATCTGTGCAAATGGGCAGAAGGCGTTCTACCCGATTTGTGCAGTCAACGTTTTTCTGGAAAATCGGTTCCTAGTTTTTAGGAAAATGATCTGAATTTAAATCTTTATTAATATGATTTATATTTAGAATTGTTCTATATATTTTTCTTGGATTTTGGGATGTTCGTATGGTGGAGATCGAATTCTTTTATTGGAGCAAGAACTTTGCGCACATGTTGATTTATTCTATTCATTCTTGGTCTGTAATTAATTTTATTTTTAATTCTTAGGCAGAATGTATAGGAATTTGAATCAGATGTAATATTAATAGAAAATTAGGTTTTCTATTTTATTTCATTTGAAAACGAAGCACAAAGCACAAAGGAGTGAATTTTGTAGATTCGGGTTCAGCGATCTGCGATTTACAATTTTGGAAACTACATACTGCGAACTGAATATACCTGGATAATATTAATTGGTAATATTATGGAATTAAAAGGGCTTTATTTATGGGTTTTACAGTTATTTAATTGATTGGGTCAATTATGAATTTCATGCTTGTGATGTATGGATGTGTGATGTGCTACATTCATGGGCCAAAAGAACTAGGCCTGTGCTGATTCGATAGTGGCTCTTTTGCACACCATGGCTGAATTCACATCATTGCCATAGTGTCATCAAGATCATTAGATGATCTCCCTGCCTGGTGAGCCCCACACCAACTTCCTCCCCAAGAAGAATCATGCAGAACCCTAGCCGTTTAAGGTCCATCTAAATCTGGCATTATGAAAGCCAATGGAAGCCACTTTGGTTTGACCTAAATCAAATCTAGGGAGTTTTCATTCCCTCCATTAAATATAAGTGCATGTGATAGGGAATTTCATATGATGAATTCTCTAAAAGCCTTTCATCATTAGTATGAAGGTTGATTGTATTGGTGGGTGGAGATGCACCATAAAATTGGGTTATCCATCTGCTAATGTAGTTGGCTAGATTGCTTCATGAGATGATAGGGGCGTCATAAACCGATGTGGGAGGGACCTATCCTAAAATGGAAGACTCTCTCACGGTACCCTGGCATTCATGAACATTATGGGTGAGCACTTACTGGACAGAAAGATTTAACCTAAAATGGCTATGAACCTTGTCTAATAGAGGCCAAAGGGAAAGTTCATAAGATGAGTGGATGAGATCCTTCACAGAAGGTGGTGGGGTTTTGCAGCTGAAATAGTTGGCTCCATGCATTCCATGTGGTTTCCCACATTTCCAGAGATACAACTATCTCTGTCATTGAGATTGGAGGGAATCTCAGATATGCCCAAAATGGAAATGGAACATAGATTAAAAGCCATATCTATGTGATGACCTGAATCAATTAGGTTGTGGACTTACAAATCTACCTTACCGTTACCGGAAATGGCAAATGGAAACTTCACCAAATTGTTGGATGATAACAAACTCAGGGGCCCTAATTATGTTGACTGGTTCCGAAACCTTATGCTGGTTCTGACGTCCAAGAAATTGAACAAAATTGCTAAGAACCCTACTCTGGATCGTCCGGGTGACAGGGCTTCTGAGGCTCATAAAAGAGAGCATCAAGAATGGGAAGAGAAAAACTCTCTTGCCTGGTGTTATATTATAGCCTCTCTGGACAATCCAATACAGTGACAATTTGATAAGATCGAAGTGTCCAAGGATATTGGATAGTTTGAAGAATACGTAGGAAGAGCAGATCCGTTCTACTCGACAAAAGGTCTTAAAATTGTTTATAACCGCACTGATGACCGAGAACCAACAGAATCATGACCATTGTCTAAAGATGATGGGTTATATCAATGAACTGGAGGCTCTCGGATAAGGGCAAGATCATGACACCAAAATTGATGCTGTCCTCAATTCCTTACCTCCGTCCTTCAGTCAATTTATCATGAATTACAACATGAACATGCTAAACGTTAGCCTTCAGGAACTCAGCAATATGTTGCAGAGGGCTGAAGAACTAATAAGTCGATAACTATGCTTGTTGAAGGTGGCAAATCGGGCAAGAAAAAGCAGAAAGCTAAAAGGAACACTCAGAAGAAGGGTAGTGAAACTTAAAAGCAGAAAAAAAAAAGGCATCGGATGCCTGTCACTTCTGCAAACAGACCGGCCACTAGAAAAGGAATTGTTCTCAATATCTGGAGACTAAGAAGCAAGGTAATTTCAAATCTTTTATCATAGAGACCAATTTGTTGGTCACTTCTGCTTCCTGGTGTATTGACACTAGGGCTTCAACTCATGCATATAACTCACTGCAGGGGTTCAAGATAAGCAAAAGACTGAGTGACGGAAAAGTGATGCTCTACTTGGGAACTTCTATAATAGTTGCAGCTACAGCCATAGGAACTATAGAACTAGTTTTCAGAGAATGAACAATTGTACTTAAAGATTGTCTTTTCGTTCCTAATTTAAGAGGAATTTGGTTTATGTCTCAAAATTGTTGATAGATGGTTATTCTATTTTATTTAGTAATGTGATTACTATTAAACAGAATAACAAATTCCTCGCATACGGAGAACTTGAGAACGGTCTCTATGTTCTCCATCCTTCTCTAGAAACAAATATTACTGAAACTATGTCGA
This sequence comes from Nelumbo nucifera, assembly GCF_055504915.1. Classification (NCBI taxonomy): domain Eukaryota; kingdom Viridiplantae; phylum Streptophyta; class Magnoliopsida; order Proteales; family Nelumbonaceae; genus Nelumbo; species Nelumbo nucifera. The sequence continues at coordinate 36,143,329 of NC_142656.1, read as the reverse complement.
AATAATCCCCAAGAAAAGGACTCGTGATACAGTCAACCTCACGTGTCTGCGGCATTACCGACTTGGCCATATTAATATAGATCGTATCACAAGGTTGGTAAAGGATGGTCCTGCGGATTTTCTAACTATAGAAGACCTTCCAACCTGTGAACCTTGCCTTCAGGGTAAGATGACGATGCGGCCATTTACCGGTAAGCCTGAAAGATCTACATGCACACTTGACCTAATACATAATGATGTATGTGGCCCCCTGAATGTTAGGACTCGTAACCAGCATGTTTATTTCATAACATTTACTGATGATTACTCATGGCATGGTTACGTGTACCTAATAAGACATAAGTCTAAATCTTTTGAAAAGTTCAAAGAATTCAAACAAGAAGTCGAGAAACAGTTAGAGAGAGAAATTAAGACCCTTCAATCAGATCGAGGCGGTGAGTATCTCTATGATGAATTCATGGACTACTTAGAGGAAAATGGGATAGTATCACAACTGCCTCCTCTTGCTAAACCACAATTAAATGGTGTGTCAGAAAGGAGAAATTATACTCTATTAGATATGGTTCAACCACTTCTCATCCACTTAGAGTTACCTACATCCTTTTGGGGTTTCGCATTAGAGACTACAATTTACGTGCTGAACCGGGTTCCAACCAAATCCATTCCTAAGACTCCATATGAGCTATGGACCGGTAAGAAACCAAGTGTAAGACACTTGAAAGTTTTGGGTTGTCTAACACATGTTAAAAGAACTAGTGCTAACAAATTGGAATCCAAGACCAGCTGTTACCTATTTGTAGGCTATACCAAAGGCTCTGTAGGTTAATTGTTCTATGATCCAAAAGAGCAAAAAGTGTTTTGCAGTCGAAATGTCCACTTCCTAGAGGAAGATTACATCCTAGATAATCATCATCAGGAAGTTATTCTTGATGAGGAGAGCTCATGGGTAGTGGGAGATGTCCCACCAGCTCTACAAAATAACCAACCTAGAAGATCTACCCGGGTTTCTAGGCCTCCAGTTCATTACAGCTATGACCAAGAAAGTTAATTGGTGGAAGCCACAACCAGTGAGGAGGATCCTGTGACTTATTTGGAAGCTATGTTGGACATAGATTCCTTGAAGTGGGTAGATGCCATGAGAGCTGAGATGGACTCAATGGAGACCAATGGAGTCTGGACTCTGGTAGATCCGCCCCCTAGGGTAAAGTCAATTGGTTGCAAATGGATCTATAAGAGGAAAAAGGGCCCCGACAGTAAAGTTGAGACCTACAAGACTTGTCTTGTGTCGAAAGGGTACAATCAACTGTTGAGATTTGTTTTTGCAAAGTATATTTTATATGAGATATAAAAGTATATATTATGGTTTCTAAAATGTTTGCAAAAGGTTTTAATTCCCGGGATCCATATAAGTAGAGAGTGCAACACTGTTCCTTGCAGCCGAGGGAGAGGTCCTCTCTTGTCGGGCAGTGTATGATCATTATGGGCTGAGAGGTTAAGTGTAAGACCATTGAGGATAATACCTGATGGGCTAATCTTGCATCTGCCCACAGTCCCTGGGTGTTACAAGGTGGCTTAGCCCAGGGACCACTTAGGGTAAGTGTTGGGCTCATAGAGCCCATTTGATGGGTTTTCAGGGGGTGCACTATCTTTAACAGTGTATTCGGCCAGGCCTTGCAACAAAGGCTGGGCTGAACCCATGTGGCTGATGTGTAGATCAATGTTTGGGTCCTACACCATACAAGGAAGCCCAACTGGGCAGCAGTTTGGAAGGCTTTTTGAGTACATAACCTTAAATGGGCCTTAAGCCCATTTCGAACTGGGCTGATTTGATCAGTCAATCAATTAAAAAGGGGGCGAATTCTGGAGTGGATCAGCTAATAGGATTGGGCTTAGACCCTATCCACTTAGAGAGTCCAAGATCTAAATGAGATTTAGATCTGGAAACCTCCTAATTAGATTAGGAGATGGCTGATCTAATCTGTAGATAAGATAAGGATTATCCCTTATCACTTAAAGGAACTTCTAACCCAAATATGATTTGGATTAACAACTCCTAATCTGATTAGGAGCTGATCCCTTTAAGATTGTAAAAGAAGAAGGGGGCGGCAGCCTTAACATATATGATTCACAACATATTTTCTCTTCAAAAAAAAAAAAAAAGAGAGAGAAAGAGAGATTTCCTACATACTGCGAATTCTCTTCTGCCGCCTCCTTCCTGTCATTGCCATTCCTTTCAGTTCGATCTCCAGTTACAGGGAGAAATCAAGATTTGATCTTGATCTCAATCTTTTGGGGAAAAGATTGCTTGGAGCTATACCCACAAGCCATCCAGTTGATTCTTGCGAAGGGTCAAGTTCTTTTGGAAGAACGTTGCTGATTCTGCTCCATCCTACACTGCGCCATCTTCAGTGGGGGCAGATTTTGGATCCTTCCTTGGGTGTGAACACCTCCATTGGGAGATATTGATTCTCTGTATCAGGTATATCCTCCCTTCTACTACTTTTGGTTCAGATCTGATTTGGTTCTTGATTCAAGATTGATCCTTGAAAATATGTTTTCTGAAATAGGGAATTCGATTCCCTGCAAAGATGGGAGAAATTTTTGAAATTCGCCCCATCCCTTCCGCAAGATTCGGGCGTCCATGTGATGGATATCCCATCCCTCCAGTGGTATCAGAGCCAGGTTCAAATCTTGAATCAATTTAATTCAGATCTGAACCTGCACAAATGGGCAGAAGGTGTTCTACTCGATTTGCGCAGATATGGGTTTTGGGAAATTTATTCCCAAAAATTAATGGGCAAATAATCTGAAATTAATTTTATATAAATCTGATTCTTGTTTAGAATAGTTCTTTATGATTTTCTTGATTTATGGGTTGTTCGTACAAGAGGAGATCGAATTCTTGGTTTGCGCAGGGAACCTGCAAGATTTGCAGTTTCTTGATTTATTTATTACATTTGGTCTGTAAATAATTTTTTTTATTTTTAGACTCAATGTATTAGGTATTCGATCTAATGTAATTATAATAGAAATTAGGTTTTCTATTTAATTTATTTTGATCGAAGATGGCGGCGCAAGGAAGGAGATTTCGCAGATGGGACATTCGCTACCTGCGATTTGCAGTTTATGAAACTGCATTCTGTGATCTAACCTCTGTTTTGCATGATGGATTGTACGGACAGCCCTAGATTGACTGATTCTTGTTTTCTTTTATCAGTTCTTTAATTTCATATTATTTTCTTGAATTAAAAGATTTAATTAAAGATCAAACCCTAGACCCATTCAAACCAAGATTGGTTCAAAATTGTTTGGACCGAATCTAGGGTTTATTTAAGGCTGAAAGTCAGCCCTAATTTTCCCACAAATGGGCCTAAGGATTGATGTTTAATTAAATGGTTAATTCGGCCTAACCTGTAAGGCCCAGTTTTAAACTGTTAAAACTGCCAAAAGCCCAATCCAAAGGAACAAGCTATATGGGCCGAACTGGGTAACCCTAATTCAGCCCATATACCTAGATAATGTTAACTGTTAATATTATGAATTAAAATGGGCTTCAAATGGGCTATTACAAATAATTAATTGATTGGATCAATTCCTCCCTGCATGTGATGTATGGATGCGTGTGATGTGCTATGTTCATGGGCCATAAGTGTTTGGCCCATGCAGATTCGATAGTGGCTCTTGCGCACACCATGGCTGAATGCACATCATTGCCATGGTGTCCCTTTTGGTCATTGGATGACCTCCCTCAGTGGTGGGCCCCACATCTCATCAAGAGGTTACGTGCGGAACCCTAGCCGATTTAGGCCCACCAAAATTTGGCTTTATGAAAGTCAGTGGGAGCCACTCTGGTTTGACCTAAAATTAACTAGGGCGTAATTCTTGTTCCCTCCAGTAAATATGAATGCATGTGATAGGGAGATTCATATGATGAACTCTCTAAAGGCCTTCCATCATTAGCATGAGGATGGGTCCTTCAGTAATGAGGAAATGCACCAGAAAATGGGCTATCCATTTGCTGTTGGGCTTGTCTAAGTGTTTCATAAGATGATAGGGGCGTCATAGACCGATGTGGGAGGGGCTTCACCAGAAAATGGAAACTCTCTCACGGTACCTTGGCGTTCATGAATATGACGAGTAAGCACTCACTGGACAGAAAGGTTTACCAAAAAACGGCTCTGAACCTTGTCTGGCAGAGGCCAAAGGGAAAACTCATATGATGAGTGGATGTGATCCTTCACAGAAAGGTGGTGGGGTTTTGCAGCTGAAACAGTTGGCTCCATGCACCCTATGTGGTTTCCCACATTTCTAGAGACAAACCGCTGTCTCCGTCATTGAGCAGGAGGGAAAACTCAGAGATGAAAAAATGGGAATGGAACATAGATTAAAAATCCATATCTATGACTTGAACATGAATCAAATAAGGTTGTGGACTGATATTTGTTGTTTTATCAGAAAATGGCAAACGGACAATTTGCAAAGCTTCTTGACGACAACAAGCTTAAGGGCCCAAACTATGCCGACTGGTACCTTAACCTAATGCTGGTTTTAACATCTGAAAAATTGGACAAGGTAGTCAAGTCTCCTGCCCCGGAACGTCCGGGTGATAGGGCTTCTGAAGCCCATAGGAGAGAATTCCAAGAATGGGAGGATAAAAACTCCCTAGCCCGCTGCTATGTTGTTGCTTCTTTGGATAACTCAATACAGAGGCAGTTCGATCAGATCGAAATCACTAAGGACATATTGAACAGTCTGAAAACAATGTATGAAGAGCAGAATCGTTCTACTCGGTAGAAGGTCTTGAAAATGTTCATGACCGCTCAGATGTCCAAGGGGCAGAAAGTTCATGACCATTGTCTTCGGATGATGGGTTACATTAACGAGCTGGAAGCCCTTGGATCCGGGCTAGATCTTGGAACTCAAGTAGATGCCATTCTGAACTCCTTACCCTCTTCCTTCAATGGGTTCATATTGAACTACAATATGAACAAGCTGAATGTCAGCGTCCAAGAGCTAAGCAATATGTTGCAAAGAGCCGATGACTTACTTAAGAAGGATGAGCCTGTGGTAATGCTTGTTGAAACTAACAAAACAGGCAAGAAAAAGAGGAAGGCAAAGAAGCCTCAGAAGAAGACTACCAAGCCCAAGAAGTAGAAGAAGGATAGGACAGCAGATGCATGTCACTTCTGCAAACAAACCGGCCACTGGAAGAGGAACTGTCCTCAATACCTGGAATCCAAGAAAGGTAATTTCGAATCTTGTGTCATAGAAACCAACTTATTGGTAGCTTCTGCGTCCTGGTGTATTGACTCCGGGGCTTCAACTCATGCGTGTAACTCACTGCAGGGGTTCAAGGTAAGCAAAAGGCTGAATGATGGAGAAGTGATGCTCTACTTGGGCATGAAGTTCCCTATACAACGCCATAGTAGGTCGGCCCATCATGCATATTCTACGCGCGGTAGTATCCACTTACTATTTGGCGATGAAGTTCCCAACTGATTACGGGGTGGGAGTCATGCAAAGTCACCAGCTCGAATCGTGCAAATGCTACATAGCTGCTCTTAAAGGAAAAGCAAAGCTAGCAGAAGATGTCGAGCCCGAGCGACCTGCGGAGTACACCAACGAGCGAGCTGCCCCGACTGAGGAGATGGTCCACATACCAATCTTTGTTGACGAACCAACCATGACTCTCCAGATCGGTGCCTCAATCAACGAACCACTCCGCTCCCAGATAATAAGTTTCTTACTCAAAAACTTAGATATTTTTGCTTGGTCCGCAGCAGAAATGCCCAGAATTGATTCAAAAATTATAACTCACAAATTGAACACCGACCCTTTAGTCAGGCCAGTAAGCCAGAAGAAGTGAAACCTCGCCCCGGAACATTGGAGGGTAGTCAATGAAGAGGTTGGGAAGCTCCTTGTGGTAGACTTCATCAGGGAAGTCTATTACTCGAGCTGGGTGGCTAACCTGGTTCTGGTGAAAAAGGCCAATGGTAAGTGACGCATGTGTGTCGAATACACCAACCTGAATAGAGCATGCCCGAAAGATTGATTCCCGCTACCCAAGATCGACCGCCTAGTGGACGCAACATCAGGGCATGAGTTGCTGAGCTTCCTGGATGCCTATTCCGGTTACAACCAAATTAGGATGGATCCTGCTGACGAAGAGAAGATCACCTTCATAAGCGAGCTTGGGTTATACCATTACAAGGTCATGCCCTTCGGATTAAAAAATGCTGGGGCAATCTTTCAGCGCCTTGTAAATAAGATTTTTGAGTCGTTAATCGACAATAAAATAGAGTGTTATGTTGATGACATGGTCGTGAAGACTTAGTTTTCGGATTTTTTATTGAATGACCTAAAAAGTGCTTTCCAAATTTTACGAAGATATAACTTGAAGCTAAATCCAAATAAGTGCGTCTTCGGTGCCTACCCTTTTTTAAAGCGATAAAAAAGAGTAAGGACTTCGAATGGACTGAAAAATGCCATCTCGCCTTTGATGAGCTAAAAAGATACCTAGGTACCACCCCATTTTTAACCCAACCCATAAAAGGGGACGTGTTAAAATGGTGGGTTTCGAACCCAACCAAAGATAAATAGTCTTGCTCTGGGTTAATAATTTGCAGATAGTGATGAGCAAGGTCGTTCTCCACAGGGATTGGGTGGATTTATTTCCAAGTAGATGGATTAAGGGGGGTTTGTAAAGCTAAGGAAAACAAGTAAATAGCATAAAATAACAAAAAACAAAAGATCAAATCGATGGGAGAAAACTTCCGGTTGAAGGGACAAGTTCAGCTTTGATTCGTAGCATTGATCCTTGATGCAAAGATAGATTCATATTTTTATGAATAAATTGGTTATAGCTATTAATAAGCTCCAACAGCCAGCCTCTACTCTTATTATTCGACAACTAAAACAAGCTCTTTGATTGCTTCCCTTATTAATAGGCAGTCCTAAACAAGCTCTTAGGATTTAACCTATTAATAGCATTAAGAGGGGAGAGACCCAATTCTGGTCAGCAATCTCACAAGCTCGGATCGTTTAAACCAGATCATATATTTTCCTAACATAGATCGAAAACTTTTTTGCAATCAATCTATGTTAGTTGCCACCATGATCGAACCTACCAATCATATACGAAACTGGAGGTTCAATTGGCCATAGATTATTTCCATTGAATGAGCAAGGGGCCCTTCTTGTTTTATCAAAGAAAATAATCCTCACATTTAATTCGCAGAAAAAATATGAATACCCATAAACAATGAACTGAAATAAAAATCAATTAGATCTCACAATGTTACAGAATCAAGGCTTCCCTAACCCTTCAACCAAAAATAAAAACTTACAGACACTTCATGATGAAATCACAGCTTCCAGATGAGAAAGGGGGGCGAACTCTTGCTTTTTCCTCCTTGGTTGTTGATTTCTCTCTCTGAAGACTGAAGCTCTTTCTTGGAGGAATTGATGCCTTGGGTGCTGGTCCGCCCCCCCTTTATATAGATTTGGGGAGAGGGATGCTCTCCAACTCCCTTAAGGAGATTATCCTCAAACTGGAAAGTCCTAGTCTAATTTGGACTTATCCTACCTAACTCTTATCTCTTATCTTTTTAAGATTACAATTTGAGAATTTAAATCTGATAAAACTCTTTTGTTGAGATTACATTCAACTTCTATTATAATGGGACTCTTGGATCTTGAATTCGAACTGGGCTTCTTTAACAATTCGGGCTTGCTTCCAGACTCATCTGCGAAATGGGCTTCAGCTTGTGAAATGGGCCTTGCTATGAAATTTCTCTGACTTTGGGCCCGAATTCATCTTCGATGTGGATCGATTCTACCAAAACCCAAAACATAAACGTTGTGGGCCTTTTCCTTATCTTTCCAGTGCTTCTTGAAATGTCCAAATCAGAGTCCGGAATTAAGAGTTATGCCCATATCACTGATCGGTGCCCAAACTATGCAAAGACATCCGATTAGCCTTGTTTTCTTCCAATCGCCTATCTGCTTGCCCTGAATCAAAATACAAGAGTAATGAGTCCAATTAGGTACCAATTAAGTGCAAAATACTAAATATTGAGGGATAAAGATATGACAAATTTTATTCTCATCATAAAACTATACCTCTTTGCGAGCGACGAGGTGGTTAGCTCGGTACTAATCAAAGAAGTAGATCGGGTCCAACGACCCATCTACTATGTTAATAAAATTTTGCAAGACGTAGAAACCAAGTATTCGGAAATTGAGAAATTAGCATACGTACTGATCACAGCAGCCCGAAAGCTTCGCTTGTACTTCCAGGCCCACACTATCATCGTTCTCACCAACAAACCCCTGAGGCAGATCCTACTCAAACCCGAGATATCTGGGAGATTGATGAAGTGGTCCATCGAACTGAGCGAATACGATATCCGGTATGAGCCTCGTCCAGCAATCAAAGCTCATGTCTTGGGCGATTTTATAGTAGAATGCAAGTTCAGCACAGTGACCCCCGAGCTGACCGAGCTCGATTGCACGATGGGAGCTTCGACTAGTGCAGCACCGGTCCCGGTCAGAGTAGAACCGACCTGGGATGAGGAGCCATGGATCCTCCACATCAATGGCTCATCCAACCAGTAGGGAAGTTGTGCAGGACTGATACTGTACGACCCAAGCAAGGTGAAACTGGAATATGCTCTCCGGTTCAGATTCGAGACATCAAACAATGAGGCGGAATACGAAGTATTGGTCGCCAGGTTAACCCTAGCAAGGGAAATGAAGGCCAAGCACCTCATTGTATGCAGTGACTCACAACTGGTGGTTAACCAAATCACTGGTGAGTACGAAATGTTAGACAGTTTTGTATGCCCTTAGCTTCAATCAGAATGATGTACTTTATGAGTTTATTGTAAATGAATAAAAGTGCATATTTGATTCATGTTCCCTTGATATGTTTCTGTGTAATACCCTTAAACTGGACACTTAATGAGACTCGTGTTAGTTTAGAATGTTCACAGCCAGTGGGTCGGTCTGGGGAGACCTATCCTGACAAGGCTGACACTGTGGTGTCACCAAGTCGGTTGGGGTGGCCTGTCTCAGCTGCCAGGGTGAGACCCTAGGCACATACAGTATAGGATTAATTGAATCTATGAACTGGACCATATTTCCAGTATTGCCCTAGACCTAGACTCGATTATGATACTGCACTAGGTGTCGGATTGGGCTGTCTTTGATGTACCAATAAGTGAGATCCTTAGTGGGGGTCAAAACCTGAGTATGTTGGGACAGTTTGAGAATTCATCTGAGTGGGTAATCATAGTGACAGGATCAGCCCCTTTGTCGGAAAAAAGTAATGATCGGGGATGCACTCTCACTGATGGAAACCAAGACTACCGGCAGCGGATTTCAACCGTTGAGATTTGTTTTGCAAAATATATTTTATATGAGATATAAAAGTATATATATTATGGTTTCTAAAATGTTTGCAAGAAGGTTTTAATTCCCGGGGTCCATATAAGTAGAGAGTGCAACACTGTTCCTTGCAGCCGAGGGAGAGGTCCTCTCTTGTCGGGCAGTGTATGATCTTTATGGGCTGAGAGTTTAAGTGTAAGACCATTGAGGATAATACCTGATGGGCTAATCTTGCATCTGCCCACAGTCCCTAGGTGTTACAAGGTGGCTTGGCCCAGGGACCACTTAGGGTAAGTGTTGGGCTCATAGAGCCCATAAGATGGGTTTTAGGGGGTGCACTGTCCATAACAGTGTATTCAGCCAGGCCTTGTAACAAAGGCTGGGCTGAACCCATGTGGCCAATGTGTAGATCAATGTTTGGGACCCACGCCATACAAGGAAGCCCAACTGGGCAGCAATTAGGAAGGTTAAGTGAGCACATAAGCTTAATGGGCTTAAAGCCCATTTCGAACTGGGCTATTTAATTAGTCTTTTATGGGGCGAATTCTGAGATGGATTAGAACATAGGATAGGGTCTTGACCCTATCCACTCAGAGAGTCCAGATCTGAATGTGATTCAGATCTAGAAACCTCCTAATGAGATTAGGAGAAAGTTTATCTAATCTTCAGATAAGATAAGGGTTTATCCCTATCACCTAAAGAGAGGTCTTATCCAAATATGATTTGGATTAGCAGCTCCTAATTGGATTAGGAGCTGTTCTTTTAGGTTAACAAAAGAAAGAAGGGGGCGGCAGCCTTTACAAGACACACAATCAGATTTTCTTCAGTGCTGAAATCACAAAAAGAGAGAATTCTGCACCCTGCGAATACTCTCTTACCGCCTCCTTACTACCGCCGCCATTACCTTCAGTTCGATCTCCAGTTCTTGGGAGAAATCAAGATCTGATCTTGATACCAATCTTTTGGGAAAAGATTGATTGGAGCTGTACTCACAAGCCATCCAGTTGATTCTTGCGAAGGGTCAAGTTCTTTTGGAAGAAAATTGTTGATTCTGTTCCAAATCAAGATCTGTTCTTAATACCAATCTTTTGGGAAAAGATTGATTGGAGTTGTACTCACAAGCCATCTAGTTGATTCTTGCGAACGGTCAAGTTCTTTTGGAAGAACATTGTTGATTTTGTTCCTTCCTGCACTGCGCCATCTTTAGTGGGAGCAGATTTTGGATCCTTTCTTGGGCGTGAACACCTCCATTGTGAGATACTGTTTCTCCGTATCAGGTACATTCTCTCCTACTCCTTTTGGTTCAAATCTGGTTCAGTTTATGGTTCAAGAATAATCCTTGAAAATATGATTTTCTAAAATAGGGAATGTGATTCCTAGTTGAAGGGAGAGAAACAGTTCGCCACTTGAGGAAAGAAGCCAAGCAATGCCGCAACCAATCAGCATCACTCCCCACTTCCGGAGTGAAGTCGGCTGCAGAAATCGTTGAGCCATCCAACCATTTTGAATAAGAAGTCATGGCCAACAATGAAGAAAGAACCCTTAGAGAGCTAGCTGCACCGGATATGCACCAACAACCTCTCTGCATCGAATATACAGATCTGGCGGTACCCTTTGAACTTAAATCAGGTCTTATACACTTACTCCCTACTTTTCGTAGACTTACAGGCAAAGACCCTCACAAGCACCTAAAAGAATTCCACGTAGTATGCTCAAGCATGAAGCCTCAAGGTGTTACCGAGGAATAGATCAAACTGCGTGCCTTTCCTTTCTCATTAGCTGATAAGGCTAAGGATTGGTTGTATTACCTACCCTCCGGTTCCATCACCACGTGGAATGATATGAAAAAGCAATTCCTTGAGAAGTTCTTCCCTGCCTCCCGAGCTGCTAACATCAGAAAGGAGATATGTGGCATAAGACAATTCAATGGGGAAACTCTCTACGAATACTGGGAGAGATTCAAGCAACTGTGTGCCAGCTGTCCACAACATCAAATACCAGACCAGCTCCTTATCCAATATTTATATGAAGGGTTACTACCAATGGATAGGAGTATGATCGATGCAGCAAGTGGAGGAGTGCTGGTGAACAAAACTCCTACATATGCAAGAGAGTTGATCTCAAACATGACAGCCAACTCTCAACAATTCGGCTATAGGCTCAACCCTCCAACAACTCATGCTAACGAGGTAAACATCTCCTCCCTAGAACAGAAAATTGCAAGCCTGGCCTCTCTTGTCTGTCAAATGGCCACAGGTAATACACAAACGGTGAAGGCTTGCGGGATTTGCTCAACTCCAGGACATCCAACTGACATGTTCCCTACGCTTCAAGATGAACCTTACGAACAAGCTAATACTGTCGGAGGATTCCCGCAAAAGAGATACGATCCCTACTCGAACACCTGCAATGCAGGATAGAGGGATCATCCCAACCTGAACTATGGAACCAAGCCCTTCGGCTTCCAACATCAGCATCAAACCAGGCCGTCGGCTCCACCATATTCAGCCTCTCCCAACTCAGGTATGTCTCTCGATGAAATTGTGAAAGCCCTTGCAACTAATAATCAACAATTTCAACAGGAGACGAGGACAAGTATCCGAAACCTGGAGAATCAGGTCAGCTAGCTAGCAACAGCTATGAGTCGAATGGAATCCCAATCATCAGGGAGGCTACCTTCCCAGACCACGACCAACCCGAAACAAAATGCTAGCGCTATCACGTTGAGAAGCAGGAAGGAACTGAATGAACCCTATCAAGAAGCATCCAAAGATACAACCAAAGAGGAGACACCATCCCAAACGGATTCAAGTGGAAAGCCACCCCAATCCATAGTCATCGCTCCACCTTTCCCAAGCCAATTCGCAAAATCCAAAAAGGAGGAGCAAGACAAAGACATTCTCAAGACCTTCCGCAAAGTTGAGGTAAACATCCCCCTCCTTGATGCAATTAAGCAAGTACCCCGCTATGCCAAATTTCTCAAGGAGTTGTGCACTACTAAGAGAAGGCTGAAAGGCGATGAGAAGGTCCATATAGGAGAAAATGTTTCAGCCATTCTCCAGAAAAGACTACCCCCTAAATTTAAGGATTCAGGTATGTTTACCATTCCTTGTAAGATAGGAAATGTCCAGATCGAGAAAGCTATGCTAGACCTAGGAGCTTCAATAAATGTCATGCCCCATTCTATTTATACAACCATGAATCTCAGACCATTAAAAGAAACGGGCATGATCTTACAAGTTGTTGATCGGTCTACTACATACCCGAAAGGAGTCTTAGAGGACGTCCTAGTCCAAGTTAATAATTTGGTCTTTCCTGCCAATTTTTATGTGATTGACATGGAAGAAGATAACTCTTCCAACTCGACCCCAATTTTGCTAGGAAGACCCTTTCTTAAGACATCCAGAACAAAAATCGATGTGCATAGGGGGACACTTACCATGAAATTCGATGGTGAGATCATTAATTTTAATATCTATGATGCCATGAGATACCCTAATGATGCGCATTCTATTTTCTCTATAGATGTTATTGACTCGTTAGTGCAGCAAACTTTTGAGCTAGAAGATGAAGACACACTGAGAGTTGCACTTAACAATGGGCCTGATCAATTGCAACGAGCAAAGTAGAAGTTTATGCTGAATTCAGAACTACGAACTTTGACTTCTGAACTGAACTCTTTTGAATTTGCTCGTAATTCTTCTTTCATTAGTTTGCCCCTATCTCACACAAGGCTCCTTCCATCTATTGTACAGGCACCCCAGCTGGAGCTGAAATCATTACCAAAGCACCTAAAGTACTTGTTCCTAGGCAAGGGGGAGACACTACCTGTGATAGTTTCCTCCAAACTCGATGCACTAGAAGAAAGGAAACTAATTCAAGCACTTAAGGAATGCAAGGAAGCTATCGGATGGACTATAGCTGATATCAAGGGGATGAGCCCATCTACCTACATGCACAAAATACTCTTGGAAGAAGACTCCAAACCTGCAATCGGAGCCCAACGCCGATTAAACCCACCGCTGATGGAGGTAGTGAAGAAAGAAGTTTTAAAACTTCTAGATGTCGGGATAATCTATCCCATTTCAGACAGTAAGTGGGTAAGTCCAGTACAAGTAGTCCCAAAGAAAACAGGTATGACTGTGGTCGAAAATCAAGATGGTGAGTTAGTGCCTACCCGAATTCAAAATGGGTGGCGGGTGTGTATAGATTACCGGAAGCTGAATTCGTTAACCCGAAAAGACCACTTCCTGCTCCCTTTTATCGATCAAATGCTTGAAAGACTAGCTGGAAAATCTCATTACTGTTGTCTTGATGGTTATTCAGGGTTTCATCAAATTCCAGTTGCACCTGAGGACCAAGAAAAGACTACCTTCACCTGCCCCTTTGGTACCTTTGCTTATCGGTGCATGCCATTCGGTCTCTGCAATGCTCCCGCCACATTCCAAAGATGTATGGTTAGTATATTTTCAGATTATGTGGAAAGCATTATAGAGGTATTTATGGATGACTTCACAGTGTATGGAGTGATTCTTTTGATTCATGCTTATCTAACCTTACAAAGGTACTTGAAAGGTGTATAGAAAAGAACCTCGTGCTGAATTATGAAAAATGCCATTTCATGGTCGACCAGGGCATCATTCTAGGGCATGTAGTCTCTTCTAAGGGAATCGAAGTTGATAAAGCAAAAGTAGATGTTATTAAATCCCTGCCCTATCCCACGAACATTCGGGAAGTTTGCTCTTTCCTTGGACATGTAGGATTCTATCGGAGACTCATCAAGGATTTCTCCAAGATAATTCGCCCCTTATGTAATCTACTCCAGAAAGATGTGATGTTTGATTTCGATGAAGGGTGTAGGGCAGCCTTTGATAAGCTGAAGGAATCATTGACTTCAGCCCCAGTCATCCAGCCACCGAATTGGGATCTTCCCTTTGAGATTATGTGCGACGCAAGCAATTATGCCATCGGTGTTGTTCTGGGACAAAGGGTTGGAAGAGCCGCTCATGCAATATATTATGCATTGAGGACCCTTGATGCTGCCCAATGCAATTATTCAACAACAGAGAAGGAACTCTTGGCTGTAGTTTTTGCCTTAGAAAAATTTCGTTCATATTTATTGGGTACTAAGGTGATTGTTTATTCTGATCATGTAGCCCTAAAATATTTGCTCGCCAAGAAAGAAGCAAAGCCGAGGCTTATCCGCTGGATTCTCCTGCTACAAGAATTTAACCTCGAAATTCGCGACAAGAAGGGTGCAAAAAATTTGGTTGCAGACCATCTTAGTAGGCTGACTACAAGTGAAGAGGCAACACCCTTAAAAGACGAGTTCCCAAACGGGCACCTTTTCGCGATTCAAGAAGGAACTCCATGGTACGCAGATATAGTTAATTATTTGGTTACTAGAACCATACCAGGAGAATTAACAAGAGCTCAAAGGGATAAGGTAAGAAGCGATGCCAAGTACTACATCTGGGATAACCCATATCTATGGAAGCAATGCTTTGATCAGGTCCTTCGAAGGTGCATGCCCGACCCCGAAATCCCCTCCATTCTTCACTTCTGTCATTCATATGCCTGTGGGGGCCATTTTGGCCCAAAGAGGACAGCACGTAAGATACTGGAGTGCGGATTATTTTGGCCTACCCTATTTCGTGATGCTTATATGTTCTGCAAGGCCTGTGAAAAATGCCAAAAGACAGGTAATTTAAGCCATAAAGACCAAATGCCACTTACCCCTATACTGATATGTGAAATATTTGATGTATGGGGTATAGATTTCATGGGCCCATTCCCTTCCTCTTTCGGTAATGTTTACATCCTACTAGTTGTGGACTATGTTTCGAAATGGGTAGAAGCTAAATCTACCCGGACTGATAATGCGAAGGTTGTTGTAGATTTTGTCAAGTCCCACATTTTCTCCAGGTTCGGAATGCCCAGGGCGATAATAAGTGACCAAGGGACTCACTTCTGCAACCGAGTGGTGGAAGCTCTATTCAAGAAATACAATATCACCCATCAAATTTCCACTGCATACCACCCACAAACAAGCGGACAAGCCGAAGTGTCCAACAGGGAGATAAAATCCATACTTGAAAAAACGGTTGACCCTAGAAGGAAGAATTGGAATTTGAGACTCAACGATGCACTATGGGCCTACCGCACAGCCTACAAAACTCCTATAGGTACGTCTCCCTACCTATGCAGAGTAGGGCATGAAACTATGTCTCCCCACCCACCTTCCACTTTATCAGGGAAGTTTGATCCTTTTCTTTTTTTTCTCTCTACTTGTTTTCCTTTTAGTTTCCACCTTTTATTAAGTTTTAAGTGTGGAGGGGGGGGGGTACAGGCTTTAACCATTTCATTTCAAAAAAAAAAAAACACTCAACTCTTTTGAAATCAATTGAAACAATATTTTGGGAAAATTCTTGTGGACCTAGTAATGAGGCACAATTAAGGAGTACATGACCTTTCTGAAGCCATT
This sequence comes from Nelumbo nucifera, assembly GCF_055504915.1. NCBI lineage: Eukaryota > Viridiplantae > Streptophyta > Magnoliopsida > Proteales > Nelumbonaceae > Nelumbo > Nelumbo nucifera. Next base: position 36,127,458 of record NC_142656.1, on the reverse strand, counting down.
CCCTTTTTAACTAGTCATAAATTCAGGTTTAAGTAAACAGGGCAAATACTTTACCATTGCTACAAATGGTAGGATGGAGCATAAAATGCACCTACCAGCCAAGTCATCTGATAGTAGGACGGAGCATAAAATGCACCTACTAGCTAACAAATCAAACAGTAGGATGGAGCATAAAATGCACATACTGACCAAGTAATTCAAATAGTAGGATGGAGCATAAAATGCACTTACTGACCAAGTAATCCAAAAGTGAGATGGAGCATAAAATGCACTCACTTCTTCAGAAGAGAGAAAAAGAAAATAAAAAGAGAGAGAAGATAAAAAGGTTTTCCCTGATTTACTACCTGGTTTGCAGTAGCAAAAATTGGACTGACTGATTAATGAGTCATGTATGACTTGGTTGTGTTGATTTAACGGTTCGCAACAATTAACCTAGAATATTTGTGGAGAAAGATGAAGGAGAGTTGAGTTTAAAAATTGGTAGGATAGCTAGTTTATTCTTGTTCTTTTTTACTTGAATTCTGACTTGCCCGACGACGAACAAGGTTTTAAGTGTGGGGGGATTTGATGAGAATAAAATGTTAGACAGTTTTGTATGCCCTTAGCTTCAATCAGAATGATGTACTTTATGAGTTTATTGTAAATGAATAAAGATACATATTTGATTCATGTTCCCTTGGTATGTTTCTGTGTAATACCCTTAAACTGGACACTTAATGAGACTCGTGTTAGTTTAGAATGTTCACAGCCAGTGGGTTAGTCTGGGGAGACCTATCCTGACAAGGCTGACACTGTGGTGCCACCAAGTCGGTTGGGGTGGCCTGTCTCAACTGCCAGGGTGAGATCCTAGGCACATACAGTGTAGGATTAATTGAATCTTTGAACTGGACCAGATTTCCAGTATTGCCCTAGACCTTGGAGATTGATGGGCAAAACTGGAAAGTTACACCCGACCCCTAGACTCGATTATGATACTGCACTAGGTGTCGGATTGGGCTATCTTTGATGTACCAATCAGTGAGATCCTTAGCGGGGGTCAAAACCTGGGTATGTTGGGACAGTCCGAGAATTCATTTGAGTGGGTGATCATAGTGACAGGATCATCACTATCTGCAAATTATTAACCCAGAGCAAGACTATCTTTGGTTGGGTTCGGCACCCACCAAATTTTGGCGCCGTTGCCGGGGATTGGTGTCCTAAGTAGGTTTATTTCCTTTTGTTTGGTTTATGCCTCGCTCTTCTCGTGTAAGTGAACTCCACTACGACCCTGAGATCGAGAACACAGTTCGCCGCTTGAGGAAAGAAGCCAAGCAACGCCGCAACCAATCTGCATCACTCCCCACTTCCGGAGTGAAGTCGGCTGCAGAAATCGTTGAGCCATCCAACCATTCTGAATAAGAAGTCATGGCCAACAACGAAGAAAGAACCCTTAGAGAGCTAGCTACACTGGATCTGCACCAACAACCTCTCTGCATCGAATATGCAGATCTAGCGATACCCTTTGAACTTAAATAAGGTCTTATACACTTACTCCCTACTTTTCGTGGACTTACAGGCGAAGACCCTCACAAGCACCTAAAAGAATTCCACGTAGTATGCTCAAGCATGAAGCCTCAAGGTGTTATCGAGGAACAGATCAAACTGCGTGCCTTTCCTTTCTCACTAGCTGATAAGGCTAAGGATTGGCTGTACTACCTACCCTCCGGTTCCATCACCACGTGGAATGATATGAAAAGGCAATTCCTTGAGAAGTTCTTCCCTGCCTCCCGAGCTGCTAACATCAGAAAGGAGATATGTGGCATAAGACAATTCAATGGGGAAACTCTCTACAAATACTGGGAGAGATTCAAGCAACTGTGTGCCAGCTGTCCACAACATCAAATACCAGACCAACTCCTTGTCCATTATTTTTATGAAGGGTTACTACCAATTGATAGAAGTATGATCGATGCAGCAAGCAGAGGAGTGTTGGTGAACAAAAATCCTACAAATGCAAGAGAGTTGATATCAAACATGGCAGCCAACTCTCAACAATTCGGCTATAGGCTCAACCCTCCAACAACTCATGCTAACAAGGTAAACATCTCCTCCCTAGAACAGAAAATTGCAAGCCTGGCCTCTCTTGTCTATCAAATGGCCACAGGTAATACACAAACGGTGAAGGCTTACGGGATTTGCTCAACTCCGGGACATCCAACTGACATGTGCCCTACGCTTCAAGATGAACCTTACGAACAAGCTAATGTTGTCGAAGGATTCCCGCAAAAGAGATGCGATCCCTACTCGAACACCTACAATGCAGGATGGAGGGATCATCCCAACCTGGACTATGTAACCAAGCCCTTCAGCTTCCAACATCAGCATCAAACCAGGCCACCGGCTCCACCATATTCAGCCTCTCCCAACTCAGGTATGTCTCTCGATGAAATTGTGAAAGCCCTTGCAACTAATAATCAATAATTTTAATAGGAGACGAGGACAAGTATCCGAAACCTGGAGAATCAGGTCAGCCAGGTAGAGACAGCTATGAGTCGAATGGAATCCCAATCATCAGGGAGGCTACCTTCTCAGACCACGACCAACCCGAAACAAAATGCTAGCACTATCACATTGAGAAGCAGGAAGGAACTGAATGAACCCTATCAAGAAGCATCCAAAGATACAACTAGAGAGGAGACACCATCCCAAACGGATTCAAGCGGAAAGCCACCCCAATCCATAATCATCGCTCCACCTTTCCCTAGCTGATTCGCAAAATCCAAGAAGGAGGAGCAAGACAAAGACATTCTCAAGACCTTCCGCAAAGTTGAGGTAAACTGAGAGAATGGTAGGATCCATCTAATGGACGCCATAAAGGTTGCGGAATGGGGGGGGCGAATTGCAAAAATTTCCTACCTTCTCCCAACTGGGAATCATATTCCCTGAATTTAGAATACAATATTCAAGGATCTACTTGAACCCTAATCAAACCAGATCTGTACCAAAAGATAAATGGGAGGATTATACCTGATCCGGAGAAGCAGTATCTCCCAAAGTTGGTGTTCACGCCCAAAGAATGCTCCAAGATCTGTCCCTGCTGAAGATGACACAGCTGTGGATGGAACAGAACCAGCAGGGTGCGTCCTACACACTGGATCCTTCGCAAGAATCCCCTAGATGTACTAAACACTGAATTCTTTCAGTCTTTCTTGCAAGACTGATGTCAAGAACTGGTTTCTTGACTTTCTTTTCTGCAAAGATCAAATCTTGCAATAATGCAGATGGCGGCGGCAGGAGGAGATTTCCAGAAACGAAAAGGCTGAACTGTTTTCTTTTCTGGAGAGAATGAGATCTAATCTCAATTCGCAGGAACCCTTCTTGCTTACCAAAACCCCTTGGATCGAAATCTGATTTCTCTCCCTCTTGGTTCATTCGAAAATCTCCTCCCTTTCTTCTTGATTAAGAAATCTCCTAATTAGGAGTTATCCCAATCCAAATCAGTATTTGGATAGGGGATAATCTTAATCCCTTTCCCAGATAGAGTTAGCTTGCTCCTGATCTTATCAGGAGGTTACCAGATTCAAATCTGATTTGAATTTGGTCTCTAAGAGTGGATAAGGCTAAGAGCCCAATCCTTTTTGCTAACTTCAATCTCAAATTCGCCCCATTGATGGGTGATCATATCAGCCCACCTCGAAATGGGCTTTTGGCCCATTAAGTATTCAGTGTTTAATTACTTTCCAATCTGCTGCCCAGTTGGGCTTCTTTGTATGGCGTGGGACCCAAGCATTGATCTACACACCAGCCACATGGGTTCGGCCCAGCCTTTAATACAAGGCCCAGCCGAATTCACTGAAAAACTCAATGAACCCCTTGAGTCCATCGTATGAACCCTATGGGCCCAACACTTACATTAAGTGGTCCCTGGGCCAAGCCATCTTATAAAAACCCAGGGACTGTGGGCAGGTGCAAGATTAGCCCATCAGGTATTATCCTAAATGGTCTTACACTTAACCTCTCAGCCCTTAATGATCAGGCACTGCCCGACAAGAGAGGACCTCTCCATCGGCTGCAAGGAACAGTGCCGCACTCTCCTCTCACATGGATCCCGGGAATTAAAACCATTTGCAAACATTTTGAAACCGTACATATATATGTAAATATATTAATTTTGCAAAAACAAAATTCCAACGATTGAAATCAACTGCCGGCAGTTTGGTTTCCATCAGAGAGAGTGCATTCCCGATCATTACCCTTTGTCCGACAAAGTGGCTGATTCTGTCACTATGACCACCCACTCAGATGAATTCTCAAACTGCCCCAACATACCCAGGTTTTGATCCCCACTAAGGATCTCACTGATTGGCATATCAAGGGCAGGCTGATCCAGCACCTAGTGAAGTGTCATAATCGAGTCTAGGGGTCAGGTGTAACTTTCCAGTTTTGCCCATCTATCTCCAAGGTCCAGGGCAAGACTGGAAATCTGGTCCGGTTCAAGGATTCAAGTAATCCCATGCTGTATGTGCCTCGGGTCTTACCCTGATGGCTGAGACAGGCCATCCCAACACTTGGTGGCACACCAGTATCAGCCTTGGAAGGATAAATCTCCCCAGACTTATCCAACGGCTGTGAACATTTAAAACTAACATGAGTCTCTACAAATGTCCAGTTTTAGGGTTTTACACAGAATTAAACCAAACAACATGAATCAAACATGCACTTTATTTATTTCCACTAAATAACAAAAGTACATCAAAATGATTGAAGCTAAGGGCATACAAAACATCCCCCTTGATGCAAAGTTGAGGTAAACATTCTCGAGACCTTCCGCAAAGTTGAGGTAAACATCCCCCTCCTTGATGCAATTAAGCAAGTACCCTGCTATGCTAAAATTTTCAAGGAGTTGTGCACTACTAAGAGAATGCTGAAAGGCGATGAGAAGGTCTATATAGGAGAAAATGTTTCAGCCATTCTCCAGAAAAGACTACCCCCTAAATGCAAGGATCCAGGTATGTTTACCATTCCTTGTAAGATAGGAAATGTCCAGATCGAGAAAGCTATGCTAGACCTAGGAGCTTCAATAAATGTCATGCCCCATTCTATTTATACAACCATGAATCTCAGACCATTAAAAGAAACGGGCGTGATCTTACAACTTGTTGATCGGTCTACTACATACCCGAAAGGAGTCTTAGAGGACGTCCTAGTCCAAGTTAATAATTTGGTCTTTCCCGCCGATTTTTATGTGATCGACATGGATGAAGATAACTCTTCCAACTCGACCCCAATAGTGTATTCGGCCAAGCCTTGTAACAAAAGTTGGGTTGAATCCATAGAGCCCATGTGATGGGTTTCAGGGGGTGCACTATCCATAATAGTGTATCCGGCCAGCTCATTTAGCTGATGTGTAGATCAATGTTTGGGTTCCATGGCAGCAGTTTGGAAGGCTAAGTGAGCATATAATCTTATTGGGCCTAAAGCCCATTTCGAACTGGGCTGATTTGATCAGTTAAATGAGGGGCGAATTCTGATATTAGATTAGCAGATAGGATTGGGCCTTAACCCTATCCACTCAGAGAGTCCAAATCTGAATGTGATTCAGATCTGGAAACCTCCTAATAGGATTTGGAGGGGCTGATCTAATGTTAAGATAAGATAAAGGGTTTACCTTTATCAGTTAAAGGGAATTCTGATTCAAATATGATTTGAATCAGCAAATTCTAATGGGATTAGGAGCTGATCCCTTTAAGCTTATAAAAGGAGGAAGGGGTGGTAGTCTTTAGAAGATATTCATATTCACATCCTCTTCAAAGTTGAAATCACAGAAGAGAGAATACACTTCACTGTGCTAAATCTCTCTTGCCGCCTCCTTCCTGCCGCCGCCATATTGCCAGTTCGATCTCCTCTTATCAATAGGAGTGATCAAGATTGGATCTTGATATCAGTCCTTTGTGAAAGGGCTGATTAGAAGAAGTGATCACGTGCCATATAGCTTATACTTGCGAATGATCTGGTTCTTTTGAAGAGCGCTACTGATTCTGCTCCATCCTGCATTGCGCCATCTTCAGTGGGAGCAGTTTTTGGTTCCTTCTTTGGGCGTAAACGCGTCCATATGATGGATATCTCATCCTTTCACCAACATCAACAACAACAACAACAACAACAACAACAACAACAACAACAACAACAACAACAATAATAATAATAATAATAATAATAATAAATAAAATAATAATAATAATAGAACTAAATTTATTATTATTAAAATTACTTCAAATTATTAATAGAACTAAATTTATTAAAAAATATTTATTCATATTAAATTAACAATAATTATTTTCTGTAAATCATATTAAATGAAAAATACAATTATTAAAATTTTAAATATTAAAAATAATTTTGAATATTTTTAATTAATTAATAATAAATTTTGATTATTAATTTAATATTAATTAATAATAAATAAAATTATTAAATCTTTCGGATACAAGCTTCCCCGCTAGTAAATTATAAAAGGGCAAAAGTAATATTTTCACAAATTATAGGATTTGTAAGAGTCAAAAATCTTAAAAAAATTATCAAAGAGTTCGGATGTGGCCTCACAGCCTTTTTCAGTTAGGGGAGATATTCCCAATACACGGCTGAAATTTGAGGACCAAAGCTGATTTCCCAATCAAACGCGTTTCGAGCTTCGTTGCGACGTGCAAACACAAGGGACTCGGTGCGCAATGCGCACTACAGACGCAGTAAACGAGAGTCGTCGACACGCTTCGTCCTCTCTCTCTCGCTCTCTTACCTCGTTGGTTTTGTCCAATAAAAGTCGATTACGCCTAAAAGTCTCCTTGTTAGACTTTTGCTCTGGTTTCTTTACGAATTCTGCGTGCGTTTCTTTCACATTTACAGATTTACTCCCCCGTCCGCTAAAAGAAATAGAAAACTAATTTTCTTCGGTATATTGAGGATTTCTGCATCTCGAGCAACATCAATGGCGTATGTCGATCACGCATTCTCGATTACAGATGAGGACCTCGATTTTGAGGCTTCTTATGTCGTTCACAATCGGCCACCCATCAAAGAGATCGCTCTCGCAATCTCCCTTCTCATATTCGGAACTCTAGGTATCGTTTTGGGGATTTTCATGGCTTACAACAGGGTCGGCGGTGATAGAGCTCATGGTATGGAGTCCTAGCTAGGGTTTCTGGACTTTCTTCTACCATGATATTCTGTTTTAATTTTTTATTGGGCAGTTTCGAATTATAGCTTTGGTATTCTGTGGTTTTAGGGCTTTTCTTCACGGCGTTAGGAGCGGTTCTTTTCATTCCTGGTTTCTATTATACGCGGATTGCGTACTATGCATATAAGGGGTACAAAGGATTCTCGTTCTCCAACATACCTCCCGTGTAGAGGAATTGAAGTGGCAGAGGAGCCTGAGTTGGTTTACTGCTTACTTGTGTACAGATCTCTCCTGCTGAGTTTCTCTTGTTTCTTCTTCTAATATAGTTTTGTTTCAATAAAAATGTAGATGTAGAGGCTTATACGTGAGCAAGGGGCTTAATGTTTTGCTTGGTTGCAAATATTATACAGTAGTCCAAAGGTTCATGTAGCCACAAAGTGATTACTTTTGATCAATCAATGTTTGTCTAGTGGGTCTTGAATTTCTTTTGAAGCCTCTAATTGCAATGTACTAAATTGATATTGAAGTTTATTTTTATACTGTATATCATGTAATCAGAACATCTGCTCTAATGGATCTATTACATGCATACATGCTTGCTACTTAGCTAAGCTGTTGCACTGGGTTTTAGCTTTTAGGTCGTCAAAGAGTGTTCTTAGGTTGTGGTGTTGGATAGAATGATCTCATTAGGGTCTTTGCTCCCAAGAAGGGAGTTTGGATATTTTGCTGCTTGCCATGGAATGATTTTTTAATAAAAATATATGATGAAATGACACTTCAGAAAGGACCTCGGATTTTAGGAATTGATTGCAGCTTACAGGCTATAGTAAGCTTTGCATGCTAAGATTACTAACTCGTATGATGTGTCTGCTTCTAACATTCAAGTCGTTCTTATTTTCTTTATGGCACTGATTCCTTTAATAAGCTATTAGTCCTAATTCCTAATTGTGTCCTTAGGTGTTGACTCCTAGATGATCTTAGGTGTTGATTTCTTGGTACTTTTCAAAATTTTCTTTTTCTTATTTTTTTCAGACTCCATCTAGCATCAATGAGATTCCTAATCTTAGGTTATGGGAACTTTTTGGCAGATGGAGTAGGGGGCCTCTTACAAAGGAATCTGTATTTAGTAAATGATAACCGTATGTAAAAGTTGTATGTCAAAGTAATGTTAGTGGTTTATTTATCAAAAACAAATAATGTTGGTGGTTAGGTGGTGAAGGCCAGCCTATAAAGGGAGACAAAGTTCTTGTACATAATATTCTTTTTTTTTTTCCACATTCAATAAAGTTTGTCATTAACAGTTTAAAACTTCTTACAAAGGAATGTCAAAGGGTGGGAGGTCTCCAGTTCTATCTTCTTTCTTCTTTTTATTACTTTGTGTCTTAGAATAAGTTGCTGACGTGGTTGCTCAATTCAATGAATTCAGAGTTCAAAAAGCCTTATATGCCAACTATTTTGGGTTTGGTTAAAATGTTCATCTGAGTAAGACATTTTATCCTGAATACCATGATGTCCTTTGGTTGAAGTGGGACAAGAAGCACAGGTCTGTTTACAGATTCAAAAGGGAAGAGGGAGAAATATAGAGCTTATCTAATTACCTGGAAATGTGATATGATCTGTTAGTTTTAACTCCATTAGTCTATCAATGTTGATTTCTGTGTTGGTCATTAACAATAAAAAACATAGGTGGTGATAACTACCACTGATGATATTTTTTCAGGCTTCATCCTGCATCAATGAGATTCCTAAACTTAGGTGTATGGTAACTTTTTGGCAGATGGAATAGGGAGCTTCGTACAAAAAAATATAATTACATGTTAAAGTTGTATGTCAAAGTAATAGCAGTGGTTAGGTGGTGAAAGCCAGCCAATAAAAGGGAGCCCGGGTTCTTGTACATACTATTCTTTTATCACATTTAATGAAGTTTACCATTTTTTTTTTGATAGATTTCAATAAAGTTTATCATTAACGTAGTCAAAACAAAGTTTGTCATTAACAATAAATACCTCTTAGCTGATCAAAAAAAAAAAAAAAGAACAATAAAAAACCTCTTACAAAGGAACCCCTATGTAAAAAAATTATGCCCTGTGAAAGACTGGGGGTCTCCAATTCTACCTTGTTTCTTCTTTTCACTACTTTGTTTCTCAGAATAAGTGGCTGACTCGGTTACTCAATTTGTCAACTTCAGAGTTCAAAAATCCTTATGCTAACTATATTGGGTTGGTTAAAAGGTTCATTTGAGTAAGGCATTTGCATCCTGAATACCATGCCCTTTGGTTAAGTGTGATAGAAACATGGGGCTTCTTACAGATTCAAAAATGAAGAGGAGAAACATAGAATTTATCCATTTACCTGGAAATGTTATATGATCTGTTAGTTTTAACTACATTAGTCCATTAGTCTATCAATGTTGATTTCTGAATTGGTTTTCCTATCAAAGGTAGATGCTTTGGAGATCATATGCATGGTGTTGTCTTGTAAAATTGTCCTCTGAGCTAAGGATTGGAATTACATTGAGTTGTATTTTCTTCTATTCTTTCTTTATTAGTATTTTCTGTTCTCTCTGATATGGCAATTCTTTTTCTTTTAGCTGGAACCTTTGTTAAGCATTACCATTATAAGTTTAGCCAGCCACATTTTTTCTGAATTCTTATAATACTGTGATGTGGATACAGAAAAGGGAAAGAAATATGGAATAAGAAACCAAGCTTCTTCAAATTCGTACACAACTGTCTATTTATAAACTCAATAAGGGATTGGATATCCCTTTACAAACATGAAATCAACCAAGAAACTGATCTAAATAACTGCTAATTATGTTAGAACTAACACAAACCTATAGGTAACCCATAGCCGCACTTAAAGAAGTACTTCAACTTCTAAAATAACTAATAATTAATTACTAATCCTACCGGAACTAAACAAACCAAAAACAACTCTAAGAGAGACTAAGGGGATGTTTGGTACTGTGGTGTTGCATTCCTGTTTCAGGGCTACATCAGGATATTCCAACAATGATTGAAAATCATGTTTGGTAAGAGCTGTTTCAACTTGAAGCAGGAAAAAACACATGCCATACATTGTGTTTTGTGTGAAAGTGGTGCCTGGTGGTATCTATGTCTCTTAAACATCCCAATTAATGCTATGCTCTGTGTTTTGTACCTAAATGTTGGGCATGTAATTTCTAGTTCTACCTTAAAGCCATTGGATGAAACGCCAACAGTACCAAACAGCATGTAAGAAAATAGAAAAATTAAAATTTTCGTATCACATGTAAAACAGCCATAACTCTCTCAAAGCATATACCACATGGGCTATTTTGTAAAGACAAGTTTTCATAATAGGCTGAATGCTCCCCAAACCTGTAAGGAAAAGGAGACTCACAGGCACTCTATGCTGCAACAACAGCACATATGGGCTTATGACCCAAGATGGTTGTCTGCATTGAAGCATATGGTAAGTGTTGGCCGATGCTAAATGAGTAGGAAGGATCCCACCCATGAGAATCACAACTCAATACTCTTTTGTATGGCCCTGAAAAATTGTTAGAAACTAATAATCAATATTTCTTCCTTAATTTTTATATTTTTGATTTTTTACTGCAAGTTTTCATTATAATAATATTTTTTAATTCTTTTTTCTTATGAAGTTTTTTAGTTAGGATTATAAGCTTGGAGTTTTTCTGGTTGGATCATTTCTCATCATACTTCTATATCAAAAACTGAGACAATAGAAGTATTCATGAAAATCCTGCAAATTATTGGACATATTTGTCAAGAACTGCTATGCAATGGTATGGCCTATGTGATATGTATAACCTTACCTTCCACCTTTACAACTATATCTCACTTGTAGGATACAATAATACAAACCTTTGACCTGATGGCTATGGTCAGAAATCCTCACTGGAAGGGAGGAGGTTGATCGGAGGATAGGAAGATGAAGCAAAAAGAAAGAGGACAGTTCAAAAAGAGAACAATAGGAAGGGGGTGGCGTGGCAACAAGTGAGAGATAATTGGCGTAAGATGGTATGGATGTAAGAGAGAAGGTGATGGTGACTATTCAATGCAAAGGGTACTACTTCCAGGTCAAGATGGTTAGAGAAAAATCCTAAATTCTAAATTTAAGCAAAGAAGTTTCTTGGGGGTGGATAGGGTCAAAAGAGGACCTTAAGTCTTTATTAAGAGAGTGTATCAAGGACTTAGGCTCTGTTCGTTTCCTCTTAACTCTTATCTCTTTTTGGACCATTTCTCGATTTGTGCATGTCATCCTTGCGCAGGGGCCGTGCTAATCTCCTCTTAACACTTATCTCTTTAGAGGAATCTTTTAACTTTAAGAGAAAAATGGTTGTTCATTGTCAAGACTGTTGGAACAGACCAACAGAAGGCAGTTAGTTAGTTTTACAAGAGGACCACATCAGCTCAACTAACCAGCCACTTGTAATAACCGCCATCCACTTGTAATAACTGCCACCCAATTGGACTGTCAAGACTGTTGGAATAGACCAACAGAAGTCAGTTACAAGAAGAGGCCACATCAGCAACCACTTGTCACAATTGCCATCCACTTGTAACAGTTGTAACAGTCAAGATTGTAACACTATAAGTAGTAGAGCCAAAAAGGAATAAAGGAGGACTCTTTCAGAATTAAGGACACTTTCAACAGTAAACTCTCTCTCTCTCTCTCTCCTTCCAAGAATTTAGGAGGTTGGCCCCTCGAAGAGCCCTGAGTTAGGCAGGTTCCTAACATTCGTTTCCTCTTTTTCTCTTATCTCTTAAAGTGCAATCATACACCCTACCCTTTTTTATTTTTTTTGAGGGTGTAAATGACAATTGTGCTAAACCAAAGAGAGGTGGTCTCAAGTTAGGTATTGTTGTTGGACAGTTTTTGTATGCCCTTAGCTTTAATCAATTTTGATGTACTTTTGATATTTAATGTAAATAAATAAAGTACATGTTTGATTCATGTTGTGTGGTATGCATCTGCCCACAGTCCCTGGGTTTTTATAAGATGGCTTGGCCTAGGGACCACTTAGTGTAAGTGTTGGGCCCATAGGGTGCCCATAGTCCCTGGGTTTTTATAAGATGGCTTGGCCTAGGGACCACTTAGTGTAAGTGTTGGGCCCATAGGGTCGATGTGATGGGCCCAAGGGGTTCATTGGGTTTTTCAGTGAATTCGGCTAAGCCTTGTAACAAAGGCTGGGTCGAACCCATGTGGCTGATGTGGAGATCAATGCTTGGGTCCCACGCCATACAAAGAAGCTCAACTGGGCAGCAGTTTGGAAACTTATTGAGCACTAATTACTTATTGGGCCTAAAAGCCCATTTCGAACTGGGCTGATCTAATCACCCACTTAAAGGGGTGAATCTGCAGATAGGATTAAGACTAAACTCATGATGAGGTCAGGAATGGGCTGATCTAATCTGCAGATAGGATTAAGATTATCCCCTATCCAAATACATATTTGGATTGGGATAACTCCTAATTGGATTAGGAGGTTTCTTAATCACTAAGGAGAAAACCCTAACAGAGATTTACAAGAATTCGACCTAGGGTTTTGCAGTTAACACTCTCTGCAATTTGAGATAGGATCTCATCCTCCTTAAGCTGAAAAACTGCATTCACGCCATTTTCAGCTTAGGGATCTCCTTCAGCCGCCGCCACCTTGTTGCATAGTTCGAACTCCATTGAAGGGAGAATCAAGAAATCTGTTCTTGATATCAGTCTTTGCTGATTTGGTTTGATGCTCTAAGCCTCCAACGAGTTCTTGTGAAGAGTTCGGTACGTGAGACGTACACTGTTGGTTCTGTGCCACTATCGCTGTGTCATCTTCAGCGGGAGTAGATCTTGGATCTATTTTTGGGCGTGAACACTGACGTTGGGAGATTTTGATTCTCTGTATCAGGTATAACCCTTCCCTTGATCTTTGGTTCAGATCTGGTCTGGTTTGGTTCGAGTAGATCCTTGAATATTTGATTCTAAAATAAGGGAATGCGATTCCCAGTTGGAAGAAAGGTAGGAAATTTTTGAAATTCGCCCACCCATTCCGCAACCTTTTTGGCGTCCATACGATGGATCCTACCATTCTTTCAATTGTGTCTGTAGTGGGTATGGAAGAAGAGGTTAGGGAGCTTATTTCCTCTGGAAAAAAGGGGATTTAACTTGTTTTTTTATATCTTTATGCGAGGGGCTGCATGTTGATTTTTCCTTGGGAGGCTTGTACTGATTGTATATATTGTTGCTTTATAATAAAATTCCTAGTTGTTACTTGTAACAACGAAAAAAAAAAGAAAAGAAAAGGGGGTGTATGAATGTAAAAAGGGGGTGGGATGCTGGAAGGGTCCAAAGGGAGAGGAAAGAAAAATAGGGAAATATTAAGGTTAGCATGGGGTTCACATGTTAAAGCTGGGAGTTTGGACTTTGGAGGGAGTAGGGATGGGTAGATGGGGGCCGTGGAGTTAGCACTTGGTGCTTTCAATGGAAATTTTCTGGCTGTTACCAGATATGGTAGGGGCACAGTTGGATATAGTATTGGATATGGAATGTACAATAAAAATTGAAGTATCTGACATGATATGGCCAGTAATTTAAAAGGTGCGCCTAGGCGCATAGGCGAGGCGCATAGGTCCTGGGTGCGGCCCTTTCAAAAGGTGCATCCCCTGGTGCGCCTTGCGCCTCAGCCTTGGTAATGTTGTTCATTCATTAATCCTAATAAAATGTCTTCTTAAAAAGCAATTAAAACTATAAAATCATTGTTTTTTGTGTGAAAACTAAGAATTTAAGACCTAACGTAGACTTGTTTGGGCTTGCCTCGAGGGGCGTGGCACAAAGGCGGCTCGTAGAATCAGGAATGTAATATGTTTTGCATTACATTAGCTACTTGAAGTAATGCAATTGAATAAAAAAAGAGAATAGAGGTGCGTGACACAAAAATCATTATTTTTTGTGTGAAAACTAAGAATTTAAGACCTAACATGGACTTGTTTGGGCTTGCCTCGAGGGTCGTGGCACAAAGGCGGCTCGTAGAATCAGGAATGTAATATGTTTTGCATTACATTAGCTACTTGAAGTAATGCAATTGAATAAAAAAAGAGAATAGAGGTTTTACATGCTTGAAAATGTCTTATATGTTTGATTTTATTTTTAAATTCTCATTTGAATATGCTTTACATCTTATGTTTATGTATTTTAATTTTAGATAATAGGTTTTTTAAAACATTATTTTAAAATTTAAGTTTATATATTTTTTTTAATTTTATGTTTAATATTTTTTTTTGAATTTTTTGGTAATTTTTTTGAAATTCCTGACATTTATTTTTTGATTTTTATCATTTTTTGTAAATTTGTGCCTTGTTTCAAAAAGGTGCGCGCCTCGCCTTGCGCCTTAGGTGCAAATTGACCCCTGCGCCTTTTTTGCGCCTTGCGCTTATAAACCACTGGATATTGGCACTATCCCGATGTCATAGATTTCAGGTCATCTTTGAATTTGAGGGGTTTGGTTCAGTGTTTAAAAGTGCAAGGGGCTTTTTGCGCTCAAAGTGCAAGGCAAGGCCCATGCCTTTTTGAAGTTTGGTGCAAACTTTCAAAAAAATTCAAAAAACTAAAAAATTGAAATGAGTTCAAAAAAATTCACAATAAAAGTAATAGTAATTAAAAAAAAAGGAAAACTTAATTTTAAAAGTACCTCAATGTTTTAACAAGCCTATTGGTTCAAATTAAAATACATAAACATAACATATAAAACATATAGAAGTGCTCAACAATTTCTTTTTTTTTTTTTGAAAAAAAGGTAAGGTAAATTTATTAGAGCAGAACAAGAGATTACAATGGAGCCCTACTGTGGGAGCTATAGACAGGGCCCAAGACCCCAACCTAAATTACAACTCTGACAGACCTCTAGACCTCAACTGAGCTCCAAGCACCCTGGTCTGGAGACCTTTCACAGCTGCTGTCCAAGAAACTAACTTGCCAAAAGTACAAGAAATTAGACAATCTACTTTCTTTGATCTGTTTTGGAAAATTCTTCTATTACTTTCCACCCAGGTGGTACTAATCACTGCTGCAGGAACAGACATCCACACTTTTTGCCAGCTTAGACAAGCCTTGGAGTCCCCAGCACCAAAACAGGACCAACACAGTATTTGGCATGCCCCAAGATAAGCCCAAGGAGAGAAAGTGCCCCCAAGTTGCTGCAGAAACAGGGCAATGTATAAACAAATGGTTGTTATCCTCCTCTACTTGGCCACACAGCACACACAGCAAGTCTTGATTCTGTATCCCCTCTTCTAACCAGGTTCTTAGATAGACTTCTGTCCAATACTACAATACAAATCAAGGCATTTACTTTAGAGGGGGGTATCGGGTTCCAGATTTTATCAGCAGGAACATCAGCTTTATCTCTCACTGTTAAATTTCTGGCGAAGGAGTTGACTGAAAAAGGCCCATCTGCAGTCCAGTTCCAGGTCCAAGTGTCTTCTTCCAACTGGTTCAACGACTGTTTGGACAGCAACTCAAACAGCTCAACCACTTGATCAATTTCCCAATCTTGAAAATGTCTTCTGAAGTAAGGACTCCAGGAAATGCTATTACCCCTCACTTCAAAACAATCAGCCACCATTGAATCCTGATTCTTTGTAAGTTGGTATGGCTGGGGGAATAATTCTACTATTGGCCTGCTGTCTTTGACCAGTTTCCAGCTTTGGAGACAAGCCTCTATTTACAAGTGGAAAAGTTTCCATAATTTTTTTTCCATAAAGAGCACCCCAAAGAAGAGAAGTTTGATATGGTTGCCCAATCACCTCTGTCTGTATCATATTTTGCTGTTAATAATTTCCTCTACCAGATTTCCCTTTCTTTTCCAAATCTCTATATCCATTTCCCCAATAGAGCCTTGTTAAAAATCTTTAGATTCCTAACCCCCATTCCTCCTTTTTCTTTTGGAGCACACACTTGGTCCTAGTTGACCAAATGGATCTTCTTTTCCTCCTCCCATCCTCTCCATAAAAAGTCCCTCTGTAACTTATATATTCTTTGAGCCACTCTTGTCAGGATTGTGAATAGAGAGAGATGGTAAAAGGGTAAATTAGAGAGGGAACTCTTTAGGAGAGTGATTCTACCTCCCAAAGACGGTTATTTTGCTCTCAAAAAGGCTAGCTTCCTTTCTAAATGTTCCACCACAGGGTCCCACGCTAAAGAGGAAGTGCACTTATCTCCCAAAGGAAGCCCTAGATACATAGCAGGCACAAAGCCAAACTGACACACAAGCACCTCTGCAAGAGCTTCTGAGTTCTCTATCCTTTCTGACACAACTTCAAACCAACTGAGCACCCTTAAAAGTACTCCCAATTGATCCACATCAGCATCAATGAAGCAGAGTGTGTCATCTACGAACTGAAGCATTTGAACCTTCTCCCATGGAGTTGTCTCAAAACCTTTCCACAGTCCCTCTTCTCCTACTTGGTTAACAAAGATAGCTAGAATTTCCATTACACAAATGAAAAGAAGGGGAATAGGGGATCCCCTTGCTGTAAAACTCTAGAGCTCTTAAAGAAGCCTACCGATTGTTCATTCATTAGAACTGAAAATTTTGGAGAAGTAATACATACCTTGATCCAGTTCCTCCATTTTTGGCTGAAGTTCATCATTTCCAAAACAAAATCCAGGCATTTTCAGTTGACATGGTTATAGGCCTTTTCCAAGTCTAGTTTACATAACAACCTTGCCTGATCTATCCTCCCTTGTCCTTGAGTTTATCAGCTCATTTGCCACCAAAACACTGTTTAACATTTACCTGCTTGGAACAAAACCAAATTGATTTTTTTGCTATCATAGTAATTAAAACCTTCTTTAGTCTCTTCTAGAACCTTAGGCAGGATTTTATAGAAACTATTCAGCAAACTAATTGTCTAAAAAGTCGATGTTTATTGCACCTTCCACCTTTTGAATTAACAAGATGAATGTAGAATTCAGGCTTCTTTCCAAAGCAGCATTTTGATGGAAATCCTGAAATACCTTCAACAATCCAATTTCAGCACCTCCCAATGCTGCATGCAGAAGAGATTGGTAAGACCATCCAGCCTTGGGGACTTGTCAATTTCCAAATTTTTTATCACTTGCCAGATTTCCAACTCTTAGAAGGGGACTTCCAGCTCCCTTTGCTGATTATTTGAAAGTCTCTTAAAGTTGAGGTCAATCGGGAGAGGTCTTCTAGTCCAACTTTCCTTGAAATGGTTTGAAAATATTTAGTGGCAATTCTTTTCATTTCTACCCAATTCTCTCCCACCTGATCTTCAAGTTCCAGCCTCTCGAGCTGATTTAACCTTTTCCTAGTGTGAGCATCGAGAAAACGACTCACTTGCCACTTGGGATGGAAATGGAGTCACCATCCATCAGATTAAGAAATGGAGGTGATGAGATCTTCGAGAATGGTATAGAGATCAATTTTGGGTTCAATAGTGACTCCAATAGCCCGAGACACCGACTAACCAGTCCGGGTAAGACTTGAATGGGGGAGGGAAGGGGTTAGGCACCCCCTCTCCCGGGTCCAATAGGTGGGGCCCACATGAGATTCCAAAGCAAGCAGAAATAACAATTATTTAAGCAAACCTAAAAAAGGGAACAAAGCAAACCACAAGAATAGCTATCATAAAAATAATTTTTTCTTATTTTTGTTTATCTATTTATTATTATTATTATTATTATTATTATTTTACTATGTCTTGTCATTGATCTAATTAACTTACTCCTATCATAAACTCAAGAAGCTAGACTGATTGATTCCCCATTGAAGATTTAATTTATTTGGAAGGTAACAACAACCATAAAAGTAAGTAATCATTGTTATTTACACTAAGCTAACTTCCCGAGCAAAGAGGCTAGAACATGCTAAAATGAGTAATAACATAGGTGATTTCATCACAGTAGGGAAATAACTTAATCACAAAATCATTGATCAGATAAGCACACAATAGATTCAAAAAGAGAATACAACTATTGAATGTTGGTACTGATAGTTACAAGGGCTGAATCTGCTTTGTCTCTCTCCTCCCAGCTCTAGATGCGGGAAAACAATGGTTAAACCAGAGAAAAAACAGATTAGAGGCAAACACTGAGGAAGCAAAAACGGTGCCTTACTTGAGTAGGATGTGGCCTGAGAGTGAAATCGATTGTTGGGAAGAGAAACCTGGCCGAGTTCGATTTACTTGACGTGTGAACTAGTGATGAGGAGAGCGAACACGAATTAATCAGATCTGAAAGGGGGTTCTACTTCGAATAGAGAGGACCTTTGGGGGCTGCTTCTAATTCCTCAAACAGATGAGGGAATCGGCTTCACTAGTGAAAACAAGGATGTGTTGACATGCGGGATCATCCCGGGTTCGGTCTAGTGGTAGTAGTAGTCATCAACGACAGTTGTGTGAAATCGAGAAGAGAGAGAGAGACTGACACTGAGACTGGCTGCACTCCAATATGCTGCTGCTGTGACGAGCGGTGATGAAAAGCCACCGTTGCCCTTATTTGTTTGTAAGGAAGAGATGATGAATAGTGTTTATTCGAATTCTGCCCGTCAGGATTGGGATAATTTTTTTTGATCAATTCAGGATAGGGATAATGGGGATGGCTAAGAATGAAGGAGAGGAGGAGAATGAATGCAAAAAAAAAAAGAAGAATGAGGATAGATCAAATTGCGATTGTTGTGAGTAGCAGTGGCGATCTGGAAGAAACAGAGGGTGAATCAAGAAGAAGAAGAAGAAGAAGAAGAAGAAGAAAGATGAAAGATGGAGCGTGGGCGGGCGGAGAAGCTGCCACTGAGCGAAGCAGTGACGGTGACTGGTAAAGATGAAAGAATCTTGTGACCAAGCTAGAGATATGAGAGGAGGTGATTGCCAACCAGGATGACATAGCTAGAAAATTTATGGACTACTTCAAATTGACTTATAGAAGACCTTTGATTGAGAGAGTAGTGGTGGAAGGGGTGGAATGACCAAGAATTGAGGACGGATTGGCAAGGTGGTTGGAAAGGGATTTTGAAGAAGAGATTAAGAAAACTGTTTTTCTAATGGATAGATCCAAGGCTCTAGGTCCAGATGGATTTACAATGGGTTTCTATCAAGATTCTTGGGAGGTGTTGAAAGATGATTTAGTTAAAATCTTTAAGGAATTTGTTGACAATCATGCATTGGAATCAATGCCACTTTTTTGGCTTTGATACCTAAGAAGATTGATGCCAATCACCCAAAAGATTATAAGCCTATTAGTCTGGTGACGAGCTGAAAGAATGGTAGGATCCATCTAATGGACGCCAAAAAGATTGCAAAGTGGGTGGGCGAATTTCAAAAATTTTCCTACCTTCTTCCAATTGGGAATCGTATTCCCTAAATTAAAATACAATATTCAATGATCATATTTGAACCATAATCGAACCAGATCTGAACCAAAAGGAAATTGAGGAATTATACCTGATCCAGAGAAGCAGTATTTCCCAAAATTGGTGTTCACGCCCAAAGAGGACACCAAGATCCGTTCTTGCTGAAGATGATACAACTGTAGGTGGAACGGAACCAGCAGAGTGCATCCTACACACTGGATCCTTCGCAAGAATCATCTGGAAACTCTGAACACCAAATCTTTTCAGTCTTTTTTGCAAGACTGATGTCAAGAACTGATTTCTTGACTTATTTCTTCTTTAAAGATCGAATCTTGTCAGAAAAAGAGGCGGCCGCTGGAGATCTCCTGAGATGAAAATGACTGAATTGCTTCTCCTCTCTAGAGTGTGTATGAGATCCTATCTCAATTCGTAGGAAGCCATCTTATAAAAACCCTATGGGCCCAACACTTACATTAAGTGGTCCCTGGGCCAAGTCATTTTATAAAAACCCAGGGACTGTGGGCAGGTGCAAGATTAACCCATCAAGTACTATCCTAAATTGTCTTACACTTAACATCTCGGCCCTTAATGATCAAGCACTGCCCGACAAGAGAGGACCTCTCATTCGGCTGCAAGGAACAGTGCCGAACTCTCTGCTCACATGGATCCCAGGAATTAAAACTATTTGCAAACACTTTGAAACCGTATATAATTATATCATATATAAATTTTGCAAAACAAAATTCCAACGATTGAAATCAAATGCCGGCAGTTTGGTTTTCATCAGAGAGTGCATTCCCGATCATTACCTTTGTCTGACAAAGGGGCTTATCCTGTCACTATGATCATCCACTCAGATGAATTCTCAGACTGTCCCAACATATCCATGTTTTGATCCCCGCTAAGGATCTCACTGATTGGCATATCAAAGACAACTCGATCCGACACCTAGTGAAGTGTCGTAATCGAGTCTAGGGGTCAGGTGTAACTTTTCAGTTTTGCCCATCTGTCTCCAAGGTCCAAGGCAATACTGGAAATCTGGTCTGGTTCAAGGATTGGAGTAATCCCATACTACATGTGCATTGGGTCTTACCCTGATGGTTGAGACAGGCCATCCCAACACCTGGTGGCACACTAGTATTAGCCTTAATAGGATAAATCTCCTTAGACTTATCCAACGGCTGTGAACATATAAAACTAACACGAGTTTCTATAGGTGTCTAGTTTCAGGGTTTTACATAGAATTATACCAAACATGTACTTTATTTATTTACATTAAATATCAAAAGTACATCAAAATAGCACACGATCCTATCGTGAAAACATACCCAGATGTATACTTTCTATCATTTGGATCCAATTGGAAATCGGCATCAGTATACCCTAGAACTTGTAGTGAACTACTATCGAATACCAGACAACTCTTTTGTCATTCGAAGGTATTTGAGTATGTTCTTCACAGCAGTCCAATGCTCCTGCCATGGGTTGGCCTAGAATCTACTTACCACTCACCGCTGAGCAATGTCTGGGCGAGTGCACAGCATGGCATACATGATGCTCCCTACGACTGAGGCATATGGAACATCTCTCATGCCCTCAATCTCCTCAGAAGTCTTGGGAGACATCTTCTTAGAGAGTGACTCTGTGCCTGAAAGGAAAGTTTTCTTTCTTAGAGCTCCATGCTGTATCTTTTGACAATTTTGTCAATGTAAGTAGCCTGGGATAATCCAATTATCCGCTTCGATCTATTTCTATAGAGTCGAAGACCCAGTATGTATGAAGCTTCTCCAAGATCTTTCATGGAGAACTGCTGTGATAGCCATACCTTGATCGAAGTCAACATTCCTACATCATTCTCAATGAGTAGGATATCGTCAACGTACAATACAAAAAAATGTGATATATCCCCACTGGACTTCTTGTAAACACATGGTTCATCCGGATTCTGCTCAAAGTCAAATGTTTTGACTGCAGAATCAAAACGGATGTTCCAAATCCTAGAAGCCTACTTAAGTCTATATATGGATGGATATATTAAGTTTACATACCATGTGTTCCTGACCAGCAGCAATGAAACATTGCGGCTGCTGCATGTAGATATCTTCATTAAGATTTCCATTCAGGAACGCGATTTTGACATCCATCTGCAAAATCTCGTAGTCATGGTATGCTACTACATCTAGCAGGATCCTAATGGATTTGACCATGGCCACGGGCAAAAATGTTTCCTCATAATCGATGTCTTCTTTCTGAGTATACCTTTTCACCACCAAATGAACTTTGTAGGTCTCAATCCTGCCATCGGGGCCCTTCTTCCTTTTGTAGATCCATTTGCAACCAATTGCTTTTACCCCAACGGACGGATCTACTAGAATCCAGACTCCATTTGCGTCCATCGAGTCTATCTCAGCTCTCATGGCCTCCACCCATTTCTGGGAATCTATGTCTAACATAGCTTCTGCGTGAGTTACGGGATCCTCCTCACTAGTCAAGGCTTCCACCAGGTAGCTATCCTAGTCACAACCATATTGGACTGGTAGCCTGGATACTCAAGTGGATTTTCTAAGTTGGTCACTACCTGAAACTTGTAGGACATTTCCCTTTGCTCCTGAGTTCTCCTCATTAAGAACTATTTTCTGACGATAGGTGTCCAAGATGTATTCGGTTTCTAAGAATTGGGCGTTTCGATTATAGAACACTTACTGCTTATTTGGGTCATAGAATAGATAACCCACCGAATCTTTTGGGTAGCCTATAAATGGGCAACGACTGGTTTTGAATTCCAACTTGTCCGCACTTGTTCTTTTAACGTATACAGGACAACCCCAAATCTTCAAGTGTCTCACACTTGGTTTCCTTCCGGTCCATAGTTTATATGGAGTCTTCGGAACCGATTTGGTTGGAACCCGATTCAGTACGTAGATAACAGTCTCTAATGCATATCCCCAATAGGATATGGGTAATTCTGAGCGTATGAGAAGTGACCGGACCATGTCCAACACTGTTCTATTCCTCTTCTCTGAAACACCGTTGAGTTGAGGTGTGGCAGGAGGAGGTAATTGTGACACTATCCCGTTGACCTTCAAGTAGTTCCTGAATTCGTCAGAGATACTCGCCACTTCGATCTGATTGAAGGGCCTTAATTTCTCTCCTTAATTGTTTCTCAATTTCCTGTCTGAACTCTTTGAACTTTTTAAAGGATTCAGACTTGTGTCTCATTAGGTACACGTAACCATATCGTGAAAAATCATCTGTAAAGGTGATGAAATACATGTGTTGATTTCGTGTCCTAACACTAAGGGGACCACATACATCAGTATGTATTAGGTCAACTGTGCCTGCAAATTTTTCAGGCTTACCGTCAAATGGCCGCTTAGTCATCTTACCTTGAAGGCAATGCTCACAAGTGGGAAGATTTTCTACGGTTAGAAAATCCAAAGGACCATCATTTACTAGCCTTGTGATTTGGTTAACACCGATATGGCCAAGTCGGTAATGCTAGAGGCACGTGGGATTCATAGTATCACGAGTCATTTTCTTGGGATTTTCGACCGACGTAGTTTCGGTTAAGTTAGTTTTCAAAGAAGGATGTAGAACATAGAGACCGTTCTCCAGTTCCCCGCATGCGATGAATTTGTTATTCCGTTTAACAGTAATCATATTATTAAAATAAATAGTATATCCATCAGCATACAGTTTAAAATCAGAAATTAAATTTTTTCTCAAGTTCTGTACATAAAGACAATCTTTAGGTGTACTCCCTTCGATTTCCTTTTGCAGATGGGCCACATCAGCTTCCTTATCATCCTTATGGGGTTCGCCAAATGTCTTCCCACTTCCTAAAGTTATGACATTTACTTGCTCTTTCGGATTCTTCTCCGTATTGCTGGGCAGCTGTTCATCTTTTCTTTCCGACAACAGATTTATAATCTGCCCCACTTGAACTTCAAAGTTCTTAATCGATGCTTCATGGCTTTGGAACCTTGCTTCAGTGGCATTAATGAACTTAGAGATCATTTCCTCCAGATTTTTTTTTTCTTGTGGGGGCGGCTGTAGTTGGAAACCCATGGGTGCCTTTTGTTGATTGTTACTCTATGAAAAGTTTGGGTAATTCCTCCACCCTGGGTTGTATGTTTGGAGTATGGGTTGAAGTTTGACCTGCCAGCATGAGAGATAAAATTAGCATTCTCATGGAAAATAAAAGGACTATTTAATTGACAATCAAAATTAGTATGTCCTATTTGACCACATAAATCACATGAGATGTTAGATGGTGTATTCATGGCTGCAATACTAAAATTATCCAGTCTTTTATTTAGGTTGGCAATTTGTGCAGATAAGGATGCAAAGGAATCAATGTGGTGTACTCCCCTCTGATTGGTTCGATCATTACTTCATTGGTAGCTGTTTGATACCATCTCCTCCACTAGGGCATATGCTTCCTCTGGAGTTTTCCTCATGATTGTATCACCTGTGGTTGCTGAAGGGATGAGAAATCCATCCCATGGACGCCCAAAGATTGCGGAATAAGGGGCGAATTTCAAAAATTTTTCTCTCCATTCAACTAGGAATCGCATTCCCTATTTAGAAAATCATATTTTCAAGGACCATTCTTAAACCTTAAACTGAATCAAATCTGAACCAAAAGGAGTAGGAGAGAATTATACCTGATACGGAGTAGTATCTCCCAACGGAGGTGTTCACGCCCAAGGAAGGATCCAAAAACTGCTCCCACTGAAAATGGCGCAGTGCAGGAAGGAGCAGAATCAACAGTGTTACTTCTCCAAAAACTCTGTCATTCGTAAGAATCAGCAGGATGGTACGTGAGCACAACTTTCTTTCAATCATTTCTTAAAGAACTGATGTCAAGATCCAATCTTGACTTCTCCCACAACTGGAGATCGAACTGGCAAACAGGGCGGCAAGAACAGGGAGGCAACAAGAGAGTATTCGCAGGGTGCAGAATTCTCTCTTCTTGATTTCAGCACTAAAGAAAATCTGATGATCTGTCTCTTAGGCTGCCGCTCCCTTCTTTTGTTAACCTAAAAGATCAGCTCCTAATCCAATTAGGAGCAGACTTCTCCTTAGGTGATAGGGATAAACCCTTATCTTATCTGCAGATTAGATTAACTTTCTCGTAATCTCATTAGGAGGTTTCTAAATCTGAATCACATTCAGATCTGGACTCTCTGAGTGGATAGGGTCAAGACCCCATCCTATCTGCTAATCCATCTCAGAATTCGCCCCTTTAATTAACTAAATGAATAACCCAGTTCGAAATGGGCTTTAGGCCCATTAAGCTTATGTGCTCACTTAACCTTCCTAACTGCTGTCCAGTTGGGTTTCCTTGTATGGCGTGGGACCCAAGCATTGATCTACACATTAGCCACAAGGGTTCAGCCTAGCCTTTGTTATAAGACCTGGCCGAATACACTGTTAAAGACAGTGCACCCCCTGAAACCCATCGAATGTGCTCTATGAGCCCAACACTTACCCTAAGTGGTTCCTGGGCCAAGCCATCTTGTAACACCCAGGGACTGTGGGCAGATGCAAGATTAGCCCATCAGGTATTATCTCAATGGTCTTACACTTAACCTCTCAGCCCATAATGATCATACATTGCCCGACAAGAGAAGACCTCTCCCTTGGCTGCAAGGAACAGTATTGCACTCTCCACTTATATGGGTCCCGGGAATTAAAACATTTTTGCAAACATTTGAGAAACCATAATATATATATACTTTTATATCTCATATAAAATATACTTTGCAAAACAAATTTCAATGGTTGAAATCGGTTGCCGACAGTCTTGGTTTTCATCAGTGAGAGTGCATCCCCGATCATTACCTTTGTCCGACAAAGGGGCTGATCCTGTCACTATGATCACCTACTCAGATGAATTCTCGAACTGTCCCAACATACCCAGGTTTTGACCCCCGCTAAGGATCTCACTAATTGGTACATCAAAGACAGCCTAATCCGACACCTAGTGCAGTATCATAATCGAGTCTAGGGGTCGGGTGTAAGTTTCCAGTTTTGCCCATCAATCCCCAAGGTCCAGGGCAATACTGAAAATCTGGTCCAGTTCATAGATTCAATTAATCCTACACTGTGTGTGCTTAGGGTCTCACCCTGGCAGCTGAGACAGGCCACCCTAATCGACTTGGTGGCACTACAGTATCAGCCTTGTCAGGATAGGTCTCCCCAGACCGACCCACTAGTTGTGAATATTCTAAACTAACACGAGTCTCATTAAGTGTCTAGTTTAAGGGTATTACACAGAAACATACCAAGGGAATATGAATCAAATATGCACTTTTATTCATTTACAATAAACTCATAAAGTATATCATTCTGATCGAAGCTAAGGGCATATAAAACTGTCTAACAGCTGCATCAATAATAGATTGATTAGGGGGGGTAATGCCATTATAAAAGGTTTGATTTTGATACCAAACTGGTATTCCATGGTGAGGATACTCCGTAAGCATCTATATAAATAAAGAAGGGTTCTTTCTACTTCAGGATCGAATCTTGCTAATCCTTCTCTTCTAGTGTGTGTCATGCACTAATAAATCTGAACACAGCAAGAATTCGAACAAATAAAATAAAATAAAAATAATAATAAAATAAATAAATAAATAAATAAGGAACAAAACAGAAATAAAAATAAAAAGAATCCAAATTAACCAAGGTTAACAAGTTCCAATATTATTTTATGAAAATCCCTGGCAGCGGCGCCAAAAACTTGATAACTATGAATATATAACCCTAGCAAGTGCACTAGTTATCAAGTAGTATAATAATATCGTTTCCACGGGGATTTAACAAAATAAGTATTAGAACCACCGTCTTCCCTAATTATTTGGACAATCGCAATTCAGATTTGAGCAAGACAACTGAAAATAAAATCTAGAAAAAAAGAAAATGGAAACAAAGGTGATCACTAATCGAATATGCAATGGATGAAATCGCTATAACTTTAGGTCCACCTAACCAATGTAATGAATACTGATGGGTTCTATAAACCAAGATTATTTGTCTTTCCCATAAGCTGAGGTCTTTCCAATGTTATTTAATATTCTCTCTCGAGATATACTAAACCTATGCCCATCAGGTAGCCCTTCGATCTCTCGAGTAGAGCTCTCAAGATGGGAGTGCATTAAGTCCAAGAAATCCATTAAATTCAGATGAATCATGTATATATATCTCTATATACTATTTAATTCACATTATGAATTATTCAGTCGATTATGTGAATTCCTCTCTCGATTCATTCACATAACGCAAATCAATTAAGAGGTGGCCAAGCTCTTAATTGCTTTAAGCACAATAATTCATAGACTATATGAAAATCACAATTTTGGATAAATCATAAAGATAAAAATATATTCATTAACATGATTAGGCTTTCCTCAGCCCTAGCAAGAAACAAATCAGTTCATGATAGAAGAATTAAAGCAAACAAAGGGAAAGAAAGAACTCTTGGATTTGGCCATGGTGTTGAAATCTCATCTTCTTGCCGCCACATTCTTCTTGAAGTTTCTTGAATTCTTGATCCTTTCTTGACTGTTTGCTCGTTGCTTCTTGATTCAATCCCCAAGATTGAGTGATGTCTAAAGCTGGTCCGCCCCCTCCTTTATATAGCTTAAAGGGGAGGGGGTGGTCTCCTACTTCCTCTTGAAGTTGATCTTTACAAAAATAGAAAGTCCTATCCTAATTCTAATCTTATCTTTTTATCTAATGAACTCAATCCTCTTATCTCTCTAAGATTACATCAAGAATTTAGATCTGGAAGGACTCTTCTCAGTTTCTTGTTCTTAGATTCGTATTAGATTTCCTCTACGAATTGGGCTTCAGTTGCGGATTGGGCCTTTCTATGAATTTTTCGCGGCTTCGGGCCTAGATTTGACTTCGATGCAGGCTGAATCTGCGAAAGCCCAAAACATGAAAGTTGTGGCTTTTTCTCTTATCTTTTCAGTGGATCTTGAATCAGCCCATTTAGAGTTCGGATACAAGAGTTAGACCCAGATTACTGAACGAGGTCGAAACTATGAAAAATCATCCGATTTGTCTTTCTTTGCTCCTGATGCCTTTTTTCATGCCTTGAACAGAAATATGAGTCCAATTAGATTCTAATTTGGTATAAAAGACATAATAATTGGGGATAAAGATATGATAAATTCTACTCTCATCACAGACCATCTGCGCTAACTTTGCACTGCGATCTCCAGGTTCGAACAGTCCCTTAAATCAAAATAAATAAAGAACAGTTCTAAATAAATTTTGGATTTAACAAAAATTACTTTCAGATCAATCGCCCTTAACAAGAAACAGTTTCTTGAAATAAAAAAAACAATCTGCGCAAATCTTGGCAGAACAGCTTCTGTCCATCTGCGTAGGTTCAGATCTGATTTTCATTTGGTTTAAGATTCGAACTTGTGGCTCTTATGCCACTGAAAAAATGGTAGGATCCATCTAATGGATGCCAAAAAGATTGCGGAATGGGTGGACGAATTTCAAAAATTTTCCTATTTTCTTCCAACTCGGAATCGTATTCCCTAAATTAAAATACAATATTCAAGGATCCTATTTGAACCATAATCGAACCAGATTTGAACCAAAAGGAAATGGAGGAATTATACTTGATCCAAAGAAGCAATATCTCCCAAAGTTGGTGTTCACACCCAAGAGGACACAAAGATTCGCTCTTGCTGAAGATGACACAGCTGTAGGTAGAACGGAACCAGCAGAGTGCGTCATACACACTGGATCATTTGCAAGAATCCTTTGGAAATTCTGAGCACCAAATCTTTTCAGTCCTTTTTGCAAGACTGATGTCAAGAACTGATTTCTTGACTTCTTTCTTCTTCAAAGATCGAATCTTGTCAGAAAGAGAGGCGGCGACTGGAGGAGATCTCCTGAGACGAAGATGGCTGAATTGCTTCTCTTCTCTCTGGAGTGTGTATGAGATCCTATCTCCATTCGTAGGAAGCTTTTTTGCTTGCTCACAACCCTTGGATCGAAAATCTCTTTCCTTTTTTAGGGTTTCTCATTTCTTCTTCTTGATTAAGAAACCTCCTAAATTAGGAGTTATCCCAATCCAAATCAGTATTTGGATAGGGGATTATCTTAATCCTATCTGTAGATTAAGTTAGCTTACTCTTGATCTTATCAGGAGGTTACCAGATTCAAATCTGATTTGAATTTGGTCTCTCAGAGTGGATAAGATTAAAGGCCCAATCATTTTGCTAACATTAATCTCAGATCCGCCCCATAGATGGGTGATCATATCAGCCCAACTTGAAATGGGCTTTTGCCCCATTAAGTGTTCAGTGCTTAATTAGTTTCCAATCTGCTGCGTAGTTGGGCTTCTTTGTATGGCGTGGGACCCGAGCATTGATCTACACACCAACGACATGGATTCGGCCCATCACATGGACCCTATGGGCCCAACACTTACATTAAGTGGTCCCTGGGCCAAGTCATCTTATAAAAACCTAGGGACTGTGGGCAGGTGCAAGATTAACCCATTAGGTACTATCCTAAATGGTCTTACACTTAACCTCTCGGCCCTTAATGATCAAGCTCTGCCCGACAATAGAGGACCTCTCCCTCGGCTACAAGGAACAGTGCCGCACTCTCTGCTCACATGGATCCTGGGAATTAAAACTATTTGCAAACACTTTGAAACCGTATATAATTATATCATATATAAATTTTGCAAAACAAAATTCCAACGATTGAAATCAACTGTCGGTAGTTTGGTTTCCATCAGAGAGAGTGCATTCCCGATCATTACCTTTGTCCGACAAAGGGGCTGATCCTGTCACTATGATCACCCACTTAGATGAATTCTCAGACTGTCCCAATATACCCAGGTTTTGATCCCCGCTAAGGATCTCACTGATTGGCATATCAAAGACAGTTCGATCCGACACCTAGTGAAATGTCATAATCGAGTCTAGGGGTCAGGTGTAACTTTCCAGTTTTGCCCATTTGTTTCCAAGGTCCAGGGCAATACTGGAAATCTGATCCGATTTAAGGATTTGAGTAATCCCATACTACATGTGCCTTGGGTCTTACCTTGGTGGCCGAGACAGGCCATCCCAACCCTTGGTGGCACACCAGTATTAGCCTTGGCAGGATAAATCTCCCCAGACTTATCCAACGGCTGTGAACATTTAAAATTAACACGAGTCTTTATAAGTGTCTAGTTTCAGGGTCTTACACAGAATTATACCAAACAACATGAATCAAACATGCGCTTTATTTATTTACACTAAATATCAAAAGTATATCAAATCAGATTGAAGCTAAGGGCATACAAAACTGTCTAATACAAGCATCTATAAAATTCTAGATAAAGTGCTTTCATTGAGGATCAAAACAGTTCTAGCCTCTATCATTAGTGAAACCTAGGGGGCCTTCATTCAAGAGCGACAATTAACAGATCATATTCTAATTGTGAATGAGTGTGTGGAGGAAATGAAAAGGTCTAGGAAGAGAGGTTTCATTTGGAAATTGGATATTGGAAAAGCATATGACTTGGTGGACTGGGAGTTTTTATTAGAGTTGATGTGAAACTATGGATTTGGGGACAAGTGGTGTAGTTGGATACCTGGGTGTATCAGTACCTGTCACTACTCTATTCTAGTGAATGGTATGGTGAGGGACTTTTTTCCAGCTCGCAGGGGTGTTAGGCAAGGGGATCCACTCTCACCCTTCCTTTTTACATTAGTAGTTGATGTGATTAGTATGATCATTACTAATGCTGACAGTGAATATGCCATTAGGGGTTGGAGAATAGGGAGACGCCAAGTCCAAGTCATCCATCTTTAGTTTGCAGATGGCCTAATGATCTATTGTGAAAGAGGTTTTAGTGAAAAGGTAGCAAACCTAAATGAGCTAATCAAAGGATTTGAAAGTATTTATAATCTGAAAATAAATATGGAAAAGAGTTGCATAGTTGGTATAAATTTGGAGGTAAGAGAGGTCGAGGCTATTGCAGGGTGTTTTGAGTGCTCCATCTCTGCTTGGCTTATGTCATACTTAGGGCTTCCATTAGGAGCTAATCCTAAGGAGAGTAGATTTTGGACCCCAGTTATAGAAAAGTTTGAAAAGAGGTTAGCTTCGTGGAAGAGGAATTATATCTCTTTGGGAAGGAGAATTACCCTAATAAGAGCTACCTTGGCTAACTTACCTACCTAGTTTTTGTTTGTCTTTAAGATACCAGTTAGAGAAGCTAGAAAGTTGAAGAAGTTGATGAGAGATTTCCTATGGGAGCTGGGACAAGAAAAAAAAGGATCATTTGGTTAATTGGGAAATTGTGTGTAGAAGTAAAGAAGAGAGGGGGGGTTTGGGACTTGGGAGGGTGACTAAAAAAAATCAAGATCTATTAGGGAAATGGTTGTGGCGATGGCCATTGGAAAGTGAGAGGTTGTGGCATGAGGTGGTGGGAAGCATTCATGGGAGATCGGGGAATGGATGGGATGCGGGTGTATCAAGGCAGGCTAACCTAGTAGTACCTTGGAAGGCCGTTCACAACACCCTTCCTCAATTCCTCAAATTTATCAGGTATGAAGTTTGTTCTGGCAACACTGTTCACTTTTGGGAGGATATCTGGGTAGAAACACCCTTTTAAAGGACCTTTTTCCTTTGCTATTTTTTGTTTCTTTGTATAAAAAAGAGGTGGTCTCAAAATTTGTCTCATCACTAGGAACACCCTTTGCTCCTAATTGGGATTTTGGGTTTTGTAGAGGACTAAGGGATGATGAAATTGAATATCTCTCTATCTTGCTATGTTGTCTTAATCAGGTTTATTTGGATCCCTCCAAGCCAGATAAAAGGGTGTGAACTCCTAGACCCAATGAAACCTTTACTTGTGTTTTTTCCTTCAAATTCATCTCTTAACATTCTACTCAAAAACCCTTTTCGTCAAAGGAAATTTGGTATAGGCCAGTTCCCCCAAAGATTATGGCATTTTGTTGGGAAGTATTCCATGGGAAAGTAAACACTCTAGATAACCTACAAAAGAGAAGACCTTTCCTTTATATTTCTCGCAATTGATGTATCCTTTGTAGAGCTCACGGTAAGGATTGCTACCACCTACTAATATCTTGTCCCTTTTCTGCAAACCTTTGGACTTGGCTACTTTCGTTGTTGGGGAGTAGTTGGAGTCTACCAGTAGAAGTTCACATGCTCTTCAACCATTCTACTTTCTTTTGGCCTACAAAAAGAGGGAGACTTATGTGGAGATGTGCTCACGTTGCCTTGATTTGGACTCTTTGGGAAGAAAGGAATGCTAGAATTTTTCAAGAAAGGGAAAGGAACAATAAGGAATTGAAAGATTGTGTTAAATAGGGCAATACCTTGGCTGAAGACCTTGGAAATCTTTCATCAATTCTCTTTTAATGATCTTTGGAGAAATTGGTCAGCAGTAGCGAGGTATTCATCCCTAAAGGACAAAGCAATTACAAGCTGGTTTCCTCCATCTGAAGGCTCACTAAAGTTGAACTTTGATGGAAGTAGCATGGGTAGTCCAGGATTATCCGGAAGGGGGGGGGGGTGCTTTGAGAAATGAGAAGGGAGAGATTCCGTTGCTCTACTCAGGTCCCTTAGGAGTTGGGGACTTTATCAGGGCAGAGGTATTATCTGTTGTACAAAGGGTGCAATTTGCAAACCAGCTGGGGGTACAACACCTAATAACCGAAGGGGATTCCAAAGTGGTGGTGTGTTGGTTGAAAAATCCTGAAAAGGCTATATGGCACTACAAGAATGAAATGAAGAAATTCAGTTGGTTGACAAGGAATATGTTGGTCATTGTATAGTGGGTGGGGAGATTAGCAAATACTTTGTCAGATGTGTTAGCTAAGCAGGGGGTAAATAGGGAAGAATTGTTTTGGGCTCAGCTGTGATTCCTGTATTTCTTTCCTAGTTTACTTGTAAGATTCAAGGAGGGGCTGCAACTCGCGCCTCTTCCTCGGATGTCGTATGAATTCACAACTCTAAATTAGCTTTTGAATTACTAAATTTATTATTATTCATGATAAAAAGACGAAAGCATAGGAAGGAGGAAGAAGAAGAAAGGAGAAGAAGAAGATAAGAGAGAGAGGAAGATAGTGTTTGAGGAGGGGTGCCCCCGTTGGTGGTCGGAGAAATCGACTGCCGCTTTACCACTATATGTCAATGGGAGGAATAGAGTGATTGGTGGAATCCCCTAGATTGATAAGTTTAGGTTAAAATTTATATTAGGGCTAATGGGAAATTTTGTAAATTCAAAAAGCTTGAGGGGGATTTTTATAATTTTGGCAAAATTGGGTTAAACTGGGTCCAGGGGCTAAATTAGGGTTCTTTGAGGGATGGTTAGGACTTTTGGGCCAAAAAATTGAGGGTTAAGATGAGTCTAAGTGCAGAGAAGGGTTTTGTGTGTGTGGACTTACGAGATTTGCCAAAATGGAATCTTTTTAGATGGATGGATGAAAGATGATATTTTTGCCTGAAATTTTACAGTGTGGATTTGAGGGCTCTCGGGGTGAAATTCAGGTTTTTTGGGTATTTGGGTGTTTCAAGTAGGTTGGATGGGTTTGATCGTGTGCTTGGGGTAAATTGGGGGTTCAAGCAGCGAACCGAGCAAAAATCAGGTGCTGACAGCTGCCCCTCTTTGTTGTGGGGTAGGAAATTACGAAATAATAAAGACCAAAAGAAGCACACAGAGATTTTTGCGAAGGGTAGGCTTGGAAGAGGGGCGAGACAAGGAAAAATGATATAAGACGAAAAAGAGTTCCCATGTAACATTGTTTCATCATGTTTTGACCATTTTGTTCTTGGCAAAGTGACTTCTCCTAGGTATTGAGAACCTTTAGAATCAAGGTACATTTTTTATAAAAGAAAGACAATAAATAGAAAACAGTGATGAAAGCAACTTATCATGTTTATCATACGGAGCCAGTGAAAACTAGGTATTTTATGAAAAACGACCATTCCTAGGTGAAAACCTTGCAGAGTTGGGGTGGATTTGTGAAACTGGATATTTTTTTTTTATAAACGGCCCTTCCTAGGTGAAAACTTTGCTGATTCAAGGTAGATTTGTGAAAATTGGAAATTTTTGATAAGGCAGGGTAGATTTGTGAAAATTGAAAGTTTTTGATAAATGACCCCTCTTAGGTGAAAACCTTGCGGAGTTGGGGTAGATTTGTGAAAACTGGATACTTTTGAAAAGTGGCCCCTCCTAGGTGAAAACTTTGCGGAGTCGGGGTAGATTTGTGAAAATAGGGTATTTTTGAAAAATGGCCTCTCCTAGGTGAAAACCTTGTAGAGTTGGGGTAGATTTGTGAAAATAGGACATTTTTGAAAAATGACCCCTCCTAAGTCAACACTTTGTGGAGTTAGGGTAGATTTATGAAAATTGGCCCCTCTTAGGTGAACACCTTGTGGAGTCGGGGTAGATTTGTGGAAATTGGATATTTTTGAAAATCGCCTCTTCATAGGTGAACACCTTGGGGAGTCGGGGTAGATTTGTGAAAACTGGATATTTTTGAAAAATGACCCTCGGTCAACACCTTTTGGAGTTGGGGTAAATTTGCAAAAATTGGATACTTTTGAAAAAATGCCCCTTCTAGGTGAAAACCTTGCAGAGTCGGGGTAGATTTGTGAAAATGGGATATTTTTTAAAATGGCCCCTCCTAGGTTAAAACCTTGCAGAGTCGGGGTAGATTTGTGAAAATGGGATATTTTTGAAAAATGACCCCTCCTAGGTGAAAACCTTGCGGAGGTGGGGTATAATTGTGAAAACTGGATATTTTTGAAAAATGGCCCCTCTTATGTGAAAACTTTGCAGAGTCAGGGTAAATCTGTGAAAACTG
The DNA here is from genome assembly GCF_055504915.1 of Nelumbo nucifera. NCBI lineage: Eukaryota > Viridiplantae > Streptophyta > Magnoliopsida > Proteales > Nelumbonaceae > Nelumbo > Nelumbo nucifera. The sequence continues at coordinate 36,093,077 of NC_142656.1, read as the reverse complement.
GATATTTTGAATAATGACCCCTCCTAGGTGAAAACCTTGCGGAGTAGGGGTAAAATTGTGAAACAAGATATTTTTGAAAAGTGACCCTTCCTAAGTCAGCCTTGCAGAGTTGGGGTAAAACTGTAAAAACTGGATATTTTTGAAAAATGGCCCCTCCTAGGTGAAAATCTTGCGGGGTCGGGGTAAATATGTGAAAATTGGATATTTTTGAAGATGACCCCTCTTAAGTGAAAACCTTACGGAGTCCGGGTAAATTTGCGAAAATTGGGTATTTTTGAAAAAAAAAAATGGCCTTCCTAGGTGAAAACCTTGCGGAGTCAGGGTAGAATTGCGTAAAGAAATATTCTTTAGTTTCTTTTGGTTTGTTTGTTTGTGCTCTTTTTTTTTTGTTTTGTTTTAGTTTCTTACGGAGCATGTTGAAGATAAAAGATCAATCATTAAGACTAGACATGACAAAATGTTCAAAATTCTTGCAAAGCACAATCACAAAACACTAACAAATATTCTTTAGTTTCTTTTGGTTTGTTTGTTTGTGCTCTTTTTTTTTTGTATTTTTTTGAGAACATTTTGAAACATAACATATTTCAAGTTCTAATTGATGTCCTGAAGTTGATATACCATAACTACTCTTTGACATAGCACAATGTGTGGAATAATTGTTAAAGAGTTTTAGACATTATTTATCCTTCATTCATTCTCTCTCTCTCTCTCTCCCTCTCTTTTTGTTTATTTTGTTCTTTTTTTCTTTTTCTTTTTATTTCTCCTTTAATTTTTTATTAGCATTGGCTAACAAGACCAACAGAATACATAATTAAGCAAAATGATATGATCTGATGGTAAAAGCCAAGATAGAAGTTGTGCATGCACTAAAAAGGTCAAAACACCTCAAGCTATAGTACAAGGAAGTATTCAATCATCAAGCAATGCACAAGGAACATGAAATATGAGAATGATAAGAAAGAAAGACTTTAAGACTTCAGGGAAAAAGTGCCTTCAACCTTAACTCACGTGAGAGTAATTATGCTCAAATGGGCTATGTTTGATTCGCATTATACGAGAGTGTGTATCTTCTTTTCTGGATCATAACTCAAAACACATTAAATTCAAAAGTATGCACGATGGAATTGTAAGTTGTTGAATAAGGGATTCATTATAAGAAAAGCCCTTATCATAGGGGGTTTGCCCAAATTTTCTTTTTTAACAAAAATGGTGGGCTATGAAGTTGATACTTTAATGGAACAAGTGACAACTATGATCCTTCATCGCCGGCCAAATAGGCCTGTCTAGTGCTGATTTGTCGATTGTCAAAGATCGAGGATGTTCTTGTTCATTAGGATGAAATGTGGTATGGGATAGAGGTTACCAATGATGGGTTAAAGGCTTAAGTAACAATTGATGAGAGGCATTAGATGCACGCATCACCTCTAGGAAATTTGATTAAGGGTTTGCTCTCATCATCATGTTTACATCATCTTTTTCCTCTCTTTTTTTTGATTTTTTTATTAAGGCTCTATTCATAGCCATATGGATGGAGATTGTTCTTCATATTCTTCATCAACATGAATTGTGTCTTATTGATCAGGGATGATTTTATTTTGGGACGAAATGTAAATGGGTAGGGAAAATCAAAACTAGCATGTGGGTGTCATCATAAAAGATCCCGTTATGATAAAATCATCCTAATTGCCCCAGTTTTTTTTGACTGTTTCTTGATTCTTCGTTTGTCAATTCACTTTTGCATTGATCTTCTTTGATAACTGTCTCACTTTACTTGAGTATTTCATTCTCAACAAAGCTACCAAAAGTTTATTCTTTTTTTTTGCTCTTGCTCAAATGCTCTAATCGCACTCTCCTTGTTTTGACACCCACTCGCTGGAAAGTGTTTATTGTGAAGAAAATGCTGACAAGAAGACTCAAAGGGCTAACCAGGGGATTTTATAACATATTATCAGGATTGAATGCATAAGGTCAAACAAGCGACCAAAGATGACTTCCCTTTATTTCAGTATTGATTGCACGTTGCATATTGAAGAAGTATATGTTGAACAAAAGCCCCCTTGGGCATTCTCCTTCTTTATCTCTTTTTTTTTTGTTTTTTTTTTCTTCCCCCTCTTTTTTTTTTTCCTTTTTTCTCTTTTTTAGCTCTTTAATGATCCTTGAGGTGTATCTTGTGGGTTTGGCTAGTTTGCAAAAAAAATGTCTAGTGCATAAGCTCAACTGGTTAATTAGCGACTATCGCGAATTTAAGGGATCATTGAGGAAAGAGGAACGGCCGAGGATGGCATCTAATCCTTTTTTTGATTAATCGATAGAGCACTAGGTTAGGGTGGTGCCTTTATTATGTGCCAATTCAGGCATTATTCAAAGAGAATGTACTATTTTTTGGCAACTACAATTCTGCCCCAGTTTGGACAAAGATGATGGTTTTATTACGGGTTGGGAGATCAAAAGGAAATTCAACTATAGAGCTCCTGATCAACAACTGACTTTCCTCAGGCATGATTTTGGGACTCTGAGAGGGGACAAACACAACCTTCTTTTGTGGGTAGACAACCCTAGATGGACTAATTACTTTCTTATAAGTATCTCAAGCAAGGGAAAGAAGAATGAGAGAAAATAATATTTTATTTATGGAAGTGTCCAGACCCACGAGAAGGGTTGCTCTATGTACCCCTTTGAAAGGGATCAGGGCTGACGTAGTTCAAAAATGGAATTAAGACTGACACCCTTGGCCTTTATTAAGGAGGAAAGCAATCAGATTTATTAGCTAAGAAGTGACTGCAAGATTTTAGAAAGGATTTTGTGCCATGACTCGACAACTGATCTGGTTACTATATGATAAGGAATTGGTCGAGGACTCTCAATGGAGCTTTCTTGTCAACATAACCTAGTTAACAACTGCTTTCTTTATTTTTCTCTCACTCATTCTCAATCTTTGAATTTGTTTATTACTTTTCTGAAAATTTTGAATATTGAATATTAATTTTAATTTTTATTCCTTTATATTTTCCTTCTTTTTTTTTTTAAATTCTCTTTTCTTTCCTTTTATCCCCTTTTTAATTTCCTTTTTAATTTTTCTTCTTCTTGTTTCTCTTTCTTTTCCTTCCTTTATTTATTTTTAATTATTTAATTATTTGGGATTTTTTATTTACGATTTTTTCTCTATTTATTTATCTCTTTCTCTCTTTTTTTTTGGGTTTTTAATTCTTGATTGACTTGATCTAATTTTTTTGATATTGTTTAATTATTATTCTTTGGATTTATGATTTTTTTATTTTTGATCTTCAATGGATTTGATTGATTTATTTTTTTATTTTTTTATTTTTGTTATAATTAGCTTTTACTGACATTTAAATAATTAACCAAAAGAAATATAGTTAACCTTTCCTATTCAAATGATTTGGCTTCCTTTTCTTAAGTTTCCTTCTTTTTAATTTTTTAGATCTTTATTATTATATTTAATATATTTTTATTTGTTAAGAATTTGCATTTTAGTTTTTTCTGAATATTTGATTTTTTTACTTCTTTTATTATTTATTTATTTTTTAGTTTTTCATATATTTATGTTATGATTAATTTTTCTTAATTATTCAAAAGAAATAAGTAGAATTTTTCTTACTTAGGTGATTTTATTATTGTTGTTTTTTATTCATTTTTTCCTTCATTTTCTCATTTTGTGTTAATTTTTATTAATTCCTAATTTTATTAATTTTTAATTTTGTTTTTTCTTATATTATTATTTTCAATCAATTTTTTATTTTGTTTTTTACTTTAATTTATTAATTTTTTAACATTTTAATTTTGGAGTTTTTGAAAATTTCTTATTTTACTCCCTCTTAGCATTTTTTTTATATATTTTCTCATTTCTACTTTTTTCTTTTTTTTACCTTTTTTTTTTAAAAAAACTTGTCCATTACTTTTCCTTTTTTGATTTATTATTATATTTTTTTTGACTCTTTATTTGATTTTGATTTTTTAATGGGATATTGATTCTTTTTTACCTTTTTTTCTTTTTTTCCTCTAATTCAATATTTTGGATTAATTTTTTCTTGATTTTGTTTATTTATTTTTGGATTAAAAAAATATGTCTAATACCCTTAAACTGGACACTTATGAGACTCGTGCTAATTTAGAATCTTCATAATTGATAACTATAAATATATAACTCTAGCAAGTGCACTAGTTATCAAGTAGTATAATAATATCGTTTCCACGGGGATTTAACAAAATAAGTATTAGAATCACAATCTTCCTTAATTATTTGGACAGTCGAAATTTAGATTTAAGGAAACAAGAACTACTGAAAATAAAAACTGGAACAAAGGTGATCACTAACCGAATATGCAATGATGAAATCGCTAGGACTTTTGGTCCACTTAACCAATGTAATGAATATTGATGGGTCCAATTATCCAAGACTAATTGTTATTCCCATAAGTTGAGATTTTCACAAATTTATTGAATATTCTCTCTGGAGATATACTAAACCTACGCCCATCAAGTAACCCTTCAATCTCTCGAGTAGAGCTCTCAAGATGAAAGTTTATTAAGTCCAAAAAAATCATTAAATTCAGATGAATCATGTATATATATCTCTATATACCATTCAATTCACACTATGAATTATTCTGTCAATTATGTGAATTCCTCTCTCAATTCATTCACAGACTAAATAGAAATCACAAAACAAATCAGTTCATAATGGAAAAATTAAAACAAACAAAGGGGAAGAACTCTTGAATTCGCCCATGGTGCTGAGATCTCCTCTTCTTGAAGTTTCTTGAATTCTTGAACCTTTGTTGAATCCTACTTGACTGGTTTCTCCTTGCTCCTTGATTCAAATCAAAAGTTGAATGATTGAATGATTCAGTGATCAAGTGATACCTCAAGCTGGTCCGCCCCCTCTTTCTTATAGATTAAAGGGGAGAGGGTGGTCTTCTACTTTCTCTTGAAGTTGATCTTTACAAGAAATAGAAAGTCCTATCCTAATTCTAATCCTATCTCTTTATCTCTTGAACTCAATCCCTTTTTCACTCTAAGATTACATCAAGAATTTAGATCTAGAAGGATTCTTCTTAGTTTCTTGTTCTTGGATTCGTAATTGACCTCCTCTGCGAATTGGGCTTCAGCCAGGCTTTTCTGCGAGTTGGGCTTCAGTTGTGGATTGGTTCTTCCTACGAAATTGCCCCAACTTCGGGCCCGGATTTGACGTCGATGCAGGCCGAATCTGCAAAATCCAAAACATGAAAGTTGTGGCTTTTTCGCTTATCTTTTCAATGGATCTTGAATCAGCCCATTCGGAGTTCGGAGACGCTAGTTAGGCCCAGATCTCTGAACAATGTCGAAACTGTGAAAAAATCATCCGATTTGTCTTTCTTTGCTCTTGATGCTTTCTTTCATACCCTGGATCAAAATACAAGAGATATGAGTCCAATTAGATGCTAATTTAGTATAAAAGACAGTATAATTGGGGATAAAAATATGATAAATTCTACTCTCATCAATAACCGTTGGATAGATTTGGGGAGATTTATCCTGCCAAAGCTGACACTGATGGTGCCGCCAAGTTAGTTGGGGTGGCTTGTCTCAGCTGTCAGGGTGAGACCTGGGGTGACTTGTCTCAACTGGACCTAAGGACCATTTAATGTAAATGTTGGGCCCATTAAGAGCCCATGGTGGAATCAGGGGTCCACTATGTCCTACAGTGAATTTGGCCAACCCTTGTAACAGAGGCTGGACTGAATCCATGTGGTTGATGTGTAGGTTGATGTTAGGGTCCCACAACATACAAAGAGAGCCAAGTTAGCCAGCAGATTAAGGGTAAGTGAACTATGTGACTTAATGGGCCTAAAGCCCATTTCAAATTGGGCTTAAATTAGTTAATTAGAAAGGGGTGAAATCTAATTTATAACTTGATTAGGATTAGCTGAAGGATAAGATAAGTCTTATCCATTTAAGAGTCCAGATCCAAATATCAGATTTCGATTAAAAAACTCTCTTCTAATTGGATTAGAGGCTGATCCAAAGAAGGCTATAAATAGGGGGTGAATTCTTCAGTTGAAAGACACTCTCACACTTAGCAACCTGTAGAATTCTCCCCAGTTCTTGTCACTCCTACGCAGTTCGATTTCCACCTGTGGAACTGATCAAGAAAGGTTCTTGATATTGCTTCTTGTTAGAAGAAACAATCTGAAGTCGTGCTCACCAGCCCTTGTTCAATTCTTATTGAAGAATTCAGGTTTTTGCTGAAGAAACATCCTGCTGATCCTGTTTCACCACACATTGTGCCATTTTCAGTGAATGCGGGTTTTAGTCTTCTCTTTGGGCGTGAACACCTACATTGGGAGTTACTTTAAAAAATAGACTAAACTAGAGAATTACGGTTTGAGAAATTCTCAGCCAAACCAAATTGTTTTCAAGCTAGACCAGACAAAATTGCCAATTTCAATTTGGTTTGGTGTGGTTTGGTGGTTTGGACCATGTCATGGTTTTGTTTGGAGAAGATATTAGACCAAACTAGTAAAATACGATTTCAGAAATTCTCAGATCTAACAAATTCTTTTATTATAAAAATCAAACTAAAACAAAGCATTTTATTACAGTTTGATTCGGTTTCTAATACGGTTTGGGCCATTGAATTAGGGTGGAATTTAGACAGTTATTATATTATATATTAATGTAGAATATATTATATAATATATATTATGTCTATTAACGTATTAATATATTATTTGGTTTGGTTTATAAAATTCAGAAAACCAAATTGAAACTGTAAACCAAAATTTGAATTATCCCAGACTGAACCAAATTATTTCTAAGTCCAAACCAGATTGCATCATGAATTTCATTCTGGTTTGGTTTGGTTTGATGGCTTTTTGGTAACTAAAATTACTTACATATTAAACCATTAAGTACAACCCTCCCAAAAAAGTTCATCCACATTTATCGCCTCCCAAACCAACACATGGGCAGGCATAACCTTTACATGACTATCAGAAGAAAATTTAAAAGATTTGAGTAGCGAAAAGGATTGTCCACCAAATATTGACCGGATGAGAGATCTATCGTATGGATGCCCAGATCTTGCGGAATAAGGGGGGCGAATTTCAAAAATTTCTCTCCCTTCAGCTAGGAATCACATTCCCTATTTAGAAACATATTTTTCAAGGATCAATCTTGAACCATGAACCAAACCAGATCTGAACCAAAAAGAGTAGGAGGGAGGATGTACCTGATACGGAGAAATAGTATCTCCCAATGAAGGTGTTCACGCCCAAGGAAGGATCCAAAATCTCCTCTCACTGAATATGGCACAGTGCAGGATGGAGCAGAATCAACAATGTTCTTCCAAAAGAACTTGACCCTTCGCAAGAATCAACTAAATGGCTTGTGAGTACAACTCCAATCAATCTTTTCCCAAAAGATTGGTATCAAGATCAGATCTTGATTTCTTCCAAAAACTGGAGATCGAACTGAAGATAATGGAGGCGGCAGTAAGGAGGCGGTAAGAGAGTATTCGCAGGGTGCTGAATTCTCTCTTCTTGTGATTTCAGCACTCAAGAGGATCTCAATCCGTGTCTTATAAAAATTGCCGCCCCCTTTCTTTTGTTAACCTAAAAAGATCAGCTCCTAATCCAATTAGGAGCTGCTTATCCAAATCATATTTGGATCAGCCTTCTCTTTAGGTGATAAGGATAAACCTTTATCTTATCTGCAGATTAGATTAGCTTTCTTGTAAACTCATTATGAGGTTTCTAGATCTGAATCACATTCAGATCTGGACTCTATGAGTGGATAGGGTCAAGACCCTATCCTATCTGCTAATCCATCTCAGAATTCGCCCCATTATTAACTAATAAAATAGCCGAGTTCGAAATGCGCTTTAAGCCCATTAAGCTTATGTGCTCACTTAACCTTCATAACTGCTACCCGGTTGGGCTTCCTTGTATGGCGTGGGACCCAAACATTGATCTACACATCAGCCACATGGGTTCAGGTCAGCCTTTGTTACAAGCCTGGCCGAATACACTGTTATGGACAGTGCACCCCCTGAAACCCATCTTATGGGCTCAATGGGCCCAACACTTACACTAAGTGGTCCCTGGGCCAAGCCACCTTGTAACACCCAGTGACTGTGGGCAGATGCAAGATTAGCCCATCAGGTATTATCGTCAACGGTCTTACACTTAACCTCTCAGCCCAAAATGATCATACACTGCCCGACAAGAGAAGACCTCTCCCTCGGCTGCAAGGAACAGTGTTGCACTCTCTACTTATATGGATCCCGGGAATTAAATCCTTTTTGCAAACATTTTAGAAACCATAATATATATACTTTTATATCTCATATAAAATATATTTTGCAAAAACAAATCTCAACGGTTGAAATCGGCTGCCGGCAGTCTTGGTTTCCATCAGTGAGAGTGCATCCCCGATCATTACCTTTGTCCGACAAAGGGGCTGATTTTGTCACTATGATCACCCACTCAGATGAATTCTCAGACTGTCCCAACATACCCAGGTTTTGACCCCCGCTAAGGATCTTACTGATTGGTACATCAAAGACAGCCCAATCCGACACCTAGTGCAGTATCATAATCGAGTATAGGGGTCAGGTGTAACTTTCCAGTTTTGCCCATCAATCTCCAAGGTCCAGGGCAATACTGGAAATCTGGTCCAGTTCAAAGATTCAATTAATCCTACACTGTATGTGCTTAGGGTCTCACCCTAGCAGCTGAGACAGACCACCCCAACCGACTTGGTGGCACCACAGTGTCAGCCTTGTCAGGATAGGTCTCCACAGACCGACCCACTGGCCGTGAACATTCTAAACTAACACGAGTCTCATTAAGTGTCCAGTTGAAGGGTATTACACAGAAACATACCAAGGGAACATGAATCAAATATGCACTTTTAATCATTTACAATAAACTCATGAAGTACATCGTTCTGATTGAAGCTAAGGGCATACAAAACTATCTAACAAATATAAACAACCCCAAGGAAGATTTAAAGACCCAACGTTCAACGCTTCCACTAAAGCAGACTATCTGACAAAATAACCATCAGAGTAATTTGACGTTTCCTTGCAAACAACGCCCTCCAGGCTGCCATCAACTCCCCCTGCACAGGACCTTCATGAATCAAGCGTTGCCTTGGTGAACAAGCATAAAATTACCATTAGATTCATAACGAAACCATAAACCCTTTTAAACTGATCCAAAATTCCCCCATCACAGATAATTACAAACGAAGGATGCTTAGTATATGATGGTGCGCAATCTGGTCACTCCTAGCTAGAAGTGGCTGCGCTCCTATCTGGCGACGGACGAAAGATACCTATGATGAAGAAGATGAAGGAACCCGGGGGGCTCACCCGGTGGGAATACTCCGATGGTTAAGTTAGTAACCAAATTGAAAGATGGGAGAGAGAGGGAGAGTTTCAGATAAATTAAAGAGCTAGAGTGATGATCACCCAATACCTTCGCCTCGGGGGGTTGGGGTCCTTATATACTAGTATCCTGACATGTCAGGTATAACCGCTTTTGAATCTCTGCTGTGGCGATCTACTTTCAGATAACGGCTTGGAGTGGCTGATCGTTATTTGTTAGAGATGAGTTGGTGGGCGAAGGTGATTGCTGTAGAGTACGGTCCTGCTAGAAAAAATAGCCTCCAGGGTTGGTAGGCACGATGCCGCCAGGCGAGAGATGTGGGCACAGTCTCTAGGGTTGGCAGGTACGGTTGTCAGGCAGGGAACCCCCTACGATACGCCGAGTTGCTCTGTAGCGAGCTACCTTACACCGAGCTGCTGGTGATATGCCGAGGTGCTTCTATCCGAGGCAGGTTCCCGAGGTGGTCTACTTAGGTTCGGACAGGAGCGAGCTTATTCTAGCTAGGGAGCTGACGAGCTTAACCCGAAGTGTCTTCAGTTCGGGATGCTCCCTACTTGGGAGAATCTTAGCTCGGGGTGCTCCCTACTTGGGAGAGTCTTAGCTCGGGGCAATGGAGTATTATCTTGTAGCGAGCTGCCATTTATGGTGAACTGTCAGGCTGGGTTATAACGAGCTCGTTACGCTGAGTTGTGACTTATGTCGAGTCACATCGACGTGTCCCCTCATTATGAGGTCGGACCAAATCACCCTCCATCAATTGCCCCTAACTCCTCGGGCTAGGGGTCCTGACCTAGTGTGGGGAGTTCACAGCGTGACAGGTAGATTTGGCTCGAGGTTCAGGCCGTCCACTAAAACAGTTCGTCGGTCGGACCAGTTCAGCTGCTTGGTCCAACCAAGCATTACCCAAGTCGCATGTGAAGGAATGAGAGATCCATCCTATGGACGCCCAAAAGATTGCGGAATAAGGGGCGAATTTCAAAAATTTTTCTCTCCCTTCAACTGGGAATCGTATTCCCCATTTAGAAAATCATATTTTCAAGGATCAATTCTAAACCATAAACTCAACCAGATCTGAACCAAAAAGGAGTGGGAAGGATTATACCTGATACGGAGAAGTAATATCTCCCAACGAAGGTGTTCACGCCGAAGGAAGGATCCAAAGACTGCTCCCACTGATTATGGCGCAGTGCAGGTGGAGCAGAATCAGCAGTGTTCTTCTCCAAGAACTCTGTCCTTCGCAAGAATCAGCAAGATGGTACGTGAGCACAACTTCCTTTCAATCCTTTCTCAAATGACTGATGTCAAGATCCAATCTTGACTTCTCCCACAAGTGGAGATCGAACTGGCAAACAAGGCGGCAAGAACAGGGAGGCGGCAAGAGAGTATTTGCAGGGAGCAGAATTCTCTCTTCTTGATTTCAGCACTAAAGAAAACCTGATGATCTGTGTGTGTTTTAGGCTGCCGCCCCCTTCTTCTTTTATAATCTTAAAGGGATCAGCTCCTAATCAGATTAGGAGTTGCTAATCCAAATCACATTTGGGTTAGAAGTCCCTTTAAGTGATAAGGGATAATCCTTATCTTATCTGGAGATCAGATCAGCCATCTCCTAATCTGATTAGGAGGTTTCCAGATCTAAATCTTATTTAGATCTTGGACTCTCTAAGTGGATAGGGTCTAAGCCCAATCCTATTAGCTGATGCACTTCAGATTTTGCCCATTTATTAACTAAATAAACAGCCCAGTTCGAAATGGGCTTTAGGCCCATTAAGCTTATGTACTCACTTAACCTTCTTAACTGCTGCCCAGTTGGGCTTCCTTGTATGGCGTGGGACCCAAGCATTGATCTACACATCAGCCACATGGGTTCGGCCCAGCCTTTGTTACAAGGCCTGGCCGAATACACTGTTAAAGACAGTGCACCCCCTGAAACCCATCAAATGGGCTCTACGGGCCCAACACTTACCCTAAGAGGTCCTTGGGCCAAGCCACCTTGTAACACCCAGGGACTATGGGCAGATGCAAGATTAGCCCTTCAGGTATTATCCTCAATGGTCTTACACTTAACCTCTCAGCCCATAATGATCATATACTGCCCGACAAGAGATGACCTCTCCCTCGGCTGCAAGGAACAGTGTTGCACTCTCCACTCATATGGATCCCGGGAATTAAAACCTTCTTGCAAACATTTTAGAAACCATATATATACTTTTATATCTTATATAAAATATATTTTGCAAAACAAATCTCAACGGTTGAAATCGGCTGCCGGCAGTCTTGGTTTCCATCAGTGAGACTGCATCACCGATCATTACCTTTGTCCGACAAAGGGGCTGATCCTGTCACTATGATCACCCACTCAGATGAATTCTCGGACTGTCCCAACATACCCAGGTTTTGACCCCCGCTAAGGATCTCACTGATTGGTACATCAAAGATAGCCCAATCCGACACCTAGTGCGGTATCATAATCGAGTCTAGGGGTCGGGTGTAACTTTCCAGTTTTGCCCATCAATCTCCAAGGTCCAGGGCAATACTGGAAATCTGGTCCAGTTCAAAGATTCAATTAATTCTACACTGTATGTGCCTAGGGTCTCACCCTGGCAGCTGAGACAGGCCACCCCAACCGACTTGGTGGCACTATAGTGTCAGCCTTGTCAGGATAGGTCTCCCCAGACCGACCCACTGGCTGTGAACATTCTTAACTAACACGAGTCTCATTAAGTGTCCAGTTTAAGGGTATTACACAGAAACATACCAAGGGGACATGAATCAAATATGTATCTATATTCATTTACAATAAACTCATAAAGTACATCTTTCTGATTGAAGCTAAGGGCATACAAAACTGTCTAACAGCATGCGGTTTACGCGTGGATGTCACGCGATCTATAGACTCTGCAGACGCCAAAAAACGCGCTAAACTGATTTCGACCTTGAGGGTCGTGCAACCGGTTTTCTCAGGAACCGTTAGATCTCCTTGATCTCAACCGTTGATCCCCTGACCTTGCGGCTATAAATAGTGGGGGACCCGAGTCATTTTCTCCGCCATAAGTTCACTGGCATTTGCCTTGAGGTCGCGGTTAAAGTCCTTAGCTCGGGTTTTCTAGTTCGTTAGTCTTACAATTCGGTCTCTCTTCTTGGTGAGTCTCCCTATCTTCTCTTTTCAGTTTGTTTAAGTTCAACAGTTATGTCAAACCATAGTTTCGATAGCCTTCTAGATGAGCCCAAGGTGGGTACCTCGGGTGAAGCGAGCCTTTCCGAGGTGCAATCCTCTTATGAGGCGTGAGAGGCTTTAGATAACCCGGCATCCTCCTCTTCTCGAGGTCGGGTGCCGGACAAGTTCGGTCCCTCAACCATGATCGTAGATAGACTTAGGGCCCTAATACATAAGTACAACCTCCCGAGGGAGTATACCTATAACCTTCCCGCGGGCAACTTCCCTTGGGAACACGATCATGATGAGATTGTTATCTTTAGAGAACAACTCGTGGCTGGACTCCGTCTTCCTCTACACCCCCTAATCATAGAAGTCTTGAAGCACTTCGATGTTACCATAGACCAACTCCATCCGAACTCCATCCGGAATGTGGTCGGGACAATTTCTCTTTGCTTTGACTACGCCCTGCCCCTTGACCTCGACATTTTCTCATCTATCTTATCCACAAAGAAGAATGCTTCTTGCGTCCTTCCCGAGCATAGGCGGACCTATTACCTGTTCCCTCGCTCGGGCTACAAACTGTTACATGGCCCCCTAGTAAAATCTCGGCTTGGAAGCATGATTATTTTGTAGTCCGCAATCCCGTGGGGTGGCCATTTCCAACTTATTGGAGGGCGACCATTCAGGACTCCGGCATTAGGCTGGACCTGAAAACAAGGGAGACGCTCCAATCTTAGGTGGAGGTCGGCCTCAACTACAAGGATTACATCGTCGAGGACAAGCTCATACAGGCCGGCCTGAGTCCTGGTAGGTCGCCTTGGTTTAGAGTTAGTATTTTACCTCAGTAGTTGGTATTTCTTCTTGGTAGTATCGCTAATGTCAAGTTTTATTGCAGGCCCCATGCAGTAGCTCAACGCGGACAGGCTCTTCAGAAAGATGGAGGGAAGGAAGAAGCGGGCTGTTAAAAGAGCTCGCGTCGAATCTCCGCGGCCCCCTACTCCCAAGCCTGAACAACCTCTAACCGCTCCTCAAGTGATCGACCTGGTCAAGGAGTCGGAGAGGAGCCCTCATGAAGGGATGAGATATCCATCGTATGGACGCCCGAATCTTGCGGAATAGAATGGGCGAATTTCAAAAATTTCTCTCCATCCCACTAGGAATCGTATTCCCTATTTTAGAAAAATCATATTTTTCAAAGATCAATCTTATCCAACGGCTGTGAACATTCTAAACTAAAACGAGTCTCATAAGTGTCCAGTTTAAGGGTATTACACAAAAACACACCACAGGAACATGAATCAAATATGTACTTTATTCATTTACAATAAATTCATAATGTACATCATTCTGATTGGAGCTAAGGGCATACAAGTGTCTAACACCTCATGCACTCGAGGTGTCTTCGGAGTCCTTGGAGCCCGCTCCTTCTACAACTGTAGTTTCTTTGGGCAGCGAAGGGGCAGTTTGAAGTATTTTGACTCTGGAATACAGCCTCCAAAAAAGCAAGGGGGCAGTGTACGCCGATGAAGTTACGAGTGTTAGACAGTGTATGCCCTTAGCTCCAATCAGATTGATGTACATTATGACATTTATTGTAAATGAATAAAATACATATTTGATTCATGTTATAGTGGTTTGTTTTTGTGTAATACCCTTAAACTGGACACTTATGAGACTTGTGTTAGTTTAGAATGTTTACAGCCGTTGGATAAGTCTGGGGAGATTTATCCTGCTAAGGCTGACACTGATGTGCCGCCAAGTGTTGGGGTGGACTGTCTCAGCTGCCATGGTGAGACCCGAGGTACATGCAGTGTAGATTTTCATGAAACCCTGATCCGGACCAGATTTCCAGCATTGCCTTGGACCATGGTGATTAGTGGGCAAAACTGGAAAGTTACACCTGACCCATAGACTCGATTATGATATTGCACTAGGTGTCGGATTGAGTTGTCTTTGATATGTCAATTAGCGAGATCCTTAGTGGGGGTCAAAACCTGGGTATGTTGGGACAGTCCGAGAATTCATCTGAGTGGGTGATCATAGTGACAAGATCAACCCTTTTGTCGGACAAATGTAATGATCGGGGATGCACTATCTCTAATGGAAACCAAGACTGTTGGCAGCTGATTTTGACCGTTGAAATTTGTTTTGCAAAATATATTTTATATACGAATATAAATATATATATATATATATATTATGGTTTCAAAATGTTTGCAAAAGGTTTTAATTCCTGAGATCCATGTGAACAGAGAGTGCAACACTGTTCCTTGCATCCGAGGGAGAGGTCCTCTCTTGTCGGGCAGTGTATGATCATTATGGGCTGAGAGGTTAAGTGTAAGATAATTGAGGGTAATGAAAGGGATGGTAGAATCCATCGTATGGACGCCAAAACAATTGCAGAATGGGTGGGCGAATTTCAAAAATTTTGTACCTACCTTCCAATTTGGAATCGCATTCCCTATTTTAGAATCAAGATTCAAGGATCCTACTTGAACCATAACCGAACCAAATCTGAACCACAAGAGAAGGGAGTGATTATACCTGATCCAGAGAAATAATATCTCCCAAATTTGGTGTTCACGCCCAAAGAAGACATTAAGATTTGCTTCTGTTGAAGATGACACAACAACTGTGGAACAGAACCAACATAGTGCATCCTACACACTGAATCCTTCACAAGAATCCTTTGGATGACAATGAGCACCAAACTGAATTAGCCTTTCAGTAAAGATTGATATCAAGAACTCTTTCTTGATCTTTCTTTGACAGAGAAAATGAACTGTAGAAGATGGTGGCGGCTGCAATAGGAGGAAACTAGAGAAGAAGATGGCGAACTGCTTTTCTTCTCTAGGGTTTCTAAGATCCTATCTCAAAACTGTAGGGTGTGTTCTGTGTTCCCTAGGGTTCGAATTCTTGTAATTCGAATAGGGTTTCCTCCAGTTGCTTAATGATTAAGAAAGGATCTCCTGATCATATCAGGAGTTGCCCTTGTGCAAATCTGTATTTGGATTATGACTCTTCTTAATCCTATCTGCAGATTAGATAAGCTTTTGGGCTCATCCTAATCTCAGATCCGCCCCTTGTTAACGACTGATCAAATCAACACAGTTCGAAATGGGCTTTAGGCCAAATAAGAATCAAGTGGTCAAATGTCTTCCAAACTGCTGCCCAGTTGGGCTTCTTTGTATGGCGTGGAACCTAAGCATTGATCTACACACCAGCCACCAGGGTTCGGCCTAGCATCTGTTACAAGTCCTATCCAAATTCACTAGAGAGCCCAGTGAACCCCCTGAGCCCATCATATGGACCCTATGGGCCCAACACTTACACTAAGTGGTACCTAGGCCAAACCATCTTATAAAAACCCAGGGACTGTGGGCAGGGGCAAGATTAGCCCATCAGGTGTTTTCCCAAATGGCCTTACACTTAACCACTCCCTCGGCTGCAAGGAGCAATGCTGCACTCTCTACTTACATGGATCCTGTGAGTTAAAATCATTTGCAAATATTTTGAAACCATACTTAAATATATATCATATATATAAATTTTGCAAAACAAAATTCTAACGATTGAAATCAACTACCGGCAGTTTAGTTTCCATCAGAGAGAGTGCATCCCCGATTATTACCTTTGTCCGACAAAGGAGCTGATCCTGAAAGAATGGTAGGATCCATCTAATGGATTTCAAAATGATTGTGGAATGGGTGGGACGAATTTCAAAAAATTTTTCTACCTTCTTCCAACTGTGAATCGTATTCCCTAAATTAGAATACAATATTCAAGGATCTTACTTGAACCATAATCGAACCAGATCTGAACCAAAAGGAAATGGAAGAATTATACATAATCCGGAGAAGCAGTATCTCCCAAAGTTGGTGTTCACGCCCAAAGAGGACACCAAGATCCACTCCTGCTAAAGATGACACAGCTGTAGGTGGAACGGAACCAGCAGAGTGCGTCCTACACACAAGATCCTTCGCAAGAATCCTCTGAAAACTCTAAGCACCAAATCTTTTCAGTTCCTTTTGCAAGACTGATGTCAAGAACTAATTTCTTGACTTCTATCTTCTTCAAAGCTCGAATCTTATCAGAAAGAGAGGCGGCAGCTGGAGGAGATCTCCTGAGATGAAGATGGCTGAATTGCTTCTCTTCTTTCTGGAGTGTGTATGAGATCCTATCTCAATTCGTAGGAAGCTTTCTTGCTTGAACCCTTGGCTCGAAAATCTCTTTTCTCTCTTAGGGTTTCTCCTCTTTTCTTCTTGATTTAGAAACCTCCTAAATTAAGAGTTATCCCAATCCAAATTAGTATTTGTATAGGGAATTATCTTAATCCTATCTGCAGATTAAGTTATCTTACTCCTGATCTTATCAGGAGGTTACCAGATTCAAATCTGATTTGAATTTGGTCTCCCAGAGTAGATAAGGTGAAAGGCCCAATCCTTTTGCTAACAATAATCTCAGATCCGCCCCATAGATGGGTGATCTATCAGCCCAGCTTGAAATGGGCTTTTGGCCCATTAAATGTTCAGTGCTTAACTAGTTTCCAATCTGCTGCCCAGTTGGGCTTCTTTGTATGGCGTGGGACCCAAGCATTGATCTACACACTGGCGACATGGGTTCAGCCCAGCTTTTATTACAAGGCCCAACCGAATTCACTGAAAAGTTCAGTGAACCCCTGAGCCCATCACATGGACCCTATGAGCCCAACACTTACATTAAGTGGTCCTTGGGCCAAGCCATCTTATAAAAATGATAGCTAAAAATATATACCCCTAGCAAGTGCACTAGTTATCAAGTAGTATAATAATATCATTCTCATGGGGATTTAACAAAATAAGTATTAGAATCACAGTCTTCCCTAATTATTTGGACAGTTAAAATTTAGATTTGAGGAAACAAGAACTACTGAAAATAAAGACTGGAACAAAGAAAATAAAAACAAGGGTGATCACTAATCGAATATGCAAATGATGGAATCGTTAGGACTTTAGGTTCACCTAACCAATGTAATAAATATTGATGGGTCCAATTATCCAAGACTAATTGTTATTCCCATAAGCTGAGATTTTCACAAATTTATTTAATATTCTCTCTCCAGATATACTAAACCTACGCCCATTAGGTAACCCTTAGATCTCTCGAGTAGAGCTCTCAAGATGGAAGTGCATTAAGTCCAAGACAACCATTAAATTCAGATGAATCATGTATATAGGTATCTATATACCATTCAATTCACACTATGAATTATTTCTGTCAATTATGTGAATTCCTCTCTCAATTCATTCACATAACCCAAATCAATTAAGAGGTGGCCAAGCTCTTAATTGCATTAAGCACAATAATTCATAGACTATATGGAAATCACAATCTTGGATAAATCAAGAAGATAAAAATATATTCATTAACGTGGTTAGGCTTTCCATAGCCCTAGCAAGAAACAAATTAGTTCATGATGGAAGAATTAAAACAAACAAAGGGAAAGAAAGAACTCTTGAATTTGCCCATGGTGCTGAGATCTCCTCTTCTTGAAGTTTCTTGAATTCTTGAACCTTTCTTGAACCCTTCTTGACTGATTGCTCCTTGCTTCTTGATTCAGATCAGAAGTTGAATGATTGAATGATTCCTTGATCAAGTGATCTAAAGCTGGTCCGCCCCCTCCTTTATATAGATTAAAGGGGAGGGGGTGGTCTCCTTCTTTCTCTTGAAGTTGATTTTTACAAGAAATAGAATGTCCTATCCTAATTCTAATCCTATCTCTTTATCTGTTGAACTCAATCCTTTTATCACTCTAAGATTACATCAAGAATTTAAATCTAGAAGGATTCTTCTTGGTTTCTTGTTCTTGGATTCGTAATAGACCTCCTCTGCGATTTGGGCTTCAGCCAGGCTTTTCTACGAGTTGGGCTTCAACTGCGGATTGGGCCCGAATTGACTTCGATGTAGGCCGAATCTGCGAAAGCCCAAAACATGAAAGTTGTGGCTTTTTCTCTTATCTTTCCAGTGGATCTTGAATCAGCCTATTCGGAGTTCGGAGACGCGAGTTAGGCCCAAATCACTGAATGATGTCGAAACTGTAAAAAATCATCTGATTTATCTTTCTTTGCTCTTGATGCCTTTTTTCATACCCTAGACCAAAATACAAGAGATATGAGTCCAATTAGATGCTAATTTAGTATAAAAGACAATAATTAGGGATAAAAATATGATAAATTCTACTCTCATCAAATCCCCCACACTTAAACTCTTGCCCGTCCTCGGGCAAGACAAAGCTCAAAACAAAATTAAAACAATAACAAACTAACTAAAAGATTTGTTTTGGATTTTTCTCAATAGGGTATTTGTCCTCCCGCATGCCTTGATCCAGTATTAATGGTCCTCCCATTCGTCCACTTCTTTTCCTTTTTAACTTGTTAAGGAATAATCTTAAATCGCCAATCCTCATATCCCCAAGTGAGATCGACAATCAAGGGAAGCAGGCATCTCTTCGCATGAATAATTTAGGGCTAGAGTAAGCCCTCTTTGTTTTCATAATCACATGTGGCAAGATTCAAAAAATACCCTC
Source organism: Nelumbo nucifera (assembly GCF_055504915.1). Lineage (NCBI taxonomy): Eukaryota > Viridiplantae > Streptophyta > Magnoliopsida > Proteales > Nelumbonaceae > Nelumbo > Nelumbo nucifera. The sequence continues at coordinate 36,073,963 of NC_142656.1, read as the reverse complement.
TCATGATTCTTCAGAACGAAACAAGGAATGTTATTATCATAAGCTTGCTCATGTATCACATCTCCACCACTTATCATGAGTGCAATGCATCAAAAGGTGAATTAGGGTTTGGGATATAGGGATGAGTGCATTTTATGCTCCATCTCACCCTTTTATTCTTCCAGTGTGAGTGCATTTTATGCTCCATCTCACACTAGCTCTTTTTTTTTCTCTCGGTGTGAGTGCATTTTATTCTCCATCTCACACGAGTTTTTTTTTTTCAATTTTTTTTTTTGATAACACGTTCCAATACGTGAACTCATTATCGTGGTCTCAACATGCCTAACAAAACAAGTTCTAGAATAATCAACCCCTGTTTGTCTATTAGAAACCAAATGCTCACAAGGGTCAACTCTGTATTGCATCTTGCCAGTTGATCATTCAAACTACTGAGATACCTTCCATAGCAAAAAATTTCAGCTAGATTTGCTTGCATCTTTTCTTGTCTATCCTACCTAAGCACATGATTCAAGATGGATTGCAAACATTCAAAGACAAGTCTCTAAGGAGCAGAAATTTCAAAAGGAAAGGTTAAAAAGTGATGATCAAAGCATGTTAGTGTTCGAAAAATTTATCAACCCCTTACTCCTTCCCCACACTTAAGATCTACATTATCCTCAATGTATGGAATATGCATAGCAAGAACAAGGAGAGAGATTTAAGAGGACTTCCCTGCTATCTATGATTAAGGTCTTAAGAAAGGAAAAAAAACACAATCATAAGTAACAAAAGAAAAAATAATTTTTATTTTTTATATTTATATTTATATTTTATTTTTTTATATTTTATATTTTTATTTATTTTTTTTGTTGTTAGCACGACCTAAACATAACCTAAAAGCAAAAGGAAAAAGAAAAACAAAACTTCCCTATCATGAATCGGATCCTCTAACTCTCTTGGTTGCAACTTTTGGTGTGCTCCCCTTTCATCCATCATGGGCGGGTTCAGATCTGGAATAGGGGCTTGCAAAACAGAGGGTAACGGTTTCTCATTAGGAATATAATGAGCATTACCTTGTCTTGGCTTGAACCTTTCTTGGTCGTCCTCTAATAGTTCATCGCCTTCTTTACCTCTTCCTCCATGACCTGCATGTTTTTACATGAATTAATAACGTAGCTTTCAAAGGGGTCATCTAATTTAGATGTGTTAATTTCAGCTGCACCAACATCAATGCTATTGATTGCATAAATTTTATGTTCAATTGTGTCGGGATGTTCCATGGTTTTAAATACATTGAACACCACTTCTTCACCATTGATTCTAAGGGTAAGTAGACTTTTTCGCACATCAATTAAAGCATCACTAGTAGCAAGAAAGGGTCTCCCTAAAATTAATGGCATCGATCTATCCTCCTCCATATCCAACACAATGAAATCAACAGGGATGATAAAATTCCCTACTTTAACTAAGACATCTTCCACTATTCCCTTAGGGTATTTAATGCTTCGATCGGCCAACCGTAGGGTAATAGTGGTAGATGTTAGTTCATGCAATCCCAGCTTTTTAAAAATAGAGTAGGGCATTAAATTTATACTAGCACCAAGATCACATAAAGCTTTTTCAAATTCAGTTCTCCCTATGGTGCAAGGTATAGAAAAACTCCTTGGACATTTCTCCGTTCAAATTCTTCGTTCAAATTTACCATCTCACATTTCTCCCATTTCCTTTTATTTGACATCACCTCCTTCAAGAATTTGGCATATTTCGACATCTGTGACAATACATCAAGAAGGGGGAGATTAATGTGTATTTTTTTGAAAACTTCTAAAAATTTATCAAATTGTCTATCTAAGTTAGCTTTCAAAATTCTTCTAGGGTAGGGGATAGGGAGTTTAATTTCATGTAAATTCAGTTTAGGTGTACTTCCCTCATCCTCCTTTTGCAGATTGGCCACATCAGCTTTCTTGTCTTCTTTTTGGGTTTCACCGATTGTCTTCCCGCTTCTTAAGGCTATGGCGTTCACATGCTCTCGGAGATTTTTTTCTGTGTTACTGGGCAGCCTTCCTTCTTTCCTCTCTGATAACATGCTCACAACCTACCCCATTTGAACTTCTAAGTTCTTAATTGCTGTTTCATGGCTTTGGAATTTTGCTTCAACAGTGTTGATGAACTTAGAAATCATCTCCTCTAGATTGCTCTTTTTCTCTTGTGGGGGCGGTTGTGGTTGGAATCCCATGGGTGCCTTTTGATGATTGTTGCTCCAAGAAAAGTTGGGATGACTCCTCCACCCTGGGTTGTATGTATTTGAATATGGGTTGTAATTTCTCCTGCCAACATGAGAGATAAAATTAACATTGTCATAAGAAATAAAATGACTATTTAATTGACAATCAGAATTTGCATGTCCTATTTGACCACATAAATCGCATGAAATGCTATATGGTGTACTAATGGCTGCAAAAAAATTACCCGGTCTCTTATTTAGATTGGCTATTTGTGCAGATAGGGATGCAAAGGAATCTATGTGGTGTACTCCCCTTTGATTGGTTCGATCATTGCTCCACTGGTAGCTGTTTGATGCCATCTCCTCCACTAAGTCATATGCTTCCTCTGGAGTTTTCCTCATGATTGTACCACCTGCGGCTGCATCAATAATGGACCGATTAGAGGGGGTAATACCATTATAAAAAGTTTTTATTTGTCGCCAAATTGGTATCCCATGGTGGGGACACTTCCTAAGCATCTCCTTGAATCTTTCCCATGCTTCATACAAGGATTCCCTCTCAAATTGATCAAAGGTAATAATATCATAAATTAACTTTGCTGTTTTGGAGGGTGGGAAATATTTAGCCAAAAATTTATGGGTTAGATCATTCCAAGTGGTAATACTTCCTACAGGGAGTGAGTTAAGCCAATCTTTAGCTCTATCACGCAATGAAAAAGGAAATAATCTAAGCCTAATAGCATCATCACTAACTCCATTATGTTTAAATGTATCATATATTTCTAAGAATTTGACAATGTGTGCATTAGGGTCATCACTTGGTAACCCACTAAACTGAATACTAGTTTGGATCATTTAATTATTGCAGGCTTTATTTCAAAATTATTGGCATGGATGGTAGGCTTGCAAATGCTGGATGTCGCCCCATCAATGTTTGGACAAGCATAATCCAAGAGGGTGCGATTTCCTTCTACCATCTCTCCTTCTATCTCTATGACTGGTCCGCAACTAACAACCTCTTCTTTTGCATTTCCTTTGTGGACCCTTTGCAACAAGCGAAGGGTCCTTTCAATCTCAGGTTCAAATTTTGCTAAACCTTCCTGTCTAGTGCGTGTCATGCACTAGTAAATCTGAACCAGCAGAATTCGAACAAATAAATGAAAATAATAGCAGAAATAAAAACAAATAAAAAGAAAATAATAACAAAAACAAAAGGTCCAAATTAATCAAGGTTAACAAATTCTAATATTATTTTAGGATTAAATCCCTGGCAACAGCGCCAAAAACTTGATAGCTAAAAATATATAACCCTAGCAAGTGCACTAGTTATCAAGTAGTATAATAATATCGTTCCCACGGGGATTTAACAAAATAAATATTAGAATCACAGTCTTCCCTAATTATTTGGACAATCAAAATTTAGATTTGAGGAAACAAGAACTATTGAAAATAAAGACTGGAACAAAGAAAATAAAAACAAGGGTGATCACTAATCGAATATGCAAATGATGGAATCACTATGACCTTAGGTCCACCTAACCAATGTAATAAATATTGATGGGTCCAATTATCCAAGACTAATTGTTATTCCCATAAGCTGAGATTTTCACAAATTTATTTAATATTCTCTCTCGAGATATACTAAACCTACGCCCATTAGGTAACCCTTCGATCTCTCGAGTAGAGCTCTCAAGATGGAAGTGCATTAAGTCAAAGAAAACCATTAAATTTAGATGAATCATGTATATAGATATCTATATACCATTCAATCACACTATGAATTATTCTGTCAATTATGTGAATTCGTCTCTCAATTCATTCAAATAACCCAAATCAATTAAAAGGTGGCCAAGCTCTTAATTGCATTAAGCACAATAATTCATCGACTATATGAAAATCACAATCTTGGATAAATTAAGAAGATAAAAATATATTCATTAACGTGGTTAGGCTTTCCATAGCCCTAGCAAGAAACAAATCAGTTCATGATGGAAGAATTAAAACAAACAAAGGGGAAGAAAGAACTCTTGAATTCGCCCATGGTGCTGAGATCTCCTTTTCTTGAAGTTTCTTGAATTCTTGAACCTTTCTTGAACCCTTCTTGACTGATTGCTCATTGCTTCTTTATTCAGATCAGAAGTTGAATGATTGAATGATTCCGTGATCAAGTGATCTAAAGCTGGTCCGCCCCCTCCTTTATATACATTAAAGGGGAGGGGGTGGTCTCCTTCTTTCTCTTGAAGTTGATCTTTACAAGAAATAGAATGTCCTATCCTAATTCTAATCCTATCTTTTTATCTCTTGAACTCAATCCTTTTATCACTCTAAGATTACATCAAGAATTTAAATTTAAAAGGATTCTTCTTGGTTTCTTGTTCTTGGATTCGTAATAGACCTCCTCTGCGAATTGGGCTTCAACCAGGCTTTTTTGCGAGTTGGGCTTCAGCTGCGGATTGGGCCTTCCTATGAATTTTCTGCGAGTTTGGGCCCGGAATTGATTTCGATGTAGGCCGAATCTGTGAAAGCCCAAAACATGAAAGTTGTGGCTTTTTCTCTTATCTTTCTAGTGGATATTGGATCAGCCCATTCCGAGTTCGGAGACGCGAGTTAGGCCCAAAGCACTGAATGATGTCGAAATTGTGAAAAATCATCCAATTTGTCTTTCTTTGCTCTTGATGCCTTTTTTCATACCCTGGACCAAAATACAAGAGATATGAGTCCAATTAGATGCTAATTTAGTATAAAAAAAAGATAGAATAATTGGGGATAAAAATATGATGGGCGTAGGTTTAGTATATCTCGAGAGAGAATATTAAATAAATTTGGGAAAATCTCAGCTTATGGGAATGACAATTAGTCTTGGATAATCGGACCCATCAATATTCATTACATTGGTTAGGTGGACCAAAAGTCCTAGTGATTTCATCATTTGCATATTCGATTAGTGATCACCCTTGTTTTTATTTTCTTTGTTCCAGTTTTATTTTTAGTAGTTCTTGCTCAATCCTAAATTTCAATTGTCCAGATAATTAGGGAAAACTGTGATTCTAATACTTATTTTGTTAAATCCCCGTGGGAACGATATTATTATACTACTTGATAACTAGTGCACTTGCTAGGGTTATATATTTATAGTTATCAAGTTTTTGGCGCCGTTGCCGGGGATTTAATCCTAAAATAATATTAGAATTTGTTAACCTTGATTAATTTGGACCTTTTATTTTTGTTATTATTTTCTTTTTATTTGTTTTTATTTCTGTTATTATTTTCATTTATTTGTTCGAATTCTACTGGTTCAGATTTACTAGTGTAGGACACGCACTAGACAGGAAGGTTTAGCAGAATTTGATCTTGAGATTGAATGGACCCTTCGTTTGTTGCAAAGGTTCAACAAAGGAAAAGCAAGAGAAGAGGTTGTTAGTTGCGAACTAGCCATAGAGATAGAAGGAGAGATGGCAGAAGGGAATCACACCCTCTTGGATTATGCTTGTCCAAACATTGATGGGGCGACATCCAGCATTTGCAAGCCTACCATCCACGCCAATAATTTTGAAATAAAGCCTGCAATAATTCAAATGATCCAAACTAGTTTTCAGTTTAGTGGGTTACCAAGTGATGACCCTAATGCACACATCGTTAACTTCCTTGAAATATGTGATACCTTTAAACATAATGGAGTTAGTGATGATGCTATTAGGTTAAGATTATGTCATTTTTCATTGCGTGATAGTGTTAAAGATTGGCTCAACTCACTCCCTACAGGAAGTATCACCACTTGGAATGATCTAACCCAGAAGTTAATTACTGAAATTACTACCTTTGCTCAATTTGAGAGGAAATCATTGTATGAAGCATGGGAAAGATTCAAGGAGATGCTTAGGAAGTGTCCCCACCATGGGATACCAATTTGGCAACAAATACAAACTTTTTATAATGGTATTACCCCCTCTAATCGGTCAATTATTGATGCAGCCGCAAGTGGTACAATTATGAGGAAAACTCCAGAGGAAGCATATAACTTAGTGGAGGAGATGGCATCAAACAGCTACCAGTGGACCAATCAAAGGGGAGTACACCATATCGATTCCCTTGCAGCCATATCTGCGCAACTTGCTAGTCTGAATAAGAAGTTTGATGCTTTTAATATTGCAGCCATTAATACACCATCTAGCATCTCATGCGATTTATGTGGTCAAATAGGACATACTAATTCTAATTGTCAATTAAATAGTCATTTTATTTTCCATGAGAATGCTAATTTTATCTCTCATGCTGGTAGGTCAAATTTCAACCCATACTCCAATACATACAACCCAGGGTGGAGGAGTCATCCCAACTTCTCTTGGAGCAATAATCATCAAAAGGCACCCATGGGATTCCAACCACAACTGCCCCCAGAAGAAAAAAAGAGCAATTTGGAGGAGATGATTTCTATGTTCATCAACACTGCTGAAGCAAAATTGCAAAGCCATGAAACAACAATTAAGAACTTAGAAGCTCAAATGGGGCAGGTTGTAAGCATGTTATCAGAAAGGAAAGAGGGAAGGCTACCTAGCAACACAAAAATGAACCCTAGAGAGCAAGTAAATGCCATAACTTTAAGAAGTGGGAAAACAGTTGGCGAAATTCAAAGAAAGGACAAGGAAGCTGAAGTGGCCGATCTACAAAAGGAGAATGAGGGAAGTACCCCTAAACTGAATTTACATGAAATTAAACTTCCTATTCCTTACCCAAGAAGAGTCTTGAAGGCTAAATTAGATAAGCAATTTGAAAAATTTTTAGAAGTTTTCAAAAAGATTCATATTAACCTTCCTCTTCTTGATGTTTTGTCACAGATGCCGAAGTATGCCAAATTCCTGAAAGTGGTAATGTCCAACAAAAGAAAGTGGGAGGATGGTGAGATGGTAAAACTAAATGAAGAATGTTCAGCAATTCTTCAAAAGAAATTACCCCCAAAGCTTAAGGATCCAGGGCGTTTTTCTATACCTTGCACCATAGGGAATACTAAATTTGAAAAAGCTTTATGTGATTTAGGTGCTAGTATAAATTTAATGCCTTATTCTATTTTTGAAAAACTTGGACTGCATAAAATAACATCTACAACTATTATCCTGCAATTAGCTGATAGAAGCATTAAATATCCTAGGGGAATAGTAGAAGATGTTTTGGTCAAAGTGGCAATTTTATTATTCCTGCTGATTTCGTTGTGTTGGATATGGAGGAAGATAGGACAATGCCGTTGATTCTAGGGAGACATTTTCTTGCTACTGGTGATGCTTTAATTGAAGTGCGAAAATGTCTATTTACCCTTAGAATCAATGGTGAAGAAGTGGCGTTCAATGTATTTAAAACCATGGAACACCCCAACACAATTGAACATGTAATTTATGCAATCAATAGCATTGATGTTGGTGCAGCTGAATTAGATACATCTAAATCAGAAGACATGCTGAAAGTTGCACTTAACAATAGTCCTAATCAATTGCAACAAGCAGAGCAGAAGTTTGTACTGAAATCAGAATTGCGAAATTTGACTTCTGAGTCACATTCTTTTGAAATTACAATTCATAATGCATTTTTACCTCAATTTCACACAAAACCCCTCCCATCTATTGTGCAGGTCCCTATTCCAGGTTTAAACCCACCTATGAAGGATGAAGTGAGGAAACATCGGAAGTTAAAAACCAAGTGGGGTGGACCCTTTAAAGGGGCTAAAGTATTTCCTCATGGAGCGATCGAAATACATAATGATGATAGGAATACATTCAAGGTAAATGGACAGCGATTGAAGCATTACATCGAAGGAAAACAACCCACCCACCATGGGTCCGTTCTCTCCTTGAAACCACCATGAAGGAAATGTGAAAGTCAAGCTCACGACTTAAAACGAGTGCTTGTGGGAGGCAACCCATTAAGTTTGTTTAGTTTTTTTTGCTTATGAGTGTGTTTTTCTCTTTTAAGTATCTCACATCTACAGGATCTCAACGAGGGATTCAGGGAAGTCCTCTTAAATCTTTCTCCTTGTTCTTTTGATGCATTCCATACAGTGAGGACAATGTATATCTTAAGTGTGGGGGAGGAGTAAGGGGTTGATTAAATTTTTTTCGTACTCTAGCATGCTTTGATCATCATTTTTTACCTTTCCTTTTGAAATTTTTGCTCCTTAGAGACTTGTTTTTGAATGATTGCAAACCACCTTGAATCATGTGCTTAGGGAGGATAGACAAGGAAGGATGCAGGCAAATCTAGCTGAAATTTCTAGCTAGGGAAGGTATCTCAGTAGTTTGAATGATCAACGGGCAAGATGCAATACAGAGTTGACCCTTGTGAGCATTTGGTTTCTAATGGATAAACAGGGGTTGATTATTCTAGAACTTGTTTTGTTAGGCATGTTGAGACCACGATAATGAGTTCACGTATTGGAACGTGTTATCCATAAAAAAAAAAAAAAAACTCGTGTGAGATGGAGCATAAAATGCATTCACACCGAGAGAAAAAGAGCTAGTGTGAGATGGAGAATAAAATGCACTCACACTAAAAGAATAAAAGGGTGAGATGGAGCATAAAATTCACTCATCCCTAGATCCCAAACCCTAATTCACCTTTTGAGGCATTGCACTCATGATAAGTGATGGAGATGTGATACATGAGCAAGCTTATGGTAATAACATTCCTTGTTTCGTTCTGAAGAATCATGAGTGGGTATTTTTTGAATTTTGCCACATGTGATTATGAAAACAAAGAGGGCTTACTCTAGCCCTAAATTATTCATGCGAAGAGATGCTTGTTTCCCTTGATTGTCGATCTCACTTGGGAACATGAGGATTGGCGATTTAAGATTATTCATTGACAAGTTAAAAAGGAAAAGAAGTGGACGAATGGAAGGACCATTAATACTGAATCAAGGCATGCGGGAGAACAAATACCCTATTGAGAGAATTCCAAAACAAATCTTTTAGTTAGTTTATTCTTGTTTTAAGTTTGTTTTGAGTTTTGTGGGGGATTTGATCAGAGTAGAATTTATCATATATTTATCCCCAATTATTCTGTCTTTTATACTAAATTAGCATCTAATTGGACTCATATCTCTTGTATTTTGGTCTAGGGTATGAAGAAAGGCATCAAGAGCAAAACAGTCAAATCGAATGATTTTTCACAGTTTCGACATCGTTCAGTGATCTGGGCGTAACTCGCGTCTCCGAACTCCGAATGGGCTGACTCATGTTCCACTGGAAAGATAAGAGAAAAAGCCACAACGTTCATGTTTTGGGCTTTTGCAGATTCGGCCTGCATCAAAGTCAAATCCGGGCCCGAAGTCGGGGCAATTTCGTAGGAAGGCCCAATCCGCAGCTGAAGTCCAACTCGCAGAAAAGCTTGGCCGAAGCCCAATTCGCAGAGGAGGTCTATTACGAATCCAAGAACAAGAAACTAAGAAGAATCCTTTTAGATCTAAATTCTTGATGTAATCTTAGAGTGAAAAAGGGATTGAGTTCATGAGATAAAGAGATAGGATTAGAATTAGGATAGGACATTCTATTTCTTGTAAAGATCAACTTCAAGAGAATGTAGGAGACCACCCTCTCCCCTTTAATCTATAAGAAGGAGGGGGTGGACCAGCTTGGGGTATCACTTGATCACTTGATCACTGAATCACTGAATCACTTAACTAATCAAGGAGCAAGGAGCAATTAGTCAAGAAGGGTTCAAGAAAGGTTCAAGAATTCAAGAAACTTCAAGAAGAGGAGATCTCATCACCATGGGCGAATTCAAGAGTTCTTTTTTCCCCTCTGTTTGTTTTAATTCTTCCATTATGAACTGATTTATTTCTTGCTAGGGCTGTGGAAAGCCTAACCATGTTAATGAATATATTTTTATCTTCTTGATTTATCTAGGATTGTGATTTCCATATAGTCTATGAATTATTGTGCTTAATGCAATTAAGAGCGTGACCACCTTTTAATTGATTTGGGTTATGTGAATGAATTGAGAGAGGAATTCACATAATTGACAGAATAATTCATAGTGTGAATTGAATGGTATATAGAGATATATATACATGATTCATCTGAATTTAATGGTTTTCTTAGACTTAATGCACTTCCATCTTGAGAGCTCTACTCGAGAGATCGAAGGGTTACCTGTGAAGGGATGAGAGATCCATGCTATGGACGCCCAAAGATTGCGGAATAAGGGGGCGAATTTCAAAAATTTTTCTCTCCCTTCAACTGGGAATCGCATTCCCTATTTAGAAAATCATATTTTCAAGGATCATTCTTGAACCTTAAACTGAATCAGATCTAAACCAAAAGGAGTATGAGAGAATTATACCTAATACGGAGAAGTAGTATGTCCCAACGGAGGTGTTCACGCCCAAGGAAGGGTCCAAAAACTGCTCCCACTAAAGATGGCGCAATGTAGGATGGAGAAGAATCAGTAGTGTTCTTCTCCAAGAACTCTGTCCTTCGGAATAATCAACAGGATGGTACGTGAGCACAGCTTCCTTTCAATCCTTTCATAAAGAATTGATGTCAAGATCCAATCTTGACTTCTCCCACAACTGGAGATCGAATTGGCAAACAGGGCAGCAAGAACAGGAAGGCGGCAAGAGAGTATTCGTAGGGTGCAGAATTCTCTCTTCTTGTTATCAACCCTAAAGGAAATCTGATGTGTGTCTCATAGGCTGCCGCCCCCTTCTTTTGTTAACCTAAAAGATCAGCTCCTAATCCAATTAGGAGCAGCTTATCCAAATCATATTCGGATAAGACTTCTCTTTTGGTGATAGGGATAAACCCTTATCTTATCTGCAGATTAGATTAGCTTTCCCCTAATCTCATTAGGAGGTTTCTAAATCTGAATCACATTCAGATCTGGACTCTCTGAGTGGATAAGGTCAAGACCCCATCCTATCTGCTAATCCATCTCAGAATTCGCCCCTTTAATTAACTAAATGAATAGCCCAGTTCGAAATAGGCTTTAGGCCCATTAAGCTTATGTGCTCACTTAACCTTCCTAACTGCTGCCCAGTTGGGCTTCCTTGTATGGCGTGGGACCCAAGCATTGATCTACGCATCAACCACATGGGTTCGGCCCAACCTTTGTTACAATGCCTAGCCGAATACATTATTAAAGACAGTGCTGTTAGACAGTTTTGTATGCCCTTCGCTTCAATCAAGAATGATGTACTTTATGAATTTATTGTAAACGAATAAAAGTACATATTTGATTCATGTTCCCTTGGTATGTTTCTATGTAATACCCTTAAACTGGACACTTGATGAATCAAGAATGATGTACTTTATGAATTTATTGTAAACGAATAAAAGTACATATTTGATTCATGTTCCCTTGGTATGTTTCTATATAATACCCTTAAACTGGACACTTGATGAGACTCGTGTTAGTTTAGAATGTTCATAGCCAGTGGATCGGCTTGGGGAGACCTATCCTGACAAAGCTGACACTGTAGTGCCACCAAGTTGGTTGGGGTGGCCTGTCTCAGCTGCCAGGGTGAGACCCTAGGCACATACAGTGTAGCATTAATAGAACCTTTGAAGCGGACCAGATTTCCAGTATTGCCCTGGACCTTGGAGGATAGATGGGCAAAATTGGAAAGTTACACCTAACCCCTAGACTCGATTATGATGCTGCACTAGATGTCGGATTGGGCTGTCTTTTATGTACCAATCAGTGAGATCCTTAGCAAGGGTCAAAACTTGGGTATGTTGGGACAATCCGAGAATTCATCTCAGTGGGTGATCATAGTGAAAGGATCAGCCCCTTTGTCGGACAAAGGTAATGATCAGGGATGCACTCTCTCTGATGGAAACCAAGACTGCCGGCAGCCGATTTCAACCGTTGAAATTTGTTTTTGCAAAGTATATTTTATATGAGATATAAAAGTATATATTATGGTTTCTAAAATGTTTGCAAAATGTTTTAATTCCCGGGATCCAAATAAGTAGAGAGTGCAACACTGTCCCTTGCAGCCGAGGGAGAGGTCCTCCCTTGTCGGGTAGTGTATGATCATTAGGAGCAGAGAGGTTAAGTGTAAGACCATTGGGGATAATACCTGATGGGCTAATCTTGCATCTGCCCACAGTCCCTGGGTGTTACAAGGTGTCTTGACCCAGGGACCACTTAGGGTAAGTGTTAGGCCCATAGAGCCCATAAGATAGGATTCAGGGGGTACACTGTCCATAACAATGTATTCAGCCAGGCCTTGTAACAAAGGCTGGGCTGAAACCATGTGACTGATGTGTAGATCAATGTTTGGGTCCCACGCCATACAAGGAAGCCCAATTGGGCAGCAGTTTGAAAGGCTAATTGAGTACATAACCTTAAATGGGCCTTAAGCCCATTTCGAACTGGGCTGATTTGATCAGTCAATTATATGGGGCGAATTCTGAGATAGATTAGTAGATAGGATAGGGTCTTAACCCTATCCACTCACAGAGTCCAGATCTGAATGTGATTCAGATTTAGAAACCTCCTAATAAGATTAGGAGAAAGCTAATCTAATCTGCAGATAAGATAAGGGTTTATACCTATTACCTAAAGAGAGATCTTATCAAAATATGATTTGGATAACCAGCTCCTAATTGGATTAGGAGCTGATCTTTTAGGTTAACAAAAGAAGGGGGCGGCAGCCTAAAAAAAAAAAAAATACACAGATCTGATTCTCTTTAGGCTAAGAAAAATCACAGAATGAGAGATTTCTGCACCCTACGAATTCTCTCCTGCCGCCTCCTTCCTGCCGCCGTCATTGCCTTTAGTTCGATATCCAGTTCTTGGGAGAAATCAAGATCTGATCTTGATTCCAATCTTTTGGGGAAAAGATTGGTTGGAGCTGTACTCACAAGCTATCCAGTTGATTTTTGCAAAGTGTCAAGTTCTTTTGGAAGAACATTGTTGATTCTGCTCCATCCTGCACTACGCCATCTTCAGTGGGAGCAGATTTTGGATCCTTCCTTGGGCGTGAACACCTCTATTGGGAGATATTGATTCTCTGTATTAGGTATATCCTGCCTCCTACCTCTTTTGGTTCAGATCTGATTTGGTTCTTGATTCAAGATTGATCTTTGAAAACATATTTTCTAAAATAGGGAATTCGATTCCCTGCAAAGATGGGAGAAATTTTTTGAAATTCACCCTATGCATTCCGCAAGGTTTGGGCATCCATGAGATGGATATCCCATCCCTTCGGTGGTATCAGAGACAGGTTCAAATCTTGAATCAATTTAATTCAGATCTGAACCTGCGCAAATGGGCAGAAGGCGTTCTACCCGATTTGCGCTGATATGGGTTTTGGGAAATTTATTCCCAAAACTTATTGGGCGAATAATCTGAAATTAATTTTATAAAAATCTGATTATTGTTTAGAATAGTTCTTTATGATTTTCTTGATTTATGGGCTATTCGTACAAGAGGAGATCGAATTCTTGGTTTACGCAGGGAACCTACAAGATTTGCAGTTTCCTGATTTATTCATTACATTTGGTCTGTAAATTTTTTTTTTTTTTAATTTTAGACTCAATGTATTAGGTATTCGATCTGATGTAATTATAATAGAAATTAGGTTTTCTATTTAATTTAATTTTGGATCGAAGATTGGTTCAAATTGTTTGGACCGAATCTAGGGTTTATTCAAAGCTGAAAGTCAGCCCTAATTTTCCACAAATGGGCCTAAGGATTGATGTTTAATTAAATGGTTAGATCGGCCCAACCTGTAAGGCCCAGTCTTAAACTGTTAAAACTACCAAAAGCTCACTTCAAAGGAACAAGCTATATGGGCCGAATTGGGTAACCCTGATTCAGCCCATATACCTAGATGATATTAATTGTTAATATTATGAATTAAAATGGGCTTCAAATGGGCTATTACAGATAATTAATTGATTGGATCGATTCCTCCCTGCATGTGATGTATGGATGTGTGTGATGTGCTACGTCCATGGGCCATAAGTGCTTGGACCATGCAGATTCGATAGTGGCTCTTGCGCACATCATGGCTGAAGGCACATCATTGCCATGGTGTCCCTACTGGTCATTTGATGACCTCCCTCATTGGTGGGCCCCACACCTCTTGAAGAGGTTAGGTGCGGAACCCTAGCCGATTTAGGCCCACCGAAATCTGGCTTTATGAAAGTCAGTGGGAACCACTCTGGTTTGACCTAAAATAAACTAGGGCGTAATTCATGTTCCCTCCAGTAAATATGAGTGCATGTGATTGGGAGATTCATATGATGAACTCTCTAAAGGCCTTCCATCATTAGCCTAAGGATAGGTCCTTCAGTAATGAGGAAATGCACCAAAAAATGGGCTATCCATTTGCTATTGGGCTTGTCTAAGTGTTTCATAAGATGATAGGGGCGTCATAGACCGATGTGGGAGGGGCTTCACCAGAAAATGGGAACTCTCTCATGGTACCTTGGCGTTCACGAATATGATGGGTAAGCACTCACTGGACAGAAAGGTTTACCTGAAAATGGCTCTGAACCTTGTCTGGTAGAGGCCAAAGGGAAAACTCATATGATGAGTGGATGTGATCATTCACAGAAAGGTGGTGGGGTTTCGCAGCTGAAACAGTTGGCTCCATGCACCCTATGTGGTTTCCCACATTTCCAGAGACATGTCGCTGTCTCCGTCCCTGAGCAGGAGGGAAAACACAGAGATGAAAAATGGGAATGGAACATAGATTAAAATCCATATCTATGACTTGAACATAATTCAAATAAGGTTGTGGACTGATATTTGCTGTTTTATCAGAAAATGGCAAACGGACAATTTGCAAAGCTTCTTAACGACAACAAGCTTAAGGGCCCAAACTATGCCGACTGGTACCGTAACCTAATGCTGGTTTGAACATCTGAAAAACTGGACAAGGTAGTCAAGTCTCCTGCCCCGGAACATCCGGGTGATAGGGCTTCTGAAGCCCGTAGGAGAGAATTCCAAGAATGGGAGGATAAAAACTCCCTAGCCCGCCGCTATGTCGTTGCTTCTTTGGACAACTCAATACAGAGGCTATTCGATCAGATTGAACTCGCTAAGGATATATTGGATAGTCTGAAAACAATGTATGAAGAGCAGAACCGTTTTACTCGGCAGAAGGTCTTGAAAATGTTCATGACCGCTCAGATGTCCTAGGGGTAGAAAGTTCACGACCATTGTCTTCGGATGATGGGTTACATTAACGAGCTGAAAGCCCTTGGATCCGGGCTAGATTTTGGAACTCAAGTAGATGCCATTCTGAACTCCTTGCCCTCTTCCTTCAATGGGTTCATATTAAACTACAATATGAACAAGCTGAATGTCAGCGTCCAAGAGCTGAGCAGTATGTTGCAAAGCGCCGAGGACTTACTTAAGAAGGATGAGCCTGTGGTGATGTTTGTTGAAGCTAACAAAACGGGCAAGAAAAAGAGGAAGGCAAAGAAGCCTCAGAAGAAGACTACCAAGCCCAAGAAGCAGAAGAAGGACAGGACATCAGATGCATGTCACTTCTGCAAACAAACCGGCCACTGGAAGAGGAACTGTTCTCAGTACCTGGAATCCAAGAAAGGTAATTTCGAATCTTGTGTCATAGAAACCAACTTATTGGTTGCTTCTGCGTCCTGGTGTATTGACTCTGGGGCTTCAACTCATGCGTGTAACTCACTGTAGGGGTTCAAGGTAAGCAGAAGGCTGAATGATGGAGAAGTGATGCTCTACTTGGGGACTTTTGCAAGTGTTGCAGCTACGGCAATAGGTACCGTAGAATTAAAATTTAGAGAAGGAAATACTGTACTTAAAGATTGTCTTTTTGTGCAAAATCTAAGAAGAAATTTGATTTCTGTCTCAAAACTATGTGCAGATGGATATTCTGTCTTTTTCAGTAATACGATTAGTATTAAAAGAAACAATAAGTTCATCGCATATGGGGAACTGGAGAACAGTCTATATGTTCTACATCCTTCTCTAGAAACAATCATAGCCGAAACTATGTCGGCTGAAATCCCCAAGAAAAGAGCACGTGATACAGTTAATCCCACGTGCCTGTGGCATTACCGACTTGGCCATATTGGTATTGACCAAATCACAAGACTGGTAAAGGACGGTCCTTTGGATTTTCTAACTATAGAAAATCTTCCCACTTGTGAGCCTTGCCTTCAGGGTAAGATGACAAAGAGGCCATTTAACGGTAAGCCAGAAAGATGTACAGGCACGCTTGACCTTATACATACTGATGTATGTGGTCCCTTGAATGTTAGGACCCGTAACCAACACGTGTATTTCATTACATTCACCGATGATTTTTCACGATATGGTTACGTATACCTAATGAGACACAAGTCTGAAACTTTTGAAAAGTTCAAAGAGTTCAGGCAAGAGGTCGAGAAACAGTTAGGGAGAGAAATTAAGGCCCTTCAATCAGATCGAGGTGGCGAGTATCTCTCTGACGAATTCAGGGACTACTTAAAGGACAATGGGATAGTATCACAGTTGGCTCCTCCTGCTACACCACAACTTAATGGTGTTTCAGAAAGGAGGAATAGAACCTTATTGGATATGGTCCGGTCACTTCTCACCCATTTAGAGTTACCCACATCCTTTTGGGGATACGCATTAGAGACTGCGTTATACGTGCTGAACCGGGTTCCAACCAAATCGGTCCTAAGACTCCTTATGAGCTTTGGACCGGAAAGAAACCAAGTGTATGACACTTGAAGATTGGGGGTTGTCCGGCTCACGTTAAAAGAATGAATCCGGACAAATTGGAATGCATGACCAGTCGTTGCCTATTCGTAGGCTACCCAAAGGGCTCAGTGGGCTACCTATTCTATGATCCTAGTGAGCAGAAGGTGTTCCGCAGTCGGAATGCAATATTCTTGGAAAATGACTACATCCTGGACAATCTGCGTCAGGAAATTGTTCTTGATGAGGAGAGCTCAGATGCAGTGAGAGGTGTCCCACAAGTTCCAGGTAGTGACCAACCTAGAAGATCTACCCGGGTGTCCAGGCCCCCGGTCCGTTTTGGTTACGATCAGGATAGTTACCTGGTCGAAACCTTGACTAGTGAAGAGGATCCCGTAACATATATGGAAACTATGTTGGACATAGACTCCCTTAATTGGGTAGATGCAATGAGAGCTGAGATGGACTCAATGGAGACCAATGGAGTCTGGACTCTAGTAGATCCGCCCTCCGGGGTATAAGCAATTGGTTGCAAATGGATCTACAAGAGAAAGAAGGGCCCTGATGGCAGGGTTGAGATATAGCATGGAAAACTCTGATGGCAGGGTTGAGATATGGCAGGGTTGATAAAATAGTCAAGAGATATAGCATGGAAAACTCCAAGAAAGGAAATGTTCCTTTCAGGCATGGAGTCAATCTCTCCAAGAAGATGTCTCCAAAGACCTCTGAGGAGATCGAGAGCATGAAAGACGTTCCCTATGCCTTAGCCGTAGGGAGCATCATGTATGCCATGCTATGCACTCGTCCTGACATCGCCCAGGTAGTGAGTGTAGTAAGCAGATTCCAGGCCAACCCAGGGCAGGAGCATTGGACTACTGTGAAATGCATACTTAAGTACCTTTGAAGGACAAAAGAGTTTTGTCTTGTATTCGATGGTAGTTCACTATAGATCCAAGAGTTTTGTCTTGTATTAGATGGACAAAACTGGAAATAGGGAATTCGATTCCCTGCAAAGATGGGAGAAATTTTTTGAAATTCGCCCTATCCATTCCGCAAGATTTGGGCGTCCATGAGGTGGATATCCCAACCCTTCAAGTGCACCCCTTGAAACCCATCGAAAGGGCTCTATGGGCCCAACACTTACCCTAAGTGGTCCCTGGGCCAAGCCACCTTGTAACACCCAGGGACAGTGGGCAGATGCAAGATTAGCCCATCAGGTATTATCCTCAATGGTCTTACACTTAACTTCTCAGCCCATAATGATCATACACTACCCGACAAGAGAGGACCTCTCCCTTGGATCTGTAGTGAGCTACCGTCGAATACTAGACAAAACTCTTTTGTCCTTCGATGGTACTTAAGTATGTTTTTCACAGCAGTCCAATGCTCCTGCCCTGGGTTGGCATGAAATCTACTTACTACACTCACTGCCTGAGCTATGTTAGGACGAGTGCACAGCATGGCATACATGATGCTCCCTACGGCTGAGGCATAAGGAACGTCTTTCATGCCATCAATCTCCTCAGAAGTCTTGGAAAACATTTTCTTGGAGAGAGTGACACCATGCCTGAAAGGAACATTTGCTTTCTTGGAGTTTTCCATGCTGTGTATCTCTTGACTATTTTGTCAATGTAAGCAGATTGGGATAATCCTATTATCCGCTTCGATCTATCTCTATAGAGTCGAAGACCCAATATATAGAAGGCTTTTCCAAGATCTTTCATGGAGAATTGCTGTGATAACCATACTTTCACCGTAGTTAACATACCTACATCATTCCCAATGAGTAGAATGTCATCTACATATAGAACCAACAAGGTAACCTTATCTCCACTGTACTTTCTGTAGACATAGGTTTCATCCGGATTCTGCTCGAAGTCAAACGATTTGACAGCAGAGATAAAACGGATATTCCAACTTCTAGAAGCTTGCTTAAGTCCATAAATGGATCTGTTAAGTTTACATACCATGTCTTCCTGTCCTGCAGCAATGAAGCTTTGCGGCTGCTGCATATAGATATCTTCAGTAAGATCTCCACTCAGGAATGCAGTTTTGACATCCTTTCGCCACCAGACGAGCCTTGAAGGTCTCAACCTTACCATCGGGGCCCTTCTTTCTCTTGTAAATCCATTTGCAACCGATTGCTTTTACCCCGGAGGGCGGATCTACTAGAGTCCAGACTCCATTGGTCTCCACTGAGTCCATCTCTGCTCTCATGGTCTCCACCCACTTCTGGGAATCTATGTCCAACATAGCTTCCGCGTAAGTCAAGGGATCCTCCTCACTAGTCAAGGTTCCACCAGGTAACTATCCTGGTCATAACCATAACGGACTGGTGGCCTGGATACCCAAGTGGATCTTCTATGTTTGTCACTACCTGGAACTTGTGGGACATCTTCCACTACTCTGGTGCTCTCCTCATCAAGAACAATTTTTGACGATGGGTGTCCCGGATGTAATCGGTTTCCAAGAATTGCGCATTTCGACTATAGAACACTTTCTGCTCACTTGGGTCATAGAATAGGTAACCTACAGAGCCTTTTGGGTTGCCTACAAATAGGCAACGACTGGTCATGGATTCCAACTTGTGTGCACTCATTTTTTTAACGTTTGTTGGACAACCCCAAATCTTCAAGTGTCTGACACTTGGTTTCTTTCCGGTCCAAAGTTCATATGGAGTATTCGGAACCGATTTAGTTGGAACCCGATTTAGCACGTAAATCGTAGTCTCTAATGCGTGACCCCAAAAGGATGTGGGTAACTCTAAGTGTATGAGAAGTGACCGGACCATATCCAATAAGGTCCTAATCCACTCTGAAACACCGTTAAGTTGTGGTGTAGCAGGAGGAGCTAATTGTGATACTATCCCATTGTTCTTTAAGTAGTCCCTGAATTCGTCAGAGAGATTCTCGCCACCTCAATCTGATCGAAGGGCTTTAATTTCTCTTCCTAATTGTTTCTCGACCTCTTGTCTAAACTCTTTGAACTTTTCAAAGGAATCAGATTTGTGTCTCATTAGGTACACGTAACCATATCGTGAAAAATCATCAGTGAAGGTGATGAAATACACGTTTTGATTTCGTGTCCTAACACTGAGGGGACCACATACATTAGTATGTATTAGGTCAAGTGTGCTTGTACATTTTTTAGGTTTACCGTTAAATGGTCATTTCATCATCTTGCCTTGTAGGCAAGGCTCACAAGTGGGAAGATCTTCTATAGTTAGAAAATCCAAAGGACAATCCTTTACCAGTCTTGTGATTTGGTCAACACTGATGTGACCAAGTCGGTAATGCCACAGACACGTGGTATTAACTGTATCACGGGCTCTCTTCTTGGGGATTTCAGCCGACATAGTTTCGGTTATGTTAGTTTATAGAGAAGGATGTAGAACATAGAGACCGTTCTCTAGTTCCCCGTATGCAATGTATCTGCTGTTTCTTTTAATATTAATCGTATTACTAAAGAAGACAGAATAACCATCTGCACACAGTTTTGAAACATAAATCAAATTTCTCCTTAAATTTTGTACATAAAGACAATCTTTCAGTACAATTGTTCCTTCTCTAAAAAATTACTCCACGGTCCCAAGTAGAGTGTCACTTCTCCTTCACTTAGCCTTCTGCTTACCTTGAACCCCTGCAGTGAGTTACACGCATGAGTTGAAGCCCCGGAGTCAATACACCAGGACGCAGAAGCTACCAATAAATTGGTTTCTATAACACAAGTATCGAAGTTACCTTTCTTGGATTCCAAGTAGGCAGGACAATTCCTTTTCCTGTGGCCGGTCTTTTTGCAGAAGTGACAGGCATCCGATGCTTTGTCTTTCTTCTGCTTCTTGCTCTTAGTGGTTTTCTTCTGATGCTTCTTTGCCTTCCTCTTTCTCTTGCCTGTCTTGCCAGTTTCAACAAGCATGGCTACAGGCTCATCCTTTCTAATCAGTTCTTCAGCTCTTTGCAACATATTGCTGAGCTCTTGCAAGCTGACATTCAGTTTGTTCATGTTATAGTTCATGATGAACGGATTAAAGGAAGAAGGCAAAGAATTAAGGATAGCATCTATCTGGGTTGCAAGGTCTAGCCCAAATCCAAGAGCCTCCAGTTCGTTGATGTATCCCATCATCCGAAGACAATGGTCGTGAACTTGTTAACCCTTGGACATTTGTGTGGTCATGAACTATTTCAAGACCTTTTGTTGAGTAGAACGATTCTGCTCTTCATACATTGTCCTGAGGCTGTCCAATATGTCTTTGGCAAGTTCGGTCTGATCGAACTGCCTCTGTATCGGGTTGTCCAAGGAGGCAATGATGTAACACTGGGCAAGGGAGTTTTTCTCCTCCCATTCTTGATAGTCTCTCCTTCGGGCCTCAGAAGCCCTATCACCTGGACGCTCCAGGGCAGAATTCTTTGCCACTTTGTCCAGCTTTTCAGAAGTTAGGACCAGCATAAGGTTCCTGTACCAGTCAGCATAGTTTGGGCCCTTCAACTTGTTGTCATCAAGCAGTTTTGCAAATGATCCGTTTGCCATTTTCTAATAAAAGAGCAAAATTCAGTCCACAACCTAATTTGATTCATGTTCATTTCATAGACATGGATTTTAATCTACGTTCCATTTCCATTTATTCGTCTCTGAGATTTCCCTCCTTTCTCAATGACGAAGACCACGGGTTGTCTCTGGAAATGTGGGAAATCACATAGGGTGCATGGAGCCAACTGTCTCAGCTGCATAACCCCACCACCTTTTTGTGAAGGATCATATCCACTCATCATATGAGTTTTTCCTTTGGCCTCTGTCAGACATGGTTCAAAGCCATTTTCAGGTAAACCTTTATGTCCAGTGAGTGCTTACCAATCATATTCGTGAACGCCAAGGTACCGTGAGAAAGTTCCCATTTTCTGGTGAAGCCTCTCCCACATCGGTCTATGACACCCCTATCATCTTATGAAACACTCAAACAAGCCCAACAGCAAATGGATAGCCCATTTTCTGGTGCGTTTCCTCATTACTGAAGGACCCATCCTCATGCTAATGATGGAGGGAACAGTTAATTATGCCCTAGTTCTCATTTTAGGTCAAACCAAAGTGGCTCCCACTAACTTTCATAAAGCCAGATTTCGGTGGGCCTGAATCGGCTTGGGTTCCGCACGTAACCTCTTGATGAGGTGTGGGGCCCACCACTGAGGGAGGTCATCAAATGACGAGAAAGGACACCATGGCAATGATGTGCATTCAGCCATGGTGTGCGCAAGAACCACTGTCGATGGAGCATGGGCCAAGTACTTATGGCCCATGTACGTAGCACATCACACATCCATACATCACATGCAGGGATAAATTGATCCAATCAATTAATCATATGTAAGGCCCATTTGTAGCCCATTTTAAATCCATAATATTAACTATTAATATTATCTAGGTATATGGGCCGAATGGTTCAACCCATATAGCTTTAAATGTCAAGTGGGCTTTTAGTAGTTTTAACTTTTTAAAACTGGGCCTTTACAGGTTGGGCCGAATTAACCATTTAATTAAACACCAATCCTTAGGCCCATTAGTGGGAAAATTAGGGCTGACTTGCAGCCTTGATTAAACCATAGATTCGGTTCAAACTATTTGAACCAATCTTGGTTCGAATGGGTCTAGGGTTTGATCTTTAATCAAATCTTTAATTCAAGAAAATAATCTGAAATTAAATACTGATAAAAGAAAAACAAGAATCAGTCAATCAGGGCTATTCACACAATCCATCCTACAAAATAGTGGTTAGATCACAGAATGCAGTTTCACAAACTGCAAATCACAGATAGCGATTCTCCCATCTGCGAAATCTCCTTCTCTGCGAGATCTCCTTTTCTGCGCCACCATCTTCGATCCAAAATAAAATAAATAGAAATCCTATTTCTATTAATAATTACATCAGATCGAATACCTATACATTGAGTCTAGAAAATAAAAAAAAATTATTTACAGACCAAAAATAATTCAAGAACTGGAAAATCGCAGGTTCCCTATGCAAACCAAGAATTCGATCTCCTCTTGTACGAACAGCCTATAAATCAAGAAAATCATAAGGAACAATTCTAAATAATAATCATATTTATGTAAAAATAAATTCAGATTATTCGCCCATTAATTTTGGGAACAGAATTTCCCAAAACCCATATCTGCGCAAATCGGGTAGAACACCTTCTGCCCATTTGCGTAGGTTCAGATCTGAAACAAGATGGTTCAAGATTTGAACCTGGCTCTGATACCACTGAAGGGGTGAGAGATCCATCCTATGGATGCCCAAAGATTGCGGAATAAGGGGGCAAATTTCAAAAAGTTTTCCCTCCCTTCAACTGGGAATCGCATTCCCTATTTAGAAAATCATATTTTCAAGGATCATTTTTGAACCTTAAACTGAATCAGATCTGAACCAAAAGGAGTTGGAGAGAATTATACCTGATACGGAGAAGTAGTATCTCCCAACGGAGGTGTTCACGCCCAAGGAAGAATCCAAAAATTGCTCCCACTGAAGATGGCGCAGTGCAGGATGGAGCAGAATGAGCAGTGTTCTTCTCAAAGAACTCTGTCCTTCGCAAGAATCAGCAAGATGGTACGTGAGCACAGCTTCCTTTCAATCCTTTCTTAATGAACTGATGTCAAGATTAATTAAGGAACAGAATTTCCCGAAACCCATATCTGCGCAAATTGGGTAGAACACCTTCTGCCCATTTTCGCAGGTTCAGATCAGAAACAAGATGGTTCAAGATTTGAACCTGGCTCTGATACCACTGAAGGGATGAGAGCCCATTTGATGGCTTGGCCCAGGGACCACTTAGGGTAAGTGTTGGGCCCACAGATCCCATTTGATGGATTTTCAGGGGGTGCACTGTCTTTAACAGTGTATTCGGCCAGGCCTGGAAACAAAGGTTGGGCTGAACCCATGTGGCTGATGTGTAGATCAATGTTTGGGTCCCACGCCATACAAGGAAGCCCAACTAGGCAGCAGTTTGGAAGGCTTTTTGAGTACATAACCTTAAATGGGCCTTGAGCCCATTTCGAACTGGGCTGATTTGATCAGTCAATTAAAAAGGAGGCGAATTCTGGTGTGGATCAGCTAATAGGATTGGGCTTAGACCCTATCCACTTAGAGAGTCCAAGATCTAAATGAGATTTAGATTTGGAAACCTCCTAATTAGATTAGGAGATTGCTGATCTGGTCTGCAGATAAGATAAGGATTATCCCTTATCACTTAAAAGGACTTCTAACCCAAATTTTTTTGGATTAACAACTCCTAATCTGATTAGGAGCTGATCCCTTTAAGGTTGTAAAAGAAGAAGGGGGTGGCAACCTTAAGATATATGATTCACAACATATTTTCTCTCCAGGAAAAAGAAAGAGAGAAAGGGAGATTTCCTGCATACTGTGAATTTTCTTCTGCCGCCTCCTTCCTGTCATTGCCATTCCTTTCAGTTCGATCTCCAGTTACAGGGAGAAATCAAGATTTGATCTTGATCTCAATCTTTTGGGGAAACGATTGCTTGGAGCTGTACCCACAAGCCATCCAGTTGATTCTTGCGAAGGGTCAAGTTCTTTTGGAAGAACGTTGCTGATTCTACTCCATCCTACACTGCGCCATCTTCAGTGGGAGCAGATTTTGGATCCTTCCTTGGGTGTGAACACCTCCATTGGGAGATATTGATTCTCTGTATCAGGTATATCCTCCCTTCTACTATTTTATGTTCAGATTTGATTTGGTTCTTGATTCAAGATTGATCCTTGAAAACACGTTTTCTGAAATAGGGAATTCGATTCCCTACAAAGATGGGAGAAATTTTTGAAATTCGCCCCATCCCTTCCGCAAGATTCGAGCGTCCATGTGATGGATATCCCATCCCGTCAGTGGTATCAGAGCCATGGTTCAAATCTTGAATCAATTTAATTCAGATCTGAACCTGCGCAAATGGGCAGAAGGTGTTCTACCCGATTTGTGCAGATATGGGTTTTGGGAAATTTATTCCCAAAATTAATGGGCAAATAATCTGAAATTAATTTTATATAAATCTAATTATTGTTTAGAATAATTCTTTATGATTTTCTTGATTTATGGGTTGTTCGTACAAGAGGAGATCGAATTCTTGGTTTGCGCAAGGAACCTGCAAGATTTGCAATTTCTTGATTTATTTATTACATTTGGTCTATAAATAATTTTTTTTTTTTATTTTTAGACTCAATGTATTAGGTATTCGATCTGATGTAATTATAATAGAAATTAGGTTTTCTATTTAATTTATTTTGATCGAAGATGGAAGCGCAAGGAAGGAGATTTCGCAGATGGGACATTCGCTACCTGCGATTTGTAGTTTATGAAACAGCATTTTGTGATCTAACCTCTGTTTTGTAGGATGGATTGTATGGACAACCCTGGATTGACTGATTCTTGTTTTCTTTTATCAGTTCTTTAGTTTCAGATTATTTTCTTGAATTAAAAGATTTAATTAAAGATCAAACCGTAGACCCATTCGAACCAAGATTGGTTCAAAATTGTTTGGACCGAATCTAGGGTTTATTTAAGGCTGAAAGTCAGCCGTAATTTTCCCACAAATGGGCCTAAGGATTGATGTTTAATTAAATGGTTAATTCGGCCCAACCTGTAAGGCCAGTTTTAAACGGTTAAAACTGCCAAAAGCCCACTACAATAGGAACAAGCTATATGGGCCGAACTGGGTAACCCTGATTCAGCCCATATACCTAGATAATGTTAACTGTTAATATTATGAATTAAAATGGGCTTCAAATGGGCTATTACAGTTAATTAATTGATTGGATCAATTCCTCTCTGCATGTGATGTATGGATGCATGTGATGTGCTACGTTCAGGGGCCATAAGTGCTTGGCCCATGCAGATTCGATAGTGGCTCTTGCACACACCATGGCTGAATGCACATCATTGCCATGGTGTCCCTTTTGGTCATTGGATGACCTCCCTTAGTGGTGGGCCCCACACCTCATCAATAGGTTACGTGTGGAACCCTAGCCGATTTAGGCCCACCAAAATCTGGCTTTATGAAAGTCAGTGGGAGCCACTCTGGTTTGACCTAAAATTAACTAGGGCGTAATTCTTGTTCCCTCCAGTAAATATGAGTGCATGTGATTGGGAGATTCATATGATGAACTCTCTAAAGGCCTTCCATCATTAGCATGAGGATGGATCCTTCAGTAATGAGGAAATGCACCGGAAAATAGGCTATCCATTTGCTGTTGGGCTTGTCTAAGTGTTTCATAAGATGATAGGGGCATCATAGACCGATGTGGGAGGGGCTTCATTAGAAAATGGGAACTCTCTCACGGTACCTTGGCGTTCACGAATATGATGGGTAAGCACCCACTGGCCAGAAAGGTTTACCTGAAAACGGCTCTGAACCTTGTCTGGCAGAGGCCAAAGGGAAAACTCATATGATGAGTGGATGTGATCCTTTACAGAAAGGTGGTGGGGTTTTGTAGCTGAAACAGTTGGCTTCATGCACCCTATGTGGTTTCCCACATTTCCAAAGACAAACCGCTGTTTCTGTCACTGAGCAGGAGGGAAAACTCAGAGATGAAAAAATGGGAATGGAACATAGATTAAAAATCCATATCTATGACTTGAACATGAATCAAATAAGGTTGTGGACTGATATTTGCTGTTTTATCAGAAAATGGCGAACGAACAATTTGCAAAGCTTCTTGACGACAACAAGCTTAAGGGCCCAAACTATGCCGATTGGTACCGTAAGCTAATGCTGGTTTTAACATCTGAAAAATTGGACAAGGTAG
Source organism: Nelumbo nucifera (assembly GCF_055504915.1). NCBI lineage: Eukaryota > Viridiplantae > Streptophyta > Magnoliopsida > Proteales > Nelumbonaceae > Nelumbo > Nelumbo nucifera. The sequence continues at coordinate 36,047,291 of NC_142656.1, read as the reverse complement.
TCAAGTCTCCTGCCCCAGAACGTCTGGGTGATAGGGCTTCTAAAGCCCGTAGGAGAGAATTCCAAGAATGGGAGGATAAAAACTCCCTAGCCCGCTGCTATGTCGTTGCTTCTTTGGACAACTCAACACAGAGGCAGTTCGATCAGATCGAACTCGCTAAGGACATATTGGACAGTCTGAAAACAATGTATGAAGAGTAGAACCGTTTTACTCGGCAGAAGGTCTTGAAAATGTTCATGACCGCTCAGATGTCCAAGGGGCAGAAAGTTCACGACCATTGTCTTCGGATGATGGGTTACATTAACGAGTTGGAAGCCCTTGGATCCGGGCTAGATTTTGGAACTCAAGTAGATGCCATTTTGAACTCCTTACCCTCTTCCTTCAATGGGTTCATATTGAACTGCAATATGAACAAGCTGAATGTCAGCGTCCAAGAGCTAAGCAATATGTTGCAAAGAGCCGAGGACTTACTTAAGAAGGATGAGCCTGTGGTAATGCTTGTTGAAGCTAACAAAACAGGCAAGAAAAAGAGGAAGGCAAAGAAGCCTCAGAAGAAGACTACCAAGCCCAAGAAGTAGAAGAAGGACAGGATAGCAGATGCATGTCACTTCTGCAAACAAATCGGCCACTGGAAGAGGAACTGTCCTCAATACCTGGAATCCAAGAAAGGTAATTTCGAATCTTGTGTCATAGAAACCAACTTATTGGTAGGTTCTGCGTCCTGGTGTATTGACTCCGGGGCTTTAACTCATGCGTGTAACTCACTGCAAGGGTGCAAGGTAAGCAAAAGGGTGAATGATGGAGAAGTGATGCTCTACTTGGGGACTTCTACAAGCGTTGCACCTACGACAATAGGCACCGTAGAATTAAAATTTAGAGAAGTATATATTGTACATAAAGATTGCCTTTTTGTGCAAAAATTTAAAGAATAAATTTGATTTCTGTCTCAAAACTATGTGCGGATGGATATTCTGTCTTTTTCAGTAATACGATTACTATTAAAAGAAACAATAAGTTCATCGCATATGGGGAACTAGAGAACAGTCTATATGTTCTACATCCTTCTCTAGAAACAAACATCGCCGAAACTATGTTAGCCGAAATCCCGAAGAAAAGAGCACGTGATACAGTTAATCCCACGTGCCTGTGGCATTACCGACTTGGCCATATTGGTATTGACCAAATCACAAGACTGGTAAAGGACGGTCCTTTGGATTTTCTAACTGTAGAAAATCTTCCCACTTGTGAGCCTTGCCTTCAGGGTAAGATGACAAAGAGGCCATTTAACGGTAAGCCTGAAAGATGTACAGGCACGCTTGACCTTATACATACTGATGTATGTGGTCCCTTGAATGTTAGGACCCGTAACCAACACGTGTATTTCATTACATTCAATCGTTGAGATTTGTTTTTGCAAAGTATATTTTATATGAGATATAAAAGTATATATTATGGTTTCTAAAATGTTTGCAAAAGGTTTTAATTCCCGGGATCCATATAGGTAGAGAGTGCAACACTATTCCTTGTAGCCGAGGGAGAGGTCTTCTCTTGTCGGGTAGTGTATGATCATTATGAACTGAGAGGTTAAGTGTAAGACCATTGAGGATAATACCTGATGGGTTAATCTTGCATCTGCCCACAGTCCCTGGGTGTTACAAGGTGGCTTGGCCCAGGGACCACTTAGGGTAAGTGTTGGTCCCATAGAGCCCATTTGATGGGTTTTCAAGGGGTGCACTGTGTTTAACAGTGTATTCGGCCAGGCCTTGCAACAAAGGCTGGGCTGAACCCATGTGGCTGACGTGTAGGTCAATGTTTGGGTCCCACGCCATACAAGGAAGCCCAATTGGGCAGCAGTTTGGAAGGCTTTTTGAGTACATAACCTTAAATGAGCCTTAAGCCCATTTCGAACTGGGCTGATTTGATCAGTCAATTAAAAAGGGGGCGAATTCTAGAGTGGATCAGTTAATAGGATTGGGCTTAGACCCTATCCGCTTAGAGAGTCCAAGATCTAAATGAGATTTAGATCTGGAAACCTCCTAATTAGATTAGGAGATGGCTGATCTGATCTGCAGATAAGATAAGGATTATCCCTTATCTCTTAAAGGGACTTTTAACCCAAATTTTTTTGGATTAACAACTCCTAATCTGATTAGGAGCTGATCCCTTTAAGATTGTAAAAGAATAAGGGGGCGGCAGCCCTAAGATATATGATTCACAACATATTTTCTCTTTAGGAAAAAGAAAGAGAGAAAGAGAGATTTCCTGCATTCTGCGAATTCTCTTCTGCCACCTCCTTCCTGTCATTGCCATTCCTTTCAGTTCGATCTCCAGTTACTGGGAGAAATCAAGATTTGATCTTGATCTCAATCTTTTGGGGAAAAGATTGCTTGGAGCTGTACCTACAAGCCATCCAGTTGATTCTTGCGAAGGGTCAAGTTCTTTTGGAAGAACGTTGCTAATTTTGCTCCATCCTACAATGCGCCATCTTCAGTGGGAGTAGATTTTGGATCCTTCCTTGGGCGTGAACACCTCCATTGGGAGATATTGATTCTCTGTATCATGTATATCCTCCCTTCTACTACTTTTGGTTCAGATTTGATTTGGTTCTTGATTCAAAATTGATCATTGAAAATATGTTTTCTGAAATAGGGAATTCGATTCCCTGCAAAGATTGGAGAAATTTTTGAAATTCGCCCCATCCCTTCCGCGAGATTCGGGCGTCCATGTGATGGATATCCCATCCCTTTAGTAGTATCTCCCAACGGTGGTGTTCACGCCCAAGGAAGGATCCAAAAACTGCTCCCACTGAAGATGGCGCAGTGTAGGATGGAGCAGAATCAACAGTGTTCTTCTCCACTGTCCTCCACAAGAATCTGCAGGTTGGTACGTAAGCACAGCTTCCTTTCAATCATTTCTTAAAGAACTGATGTCAAGATCCAATCTTGACTTCTCCCACAACTGGAGATCGAACTGGCAAACAGGGCGGCAAGAACGGGAAGGCGGCATGAGAGTATTCGCAGGGTGCAGAATTCTCTCTTCTTGTTTTCAGCACTAAAGGAAATCTGATGTGTGTCTCTTAGGCTGCCGCCCCCTTCTTTTGTTAACCTAAAAGATCAGCTCCTAATCCAATTAGCAGCAGCTTATCCAAATCAGATTTGGATAAGACTTCTCTTTAGGTGATAGGGATAAACCCTTATCTTATCTGTACATTAGATTAACTTTCCCCTAATCTCATTAGGAGGTTTCTAGATCTGAATCATATTCAGATCTGGACTCTTTGGGTGGATAAGATTAAGACCCTATCCTATCTGCTAATCCATCTCAGAATTCGCCCCTTTAATTAACTAAATGAATAGCCCAGTTCGAAATGGGCTTTAGGCCCATTAAGCTTATGTGCTCACTTATCCTTCCTAACTGCTGCCCAGTTGGGCTTCCTTGTATGGCGTGGGACCCAAGCATTGATCTACACATTAGCCACATGGGTTCGGCCCAGCATTTGTTACAATGCCTGGCCGAATACACTGTTAAAGACAGTGCACCCCCTGAAACCCATCGAATGGGCTCTATGGGCCCAACACTTACCCTAAGTTGTCCCTGGGCCAAGCCACCTTGTAACACCCAGGGACTGTGGGCAGATGCAAGATTAGCCCATCAGGTATTATCCTCAATGGTCTTATACTTAACCTCTCAGCCCATAATGATCATACACTGCCCGACAAGAGATGAAATTTGGTTCGGTTCAAGGGTTCAAGTAATCCTACACTGCATGTGCCTTGGGTCTCACCCTGGCGGCTGAGACATGCCACCTCAACAGTTGGCAGCTCACCTATGTCAGCCTTGGCAGGATTAGTCTCCCCATACTTATCCAACGACTGTGAACATTTATAACCAACACAAGTCTCATTATGTGTCCAATTTTAGGGTCTTACACACAGAAGTATACAACACAACATGAATCAAACATGTACTTCATTTATTTACATTAAATATCAAAAGTATATCAAAACTGATTGAAGCTAAGGGCATACAAAAACTGTCCAACAGGTAATACCTAATGCGCTAATCTTGTATATGCCCACAGTCCTTGGGTTTTATAAGGTGACTTGGACTAGGGACCACTTAGTGTAAGTGTTTGGCCCATTAGGAGTCCATGTGATGGGGTTCGAGGGGTTCATTGTCTTTTTAGTGAATTCGGCCAGGCCTTGTAACAGAGGCTGGGCCGAAACCATGTGGCTGATGTGTAGATCAATGTTTGGATCCAACATCATACAAAGAAGCCCAACTGGGCAACAGTTTGGAAGCAGTTTGAGCACTTAGACTTATTGGGCCTAAAACCCATTTCGAACTGGCTTAATTTGATTAGTTAAATAAGGGGGCGGATCTGGGATTAAATCAACAAATAGGATAGGGTCTTACCCTATCCACTCAGAGAGTCCAGATCTGAATTCAGATATGGAAACCTCCTAATGAGATTAGGAGAGAGTTGAACTAATCTGCAGATAAGATAAGTGCTTATCCTTATCTCTTAAAGAGAACTCTTTATCCAAATACAGATTTGGATTAGGAAACTCCTTATGAGATTAGGAGCTCTCTTTAAGGCTATAAAAGGAGAAGGGGGCGAATCATTCAGCCCATCCCAGAAATCTCAGAGAATAGATCTCAAAGCACCCAGAGAGAAGATAGCAACAGTGTGACTGCGCCATGTTCTCTCTGCGATTTCCTCCAGCTGCCGCCATAGCCAATTCGATCTCCATCCTTTATAGGAGCGAACAAAAAGTGTCTTGATATTAGTCTTTGGAGAAAGGCTGATCAAAAGTCGTGCTCACTGCCTCCATCGAATTCTTGCTGAAGAATTCGTTGGACGGACCCTGCTGATTCTACTCCACCATTCACTGTGTCGTCTTCACTAGGAGTAGTCTTTGGAGTCTTTCTTTGGGCGTGAACACCTTCATTTGGAGATATTGCATCTTCGTATTAGGTATATCCCTCTCCTACTGAATTTGTTCAGATCTGGTTCGGTTCTTGGTTCGAGATTGATCATTGAAAAGTAGTTTTCTAAAATAGGGAATGTGATTCCCAAATGGGAGATGTTAGACAGTTTTGTATGCCCTTAGCTTCAATCCGATTTGATGTACTTTTGACATTTAGTGTAAATAAATAAAGTGCATGTTTGATTAATGTTGTTTGGTATAATTCTGTGTAAGACCCTAAAACTGGACACTTATAGAGACTCGTGTTAGTTTAAATGTTCACAGCCATTGGATAAGTCTGGGGAGATTTATCCTGCCAAGGCTGATACTGGTGTGCCACCAAGTGTTGGGATGGCCTGTCTCAGCCACCAGGGTAAGACCCTAGGCACATGCAGTATGGGATTACTTGAATCCCTGAACCAGACTAGATTTCCAGTATTGCCCTGGACCTTGGACACAGATAGGCAAAACTGGAAAGTTACACTTGACCCAAGACTCGATTATGACACTTCACTAGGTGTCGGATCGGGCTGTCTTTGATATGTCAATCAGTGAGATCCTTAGCGGGGGTCAAAACCTGGGCATGTTGGGGCAATCTGAGAATTCATCTGAGTGAGTGATCATAGTGACAGGATCAGCCCCTTTGTCGGACAATGGTAATGATCGGGAATGCACTCTCTCTGATGGAAACCAAACTGCCGGCAGTTGATTTCAATCGTTGGAATTTTGTTTTGCAAAATTAATATATATATATGTATATGTACGGTTCCAAAATGTTTGCAAATGGTTTTAATTCCCGGGATCCATGTGAGTAGAAAGTGCGGCACTATTCCTTATAGCCGAAGGAGAGGTCCTCTCTTGTCGGGCAGTGCTTGATCATTAAGGGCTGAGAGGTTAAGTGTAAGACCATTTAGGATAATACCTGATGGGCTAATCTTGCACCTGCCCACAGTCCTTGGGTTTTTATAAGATGGCTTGGCCCAGGGACCACTTAATGTAAGTGTTGGGCCCATAGGGTCCATGTGATGGGCTCAGGGGTTCACTGAGCTTTTCAGTGAATTCGGCTGAGCTTTATAATAAAAGCTGGGCCGAACCCATGTGGCTGGTGTGTAGATCAATGCTTGAGTCCCACGCCATACAAAGAAGCCCAACTAGGCAGCAGATTGGAAACTAGTTAAACACTGAACACTTAATGGGCAAAAAGCCCATTTCAAGCTGGGCTGATATGTTCACCCATTTATGGGGCGAATCTGAGATTAATGTTAGTAAAAGGATTGGGCCTTTAACCTTATCCACTTTGGGAGACCAAATTCAAATCAGATTTGAATCTGGTAACATCCTGATAAGATCAGGAGTAGGCTATCCAAATACTGATTTGGATTGGGATAACTCCTAATTAGGAGGTTTCTTAATCAAGAAGAAAGGAAGAGAAACCCTAAGAGAAATATATCAGATTTCAAACCATGTTTTTTGGGGTGCAAGATATTATCCTGCGAACTGAGATTAGATCTCATACAGACTCCAGAGAGAAGAGAAGCAGTTCAGCCATTTTCGTCCCAAGAGTTCTCCTCCAGCCGCCGCCATTCCCTCTTGCAAGATTTGATCTTTGTAGCAATAGGAAGTCAAGAAATCAGTTCTTGACATCAGTCTTGCAAGAAAGACTGAAAAAGATTCGTTGATTAGAGTTTCCAGAGGGTTCTTGCGAAGGATCCAGTGTGTAGGACGCACCCTGCTGGTTCCGTTCCACCCACAGCTGTGTCATCTTCAGCAAGAGCGGATCTTGGTGTCTTCTTTGGGTGTGAACACCAACTTTGGGAGATACTGTTTCTCCGGATCAGGAATAATCCTCCCTTTTTCTTTTTGGTTCAGATCTGGTTCGATTATGGTTCAAATAGAATCCTTGAATATTGTATTCTAAATATAGGGAATGCGATTCCCAGTTGGGAAAAGGTAGGAAAATTTTTTAAATTCGCCCATCCATTCTACAACCTTTATGGCATCCATTAGATGGATCCTACCATTCTTTCAGTGGTATCAGAGCCACAGGTTTGAATCTTGAACCAAAAGAAAATCAGATCTGAACTTGCGCAGATGGATAGAATATGTTCTGCCAAGATTTGCGCATATTGTTTTCTTTATTTCAAGAAACTGTTTCTTGTTAAGGGCGAATGATCTGAAAATAATTTTTGTTAAATCCAAAATTTATTTAGAACTGTTCTTTATTTATTTTGATTTAATGGACTGTTCGAACCTGGAGATCGCAGTGCAGATTGGGCGCAGATGGTCTGCGCACCCTTATCCACTTTACTAACATTAATCTCAGATTCGCCCCAATCTGAACCGAAACTGATTTTCAATTCAAGAATTAATTCATGAAAGATCTGAAATTAATAATTTTGATTTTAAGCAATCGCAGTGCAGATTGGGCGCAGATCTGGTTCGATTTTTAGACTGAATGTATAGGATTTGGTCAAGAATGTAATAAATTAATAGAAATAGGATTTCTGTTTTTTATTTTTTTTCTTGATTGAAGAAGAAGGAAGAAGAAGGAGGCGTTGGAGATTTGCAGATGGAGAAATCGCTTTTTGCGATTTGCAGTTTGTGAAACTGCAACCCTAGTGATTAACCTCTGTTTTGCAGGTGGTGCGAACAGTCCATAGTTGATTTGTGGTTGCTTAAAATCAAAATTATTAATTTCAGATCTTTCATGAATTAATTCTTGAATTGAAAATCAGTTTCGGACCATTTCGGACCAGATTGGACCAAAAGTGTTTGGACCAAATCTAGGGTTCGAAAGGGACTATTTTTTAGTCCATTCTTCTCACTCTTGCTGTTCCAAATCCGATGTTCAATTACAGGGGTTAATTCGGCCCACCTGTAAAGCCCAGTTTTAAAAAGTTAAATTTGCAAAAGCCCACTCTTGTGAGAAAAGCTATATGGGCCGAACTGCTAACTACGATTCAGCCCATACACCTAGTAGACATTAATTGTTAATGTTATGGATTTCAAATGGGCTGTTTAATTGGCTTTACAACAATTAATTGATTGGATCAATTACTCCTTTACATGTGATGATTGGATGTTTGATGTGGACCATGGGCCATAAGCACTTGGCCCATGATGACTCGTTAGGGGCTCTTGCGCACAACATGGCTGAATGCACATCATTTCCATGATGTCCCTTAAGGTCATTGGATGACCCTTCCTTTCATGGTGGGTCCCACAACCCTGAAAAGGGATGCGTACGGAACCCCTAGCCGATGAAGGCCCACTAGAAATCTGACTTTATGAAAGTTAGTGGAAGCCACTTTGGTTTGACCTAAAATTAGAACTAGGGCGTAATTTTGTTCCCTCCAGCAAATATGAATGCATGTAATAGGGAGATCCATATGATGGACTCTCTAAAGGCCTTCTATCATTAACACAATGATGGGCCCTTCAGTAATGAGGAAACGCACCATAAAATTGGGCTATCCATTTGCTATTGGATTTGTTAGTGTTTCATAAGATGATAGGGGTGTCGTAGACCGATGTGGGAGGGCTTCACCAGAAAATGGGAACTCTCTCACGGTACCTTGGCGTAACCCGAATATGATGGGTGTGCACTCACTGGACAGAAAGGTTTACCTGAAAACGACTCTGAACCTTGTCTAACAGAGGCCAAAGGGAAACTCATTTGTTGAGAGAATATGATCCGTCACAGAAAGGTGGTGGGGTTATGCAGCTGAAACAGTTGGCTTCATGCACCCCATGTGATTTCCCACATTTCCAAAGACATCTTCGTCGTCTCCGTCACTGAGAAAGGAGGGAAATCTCAGAGATGAACAAATGGGAATGGAACATAGATTAAAAGCCATATCTATGTAGGAAACATGAATCAAACTAAGTTTGTGGACTAACGATTTTGCAGTTTTATCAGAAAATGGCAAACAGTCAATTCGCAAAGCTACTAGACGATAACAAACTTAAGGGCCCAACTATGCCGACTGGTATAGAAATCTTATGCTGGTCCTAACTTCCAAAAAGTTGGATAAGGTGGTGAAAAATCCTACCCCAGAGCGTCTGGGTGATCGGGCTTCTGAGGCCCATAGGAGGGATTACCAAGATTGGGAGGATAAGTACTCCCTAGTCCGCTGCTTTGTCATTGCCTCACTCGACAACTCAATATAGAGGCAGTTCGATCAGATCGAACTAGCCAAGGACATATTGGACAGTCTAAAGATAATGTATGAAGAGCAGAACCGTTCTACTCGACAGTAGGTCCTGAAACTGTTCATGATCGCGCAGATGTCCAAGGGGCAGAAAGTTCATGACCATTGTCTTCGGATGATGGGCTACATTAACGAACTTGAAGCCCTTGGTTCCGGCTAGATCTTGGCACACAAGTTGATGCCATCCTAAATTCTTTGCCCTCTTCCTTCAATGCGTTCACAATGAACTACAATATGAATAAGCTAAATGTTAGCGTCCAGGAACTCAGCAATATGTTGCAGAGGGCCAAGGATCTACTCAAGAAGGATGAGCCTGTGGTTATGCTTGCTGAAGCTAACAAATCGGGCAAGAAAAAGAGAAAGGCAAAGAAGCCCCAAAAGAAAGCTGCCAAACCCAAGGAGCAGAAGAAGAACAAGGCATTTGATGTCTGCTACTTCTGCAAGCAGACCGGCCACTGGAAGTGAAACTGTCCAGCCTACCTGGAATCTAAGAAAGGTAACGTCAAAACTTGTGCCATAGAAACTAATATGTAAGTTACTTCTGTGTCCTAGTGTGTTGACTCCGGGGCTTCGACTCATGCGTGTAAATCACTGTAGGGGTTCAAAGTTAGCAGAAGATTGAGTGAAGGCGAAGTGACACTACTATTGGGAACGACTACAAGTGTTGCAGCTGTGGCAATAGGAACCGTAGAATTAGTATTTAGAGGAGTGCTTGTACTTAAAAATTGTCTTTATGTACAGAACTTGAGAAGAAATTTAATTTCTGTTTCTAAGCTGTGTACTGATGGATATTCTATTTATTTTAGTAATATGATTACTGTTAAATGGAATAACAAATTCATCAGATGCGGGGAACTGGAGAATGGTCTCTATGTTCTACATCCTTCTCTGGAAACTAACTTAACCGAAACTACGTCGGTCAAAAATCCCAAGAAAAGGAATTGTGATACAGTTAAATCCCACGTGCCTCTAGCATTACCGACTTGGCTATATCGGTGTTGACCGAATCACAAGGCTGGTAAAGGATGGTCGTTTGGATTTTCTAACCGTAGAAAATCTTCCCACTTGTGTGCCTTGCCTTCAAGGTCAGATGACTAAGCGGCCATTCGACGGTAAGCCTGAAAGATCTGCAAGCACACTTGACCTAATACATACTGATGTATGTGGTTCCCTGAGTGTTAGGACACGAAATCAACACGTGTATTTCATCAACTTTACAGATGATTTTTTACGATATGATTACGTGTACCTAATGAGACACAAGTCTGAATCCTTTGAAAAGTTCAAAGAGTTCACACAGGAAATCGAGAAACAGTTAGGGAGAGAAATTAAGGCCCTTCGATCAGATCGAGGTGGCGAGTATCTCTCAGATGAATTCAGGGACTACTTAAAGGTCAACGGGATAGTGGCACAATTAGCTCCTCCTGCCACACCTCAACTCAACGGTGTTTCAGAGAGGAGGAATAGGACCTTGTTGGACATGGTCCGGTCACTTCTCGTACACCCAGAATTACCCACATCCTTTTGGGGAAATGCATTAGAGACTGCTATCTACGTACTGAATCGGGTCCAACCAAATCGGTTCCGAAAGATTCCATTTGAACTATGGACCGGAAGGAAGCCAAGTGTAAGACACTTAAAGATTTGGGGTTGCCTACACACGTTAAAAGAACAAGTGCGGACAAGTTGGAATCCAAACCAGTCATTGCCTATTTATAGGCTACCCAAAAGATTCAGTGGGTTATCTATTCTATGACCCAAGTGAGCAGAAAGTGTTCTGCAGTCGAAACGCCCAATTCTTTAAAACCGAAAACATCCTGAACACCCATCGTCAGGAAATAATTCTTGATGAGGAAAGCTCAGGAGCAGTGAGAGATGTCCCACAGGTTCCTGGTAGTGACCAACCTAGAAGATCCACTCGGGTATCCAGGTCACTAGTACGATATGGTTATGACCAGTCCGATATCCTGGTAGTGACCAACCTCCGTAACTTACACGGAGGCTATCTTAGACATAGATTCCCAGAAGTGGGTGGAGGCCACGAAATCTGAGATGGACTTGATGGAGACCAATGGGGTCTGGACTCTAGTAGTTCCGCCCTCCGGATTAAAAGCAATTGGTTGCAATTGGATCTTCAAGAGGAAGAAGGGCCCCGATGGCAGGATTGAGACCTATAAGGCTCGTTTGGTGGTGAAAGGGTATATTCAGAAAGAAGGCATCGACTATGAGGAAACCTTTTCGCCCGTGGCCATGCTTAAATCCATTAGGATCCTGTTAGCTGTAGTAGCGTACCATGACTATGAGATTTGGTAGATGGATGTCAAAACAGCGTTCTTGAATGGAGATTTTAGTGAAGATATCTACATGCAGCAACTGCAAGGCTTCATTGCTGCTGGTCAGGAACACAGGGTATGTAAACTCAATAGATCCATATATGGACTTAAGCAAATTTCTAGGAGTTGGAACATCCGTTTTGATTCTGCCGTTAAAACGTTTGACTTTGAGCAAAATCCGGATGAGCCCTGTGTTTACAATAAGTCCATGAAGGGATGGGATATCCATCTCATGGACGCACAAATCTTGCGGAAAGGATAGGGCAAATTTCAAAAATTTCTCCCATCTTTGTAGGGAATCGAATTCCCTATTTCAGAAAACATATTTTCAAGGATCAATCTTGAATCAAGAACCAAATCAGATCTGAACCAAAAGAAGTAGGAGGGAGGATATACCTGATACAGAGAATCAGTATCTCCCAATGGATGTGTTCACGCCCAAGGAAGGATCCAAAATCTGCTCCCACTGAAGATGGCGCAATGCATGATGGAGCAGAATCAGCAATATTCTTCCAAAAGAACTTGACCCTTCGCAAGAATCAACTGGATGGCTTGTGAGTATAGCTCCAACCAATCTTTTCCCCAAAAGATTGGAATCAAGATCAGATCTTGATTTCTCCCAAGAACTGGAGATCAAACTAAAGGCAATGGCGGCGGCAGGAAGGAGGCGACAAGAGGGAATTCGCAGGGTGCAGAAATCTCTCTTTCTGTGATTTTTCTTAGCTTTGAAGAGAATCAGATCTGTGTCTTTTTTAGGCTGCTGCCCCCTTCTTTTGTTAACCTAAAAGATCAGCTCCTAATCCAATTAGGAGCTGCTTATCCAAATCATATTTGGATAAGATCTCTCTTTAGGTGATAGGGATAACCCTTATCTTATCTGTAGATTAGATTAGCTTTCTCCTAATCTCATTAGGAGGTTTCTAAATCTGAATCACATTCAGATCTGGACTCTCTGAGTGGATAGGATTAAGACCCTATCCTATCTGCTAATCTATCTCAGAATTTGCCCCATATAATTGACTGATCAAATCAGCCCAGTTCGAAATGGGCTTAAGGCCCATTTAAGGTTATGTACTCAATTAGCCTTCCAAACTGCTGCTCAGTTGGGCTTCCTTGTATGGTGTGGGACCCAAACATTGATCTACACATCAGCCACATGGGTTCGGCCCAGCCTTTGTTACAAGGCCTGGCCGAATACACTGTTATGGACAGTGCACCCCCTGAATCCCATCTTATGGGCTCTATGGGCCCAACACTTACCCTAAGTGGTCCCTAGGCCAAGCCACCCTGTAACACCCAGGGACTATGGGCAGATGCAAGATTAGCCCATCAGGTATTATCCTCAATGGTCTTACACTTAACCTCTCAGTCCATAATGATCATACACTGCCCGACAAGAGAGGACCTCTCCCTTGGCTGCAAGGAACAATGTTGCACTCTCTACTTATATGGATCCCGGGAATTAAAACCTTTTGCAAACATTTTAGAAACCATAATATAAACTTTTATATCTCATATAAAATATACTTTGCAAAAACAAATCTCAACGGTTGAAATTGGCTGCCGGCAATCTTGGTTTCCATTAGAGAGAGTGCACCCCCGATCATTACCTTTGTCCGACAAAGGGGCTGATCCTTTCACTATGATCACCCACTCAGATGAATTCTCAGATTGCCCCAACATACCCAGGTTTTGACCCTTGCTAAGGATCTCACTGATTGGTACATCAAAGACAGCCCAATCCAACATCTAGTGTAGTATTATAATCGAGTCTAGGGGTTAGGTGTAACTTTTCAGTTTTGCCCATCTATCTCCATGGTCCAGGGCAATACTGGAAATCTGGTCCGGTTCAAAAGTTCTATTAATCCAACACTATATGTGCCTAGATTCTCACCCTGGCAGCTGAGACAGGCCACCCCAACCGACTTGGTGGCACTACAGTGTAAGCCTTATCAGGATAGGTCTCCCTAGACCGATCCACTGGCTGTGAACATTCTTAACTAACACGAGTCTCATTAAGTTTCCAGTTTAAGGGTATTACACAGAAACATACCAACGGAACATGAATCAAATCTGTACTTTTATTCATTTACAATAAATTCATAAAGTACATCATTCTTGATTGAAGCTAAGGGCATACAAAACTGTCTAACAGCTCCCACTTGCACTTAGGTCCAATCAGGTACTAGCCGGAGTCCCATGCTTTCCACGTGTTTCTCAAACACTTTCTATGATAGTGGCTTCGTCAATGGGTCTGCTACATTTTCTGCTGATGCTACCTTTTTAATCAGGATGTCCCCTCTACCAACAATCTCCCATAGTACGTGGTAGTTCCTCTCGATGTGCTTCAACTTCGAGTGGGCTCGTGGCTCCTTAGCCTGAGCAATGGCTCCATTGTTGTCACACAACAATGGAATGGGTGATGTGCTGGACGGAACTACTCCCAACTCATGAACGAACTTCTTCATCCACACGGCTTCTTTGGCAGCCTCACTTGCGGCAATGTATTCGGCCTCGACTGTGGAGTCTGCTGTGGACCCCTGTTTGCTGCTTTTCCAGCAAACAGCACACGATCCTGTCGTGAAAACATATCCAGATGAAGACTTTCTATCATCCGTATCCGACTGGAAATCCGCATCTGTAAACCCTTGGATCTGTAGTGAACTACCATCGAATACCAGACAAAACTCTTTTGTCCTTCGAAAGTACTTAAGTATGCATTTCACAGCAATCCAATGGTCCTGCCCTGGGTTGGCCTGGAATCTGCTTACTACACTCACTGCCTGGGCGATGTTAGGACGAGTGCATAGCATGGCATACATGATGCTCCCTACGGCTGAGGCATAGGGAACGTCTTTCCTGCTCTCGATCTCCTCAGAGGTCTTTGGAGACATCTTCTTGTTGAGATTGACTCTATGCCTGAAAGGAACATTTCCTTTCTTGGAGTTTTCCATGCTATATCTCTTGACTACTTTGTCAATGTAAGCAGATTGGGATAATCCTATTATCCGCTTCGATCTATCTGTATAGAGTCGAAGACCCAGTATATAGGAGGCTTCTCCAAGGTCTTTCATGGAGAATTGCTGTGATAGCCATACTTTTATCGTAGTTAACATTCCTACATCATTCCCAATGAGTAGAATGTCATCTACATATAGAATCAGAAGCGTAACCTTGTCACCACTGGTCTTTCTGTAAACACTGGGTTCATCCGGGTTTTGCTCAAAATCAAACCTTTTGACTGTAGAGTCAAATTGGATGTTCCAACTTCTAGAAGCTTGCTTCAATCCATATATAGATCTATTCAACTTACAGACCATGTGTTCCTGACCCGCAGCTACAAAACCTTGCGGTTGCTACATATAGATATCTTCAGTAAGATCTCCATTCAGGAACGCAGTTTTGACATGCATTTGCCAAATCTCATAGTCATAGTGAGCTGCTACAGCTAGCAGGATCCTAATGGATTTAAGCATAGCCATGGGAGAAAAGGTTTCCTCATAATCGATAACTTCTTTCTGAGTGTATCCTTTTGCCACCAGACGAGCTTTGTAGGTCTCAACCCCGCCATCGGGGCCCTTCTTCCTCTTGTAGATCCATTTGCAACCAATTGCTTTTACCCCGGAGGGCAGATCCACTAGAGTCCAGACTCCATTGGTCTCCTTTGAGTCCATCTCAGCTCTCATGGCATCTACCCATTTAAGGGAGTCTATGTCCAACATAGTTTCCATATATGTTACGAGATCCTCTTCACTAGTCAAGGTTTCGACCAGGTAACTATCTTGATCGTAACCAAAACGGAGCGGTGGCCTAGACAACCGGGTAGATCTTCTAGGTTGGTCACTACCTGGAACTTGTGGGACACCTTCCACTGCATCTGAGCTCTCCTCATCAAGAACAATTTCTTGACGCAGATTGTCCAAGATGTAGTCATTTTCCAAGAATAGTGCATTCCGACTGTAGAACACCTTCTGCTCACTAGGATCATAGAATAGGTAGCCCACTGAGCCCTTTGGGTAGCCTACGAATAGGCAACGGCTGGTCTTGGATTCCTATTTGTCCAGATTCGTTCTTTTAACGTGAGCCAGACAACCCCAAATCTTTAAGTGTCGTACACTTGGTTTCTTTCCGGTCCAAAGCTCAAAAGGAGTCGTAGGAACCGATTTGGTTGGAACCCGGTTCAACAGGTATAAGGTAGTCTCTAATGCGTATCCCCAAAAGGATGTGGGTAACTCTGAATGGGTGAGAAGTGGCCAGACCATATCCAATATGGTCCTATTCCTCCTCTCTGAAACACCGTTAAGTTGTGGTGTAGCAGGAGGAGCCAACTGTGATACTATCCCATTGTCCTTTAAGTAGTCCCTAAATTTGTCAGAGAGATACTCGCCACCTCGATCTAATCGAAGGGCCCTAATTTCTCTCCCTAACTGTTTCTTGACCTCTTGCCTGAAATCTTTGAACTTTTCAAAAGATTCAGACTTGTGTCTCATTAGGTATACGTAACCATATCGTGAAAAATCATCGGTGAATGTAATGAAATACAAGTGTTGGTTACGGGTCCTAACACTCAGGGGACTACATACATCATTATGTATAAGGTCAAGCGTGCCTGTACATCTTTCAGGCTTACCGTTAAATGGCCTCTTTGTCATCTTACCCTGAAGGCAAGGCTCACAAGTGGAAAGATTTTCTACAGTTAGAAAATCCAAAGGATTGTCCTTTACCAGTCTTGTGATTTGGTCAATACCAATATGGCCAAGTCGGTAATGCCACAGGCACATGGGATTAACTGTATCACGTGCTCTTTTCTTGGGGATTTCAGCCAACGTAGTTTCGGCTATGTTTGTTTCTAGAGAAGGATGTAGAACATAGAGACCGTTCTCCAATTCCCCATATGCGATGAACTTATTGTTTCTTTTAATAGTAATCGTATTACTGAAAAAGACAGAATATCCATCCGCACATAGTTTTGAGACAGAAATCAAATTTCTTCTTAGATTTTGCACAAAAAGACAATCTTTAAGTACAATATATCATTCTCTAAATTTTAATTCTACGGTGCCTATTGTCGTAGCTGCAACGCTTGTAGAAGTCCCCAAGTAGAACATCACTTCTCCATCATTCAGCCTTCTGCTTACCTTGAACCCCTGCAGTGAGTTACACGCATGAGTTGAAGCCCCAGAGTCAATACACCAGGACGCAGAAGTCACCAATAAGTTGGTTTCTATGACACAAGATTCGAAATTACCTTTCTTGGATTCCAGGTACTGAGGACAGTTCCTATTCTAGTGGCCGGTTTGTTTGCAGAAGTGACATGCATCTGCTGTCCTGTCCTTCTTCTGCTTCTTGGGCTTGGTAGTCTTCTTCTGAGGCTTCTTTGCCTTCCTCTTTTTCTTGTCCGTTTTGTTAGCTTCAACAAGCATCACCACAGGCTCATCCTTCTTAAGTAAGTCCTCGGCCCTTTGCAACATATTGCTCAGCTCTTGGACGCTGACATTCAACTTGTTCATATTGTAGTTTAATATGAACCCATTGAAGGAAGAGGGCAAGGAGTTCAGAATGGCATCTACTTGAGTTCCAAGATCTAGCCCGGATCCAAGGGCTTCCAGCTCGTTAATGTAACCCATCATCCAAAAACAATGGTCGTGAACTTTCTGCCCCTTGGACATCTGAGCGGTCATGAACATTTTCAAGACCTTCTGCCGAGTAGAACGGTTCTGCTCTTCATACATTGTTTTCAGACTGTCCAATATGTCCTTAGCAAGTTCGATCTGATCGAACTGCCTCTGTATTGAGTTGTCGAAAGATTTAACGACATAGCAGCGGGCTAGGGAGTTTTTATCCTCCCATTCTTGGAATTCTCTCCTACGGGCTTCAGAAGCCCTATCACCCAAACGTTTCGAGGCAGGAGACTTGACAACCTTGTCCAGTTTTTCAGATGTTAAAACCAACATTAGGTTATGGTACCAGTCGGCATAGTTTGGGCCCTTAAGCTTGTTGTCGTCAAGAAGCTTTGCAAATTGTCCGTTTGCCATTTTCTGATAAAACAGCAAATATCAGTCCACAACCTTATTTGATTCATGTTCAAGTCATAGATATGGATTTTAATCTATGTTCCACACCCATTTTTCATCTCTGAGTTTTCCCTCCCGCTCAGGGATAGAGACAACAACTTGTCTCTGGAAATGTGGGAAACCACATAGGGTGCATGGAGCCAACTGTTTTAGCTGCAAAACCCCACCACCTTTCTGTGAAGGATCACATCCACTCATCATATGAGTTTTCCCTTTGGCCTCTGCCAGACAAGGTTTAGAGCCGTTTTCAAGTAAACCTTTCTGTCTAGTGAGTGCTCACCCATCATATTCGTGAACGCCAAGGTACTGTGAGAGAGTTCCCATTTTCTGGTGAAGCCCCTCCCACATCGGTCTATGACGCTTCTATCATCTTATGAAACACTTAGACAAGCCCAACAGCAAATGGATAGCCCATTTTCTGGTGCATTTCCTCATTACTGAAGGACCCATCCTCATGCTAATGATGGAAGGCCTTTAGAGAGTTCATCATATGAATCTCCCTATCACATGCACTCATATTTACTGGAGGGAACAAGAATTACGCCCTATTTTGTTTTAGGACAAACCAGAGTGGCTCCCACTGACTTTCATAAAGCCAGTTTTCGGTGGGCCTAAATCGGCTAGGGTTCCGCACGTAACCTCTTCAGGAGGTGTGGGGCCCACCATTGAGGGAGGTCATCAAATGACCAGTAGGGTCACCATGGCAATGATGTGCATTCAGCCATGGTGTGCGCAAGAGCCACTACCGAATCTGCATGGGCCAAGCACTAATGGTCCATGAACGTAGCACATCACACACATCCATACATCACATGCAGGGAGGAATTGATCCAATCAATTAATTTTCTATAATAGCCCATTTGAAGCCCATTTTAATTCATAATATTAACAATTAATATCATCTAGGTATATGGGCTAAATCAGGGATACCTAGTTCGGCCCATATAGCTTGTTCCTTTAAAGTGGGCTTTTGGCAGTTTTAACAGTTTAAAACTGGGCCTTACAGGTTGGGCCGAATTAACCATTTAATTAAACATCAATCCTTAGGCCCATTTGTGGGAAAATTAGGGCTGACTTTCAGCCTTGAATAAATCCTAGATCCGGTCCAAACAATTTGAACCAATCTTGGTTCGAATGGGTCTAGGGTTTGATCTTTAATTAAATCTTTAATTCAAGAAAATAATCTGAAATTAAAGAACTGATAAAAGAAAACAAGAATCAGTTAATCCAGGGCAGTTCGTACAATCCATCTTGCAAAACAGAGGTTAGATCACAGAATGCAGTTTCACAAACTGCAAATCGTAGGTAGCGAATGTCCCATCTGCGAAATCTCCTTCCTTGCGCCGCCATCTTCGATCCAGAATTAAATTAAATAGAAAACCTAATTTCTGTTATAATTACATCAGATCGAATACCTAATACAGTGAGTCTAAAAATAAAAAAAAATTATTTACAGACCAAATGGAATGAATAAATCAAGAAACTGCAAATCTTGCAGGTTCCCTACGCAAACCAAGAACTCGATCTCCTCTTGTACGAACAGCCCATAAATGAAGAAAATCATAAAGAACTATTCTAAACAATAATCAGATTTATATAAAATTAATTTCAGATTATTCGCCCTATGGCGGCGGCAGGAAGGAGGCGACAGGAGAGAATTCGCAGGGTGCAAAAATCTCTCTTTCTGTGATTTTTCTTAGCTTTGAAGAGAATCGGATCTGTGTCTTTTTTAGGCTGCCGCCCCCTTCGTTTGTTAACCTAAAAGATCAGTTCCTAATCCAATTAGGAGCTGCTTATCCAAATCATATTTGGATAAGATTTCTCTTTAAGTGATAGGGATAAACCCTTATCCTATCTGCAGATTAGATTAGCTTTCTTCGAATCTCATTAGGAGGTTTCTAAATCTGAATCACATTCAGATTTGGACTCTCTGAGTGGATAGGATTAAGACCCTATCCTATCTGCTAATCTATCTCAGAATTCACCCCATATAATTGACTGATCAAATCAGCCCAGTTTGAAATGGGCTTAAGGCCCATTTAAGGTTATGTACTCAATTAGCCTTCCAAACTGCTGCTCAGTTGGGCTTCCTTGTTTGGCGTGTGACCCAAACATTGATATACACATCAGCCACATGGGTTCAGTCCAGCCTTTGTTACAAAGCCTGGCCGAATACACTGTTATGGACAGTGCACCCCCTGAATCCCATCTTATGGGCTCTATGGGCCCAACACTTACCCAAAGTGGTCCGTGGGCCAAGCCACTCTGTAACACCCAGGAACTGTGGGCAGATGCAAGATTAGCCCATCAGGTATTATCCTCAATGGTCTTACACTAAACCACTCAGCCCATAATGATCATACACTGCCCGACAAGAGAGGACCTCTCCCTCGACTGCAAGGAACAGTGTTGCACTCTCTACTTATATGGATCCCGGGAATAAAAACCTTTTGCAAACATTTTAGAAACCATAATATATACTTTTATATCTCATATAAAATATACTTTGCAAAAACAAATCTCAACGGTTGAAATCGGCTACCGGCAGTCTTGGTTTCCATTAGAGAGCGTGCACCCCCGATCATTACCTTTGTCCGACAAAGGGGCTGATCCTTTCACTATGATCACCCACTCAGATGAATTCTCGGATTGTCCCAACATACCCAGGTTTTGACCCTTGCTAAGGATCTCACTGATTGGTACATCGAAGACAGCCCAATCCGACATCTAGTGTAGTATCTTAATCGAGTCTAGGGTTAGGTATAACTTTCCAGTTTTGCCCATCTATCTCCAAGGTCTAGGGAAATACTGGAAATCTGGTCCGGTTCAAAGGTTTTATTAATCCTACACAGTATGTGCCTAGGGTCTCACCCTGGCAGCTGAGACAGGCCATACCAACCAACTTGGTGGCACTACAGTGTCAGCCTTGTCAGGATAGGTCTCCCCAGACCGATCCACTGGCTGTGAACATTCTAAACAAACACAAGTCTCATTAAGTGTCCAATTTAAGGGTATTACGCAGAAACATACCAAGGGAACATGAATCAAATATGTACTTTTATTCATTTACAATAAATTCATAAAGTACATCATTCTTGATTGAAGCTAAGGGCATACAAAACTGTCTAACAGTCCAGTGGGGATAAGATCACCTTTTTGGTGTTGTACGTGGACAATATCCTATTCATGGGGAATGATGTAGGAATGTTGACTTCGGTCAAGGTATGGCTATCACAACAGTTCTCCATTAAAGATCTTGGAGAAACTTCATATATACTGGGTCTTCGACTCTATAGAGATAGATCGAAGTGGATAATTGGATTATCCTAGGCTGCTTACATTGACAAAATTGTCAAAAGATACAGCATGGAGAACTCCAAGAAAGGAAACGTTCCTTTCAGGCATGGAGTCACTCTCTCCAAGAAGATGTCTCCCAGGACTTCTGAGGAGATTGAGGGCATGAGAGACGTTCCCTATGCCTCAGCCGTAGGGAACATCATGTATGCCATGTTAGACAGTTTTGTATGCCCTTAGCTTCAATCAGAATGATGTACTTTATGAGTTTATTGTAAATGAATAAAGATACATATTTGATTCATGTCCCCTTGGTATGTTTCTGTGTAATACCCTTAAACTGGACACTTAATGAGACTCGTGTTAGTTTAGAATGTTCACAGCCAGTGGGGTGGCTTGTCTCAGCTGGGGTGGCTTGTCTCAGCTGCCAGGGTGAGACCCTAGGCACATACAGTGTAGGATTAATTGAATCTTTGAACTGGACCAGATTTCCAGTATTGCCCCGGACCTTGGAGATTGATCGGCAAAACTAGAAAGTTACACCCGACCCCTAGACTCGATTATGATACTGCACTAGTTGTCGGATTGGGCTATCTTTGATGTACCAATCAGTGAGATCCTTAGCGGGGGTCAAAACCTGGGTATGTTGGGACAGTCTGAGAAATCATGTGAGTGGGTGATCATAGTGACAGGATCAGCCCCTTTTTCGGACAAAGGTAATGATCGGGGATGCACTCTCACTGATGGAAACCAAGACTGCCGGCAGCCGATTTCAACCGTTGAGATTTATTTTGCAAAATATATTTTATATAAGATATAAAATATATATGGTTTCTAAAATGTTTGCAAGAAGGTTTTAATTCTCGGGATCCATATGAGTGGAGAGTGCAACACTGTTCCTTGCAGCCAAGGGAGAGGTCCTCTCTTGTCGGGCAGTGTATGATCATTATGGGCTGAGAGGTTAAGTGTAAGACCATTGAGGATAATACCTGATGGGCTAATCTTGCATTTGCCCACAATCCCAGGGTGTTACAAGGTGGCTTGGCCCAGGGACCTCTTAGGGTAAGTGTTGGGCCCGTAGAGCCCATTTGATGGGTTTCAGGGGGTGCACTGTCTTTAACAGTGTATTCGGCCAGGCCTAGTAACAAAGGCTGGGCCGAACCCATGTGGCTGATGTGTAGATCAATGCTTGGGTCCCACGCCATAAAAGGAAGCCCAACAAGGCAGCAGTTAAGAGGGTTAAGTGAGCACATAAGCTTAATGGGCCTAAAGCCCATTTCGAACTGGGCTATTTTTTTAGTTAATAAAGGGGCAAAATCTGAAGTGGATCAGCTAATAGGATTGGGCTTAGACCCTATCCACATAGAGAGTCCAAGATCTAAATAAGATTTAGATCTGGAAACCTCCTAATCAGATTAGGAGATGGCTGATCTGATCTCCAGATAAGATAAGGATTATCCCTTATCACTTAAAGGGACTTCTAACCCAAATGTGATTTGGATTTGCAACTCCTAATCTGATTAGGAGATGATCCCTTTAAGATTATAAAAGAAGAAGGGGGCGGCAGCCTAAAACACACACAGATCATCAGGTTTTCTTTAGTGCTGAAATCAAGAAGAGAGAATTCTGTTCCCTGCAAATACTCTCTTGCCGCCTCCCTGTTCTTGCCGCCTTGTTTGCCAGTTCGATCTCCACTTGTGGGAGAAGTCAAGATTGGATCTTGACATCAGTCCTTTGAGAAAGGATTGAAAGGAAGCTGTGCTCACGTACCATCTTGTTGATTCTTGCGAAGGACAGAGTTCTTGGAGAAGAACACTGCTGATTTTGCTCCACCTGCACTGCGCCATCTTCAGTGGGAGCAGTCTTTGGATCCTTCCTTGGGCGTGAACACCTTCGTTGGGAGATATTACTTCTCCGTATCAGGTATAATCCTTCCCACTCCTTTTTGGTTCAGATCTGGTTCAGTTTATGGTTCAGAATTGATCCTTGAAAATATGATTTTCTAAATGGGGAATACGATTCCCAGTTGAAGGGAGAGACAAATTTTTGAAATTCGCCCCTTATTCCGTAATCTTTTGGGCGTCCATAGGATGGATCTCTCATCCCTTCAGTGGTATCAGAGCCATGGTTCAAATTTTGAACCATCTAGTTTCAGATCTGAACCTGCACAAATGGGCAGAAGGTGTTCTACCCGATTTGCGCAGATATGGGTTTTGGGAAATTTTGTTACCAAAATTAATGGGCGAATAATATGAAATTATTTTTGTATAAATCTGATTATTATTTAGAATTGTTCTTTATGATTTTCTTGATTTATGGGCTGTTCGTACAAGAGGAGATCGAAATCTTGGTTTGCGTAGGGAACCTGCAAGATTTGTAGTTTCTTGATTTATTTATTACATTTGGTCTGTAAATAATTTTTTTTTATTTTCTAGACTCAATGTATAGGTATTCGATCTGATGTAATTATTAATAGAAATAGGATTTCTATTTATTTTAATTATGGATCGAAGATGGCGGCGCAGAAAGGGAGATTTCGCAGAGAAGAAGATTTCACAGATGGGAGAATCGCCATCTGCGATTTGCAGTTTGTGAAACTGCATTCTGTGATCTAACCTCTGTTTTGCAGGATGGATTGTGCTAACAACCCTGATTTACTGATTGTTGTTTTTCTTTTATCAGTAATTAATTTCAGATTATTTTCTTGAATTAAAGATTTAATTAAAGATCCAACCCTAGACCCATTCGAACCAAGATTGGTTCAAACTGTTTGGACCGAATCTAGGGTTTAATCAAGGCTGAAAGTCAGCCCTAATTTCCCACTAATGGGCCTAATGATTGATATTTAATTAAATGGTTAATTCGGCCCATATACCTAGATAATATTAATGGTTAATATTTAAAATGGGCTTCAAATGGGCTTTACAGATAATTAATTGATTGGATCAATTTATCCCTGCATGTGATGTATGGATGTGTGATGTGCTACGTACATGGGTCATAAGTACTTGGCCCATGCTCAATCGACAGTGGCTCTTTCGCACACCATGGCTGAATGCACATCATTGCCATGGTGTCCCTATTGGTCATTGAATGACCTCCCTCAGTGGTGGGCCCCACACCTCATCATGAGGTCTCGTGCGGAACCCTAGCCGATTTAGGCCCACCAAAATCTGGCATTATGAAAGTCAGTGGGAGCCACTTTGGTTTGACCTAAAGATAGAACTAGGGCGTAATTATCTGTTCCCTCCAGATAATATGAGTGCATGTGATAGGGAGATTCATATGATGAACTCTCTAAAGGCCTTTCATCATTAGCATGAGGATGGGTCCTTCAGTAATGAGGAAACGCACCAGAAAATGGGCTATCCATTTGCTGTTGGGCTTGTCTAAGTGTTTCATAATATGATAGGTGCGTCATAGACCGATGTGGGAGGGGCTTCACCAGAAAATGGGAACTCTCTCACGGTACCTTGGCATTCACGAATATGATGGGTAAGCACCTCACTGGACAGAAAGGTTTACCTGAAAACGGCTCTGAACCTTGTCTGACAGAGGCCAAAGGGAAAACTCATATGATGAGTGGATATGATCCTTCACAGAAAGGTGGTGGGGTTATGCAGCTGAAATAGTTGGCTTCATGTACCCTATGTGATTTCCCACATTTCTAGAGACAACCCGTGGTCTCCGTCACTGAGAAAGGAGGGAAATCTCAGAGACGAATAAATGGAAATGGATCATAGATTAAAATCCATATCTATGAAATGAACATGAATCAAATTAGGTCGTGGACTGATGTTTGCTCTTTTATCAGAAAATGGCAAACGGATCCTTTGCAAAGCTACTTGATGACAACAAGTTGAAGGGCCCAAACTATGTTGACTGGTATAGAAACCTTATGCTGGTCCTTGCTTCTGAAAAACTTGACAATGTGGCAAAGAATCCTGCCCCGGAGCATCCTGGAGATAGGGCTTCTGAGGCCCGATGGAGAGACTATCAGGAATGGGAGGAGAAAAACTCCCTTGCCCGGTGTTACATCATTGCCTCCTTGGACAATCCGGTACAGAGGCAGTTCGATCAGATAGAACTTGCCAAAGACATATTGGATAGTCTCAGGACAATGTATGAAGAGCAGAATCGTTCTACTCGACAAAAGGTCTTGAAACAGTTCATGACCACACAAATGTCCAAGGGTCAACAAGTCCACGACCATTGTCTTTGGATGATGGGATACATCAATGAACTAGAGGCTCTTGGATCCGGGCTGGACCTTGCAACCCAGATAGATGCTATCCTTAACTCTTTGCCTCCTTCCTTTAATCCGTTCATCATGAACTATAACATGAACAAGCTGAATGTCAGCTTACAAGAGCTCAGCAATATGTTGCAAAGAGCTAAAGAACTGATTAGAAAGGATGAGTCTGTAGCCATGCTTGTTGAAGCTGGCAAGACAGGCAAGAGAAAAAGGAAGGAGAAGAAGCCTCAGATGAAAGCCACAAAAAGCAAGAAGTAGAAGAAAGACAAAGGATCGGATGCCTGTCACTTCTGCAAGAAGACCGACCACTGGAAAAGGAATTGTCCTGCCTACCTGGAATCCAAGAAAGTTAACTTCGAAACTTGTGTTATAGAAACCAATTTGTTCGTAGCTTCTGCGTCCTGGTGTATTGACTCCGGGGCTTCAACTCATGCGTGTAACTCACTGCAGGGGTTCAAGGTAAGCAGAAGGCTGAGTGAAGGAGAAGTCACACTCTACTTGGGGACTACTACAACTGTTGCAGCCGCGGCCATAGGAACCGTGGAATTATATTTTAGAGAAGGAATAATTGTACTGAAAGATTGTCTTTATGTACAAAATTTAAGAAGAAATTTGATTTCTGTCTCAAAACTGTGTGCAGATGGTTATTCTGTCTTCTTTAGTAATACGATTACTATTAAAAGAAACAACAGATTCATCTCATACGGGGAACTGGAGAACGGTCTCTATGTTCTACATCCTTCTCTAGAAACTAACATAACCGAAACTACGTCGGCTGAAATCCCCAAGAAGAGAGCCCGTGATATAGTTAATCCCACGTGTCTGTGGCATTACCGACTTGGCCACCTATGAGCCTTGCTTACAAGGCAAGATGACGAAATGGCCATTTAACGGTAAGCCTGAAAGATGTACGGGCACACTTGACCTAATACATACTGATGTATGTGGTCCCCTGAGTGTTAGGACACGAAATCAACACGTGTATTTCATCACCTTCACAGATGATTTTTCACGATATGGTTACGTGTACCTAATGAGACACAAGTCTGAATCCTTTGAAAAGTTCAAAGAGTTTAGACCAGAGGTCGAGAAACAGTTAGGGAGAGAACTTAAAGCCCTTCGATCAGATCGAGGTGGTGAATATCTCTCTTACGAATTCAGGGACTACTTAAAGGACAATGGGATAGTATCACAGTTAGCTCCTCCTACTACACCACAACTTAATGGTGTTTCAGAGAGGAGGAATAGGACCTTATTGGATATGGTCCGGTTGCTTCTCATACACTCAGAGTTACCCACATCCTTTTGGGGTTATGCATTAGAGATTGCGATTTACATGCTGAATCGGGTTCCAACCAAATCGGTTCCGAATACTCCATATGAACTTTGGACCGGAAAGAAACCAAGTGTCAGACACTTGAAGATTTGGGGTTGTCCAGCACACGTTAAAAGAACGAGTGCAGACAAGTTGGAATCTAAGACCAGCCGTTGCCTATTTGTAGGCTACCCAAAAGGCTCTATAGGTTACCTTTTCTATGACCCAAGTGAGCAGAAAGTGTTCTGCAGTCGAAATGCACAATTCTTGGAAACCGACTATATCCTGGACACCCATCGTCAGGAAGATGTTCTTGATGAGGAGAACTCAGGAGCAGTGGGAGATGTCCCACAAGTTCCAAGTAGTGACCAACTTAGAAGATCCACTCGGGCATCCAGACCACCAGTCCATTATGGTTATGATCAGGATAGTTACCTGGTGGAAACCTTGACTAGTGAGGAGGATCCCGTGACTTACGCGGAAGCTATGTTGGACATAGATTCCCAGATTTGGGTGGAGGCCATGAGAGCAGAGATGGACTCAATGGAGGCTAATGGAGTCTGGACTCTAGTAGATCCACCCTCCGGGGTAAAAGCAATCGGTTGCAAATGGATTTACAAGAGGAAGAAGGTTCCCGATGGCAGAATTGAGACCTTCAAAGCTCGTCATGTGGCAAAAGGGTACACTCAGAAAGAAGGCATCGATTATGAGGAAACCTTTTCGCCTGTGGCCATGCTTAAATCCATTAGGATCCTGCTAGCTGTAGCAGCATACCATGATTATGAGATTTGGCAGATGGATGTCAAAACTGCATTCCTGAATGGAGATCTTACTGAAGATATCTATATGCAGCAGCCGCAAGGCTTCATTGCTGCAGGTCAGGAAAACATGGTATGTAAACTTAATAGATCCATTTATGGACTTAAGCAAGCTTCTAGAAGTTGGAACATCCGTTTTGACTCTGCTGTCAAATCGTTTGACTTTGAGCAGAATCCGGATGAACCCTGTGTCTACAGGAAGTTCTGTGGAGATAAGGTTACCTTCTTGGTTCTATATGTAGATGACATTCTACTCATTGGGAATGATGTAGGAATGCTAACTACGGTGAAAGTATGGCTTTCACAGCAATTCTCTACGAAAGATCTTAGAGAAGCCTCCTATATACTGGGTCTTCGACTCTATAGAGATAGATCGAAGCGGATAATAGGATTATCCCAATCTGCTTACATTGATAAAATAGGCAAAAGATACAGCATGGAAAACTCCAAGAAAGGAAATGTTCCTTTCAGGCACGGAGTCACTCTCTCCAAGAAGATGTCTCCCAAGACTTCTAAGGAGATTGATGGCATGAAAGACATTCCCTATGCCTCTGCCGTAGGGAGGATCATGTATGCCATGCTGTGCACTCGTCCTAACATTGCTTAGGCAGTGAGGGTAGTAAGCAGATTTCAGGCCAACCTAGGGCAGGAGCATTGGACTGCTGTGAAAAACATACTTAAGTACCTTCGAAGGACAAAAGAGTTTTGTCTGGTGTTCGACAGTAGCTCACTACAGATCCAAGGGTTTACAGATGCCGATTTCCAGTCAGTCCCAAATGATAGAAAGTCTACATCAGGATTTGTTTTCACGATAGGATCGTGTGCTATTTGCTGGAAAAGCAGCAAACAGGGGTCCACTGCAGACTCCACGACCGAGGCCGAATACATTGCCGCAAGTGAGGCTGCCAAAGAAGCTGTGTGGATGAAGAAGTTCGTTGACGAATTAGGAGTTGTTCCATCCAGCACATCACCCATCCCATTGTTGTGTGACAACAATGGAGCCATTGCTCAGGCTAAGGAGCCACGAGCCCACTCGAAGTCGAAGCACATCGAGAGGAAGTACCACGTACTGCAGGAGATTGTTGGTAGAGGGGACGTCCTGATTCAGAAGGTAGCGTCAGCGGAAAATGTAGCAGACCCATTGACAAAGCCACTATCACAGAAAGTGTTTGGGACTCCGGCTAGTACCTGATTGGACCTAAGTGCAAGTGGGAGCTGTTAGACAGTTTAGTATGCCCTTAGCTTCAATCAGAATGATGTACTTTATGAGTTTATTGAAAATGAATAAAGATACATATTTGATTCATGTCCCCTTGGTATGTTTCTATGTAATACCCTTAAACTGGACACTTAATGAGACACATGTTTGTTTAGAATGTTCACAGCCAGTGGGTCGGTCTGGGGAGACCTATCATGACAAGGCTGACACTGTAGTGCCACCAAGTCGGTTGGGGTGGCCTGTCTCAGCTGCCAGGGTGAGACCCTAGGCACATATAGTGTAGGATTAATTGAATCTTTGAACTGGACCAGATTTCCAGTATTGCCCTGGACCTTGGAGATTGATGGGCAAAACTGGAAAGTTACACCCGACCCCTAGACTCAATTATGATACTGCACTAGGTGTCGAATTGGGCTATCTTTGATGTACCAATCAGTGAGATCCTTAGCGGGGGTCAAAACCTGGGTATGTTGGGACAGTTCGAGAATTCATCTGAGTGGGTGATCATAGTGACAGGATCATCCCCTTTGTCGGATAAAGGTAATGATCGGGGATGCACTCTCACTGATGGCAACCAAGACTGCCGGCAGCCGATTTCAACCGTTGAGATTTGTTTTGCAAAATATATTTTATATAAGATATAAAAGTATATATATGGTTTCTAAAATGTTTGCAAGAAGGTTTTAATTCCCGGGATCCATATGAGTGGAGAGTGCAACACTGTTCCTTGCAGCCGAGGGAGAGGTCCTCTCTTGTCGGGCAGTGTATGATCATTATGGGCTGAGAGGTTAAGTGTAAGACCATTGAGGATAATACCTGATGGGCTAATCTTGCATCTGCCCACAGTCCGTGGGTGTTACAAGGTGGCTTGGCCCAGGGAAATCTTAGGGTAAGTGATGGGCCCGTAGAGCCCATTTGATGGGTTTCAGGGGGTGCACTGTCTTTAACAGTGTATTCGGCCAGGCCTTGTAACAAAGACTGGGCTGAACCCATGTGGCTGATGTGTAGATCAATGCTTGGGTCCCACGCCATACAAGGAAGCCCAACTGGGCAGCAGTTAAGAGGGTTAAGTGAGCACATAAGCTTAATGGGCCTAAAGCCCATTTCGAACTGGGCTGTTTATTTAGTTAATAAAGGGGCGAAATCTGAAGTGGATCAGCTAATAGGATTGGGCTTAGACCCTATCCACTTAGAGAGTCCAAGATCTAAATAAGATTTAGATCTGGAAACCTCCTAATCAGATTAGGAGATGGCTGATCTGATCTCCAGATAAGATAAGGATTATCCCGTATCACTTAAAGGGACTTCTAACCCAAATGTGATTTGGATTAGCAACTCCTAATCTGATTAGGAGATGATCCCTTTAAGATTATAAAAGAAGAAGGGGGCGGCAGCCTAAAACACACACAGATCATCAGGTTTTCTTTAGTGCTGAAATCAAGAAGAGAGAATTCTGCTCCCTGCAAATACTCTCTTGCTGCCTCCCTGTTCTTGCCGCCTTGTTTGCCAGTTCGATCTCCACTTTTGGGAGAAGTCAAGATTGGATCTTGACATCAGTCCTTTGAGAAAGGATTGAAAGGAAGCTGTGCTCACGTACCATCTTGCTGATTCTTGCGAAGGACAGAGTTCTTGGAGAAGAACACTGCTGATTCTTCTCCACCTGCACTGCGCCATCTTCAGTGGGAGCAGTCTTTGGATCCTTCCTTGGGCGTGAACACCTTCGTTGGGAGATATTACTTCTCCGTATCAGGTATAATCCTTCCCACTCCTTTTTGTTTCAGATCTGGTTCAGTTTATGGTTCAAAATTGATCCTTGAAAATATGATTTTCTAAATGGGGAATAGGATTCCCAGTTGAAGGGAGTGAAAAATTTTTGAAATTCGCCCCTTATTCCGGAATCTTTTGGGCGTCCATAGGATGGATCTCTCATCCCTTCATGCCATGTTGTGCACTCGCCCAGACATTACTCAGGCGGTGAGTGTGGTAAGCAGATTCCAAGCCAATCCAGGGCAGGAGCATTGGATTGCTGTGAAGAGCATACTCAAATACCTTCGAAGGACAAAAGAGTTTTGTCTGGTATACGATGGTAGTTCACTACAGGTTCTAGGGTATACCGATGCCGATTTCCAGTCGGATCCAGATGATAGAAAGTCTACATTTGGGTATGTTTTCACTATAGGATCGTGTGCTGTTTGCTGGAAAAGCAGTAAACAAGGGTCCACTACAGATTCCATAACCGAGGCCGAGTACATTGCCGCAAGTGAAGCTGTCAAGGAAGCCGTGTGGATAAAGAAATTCATACATGAATTGGGAGTGATTCCGTCCAACACATCACCCATCCCGTTGTTGTGTGACAACAATGGAGAGATTGCCCAGGCTAAAGAGCCTCGGGCTCACCCGAAGTCAAAGCACATCGAGGGGAAGTACCATGTTCTGCTGGAGATCGTTGGTAGAGGGGACGTCCTAATTCAGAAGGTAGCATCAGCGAATAATGTGGCAGACCCATTGACTAAGCCACTGACACAGAAGGTGTTTGAGAAACACGTGGAAAGTATGGGACTCCGGCTTGTACCATATTGGACCTATGTGCAAGTAGGAGCTGTTAGACGGTTTTGTATGCCCTTAGCTTCAATCCGATTTGATGTACTTTTGACATTTAGTCTAAATAAATAAAGTGCATGT
Source organism: Nelumbo nucifera (assembly GCF_055504915.1). Taxonomy (NCBI): domain Eukaryota; kingdom Viridiplantae; phylum Streptophyta; class Magnoliopsida; order Proteales; family Nelumbonaceae; genus Nelumbo; species Nelumbo nucifera. The sequence goes on along the minus strand of NC_142656.1, from coordinate 36,016,120 downwards.
TTGATTCACATTGTTTGGTATAATTCTGTGTAAGACCCTAAAACTAGACACTTATAGAGACTCGTGTTAGTTTAAATGTTCACAACCATTGGATATGTCGGGGGAGATTTATTCTGCCAAGGCTGATACTGGTGTACCACCAAGTTTTGGGATGGCCTATCTTGGCCACTAGGGTAAGACCCAAGGCAGATGCAGTATGGGATTACTTGAATCCCTGAACCGGACCAGATTTCCAGTATTGCCCTGGACCTTGGAGACAGATGGGAAAAATAGGAAAGTTACACCTGACCCCTAGACTCGACTATGACACTTCACTAGGTGTCGGATCGGGCTGTCTTTGATATGTCAATCTATGAGATCCTTAGCGGGGGTCAAAACCTGGGCATGTTGGGGTAGTCTGAGAATTCATCTGAGTGAGTGATCATAGTGACAGGATCAACCCCTTTGTCGGACAATGGTAATGATCGAGAATGCACTCTCTCTGATGGAAACCAAACTGCCGGCAGTTGATTTCTATTGTTGGAATTTTGTTTTGCAAAATTAATATATATATATATATGTATATGAACGGTTTCGAAATGTTTGCAAATGGTTTTAATTCTCGGGATCCATGTGAGTAGAGAGTGCAACACTGTTCCTTGCAGCCGAGGGAGATGTCCTCTCTTGTCGGGCAGTGCTTGATCATTAAGAGCTGAGAGGTTAAGTGTAAGACCATCTAGGATAATACCGGATGGGCTAATCTTGCACTTGCCCACAGTCCCTGGGTTTTTATAAGATGGCTTAGCCCAGGGACCACTTAATGTAAGTGTGTTGGGCCCATAGGGTCCCTATGATGGGCTTAGGGGTTCATTGAGCTTTTCAGTGAATTCGGCTGGGCCTTGCATTAAAGGCTGGGCCGAACCCATGTGGCTGGTGTGTAGATTAATGCTTGGGTCCCACATCATACAAAGAAGCCCAACTGGGCAGCAGATTGGAAACTAGTTAAACACTGAACACTTAATGGGCCAAAAGCCCATTTCGAGCTGGGCTGATATGATCATCCATCTATGGGGAGAATCTGAGATTATTGTTAGTAAAAGGATTAGGCCTTTAACCTTATCCACTCTGGGAGACCAAATTCAAATCAGATTTGAATATGGTAACCTCCTGATAAGAGGTGGAGTAAGCTAACTTAATCTGCAGATAGGATTAAGATAATCCCCTATCCAAATACTGATTTGGATTGGGATAACTCCTAATTAGGAGGTTTCATAATCAAGAAGAAAGGAGGAGAAACCCTAAGAGAAATATATCAGATTTTAAACCAAGATTTTGGTGTGCAAGAAATTATCCTACGAACTGAGATTAGATCTCATACAGACTCCAGAGAGAAGAGAAGCAGTTCAGCCATCTTCGTCCCAGGAGTTCTCCTCCAGCCACCGCCATTCCCTCTTGCAAGATTTGATCTTTGCAGCAATAGGAAGTCAGGAAATCAGTTCTTGACATCAGTCTTGCAAGAATGACTAAAAAAGTTTCGGTGTTCAGAGTTTCCAGAGGGTTCTTGCGAAGGATCCAGTGTGTAGAACGCTCCCTGCTGGTTCCATTCCACCCACAGCTGTGTGATCTTCAGCAAGAGTGGATCTTGGTGTCTTCTTTGGGCGTGAACACCAACTTTAGGATATACTGTTTCTCCAGATCAGGTATAATCCTCCCTTTTTTTTTGGTTCAGATCTGGTTCAATTATGGTTCAAGTAGAATCCTTGAATATTGTATTCTAAATATAGGGAATGTGATTCCTAGTTGGGAGAAGGTAGGAAAATTTTTGAAATTCGCCCACCCATTCTGCAACCTTTATGGCGTCCATTAGATGGATCCTACCATTCTTTCAGAGTTTTCTTTGTGGTTCTCTAACTGGTTTGGCATCATCTTCCAAAAGGATCCTATGCATGCAAATCGAGGGGCTGACCCCTTTTATGTCGGCTAGGGTCCAACCAATCGCCTCCTTATGGTCCTTTAGGACTTTAATGAGCCTTTCTTCTTGCTCCTCAGTCAACCCTTTTGTAATGATCACAGACAATGTCTCTTTTTCACCTAAGTAGGCATATTTTAGGTGATCAGGTAGGGCCTTTAGTTCCAGCTCCAGAGCTTGCAAAATAGAGGGCAGCAGCCTTGTGTGAGAAACTTTCGATTGAACATCAGAAGTACTTACCCCCTGTTCAGGTTCCAGAGTATCATAGGATGCATCGATCTCCTCCTCCCTGTCCGATTGTGCCTTATACTCCAGCTCATCGTCCATGTCCTCCTCTCCAAAGACTTCCTGCACAATCGAATCGATAGTATCAATAGAGCAAATCGAATGACACTCACTAGGATATTTCATTGCATTAAAAATATTAAATTTTACAATCTCTCCGTCAAACTCAACGGAGAGGGTACCCTCGTCCACATCTATTTTGGTCTTGGTCGTTTTCATGAATGGCCGACCTAATAGAAGTGGGGCTGAACTCGTGGCTGTGTCTTCTTCCATCCTCAGGATGTAAAAATCAGCTAGAAAGATCAAATCGTTAACCTGCACTAATACATCCTCAACAATCCCTTCTGGGTATGCATTAGAACGATCAACTAATTGTATAACAACTCTAGTCTCTTTTAAAGGATCTAGTCTCAATGCATAGCAAATCGAGTATGGCATGACATTAATAGATGCTCCTAAGTCTAGCATGGCATGCTCGATTCGTTTATTGCCAATCCCACAATCTAGTCTTTTGTTAGTGCATAACTCTTTAAAAAATTTTGCATATTTAGGGATTTGTTTTATTGCATCTAGCAAGGGAATGTTGATCTCCACCTTCCTAAAGGTTTCTAACACTTCTTGTTCATATTCCTCTTTCTTTGACTTGGCCAACCTGCTAGGAAAAGGTGGTACAATGTTAGTAACTATAGGAAGAGGGGGGTCGGATTTTACCTCAATGGGGCTGTCATTTGACCCTTGTCCTTCCTCTTCCTTGGCTGCCTTTGATGGTGAACTTGGTTGGGACTGCAACTCTCTTCCACTCCTCAACACCACCGCACTTGCATTCTCTTTCGGATTAACTACCGTTTGTGAAGGTAGTTTCCCGGAGTTCTACGCCTCCAACTTGCTGATGGAAGTGGCAAGTTGCTTATTTGGTTCCCCAAATTTTGAATGCTGGTTCTCGTTTCCTGCTAAAATTGCTTAGTATTAGTAGTGAGAGCCTTAACTATATCATCTACGGACATACCTGAATTCGGGGGTTGGCCTTGCGCTGTGATGGGTGTTGAAAACTGGGGCTGTCGACTAAAATACTGGGGCTGATATTTCTGCTGTTCTCCTTGGTTCCCGTAGCTTAGATTTGGATGATCTCTCCACCCCGGATTGTAGTAATTGGAGTAGGGATCATACTTTCGTTGGGGCTGGCCCGGGAATCCTCCTACGACACTCACTTGTTGCATCGATCCATCCTATAATGATGGACACATGTCCGTAGGGTGGCCGGGAATCGAACAGATACCACACACCCTAGCAGTTTGTAATTGTCCTGTAGCGAGTTGTCTTACCAAAGCAGTCAAGTCAGAAATCTGATTTTCAAAATTTACATGGCTTACCTCATTAACCCGTCTAATGGTACTATCTGTCCTTGCATCGAACTGCTATGAATTTTTGGCCATGTTGGAGATTAACTCCCTGGCCGCTTTGGGTGTCTTGTTCACCAAGGCTCCTCCACTGGCTGCATCGACCATACTTCTATCCATGGGCTGCAGCCCTTCGTAGAAGTATTGAATTAACAGTTGTTCGGGTATTTGGTGGTGTGGACAGTTAGCAACAAGTTGTTTAAATCTTTCCCAATATTCGTATAGTGTCTCACCACCAAATTGCCGAACTCCACATATTTCTTTTCTTATATTTGCAGCCCGGGATGCAGGAAAATATTTGTCCAAGAATATCCTATTCATCTCATCCCATGTGCGTACTGAACCGGGAGGAAGAATATACAACCAATCATTTGCTTTATCTCTTAAAGTAAATGGAAAGGCTATGAGTTTTACCGGGTTCTCGGTCATACCATGGAGCTTCATTCTTGAACAGACGATATGGAATTCTTTTAGATGCTTATGAGGGTCCTCACCTGGAAAACCATGAAAAATAGGCAATAATTGAATCAAACCAGATTTCAATTCAAAACCTACCTCAAGAGTGGGATACGTGATGCATAAAGGCTGTTGGTTCATAATTAGTGCAGCTAACTCTCTCAATGTCCTTTCTCTGTCAGCCATTCTTTCGTCTCCTTCGATGATGGGTAGATCACAATCTGAAATCACCTTCTTTGGTGAATGATCCTTCCTTTGTCTTGCCTCCTTCCATAAACGACGGGTGGTCCTCTCAATTTCGGGGTTGTACTCGAGTTCACCTCGTTGAGAAGCATGAGTCATAAAACAAAAGAGGTTAACAAAGAGAAGGTAATAGCTAAGAAATTAAAGTTGCTCCCCGACAACGGCGCCAAAATTTTGACGGGTTGTCGAAGCCCTCAAAATGAATACTAGTCCCACAATAAAATATTTGCAGTAAAAGTGGTACTAGGTTGAATCCCACAGGGAGCAAATCAATAATCTCTTAGTCAAAGGGATAATATAACTGAGTGGGAAAATAAAATAACTAAAATTAAAAGAATAAGAAAGCAATAGCAAACTAAACAAACAAGAGAAAATCAGTCTTACCGAATTCTGGTTCAAGGGTTCGGGTTGAGTCGATTGGCCATCGATCCTAGGTAAATTTCAGCATTCTTGCCATTCAAGCATTTAACCTTAGATTTATTAGGATAGCCATAATAAACCTTGTGTTTTCCTAATTCAGTTGACCAAACCCAGCATTCGATCAACACTTATGACCACTCAACTGGGTACGATAGCGTTCCATATTAACCAATGATAGCATTAAGATTTGTGAAAACAGTTAAACCAAAACAACAATAATTGAGATAGCTACAATTATTGAATATTGTTCCATTGATTCCTTTTAGGTTAAACCATGTCAATACATTGGTCAAAGGCTGTCACGAACAATTGACCCAGAAAGATATTAACCTAATTGCTACTTGTACCACTATTCGAGACAATTACGGATCACCAAAATCATGGATAGCAGTAGGAAAATCAACATTAATTCAGTTTGTCAGACTAATTAACATTAACATCCAATAAAAAATATGCTCAAGAATCAATGAATACTTGAATTAAAAAGCAAGAAAATAAATTAACTATAGAACCTCACAATGACACAATCGAACCTCCCCCCTTGAACCAGAAAAAGAAGCTTAGCTGCTCATGATCTGCGCAATCTCCATGCTTTGCTTCTCCATAGCCGAACTACTTGCTTGAGCTTTTTGGTCTTCTTGATGATCTCTTGGATCTGGGAGTGAGTGATGCTAGAGCTGGTTCATGTTAGACATTTTGTATGCCCTTAGCTTCAATCCGATTTGATGTACTTTTGTTATTTAGTGGGGAGATTTATCCTGCCAAGGCTGATACTGGTGTGCCACCAAGTGTTGGGATGGCCTGTCTCGGCCACCAAGGTAAGACCCAAGGCACATGCAGTATGGGATTACTCGAATCCTTGAACCGGACCATATTTCCAGTATTGCCCTGGACCTTGGAGATAGATGGGCAAAACTGGAAATTTACACCTAACCCCTAGACTCGATTATGACACTTCACTAGGTGTCGGATCAGGCTGTCTTTGATATGCCAATCAGTGAGATCCTTAGATGGGGATCAAAACCTGGGTATGTTGGGACAGTTCGAGAATTCATCTGAGTGGGTGATCATAGTGACAGGATCAGCCCCTTTGTCGGACAAAGGTAATGATCGGGAATGCACTCTCTTTGATGGAAACCAAACTGCCGGCAGTTGATTTCAAACGTTGGAATTTTTTTTTGCAAAATTAATATATTTATATATATATATATGTACGGTTTTGAAATGTTTGCAAATGGTTTTAATTCCCGGGATCCATGTGAGTGGAGAGTGCGGCACTGTTCCTTGCAGCCGAGGGAGAGGTCCTCTCTTGTCGAGCAGTGCTTGATCATTAAGGGCTGAGTGGTTTAGTGTAAGACTATTTAGGATAATACCTGATGGGCTAATCTTGCACCTGCCCACAGTCCCTGGGTTTTTATAAGATGGCTTGGCACAGGGACCACTTAATGTAAGTGTTGGGCCCATAGGGTCCATGTGATGGACTCAGGGGTTCACTGAGTTTTTTAGTGAATTCGGCTGGGCCTTGTAATAAAGGCTGGGCCGAACCCATGTGGCTGGTGTGTAGATCAATGCTTGGGTCCCATGCCATAGAAAGAAGCCCAATTGGGCAGCAGATTGGAAACTAGTTAAACACTGAACACTTAATGGGCCAAAAGCCCATTTCGAGCTGGGCTGATATGATCACCCATCTATGGGGCGAATCTGAGATTAATGTTAGTAAAAGGATAGGGCCTTTAACCTTATTCACTCTGGGAGACCAAATTCAAAACAGATTTGAATCTGGTAACCTCCTGATAAGATCAAGAGTAAGGTAACTTAATCTGCAGATAGGATTAAGATAATCCCCTATACAAATATAGATTTGGATTGGGATAACTCATAATTAGGAGGTTTCTTAATCAAGAAGAAATGAGGAGAAACCCAAGAGAAATATATCAGATTGAACCAAGGGTTTTTGGGCAAGAAAACTCCCTGCGATTTGAGATAAGATCTCATATTAAACTCTAGAGAGAAGAGAAACAGTTCAGTCATCTTCGTCCTAGGAGTTCTCTAGCCGCCACCATTCCCTCTTGCAAGATTTGATCTTTGCAGCAATAGGGAGTCAAGAAATCAGTTCTTGACATTAGTCTTGCGAAAAAGACTAAGAAAGATTCAGTGTTCTGAGTTTCCAGAGGATTCTTGCGAAGAATCCAGTGTGTAGGACGCACCCTGCTGGTTCCGTTCCATCCACAGCTGTGTCATCTTCAGCAGAAGCGGGTCTTGGTTTCTTCTTTGGGCATGAACACCAACTTTGGGATATACTGCTTCTCTGGATCAGGTATATTTCTCCCTTTTGCTTTTTGGTTCAGATCTGGTTCGATCATGGTTCAAGTAAGATCCTTGAATATAGTATTCTAAATTCAGGGAATATGATTCCTAGTTGGGAGAAGGTAGGAAAATTTTTGAAATTCGCCCACCCATTCCGCAACCTTTTGGCGTCCATTAGATGGATCCTACCATTCTTTCAGTTCGCCCCCCTCTTTATATAGCCAATGGAGAGGGCTGTTTTCCATCTCCTTCTAGGAGATCATCTTATCTTTAGGGAGTCTTGATCTTCTTTGAACTAATCATATCCTATCTCTTATCTAATAATGTAATCTCAATCTTCTTATCTCTCTAGGATTACATTCAAGACTTTAGATCTGATAAGACTCTCTCCTTGGAGATTACATTCGAGATTTGGACTCTTGACTCTTGAATTCGAGTTGGGCTTTTTCAAGTTACTTCTGTGAGTTGGGCTTAAGTCGTGAAATGGGCCTGGCTGCAAACTTGCTCCAACTTCGGGCACGTTTTCGTACTCGATGCAGGCCGAATCTGTCCAACCCAAGAACATAAAAGTTGTGGGTCTTCGTTTCATATTTCTAATGCTTATTGAATTGTCCAATTTGGAGTCCAGAATTGAGAGTTAGGCCCAGATTACTGACTGTCGCCAAAATTGTGCAAAATCACCCGATTTGCCCTATTTTCTTCCAATTGCCTTCTTTATTGCCCTGAATCAAAATACAAGAGTAATGAGTCCATTTAAGTGCTAAATAAATGTAAAAGAGTGAATATTAGTCAATAAAAATAGGGTTCTTTTTGGTCTCATCGACTGGACAAAAAGGTTTACCTGAAAACGGCTCTGAACCTTGTCTAACAGAGGCCAAAGGGAAACTCATACAATGAGTGGATGTGATCCGTCGCAGAAAGGTGGTGGGGTTATGCAACTGAAACAGTTGGCTCCAGGCACTCTATGTGATTTCCCAAATTTCTAGAGACATTTCATCATCTCCGTCACTCAGATAGGAGGGAAATTTCAGAGATGAACAAATGGAAATGGATCATAGATTGAAAGCCATATCTATGTAGGTAACATGAATGAAACTAAAGGTTGTGGACTTACATTTTGCTTTTTTACCAGAAAATGGAAAATGGACAATTTGCTAAGTTGCTTGACGACAACTAGCTTAAGGGACCCAATTATGCCGACTGGTACAAAAACCTTATGCTGGTTCTGGCTTCAGAGAAACTGGATAAGGTGGCTAAAAATCCTGCTCCAGATCATCCAAGGGACAAGGCTTCTGAGGCTCGAAGGAGAGAATACCAAGAATGGGAGGATAAAAACTCCCTGGCCCGCTACTATATCATAGCCTCTTTGGACAATCTGATATAGAGGCAGTTTGACCAGATCGAACTCGCCAAAGACATATTGGATAGTCTAAAAACTATATACGAAGAGCAGAATCGTTATACTTGACAAAAGGTGTTGAAATAGTTCATGACCGCACAGATGACTAAGGGGCAGCAAGTGCATGACCATTGTCTTCGGATGATGGGCTACATAAACGAGCTGGAGGCCCTTGGTTCCGGGCTAGATTTGGTCACACAGATCGATGCTATTCTCAACTCTCTGCCTCTATCCTTCAACCCGTTCATTATGAATTATAATATGAACAAGCTGAATGTTAGCATCCAAGAGCTTAGCAATATGTTGCAAAGAGCTGAGGAATTAATAAGGAAGGATGAGCCGATAGCCATGCTTGTTGAACCAGGCAAATCTGGCAAGAAGAGGAAGGCAAAGAGAAATCCTCAGAAGAAGACCACCAAATCTAAGAAACAAAAGAAAGACAAGGCATCCGATGTGTGTCACTTCTGCAAGCAGGCCGGCCACTGGAAGAGAAATTGTCCTGCATACCTGGAATCTAAGAAAGGTACTTTCGAAACATGTGTCATGGAAACTAATTTATTAGTAACTTCTATGTCGTGATGTGTTTACTCAGGTGTTTCAACTCATGCGTGTAATTCACTGTAGGGGTTCAAAGTAAGCAGAAGGCTGAGTGAAGGAGAGGTGACACTTTACTTGTGGACTTCTACAAGTGTTGTAGCTAAGAAGGCTGAGAGAAGGGATTCATGTACTGAAAGACTGTCTTTATATACAAAATCTAAGAAGAATTTTGATTTCTGTTTCTAAACTGTGTGTGGATGGATATAATGTCTCTTTTAGTCATATGATTACTATCAAAAGGAACAACAAATTCATCGCATGTGGGGAATTGGAGAACGGTTTCTATGTTCTACATCCTTCTCTAGAAACTAACCTAACCGAAACTACATCAGTCGAAATCCCCAAGAAAAGGACTCGTGACATAGTTAGTCCCACGTGCCTGTGGCATTATCAACTTGGCCACATCGGTATTGACCGAACCACAAGATTGGTAAATGATGGTCCTTTAGGTTTTCTAACCGTAGAAAATCTTCGCACTTGTGAGCCTTGCCTTAGAGGCAAGATGACAAAGCGGTCATTTATCAGTAAGCCTGAAAGATGTACAGGCACACATGGCCTTATACATAGTGATGTTTGTGGTCCCCTGAGTGTTAGGACCCTTAACCAACACGTGTATTTCATCACCTTTACCAATGATTTCTCACGATATGGTTACGTGTACCTAATGACACATAAATCTGAATCCTTTGAAAAGTTCAAAGAGTTCAAACAAGAGGTCGAGAAACAGTTAGGGAGAGGAAATAAGGCCCTTCGATCAGATTGAGGTGGCGAGTATCTCTCTGACGAATTCAACGACTACTTGGGATTATCTCACAGTTGGCTCCTCCTACAACACCCTAGCTTAACGGTGTTTCAGAGAGGAGGAATAGGACATTGCAAGACATGGTCCGGTCACTTCTCACATGCTCAGATTTGCCAACATCATTTTGGGGATATGCGTTAGAGACCGCAATTTACGTGCTGAATCAGGTTCCAACCAAATCGGTTCCAAAAACTCCTTACAAACTATGGATCGGAAAGAAACCAAGAGTTAGACACTTGAAGATTTGGGGTTGTCCTGCGCACGTTAAAAGAACGAGTGCGGACAAGTTGGAATCCAAGACCAGCCGTTGCCTGTTTGTAGGCTACCCAAAGGATTCAGTGGGTTATCTTTTCTATGACCCATTGTCAGGAAATAGTTCTTGATGAGGAGAGCTCAGGATCAGTGGGAGATGTCCCGCAGGTTCCAGGTAGTGACCAACCTAGAAGATCCACCCGGGTATCCAGGTCACCAGTCCGTTATGGTTATGACCAAGATAGTTACCTGGTGGAAGCCTTGACTAGTGAGGAGGATCCCGTGACTTATGCGGATGCTATGTTGGACATAGATTCCCAGAAGTGGGTGGAGACAATGAGAGCTTTGATGGACTCGATGGAGGCCAATGGAGTTTGGACTCAAGTAGATCTGCCGCCCTCCGGGGTAAAAGCAATTGGTTGCAAATGGATCTATAAGAGGAAGAAGGGCCCCGATGGCAGGATTGAGACATACAAAGCTCGTTTGTGAAGGGATGAGAGATCCATCGTATCGACGCCCAGATCTTGCAGAATAAGGGGGCGAATTTCAAAAAATTTTCTCTCCCTTCAACTGGGAATCGCATTCCCTATTTAGAAAAACTTATTTTTCAAGGATCAATCTTGAACCAAGAACCAAACCAGATCTGAACCAAAAGGAGTAAGAGGGAGGATGTACCTGATACGGAGAAACAGTATCTCCCAATGAAGGTGTTCATGCCCAAGGAAGGATCCAAAATCTGCTCCCACTGAAGATGGCGTAGTGCAGGATGGAGCATAATCAACAATGTTCTTCCAAAAGAACTTGACCCTTCGCAAGAATCAACTGGATGGCTTGTGAGTACAGCTCCAATCAATCTTTTCCCAAAAAATTGGTATCAAAATCAGATCTTGATTTCTCCCAAGAATTGGAGATCGAACTGAAGGTAATGGCGGCAGCAGTAAGGAGGCGGCAAGAGAGTATTCGTAGGGTGGAGAATTCCCTCTTCTTGTGATTTCAACACTCAAGAGGATCTCAATGTGTGTCTTCTAAAAACTGCTGCCCCCTTCTTTTTTTTGTTAACCTAAAAAGATCAGCTCCTAATCCTATTAGGAGCTGCTTATCCAAATCATATTTGGATCAGCCTTCTCTTTAGGTGATACGGATAAACTCTTATCTTATCTGGAAATTAGATTAGCTTTCTCCTAAACTCATTAGGAGGTTTCTAGATCTGAGTCACATTCAGATCTGGACTCTATGAGTGGATAGGGTCAAGACCCTATCCTATCTGCTAATCCATCTCAGAATTCGCCCCATTATTAACTAATAAAATAGCCCAGTTCGAAACGGGCTTTAAGCCCATTAAGCTTATGTGCTCACTTAACCTTCCTAACTGCTACACGGTTGGGCTTCCTTGTATGGCGTGGGACCTAAACATTGATATACACATCAGCCACATGGGTTCAGCCCAGCCTTTGTTACAAGGCCTGGCCATATACACTGTTATGGACAGAGCACCCCGTGAAACCCATCTTATGGGCTCTATGGGCCCAACACTTACCCTAAGTGGTCCCTGGGCCAAGCCACCTTGTAACACCCAGGGACTGTGGGGAGATACAAGATATGCCCATTGAAGGGATGAGAGATCCATCCTATGGATACCCAAAAGATTGCGGAATAAGGGGCGAATTTCAAAAATTTTTCTCTCCCTTCAACTGGGAATCGTATTCCCCATTTAGAAAATCATATTTTCAAGGATCAATTCTGAACCATAAACTGAACCAGATCTGAACCAAAAAAGAGTGGGAAGGATTGTACCTGATACGGAGAAGTAATATCTCCCAACGAAGGTGTTCACGCCCAAGGAAGGATCCAAAGACTGCTCCCACTGAAGATGGCACAGTGCAGGTGGAGCAGAATCAGCAGTGTTCTTCTCCAAGAACTCTGTCCTTCGCAAGAATCAGCAAGATAGTACGTGAGCACAGCTTCCTTTCAATCCTTTCTCAAAGGACTGATGTCAAGATCCAATCTTGACTTCTCCCACAAGTGGAGATCGAACTGGTAAACAAGGCGGCAAGAACAGGGAGGCGGCAAGAGAGTATTTGCAGGGAGCAGAATTCTCTCTTCTTGATTTCAGCACTAAAGAAAACCTGATGATCTGTGTGTGTTTTAGGCTGCCGCCCCCTTCTTCTTTTATAATCTTAAAGGGATCAGCTCCTAATCAGATTAGGAGTTGCTAATCCAAATCACATTTGGGTTAGAAGTCCCTTTAAGTGATAAGGGATAATCCTTATCTTATCTGGAGATCAGATCAGCCATCTCCTAATCTGATTAGGAGGTTTCCAGATCTAAATCTTATTTAGATCTTGAACTCTCTAAGTGGATAGGGTCTAAGCCCAATCCTATTAGCTGATCCACTTCAGATTTCGCCCCTTTATTAACTAAATAAACAGCCCAGTTCGAAATGGGCTTTAGGCCCATTAAGATTATGTGCTCACTTAACCCTCTTAACTGCTACCCAGTTGGGCTTCCTTGTATGGCGTGCGACCCAAGCATTGATCTACACATCAGCCACATGGGTTCGGCCCAGCCTTTGTGACAAGGCCTGGCCGAATACACTGTTAAAGACAGTGCACCCCCTGAAACCCATCAAATGGGCTCTATGGGCCCAACACTTACCCTAAGAGGTCCCTGGGCCAAGCCACCTTGTAACACCCAGGGACAATGGGCAGATGCAAGATTAGCCCATCAGGTATTATCCTCAATGGTCTTACACTTAACCTCTCAACCCATAATGATCATACACTGTCCGACAAGAGAGGACCTCTCCCTCGGCTGCAAGGAACAGTGTTGCACTCTCCACTCATATGGATCCCGGGAATTAAAACCTTCTTGCAAAAATTTTAGAAACCATATATATACTTTTATATCTTATATAAAATATGTTTTGCAAAACAAATCTCAACGGTTGAAATCGGCTGCCGGCAGTCTTGGTTTCCATCAATGAGAGTGCATTCGCGATCATTACCTTTGTCCGACAAAGGGGCTGATCCTGTGACTATGATCACCCACTCAGATGAATTCTTGGACTGTCCCAACATACCCAGGTTTTGACCCCCGCTAAGGATCTCACTGATTGGTACATCAAAGATAGCCCAATCCGACACCTAGTGCAGTATCAAAATCGAGTCTAGGGGTCGGGTGTAACTTTCCAGTTTTGCCCATTAATCTCCAAAGTCCAGGGCAATACTGGGAATCTGGTCCAGTTCAAAGATTCAATTAATCCTACACTGTATGTGCCTAGGGTCTCACCCTGGCAGCTGAGACAGGCCACCCCAACCGACTTGGTGGCACTACAGTGTCAGCCTTGTCAGGATAGGTCTCCCCAGACCGACCCACTGGCTGTGAACATTCTAAACTAACACGAGTCTCATTAAGTGTCCAGTTTAAGGGTATTACACAGAAACATACCAAGGGGACATGAATCAAATATGTATCTTTATTCATTTACAAAAAATTCATAAAGTACATCATTCTGATTGAAGCTAAGGGCATACAAAACTGTCTAACAACTCCCACTTGCACTTAGGTCCAATCAGGTACTAGCTGGAGTCCCATGCTTTCCACGTGTTTCTCAAACACTTTCTGTGATAGTGGCTTTGTCAATGCGTCTGCTACATTTTCCGCTGACGCTACCTTCTGAATCAGGACGTCCCCTCTACCAACAATCTCCCGCAGTACGTGGTACTTCCTCTCGATGTGCTTCGACTTCAAGTGGGCTCGTGGCTCCTTAGCCTGAGCAATGGCTCCATTGTTGTCACACTACAATGGGATGGGTGATGTGCTGGACGGAACAACTTTTAATTCGTGAACGAACTTCTTCATCCACACAGCTTCTTCGGTAGCCTCACTTGCGGCAATGTATTCGGCCTCGGTCGTGGAGTCTGCAGTGGACCCCTGTTTGTTTCTTTTCCAGCAAATAGCACACGATCCTATCGTGAAAACATATCTAGATGTAGACTTTCTATCATCTGGGTCTAACTGGAAATCGGCATCTGTAAACCCTTGGATCTGTAGTGAGCTACCGTCAAACACCAGACAAAACTCTTTTGTCCTTCGAAGGTACTTAAGTATGTTTTTCACAGCAGTCCATTGCTCCTGCCCTGGGTTGGCCTGAAATCTGCTTACTACACTCACTGCCTGAGCAATGTCAGGACGAGTGCACAGCATGGCATACATGATGCTCCCTACGGCAGAGGCATAGGGAACGTCTTTCATGCCATCAATCTCCTCAGAAGTCTTGGGAGATATCTTCTTGGAGAGAGTGACTCCATGCCCGAAAGGAACATTTCCTTTCTTGGAGTTTTCCATGCTGTATCTTTTGACTATTTTATCAATGTAAGCAGATTGGGATAATCCTATTATCCGCTTCGATCTATCTTTATAGAGTCGAAGACCCAGTATATAGGAGGCTTCTCCAAGATCTTTCATAGAGAATTACTGTGAAAGCCATACTTTCACCGTAGTTAGCATTCCTACATCATTCCCACTGAGTAGAATGTCATCTACATATAGAACCAAGATGGTAACCTTATCTCCACTGAACTTCCTATAGACACAGGGTTCATCCGGATTCTGCTCAAAGTCAAACGATTTGACAGCAGAGTCAAAACGGATGTTCCAACTTCTAGAAGCTTGCTTAAGTCCATAAATGGATCTATTAAGTTTACATACCATGTTTTCCTGACCTGCAGCAATGAATCCTTGCGGCTGCTGCATATAGATATCTTCAGTAAGATCTCCATTCAGGAATGCAGTTTTGACATCCATCTACCAAATCTCATAATCATGGTATGCTGCTACAGCTAGCAGGATCCTAATGGATTTAAGCATGGCCACAGGCGAAAAGGTTTCCTCATAATCGATGCCTTCTTTCTGAGTGTACCCTTTCGCCACAAGACGAGCTTTGAAGGTCTCAATCCTGCCATCGGGGCCCTTCTTCCTCTTGTAAATCCATTTGCAACCGATTGCTTTTACCCCGGAGGGTGGATCTACTAGAGTCTGGCCTCCATTGGCCTCCATTGAGTCCATCTCTGCTCTCATGGCCTCCACCCACTTCTGGGAATCTATGTCCAACATAGCTTCCACGTAAGTCACGGGATCCTCCTCACTAGTCAAGGTTTCCACCAGGTAACTATCCTGATCATAACCATAACGGACTGGTGGTCTGGATGCTCGAGTGGATCTTCTATGTTGGTCACTACCTGGAACTTGTGGGACATCTCCCACTGCTCTTGAGTTCTCCTCATCAAGAATAACTTCCTGATGATGGGTGTCCAGGATATAGTCGGTTTCCAAGAATTGTGCATTTCGACTGTAGAACACTTTCTGCTCACTTGGGTCATAGAAAAGGTAACCTATAGAGCCTTTTGGGTAGCCTACAAATAGGCAACGGCTGGTCTTAGATTCTAACTTGTCTGCACTCGTTCTTTTAACGTGTGCTGGACAACCCCAAATCTTCAAGTGTCTGACACTTGGTTTCTTTCCGGTCCAAAGTTCATATGGAGTATTCGGAACCGATTTGGTTGGAACCCGATTCAGCACGTAAATCACAGTCTCTAATGCGTAACCCCAAAAGGATGTGGGTAACTCTGAGTGTATGAGAAACGACCGGACCATATCTAATAAGGTCCTATTCCTCCTCTCTGAAACACCGTTAAGTTGTGGTGTAGCAGGAGGAGCTAATTGTGGTACTATCCCATTGTCCCTTAAGTAGTCCCTGAATGCGTAACCTCTTGTCTAAACTCTTTGAACTTTTCAAAGGATTCAGACTTGTGTCTCATTAGGTACACGTAACCATATCGTGAAAAATCATCTGTGAAGGTGATGAAATACACGTGTTGATTTCGTGTCCTAACACTCAGGGGACAACATACATGTATTAGGTCAAGTGTGCCTGTACATCTTTCAGGCTTACCGTTAAATGGCCGTTTCGTCATCTTGCCTTGTAAGCATGGCTCACAAGTGGAAAGATCTTCTACAGCTAGAAAATCCAAAGGACCATCCTTTACCAACCTTGTGATTCGGTCAACACCGATGTGGCCAAGTCGGAAATGCCACAGACACGTGGGATTAACTGTCTCTTCTTGGGGATTTCAGCCGACGTAGTTTCGGTTATGTTAGTTTCTAGAGAAGGATGTAGAACATAGAGACCATTCTCCAGTTCCCCGTATGCGATGAATCTGTTGTTTCTTTTAATAGTAATCGTATTACTAAAGAAGACAGAATAACCATCTGCACACAGTTTTGAGACAGAAATCAAATTTCTTCTTAAATTTTGTACATAAAGACAATCTTTTAGTACAATTATTCCTTCTCTAAAATATAATTCCACGGTTCCTATGGCCGTGGCTGCAACAGTTGCTGTGGTCCCCAAGTAGAGTGTGACTTCTCCTTCACTCAGCCTTCTGCTTACCTTGAACCCCTGCAGTGAGTTACACGCATGAGTTGAAGCCCCGGAGTCAATACACCAGAACGCAGAAGCTACTAGTAAATTGAATTCTATAACACAAGTTTCGAAGTTACCTTTCTTGGATTCCAGGTAGGCAGGACAATTCCTTTTCCAGTGGCCGGTCTTCTTGCAGAAGTGACAGGCATCCGATGCTTTGTCTTTCTTCTGCTTCTTGCTTTTTGTGGCTTTCTTCTGAGGCTTCTTTGCCTTCCTTTTTCTCTTGCCTGTCTTGCCAGCTTCAACAAGCATGGCTACAGGCTCATCCTTTTTATTCAGTTCTTCAGCTCTTTGCAACATATTGCTGAGCTCTTGTAAGCTGACATTCAGCTTGTTCATGTTATAGTTCATGATGAACGGATTAAAGGAAGGAGGCAAAGAGTTAAGGATAGCATCTATCTGGGTTGCAAGGTCCAGCCCGGATCCAAGAGCCTCTAGTTCATTGATGTATCCCATCATCCGAAGACAATGGTCGTGAACTTGTTGACCCTTGGACATTTGTGTGGTCATGAACTGTTTCAAGACCTTTTGTCGAGTAGAACGATTTTGCTCTTCATACATTGTCCTGAGACTGTCCAATATGTCTTTGGCAAGTTCGATCTGATCGAACTGCCTCTGTATCGGATTGTCCAAGGAGGCAATGATGTAACACCGGGCAAGGGAGTTTTTCTCCTCCCATTCTTGATAGTCTCTCCTTCGGGCCTCAGAAGCCCGATCTCCCGGACGCTCCGGGGCAGGATTCTTTGCCACTTTGGGCCCTTCAACTTGTTGTCATTAAGTAGCTTTGCAAAGGATCCGTTTGCCATTTTCTGATAAAAGAGCAAACATCAGTCCACGACCTAATTTGATTCATGTTCATTTCATAGATATGGATTTTAATCTACGACCCATTTCATTTATTCGTCTCTGAGATTTCCCTCCTTTCTTAGTGACGGAGACCACGGGTTGTCTCTAGAAATGTGGGAAATCACATAGGGTGCATGAAGCCAACTGTTTCAGCTGCATAACCCCACCACCTTTCTGTGAAGGATCATATCCACTCATCATATGAGTTTTCCCTTTGACCTCTATCAGACAAGGTTCAGAGTGGTTTTCAGGTAAACCTTTCTGTCCAGTGAGGTGCTTACCCATCATATTCGTGAACGCCAAGGTACCGTGAGAGAGTTCCTATTTTCTGGTGAAGCCCCTCCCACATCGGTCTATGACGCCCCTATAATCTTATGAAACACTTAGACAAGCCCAACAGCAAATGGATAGCCCATTTTTTGGTGTGTTTCCTCATTACTGAAGGACCCATCCTCGTGCTAATGATGGAAGGCCTTTAGAGAGTTCATCATATGAATCTCCCTATCACATGCACTCATATTATCTGGAGGGAATAGATAATTACGCCCTAGTTCTATCTTTAGGTCAAACCAAAGTGGCTCCCACTGACTTTCATAAAGCCAGATTTTGGTGGGCCTAAATTAGCTAGGGTTCTGCACGAGACCTCATGATGAGGTGTGGGGCCCACCACTGAGGGAGGTCATCCAATGACCAATAGGGACACCATGGCAATGATGTGCATTCAGCCATGGTGTGCAAAAGAGCCACTGTCGATTGAGCATGGGCCAAGTACTTATGACCCATGTACATAGCACATCACACATCCATACATCACATGCAGGGATAAATTAATCCAATCAATTAATTATCTGTAAAGCCCATTTGAAGCCCATTTTTAGAAAGAGAGATTAAGAGATTTCCTGCATACTGCGAATTCTCTTCTGCCGCCACCTTCCTGCCATTGCCATTCCTTCATTTCGATCTCCAGTTCTTGGGAGCAATCAAGATTGGATCTTGATTTCAATCTTTTGGGAAAAGATTGATTGGAGCTGTACTCACAAGCCGTCCAGTTGATTCTTGCGAAGGGTCAAGTTCTTTTGAAGAACATTGCTGATTCTGCTCCATCCTTCACTGCGCCATCTTCAGTGGGAGCAGATTTTGGATCCTTCCTTGGGCGTGAACACCTCCATTGGGAGATAGTATTTCTCCGTATCAGGTATAATCCTCTCCCACTCCTTTTGGTTCAGATCTGTTTCAGTTTATGGTTCAAGATTGATCCTTGAAAATATGATTTTCTAAATAGGGAATACGATTCCCAGTTGAAGGGAGAGATAAAATTTTTGAAATTCGCCCCTTATTCCGCAATCTTTGGGCGTCCATAGGATGGATCTCTCATCCCTTCATGTACTACGGGAGATCATTGGTAGAGGGGACGTCCTGATTTAGAAGGTAGCATCAACGAATAATGTGGCAGTCCCATTAACAAAGCCACTCACACAAAAGGTGTTTAAGAAACACGTGGAAAGTATGGGACTCCGGCTTGTACCAGATTGGACCTAAGTGCAAGTGCGAGCTGTTGGACAGTTTTTGTATGCCCTTAGATTTAATTAGTTTTTGTATGACCTCAGTGCAAGTACATGTTTGATTCATGTTGTGTGGTATACTTCTATGTGTAAGACCCTAAAACTAGACACTTAATGAGACTTGTGTTGGTTTTAAATGTTCACAACCAGTGGATAAGTTTGGAGAGATTTATCCTGCCAAGGCTGACACTGGTGTGCTGCCAACTGTTGGGGTGGCTTTTCTCAGCCGCCAGGGTGAGACCCGAAGCACATGTAGTGTAGGATTAATAGAACCTGTGAACCAGACTAGATTTCTAGTATTGCCAGGGACCTTGGAGATAGATGGGCAAAACTGGAAAGTTACACCTAACCCCTTGACTCGATTATGATACTGCACTAAGTGCCAGATTGGGCTATCTTTGATGTACCAATCAGTGAGATCCTTAACGGGGGTCAAAACCTGGGTATGTTCGGACAGTCCATGAATTCATCTGAGGTTACAGTGGGCTAGGGAGTTCTTATCTTCCCAATCTTGGAATTCCCTCCTTCGGGCCTCAGAAGCCCTGTCACACAGACGCTTCGGGGCAGGATTTTTAACTACCTTATCCAAATTTTTAGATGTTAGGACCAGCATGAGGTTACGGTACCAATCAGCATAGTTTGGGCCCTTAATCTTGTTGTCGTCAAGAAGCTTTGCAAATTGTACGTTTGCCATTTTCTAATAAAACAACAAACATTAGTCCACAACCTAATTTGATTCATGTTCATTACATAGATATGGCTTTTAATCTATGTTCCATTCCCATTTGTTCATCTCTGAGATTTCCCTCCCATCTCAGTGATGGAGACAGCGACTTGTCTCTGGAAATGTGGGAAACCACATAGGGTGCATGGAGCCAACTGTTTCAGCTGCAAAACCCCACCACCTTTCTGTGAAGGATCATATCCTCTCATCATATGAGTTTTCCCTTTGGCCTCTATCAGACAAGGTTCAGAGCCATTTTCAAGTAAACCTTTCTGTTCAGTGAGTGCTCACCCATCATATTCGTGAACACTAAGGTACCATGAGAGAGTTCCCATTTTCTGGTGAAGCCGCTCCCGCATCGGTCTATGATGCCCCTATCATCTTATGAAACACTCAAACAAGCCCAACAACAAATGGATAGCCCATTTTCTGGTGCATCTCCTCATTACTGAAGGACCCATCCTCATGCTAATGATGGAAGGCCTTTAGAGAGTTTATCACATGAATCTCCCTATCACATGCACTCATATTTGATGGAGGGAACGAAAAAATTACGCCCTAGTTTGATTTAGGTCAAACCAAAGTGGCTCCCTCTGACTTTCATAAAGCTAGATTTTGGTTGGCCCAAATCGGCTAGAGTTCTACATGTATCCTCTTCAGGAGGTGTGGGGCCCACCACTGAGGGAGGTCATCCAATGACTAGCAGGGACACCATGGCAATGATGTGCATTCATCCATGGTGTGCGCAAGAGCCACTATCGAATGAGCATGGGCCAAGCACTCATGACCCATGTATGTAGCACATCACACATCCATACATCACATGCAGGGAAGAATTGATCCAATCAATTGATATCTGTAAAGCCCATTTTAAAGCCCATTTTAATCTTTAATATTAACCATTAATATTATCTAGGTATATTGGCCGAAATCAGGGTTGATCAATTTGGTCCATATAGCTTTTAACTAGGAAGTGGGCTTTTGGCAGTTTTAACAATTTAAAACTGGGCCTTTACAGGTTGGGACAAATTAAACATTCAATTAATTATCAACCCTTAGGCCCATTAGTGAGAGAAATAGGGCTGACATTCAGCCTTGATCGAACCCTAGATTCGGTCCAACCAGTTTGGACCAATCTAGTTCGAATGGGTCTAGGATTTGATCTTTAATTAAAGATTTAATACAAGAAATTAATCTAAAATTAAATACAAATTAGAGGAAAACAAGAATCAGTCAGATAGGGTTGCTCGCACAATCCACCCTACAAAACAGAGATTAGATCACAGTTTGCAGTTTCATAAACTACAAATCGCAGATAGCGATTTTTCCCATTTGCGAAATCTCCTTCCTTGCACCGCCATCTTCGATCCAAAATAAAAATAAATAGAAAACCTAATTTCTATTAATATTACATTAGATCGAATGCCTATACATTCAGTCTAAAAAATAAAAATAAAAAAAATATTTTACAGACCAAATGTAATAAAATAATCAAGAAACTGCGAAATCGCAGGTTCCCTGCGCCAGTCAAGATTTCGATCTCCATGTGTACAAACAGCCCATAAATCAAGAAATTTATAAAGAACAATTCCAAATAATAATCAGATTTATAAAATTTAATTTTAGATTAATCGCCCATCAACTGGAAACAAATTTTCCAGAAAAACCTTATATCTAAGCAAATCGGGTAGAACGCCTTCTGCCCATTTGCGCAGGTTCAGATTTGATCCAATTCGGTTCAAGATTTGAACCATGGCTCTGATACCTCTGAAGGGATGAGATATCCATCGTATGGACGCCCGAATCTTGCGGAATAGAATGGGAAAATTTCAAAAATTTTTCTCCATCCTATTGGGAATCGTATTCCCTATTTTAGAAAAATCATATTTTTCAAGGATCAATCTTGAACCAAGAACCGAACCAGATCTGAACAAAAGTAGTAGGAGAGGGATATACCTGATACGGAGAAATAGTATCTCCCAATGGAGGTGTTCACGCCCAAGGAAGGAACCAAAAACTACTCCTACTCCCACTGAAGATGGCGTAGTGCAAGATGGAGCAAAATCAATAGCGTTCTTCAAAAGAACCAGATCCTTCACAAGTATCAGCTGGATGGTACGTGAGCACTTCTTCTAATCAGCCCTTTCACAAAGGACTGATATCAAGATCCAATCTTGATCACTCCTACTGACAAGAGGAGTTCGAACTGGCAGATATGGCGGCAGTAGGAAGGAGGCGGCAAGAGAGATTTAGCACAGTGATGCTGAATTCTCTCTTTTGTGATTTCAGCTCTGAAGAGGATGTGAATATGATTATCTTCTAAAGGCTGCTGCCCCTTCCTCCTTTTATAAGCTTAAAGGGATCAGCTTCTAATCCCATTAGGAGTTGCTGATCCAAATCGTATTTGGATCAAAATTCCCTTTAAGTGATAAGGGCAAACCCTTATCTTATCTGCAGATTAGATTAGCCCCCTCCTAACCCTATTAAGAGGTTTTCAGATCTAAATCACATTCAGATCTAGACTCTCTGAGTGGATAGGGTTAAGGCCCAATCCTATTTGCTAATCTAATCTCAGAATTCGCCCTTTATTTAACTGATCAAATCAGCCCAGTACGAAATGGGCTTTAGGCCCAACAAGGTTATGTAGTCACTTAGCCTTCCAAACTGCTGCCCAGTTGGGCTTCCTTGTATGGCGTGGGACCCAAGCATTGATCTACACATCAGCCACATGGGTTCCACCCAGCTTTTGTTACAAGGTCTAGCCGAATACACTGTTATGGACAGTGCACCCCCTGAAACCCATCACATGGGCTCTATGGGCCTAACACTTACCCTAAATGGTCCCTGGGCCAAGCTGCCTTGTAACACCCAGGGACTATGGGTAGATGCAAGATTAGCCAATCACGTATTTCCCTCAATGGTCTTACACATAACCTCTCAGCCCATAATGATCAAACACTGCCTGACAAGAGAGGACATCTCCCTTGGCTGCAAGGAATAGTGTTGCACTCTCTACTCACATGGATCCTGGGAATTAAATCCTTTTGCAAATGTTTAGAAACCATAATATATATACTTTTATATCTCATATAAAATATATTTTGCAAAACAAATCTCAACAATTGAAATCGGCTGCCGGTAGTCTTGGTTTCCATTAAAGAGAGTGCATCCCCGATCATTACCTTTGTTCGACAAAGGGGCTGATCCTGTCACTATGATCACCCACTCAGACGAATTCTCAGACTGTTCCAACATACCCAGGTTTTGACCCCCGGTAAGGACCTCACTGATTGGCATATCAAAGGTAGCCCAATTTGACACCTAGTGCAGTATCATAATTGAGTCTAGGGGTCAGGTGTAACTTTCCAGTTTTGCCCATCAATCTCCAAGGTCCAGGGCAATATTGGAAATCTGGTCCGGTTCAAAGATTCAATTAGTCCCTACACTGCATGTGCCTTGGGTCTCACCCTGGTGGCTGAGACAGGCCACCCCAACATTTGGCAGCACACCAATGTCAGCCTTGGCAGGATAAATCTCCCCAGACTTTTCCAACGGCTGCAAACATTCTAAACTAACACGAGTCTCATAAGTTTCCAGTTTAACGGTATTACATAGAAACACACCACAAGAACATGAATCAAATATGTACTTTATTAATTTACAATAAATTCATAATGTACATCATTCTGGTTGGAGCTAAGGGCATACAATTGTCTAACAGCCCAACTGGGCAGCAGTTTGGAAGACTACTGAGCACCTAATACATATTGGGCCTAAAGCACATTTCGATCTGGGCTGATTTGATCAAACACTTAAAGGGGCGGATCTGAGATTAGGTTAAGCCCAAAAGCTGATCTAATCTGTAGATAAGATTAAGAGGAGTCCTAATCCAAATACAAATTTGGATAAGGGCAACTCCTAATATGATTAGGAGGTTTCTTAATCACCAAGAAAGAGGAAGAAAACCCTAAATTTGAATTTCTTGAATTTGAACCATAAGGGTTTTTAGTAGAACACTCTGCATTCTTGAGATAGGATCTCAGATAACCCTAGAGAAAAAAAAAGGAGTTCACCACCTTCTTTTCTAGCATTCTCCTCTAGTAGCCGCCGCCACCTTTTCTTGCTAGTTCGAGTTCTGAGTTAGAGAAAATCAAGAAAGGTTCTTGATTGTTTGTGTGGGACTCACAGTCTTCCATCGAGTTCTTCAGAAGAACCTAGATCGTGGGACGAACAATGCTGGTTCATCTCCATCATCACTGTGTCATCTTCAGTGGGAGCTGATCTTGGGATCTTCTTTGGGCGTGAACACCAACGTTGGTAGATACTACTCCTCTCGATCAGGTATAATTCCTCCCTTCTCTTTCAGTTCAAATCTGGTCGGGTTTGGTTCAAGTAGGATCCTTGAATTTTGATTCTAAAATCAGGGAATGCGATTCCCAGTTGGAAGAAAGGTAGGAAATTTTTGAAATTCGCCCACCCATTCCTCAATAGTTTTGGTGTCCATGCGATGGATCCTACCGTTCTTTCACATCGATCATAGGTAAACTTCAGAAGTCTTGCAATTCAAGTATTTAACCTTAGGATTTATTAGGATAGCCATAATAAACGTCGTGTTTTTCTAAATTAGTTGACCAAACCCAGCATTCGATCAACACTTATCATTAACCGACTGGGTACGATAGCGTTCCATATCAATTAATGATAGCAATAACCTTTGTGAAAACAGTTAAACCAAAATAACAATAATTGAGATAGCTGCAATTATCATATCTTATTCCATAGATTCCCCTTAGGTTAAAACATGCCACTACATTGATCAAAGGCTGTCATGAACAATTGACCCAAAAAGATAATAACCTAATTGCTACTGGTACCACTATTCATGACAATTGCGGATCATCGAACCATGGATAGCAGTAGGAAGATCAACATTAATTAATTTGTTAGACTAATTAACATTAACATTCATAAGAACATGCATAAGAATCAATGAATACTTGAATTAAAAGCAAGATTTTAAATTAAACACAGAACCTCACGATGACACAATTGAATCGAAAATCCCCCTTGAATCAGAAAAGAAAAGCTTAGCCGCTCATGGTTGTCGACTCCTTCTTGCTCTGCTTCCCAGATGGATGGACTGATCTTCTGAATTGATTGAGTGCTGAAGCTAGTCCGCCCCCCCCCCCCCCCCCCCCCCCCCTTTATATAGCTTTAGGGAAAGGGCTGTTTTCCAACTCTCTTTAGGAGATTATCCTCAAAATTAGAAAGTCCTAATTGGTTTTGAACTAATCCTATCCTATCTCTTATCTAGTGATTTAATCTCAATCTTCTTATCCTTCTAGGATTACAATTGAAATTTAAATCTGATGGGACTCTTTATTCTTGAATTCAAGTTGGGCTCTTTAATAACTTGGGCCGCTATAAGGCTTTCCTGCAAATTGGGCTTCAGCTGTGAACTAGGCTTTACTACGAAGTTGCTCCGACTTCTGGCCCAATTTTGATCTTGCTACAGGCCGAATCAGTCAAAACCCAAAACATGAGAGTTATGGACTTCTCCCTTATATTTCCAGTGCATCTTGAATCATCCCAATCGGAGTCCGGAGATGAGAGTTATGCCCCAATTACTGAACAGTTCTGAAACTATGCAAAATCATCCGATTAGCCTTGTTTTCCTCCAGTTGCCTTCTTGCTAGCCCTGAATCGAAATACAAGAGTAATGAGTCCAATTAAGTGCTAATTTATAGTGAAAGAATGAGTTATGCTGGTCCTGACTTCAGAAAAATTAGATAAAGTGGCAAAGAATCCTGCACCGGATCGTCCGGGAGATAGGGCTTCAAAAGCCCGCAGGAGGGAATACCAAGAATGGGAGGAGAAAAACTCCTTAGCCCGCTGCTATATCATAGCCTCTTTAGAGAATCCGATACAGAGGCACTTCAATCAGATTGAACTTGCCAAGGACATATTGGATAGTCTGAAAACTATGTACGAAGAGCAGAACCATTCTACTCGACAAAAGGTCTTGAAGAAGTTCATGACCGCGCAGATGACCAAGGGGAAGCAAGTTCATGACCATTGTCTCCGAATGATGGGTTACATCAATGAGCTGGAGGCCCTTGGGTCCGGGCAAGATCTGGTCATACAGATAGATGCCATTCTTAACTCCTTGCCTCCATCCTTCAATCCATTCATAATGAACTACAATATGAACAAGCTGAATGTCAGTGTTCAAGAGCTCAACAATATGTTGCAACGAGCCGAGGAACTGATTAGAAAGGATGAGCCAATTTCCATGCTTGTTGAAGCTGGAAAATCTGGCAACAAGAGGAGGGCAAAGAGGAAACCCCAGAAAAGGGCCACTAAGTCTAAGAAACAAAAGAAAGACAAGGCATCCGATGCCTGTCACTTCTGCAAACAGGCCGGCCATTGGAAAAGGAACTGTCCTACCTACCTGGAATCTAAGAAAGGTACTTTCGAAACATGTGTCATTGAGACTAATTTGTTAGTCACTCTTGTGTCCTGGTGTGCTGACTTTGGGGCTTCAACTCATGCGTGTAATTCACTGCAGGGGTTCAAAGTAAGAAGAAGGCTGAGTGAAGGGGAAGTGACGCTTTTCTTGGGAACGACTGCAAGTGTTGTAGCTGCGGCAATTGGAACTGTAGAACTAGTTTTTATAGAAGAAATTCTTGTACTTAAAGATTGTCTTTATGTGCAGAACTTAAGGAGAAATTTGATTTCTGTTTCTAAACTGCGTGCTGATGGATATACTATTTATTTTAGTAATATGATTACTGTTAAATGGAATAATAAATTCATCGCATGCGGAGAACTGGAGAACGGTCTCTATGTTCTACATCGTTCTCTAGAAGCTAACTTAACCGAAACTACGTCGGTCAAAATCCCCAAGAAAAGGACTCGTGATATAGTTAGTCCCACGTGCTTGTGGCATTACCGACTTGGCCATATCGGTATTGACCGAATCATAAGACTGGTAAAGGATGGTCCTTTGGATTTTCTAATCATAGAAGATATTCCCACTTGTGAGCCTTGCCTCCGAGGCAAGATGACAAAACGGCCATTTAACGGTAAGCCTAAAAGATGTACAGGCACACTTGACCTTATTCATACTGATGTATGTGGTCCCCTAAGTGTCAGGACACGCAACCAACATGTGTATTTCATCACTTTCACCAATGATTACTCATGATATGGTTACGTATACCTGATGAGACAGAGGTTCAAATCCTTCGAAAAGTTCAAGGAGTTCAGACAAGAAGTCGAGAAACAGTTAGGGAGAGAAATTAAGGCCCTTCGATCGGATCGAGGAGGTGAGTATCTCTCTGACGAATTCAGGGACTACTTCGAGGCCAACGGGATAATATCACAGTTGGCTCCTCTTGCAACACCGCAGCTTAACGGTGTTTCAGAGAAGAGAAATAGGACATTGCTAGACATGGTCCGGTCACTTCTCACACGCTGGGAATTACCCACATCCTTTTGGGGATATGCATTAAAGAATGCTACCTATGTGTTGAATCAGGTTTCAACCAAATCAGTTCCAAAAACTCCATACGAACTATGGACCGAAAAGAAACCAAGTGTCAGACACTTGAATATTTGGGGTGGTCCTGCGCACGTTAAAAGAACGAGTGCGGACAAGTTGGAATCCATGACCAGCCATTGCCTATTTGTAGGCTACCCAAAGGATTCGGTGGGTTATCTTTTCTATGACCCAAGTGAGCAGAAAGTGTTCTACAGTTGAAATGCCCAGTTCTTAGAGACCGATTACATCCTGGACACCCATCGTCAGGAAATAGTTCTTGATGAGGAGTGCTCAGGGGCAGTGGGAGATGTCCCACAAGTTCCAGGTAGTCACCAACCTAGAAGATCCACCCAGGTATCCAGGCCATTATGGTTATGACCAGGATAGTTACCTGGTGGAAGCCTTGACTAGTGAGGAGGATCCCGTGACTTATGTGGAAGCTATGTTAGTCATAGATTCCCAGAAGTGGGTGGAGGCCATGAGAGCCGAGATGGACTCGATGGAGGCCAATGGCGTCTGGACTATAGTAGATTTGCCCTTCAGGGTAAAAGCAATCAGTTGCAAATGGATCTATAAGAGGAATAACGGCCCCGATGGCAAGATTGAGACCTACAAAGCTCGTTTGGTGGCGAAAGGGTATACTCAGAAAGAAGGCATCGACTATGAGGAAACCTTTTCGCCCGTGGCCATACTTAAATCCATTAAGATCCTGCTAGCTATAGCAGTATACCATGACTACGAGATTTGGCAAATGGATGTCAAAACCGCGTTCATGAATGGAGATCTTAGTGAAGATATCTACATGCACTAGCCACAAGGCTTCATTGCTGCTGGTCAGGAACACATGGTATGTAAACTTAATAGATCCATATATGGACTTAAGCAAGCTTCTAGGAGTTGGAACATCCGTTTTGACTCTATCGTCAAATCGTTTGACTTTGAGCAGAATCCGGATGAGCCCTGTGTTTATAGGAAGTCTAGTGGGGATAAGGTCACCCTTTTCGTGTTGTATGTGGACGATATCCTACTCATTGGGAATGATGTAGGAATGTTGACTTCGGTCAAAGTGTGGCTTTCGTAGCAATTCTCCAAGAATGATCTTGGAGAAGCTTCCTATATACTGGGTATTCGACTCTATAGAGAAAGATAAAAGCGGATAATTGGATTATCCCAGGCTGCTTATGAAGGAATGGTAGGATCCATCTAATGGACGCCAAAAAGGTTGCGGAATGGGTGACCGAATTTCAAAAATTTCCTACCTTCCTCCAACTGGGAATCATATTCCCTAAATTTAGAATACCATATTCAAGGATCTTATTTGAACCATAATCGAACCACATCTGAACCACAAGGTAAAAGGGAGGATTATACCTGATCCGGAGAAGCAGTATCTCCCAAAGTTGGTGTTCACGCCCAAAGAAGAAACCAAGATCTGCTCTTGCTGAAGATGACACAGCTGTGGATGAAACGGAACTAGCAGGGTGCGTCCTACACACTGAATCCTTCACAAGAATCCTCTGGAAACTCTGAACACCGAATATTCTTCAGTCTTTCATGCAAGACTGATGTCAAGAACAGATTTCTTGACTTCCTATTCTTGCAAAGATCGAATCTTGCAATAGTGAATGGCGGCGGCAGGAGGAGAACTCCAGGGACAAAGATGGCTGAACTGCTTTTCTTCTCTCTGGAGTATGAATGAGATCTAATCACAATTTGCCGGGAGTTTTCTTTCACCAAAACCCTAGTTCAAATTCTGATGTATTTTCTCTTGTTTTTCTCATCCTTTCTTCTTGATTAAGAAATCTCCTAATTAGGAGTTATCCCAATCCAAATCTGTATTTGGATAGGGGATTATCTTAATCCTATCTGCAGATTAAGTTAGTTTACTCCTGATCTTATCAGGAGGTTACCAGATTCAAATCTAATTTGAATTTGGTCTCCTGGAGTGGATAAGGTTAAAGGCCCAATCCTTTTACTAACATTAATCTCAGATTCGCCCCATAGATGGTGATCATATCAGCCCAGCTCGAACTGGGCTTTTGGCCCATTACATGTTCAATGTTTAACTAGTTTCCAATTTGTTGCTCAGTTGGGCTTCTTTCTATGGCGTGGGACCCAAGCATTGATCTACACACCAGCCACATGGGTTCGGCCCAGCCTTTAATACAAGGCCCAGCCGAATTCACTGAAAGACTCAGTAAACCCCTGAGCCCATCATGTGGACCCTATGGGCCCAACACTTACATTAAGTGGTCCCTGGGCCAAGCCATCTTATAAAAACCCAGGGACTATGGGCAGGTGCAAGATTAGCCCATCAGGTACTACCCTAAATGGTCTTACACTTAACCTCTCAGCCCTTAATGATCAAGCACTGCCTGACAAGAGAGGACCTCTCCCTCGGCTGCAAGGAACAGTGCCGCACTCTCCACTCACATGGATCCCGGGAATTAAAACCATTTGCAAATAATTCAAAACCGTACATATATATATATATATATATATATAAATATATTAATTTTGCAAAACAAAATTCCAAGGATTGAAATCAACTGCCGGCAGTTTGGTTTCCATCAGAGAGAGTGCATTCCCAATCATTAGCCTTTGTTCGACAAAGGGGCTGATCCTGTCACTATGATCACCCACTCAGATGAATTCTGAGACTGTCCCAACATACCCAGGTTTTGATCCCCATCTAAGGATCTCACTGATTGGCATATCAAAGACAGCCTGATCCGACACCTAGTGAAATGTCATAATCGAGTCTAGGGGTTAGGTGTAACTTTTCAATTTTGCCCATTTGTCTCCAAGGTCCAGGGCAATACTGGAAATCTGGTCCGGTTCAAGGATTCATGTAATCCCATACTGCATGTGCCTTGGGTCTTACCCTGGTGGCTGAGACAGGCCATCCCAACATTTGGTGGCACACCAGTATCAGCCTTGGCACGATAAATCTCCCCAGTGTCCAGTTTTAGGGTCTTACACAGAATTAAACCAAACAACATGAATCAAACATGCACTTTATTTATTTCCACTAAATAACAAAAGTACATCAAATCGGATTGAAGCTAAGGGCATACAAAACTATCTAACAGCTTACATTGACAAAATTGTCAAAAGATACAGCATGGAGAACTCCAAGAAGGGAAACGTTCCTTTCAGGCACAGATTCACTCTCTCTAAGAAGTTGTCTCCCAAGACTTCTAAGGAGATTGAGAGCATGAAAGACATCCCCTATGCCTCAGCCGTAGGGAGCATCATGTATGCCACGCTATGCAATTGCCCTGACATTGCGCAGGCGGTGAGTGTCATAAGTAGGTTCTAGGCCAACCCAGGGCAGGAGCATTGGACTGCTATAAAGAACATAATCAAATACCTTCAAAGGACAAAAGAGTTTTGTCTGGTATTCAATGGTAGTTCACTACAAATTCTGAGGTATACTAATACCAATTTCCAGTTGGATCCAGATGATAGAAAGTCTACATCTGGGTATGTTTTCATGATAGGGGCGTCATAGACCGATGTCGGAGAGGCTTCACCAGAAATGAAGGGATGAGAGATCCATCCCATGGACGCCCAAAGATTGCGGAATAAGGGGGCGAATTTCAAAAATTTCTCTCCCTTCAACTGGGAATCGCATTCCCTATTTAGAAAATCACATTTTCAAGGATCATTCTTGAACCATAAACTGAACTAGATCTGAACCAAAAAGAGTAGGAGCGGATTATACCAGATACGGAGAAACAGTGTCTCCCAATGGAGGTGTTCACGCCCAAGGAAGGATCCAAAATCTGCTCCCACTGAACATGGCGCAGTAAAGGACGGAGCAGAATCAGCAATGTTCTTCTCCAAGAACTCTGTCATTCGCAAGAAACAGCAGGATGGCATGTGAACACAGCTTCCTATCAATTCTTCCTCCAAGAACTGATGTCAAGATCAAATCTTGACTTCTCCCACTCGTGGAGATCGAACTAGCAAAATAGGGCGGCAAGAACAGGGAGGCGGCAAGAAAGAATTCGCAGAGTGCAGAATTATCTTTTCTTGTGATTTCAGCACTAAAGAAAATCTGATTGTGTGTCTCCTAAAGGCTGCCGGCCCCGTCCTTCTTTTGTTAACCTAAAAGATCAGCTCCTAATCCAATTAGGAGCTGTTTATCCAAATCATATTTGGTTTAGACCCCTTTTAGGTGATAGGGATAAACCCTTATCTTATCTGCAGATTAGATTAGCTTTCTCCAAATCTCATTAGGAGGTTTCTAGATCTGACTCACATTCAGATCTGGACTCTATGAGTGGATAGGGTCATGACCCTATTCTATCTGATAATCCATCTCAGAATTTGCCCCATTATTAACTAAAAAAATAGCCAAGTTCAAAATGGGCTTTAGGCCCATTAAGCTTATGTGCTCACTTAACCTTCCTAACTATTGCCCAGTTGGGCTTCCTAGTATAGCATGAGACCCAAGCATTGATCTACACATCAGCCACATGGGTTCGGCCCAGCCTTTGTTACAAGGCCTGGCCGATTACACTGTTATGGACACTGCACCCCCTGAAACCCATCAAATGGGCTCTATGGGCCCAACACTTACCCTAAGGGGTCCCTGGGCCAAGCCACCTTGTGACACCCAGGGACTGTGGGCAGATGCAAGATTAGCCCATCAGGTATTATCCTCAATGGTCTTACACTTAACCTCTCAGCCCATAATGATCATACACTGCCCGACAAGAGAGGACCTCTCCCTCGGCTACAAGGAACAATGTTGCACTCTCTACTTATATGGATGTCATGAATTAAAACATTCTTGCAAACATTTTAGAAACCATAATATATATACTTTTATATCTCATACAAATTATACTTTGCAAAACAAATCTTAACGGTTGAAATCGGCTGCCGGCAGTCTTGGTTTCCATCAGAGAGAGTGCATCCCCGATCATTACCTTTGTCCGACAAAGGGGCTGATCCTGTCACTATGATCACCCACTCAGTTGAATTCTCTGACTGTCCCAACATTCCTAGGTTTTGACCCCCGCTAAGGATCTCACTGAATGGTACATCAAAGACAGCCCAATCCGACACCTAGTGCAGTATCATAATCGAGTCTAGGGGTCAGGTGTAAATTTCCAGTTTTTGCCCATCAATCTCCAAGGTCCAGGGCAATACTGGAAATCTGGTCCAGTTCAAAGATTCAATAAATCCTACATTGTATGTGCCTAGGGTCTCACCCTGGCAGCTGAGACAGGCCACCCCAACCGACTTGGTGGCACCACAGTGTCAACCTTGTCAGGATAGGTCTCCCCAGACCGATCCACTGGCTATGAACATTCTAAACTAACACGAGTCTCATTAAGTGTCCAGTTTAAAGGTATTACACAAAAACATACCAAGGGAACATGAATCAAATATGCACTTTTATTCATTCACAATAAACTCATAAAGTACATCATTCTGATTGAAGCTAAGGGCATAAAAACTGTCTAACAGCTCCCACTTGCACTTAGGTCCAATCAGGTAGTAGCCGGAGTCCCATGCTTTCCACGTGTTCCATAAACACTTTTTGTGTCAATGGCTTAGTCAATGGGTCTACCACATTCTCTGCTGATGCTACCTCTTTACACTATCCTCCCGTAGGTCCAGCGTTGTCATACAGCAGTGGAATGGGTAATGTGATGAATTCCAAATTCAGGAATGAACACCTTCATTCATTAGGCAGCCTCACATATGGCAATGCTTTCGGCTTGGGTTGTGGACTATTAATTTGCTACTTAGGACCCCTATTTGCTGACATTCAGCAAACAACACACGATCCTATCATGAAAACATATCCAGATGTAGACTTTCTATCATCTGGATTCGACTGGAAATCGGCATCTGTATACCCTTGGATCTGTAGTGAGCTACCGTCGAATACTAGAAAAAACTCTTTTGTCCTTCGAAGGTACATAAGTATGTTTTTCATAGCATTCCAATGCTCCTGCCCTGGGTTGGACTGAAATCCGCTTACTACACTCACTGCCTGAGCTATGTCAGGACGAGTGCACAGCATGGCATACATGATGCTCCCTACGGCAGAGGCATAGGGAAAGTCTTTCATGCCATCAATCTCCTCAGAAGTCTTGGGAGACATCTTCTTGGAGAGAGTGACTCCATCCCTAAAAGGAACATTTCCTTTCTTGGAGTTTTCCATGTTGTATCTCTTGACTATTTTGTCAATGTAAGCAAATTGGGATAATCCTATTATCCGCTTTGATCTATCTGTATAGAGTCGAAGACCCAGTATATAGGAGGCTTCTCTAGGATCTTTCATGGAGAATTGCTGTGATAGCCATACTTTCACCATAGTTAACATTCCTACATCATTCCCAATGAGTAGAATGTCATCTACATACAGAACCAAGAAGGTAACCTTATCTCCACTGTACTTCCTGCAGACACAGGGTTCATCTGGACTCTGCTTGAAGTCAAACGATTTGACAGCAGAGTGAAAATGGACATTCCAATTTCTACAAGCTTGCTTAAGTCCATAAATGGATCTGTTAAGTTTACATTCCATGTTTTCCTGACCTGCAGCAATGAAGCCTTGCGGCTGCTGCATATAGATATCTTCAGTAAGATCTCCATTCAGGAATGCAGTTTTGACATCCATCTGCCAAATCTCATAATCATGGAATTCTGCTACAGCTAGCAGGATCCTAATGGATTTAAGCATGGCCACAGGCGAAAAGGTTTCCTCATAATCGATGCCCCTTTTCGGAGTGTACCCTTTTGCCACCAGACGAGCTTTGATGGTCTCAACCCTACCATCGAGGCCCTTCTTCCTCTTGTAAATCCATTTTCAACCGATTGCTTTTACCCCGGAGGGTGGATCTACTAGAGTCCAGACTCCAACAGTCTCCATTGAGTCCATCTCTGCCCTCATGGCCTCCACCCACTTCTGGGAATCAATGTCCAATATAGCTTCCGCGTAAGTCACGGGATCCTCCTCACTAGTCATGGTTGCCACCAGGTAACTATCCTGGTCATAACCATAACAGACTGGTGGCCTGGATACCCGAGTGGATCTTCTAGGTTGGTCACTACCTGAAATTTGTGGGACATCTCCCACTGCTCCTAAGCTCTCCTCATCAAGAACAATTTCCTGATGATGGGTGTCCAGGATGTAGTCAATTTCCAAGAATTGCACATTTTGACTGCAGAACACTTTTTGCTCACTTGGGTCATAGAATAGATAACCTATAGAGCCTTTTGGGTAGCCTACAAATAGGCAACGACTGGTCATGGATTCCAACTTGTCTGCACTCGTTCTTTTAACGTGTGCTGGACAACCCCAAATCTTCAAGTGTCTGACACTTGGTTTCTTTCCGGTCCAAAGTTCATATGGAGTATTTGGAACCGATTTGGTTGGAACCCGATTCAGCACGTAAATCGCAATCTCTAATGCGTAACCCCAAAAGGATGTGGGTAACTCTGAGTGTATGAGAAGCGACCGGACCATATCCAATAAGGTCCTATTCCTTCTCTTTGAAACACCGTTAAGTTGTGGTGTAGCAGGAGTAGCTAATTGTGATACTATTCCATTGTCTTTTAAGTAGTCCTTGAATTCGTCGGAGAGATATTTGCCACCTCGATCTGATCGAAGGGCTTTAATTTCTCCCCCTAACTGTTTCTCGACCTCTTGCCTAAACTCTTTCAACTTTTCAAAGGATTCAGACTTGTGTCTCATTAGATACACGTAAACATATCGTGAAAAATCATCTGTGAAGGTGATGAAATACACGTGTTGATTCCGTGTCCAAACAATCAGGGGACCACATACATCAGTATGTATTAGGTCAGGAGTGCCTGTACATCTTTCAGGCTTACCATTAAATGGTCGTTTTGTCATCTTGTCTTGTAGGCAAGGCTCACAGGTGGGATGATCTTCTACAGTTAGAAAATCCAAAGGACCATCTTTTACCAACCTTGTGATTCGGTCAACACCGATGTGGCCAAGTCGGTAATGCCACAGACACGTGGGATTAACTGTATCACGGACTCTCTTCTTGGGGATTTCAGCCGACGTAGTTTCGGTTATGTTAGTTTCTAGAGAAGGATGTAGAACATAGAGACCATTCTCCAGTTCCCCGTATGAGATGAATCTGTTATTTCTTTTAATGGTAATCATATTGCTAAAGAAGATAGAATAACCATCTACACACAGTTTTGAGACATAAATCAAATTTCTCCTTAAATTTTTTACATACAGACAATCTCTCAGTACAATAGTTCCTTCTCTAAAAAGTAACTCCACGGTTCCTATGGCCGCGGCTGCAATAGTTGCAGTAGTCCCCAAGTAGAGTGTGACTTCTCCTTCACTCAGCCTTCTTCTTACCTTGAATCCCTGCAGTGAATTACATGCATGAGTTGAAGCCCTGGAGTCAATACACCAGGACGCAGAAGCTACCAATAAATTGGTTTCTATAACACAAGTTTCGAAATTGCCTTTCATGGATTCCAAGTAGGCAAGACAGTTCCGTTTCCAGTGGCCAGTCTTCTTGCAAAAATGACAGGCATCTGATGCCTTGTCCTTCCTCTATTTCTTGGGTTTGGCAGCCTTCTTCTGGGGCTTTCTCTTTCCTTTCCTTTTCTTGCCTGATTTGCCAGTTTCAACAAGCATGGCAATGGGCTCATCCTTTTTAATCAATTCTTTGGTCCTCTACAACATATTGCTAAGTTCCTACAAGCTGACGATCAGCTTGTTCATGTTGTAGTTCATGATGAATGGATTAAAGGATGGAGGCAGAGAGTTGAGAATAGCATCGATCTGTGTTACCAGATCCAGCCCGGATCCAAGAGCCTCCAGTTTGTTGATATAGCCCATCATCTGAAGACAATGGTTGTGAACCTGTTGGCCCTTGGACATCTGCGCGGTCATGAACTGTTTCAAGACCTTTTTCCGAGTAGAACGATTCTGCTCTTCATACATTGTCTTCAGACTATCCAGTACATCCTTAGCTAGCTCGATCTGATCGAACTGCCTCTGAATAGGATTGTCTAAAGAGGCAATGATATAGCAGCGGGAAAGGGAGTTTTTCTCCTCCCATTCTTGGTATTCTCATCTCCGGGCCTCGAAAGCCCTATCTCCCAGACGATCCGGGGCAGGATTCTTGGCTACCTTATCTAACTTTTTAGAGGTTAAGACCAACATAAGGTTCCTGTACCAATCGGCATAGTTTGGGCCCTTCAACTTGTTGTCATCAAGCAATTTTGCAAATGATCCGTTTGCCATTTTCTGATAAAAGAGCAAACATCAGTCCACAACCTAATTTGATTCATGTTCATTTCATAGATATGGATTTTAACCTATGTTCCATTTCCATTTATTCATCTCTAAGATTTCCCTCCTTTCTCAGTGACAGAGACTATGGGTTGTCTCTGGAAATGTGGGAAATCACATAGGGTGCATGGAGCCAACTGTTTTAGCTGCATAACCCCACCACCTTTCTGTGAAGGACCATATCCACTCATCATATGAGCTTTCCCTATGGTTTCTGTCAGACAAGGTTCAGAGCCATTTTCAGGTAAACCTTTCTGTCCAGTGAGTGTTTACCCATCATATTCATGAACGCCAAGGTACAGTGAGAGAGTTCCCATTTTTCGGTGAAGCCTCTCCCACATCGGTCTATGACGCCCCTATCATCTTATGAAACACTCAGATTAGTCCAACAGCAAATGGATAGCCCATTTTCTGGTGTGTTTCCTCATTACTGAAGGACCCATCCTCATGCTAATGATGGAAGGCCTTTAAAGAGTTCATCATATGAATCTCCCTATCACATTCACTCATATTAGCTGGAGGGAACAATTAATTACGCCCTAGTTCTTATTTTAGGTCAAACCAAAGTGGCTCCCACTGACTTTCATGAAGCCAGATTTCGGTGGGCCTAAATCAGCTAGGGTTCCGCACGTAACCTCTTGATGAGGTGTGGGGCCCACCACCGAGGGAGGTCATCCAATGACCAAAAGGGACACCATGGCAATGATGTGCATTCAAACTTGGTGTGCGCAAGAGCCACTGTCGATTGAGTATGGGCCAAGCACTTATGGCCCATTTACGTAGCACATCACATATCCATACATCACATGCAAGGATAAAGTGATCCAATCAATTAATCATCTGTAAGGCCCATTTGAAGCCCATTTTAAATCCATAATATTAACCATTAATATTATCTAGGTATATGGGCCGAATGGATCAGCCCATATAGCTTTAAATGTTAAGTGGGCTTTTAGCAGTTTTAACCTTTTAAATCTGGGCCTTTACAGGTTGGGCCGAATTAACTATTTAATTAAACATCAATCCTCAGGCCCATTAGTGGGAAAATTAGGGCTGACTTTCAGCCTTGATAAAACCCTAGATTCGGTCCAAATAGTTTGAACCAATCGTGGTTCGAATGGGTCTAGGGTTTGATCTTTAATTAAATCTTTAATTCAATAAAATAATCTGAAATTAAATACTGATAAAAGAAAATCAAGAATCAGTCAATCAGGGCTGTTCGCATAATCCATCCTGCAAAACAGAGGTTAGATCACAGTTTGCAGTTTCAAAAACTGCAAATCGCAGATTGTAGTTCTCCCATCTACGAAATCTCCATTTCTGCGCTGCCATCTTCGATCCAAAATAAAATAAATAGAAATCCTATTTCTATTAATGATTACATCAGATCGAATACCTAATACATTGAGTTTAGAAAAATAAAATAAATTATTTACAGACCAAATGTAATGAATAAATCAAGAAACTGCAAATCTTGCAGGTTCCTTGCACAAACCAAGAATTCGATCTCCTTTTGTACGAACAGCCCATAAATAAAAAAAATCATAAAGAACAGTTCTAAATAATAATCAGATTTATATACAATTAATTTCAGATTATTCACCCATTAATTTTAGGAACAGATTTCCCAAAACCTCTATCTGCGCAAATCGGGTAGAACGCCTTCTGCCCATTTGCGCAGGTTCAGATCTGAAACAAATTGGTTCAAGATTTGAATCATGGCTCTGATACCACTGAAGGGATGAGAGATCCATCCCATGAATGCCCAAAGATTGCGGAATAAGGGGGCGAATTTCAAAAATTTCTCTCCCTTCAACTGGGAATTGCATTCCCTATTTAGAAAATCACATTTTCAAGGATCATTCTTGAACCATAAACTGAATCAGATCTGAACCAAAATGAGTAGGAGCGGATTATACCTGATACGGAGAAACAGTATCTCCCAATGGAGGTGTTCACGCCCAAGGAAGGATCCAATATCTGCTCCCACTAAAGATGGCACAGTGTAGGATGGAGCAGAATCAGCAATGTTCTTCTCCAAGAACTCTATCCTTCGCAAGAAACAGCAAGATGGCACGTGAACACAGCTTTCTATCAATTCATCCTCCAAGAACTGATGTCAAGATCAAATCTTGACTTCTTCCACTCGTGGAGATCGAACTGGCAAAACTGGGTGGCAAGAACAGGGAGGCGGCAAGAAAGAATTCGCAGGGTGTAGAATTCTCTCTTCTTGTGATTTCAGCACTGAAGAAAATCTGATTGTGTGTCTCCTAAAGGCTGCCGCCCCCTCCTTCTTTTGTTAACCTAAAAGATCATCTCCTAATCCAATTAGGAGCTTCTTATCCAAATCATATTTAGATAAGACCCCTTTTAGGTGATAGGGATAAACCCTTATCTTATCTGCAGATTAGATTAGTTTTCTCCAAATCTCAATAGGAGGTTTCTAGATCTGACGCACATTTAGATCTGGACTCTATGAGTGGATAGGGTCAAGACCCTATTCTATCTGCTAATCCATCTTAGAATTCGCTCCATTATTAACTAATAAAATAGCCCAGTTCAAAATGGGCTTTAGGCCCATTAAGCTTATGTGCTCACTTAACCTTCCTAACTGCTGCCCAGTTGGGCTTCCTAGTATGGCGTGGGACCCAAGCATTGATTTACACATCAGCCACATGGGTTCGGCCTAGCCTTTGTTACAAGGCCTGGCTAAATACACTGTTATGGACAGTGCACCCCCTGAAACCCATCAAATGGGCTCTATGGGCCCAACACTTACCCTAAGTGATCCCTAGGCCAAGCCACCTTTTAACACCCAGGGACTTTGGGCAGATGCAAGATTAGTCCATTAGGTATTATCTTCAATGGTCTTACACTTAACCTCTCAGCCCATAATGATCATACACTGCCCGACAAGAGAGGACCTCTCCCTCGGCTGCAAGGAACAGTGTTGCATTCTTTACTTATATGGATCCCGGGAATTAAAACTTTCTTGCAAACATTTTAGAAACCATAATATATATACTTTTATATCTCATATAAAATATACTTTGCAAAACAAATCTCAACGGTTGTAATCGGCTGTGTATGTTGGGATAGTCTGAGAATTCATCTGAGTGGGTGATCATAGTGACAGCATCAGCCCCTTTGTCGGACAAAGTTAATGATCGGGAGTGCACTCTCTCTGATGGAAACCAAACTGCCAGCAATTGATTTCAATCGTTGGATATTTGTTTTGCAAAATTTATATATGATATATTTATATACGGTTTCAAAGTGTTTGCAACTGGTTTTTATTCCCGGGATCCATGTGAGTGGAGAGTAAGGCACTGTTCCTTGCAGTCGAGGGAGAGGTCCTCTCTTGTCGGGCAGTGCTTCATCATTAAGGGTTGAGAGGTTAAGTGTAAGACCATTTAGGATAGTACTTGATGGGCTAATCTTGCATCTGCCCACAGTCCCTGGGTTTTTATAAGATGGCTTGGCCCAAGGACCACTTAATGTAAGTCTTGGTCCCATAGGGTCCATGTGGTGGGCTCAGGGGTTCACTGAGCTTTTCAGTGAATTCGGCTGGGCCTTGTAATAAAGGCTGGGCCAAACCCATGTGGCTGGTGTGTAGATCAATGCTTGGGTCCCATAACATACAAAGAAGCCCAACTGGGCAGCAGATTGGGAACTAGTTAAGCACTGAACTCTTAATGGGCCAAAAGCTCATTTCGAGCTGGGCTGATATGATCACCCATCTATGGGGCGGATCTGGGATTAATGTTTGCAAAAGGATTGGGCC
The DNA here is from genome assembly GCF_055504915.1 of Nelumbo nucifera. Lineage (NCBI taxonomy): Eukaryota > Viridiplantae > Streptophyta > Magnoliopsida > Proteales > Nelumbonaceae > Nelumbo > Nelumbo nucifera. The sequence goes on along the minus strand of NC_142656.1, from coordinate 35,975,755 downwards.
TTTTGAAAGAATGGTAGGATCCATCTAATGGACGCCATAAAGGTTGCGGAATGGGTGGGCGAATTTCAAAAATTTTCCTACCTTCTCCCAACTAGGAATCGCATTCCCTAAATTTAGAATACAATATTGAAGGATTCTGCTTGAACCATAACTGAACCAGAACTGAACGAAAAAGAAAAAGGGAGGATTATACATGATCCGGTGAAACAATATCTCCCAAAGTTGGTGTTCACGCCCAAAGAAGACACCAAGATCCGCTCCTGCTGAAGATGACATAGCTGTGGATGGAACGGAACCAGCAGAGTGCGTCATACACACTGGATCCTTCACAAGAACCCTCTGGAAACTCTGAACACTGAATCTTTTTCAGTTTATTTGCAAGACTGATGTCAAGAACTGATTTCTTGACTTTCTATTGCTGCAAAGATCAAATCTTGCAAAAGGGATGGCGGCGACTGGAGGAGAACTCCTAGGACGAAGATGGCTGAACTGCTTCTCTTCTCTTTGGAGTCTGTATGAGATCTAATCTCAATTCGCAGGGAGTTTTCTTGACAAAAAACCCTTGGTTCGAAATCTGATATGATTCTCTTGGGTTTCTCCTCCTTTATTCTTGATTAAGAAACCTCCTAATTAGGAGTTATCCCAATCCAAACACTAGGGATTATCTTAATCGAATCTACAGATTAAGTTAGCTTACTCTTGATCTTATCAGGAGGTTACCGGATTCAAATCTAATTTGAATTTGATCTCCTAAAGTGGATAAAGTTAAAGGCCCAATCCTTTTACTAACATTAATCTCAGATTCGCCCCATAGATGGGTGATTATATCAGCCCAGCTCGAAATGGGCTTTTGGCCCATTAAGTGTTTAGTGTTTAACTAGTTTCCAATCTGCTGCTCAGTTGGGCTTCTTTCTATGGCGTGGGACCCAAGCATTGATCTACACACCAACCACATGGGTTCAGCCCAGCCTTTAATACAAGGCCCAGCCGAATTCACTGAAAGACTCAGTAAACCCCTGAGCCCATCATGTGGACCCTATGGGCCCAACACTTACATTAAGTGGTCCCTGGGCCAAGCCATCTTATAAAAACCCAGGGACTATGGGCAGGTGCAAGATTAGCCCATCAGGTACTACCCTAAATGGTCTTACACTTAACCTCTTAGCCCTTATTGATCAAGCACTGCCTGACAAGAGAGGACCTCTCCCTCGGCTGCAAGGAACAGTGCCGCACTCTCTACTCACATGGATCCTAGGAATTAAAACCATTTGCAAACATTTCAAAACCATACTTATATATATAAATATATTAATTTTGCAAAACAAAATTCCAACGATTGAAATCAATTGCCGGCAGTTTGGTTTCCATCAGAGAGAGTGCATTCCCGATCATTAACTTTGTCCGACAAAGGGGCTGATCCTGTCACTATGATCACCCACTCAGATGAATTCTTAGACTGTCCCAACAAACCCAGGTTTTGATCCCCACCAAGGATCTCACTAATTGGCATATCAAAGACAGCCTGATCCGACACCTAGTGAAGTATCATAATCGAGTCTAGGGGTCAGGTGTCACTTTCTAGTTTTGCCCATCTGTCTCCAAGGTCCAGGTCAATACTAGAAATCTGGTCCGGTTCAAGGATTCGAGTAATCCCATACTGCATGTACCTTGGGTCTTACCCTTGAAGGGATGAGAGATCCATCGTATGGACGCCCAAAGATTGTGGAATAATGGGTTGAATTTCAAAAATTTTTCTCTCCCTTCAACTGGTAATCGCATTCCCTATTTTAGAAAATCATATTTTCAAGGATTATTCTTGAACCATAAACTGAACCAGATCTGAACCAAAAGGAGTAGGAGAGAATGTACCTGATACGGAGAAATAGTATCTCCCAATGGAAGTGTTCACAGCCAAGGAAGGATCCAAAATCTGCTCCCACTGAAGATAGCGTAGTGCAGGATGGAGCAGAATCAACAATGTTCTTCCAAACGAACTTGACCCTTCGCAAGAATCAACTGGATGGCTTGTGAGTACAGCTCCAATCAAACTTTTTCCAAAAGATTGGTATCAAGATCAGATCATGATTTCTCCCAAGAACTGGAGATCGAACTGAAGGTAATGGCGGCGGCAGTAAGGAGGCAGCAAGAGAGTATTCGTAGGGTGCAGAATTCTCTCTTCTTGTGATTTCAGCACTCAAGATGATCTGAATCTATGTCATCTAAAAGTTGCCGCCCCCTTCTTACTTTTGTTAACCTAAAAAGATCAACTCCTAATCCAATTAGGAGCTGCTTATCCAAAACATATTTGGATCAGCCTTCTCTTTAGGTGATAAGGATAAATCCTTATCTTATCTGAAGATTAGATCAGCTTTCTTTAAAAAGTAACTCCATGGTTCCTATGGCCGCGGCTGCAACAGTTGCAGTAGTCCCCAAGTAGAGGGTGACTTCTCCTTCACTCAGCCTTCTGCTTACCTTGAACCCCTGTAGTGAATTACTTGCATGAGTTGAAGCCCTGGAGTCAATACACCAGGACGCAGAAGCTACCAATAAATTGGTTTCTATAACACAAGTTTCGAAATTGCCTTTCTTGGATTCCAGGTAGGCAAGACAGTTCCGTTTCCAGTGGCCGGTCTTCTTGCAAAAATGACAGGCATCTGATGCCTTGTCCTTCATCTGTTTCTTGGGTTTGGCAGCCTTCTTCTGGGGCTTTCTCTTTCCCTTCCTTTTCTTGCATGATTTAACAGTTTCAACAAGCATGGCAATGGGCTCATCCTTTTTAATCAATTCTTCGGCCCTCTGCAACATATTGCGGAGTTCCTGCAAGTTGACGATCAACTTGTTCATGTTGTAGTTCATGATGAATGGATTAAAGGATGGAGGCAGAGAGTTGAGAATAGCATCGATCTGTGTTACCGGATCCAGCCCGGATCCAAGAGCCTCTAGTTTGTTGATATAGCCCATCATCCGAAGACAATGGTTGTGAACCTGTTGGCCCTTGGACATCTGCGCGGTCATGAACTATTTCAAGACCTTTTTCCGAGTAGAACGATTCTGCTCTTCGTACATTGTCTTCAGACTATCCAGTACATCCTTAGCTAGTTCGATCTGATCGAACTGCCTCTGAATAGGATTGTCTAAAGAGGCAATGATATAGCAGCGGGCAAGGGAGTTTTTCTCCTCCCATTCTTGGTATTCTCATCTCCGGGCCTCGAAAGCCCTATCTCCCAGACGATCCGGGGCAGGATTCTTGGCTACCTTATCTAACTTTTTAGAGGTTAAGACCAACATAAGGTTCCTGTACCAATCGGCATAGTTTGGGCCCTTCAACTTGTTGTCATCAAGCAATTTTGCAAATGATCCGTTTGCCATTTTCTGATAAAAGAGCAAACATCAGTCCACAACCTAATTTGATTCATGTTCATTTCATAGATATGGATTTTAACCTATGTTCCATTTCCATTTATTCATCTCTAAGATTTCCCTCCTTTCTCAGTGACAGAGACTATGGGTTGTCTCTGGAAATGTGGGAAATCACATAGTGTGCATGGAGCCAACTGTTTCAGCTGCATAACCCCACCACCTTTCTGTGAAGGATCATATCCACTCATCATATGAGTTTTCCCTTTGGCCTCTGTCAAACAAGGTTCAGAACCGTTTTCAGGTAAACCTTTCTGTCCAGTGAGTGCTTACCCATCATATTCATGAACGCCAAGGTACCGTGAGTGCTTACCCATTTTCTGGTGAAGCCCCTCCCACATCGGTCTATGACGCCCCTATCATCTTATGAAACACTCAGACAAGCCCAACAGCAAATGGATAGCCCATTTTCTAGTGCGTTTCCTCATTACTGAAGAACCCATCCTCATGCTAATGATGGAAGGCCTTTAGATAGTTCATCATATGAATCTCCCTATCACATGCACTCATATTAGTTGGATGGAACAGTTAATTACGCCCTAGTTCTTGGTTTAGGTCAAACCAAAGTGGCTCCCACTGACTTTCATAAAGCTAGATTTCGGTGAGCCTAAATCGGCTAGGGTTCTGCACGTAACCTCTTGATGAGGTGTGGGGCCCACTACTGAGGGAGGTCATCTAATGACCAAAAGGGACACCATGGCAATGATGAGCATTCATCCATGGTGTGCGCAAGAGCCACTGTCGATTGAGCATGGGCCAAGCACTTATGGCCCATGTACGTAGCACATCACACATCCATACATCTAATGTAGGGATAAATTGATCCAATCAATTAATCATCTGTAAGGCCAATTCGAAGCCCATTTTAAATCCATAAAATTAACCATTAATATTATCTTGGTATATGGGCCGAATGGTTCAGCCCATATAGCTTTAAGTGTTAAGTGGGCTTTTAGCAGTTTTAACTATTTAAAACTAGGCCTTTACAAGTTGGGCCGAATTAACCATTTAATTAAATATCAATCCTTAGGCCCATTAGTGGGAAAATTAGGGCTGACTTTCAACCTTGATTAAACCCTAGATTTGGTCCAAACAGTTTGAACCAATCTTGGTTCGAATGGGTCTAGGGCTTGATCTTTAATTAAATCTTTAATTCAAGAAAATAATCTGAAATTAAATACTGATAAAAGAAAATCAAGAATCAGTCAATCCAGGGCTGTTCGTACAATCCATCCTGCAAAACAGAGGTTAGATCACAGAATGCAGTTTCACAAACTGCAAATCGCAGATAGCGATTCTCCCATCTGCGAAATCTCCTTCTCTACAAAATCTCCTTTTCTACACCGCCATCTTTGATCAAGAATAAAAGAAATAGAAATCCTATTTCTATTAATAATTACATCAGATCGAATACCTATTACATTGAGTCTAGAAAATAAAAAAATTATTTACAAACCAAATGTAATGAATAAATCAAGAAACTGCAAATCTTGTAGGTTCCTTGGGTAAATCAAGATTTTGATCTCCTCTTTTACAAACAGCCCATAAATCAAGAAAATCATAAAGAACAATTCTAAATAATAATCAGATTTATGTAAAATTAATTTCAGATTATTCACCCATTAATTTTGGGAACAAATTTCCCAAAACCCATATCTGCGCAAATGGTGTTCTACCCATTTGCGCAGGTTCAGATCTGAAACAAATTGGTTCAAGATTTGAACCATGGCTCTGATACCAATGAGGGATGAGAGATCCATCGTATGGATGCCCAGATCTTGCGGAATAAGGGGGCAAATTTCAAAAATTTTTCTCTCCCTTCAACTGGGAATTGCATTCCCTATTTAGAAAAACATATTTTTCAAGGATCAATCTTGAACCATGAACCAAACCACATCTGAACCAAAAGGAGTAGGAGGGAGGATGTACCTGATACGGAGAAACAGTATCTCCCAATGGAGGTGTTCACGCCCAAGGAAGGATCCAAAATCTGTTCCTACTAAAGATGACGTAGTGCAGGATGGAGCAGATTCAACAATGTTCCTCCAAAAGAACTTGACCTTTCGCAAGAATCAACTGGATGGCTTGTGAGTACAGCTCCAATCAATCTTTTCCCAAAAGATTGGTATCAAGATCAGATCTTGATTTCTCCCAAGAACTGGAGATCGAACTGAAGGTAGTGGTGGCGGCAGTAAGTAGGCAGCAAGAGAGTATTCGCAGGGTGCAAAATTCTCTCTTCTTGTGATTTCAGCACACAAGAGGATCTCAGTCTGTGTCTTCTAAAAGCTGCTGCCCCCTTCTTTCTTTTGTTAACCTAAAAAGATCAGCTCCTAACCCAATTAGGAACTGCTTATCCAAATCATATTTGGATCAGCCTTCACTTTAGGTGATAAGGATAAACCTTTATCTTATCTGAAAATTAGATCAGCTTTCTCCTAATCTCATTAGGTGGTTTCTAGATCTGAATCATATTCAGATCTGGACTCTCTGAGTGGATAGGGTCAAGACCCTATCCTATCTGCTAATCCATCTCAGAATTCGCCCCATAATTGACTAATTAAATAGCCCAGTTTGAATTGGGCTTTAAGCCCATTAAGCTTATGTGCTCACTTAACCTTCCTAACTACTACCCAGTTGGGCTTCCTTGTATAGCGTGGGACCCAAGCATTGATCTACACATCACCAACCTGGGTTCGGCCAAACCTTTGTTACAAGGCATGGCCGAATACACTGTTATGGACAGTGCACCCCCTGAAACCCATCAAATGGGCTCTATGGGCCCAACACTTACCCTAAGTGGTCCCTGGGCCAAGCCACCTTGTAACACCCAGGGATTATGGGCAGATGCAAGATTAGCCCATCAGGTATTATCCTCAATGGTCTTACACTTATCCTCTCAGCCCATAATGATCATACACTGCCCGACAAGAGAGGACCTCTCCCTTGACTACAAGGTATAGTGTTGCACTCTCCACTTATATGGATCTCGGGAATTAAAACCTTCTTGCAAACATTTTAGAAACCATAATATATATACTTTTATATTTCATATAAAATATACTTTGTAAAACAAATCTCAGCGGTTGAAATCGGTTGCCGACAGTCTTGGTTTCCATCAGTGACTGTGCATCCCCGATCTTTACCTTTGTCCGACAAAGGGGCTGATCCTGTCACTATGATTACCCACTCAGATGAATTCTCAGACTGTCCCAACATACTCAAGTTTTGACCCCCGCTAAGGATCTCACTGATTGGTACATCAAAGACAGCCCAATCCGACACCTAGTGTAGTATCATAATCTAGTCTAGGGGTCGGGTGTAACTTTCCAGTTTTGCCCATCAATCTCCAAGGTCTAGGGCAATACTGGAAATCTGGTCCAGTTCATAGATTCAATTAATCCTACACTGTATGTGCCTAGGGTCTCACCTTGGCAGCTGAGACAGGCCACCCCAACCGACTTGGTGGCACCATAGTGTCAGCCTTGTCAGGATAGGTCTCCCCAGACCGACCTACTGGCTGTGAACATTCTAAACTAACACGAGTCTCATTAAGTGTCAAGCTTAAGGGTATTACACAGAAACATACCAAGGGAACATGAATCAAATATGCACTTTTATTCATTTACAATAAACTCCTAAAATACATCATTCTGATTGAAGCTAAGGGCATACAAAGCTAAGAGCTAACTACACTCCAGCCAAGGTTTTTATTGGCCAACACTGTTCAAAGATGCCCATAGGTATGTGTCTACATGTGACAAATTCCAAAGATCGGGAAACATTTCCCGACAGAATGAAATGCCACTTTCCAATATATTGATCCGTGAAATCCTTGATGTTTGGGGTATAGATTTCATGGGACCCTTCCGGAATTCTTTTGGGAATAAGTACATCCTCGTTGCTATTGATTATGTATTGATTATGTATCTAAATGGGTGGAAGCCATGGCTTTACCCACAAATGACTCTAGGAGGGTAGTACATTTCCTGAAAAAGCTCTTCACCCAATTTGGCACTCCTCGAGCTATAATTAGTGACAGGGGAACTCACTTCTGCAACAACCACTTTGCGCGGTAATGCAGAAATATGGAATTAAACATAAATTGGCTACCCCCTATCACCCTCAAACTAGTGGCCAAGTGGAGTTGGCTAACAGGGAGCACAAATTAGATGATGCATTATGGGCATATAGATCTGCATATAAGACACCCATTGGCATGTCCCCATACAGATTGGTCTTTGATAAAGCATGTCATTTACCAGACGAGTTAGAGCATAAGGCCTTTTGGGCTCTTAAATTCTTTAATTTTGACATTCAGGCCACCGGGGCTAAGAGACGGTTGCAATTGAATGAGATGGATGAATTCAGACTTGCCGCCTATGAAAATGCCAAGGTTTATAAAGATAGAATTAAAAGGTGGCATGATAAGAACTTCTTGAGACGGGACTTTCATGTAGGCCAGCAAGTATTGTTATATAATTCCCGTCTCCGCTTATTCCCAGGCAAGCTGAAATCCAGGTGGTTTGGACCCATTACCATTACATAGGTTTTTCCCCATGGGGCCGTAGAAATCACCCACCCGGTTCAAGGCACATTTAAAGTAAATGGTCAGCGCCTGAAACCTTATTTGGTGGGTGGTACTGTTCCCCCTTCGTCCACTCTTTATCTCGACAACCAGTGATCCTCTAGACTAATAATGCTTGCTCATGACTAGGTTAAAGCATTTTTTTCTTGTTGATTATTTTTAGGATGTTAGTTAGAAAAATAAAAATCTCTCTCAAGTTTGAATTCATTTCTAGTAGAAGAGGCTTCCCACCAAAATATCCATTTTAATGTCCAAGGGAGTCCTCTATACACCCTTCTCTTTCCTTGGTATTACTCTTGTTGGTTTTATTGTGATTCCCTAACACTAGGAACACTGAGGACAATGTTTATGTTAAGTGTGGGGGAGTGAGCCTGAGGCTAGGGTGTGGGGGCTGGAACCATGCTCCTCATTCACCCCAACACACACATATGCAGGCAATGACATAACCAAGTAGACTGGAACCCCAAGTTCATTGCTATATATTAGGTGATTTTTAAGAAGGAATACAATGAATTGAGAGAGACCAATGCATGTGTTAAGTTTGTATTCTTGTGACTGACCCAACTTAGTACATGCATGAGGAAAAGGGGGGCTGAATATGTCTTTTATCATGACTAGCCCTAACTACCTCCAAGTGTATGAAAACTCTTGATTTCATCATTAATGGTCAGTCGAGCTAGGTCACATCTGAATTGATGATGCATGATATTCAACAAATGAAAAAGGGACAAAGCCCTAATTGACTCCGCTATTCTAAGTTAAATAGTAAAACTAGCATCTTAAAACATGAGTCTTGCTATCTGCCTCAAGCCTGTGACTAGTGTGAGATGGAGCATAAAAAGCACTCACACCAAAAAAAAAAAAAAAAGAGAGAGAGAAGAGAAAAGTGTGAGATGGAGCATAAAATGCACTCATAATAAAAGTGGAAGAAAAGGGTGAGATGGAGCATAAAATGCACTCACCCCGAGAAAAAAAGTGACAAAGAAAATGTGGTGACGGTTGAGGTTCAAAAGGGCAAAATGAAGTTGAACTCTCAATGAGGTGTAGTTACAGATTTGAAATCTAGTTTAAAGTGATTATTAATTTTGACAATCAAGGAGTTGATCTATATATTGAATGGGAGTGAAAGATGGAACTTGGAGAAACTAATATTCTTCTTTTCCTTGGCTCTTATGCATGTGTTAAATGGTAGTTTATAAGAATAGGAGCTGAACACTTACAAAAGTTTACTGACCACTCAATGCATTTCCCTCCTAAAAATTCACCTGGTAACTGGTGAAAGGGGGGAATGTTCAGTTTATTACTGATGTCTTTGTTTGACAAGCAAAAGCTTAGGTGTGGGGGTATTTGATGAGCATATAATTTACCTATAATTTATGAGGATTTTGCATGGAGTTTTATGTTGGTTTAATTGAATTTCACCCTATTTTAGCTTGATTACAAGGAAGATTTCAAGGGCAACCAACTCAAGAAAAAGAAGGCAAAAAGCAAGAAAAGAAAGCCCAATTTTAATCAAATTCAGCCCGACCTAGCCATAAGGGAAAAGGAGTATCATTCGGCCCAAGTAGTGCAAGCTACACTCTTTGGGAAAACCCAAAGAAAGAAGAAGAAAAATTCAGCCTAGCAAAGAAGAGGCCCATTTCAGCCCAAGAACAGCCTAGAGTAAAGCCCAAAATATGCTCAAGACTAAGCTAAGTTGCAGCCCAAATAGTAGCCCAAAAGGAGCGAGGGGCGGCAACTTCTAGAGGATTCTTGAAGAGAATGAGGGAGCACTCTAGAAGGTTCAAGAGGGGTGTAATGCACCCAATTCTAGAGGCTTCAAGAAGAGGATAGAGCTTCCTTGAAAGCCTATATAAGGAGGTCTCTAGAGGGGGGAGAGATGTTCATTTGCCCAAGATTAAGGCTCTCCAGTCCTTTGGGGTTCAAATTCCTTGAAGAGAAGAAGAAAGAAGAAGGAGCTAGGCGCAAGAAGGAGAAGGGCTGAGGAGATTCAAGCAAGGAAGAAGAAAAGAAGGGGAGTCGAATTTGGGGAAAATTTGATTGAGAGATCATTTGTTCTATTTCTACTTAGTTTTTATTTTCTTGAGTTCGAATTCAGCTTCTATCTATGTAATTTTCTCTTCCTCTCTTTCATTCTTTCTTGTTGTAATCAATGCTGTAAAATTTCAGATTGTGTAATCAAATTTCTTTATCATTCGAGTAGACCAGATCTCTTCTTATTGTTTCTTAAATAAAGTGTGAATTCTAGATCAGATTGGCTGATTATATCTCTCACAAACTCAGATCTGAAATCTCATATCTGAGATTTGTAAGATCCGAATTGCTTGAGAAAGAATTCAGACTTACAATTCTCAGGTTGGCCGATTTGATCTAATGCTTGGAATTTCTAGAGTGCTTGAGAGAGACTCTAAGAATTAAGATTTACTATTCAAGAACTGAATTGCATGCAAGGTTAGAGATAACTTGCACAATTCTGTTGGTGATCAATTCAGATTTGAATTGAGGCCCTTGATTGTGTTTGAATTAATGCATGCATGAATGATTAGATCCTTGATAGAGATATAAGGATCATCATTCATGCATAGGATGAACATGCTCTTGAAAAAGGTTGTTCATGAATTTGGGGTTTCACCAAACCAAGGCTGAATCATAGCCTATTCGAATGAGTTAAGTAGTTTGTTTGCTGAATCATGAAATTGGATTTTCTTGCTTACTCTTTTAACTTGGATAGAAGGTATTTGAGCCAATGCTTTTTAGTTAGATTTTAGCTTAGGATTTTAACTTTTGAATAAAGTTATGATGTTTTGTTAATCAGATAAGAATTGGCCAATTTAGTATTAGTAGTTGTTTCCTAAATTCTCGTGGGAACGATACTCTATTCACCTCTTTACTACTTGAACGGCTAGTGCACTTGCTAGTGTCACATGAGCCACATCACTGTACCCTCTTGGAAGCCCAATTGAATTATACCACCACAGAAAAAGAACTGTTAGCTGTAGTGTTTGCTCTAGAAAAATTTCACCCATACCTATTTGGCACCAAAGTGGTTGTCTATTCTGATCACTCGGCCTTAAGACATTTATTTTCTAAGAAAGAGACCAAACCTAGGCTCATCAGATGGATCATTCTTTTACAAGAATTTGACCTTGAGATTTGGGATAAAAAGTGTCTGAAAATGTAGTAACTGATCATCTATCTAGAATAAAAATTGAGAAGAGTGAACCAGTGCATGATTACTCTTTTCCAGATGAACACCACTTGGCGCTCCCATAGCACACCTCTGTGGTTTCCTCATATTGTCAACTATTTAGCAGTGGGTAAAATTCCTGAGGGTGGTCCAAGAATGAGAATGGCAGATTCTTCTCATAGCTCAAATACTATTTCTGAGAAGATCCTGAGCTATTTTGTTGTAGATTAGATCAGCTCTCTCCTAATCTCATTAGGAGGTTTCCAGATCTGAATTCAGATCTGGACTCTCCGAGTGGATAGGGTAAGACCCTATCCTGATTGTTGATTTAATCTCAGATCCGCCCCCTTATTTAACTAATCAAATTAGGCCAGCTCAAAATGGGCTTTAGGCCCAATAAGTCTAAGTGCTCAAACTGCTTCCAACCTATTGCCCAGTTGGGCTTCTTTGTATGGTGTGGGACTCAATCATTGATCTACACATCAGCCACATGAGTTCAGCCTAGCCTTTGTTACAAGGCCTGGCTGAATTCACTGAAAAGACAGTGAACCCCCTAAAGCCCATCACATGTACTCCTAATGGGCCCAACACTTACACTAAGTGGTCCTTGGGCCAAGCCACCTTATAAAAACCCAGGGACTATGGGTAGATGCAAGATTAGCCCATCAAGTATTACCCTCAATGGTCTTACACTTAACCTCTCAGCCCATAATGATTAAACACTGCCCGACAAGAGAGGACCTCTCCCTCGGCTGCAAGGAACAGTGTTGCACTCTCTACTCACATGGATCCCGGGAATTAAAACCTTTTGCAAACATTTTGAAACCATAATATATATATATATATGTATATCCGTATATAAATATATTTTGCAAAAAAAATTTCAACGATTGAAATCGGTAGGGGCTGATCCTTTGTCCAACAAAGGGGTTGATCCTGTCACTATGATCACCCAATCAGATGAATTCTCAGACTGTCCCAACATACCCAGGTTTTGACCCCCTCTAAGGATCTCATTGATTGGCATATCAAAGATAGCCCAATCCGACACCTAGTGTAGTATCATAATCGAGTCTAGGGGTCAAGTGTAACTTTTCAGTTTTTCCCATCAATCTCCAAGGTCCAGGGAAATACAGGAAATCTGGTCTGGTTCAGGGTTTCAAGTAAACTTACACTGCATGTACCTCGGGTCTCACCTTGGCAGCTGAGACAGGCTACCCCAATACTTGGCAACACATCAGTGTTAGCCTTAGCAGGATAAATCTCCCCAAACTTATCCAACGACTGTGAACATTCAAATTAACACGAGTCTCATAAGTGTACAGTTTAAGGGTATTACACAGAAACACACCACTATAACATGAATCAAATATGTACATTATTCATTTACCATAAATGTCATAATGTACATCAATCTTATTGGAGCTAAGGGCATACACTGTCTAACAGCATCATATTGGGTTATTTAACTGCTGAAATTCTTTTGTTAGTTGTTAATGTGTTAAGGTTTTTCATTTTTTTAATTGCTCTTTTTGCTGAATTAGTTTGTTTTATTATTTTATGTTAATTTGTAGAATTGCATATTAGAGATAATTGTTCATGCATTGTAATTAGTTGCATTAATTTTGTTTATTTTATTTTTTCATTAATCCATTTAAGGGCAGTCCAATTTAAATAAGATAAGGTGGGTATTTCATCACCCTTCCTTGGCCCAAAAACAACAACCCTTTCATGTGTGGCCATAAACCTTATTTTAAAATTTGGATAGCAAGATCCTTTCGGGGGCCCCAAATGTTTGGTTCAAAAGTGTACTAAATTTTAGAGAAGCTTGTAATTATTTTTCATAACCAGCGGTTGGTGTCTAAGGAAAGAGGTTAACCGACTAAGGCTAAGCGGGTTTTGTGGATAGTTAATTAGGTCCTTGTGAGAGCAAGGGGATCCTCCCACATCCCCACCTCTTACTTAGCTAACCAAAGGAAGAGGTGTAATTCAATGTGAACCTAAGAGGATTCACATTGGTTAAACCACTAGTTTATGAAACCTTAGGTTAGCCCATAGGTCGTGTGTTTGAATTCCTTGCATTTTTTTTTTAATTTAAAAATTTAAATTTGAATTTAAATGTCAGTAATTTAAATTTCAAAATCTAAATGGGAATTTAAATTTCAAAAACTTAAACTTCAAATTTCAAAAAAAAAGAGAAAATCAAAAAAGAAAATTTTCAAATTTGAATTTAAATTTCATAATCTAAATTTGAATTCAAAATTCAAAAATTTAAATTTCAAATTTCAAAAAAAAAGAAAAGAAGAAAAAGGGACTTCTGAGTTGTATGTGAAGGGATGAGAGATCCATCATATGGATGGCCGAACCCTATAGGAAGGTTGGGCGAAATTTCAAAAATTTCTTTACTCCCATCCGAGAATCCTATTCCCAATTTAGAAAACTGCATATTCAAGGTACATTCTTATAACCAAACCAGACCAAACCTGAAACCAAGTTTGAGGAGGATATACCTAATACGGAATCCATGCAAGAATGCTCCTCCCAACGTAGGTGTTCACGTCCAAAGAGAGTACCAAATCCCCCCTCCACTAAAGATGACACATCTTAGGGTGAGGTAGGATTAGCAGGTAATTCTTCACCAAGAACTAGTGATTCTTCAACAAGAATCGAATGAGACAGTGAGCACAGCTTCTAAATTGTTTCTTCTGGCAAGAAACAATATCAAGATCGAATCTTGATGCAATCCAAGAACTGGAGATCGAATAGAGTAGGGTAGCAAGAGCAGGAAGAAAAAAGTAGCAGAAGGCAAGAGTAGTCTGACTATGTTGTCTTTTCTCTGAATTCAGTGAGTGTGTTTTGAAGGTTTGCCCTACTCCCCTATTTATAGCCTTAAAGAGATAATTTCCTAATCTCATTATGAGTTTCCTGATCCAAATCTTTTATTTGGATCTAGACTCTTTAAGTGATAAGGATAATTCCTTATCTTCTCTACAAATAAAGATCAGCCTTCCTAATCAAATTAGGAGATTCTTTAATTCAAATCTTTATTTGAATCTAGACTCTTTAAGTGGATAGGGATAATTCTTTATCTTATCTATTGATCCAAATCCCAGATCTGCCCCTATTTAATTAATCTAATTACCACAGTTCGAAATGGGCTTTTAGGCCCATTAAGCTTCTAGGCTGACTTCCACTTTAATGCTGGCTAGCTTAGCTCTCTTTGTATGGCGTGGGACCCTATCACTGATCTACACATCAGCCACATGGGTTCAACCTAGCCTCTTTTACAAAACCTGGCCAAATTCACTGCTAAATGCAGTGAACCCCTGAGTCCATCACTATGGGTTCTTAATGGGCCCAACATATACACACAATGGTCCTTGGGTCCAGTCATCTTTATGAAGGCCCAAGGAGTGTGGCCAAATGCTAGGCTGGCCCATCAGGTATAATCCTCAATGGTCTTACACTTAACCTCTCAGCCCATAATGATCAAACACTGACCGACAAGAGAGGACCTCTCCCTCGGCTGCAAGGTGCAGTGTTGCACTCCTACTCACATGGATCCCGGGAATTAAAACCTTTTGCAAACATTTTGAAACCATAATATATATATATATATGTATGTGTGTGTGTATGTTTCTATATAAATATATTTTGCAAAACAAATTTCAATGATTGAAATCAACAGCTGAAAGTTTAGGTTCCCATCAGAGAGAGTGCATCCCCGATCATTCACTTTGTATGACAAAGGAGCTGATCCTGTCACTATGATCACCCACTCAGATGAATTCTCGGACTATCCCAACATACCCACGTTTTGACCCCCTCTATGGATTTCACTGATTGGCATATCAAAGAGAGCCCAATCCGACACCTAGTGTAGTATCATAATCGAGTCTAGGGGTCAGGTGCAACATTCCACTTTTGCTCATCTATCTGCAAGGTCCATGGCAGTACTGGAATTTTGGTCATGTTCAAGGTTTCATGAAAACCCACACTACATGTACCTCAGGTCTTGCTCTAGCAGCTGAGACAAGCCACCCCAACCAACTTGGTAGTATACTAGTGACAGCCTTGGAAGATAAATCTCCCCAGATCTATCCAATGGTTGTGAAGGTTCTAAACTAACAAGAGTCTCATATGTGTCCAGTTTAAGGGTATTTACAGTAAATGTCATAACATACATCATGATGATTGGATCTAAGGGCATACACTGTCTAACAGCTCCCACTTGCACTTAGTTCCTTTTGGGTATAAGCCAGAGTCCCATACTTTCCATGTGTTTCTCAAACACTTTCTGTGTTAGTGGCTTAGTCAATGGGTCTGCTACATTTTTCGCTGATGCTACCTTATGAATTAAGACGTCCCCTCTTCCAGCTATCTCACATAGTATATGGTACTTCCTCTCGATGTGCTTTGACTTCGAGTGGGCTCGTAGCTCCTTTGCTTGAGCAATGGCTCCAGTGTTATCACACAACAATGGAATTGGTGATGTGCTAGATGGAACTACTCCTAACTCCTAAATGAACTTTTTCATCCATACAGCTTCTTTTGTAGCTTCACTTCCTGCAATTTGTAAGCACTTGTTCTTTTAAAATGTGTCGGATGACGGGTTGTCAATGGCCTCAAAATTAGTACTAGTCCCACAATAAAATATTTGTAGTAAAAGTGGTAGTAGGTCGAATCTCACAGGGATCTAAATAATAATCTCTCAGCCGAATGAATAATATAACTGAGTGGGAAAATTAAATAACTAAAATTTAAAAGAACAAGAAAGCAATAGCAAGTTCAACTAACAAGAAGTAATCAGTCTTACCGAATTTTGGTTCAAGGTTTCGGGTTAGTCAATTGGTCATCGATCATAGGTAGACTTCGGTGGTCTTGCAATTCAAGAATTTAACCTTAGATTTATTAGGATAGCCATAATAAATATTGTGTTTTCCTAATTCAACTGACCAAACCCTGCATTCAATCAACACTTATCACTAAACAACTGGGTACGATAGCGTTCCATATCAACTAGTGATAGCATTAAGCTTTGTGAAAACAGTTAAACCAAAATAACAATAATTGAGATAGCTTTAATTATCGAATCTTGTTCCATCGATTCCCTTTAGGTTAAAACATGTCAATACATTGGTCAAAAGCTGTCATGAACAATTGACCCGGAAAGATATTAACCTAATTGCTACTTGTACCACTATTCGTGACAATTACGGATCACCGAACCATGGATAGCAGTAGGAAAATCAATATTAATTAATTTGTTAGACTAATTAACATTAACATCCAATGGGAATATGCACAAGAACCAATGAATACTTGAATTAAATACAGAACCTCACGATGACACAATCGAACCTCCCTCCTTGAACCAGAAAAGAAAAGCTTAGCTGCTCACGATTTTCGAATCCTCCAGGCTTTGCTTCTCAGAAGGCCAAACTAATCTTTCTTGAAGGAGTTGCTTGATGCTTTCTTGGATGCATGAGTGATCCTAGAGCTGGTCCGCCCCCCTCTTTATATAGCTGAGGGAGAGGGCTCTCTCCAACTCCTTCTAGGAGATTAACTTCAAGTCCTGATCTGTTTTGAACTAATCCTATCATATCTCTTATCTAGTGATCTAATTCAATCTTCTTATCTTTGTAGGATTACATTCAAAGTTTAAATCTAATAAGACTCTCTTTCTGGAGGTTACATTCGAAATTGGGACTCTTGGCTCTTGAATTCGAGTTGGGCTGCTTTAAAACTTGGGCTGCTACAAGGCTCTTCTGCGAGTTGGGTTTCAGTTGTGAAATGGGCCTGACTACGAACTTGCTCTGACTTTGGGCCCAGTTTCGTATTCGATGAGGACTGTATCTGTCAAAACCTAAAACATAAAAGTTGTGGGCCTTTATTTTGTCTTTCTAATGTCTCTTGAATTGTCCAATTCAGAGTACAGAATTGAGAATTATGCCCAAATTACTGACTGTTGCCGAAACTATGCAAAATCATCCGATTTGCCCTATTTTCTTCCAATCGCCTTCTTGCTTGCCCTGAATTGAAATACAAGAGTAATGAGTCCACTTAAGTGCTAAATTAATGTAAAAGAGTGAATATTAGGGGATAAAAATAGGGTTCTTTTTAGTCTCATCAAATCCCCCCACACTTAAACTTTGCCCATCCTCGGGCAAGACAAAATTCAAGCAAATATAGAACAAGAACAAACTAACTATCCTATCGTTTTTCATACTCAACTCTCCTTCATCTTTTTCCACAAATTTTCTAGGTTAAATAATGTGAACCGTTAAATCAACACAACCAAGCCATACATGACTCATTCATCAGTCAATCCAATTTTTATTACTGCAAACCAGGTAGTAAATCAGGGAAAACCTTTTTATCTTCTCTCTCTTTTTATTTTCTTTTTCTCTCCTCTGAAGAACCAGGTAGTAAATCAGGGAAAACCTTTTTATCTTCTCTCTCTTTTTATTTTCTTTTTCTCTCCTCTGAAGAACCAGGTAGTAAATTAGGGAAAACCTTTTTATCTTCTCTCTCTTTTTATTTTCTTTTTCTCTCCTTTGAAGAAGTGAGTGCATTTTATGCTCCATCTCACTTTTGGATTACTTGGTCAGTAGGTGCATTTTGTGCTCCATCCTACTGTTTGATTTACTAGTTAGTAGGTGCATTTTAAGCTCCATCCTACTATCAGATGACTTGGCTGGTAGGTGCATTTTATGCTCCATCCTACCATCAGATTACTTGACCGGTAGGTGCATTTTATGCTCCATCCTACCAATTGTAGCAATGGTGAAGTATGCACCATATTTACTTAAACCTGAATTTAGGACTAGCTTAACTGGAAATGACTTCAGATAAGTCATGTACTCCCTGATCATATTTCTTTACTCAGTTCACAAGAATCTTCCTAGAACACTATTTCAATTGATTTCAAAAGAGTTGAAGTTTTTTTTTTTTTCTTTTTTTTTTTTTTAAATGCAACCTAAATCAAATTTTAAAATGCAACCTAAATTCTAACCTCCCCCACACTTAAAACTTACATTGTCCCCAATGTGAGGTTAAATGCAAAGAAAGAGTAGAAAAACTAAACTAGAAATGTAAAAACAAAAAGAAAAAGGAAAAAAAAAACTTCCCTATTTTTAATAATCCTGAATCGGATTCTCTAATTCTCGTGGATGCAGCTTTCAGTGTTCTCCCCTTTCATCCATCATGGGTGGGTTCAAATCTGAAATGTGGGCCTTCGTATCCAATTGTGCGCTTAATCCAAGCTCCTCATTCATATCTTCTTCAAAAATTTCCTGCACAATTGAATCAATAGTGTCAACCGAACAAATCGAATGACATTCATTGCGGTACTTCATTGCTTCAAAAAAAATTAAATTTAACAATTTCCCCATCGAACTCGACGGAGAGGGTACCCCTGTCCACATCTATTTTGGTTTTGGCCGTTTTCATGAATGGCCTACCTAATAGAAGTGGGCCATCGAACTTGTGACTGTATCATCCTCCATCTTCAGGATGTAGAAATCAGCTGGAAAAATTAAATCGTTAACCTGCACCAATACATCCTCAACAATCCCTTCTGGGTAGGCACTAGAACGATCAGCTAATTGAATAACAACTATAGTTTCTTTTAAAGGACCTAATCTCAAAGCATAGTAAATCGAGTATGGCATGACGTTGATGGATGCACCTAAGTCTAGCAAGGCACGCTCAATTCGTTTATTGCCAGTCACACAAGGTAAGGTGAACAAACCTGGATCAGCACATCTTTCTGGTAAGATCCTCTTGATCACAGCTGAAACATTTTTTCCAACACTTACCATCTCATCGATTCGCAACCTCCTTTTGTTAGTGCATAATTCTTTCAAAAATTTTGCATATTTTGGGATCTGTTTTATAGCATCTAACAAAGGGATATTGATCTCCACCTTGCTGAAGGTTCCTAGCACCTCTTGCTCATATTCCTTTTTCTTGGACTTCTCTAACCTACTAGGAAAAGGTGGTATAACAGCATTAGTAACTTTAGGGAGAGGGGGGTTGGATATTACCTCAATGGGGTCTTCATTTGACCCGTGTCTCTCCTCTTCCTTGTCTCCCTTAGCTACCTTCGATGGTGAGCTCGGTTGGGGCTGCAACTCCTTTCCGCTTCTCAACACTACTGCACTTGCATTCTCCTTTGGGTTGACTATCGTTTGTGATGGTAGTTTCCCAGAGTTCAGCGCCTCCAACTTGCTAATGGAAGTGGCAAGTTGGCTGATTTGGTTCCCCAAATTCTGAATGCTGGCTCTTGTTTCCTGCTGAAATTGCTGAGTGTTAGTAGCTAGAGACTTAACTATTTTATCTAATGACATACCTAAATTTGAGGGTTGGCATTGCGCTGTGATAGATGCTGAAAATTGGGGTTGTCGACTAAAAAATTGGGGCTGATATTGCTGCTATCCTCCTTGGTTCCCGTAGCTTAGATTTGGATGATCCCTCCACCCTGGATTGTAGTAATTGGAGTAGGGGTCATATTTGCATTGAGGCTGACCCGGGAATCCTCCTACGATACTTACTTGCTGCATCGATCCATCCTATAGTGATGGACACATGTCCATAGGATGACTAGGGATCAAACAGATACCACACACCCTGGTTGTTAGCAATTGTCTTGTGGCCAGTTGCCCAACCAAAGCAGTTAAATCTGAAATCTGATTTTCTAAATTAGCATGACATACCACATTAACACGTCTAATGGTGCCATCTGTCACCGAACTATTGTGAATTTTCGGCCATGTTGGAAATTAATTCCCTGGCCGCTTTGGGTGTTTTGTGCACCAAGGCTTCTCCACTAGCTGCATCTACCATACTTCTATCCATGGGTTGGAACCCTTCATAGAAGTATTGGATTAAAAGCTGTTCGGGAAGTTGGTGGTATGTGAAGGCATGACAGATCCATCGTATGAACGCCCAAATCTTGCAGAATAAGGTGGGCGAATTTCAAAAATTTCTCTCCCCTCAACTGGGAATCGCATTCCCTATTTTTGGAAAAGTCATATTTTTCAAGGATTAATCTTGAACCATGAATCCAACCAGATTTGAACAAAAGCAGTAGCAGAGGATTATACCTGATACGGAGAAATAATATCTCCCAATGAAGGTGTTCACGCCCAAGGAAGGATCCAAAGACTACTCCCACTGAAGATGGTGTAGTGTAGGATGAAATAGAATCAGCAGTGTTCTCTCCAAAAACATAATCCTTCGCAATAAATAGCAGGATGCCACGTGAGCGCAGCTTCCTATCAATCCCTTCACAAGGAAATAATCTAAAGATCAAATCTTGATTTCTCCCACTGAACTGGAGGTCGAACTGGCAGGTGAGGCGGCGGTAGGAAGGAGGCGGCAAGAGAGGATTTTTGCAGGTGTGCTGAATTCTCTCTTCTGCGATTTCAGCTCTGAATACAAGTGAACGACTTGTGTTGTTGTGTCTAATGGCTACCGTCTCTTCCTCCTTTTATAGCCTTAAAGGGATCAGCTCCTAATCCCATTAGAAGTTGCTGATCCAAATCATATTTGGATCAGACTACCCTTTAAGTCATAAGGGTAAACCCTTATCTTATCAGCAAATGGGATCAACCTTCTCCAAATCTCATTAGGAGGTTTCCAGATCTAGATCACATTCAGATCTAGACTCTCTGAGTGGATAGGGTTACGACCCAATCATATATGCAAATCCAATCTCAGAATTCGCCCCTTATTGAACTGATTAAATTAGCCCAGTTCGAAATGGGCTTTAGGCCCATTAGGGTTATGTGCTCACTTAGCCTTCCTAACTGCTGCCCAGTTGGGCTTCCGTGTATGGCATGGGACCCAAACAATGATCTACACATCAGCCACATGGGTTCAGCCCAGCCTTTGTTACAAGTCCTGGCCAAATACACAGTTATGGGCAGTGCACCCCTGAAACCCATCAATGGGCTCTATGGGCCCAACACTTACCCTATGTGGTCCCTGGGCCAAGCCACCTTGTAACACCCAGGGACTGTTGGTAGATGCAAGATTAGCCCATCAGGTATTACCCTCAATGGTCTTATACTTAAGCTCTCAGGCCATAATGATCAAACACTGCCCAACAAGAGAAGACCTCTCCCTCGGCTGAAAGGAACAGTGTTGCACTCTCTTCGTATATGGATCTTGGGAATTAAAACCTTTTGCAAACATTTTGAAAACCATAAAATATATACTTTTATATCTCATATAAAATATATTTTGCAAAACAAATATCAACGATTGAAATCGGCTGCCGGCAGTCTTGGTTTCCATCAGAGAGAGTGCATCCCCGATCATTACCTTTGTCCGACAAAGGAGCTGATCCTGTCACTATGATCACCCACTCATATGAATTCTCAGACTGTCCCAACATACCCAGGTCTTGACCCCCGCTAAGGATCTCACTGATTGGTACATCAAAAATAACCCAATCCGACACCCAGTGCAGTATCATAATCGAGTATAGGGGTCGGGTGTAACTTTCCAATTTTGCCCATTAATCTCCAAGGTCCAGGGCAACACTGGAAATCTGGTCCAGTTCAAAGATTCAATTAATCCTACACTACATGTGCCTTGGGTCTCACCCTGGCGGCTGAGACAGGCCACCCCAACCGACTTGGTGGCAAATCAGTGTCAGCCTTATTAGGATAGGTCTCCCCAGACCGACCCACTAGCTATGAACATTCTAAATAACACGAGTCTCATTAAGTGTCCAGTTTAAGGGTATTACATAGAAACATACCACAGGAACATGAATCAAATATGTATTTTATTGATTTACAATAAACTCATAATGTACATCATTCTGATTGAAGCTAAGGGCATACAAAAACTGTCTAATAGCTCCCACTTGCACTTAGGTCCAATCTAGTACAAGCCGGAGTCCCATCCTTTCCACATGTTTCTCAAACACTTTCTGTGATAGTAGCTTCGTCAATGGGTCTACTATATTTTCCGCTGACGCTACCTTCTGAATTAGGATGTCCCCTCTACCAACAATCTCCCGTAGTACTTGGTACTTCCTCTCGATGTGCTTTGACTTCGAGTGGGTTCGTGGCTCCTTAGCCTGAGCAATTGCTCCATTGTTGTCACACAACAACGGGTTGACTGATGTGCTAGATGGAACTACTCCCAACTCGTGAACGAACTTCTTCATCCACACGGCTTCTTTGGCAGCTTCGCTTGCGGCAATGTATTCGGCTTCGGTTTTGGAGTCTACAGTGGACCTCTGTTTGTTGGTTTTCCAACAAATAACACACAATCCAATCGTGAAAACATATCCAGACATAGACTTTCTATCATCTGGATCTGACTTTAAATCGGCATCAGTATACCCCTGGATCTGTAGTATGCTACCATCGAATACCAGACAAAACTCTTTTGTCCTTTGAAGGTACTTAAGTATGTTTTTCACAGCAGTCCAGTGCTCCTGCCCTGGGTTGGCTTGGAATCTACTTACCACACTCACTACCTGAGCAATGTTAGGACAAATGCACAGCATGGCATACATGATGCTCCCTACGGCTGAGGCATAAGGAACGTCCTTCATGCCCTCAATCTCCTTAGAGGTCTTGGGAGACATCTTCTTGGAGAGAGTGACTCCGTGCCTGAAAGGAACATTTCCTTTCTTGGATTTCTCCATGCTGTATCTTTTGACTATTTAGTCATTGTAAGCAGATTGGGATAATCCTATTATCCACTTCGATCTATCTCGATAGAGTCGAAGACCCAGTATATAGGAGGCTTCTCCAAGATCTTTCATGGAGAATTGTTGTGAAAGCCATACTTTTACTGTAGTTAACATTCCTACATCATTCCTAATGAATTGAATGTCATCTACATACAGAACCAAGAAAGTAACTTTATCCTCACTGGTCTTCCTTCGAAGGTACTTAAGTATGTTTTTCACAGCATTCCAATGCTCCTGCCCTGGGTTGGCCTGAAATTTGCTTACTACACTCACTGCCTGAGCTATGTCAGGACGAGTGTACAGCATGGCATACATGATGCTCCCTACGGCAGAGGCATAGAGAACGTCTTTCATGCCATCAATCTCCTCAGAAGTCTTGGGAGACATCTTCTTGGAGAGAGTGACTCCGTGACTAAAAGGAACATTTCCTTTCTTGGAGTTTTCCATGCTGTATCTCTTGACTATTTTGTCAATGTAAGCAGATTGGGATAATCCTATTATCTGCTTTGATCTATCTCTATAGAGTCGAAGACCTAGTATATAGGAGGCTTCTCCAAGATATTTCATGGAGAATAGTTGTGATAGCCATACTTTCACCATAATTAATATTCCTACATCATTCCAAATGAGTAGAATGTCATCTACATACAGAACCAAGAAGGTAACCTTATCTCCACTGAACTTCCTGTAGATACAGGTTCATCCGGATTCTGCTTGAAGTCAAACGATTTGACAGCAGAGTCAAAATGGATGTTCCAACTCCTAGAAGCTTGCTTAAGTTCATAAATGGATTTATAAGTTTACATACCATGTGTTCCTGACCTGCAGCAATGAAGCCTTGCGGCTGCTGCATGTAGATATCTTCAGTAAGATTTCCATTCAGGAATGCAGTTTTGACATCCATTTTCCAAATCTCATAATCATGGTATGCTGCTACAGATAGCAAGATCCTAATGGATATAAGCATGGCCACAGGCGAAAAGTTTTCCTCATAATCGATGTCCTCTTTCTGAGTGTACCTTTTCGCTACCTGACGAGCTTTGATGGTTTCAACCCTACCATCGGGGCCCTTCTTCCTCTTGTAAATCCATTTGCAACCAATTGCTTTTACCCCAGAGGGCGGATCTACTAGAGTCCTGATTCCATTGGCCTCCATTGAGTCCATCTCAGCTCTCATGGCCTCCACCCATTTCAGGGAATCTGGGTCCAACATAGCTTCCACATAAGTCACGGGATTCTCCTCACTAGTCAAGGCTTCCACCAGGTAACTATCCTAATCATATCCATAACGGACTGGTGGCCTAGATACCTGGGTAGATCTTCTAGGTTGGTCAATACCTGGAACTTGTGGGACATCTCCCACTGCTCCTGAGCTCTCTTCATCAAGAACTACTGATAGCTATGAATATAACCCTAGCAAGTGCACTAGTTATCATGTAGTATAATAATATCGTTCCCATGGGGATTTAACAAAACAAGTATTAGAACCACCATCTTCCCTAATTATCTGGACAATCAAAATTCAGATTTGAGCAAGAAAAAATAAACACTAGAAAGAGAAAATAGAAACAAAGGTGATCACTAACCGAATCTGCAAAGGATGGAATCGCTAGGATTTTTGGTCCACCTAACCAATGTATTGAATATTGATGGGTTCGATTAACCAAGATTATTTGTCATTCCCATAAGCTGAGGTCTTTCCAATTTTATTCAATATTCTCTCTCGAGATATACTAAACCTACGCCCATCAGGTAACCCTTTGATCTCTCGAGTAGAGCTCTCAAGATGGGAATGCATTAAGTCCAAGAAAACCATTAAATTCAGATGAATCATGTATATATATCTCTATATACCATTCAATTCACACTATGAATTATTCAGTCAATTATGTGGATTCCTCTCTCGATTCATTCACAAAAATCAAATCAATTAAGAGGTGGCCAAGCTCTTAATTGCATTAAGCACAATAATTCATATACTATATGGAAATCACAAAGATAAAAATATATTCATTAACATGGTTTAGGCTTTCCATAGTCCTAACAAGAAACAAATCAGTTCATGATAAAAGAATTAAAGCAAACAAAGGGAAAGAAAGAACTCTTGAATTCGCCCATGGTGCTGAGATATTCTCTTCTTGCCGCCACCTTCTTGAAGTTTCTTGAATACTTGACCCTTTCTTGACTGATTGCTCCATTCTTCTTAATTCAATCCCCAAGATTGAGTGATGCCTCAAGCTAGTCCACCCCCCCTTTATATAGCTTAAAGGAGAGGGGGTGGTCTCCTACTTCCTCTTGAAGTTTATTTTACAAGAATAGAAAGTCTTATTCTAATCCTACTTTTATCTCTTTATCTAATGAACTCAATCCCTTTATCTTTCTAAGATTACATCAGGAATTTAGATTTGGAAGGACTCCTCTCAGTTTCTTGTTCTTGGATTCGTATTAAACCTCCTTTGCGAATTGGGCTTCAGCCAGGCTTTTCTACAAGTTGGGCTTCAGCTGCAGATTGGGCCTTCTTGCGAATTTGCCCCGACGTTGGGCCCAGATTTTTCTTCAATTCAGGATGAATCTTCGAAAGCCCAAAATATGAAAGTTGTGGAATTTTCTCTTATCTTTCCAGTGGATCTTGAATCAGCCCCATCGGAGTTCGGATACGCGAGTTAGGCCCAGATT
Organism: Nelumbo nucifera; assembly: GCF_055504915.1. Lineage (NCBI taxonomy): Eukaryota > Viridiplantae > Streptophyta > Magnoliopsida > Proteales > Nelumbonaceae > Nelumbo > Nelumbo nucifera. Next base: position 35,950,171 of record NC_142656.1, on the reverse strand, counting down.
ACTGAACGATGTCGAAACTGTGAAAAATCATCCGATTTTTCTTTCTTTGCTCCTGATGCCTTCTTTCATGCCCTGAACCGAAATACAAGAAATATGAGTCTAATTAAGTACTAATTCAGTATAAAAGACAGAATATTAGGGGTTAAAATATGATAGATTTTATTCTCATCAAATCCTTCCACACTTAAACTCTTGCCCGTCCTCGGGCAAGACAAAACTCAAGAAAAAAACTAACTTTCCTACCGATTTTTAAACTCAATTCTCCTTCCTCTTTCTCCACAAATATTCTAGGTTAACTATTGCAAACCATTAAATCAACACAACCAAGTTATACTCAACTCATCTATCAGCCAATCCAATTCTTGCTACTGCAAACCAGGTAGTAAATCAGGGAAAACCTCTCTCTCTCTCTTTTTTTTATTTTTTTATTTATTTAATTTTTTTTTTCGGGAGTGAGTGCATTTTATGCTCCATCTCACTTTTGGATCACTCGGCCAGTAGGTGCATTTTATGCTCCGTCCTACTATTGAATTGCTTGGTTGGTAGGTGCATTTTATGCTCCATCCTACCATTTGTAGCAATGGTAAAACAACTACCCCATTTACTTAAACCTGAATTTAGGATTAGCTTAACTGGAAATGGCTTTTGATAAGTCACGTTCCCCTTGATCGTACCTCATTACTCGGTTCACAATAGTTTTCCTAGAACATTGTTTCAATTGATTTCAAAAGAGTTGAGGTTTTGATTTTTTTTTTGTATGAATCATAAAAAAATGACCTAAATCAAAAATTCTAACCTAAATCCAAAATCCTAAATCCTAAATCCCCTCCCCCACACTTAAAACTTACATTGTCCCCAATGTGAGGTTAAATGCAAAGAAAGGGCAGCAAAACTAAACTAGAAATATAAAAAAAGAAAAAGGAAAAAAAACAAACTTCCCTATCATGAATTAGATCCTCTAACTCTCGTGGTTTCAGCTTTCGATGTGCTCCCCTTCCATCGATCATGGGTGGGTTTAAATATGGAACAGGGGCCTGCAAAACAGAGGGTAACAGTCTCTTATTAGAAATTGGCAACATAATGTAATGAGCATTACCTTGTCCTTCTTGACCGTCCTCCAAATAGTTCAGAACCTCCTTAACTTCCTCATCCAAGTTATCTTTCAAAACTCTTTCAGGGTAAGGGAGAGGAAGTTTAATAGCATCTAAACTCAGTTTAGGTGTACTCCATTCGATCCCCATTCGAGAATCGGTTGCCTCAACTTCCTTGTCATCATTCTGGGTCTCATTAATGGCATTCACTTGCTCCCTTAGGTTCTTCTCTATATTGCTAAGCAATCGTCCCTCTCTTCTTTCCGACAACAGATTTACAATCTGTCCCACCTGAACTTCTAAGTTCATGATTGATGCTTCATGGCTTTGGAATTTTGCTTCAGTAGCATTGATGAACTTAGAAATCATCTCCTCCAAATTACTCATTTTTTCTTGTGGGGGCGGTTGTTGTTGGAATCCCATGGATGCCTTTTGTTGATTGTTTTTCCATGAAAAGTTTGGATGATCCCTCCACCCTGGATTGTATGTGTTTGAGTAGGAGTTGAAATTTGGCCTGCCAGCATGAGAGATAAAATTAGCATTCTCATATGAAGTAAAAGGACTACCTAATGGACAATCAGAATTAGTATGTCCTATTTGACCATGAAAATCACATGGGATGCTAGATGATGCATTAATGGCTGCAATATTAAAGGTGTCAAGTTTCTTATTAAGATTAGCAATTTTCACAGATAGGGTTGCAAGGGGATCGATATGGTGTACTCCCTTTTGATGAGTTTGGTCATTACTCCATTGGAAGCTATTTGATACCATTTCTTCCACTAGATCATAGGCTTCCTCTAGAGTTTTCCCATAATTGTGCCACCTGCTGCTGCATCTATAATGGAGTGATAGGATAGAGTAATACCATTATAAAAAGTTTGAATTTGATGCCAAACGGGTATTCCATGGTGAGGATACTTTCCAAGCATATCTTTAAATAAAGAAAGAATTCAAAAAAATAAGAAAAAAAAACAAACAAAATAAAATAATAAAAATAGAAATAATAATCCAAATTAATCAAGGTTAACAAGTTCTAATATTATTTTTGGATTAAATCTCCAGCAACTGCTGCTCCTGATGCCTTCTTTCATGCCCTGAACCGAAATACAAGAAAGATGAGTCTAATTAAGTACTAATTCAGTATAAAAGAGAGAATATTAAGAGATAAAATATGATAGATTTTATTCTCATCAACTACTTCCTGACGATGGGTGTCCAGGATGTAATCGGTTTCCAAGAATTGTGCATTTCGGCTGCAGAACACCTTCTGCTCACTTGGGTCATAGAACAGGTAACCCACAGAGCCTTTTGGGTAGCCTATGAATAGGCAATGGCTAGTCTTGGATTCCAACTTATCTGCACTCATTCTTTTAACGTGTGCTGGACAACCCCAAATCTTCAAGTGTCTGACACTTGGTTTCTTTCCGGTCCAAAGTTCATATGGAGTGTTCGAAACCTGATTCGACACGTAAATCGCAGTCTCTAATGCGTAACTCCTAAAGGATGTGGGTAACATTGAGTGTATGAGAAATGACCGGACCATATCCAATAAGGTCCTATTCCTCCTCTCTAAAACACCATTAAGTTGTGGTGTAGCAGGAGGAGCCAATTGTGATACTATCCCATTGTCCTTTAAGTAGTCCCTAAATTCGCCAGAGAGATACTCGCCACCTCGATCCGATCAAAGGGCTTTAATTTATCTCCCTAACTGTTTCTCGACCTCTTGTCTGTACTCTTTGAACTTTTCAAAGGATTTAGACTTATGTCTTATTAGGTACACGTAACCATATCATGAGAAATCATCTGTAAAGGTGATGAAATACACATGTTGATTGCGTGTCCTAACACTCAGGGGACCACATACATCAGTATGTATAAGATCAAACGTGCCTGTACATCTTTCAGGATTACCGTTAAATGGCCGTTTCGTCATCTTGCCTCATAGGCAAGGCTCACAAGTGGGAAGATCTTCTACAGTTAGAAAATCCAAAGGACCATCCTTTACCAACCTTGTGATTCGGTCAACACTAATATGGCCAAGTCGGTAATGCCACAGGCACATGGGATTAACTGTATCACGAACTCTTTTCTTGGGGATTTCAGCCAACGTAGTTTCGGTTATGTTAGTTTCTAGAGAAAGATGTAGAACATAGAGACCATTCTCCAATTCCCCGTATGCAATGAATCTGTTGTTTCTTTTAATAGTAATCGTATTACTAAAGAAGATAGAATAACGATCCGCACACAGTTTTGAGACAGAAATCAAATTTCTTCTTAAATTTTGTATATAAAGGCAATCTTTCAGTACAATTGTTCATTCTCTAAAAAATAATTCCACGGTTCCTATGGTCGTGGCTGCAACACTTGCAGAAGTCCCCAAGTAGAGCATAACTTCTCCTTCACTCAGCCTTTTCCTTACCTTGAACCCCTACAGTGAGTTGCTCGCATGAGTTGAAGCCCTGGAGTCAATACACTAGGACACAGAAGCTACCAATAAATTGGTTTCTATAACACAAGATTCGAAATTACCTTTCTTGGATTCCAGGTAGGCAGGATGGTTCCTTTTCTAGTGTTCGGTCTTCTTGCAGAAGTGACAGGCATCTGATGCTTTGTCTTTCTTCTGCTTCTTACCCTTAGTGGTTTTCTTCTGAGGCTTCTTTGCCTTCCTCTTTCTCTTGCCGGTCTTGGTAGCTTCAACATGCATAGCTACAGGCTTATCCTTTTTAATCAGTTCTTCTACTCGTTGCAACATATTGCTGAGCTCTTGTAAGCTGACATTCAGCTTGTTCATGTTTTAATTCATGATGAACGGATTAAAGGACGGAGGCAAAGAATTAAGGATGGCATCTATTTGGGTCGCAAGGTCCAGCCCGGATCCAAGAGCTTCAAGCTCATTGATGTAGCCCATCATCCGATGACAATGGTAATGAACTTGTTGCCCTTTGGACATTTGAGCGGTCATGAACTATTTCAGGACCTTTTGTCGAGTAGAACGATTCTGCTCTTCATACATCGTCTTGAGATTGTCCAATATTTCCTTGGCAAGTTCAATCTGATCGAACTGCCTTTGTATTGGATTGTCCAAGGAGGCAATGATGTAACACCAGGCAAGGGAGTTTTTCTCCTCCCAATCCTGATAGTCTCTCCTTCGGGCCTCAGAAGCCCTATCACCCGGACGCTTCGGGGCAGGATTTTTAGCCACTTTGTCTAACTTTTCAGAAGTTAGGACCAGCATAAGGTTCCTATACCAGTCGGCATAGTTCAGGCCCTTCAGCTTGTTGTCATCAAGAAGCTTTGCAAATCTTCCATTTGCCATTTTCTGATAAAAGAGCAAACATCAGTCCACAACCTAATTTGATTCATGTTCATTACATAGATATGGCTTTTAATCTATGTTCCATTCCCGTTTATTCATCTTTGAGATTTCCCTCCCATCTCAGTGATGGAGACTATGAGTTGTCTCTGGAAATGTGGGAAATCACATAGGCTGCATGGAGCCAATTGTTTTAGCTGCATAACCCCACCACCTTTCTGTGAAGGATCATATCCACTCATCATATGAGCTTTCCCTTTGGCCTTTGTCAAACATGGTTCAGAGCCGTTTTCAGATAAACCTTTCTGTCCAGTGAGTGCTTACCCATCATGTTCATGAATGCCAAGGTACCATGAGAGAGTTCCCATTTTCTGGTGAAGCCCCTCCCACATCGGTCTATGACGCCCCTATCATCTTATGAAACACTCTAACAAGTCCAACAGCAAATGGATAGCCCATTTTCTGGTGCGTTTCCTCATTACTAAAGGACCCATCCTCATGCTAATGATGGAAGGCCTTTAGAGAGTTCATCATATGAATCTCCCTATCACATGCACTCATATTAGCTGGAGGGAATAGTAATTACGCCCTACTTTGATCTTGGTCAAACCAAAAGTGGTTCCCACTGACTTTCATAAAGCCAGATTTTGGTGGGCCCAAATCGGCTAGGGTTTCGCACGTATTATCTCCATGAGGGGTGGGGTCCACCACTGAGGGAGGTAATCCAATGACCAAAATGGACACCATGGCAATGATGTGCATTCAGCCATGGGTGCGCAAGAGCCACTGTCGAAATTGCATGGACCAAGTTCTTATGGTTCGTGCTCGAAACACATCACACATCCATACATCACATGCAAGGATAAATTGATCGAATCAATTAAATATCTATAAAGCCCATTTGAAGCCCATTTTTAATCCATAATATTAACCATTAATATTATCTATGTATATGGGCTGAATTAGGGCTGATCAATTCGGCCCATATAGCTTAATCCACGAAGTGGGTTTTGCAGTTTTAACAACTTAAAATTGGGCCTTTACAGGTTGGGCCAAAATAAACATTTAATTAATTATCAATCCTCAGGCCCATTAGTGGGAAAAGTAGGGCTCACATTCAACCTTGATTGAACCTTAGATTCGGTCCAACCAGTTTGGACCAATCTGGTTCGAATGGGTCTAGGGTTTGATCTTTAATTAAAGATTTAATTCAAGAATTAATCTGAAATTAATTACTGATAAAAGAACAAGCAAGAATCAGTCAAATAGGGCTGTTCGCACAATCCGTCCTGCAAAACAGTGGTTAGATCACAGGTTGCAGTTTCATAAACTGCAAATCGCAGATAGCGATTCTCCCATCTGTGAAATCTCCTCTGCACGGCCAGCTTCGATCCAAAATAAAATAAATAGAAAACCTAATTTCTATTACATCAGATTGAATGCCTATACATTCAGTCTAAAAATTAAAAAAAAAAATTATTTTACAGACCAAATGTAATAAAATAATTAAGAAACTGCAAAATAGCAGGTTCCCTGCGCCAATCAAGATTTCGATCTCCATGTGTACGAACAGTCCATAAATCAAGAAAATTATAAAGAATAGTTCTAAATAATAATCAGATTTATAAAAATTAATTTCAGATTAATCGCCCATTATTTGGAAACAAATTTTCCAAAAAAACATCATATCTACGCAAATCGGGTAGAACACTTTCTGCCCATTTGCGCAGGTTCAGATTTGATCCAATTTGGTTCAAGACTTGAACCTGGCTCTAATACCACTGAAGGCATGAGAGATCCATTGTATGGATGCCCAAATCTTGCGAAATAAGGTGGGCAAATTTCAAAAAATTCTCTCCCCTCAACTGGGAATCGCATTCCCTATTTTTAGAAAAATTATATTTTTCAAGGATCAATCTTGAACCATGAATCGAACCAGATCTAAACAAAAGTAGTAGGAGAGGATTATACCTGATATGGAGAAATAATATCTCCCAACAAAGGTGTTCACGCCAAATGAAGGATCCAAAGATGGCTTCTACAAAAGATGGCGCAGTGTAGGATGGAGCAGAATCAGCAGTGTTCTCTCCAAGAACCTAATCCTTCGCAAGAAATAGCAAGATGGCACGTGAGCACAGCTTCCTATCAGTCCCTTCACAAGGAACTGATGTCAAAATTGAATCATCATTTCTCCCACTAAATTGGAGGTCGAACTGGCAGGTGAGGCGGCGGCAAGAAGGAGGCAAGAGAGAATTATCGCAGGTGTGCTGAATTCTCTCTTCTGTGACTTCAGCTCGGAAGACAAGTGAAGGACTTGTGTTGTTGTATCTAAAGGCTGCTGCCCCTTCCTCCTTTTATTGCCTTAAAGGAATCAGCTCCTAATCCCATTAGGCGTTGCTGATCCAAATCATATTTGGATCAGACTTCCCTTTAAGTGATAAGGGTAAACCCTTATCTTATCTGCAGATTGGATCAGCCTTCTCCAAATCTCATTAGGAGGTTTCTAGATCAGGATCACATTCAGATCTAGACACTCTAAGTGGATAGGGTTAAGACCCAATCCTATCTACTAATCCAATCTTAGAATTCGCCCCTTATTTAACTGATTAAATTAGGCCAGTTCGAAATGGGCGTCCATCCTATGGACGCCCAAAGATTGCGGAATAAGGGGTGAATTTCAAAAATTTTATCTCTCCCTTCAACTGGGAATCGTATTCCCTATTTAGAAAATCATATTTTCAAGGATCAATCTTGAACCATAAACTGAACCAAAAGGAGTGGGAGAGGATTATACCTGATACGGAGAAATACTATCTCCCAATGGAGGTGTTCACGCCCAAGGAAGGATCCAAAATCTGCTCCCACTGAAGATGGCGCGGTGAAGGATGGAGCAGAATCTACAATGTTCTTCAAAAGAACTTGACCCTTCGCAAGAATCAACTGGACGGCTTGTGAGTATAGCTCCAATCAATCTTTTCCCAAAAGATTGAAATCAAGATCCAATCTTGATTGCTCCCAAGAACTGGAGATCGAACTGAAGGAATGGCAATGGCAGGAAGGTGGCGGTAGAAGAGAATTCGCAGTATGTAGGAAATCTCTTAATCTCTCTTTCTTAAAGAGAAGAATGCTATTGATGTTATCGTGTTTTTCAAGGCAGCCGCCTCCTTCCCCTTTTATAATCTTAAAGGGATCAGCTCCTAATCAGATTAGGAGTTGCTAATCCAAATCATATTTGGGTTAGAAGTCCCTTAGTGATAAGGGATAATCCTTATCTTATCTGCAGATCAGATCAGCTGTCTCCGAATCTAATTAGGAGGTTTCCATATCTAAATCTTATTTAGATCTTGGACTCTCTGAGGAGATAGGGTCTAAGCCCAATCTTTTTAGCTGACCCACTTCAGAATTTGCCCCCTTTAAATGACTGATCAAATCAGCCCAGTTCGAAATGGGCTTCAGGCCCATTAAGGTTATGTACTCAAAAACCTTCCAAATTGCTGCCCAGTTGGGCTTCCTTGTATGGCGTGGGACCCAAACATTGATCTACACATCAGCCACATGGGTTCAGCCCAGCCTTTGTTATAGGCCTGGCCGAATGCAATGCTGAAGACAGTGTACCTCCTGAAACCCATCAAATGATGCTCTATGGGCCCAACACTTACACTAAGTGGTCCCTGGGCCAAGCCACCTTGTAACACCCAGGGACTGTGGGCAGATGCAAGATTAGCCCATCAGGCATTAACCTCTCAGCCCATAATGATCATACACTGCCCGACAAGAGAGGACCTCTCCCTCGGCTGCAAGGAACAGTGTTGCACTCTCCACTTATATGGATCCCGAGAATTAAAACCTTTTGCAAACATTTTAGAAACCATAATATATGTATATACTTTTATATCCTTTATAAAATATATTTGCAAAACAAATCTCAACGGTTGAAATCGGCTGCCGGCAGTCTTGGTTTCCATCAGTGAGAGTGCATCCCCGATCATTACCTTTGTCCGACAAAGGGGCTGATCCTGTCACTATGATCACCCACTCAGATGAATTCTCGGACTGTCCCAACATACCCAGGTTTTGACCCCCGCTAAGGATCTCACTGATTGGTACATCAAAGATAGCCCAATCCGACACCTAGTGCAGTATCATAATCGAGTCTAGGGGTCGGGTGTAACTTTCCAGTTTTGCCCATCAATCTCCAAGGTCCAGGGCAATACTGGAAATCTGGTCCAGTTCAAAGATTCAATTAATCCTACACTGTATGTGCCTAGGGTCTCACCCTGGCAGCTGAGACAGGCCACCCCAACTGACTTGGTGGCACCACAGTGTCAGCCTTGTCAGGATATGTCTCCCCAGACCGATCCACCAGCTGTGAACATTCTAAACTAACACGAGTCTCATTAAGTGTCCAGTTTAAGGGTATTACACAGAAACATACCAAGGGAACATGAATCAAATATGTATCTTTATTCATTTACAATAAACTCATAAAGTACAACATTGTGATTGAAGCTAAGGGCATACCAAGGAACATACCAAGGAACGTCTTTCAGGCCATCAATCTCCTCAGAAGTCTTGGGAGACATCTTCTTGGAGAGAGTGACTCCGTGCCTGAAAGGAACATTTCCTTTCTTGGAGTTTTCAATGCTGTATCTTTTGACTATTTTGTCAATGTAAGCAGATTGGGATAATCCTATTATCCGCTTTGATCTATCTCTATAGAGTCGAAGACCCAGTATATAGGAGGCTTCTCCAAGATCTTTCATGGAGAATTGCTGCGAAAGCCATACTTTCACCGTTGTTAACATTCCTACATCATTCCCATTGAGTAGAATGTCATCTACATACAGAACCAAGAAGGTAACCTTATCCCCACTGTACTTCCTATAGACACAGGGTTCATCCGGATTCTGCTCGAAGTCAAACGATTTGACAGCAGAGTTAAAATGGATGTTCCAACTTCTAGAATCTTGCTTATGCCCATAAATGGATCTGTTAAGTTTACATACCAAGTTTTCCTGACCTGCAGCATTGAAGCCTTGCGGCTGCTGCATATAGATATCTTCAGTAAGATCTCCATTCAGGAATGCAGTTTTGACATCCATCTGCCAAATCTCATAATCACGGTATGCTGCTACAACTAGCAGGATCCTAATGGATTTAAGCATAGCCACAGGCGAAAAGGTTTCCTCATAATCGATGCCCTCTTTTTGAGTGTACCCTTTCGCCACCAGACGAGCCTTGAAGGTCTCAACTTTACCATCGGGGCCCTTCTCCCTCTTGAAAATCCATTCGCAACCGATTACCTTTACCCCGGAGGGCGGATCTACTAGAGTCTGGACTCCATTGGTCTCCATTGAGTCCATCTCTGCCCTCATGGCCTCCACCCACTTCTGGGAATCTATGTCCAACATAGCTTCCGCGTAAGTCACGAGATCCTCCTCACTAGTCAAGTTTTCCACCAGGTAACTATCCTGGTCATAACCATAACGTACTGGTGGCCTAGATGCCCGAGTGGATCTTCTTAGTTGGTCACTACCTGGAACTTGTGGGACATCTCCCACTGCTCCTGAGCTCTGCTCATCAAGGACAACTTCCTGACGATGGGTGTCCAGGATATAGTCAGTTTCCAAGAATTGCGCATTTCGACTGCAGAACACTTTCTGCTCACTTGGGTCATAGAAAAGGTAACCTACAGAGCCTTTTGGGTAGCCTACAAATAGGCAATGACTAATTTAGATTCCAACTTGTCTGCACTCGTTCTTTTAACGTGTGCTGGACAACCCCAAATCTTCAAGTGTCTGACACTTGGTTTCTTTCCGGTCCAAAGTTCATATGGAGTATTCGGAACCGATTTGGTTGGAACCCGATTCAGCACGTAAATCGTAGTCTCTAATGCGTAACCCCAAAAGGATGTGGGTAATTCTGAGTGTATGAGAAGCGACCGGACCATATCTAATAAGGTCCTATTCCTCCTCTCTGAAACACCGTTAAGTTGTGGTGTAGCAGGAGGAGCTAATTCTGATGCTATCCCATTGTCCTTTAAGTAGTCCCTGAATTCGTCAAAGAGATATTCGCCACCTCGATCGGATCGAAGGGCTTTAATTTCTCTCCCTAACTGTTTCTCGACCTCTTGTCTAAACTCTTTGAACTTTTCAAAGGATTCAGACTTGTGTCTCATTAGTTACACGTAACCATATCATGAAAAATCATCTGTGAAGGTGATGAAATACACGTGTTGATTTCGTGTCCTAACACTCAGGGGACCACATACATCAGTATGTATTAGGTCAAGTGTGCCTGTACATCTTTCAGGCTTACCGTTAAATGGCCGTTTCGTCATCTTGCCTTGTAGGCAAGGCTCACAAGTGGGAAGATCCTCTACAGCTAGAAAATCCAAAGGACCATCCTTTACCAACCTTGTGATTCGGTCAACACCGATGTGGCCAAGTCGGTAATACCACAGACATGTGGGATTAACTGTATCATGGGCTCTCTTCTTGGGGTTTTCAACTGACGTAGTTTCGGTTATGTTAGTTTCTAGAGAAGGATGTAGAACATAGAGACCGTTCTCCAGTTCCCTGTATGCGATGAATCTGTTATTTCTTTTATTAGTAATCATATTACTAAAGAAGACAGAATAACCATCTGCACACAGTTTTGAGACAGAAATCAAATTTCTTCTTAAATTTTGTACATAAAGACAATCTTTCAGTACAATTATTCCTTCTCTAAAATATAATTCCACGGTTCCTATGGCCACGGCTGCAACAGTTGCAGTAGTCCCCAAGTAGAGTGTGACATCTTCTTCACTCAGCCTTCTGCTTACCTTGAACCCCTGCAGTGAGTTACACGCATGGGTTGAAGCCCCGGAGTCAATACACCAGGACGCAGAAGCTACCAACAAATTGGTTTCTATAACACAAGTTTCGAAATTACCTTTCTTGGATTCAAAGTAGGCAGGACAATTCCTTTTCCAGTGGCCGGTCTTTTTGCAAAAATGACAGGCATCTGATGCCTTGTCCTTCCTCTGTTTCTTGGGTTTTGCAGCCTTTTTCTGGGGCTTTATCTTTGCCTTCCTTTTCTTGCCCGATTTGCCAGTTTCAACAAGCATGGCAATGGGCTCATCCCTTTTAATCAATTCTTCGGCCCTCTGCAACATATTGCTGAGTTCCTGCAAGCTGACGTTCAGCTTGTTCATGTTATAGTTCATGATGAATGGATTAAAGGATGGAGGCAGAGAGTTGAGAATAGTATCGATCTGAGTTACCAGATCCAGCCTAGATCCAAGAGCCTCTAGTTCGTTGATATAGCCCATCATCCGAAGACAATGGTCGTGAACTTGTTGGCCCTTGGACATCTGCGCGGTCATGAACTGTTTCAAGACCTTCTGCCGAGTAGAACGATTCTGCTCTTCATACATTGTCCTAAGACTGTCCAATACGTCTTTAGCAAGTTCGATCTGATCGAACTGCCTCTGATTTGGATTGTCCAAGGAGGCAATGATATAGCAGCGGGCAAGGGAGTTTTTCTCCTCCCATTCTTGGTATTCTCTTCTTCGGGCCTCAGAAGCCCTATCTCCCGGACGATCCGGGGCAGGATTCTTTGCTACCTTGTCCAATTTCTCAGAGGTTAAGACCAACATAAGGTTCCTATACCAGTCAGCATAGTTTGGGCCCTTCAACTTGTTGTCATCAAGTAGCTTTGCAAATGATCCGTTTGCCATTTTCTGATAAAAGAGCAAACATCAGTCCTTGACCTAATTTGATTCAAGTTCATTTTGTAGATGTGGATTTTAATCTACGATCCATTTCCATTTATTCGTCTCTGAGATTTCCCTCCTTTCTCAGTGACGGAGACTACGGATTGTCTCTGGAAATGTGGGAAATCACATAGGGTGCATGAAGCCAACTGTTTCAGCTACATAACCCCACCACCTTTCTGTGAAGGATCATATCCACTCATCATATGAGTTTTCCCTTTGGCCTCTGTCAGATAAGGTTCAGAGCCGTTTTCAGGTAAACCTTTCTGTCCAGTGAGTGCTTACCCATCATATTCGTGAACGCCAAGGTACCGTGAGAGAGTTCCCATTTTCTGGTGAAGCCCCTCCCACATTGGTCTATGACACCCCTATCATCTTATGAAACACTTAGACAAGCCCAATAGCAAATGGATAGCCCATTTTCTGGTGCGTTTCCTCATTACTGAATGACCCATCCTCGTGCTAATGATGGAAGGCCTTTAGAGAGTTCATCATATGAATCTCCCTATCACATGCACTCATATCATCTGGAGGGAACAGATAATTACGCCCTAGTCCCATCTTTCGGTCAAACCAAAGTGGCTCCCACTGACTTTCATAAAGCCAGATTTTGGTGGGCCTAAATCGGCTAGGGTTCTGCACGAGACCTCATGATGAGGTGTGGGGCCCACCACTGAGGGAGGTCATCCAATGACCAAAAGGGACACCATGGCAATGATGTGCATTCAGCCATGGTGTGTGAAAGAGCCACTATCGATTGAGCATGGGCCAAGTACTTATGGCCCATGTACGTAGCACATCACACATCCATACATCACATGCAGGGATAAATTGATCCAATCAATTAATTTTCTGTAAAGCCCATTTGAAGCCCATTTTAAATCCATAATATTAACCATTAACATTATCTAGGTATATGGGCCGAATGGTTCAACCCATATAGCTTTTAAGGGTTAGGTGGGCTTTTAGCAGTTTTAACTGTTTAAAACTGGGCCTTTACAGGTTGGGCCGAATTAACCATTTAATTAAATATCAATCCTTAGGCCCATTAGTGGGAAAATTAGGGCTGACTTTCAGCCTTGATTAAACCCTAGATTTGGTCCAAACAGTTTGAACCAATCTTGGTTCGAATGGGTCTAGGGTTTGATTTTTAATCAAATCTTTAATTCAAGAAAATAATCTGAAATTAATTACTGATAAAAGAAAAACAAGAATCAGTAAATCAGGGCTGTTCGCACAATCCATCCTGCAAAACAGTGGTTAGATCACAGAATGCAGTTTCACAAACTGCAAATCGCAGATGGCGATTCTCCCATCTGCGAAATCTTCTTCTCTGCGAAATCTCCCTTTCTGCGCCGCCATCTTCGATCCATAATTAAAATAAACAGAAATCCTATTTCTATTAATAATTACAACAGATTGAATACCTATACATTGAGTCTAGAAAATAAAAAAAATTATTTACAGACCAAATGTAATAAATAAATCATGAAACTGCAAATCTTGCAGGTTCCCTGCGCAAACCAAGATTTCGATCTCCTCTTGTACGAACAACCCATAAATCAAGAAAATCATAAACAACAATTCTAAATAATAATCAGATTTATTTAAAATTAAATTCAGATTATTCGCCCATTAATTTTGGGAACAAAATTTCCCAAAACCCATATCTGCGCAAATCGGGTAAAACACCTTCTGCCCATTTGCGCAGGTTCAGATATGAAACAAACTGGTCCAAGATTTGAAACATGGCTCTGATACCACTGAAGAGATGAGAGATCCATCCTATGGACGCCCAAAGATTGCGGAATAAGGGGCGAATTTCAAAAATTTTATCTCTCCCTTCAACTAGGAATCGTATTCCCTATTTAGAAAATCATATTTTCAAGGATCAATCTTGAACCATAAACTGAACCAAAAGGAGTGGGAGAAGATTATACCTGATACGGAGAAATACTATCTCCCAATGGAGGTGTTCACGCCCAAGGAAGGATCCAAAATCTGCTCCCACTGAAGATGGCGCAGTGAAGGATGGAGCAGAATCTGCAATGTTCTTCAAAAGAACTTGACCCTTCGCAAGAATCAACTGGACGGCTTGTGAGTACAGCTCCAATCAATCTTTTCCCAAAAGATTGAAATCAAGATCCAATCTTGATTGCTCCCAAGAACTGGAGATCGAACTGAAGGAATGGCAATGGCAGGAAGGTGGCGGTAGAAGAGAATTCGCAGTATGTAGGAAATCTCTTAATATCTCTTTCTTAAAGAGAAGAATGCTATTGATGTTATTGTGTTTTTCAAGGCTGCCGCCTCCTTCCCTTTTTATAATCTTAAAGGGATCAGCTCCTAATCAGATTAGGAGTTGCTAATCCAAATCATATTTGGGTTAGAAGTCCCTTAGTGATAAGGGATAATCCTTATCTTATCTGCAGATCAGATCAGCTGTCTCCGAATCTAATTAGGAGGTTTCCATATCTAAATCTTATTTAGATCTTGGACTCTCTGAGTGGATAGGGTCTAAGCCCAATCCTTTTAGCTGACCCACTTCAGAATTCGCCCCCTTTAAATGACTGATCAAATCAGCCCAGTTCGAAATGGGCTTAAGGCCCATTAAGGTTATGTACTCAAAAACCTTCCAAATTGCTGCCCAGTTGGGCTTCCTTGTATGGCGTGGGACCCAAACATTGATCTACACATCAGCCACATGGGTTCAGCCCAGCCTTTGTTACAAGGCCTGGCCGAATGCAATGCTGAAGACAGTGTACCCCCTGAAACCCATCAAATGAGCTCTATGGGCCCAACACTTACACTAAGTGGTCCCAGGGCCAAGCCACCTTGTAACACCCAGGGACTGTGGGCAGATGCAAGATTAGCCCATCAAGCATTATCCTCAATGGTCTTACACTTAACCTCTCAGCCCATAATGATCATACACTGCCCGACAAGAGAGGACCTCTCCCTCGGCTGCAAGGAACAGTGTTGCACTCTCCACTCATATGGATCCCGGGAATTAAAACCTTTTGCAAACATTTTAGAAACCATATATATTCTTTTATATCTTATATAAAATATATTTTGCAAAACAAATCTCAACGGTTGAAATCGGCGGCCGGCAGTCTTGGTTTCCATCAGGGAGAGTGCATCTCCGATCATTACCTTTGTCCGACAAAGGGGCTGATCCTGTCACTATGATCACCCACTCAGATGAATTCTCGAACTGTCCCAACATACCCAGGTTTTGACCCCCGCTAAGGATCTCACTGATCGGTACATCAAAGATAGCCCAATCCGACACCTAGTGTAGTATCATAATCGAGTCTAGGGGTCGGGTGTAACTTTCCAGTTTTGCCCATCAATCTCCAAGGTCCCGGGCAATATTGGAAATCTGGTCCAGTTCAAAGATTCAATTAATCCTACACTGTATGTTCCTAGGGTCTCACTCTGGCAGCTGAGACAGGCCACCCCAACCGATTTGGTGGCACCACAGTGTCAGCCTTGTCAGGATATGTCTCCCCAGACCGACCCACCGGCTGTGAACATTCTAAACTAACACGAGTGTCATTAAGTGTCTAGTTTAAGTGTATTACACAGAAACATACCAAGGGAACATGAATCAAATATGTATCCTTATTCATTTACAATAAACTCATAAAGTGCATCATTCTGATTGAAGCTAAGGGCATACAAAACTGTCTAACAAAGAAACCTCCTAATTAAGAGTTATCCCAATCCAAATTTGTATTTGGATAGGGGATTATCTTAATCCTATCTGTAGATTAAGTTAGTTTACTCCTGATCTTATCAAGAGGTTTCCAAATTCAAATCTAATTTGAATTTGGTCTTCTGGAGTGGATAAGGTTAAAAGCCCAATCCTTTTACTAACATTAATCTCAGATTCACCCCATAGATGGGTGATCATATCAGCCCAGCTCGAAATGGGCTTTTTGCCCATTACATGTTCAATGTTTAACTAGTTTCCAACCTGCTGCCCAGTTGGGCTTCTTTGTATGGCATGGGACCCAAGCATTGATCTACACACCAACCACATGGGTTCAGCCCAGCCTTTAATACAAGGCCCAGCCAAATTCACTGAAAAACTCAGTAAACCCCTGAGTCCATCATATGGACCCTATGGGCCCAACACTTACATTAAGTGGTCCCTGGGCCAAGCCATCTTATAAAAACCCAGGGACTATGGGCAGGTGCAAGATTAGCCCATCAGGTATTATCCTAAATGGTCTTACACTTAACCTCTCAGCCCATAATGATCAAGCACTGCCCGACAGGAGAGGACCTCTCCCTTGGCTGCAAGGAACAGTACCGCACTCTCCACTCACATGGATCCCGGGAATTAAAACCATTTGCAAACAATTCGAAACCGTACATATATATATATATATAAATATACTAATTTTGCAAAGCAAAATTCCAATGATTGAAATCAACTATCGGCAGTTTGGTTTCCATCAGGGAGAGTGCATTCCCGATCATTACCCTTTGTCCGACTAAGGGGCTGATCTTGTCACTATGATCATCCACTCAGATGAATTCTCAGACTGTCCCAACATACCCAGGTTTTGATCCCCATCTAAGGATCTCACTGATTGGCATATCAAAGACAGCCCGATCCGACACCTAGTGAAATGTCATAATCGAGTCTAGGGGTCAGGTGTAACTTTCCAATTTTGCCCATCTGTCTACAAGGTCCAGGGCAACACTAGAAATCTGGTCCGGTTCAAGGATTCAAGTAGTCCCATACTGCATGTGCCTTGGGTCTTACCCTGGTGGCTGAGACAGGCCATCCCAACATTTGGTGGCACACCAGTATCAGCCTTGGCAGGATAAATCACCCCAGACTTATCCAATGGCTATGAATATTTAAAACTAACACGAGTCTCTATAAGTGTCCAGTTTTAGGGTCTTACACAGAATTAAACCAAACAACATGAATCAAACATGTACTTTATTTATTTCCACTAAATAACAAAAGTACATCAAATCGGATTGAAGCTAAGGGCATGCAAAACTGTCTAACAGCTCCCACTTGCACTTAGGTCCAATATGGTAGAAACCGGAGTCCCATACTTTCCACGTGTTTCTCAAACACCTTCTGTGTCAGTGGCTTAGTCAATGGGTCTGCCACAATATCCGCTGATGCTACCTTCTGAATTAGGACATCCCCTCTACCAGCGATCTCCCGTAGTACATGGTACTTTCTCTCGATGTGCTTTGACCTCGAGTGAGCCCGAGGCTCTTTAGCCTGGGCGATCGCACCATTGTTGTCACACAACAATGGGATGGGGGATGTGCTGGATGGAATCGCTCCCATTCATGTATGAATTTCTTCATCCACACTGCTTCCTTGGCAGCTTCACTTACGGCAATGTACTCGGCCTCGGTTGTGGAGTCTGCAGTGGATCCCTGTTTGCTGCTTTTCTAGCAAACAGCACACGATCCTATCGTGAAAACATACCTAGATGTAGACTTTCTATCATCTGGATCTGACTGGAAATCGGCATCGATATACCCTAGAACTTGTAGTGAACTACCATCGAATACTAGACAAAACTCTTTTGTCCTTCAAAAGTATTTCATTATGTTCTTCACAGCTGTGCAATGCCCCTGCCTTGGGTTTGCCTGGAATCTGCTTACCACACTCACCGCCTAAGCAACGTCCGGGCGAGTGCACAACATGGCATACATGATGCTCCCTACGGCTGAGGCATAGGGAACGTCTCTCATGCTCTCAATCTCCTCAGAAGTCTTGGGAGACATCTTCTTGGAGAGAGTGACTCCGTGCCTGAAAGGAACGTTTCCTTTCTTGGAGTTTTCCATGCTGTATCTTTTGACAATTTTGTCAATATAAGCAGCTTGGGATAATTCAATTATCCGCTTCGATCTATCTCTATAGAGTCGAAGACCCAGTATGTATGAAGCTTCTCCAAGATCTTTCATGGAGAACTGTTGTGATAGCCATACCTTGACCGAAGTCAACATTCCTACATCATTCCCAATGAGTAGGATATCGTCCACGTACAACACCAAAAAGGTGATCTTATCCCCATTGGATTTCTTGTAAACACAGGGCTCATCCGGATTTTGCTGAAAGTCAAACGTTTTGACTACAGAATCAAATCGGATGTTCTAACTCCTAGAAGCCTACTTAAGTCCATATATGGATCTATTAAGTTTACATACCATGTGTTCCTGACCAGCAGCAATGAAGCCTTGCGGCTGCTGTATGTAGATATCTTCACTAAGATCTCCATTCAGGAATGTGGTTTTGACATCCATTTGCCAAATCTCGTAGTCATGGTACGCTGGTACAGCTAGCAGGATCCTAATGGATTTATGCATGGCCACGGGCTAAAAGGTTTCCTCATAATCGATGCCTTCTTTCTGAGTATACCCTTTCGCCACCAAACGAGCTTTGTAGGTCTCAATTGTGCCATCGGGGCCCTTCTTCCTCTTGTAGATCCATTTGCAACCAATTGCTTTTACCCCGGAGGGCGGGTCTACTAGAGTCCAGACTCCATTGGTCTCCATCGAGTCCATCTCAGCTCTCATGGCCTCCACCAACTTCTGGGAGTCTATGTCTAACATATCTTCCACGTAAGTCACGGGATCCTCTTCACTAGTCAAGGCTTCCACCAGGTAACTATCCTGATCATAACCATATCTGACTGGTGGTCTAGGTACCCGGGTAGACCATCTAGGTTGGTCATTACCTGGAACTTGTGGGACATCTCCCATTGGTCCTGAGCTCTCCTCATCAAGAACTATTTCCTGACGATGGGTGTCCAGGATGTATTCGGATTCTAAGAATTGGGCATTTCGACTGCAGAACACTTTCTGCTCACTTGGGTCATAGAATAGATAACCCACCGAATCCTTTGGGTAGCCTATAAACCGGCAACGACTGGTTTTAGATTCCAACTTGTCCGCACTTGTTTTTTAACGTGTGTAGGACAACCCCAAATCTTCAAGTGTCTTACACTTGGCTTCCTTCCGGTCCAAAGTTCATATGGAGTTTTCGGAACTGATTTGGTTGGAACCCGATTCAGCACGTAGATAGTAGTCTCTAATGCGTATTTCCAAAAGGATGTGGGTAATTCTGAGCGTACGAGAAGTGACCGGACCATGTCCAACAAGGTCCTATTCCTCCTCTCTGAAACACCGTTGAGTTGAGGTGTAGTAGGAGGAGCTAATTGTGACACTATCCCATTGTCCTTTAAGTAGTCCTTGAATTCGGCAGAGAGATACTCGCCACCTCGATCTGATCGAAGGGCCTTAATTTCTCTCCCTAACTGTTTCTCGACTTCCTGTCTGAACTCTTTGAACTTTTCAAAGGATTCAGACTTATGTCTCATTAGGTACACGTAACCATATCGTGAAAAATCATCTGTAAAAGTGATGAAATACACGTGTTGATTCCGTGACCTAACACTCAGGGGACCACATACATCAGTACGTATTAGGTTAAGTGTACCTTCAGATCTTTCAGGCTTACCATCAAAAGGCTGCTTAGACATCTTACCTTGAAGGCAAGGTTCACAAGTGGGAAGATTTTCTACGGTTAGAAAATCCAAAGGACCATCCTTTACTAGTCTTGTGATTCGGTCAACACCGATATGGCCAAGTCGGTAATGCTAAAGACATGTGGGATTTACTGTATCACGATTCCTTTTCTTGGGATTTTCGACCGACGTAGTTTTGGTTAAGTTAGTTTCTAGAGAAGGATGTAGAACATAGAGACCGTTCTCCAGTTCCCCGCATGCGATGAATTTGTTATTCCATTTAATAGTAATCATATTACTAAAATAAACAGTATATCCATCAGCACACAACTTAGAAACAAAAATTAAATTTCTTCTCATGTTCTGTACATAAAGACAATCTTTAAGTACAAGCACTCCTTCTCTAAATACTAATTCTACGGTTCCTATTGCCGCAGCTGCAACACTTGTAGTCGTTCGCAAGAATAGTGTCACTTCGCATTCACTCAATCTTCTGCTAACTTTGAAACCCTACAGTGAGTTACACGCAAGAGTTGAAGCCCCGGAATCAACACACCAGGATAGAGAAGTAACTAACATATTAGTTTCTGTGGCAAAAGTTTCGATGTTACCTTTCTTAGATTCCTGGTAGGCAGGACAGCTCCTCTTCCAGTGGCCGGTCTGCTTCCAGAAGTGACTGACATCAGATGCCTTGTTCTTCTTCTGCTTCTTGGGTTTGGTAGCTTTCTTCTAGGGCTTCTTTGCCTTTCTCTTTTTCTTGCCCGATTTGTTAGCTTCAGCAAGCATATCCACAGGCTCATCCTTCTTGAGTTGACCCTCGGCCCTCTGCAACATATTGCTGAGTTCTTGGACACTGACATTCATCTTATTCTTGTTGTAGTTCATTGTGAACGCATTGAAGGAAGAGGGCAAAGAATTTAGGATGGCATCCACTTGTGTGCCAAGATCTAGCCCGGATCCAAGGGCTTCGAGTTCGTTAATGTAGCCCATCATCCGAAGACAATGGTCATGAACTTTCTGCCCTTTGGAAATCTGTGCAGTCATGAATAGTTTTAGGACCTTCTGTCGAGTAGAATGGTTCTGCTCTTCATACATTGTCTTTAGACTATCCATTATGTCCTTGGCAAGTTTGATCTGATCGAACTGCTTCTTTATTATGTTGTCCAATGAGGCAATGACAAAGCAGTGGGCTAAGGAGTTCTTATCCTCCCAATCTTGGTAATCCCTCCTACGAGCCTCAGAAGCCCTATCACCCGGACGCTCCGGGGTAGGATTTTTCACTACCTTATCTAACTTTTCAGAAGTTAGGACCAGCATAAGATTTCTGTACCAGTCGGCATAGTTTGGGCCCTTAAGCTTGTTATCGTTTTGAAACTTTGCGAATTGACCGTTTGCCATTTCTGGATAAAACAGCAAAATCATTACTCCACAACCTTAGTTTGATTCATGTTACCTACATAGATATGGTTTTTAATCTATGTTCCATTCCCATTTGTTCATCTCTGGGACTTCCCTCTTTTCTCAGTGACGGAGACGATGAAATGTCTCTAGAAATGTGGGAAATCACATGGGGTGCGTGAACCCAACTCTTTCGACTGCATAACCCCACCACCTTTTTGTGACGGATCATATCCACTCATCAAATGAGTTCCCTTTGGCCACTGTCAGACAAGGTTCAGAGCCATTTTCAAGTAAACCTTTCTGTCCAGTGAGTGCTCACCCATCATATTCAGGTTACACCAAGGTACCGTGAGAGAGTTCCAATTTTCTGGTGAAGCCCCTCCCACATCGGTCTATGATGCCCCTATCATCTTATGATACACTCTGACAGATCCAACAGCAAAGGGATAGCCCAATTTTCTGGTGCGTTTCCTCATTACTGAAGGACCCATCATTGTGCTAATGACGGAAGGCCATTAGAGAGTCCATCATATGGATCTCCCTATCACATGCACTCATATTTGCTGGAGGGAACTAAATTATGCCCTAGTTCTAATTTTAGGTCAAACCAAAATGGCTCCCACTGACTTTCATAAAGTCAGATTTCTGGTGGGCCTTAATCGGCTAGGGGTTCCGTACGCATCCCTTTTCAGGGTTATGGGGCCCACCAAGTAAGGAGGGGTCATCCAATGACCTTAAGGGACACCATGGCAATGATGTGCATTCAGCCATGGTGTGCGCAAGAGCCACTAATGAGTCTTCATGGGCCAAGTGCTTATGGCCCATTGTCGCAGCACATCAAATATCCAAACATCACATGTAATGGAAGAATTGATCCAATCAATTAACTGCTGTAAAGCCCATTAAACAGCCCATTTGAAATCCATAACATTAACAATTAATGTCTACTAGGTGTATGGGATGAATCGCTGTTAGCAGTTCGGCCCATACGGCTTTTCTCACAAGAGTGGGCTTTTGTAGTTTTAACCTTTTAAAACTGGGCTTTACAGGTGGGCCGAATTAACCCCTATAATTGAACATCAGATTTGGAACAGCAATTGTGAGAAGAATGGAATGAAAAACAGTCCCCTTCGAACCCTAGATTTGGTCCAAACAGTTTTGGTCCAATCTGGCCCAAAATGGTCCGAAACTGATTTTCAATTCAAGAATTAATTCATGAAAGATCTAAAATTCATAATTTTGATTTTAAGCAATCACAAATCAAATATGGACTGTTCGCACCACCTAAAAAACAGAGGTTAATCACTAGGGTTGCAGTTTCAGAAACTGCAAATCGCAGAAAGCGATTTCTCCATCTGCAAATCTCAAGCGCCGCCTTCTTCTTCCTTCTTCTTCAATCAAGAAAAAAAATAAAAAACAGAAATCCTATTTCTATTAATTTATTACATTCTTGATCAAATCCTATACATTCAGTCTAGAAAAATAAAAAACAAATTTATAGACCGAATTGAATAAAATAAATGAATAAAAGGGAAAAAAGGGTGCACAGACCATCTGCACCCAATCTGCACTGTGATCTCCAGGTTCGAACAGTCCATTAAATCAAAATAAATGAAGAACAGTTCTAAATAAATTTTGGATTTAACAAAAATTAATTTCAGATCAATCGCCCTTAACAAGAAACAGTTTCTTGAAATAAAGAAAACAATTTGCGCAAATCTTGGTAGAACATCTTCTGTCCATCTGCACAAGTTCAGATCTAATTTTCTTTTGGTTCAAGATTCGAACCTGTGGCTCTGATACCACTGAAAGAATGGTAGGATCCATCTAATGAATGCCATAAAGGTTGCGGAATGGGTGGGAGAATTGGGAATCGCATTCCATAAATTTAGAGTACAATATTCAAGGATTCTACTTGAACCATAATCGAACCAGATCTGAACCAAAAGGAAAAAGTGAGGATTATACCTGATCCGGAGAAATAGTATCTCCCAAAATTGGTGATCACACCCAAAGAAGACACCAAGAACCGATCCTGCTGAAGATGACACGGTTGTGGGTGGAACGGAACCAGCAGGGTGCATCCTACACACTGGATCCTTCACAAGAACCCTCTGGAAACTCTGAACACCGAATATTTTTCAATCTTTCTTGCAAGACTGATGTCAAAAACTGATTTCTTGACTTCCTATTGCTGCAAAGATCAAATTTTGCAAGAGGGAATGGCGGCGATTAGAGGAGAACTCCTAGGACGAAGATGGCTGAACTGCATCTCTTCTCTTTGGAGTTTGTGTGAGATTTGATCTCAATTCGCAGGATAATTTCTTGCACACTACCCCTGGTTCAAAATCTGATATATTTCTCTTAGGGTTTCTCCTCTTTCTTCTTGATTAAGAAACCTCCTAATTAGGAGTTATTCCAATCCAAATCAGTATTTGGATAGGGGGTTATCTTAATCCTATCTGCAGATTAAGTTAGCTTACTCTTGATCTTATCAGGAGGTTACCAGATTCAAATCTAATTTGAATTTGGTCTCCTGGAGTGGATGAGGTTAAAGGCCCAATCCTTTTACTAACATTAATCTCAGATTCGCCCCATAGATGGGTGATCATATCAGTCCAGCTCGAAATGGGCTTTTGGCCCATTAAGTGTTCAGTGTTTAACTAGTTTCCAATCTGCTGCCTAGTTGGGCTTCTTTGTATGGCATGGGACCCAAGCATTGATCTACACACCAGCCACATGGGTTTGGCCCAGCCTTTATTACAAGGCCCAGCCGAATTCACTGAAAAGCTCAGTGAACCCCTAGGCCAAGCCATCTTATAAAAACCCAAGGACTGTGGGCAGGTGCAAGATTAGCCCATCAGGTATTATCCTAAATGGTCTTACACTTAACCTCTCAGCCCTTAATGATCTAGCACTGCCCGACAAGAGAGGACCTCTCCCACAGCTACAAGGAGCAGTGCCGCACTCTCTACTTCCATGGATCCCAAGAATTAAAACCATTTGCAAACATTTTGAAACCGTACATATATATATATTAATTTTGCAAAACAAAATTCCAACGATTGAAATCAACTGCCGGCAGTTTGGTTTCCATCAGAGAGAGTGCATTCCCGATCACTCAGATGAATTCTCAGACTATCCCAACATACCCAGGTTTTGATCCCCACCAAGGATCTCACTGATTGGCATATCAAAGACAGCTTGATCCGACACCTAATGAAGTATCATAATCGAGTCTAGGGGTCAGGTGTAACTTTCCAGTTTTGCCCAGGCAATACTAGAAATCTGGTCCGGTTCAAGGATTCGAGTAATCCCATACTGAATGTGCCTTGGGTCTTACCCTGGTGGCCGAGACAAGCCATCCCAACACTTGGTAGCACACCAGTATCAGCCTTGGCAGGATAAATCTCCCCAGACTTATCCAATGGCTGTGAACATTTAAAACTAACACGAGTCTCTATAAGTGTCCAATTTTAGGGTCTTACACAGAATTAAACCAAACAACATGAATAAAACATGCACTTTATTTATTTACACTAAATGTCAAAAGTACATCAAATTGGATTGAGGCTAAGGGCATACAAGACTGTCTAACACCCTCGAGCTCTGGCGGAGCTTGGGAACATGTCCCGGGGGCTCGGGAAACCTCCGGTGATGGAACCTCCACTTCTTGGGGAAGGGAGCCTAATACTTTCGGCCCTTCCTCTATGACAGCGGGGAGACTTAGGTCTCTAATCAGCTATTTCCACCTTCCTGGGGACCTTGTCTACTACCTTCCCACCGGTAACTTCCCGTGGGAGCACGGCCCCAACTAGATAGTCATCTACTAGGAGCAGCTCGAGGCTGGCCTGCGTCTCCCCCAGCACCCCTTGATAGTGGAGGTGCTAAACCATTTTAACGTCACTATCGATCAGCTTCATCCCAACGCCATTCGGAACATGGTCGGGACTATATCCTTGTGTTGTGAATACTGTCTTTCTTTTGGACCTTGACATCTATTTTGCTATTCTCTATGTAAAGAATGCCACCCCTGGGGCTCCACCGGAGAGGCATCTTTACTACCTCTCCCCCCGCCGTGGCTACAAGCTCTTACACGAGCTACTGAATAAAATTCACACCTAGTAGCAAGATTATTTTTTGGTCCGCAACCCCAAGGGGTGGCCCTTCCCTACTTCTTGGAGGGGCACCGTCTAGGACTCCGGGGTCGAGCTGGACTCTGAAACTCAAAAAATGATGTTGTCCTAGGCATCAGTAGGCTTCCTCTGTTTGGACTACTTGACCGAGGAGAAGCTCGTGCAGGCCAGCCTGAGCCTGGGTAGGTTGCCTCTTTAGGTCACATAGTACCTTGTCACAAAATCGTGTATATACATATACTTTGTTCTTACTGAACTAATACCTCATGGTTTCTTCTTGGCAGCCATCATGTCTGGTGTTGACTCGCGTCGTCTCCTTTCAAGCAACTAGAGGCACAAAGTGAAGAGGTCGCACCCTAACCAGACTCCCCCCTCTGGGGGTACCGAGTTCGGGTCTGCTGAGCCAGGCTTCACCTCTCCGCCACCCGAAGTTCCGCCACCCCCATCTGACGGAGGTGCTGGGGGGCCAGCCTCGAGGAGGGCGAACTCCCGCAGCATGGGGTGGTCCCCCAGGTCCTTCTCAGTCATTTCCTTACCTGTGGCTCCTAGTGGGGAACTAGGAGGGCGTAAATGACTTCATCATGTCTCATCGGAGGAGCCAGAGAGCGATCTGCAATGAAGAGGTTGCTAAGTGGGGGCAATGGAGCCTGGGGATGTTGCCACGGTTGCCGCCTCTCACTGTATGGTGGTAAGTGGTCCTTATCTTCTCCATCATCTTTCCTTCCCTTTTGTTGTCCTTTGACTCCAGTCTCTTGTTGGCAGGTAAACATCGCCATACATGCCATGGCCCTCCAGACGCATGTTCACTCCTGCGATGCTCATAACTAGAAGGTCAACATTTAGAAGCTCCAGGGCGAGCTCGACCGGACTCGGGGCGAGCTCCTTCACACTCACAAGGGGAGCGAGTCCCAGGAGTTGCTCGTCCGAGACTAGGAGGCACAGATTGTCAGGCTTTCTGAAGAGAGTGTGTGCTACAGGGAGGAGTCGTCGAGGGTGGCAGCGGAGAGGGAGCTCCTTCGCCAATAGGTTCGGGACTTGGAGTCCACTCTTTTGGACCGAACTCGGAACTTTGACAACATGGTGGAGGCCGAGTGAGAGAAGGCGATCTGGGACTTCAAAGACTCCCAGGAATATCATGACCTCTAGGTAGAGTATGGCTTAAGTTCGTACCACTCTGGGTTCAAGCTCTACCGGTGGTTGGTCCAGAAGAAATTCTCTGGGCTCAATCTCGACGGCATCAGTATGAAGGGTCTGTCTCCCGAGACGGTAGACCAGGCGGAGGAAGAGGAGTCTGACTCTCCGGAGGATGGGGACGAGGAGGCAGATCCTTGAGGCTTTGGTGGTGTTTGATCATCTGCTTTGACTTCTGGTGGCTCCCAGGTGCCATAAACCCAGTCTTGAAAGGATCTTTTGCTGGGCGGTTGTGCCCTTTTATTTCTTATCAGACTTTTTTGATCTTTTTAGCTCGGTTGTTGTTTTGTTGATTTTTTTTTTTTTGAGACAGTAATGGAATTTCCTTTTTTCTTCCCAGTTAGGTGTGCACTTTTTATTTTTGCTAAAGTGATCTCATCACTTCGAGCTGTTAGGGCTACATGCCTAAAATAAGATCTTTTAGCAGTTATGTTTAAGGCATCTCTATAGTATACCGCGGAGTGGTCACCATGTATGCCCTAACTACACGTTTGTTGCCTATACTTTGGTTTAACCAATGTGTTGAGACGAGCCATGCTCCGTGGGGTTTAAACCCGAGCTGCCTACTGCCTACGCCTCTAATATTCCATACTTTGCCTTCGCTATTAAAGCGGCTAAGTCTTTCCTAATGCCGAGGTCTTTGTTAGCTCGGTGTTTTAGCCCTTAGGCTGAGGGGGTGACATAGTCTGCCCATGAAGTTTGCCTATGCCGTGGAGGCGACTGGGTCTTATTGCACCGGGATCATGTTAGCTCGGCATTTTTGCCCTTAGGCTCTGGGAGTGACTCATGGTCTACTCAGTAGTTCGCCCGTGCCAGAGAGGCGACTGGGTCTTATCGCGTCGAGATCATGTTAGCTCGGCATTTTGGCCCTTAGGCTCTGGGAGTGAATCGTGGTCTACTCAGTTGTTACAGGTAATATTGTCTTAAGATGACAATATTCCATGCCTGAGGTACTTGTTTTCCTTTAAGGGTCTCGAGCTCATATGCTCCTTCCCCAAGAACTCGTTTCACTCGGTAAGGTCCTTCCCAATTCGGTCCGAGCTTGCCAACGCAGGGCTCAGGTACCATAACTTTCCGAAGGACCAAGTCGCCAACGCGGAGGTTCTGCTTCTTGACCCTGGCGTTATAGTACCGGGCTATTCTTTGTTGGTAAGCTACAGTCCTGACTAGGATGACATCGTAGTTCGTCTTCATTTGGCTTAACATCGTATGCTTCTAGTCATAACGAGGGAATCTCGATTTTCAACTGGGATGACTGGTTCAGTGCCATAGGCGAGGTTGAGGGGAGTTTCTCCTATGGCGGTCTTCTCTATGGTTCAGTAGGCCCATAAAATGTTGGGTAGCTCGTCTGCCCACAGTCTTTTAGCTCGATCTAGGCGTGCTTTCAGTCCACGAAGAATAACTCTATTCGTAACCTCTTCTTGACCGCTCACTTGAGGGTGTGCGACCGAAGTGAAGTTCTGTCGTATCCCCATGTCTTGGCACCAGTTATGGAGTTTTATGTCCTCAAACTGCTTGTCCTTGCCAGAGATTAGCACCCAAGGTAAACCAAAGCGGCACACTATGTTCTTCCAAAAGAAGTTTTGGACGTTTCGGGCTGTAATTGTTACAACAGGTTCAGCTTCTACCCACTTGGTGAAATAATCCACTGCTACCACTTGGAACCTCCTCTGGCCTGTCGCTGGCGGGAACGGCCCAAGTATGCCGATACCCCATTGTGCAAAAGGCCACGAGCAGGTGAGGTATTTGAGGTCGGCAGCGGACTGATGATGGATGTTGGCGTGCTTCTGGCACTTGTCACATTTTTTGACGAGTTCAGTGGCGTCTGCTTTCATTGTTGTCCAGTAGTACCCTTGTCATAGTGCTTCTTGGGTGAGGGCCCTACCCCCCAAGTGTCCGCCGCACAGGCCTTCATGTGTGTCGCGGAGTACAAGCTCGGCTTTAGAAGGTCATAGGCAACGCAGGTAGGGGAGCGGGTAGGATCTTCGGTACAACCATTCATCTATTATGACGTATTTGGCCACCTGATGCTCTACCCTTCTAGCGGCATTGCGGTCCACAAGGAGGGTCCCATGTAGCAGGAAGCTCGTGAGCGGGTCGATCCAGCTTGGCTCTGCTTGAACGACGGGAGCAACATCCGCTGCCCCCCGAGAATGCTAGGCCGAGGCAGGTCCTCTATGTACACGGTCCTCATGGTGTTATCACTAGTGCTCGCTGATGAGACTGAAAAGAACCCTATTTTTGTCCCCTAATTTTCATCTTTTTACATTATTTTAACACTTAAATGCACTCATTACTCTTGTATTTCGATTCAGGGCAATAAAGAAGGCAATTGGAAGGAAACATGCCAATTCGGGTGATTTTTAATAGTTTCAGCGACAGTCAGTGATCTGGGCCTAACGCACAATTCCGTACTCCGAATTGGGAAATTCAAGAAGCATTAGAAAGAAGAAAGAAAGGCCCACAACTTTTATGTTTTGGGCTTTGACTGATTAGGTCCACATCGAATACCAAACCGGGCCCAAAGTTGGAGCAAGTTCGCAGCCAGGCCCATTTAACAGCTGAAGCCCAACTCGTAGAAGAATCAGAAAGCAGCCCAAGTAGCAGAGAAGCCCAACTCGGATGCAAGAGTCTAGAGTCCTAATATGAATGTAATCTCCCAAGAGGGAGAGAGTCTTATTAGATCTAAACTTTGAATGTAATCCTATAAGGATAAGAAGGTTGGGGATTAGATAAGAGATAGGATAGGATTAGTTCAAAGAAGATCAAGACTCCCTAAAGATAAGATGATCTCCTAGAAGGAGTTGGAAAACAGCCCTCTCCTTTGGCTATATAAAGAGGGGGGCGAACCAGCTCTAGCATCACTCACTCTCAGATCCAAGAGATCATCAAGAAGACCAAGAAGCTCAAGAAGGTAGTTCGGCTATGGAGAAGCAAAGCAGGGAGATTGCGCAGATCATGAGTAGCTAAGCTTCTATTTTCTGGATCAAGGGGGGAGGTTCGATTGTGTCATTGTGAGGTTCTATATTTAATTTATTTTCTTGCTTTTTAATTCAAGTATTCATTGATTCTTGTGCATATCTTTATTGGATATTGATGTTAATTAGTTTGACAAACTAAATTAATGTTGATTTTCCTACTACTATCCATGATTTCGGTGATCCGTAATTGTCACGAATAATGGTACAAGTAGCAATTACGTTGATATCTTTTTGAGTCAGTTGTTTGTGACAGCCTTTGACCAATGTTTTAAAATGGTTCAACCTAAAGAAATCGATGGAATAAGATTCAGTAATTGTAGCTATCTCAATTATAGTTATTTTGGTTTAACTGTTTTCACAAATCTTAATGCTATCACTATTTAACATGGAACGCTATCATACCCAGTTGAGTGGTGATAAGGGTTGATTGAATGCTGGGTTTGATCAACTGAATTAGGAAAACACAAGGTTTATTATGGCTATCCATTAGGATCCTGCTAGCTATAGCAGCATACCATGATTATGAGATTTAGCAGATGGATGTCAAAACTGCATTCCTGAATGGAGATCTTACTGAAAATATCTATATGCAGCAGCCGCAAGGCTTCATTGCTACAGGTCAGGAAAACATGGTATGTAAACTTAACAGATCTATTTATGGACTTAAGCAAGCTTCTTGAAGTTGGAACATCTGTTTTGACTCTGCTGTCAAATCGTTTGACTTCGAGCAGAATCCGGATGAAACCTGTGTCTACAGGAAGTACAGTGGAGATAAGGTTACCTTCTTGGTTCTGTTTGTAGATGACATTCTACTCAATGGGAATGATGTAGGAATGTTAACTATGGTGAAAGTATGGCTATCACAGCAATTCTCCATGAAAGATCTTGGAGAAGCCTCCTATATATTAGGTCTTCGACTCTATAGAAATAGATCGAAGCGGATAATAGGATTATCCCAATCTGCTTACATTGACAAAATAGTCAAGAGATACAGCATGGAAAACTGCAAGAAAGGAAATGTTCCTTTTAGGCACGGAGACACTCTCTCCCAGAAGATGTCTCCCAAGACTTCTGAGGAGATTGATGGCATGAAAGACGTTCCATATGCCTCTGCCGTAGGGAGCATCATGTATGCCATGCTGTGCACTCGTCCTGACATAGCTCAGGCAGTGAGTGTAGTAAGCAGATTTCAGGCCAACCCAGGGCAGGAGCATTGGACTGCTGTGAAAAACATACTTAAGTACCTTCGAAGGACAAAAGAGTTTTGTCTAGTATTTGATGGTAGCACACTACGGATCCAAGGGTATACAGATGCCGATTTCCAGTCGGACCCAGATGATAGAAAGTCTACATCTGGATATGTTTTCACGGTAGGATCGTGTGCTCTTTGTTGGAAAAGCAGCAAACAGGGGTCCACTGCAGACTCCACGACCGAGGCCGAGTACATTGCCGCAAGTGAGGCTGCCAAAGAAGCCGTCTGGATGAAGAAATTCGTTCATGAGTTGGGAGTAGTTCTGTCCAGCACATCACCCATCCCATTGTTGTGTGACAACAATGGAGCCATTGCTCAGGCTAAGGAGACACGAGCCCACTCGAAGTCGAAGCACATCGAGAGGAAATACCACATACTGCGGGAGATTGTTCGTAGAGGGGACGTCCTGATTCAGAAGGTAGCGTCAGCGGAAAATGTAACAGACCCATTGACGAAGCCACTATCACAGAAAGTGTTTGAGAAACATGTGGAAAGCATGGGACTACGGCTAGTACCTGGTTGGACCTAAGTGCATGTGGGAGGTGTTACACAGTTCTTGTATGCCCTTAACTTCAATAAGAATGATGTACTTTATGAGTTTATTGTAAATGAATAAAAGTGCATATTTGATTCATGTTCCCTTGGTATGTTTCTGTGTAATACCCTTAAACTGGACACTTAATGAGACTCATGTTAGTTTAGAATGTTCACAGCAAGTGGATCAGTCTGGGGAGACCTATCCGGATAAGGTTGACACTGTGGTGCCACCAAGTCGGTTGGGGTGGCCTGTCTCAGCTGCCAGGGTGAGACCCTAGGCACATACAGTGTAGGATTAATTGAATCTTTGAACTAGACCAGATTTTCAGTATTGCCCTGGACCATGGAGATTGATGGGAAAAACTGAAAATTTACACCTGACCCCTAGACTCGATTATGATACTGCACTAGGTGTCGGATTGGGCTGTTTTTGATGTACCATTCAGTGAGGTCCTTAGCGGGGGTCAAAACCTGGGTATGTTGGGACAGTCTGAGAATTCATCTGAGTGGGTGATCATAGTGACAGGATCAGCCCCTTTGTCGGACAAAGGTAATGATCGAGGATAAACTCTCACTGATGGAAACCAAGACTGTCGGCAGCCGATTTCAACCGTTGAGATTTGTTTTGCAAAGTATATTTTATATGAGATATAAAGGTATATATATTACGGTTTCTAAAATGTTTGCAAGAAGGTTTTAATTCTTGGGATCCATATAAGTAGAGTGTGCAACACTGTTCCCTGTAGCCAAGGGAGAGGTCCTCTCTTGTCGGGCAGTGTATGATCATTATGGGCTGAGAGGTTAAGTGTAAGACCATTGAGGATAATACCAAATGGGCTAAGCTTGCATCTGCC
This sequence comes from Nelumbo nucifera, assembly GCF_055504915.1. Lineage (NCBI taxonomy): Eukaryota > Viridiplantae > Streptophyta > Magnoliopsida > Proteales > Nelumbonaceae > Nelumbo > Nelumbo nucifera. Next base: position 35,918,139 of record NC_142656.1, on the reverse strand, counting down.
CACAGTCCCTGGGTGTTACAAGGTGGCTTGGCCTAGGGACCACTTAGGGTAAGTGTTGGGCACATAGAGCCCATTTGATGGGTTTCAGGGGGTGCACTGTCCATAACAATGTATTCGGCCATGCCTTTTAACAAAGGCTGGGCTGAACCCATATGGTCGATGTGTAGATCAATGCTTGGCTCCCACACCATACAAGGAAGCCCAACTGGGCAGCAGTTAGGAAGGTTAAGTGAGCACATAAGCTTAATGGGCCTAAAGCACATTTCGAACTGGGCTATTTTATTAGTTAATAATGGGGCGAATTTTGAGATGGATTAGTAGATAGGATAGGGACTTGACCCTATCCACTCATAGAGTCCAGATCTGAATGTGATTCAGAGCTAGAAACCTCCTAATGAGATTAGGAGAAAGCTAATCTAATCTACAAATAAGATAAGGGTTTTTCCCTATCACCTAAAAGGGGTCTTATCCAAATATGATTTGGATAAGCAGCTCCTAATTGGATTTGGAGCTGATCTTTTAGGTTAACAAAAGAAGGAGGGGGCGGCAGCCTTTAGGAGACACACACAATCAGATTTTCTTCAATGCTGAAATCACAAGAAGAGAGAATTCTGCACCCTACGAATTCTTTCTTGCTGCCTCCCTGTTCTTGCCGCCCTGTTTTGCTAGTTCGATCTCCACCATTGGGAGAAGTCAAGATTTGATCTTGACATCAGTTCTTGGAGGAAGAATTGATAGGAAGCTGTGCTCCTGTGCCATCCTGCTGTTTCTTGCGAAGGACAGAGTTCTCGGAGAAGAACATTGTTGATTCTGCTCCATCCTGCACTGCACCATCTTTAGTGGGAGCAGATTTTGGATCCTTCCTTGGGTGTGAACAACTCCATTGGGAGATACCGTTTCTCCGTATCAGGTATAATCCTCTCCTACTCTTTTTGGTTTAGATCTGGTTCAGTTTATGGTTCAAGAATGATCCTTGAAAATGTGATTTTCTAAATAGGGAATGTGATTCCCAGTTGAAGGGAGAGAAATTTTTGAAATTCGCCCCCTTATTCCGCAATCTTTGGGCATCCATGGGATGGATCTCTCATCCCTTCAAAATGCTTGAATTGCAAGAATGCTGAAATGTACCTAGGATCGATGGCCAATCGATTAAACCCGAACCCTTGAACCAGAATTCGGTAAGACTGATTTTCTCTTGTTTGTTTAGTTTGTTATTCTTTTAATTTTAGTTATTAAATTTTCCCACAGAATTACTTTATCCATTTGGCTAAGAGATTACTAATTTGCTCCCTGTGGGATTCGACCTAGTACCACTTTTAGTACAAATATTTTATTGTGGGACTAGTACTAATTTTGAGGGCTTCGACAAACCCGTCACTACACCACAACTTAATGGTGTTTTAGAGAGGAGGAATAGGTCCTTATTGGATATGGTCCAGTCGCTTCTCATACACTCAGAGTTACCGACATCCTTTTGGGGTTACAGATTAGAGACAGCGATTTACGTGCTGAATCGGGTTCCAACCAAATCGGTTCCGAATACTCCATATGAACTTTGGACCGGAAAGAAACCAATTGTCAAACACTTGAAGATTTGGGGTTGTCCAGCACATGTTAAAAGAACAAGTGCAAACAAGTTGGAATCTAAGACCAGTCGTTGCCTATTTGTAGGCTACCCAAAAGGCTCTGTAGGTTACCTATTCTAAGATCCAATTGAGCAGAAAGTGTTCTGTAGACGAAATGCACAATTCTTGGAAACCGATTATATCCTGGACACCCATCATTAGGAAGTAGTTCTTGATGAGGAGAGCTCAGGAGCAGTGGGAGATGTCCCACAAGTTCCAGGTAGTGACCAACTTAGAAGATCCACTCGGGTATCCAGGCCACCAGTCCGTTATGGTTATGACCAGGATAGTTACCTGGTGGAAACCTTTACTAGTGAGTAGGATCCCGTGACTTATGCATAAGCTTTGTTGGACATAGATTCCCAGAAGTGGGTGGAGGCAATGAGAGCAGAGATGGACTCAATGGAGACCAATGGAGTCTGGACTCTAGTAGATCCGCCCTCCGAGGTAAAAGTAATCGGTTGCAAATGGATTTACAAGAGGAAGAGGGCCCCGATGGTAGGGTTGAGACCTTCAAAGTTCGTCTAGTGGCAAAAGGGTACACTCAGAAAGAGGGCATCGATTATGAGGAAACATTTTCGCCTATGGCCTTGCTTAAATCCATTAGGATCCTGCTAGTTGTAGCAGCATACCGTGATTATGAGATTTGGTAGATGGATGTCAAAACTGCATTCCTGAATGGAGATCTTACTAAAGATATCTATATGTAGCAGCCACAAGACTTCATTATTGCGGATCAGGAAAACATGGTATGTAAACTTAATAGATGCATTTATGGACTTAAGCAAGCTTCTAGAAGTTGGAACATCCATTTTGACTCTGCTGTCAAATCGTTTGACTTCAAATAGAATCCAGATGAACCCTGTGTCTACATGAAGTACAGTGGGGATAAGGCTACCTTCTTGGTTCTGTATGTAGATGACATTCTACTCATTGGAAATGATGTAGGAATGTTAATTATGGTGAAAGTATGGCTTTCACAGCAATTCTCCCTGAAAGATCTTGAAGAAGCCTCCTATATACTGGGTCTTCGACTCAATAGAGATAGATCGAAGCGGATAATAGGATTATCCTAATCTGCTTACATTGACATAATTGTCAAAAGATATAGCATGGAAAACTCCAAGAAAGGAAATGTTCCTTTCAGGCACGGAGTCACTCTATTCAAGAAGATGTCTCCCAAGACATCTAAGGAGATTGATGGCATGAAAGGCGTTCCCTATGCCTCTGCCGTAGGGAGCATCATGTATGCCATGCTGTGCACTTGTCCTGACATTGCTCAGGCAGTGAGTGTAGTAAGCAGATTCCAGGCCAACCCAGGGCAGGAGCACTGGACTGCTGTGAAAAACATACTTAAATAATTTCGAAGGACATAAGAGTTTTGTCTAGTATTCGACGGTAGCTCACTACAGATTCAAGGGTATACAGATGCCGATTTCCAATCGGATCGAGATGATAGAAAGTCTACATCTGGATACGTTTAGACGATAGGATCGTGTGCTGTTTGCTGGAAAAGCAGTAAACAAGGGTCCACTACAAACTCCACGACCGAGGCCGAGTACGTTGCCACAAGTGAGGCTGCCAAAGAAACCGTGTGGATGAAGAAGTTCGTTCATGAGTTGGGAGTAGTTCTGTCCAGCACATCACCCATCTCATTGTTGTGTGACAACAATGGAGCCACTGCTCAGGCTAAGGAGCTACGAGCCTACTCGAAGTCGAAGCACATCGAGAGGAAGTACCACGTACTGCGGGAGATTGTTGGTAGAGGGGACGTCCTAATTCAGAAGGTAGCGTCAACGGAAAATGTGGCAGACCCATTGACGAAGCCACTATCACAAAAAGTGTTTGAGAAAACACATGGAAAGCATAAGACTCCGCCTTTTACCTGATTGGACCTAAGTGCAAGTGGTAGCTGTTGGACAGTTTTTGTATGCCCTTAGCTTCAATCAGAATGATGTACTTTATGAGTTTATTGTAAATGAATAAAAGTGCATATTTGATTCATGTTCCCTTTGTATGTTTCTGTGCAATACCCTTAAACTGGACACTTAATGAGACTTGTGTTAGTTTAGAATGTTCACAGCCAGTGGGTCGGTCTGGGGAGACCTATCCTGATAAGGTTGACACTGTTGTGCCACCAAGTCGGTTGGGGTGGCTTGTCTCAGCTACCAGGGTGAGACCCTAGGCACATACAGTGTAGGATTAATTGTATCATTGACCTGGATGAGATTTCCAGTTTTATCCTAGACCTTGGAGATTAATGGGCAAAACTGGAAAGTTACACCCGACCCCTACACTTGATTATGATACTGCACTAGGTGTCGGATTGGGCTGTTGTTGATGTACCAATCTGTGAGATCCTTGGTGTGGGTCAAAACCTGGGTATGTTGGGACAGTCTAAGAATTCATCTGAGTGGGTGATCATAGTGACAGGATCAGCCCCTTTGTCGGACAAAGGTAATGATCGGAGATGCACTCTCACTGATGGAAACCAAGACTGCCGGCAGCCAATTTCAATCATTGAGATTTGTTTTGCAAAATATATTTTATATTATGGTTTCTAAAATGTTTGCAAAAGGTTTCAATTCCCGGGATCCATAGAAGCCGAGAGTGCAACACTGTTCCTTGCAGCCGAGGGAGAGGTCCTCTCTTGTCGGGCAGTGTTTGATCATTATGAGCTGAGAGGATAAGTGTATGACCATTGAGGGTAATACCTGATGGGCTAATCTTGCATCTACCCACAGTCCCTAGGTGTTATAAGGTGGCTTGGCCCAGGGACGACTTAGGGTAAGCGTTGGGCCCATAGAGCCCATTTGATGGGTTTCAAGGGGTGCACTGTCCATAGCAGTGTATTCGGCTAGGACTTGTAACATAGGTTGGGCGGAACCCATGTGGCTGATGTGTAGATCAATTTTTCGGTCCCACGCCATACAAGGAAGCCATACTGGGCAGCAGTTAGGAAGGTTAAGTGAGCACATAAGCTTAATGGGCCTAATGCCCATTTCAAACTAGACTAATTTAATAAGATAAATATAGGCGAATTCTGAGATGGATCAGTAAACAGGATAGGGTCTTAACCCATCCACTCAGAGAGTCTAGATCTGAATATGATTCAGATCTAGAAACCTCCTAACGAGATTAGGAGAAGGCTGATCTAATCTGTAGATAAGATGAGGGTTTATCCTTATCACCTAAAAGGATGTCTGATCCAAATATGATTTGGATCAGCAGATCCTAATTAGATGAAGAGCTGATCTTTTAGGGTTACAAAAGAAGGAAGGGGCGGCAACCTTTAGAAGACACATACTCACATCCTCTTCAGAGCTGAAATCACAAAAGGAAGAATTAAGCAACCCTGCAGAATTCTTTCTTGTCGCCTTTTTGTTCTTGTCCCCCAGTTTGCCAGTCAGATCTCTAGTTTTGGGAGAAGTCAAGATTCGATCTTGACATCAGTTCTTTGTGAAAGGATTGTTAGGAAGCTGTGCTCACGTGCCATCCTGTTGTTTCTTGCGAATGACAGAGTTCTTGGAGAAGAACAATGTTGATTCTGCTCCATCCTACACTGCGCCATCTTCAGTGGGAGCAGTCTTTGGATCCTTCCTTGGGCGTGAACACCTTCATTGAGAGATAGTATTTCTCTGTATCAGGTATACCTCTCTCCTACTCCTTTTGGTTCAGATCTGGTTCAGTTTATGGTTCAAGATTGATCCTTGAAAATATGATTTTCTGAATATGGAATGTGATTCCCAGTTGAAGGGAGAGAAATATTTTTCGAAATTCGCCCACCTTATTCCGCAAGATTTGGGCGTCCATATGATGGATCTCTCATCCCTTCACATCAGTCAGCCCCTCAATTTGCATGCATAGGATCCTTTTGGAAGATGGTGCCAAACCTGTTAGAGAACAACAACGAAAATTCAACCAGGTAATGAAAGAGGTAGTAGAGAAAGAAGTACTTAAACTGCTAGATGAAGGGATAATTTATCCAATTTCGGACAGTAAATGTGTAAGTCCTATTCATGTTGTACCTAAGAAAATTGGGATTACTATAGTAAAAAATCAAAATAACGAACTAATTTCCATGAGGGTACAAAGTGGTTGGCGAATGGTAATAGATTTTCTAAAACTTAACTTGGCCACTCGAAAGGACCATTTTCCATTGCCCTTCATTGATCGGATGCTAGAGCGATAAGCAGGTAAGGCCTTCTTCTGTTTTCTCAATGGGTTCTCAGGAAATTATCAGATTGTTATTGCGCAGGAGGACCAAGAGAAAACAACATTCACTTGCCCATTTGGCACCTTTGCTTACAGACAAATGCCCTTTGGTTTGTGTAACGCTCCAGGTACTTTTCAAAGATGCATGATGAGTATATTTTCTGATTTTATTGAAAAATGCATTGAAGTGTTCATGGATGATTTTACTGTTTATGGTGACTCGTTTGATGATTGCCTAAATAGTTTAAGTAAAATTCTGAATCAATGTGTGGAAACAAATCTTGTCTAACTATGAAAAATGCCACTTTATGGTGAAGGAAGGCATTTTGTTGGGATAGGTCATTTCAGCTAGAGGAATAGAGGTTGACAAGGCCAAAATTGATTTGATTGTGAGCTTACCCTCCCTACAAATGTTAGGGAGTTTCGTTCCTTTCTTGGACATGCAGGGTTTTATCGTAGGTTCATCAAGGATTTTTCAAAAATTGCCCTACCATTGTCCAATTTGCTGCAAAAGGATGTGCCTTTCGATTTTGGTGATGAATGCAAGGAAGCATTTGACAAGCTTAAGAATTTATTAACAATTGCACCCATTATTCAACCACCCGATTGGAACTTGCCCTTTTGAGATCATGACCGATGCAAATAACTATGCTATAGGGGCTGTTCTAGGTCAACGATTTGATGGGAAGAGCCACATCATCTACTATGCTTCCAAACATTGAATGCTGCACAGAGCAACTACACAACTACTGAAAAGGAGCTACTGGCTATTGTGTTTGCTTGAGACAAATTTTGATCATATTTTCTTGGCTCTAAAGTACTTGTATTTTCTGACCATGCAGCTTTGAAATACCTAATAGCGAAGAAGGAGTCAAAACCAAGGCTGATAAGGTGGATACTCTTGCTCCAAGAGTTTGATTTAGAGTTTAAGGATCGAAAGGGAGCTGAAAACTCGGTGGCGGATCATCTAAGTAGGTTGGTGAAAGATGAGGACTCCTTACCCATCTATGAGTTGTTTCCTGATGAGCAGCTGTTTCACAAGAGAGGTATGGTCCAATGGTATGCTGATATTGTGAACCACTTGGTCACCAGATTTTTGCCTAATGACCTTAGCAAATCCATGAAGAACAAAATCAGGTATGAGGCAAAATATTATGTATGGGACGAACCCTATCTAGGGAAATTCTGTTCTGATCAAATGATTAGGAGGTGTGTCCCTGAGGAGGAGCAGATGTCGATTCTAACTTTTTGTCATACTTATGCTTGTGGTGGCCATTTTGCGCCAAAGAGGACTGCTCGAAAGGTCTTAGATAGTTGCCTGTATTGGGCAACCCTATTTAGAGATGCATACTTGTTTTGTAAAAATTGCGAAAGATGTCAGCAAACAGTTACACTATCTCACAGGAATGAGATGCCCCAAACACCCAATCTTATATGTGAAATATTTGATGTTTGGGGTATTGATTTCATGGGACCCTTTTGAAGGCATGAGAGATCCATCGTATGGACGCCCAAAACTTGCGGAATAAGCTGGGCGAATTTCAAAAAAATTTCTCTCCCTTCAACTGGGAATCACATTCCCTATTTTAGAAAATCATATTTTCAAAGATCATTCTTGAACCATAAACTGGACCAGATCTGAATAAAACCAGTAGAAGAGGATTATACCTGATATGGAGAAATAATATCTCCCAATGAAGGTGTTCACGCCCAAGGAAGGATCCAAAAACTGCTCCCACTGAAGATGGCGCAGTGTAGGATGGAGCAGAATCAGCAGTGTTCTCTCAAAGAATCTAATCCTTCACAAGAAATAGCAGGATGGCACGTGAGCACAGCTTCCTATTAGTCCCTTCACAAGGAACTGATGGCAAGATCGAATCTTGATTTCTCCCACTGAACTGGAGATCGAACTAGCAGGTGAGGCAGCAACAGGAAGGAGGCGGCAAGAAAGAATTTCGCAGGGTTGCTTAATTCTTCCTTCTGTGATTTCAGCTCTGAAGAGGATGTGAATAATGTGTCTTCTAAAGGCTGCCGCCCCTTCCTTCTTTTGTAACATTAAAGGGATCAGCTCCTAATCCCATTAGGAGTTGCTGATCCAAATCATATTTGGATCAGATATCCCTTTAAGTGTTAAGGGTAAACCCTTATCTTATATGCAAATTAGATCAGCCTTATCCTAATCTCATTAAGAGGTTTCTAGATCTGAATCACATTTAGATCTGGACTCTCTGAGTGGATAGGGTTAAGACCCTATACTATCTGCTAATCCATTCCCAGAATTTGCCCCTTATTTAACTGATTAAATTAGCCTAGTTCAAAATGGGCTTTAGGCCCATTAAGGTTATCTGCTCACTTAGACTTCGTAACTGCTGCCCAGTTGGGCTTCCTTGTATGGCATGGGACCCAAACATTGATCTACACATCAGCCACATGGGTTCAGCCCAGCCTTTGTTACAAGGCCTGGCTGAATATACTATTATGGACAGTGCACCCCGTGAAACCCATCATATGGGCTCTATGGGCCGAACACTTACCCTAAGTGGTCCCTGGGCCAAGCCACCTTGTAACACCCAAGGACTGTGGGCAGATGTGAGATTAGCCCATCAGGTATTACCCTCAATGGTCTTACACTTAACCTCTCACCCGATAATGAGCAAACACTGCCCGACAAGAGAGGACCTCTCCCTCGGCTGCAAGGAATAGTGTTGCACTCTCTTCTTATATGGATCCCGGGAATTAAAACTTTTTGCAAACATTTTAAAAACCATAATATATATACTTTTATATCTCTTATAAAATATATTTTGCAAAACGAATCTCACCGATTGAAATCGGCTGCCGGTAGTCTTGGTTTCCATCAGAGAGAGTGCATCCCCGACCATTACCTTTGTCCGACAAACGGGCTGATCCTGTCACTTTGATCACCCACTCAAATGAATTCTCATACTGTCCCAACATACCCAGGTTTTGACCCTAGCTAAGGATCGCACTGATTGGTACATCAAAGACAGCCTAATCCAACACCTAGTGCAGTATCATAATCGAGTCTAGGGGTCAGGTGTAACTTTCCAGTTTTGCCCATTAATCTCCAAGGTCCAGGGCAAAACTGGAAATTTGGTCTGGCTCAAAGATTCAATTTATCCTACACTGTATGTGCCTAGGGTCTCACCCTGGCGGCTAAGACAGGCCACCCCAACCGACTTGGTGGCACATCAGTGTCAGCCTTATCAGGATAGGTCTCCCTAGACCGATCCACTGGCTGTGAACATTCTAAACTAACACGAGTCTCATTAAGTGTCCAGTTTAATGGTATTACACAGAAACACACCACAAGAACATGAATCAAATTTGTATTTTATTAATTTACAATAAACTCATAATGTACATCATTCTGATTGAAGATAAGGGCATACAAAAGTTGTCTAACACCTCCCACTTGCACTTAGGTCCAATCTGGTACAAGCCGGAGTCCAATCCTTTCCACGTGTTTCTCAAACATTTTCTGTGATAGTGGCTTCATCATTGGATCTACTACATTATCCGCTGACGCTACCTTCTGAATCAGGACATCCCCTCTACCAACAATCTCCCGTAGTACGTGGTACTTCCTCTCGATGTGCTTCGACTTCGGGTGGGCTCGTGGCTCCATTGTTATCACACAACAACCGGATGGGTAAAATCACAGAAGAGAGATTTCTGCAATCTCTGCAAAATCTCTCTTACCGCCTCTTTCCTGCCACCGCCATTACCTTCAGTTCGATCTCCAGTTCTTGGGAGAAACAAGATCTGATCTTGATACCAATCTTTTGGGAAAAAATTGATTGGAGCTGTACTCATAAGCCATCCAGTTGATTCTTGTGAAGGGTCAAGTTCTTTTGAAGAACATTGCTGATTTTGCTCCATCCTACACTGCGCCATCTTCAGTGGGAGCAGTGTTTGGATCCTTCCTTGGGCGTGAACACCTCCATTGGGAGATACAAATTCTCCGTATCAGGTACATCCTCCCTCCTACTCCTTTTGGTTCAGATCTGGTTTGGTTTATGGTTCAAGATTGATCCTTGAAAAATATGTTTTTCTAAAATAGGGAATCCGATTCCCTGCAAAGATGGGAGAATTTTTTTTTTAAATTTGCCCAGTCCATTCCGCAAGACTCGGGCGTCCATGTGATAGATATCCCATCCCTTCAGAAACTTGTGGGACATCTCCCACTGCTCCTGAGCTCTCTTCATCAAGAACTAATTCCTGATGATGGGTGTCCAGGATGTAATCGGTTTCCAAGAATTGTGCATTTCGGCTGTAGAACACCTTCTGCTCACTTGGGTCAGAGAATAGGTGACCCATAGAGCCTTTTGGGTAGCCTATGAATAGGCAATGGCTAGTCTTGGATTCCAACTTCTCTGCACTCATTATTTTAACGTGTGCTGGACAACCCCAAATCTTCAAGTGTCTGACACTTGGTTTCTTTCTGGTCCAAAGTTCATATGGAGTGTTCGGAACCAATTTGGTTGGAACCCGATTCAGCATGTAGATCGCAGTCTCTAATGCATAGCCCCAAAAGGATGTGGGTAACTCTGAGTGTATGAGAAGTGACCGGACGATATCCAATAAGGTCCTATTCCTCCTCTCTGAAACACCGTTATGTTGTGATGTAGCAGGAGGAGCCAATTGTGATACTATCCCATTGTCCTTTAAGTAGTCCCTAAATTCATCAGAGAGATACTCGCCACCCCGATCTGATCGAAGGGCTTTAATTTCTCTCCCTAATTGTTTCTCGACCTCTTGTCTAAACTCTTTGAATTTTTCAAAGGATTCAGACTTGTGTCTCATTAGGTACACGTAACCATATCATGAGAAATCATCGGTAAAGGTGATGAAATACACGTGTTGATTCCATTTCCTAACACTCAGGGGACCACATACATCACTATGTATAAGGTCAAGTGTGCCTGTACATCTTTCAGGCTTACCGTTAAATGGCTGTTTCATCATCTTACCTTGTAGGCAAGGCTCGCAAGTGGGAAGATCTTCTATAGTTAGAAACTCCAAAGGACCATCCTTTACCAACCTTGTGATTCAATCAACACCGATATGGCCAAGTCGGTAATGCCACAGGCACATGGGATTAACTGTACCACAGACTCTTTTCTTGGGGATTTCAGCTGACGTAGTTTTGGTTATGTTAGTTTCTAGAGAAGGATGTAGAACATAGAGACCGTTCTCTAGTTCCCCGTATGCGATGAATCTGTTGTTTCTTTTAATAGTAATTGTATTACTAAACAAGACAGAATAACCATCTACACACAGTTTTGAAACAGAAATCAAATTTCTTCTGAAATTTTGTACATAAAGACAATCTTTCTGTACAATAGTTCCTTCTCTAAAAATTAACTCCACGGTTCCTATGGCTGCGGCTGCAACACTTGCAGAAGTCCCCAAGTAGACCGTAACTTCTCCTTCACTAAGGACGCAGGACGCAGAAGCTAACAATAAATTGGTTTCTATAACACAAGTTTCAAAATTACCTTTCTTGGATTCCAGGTAGGCAGGATAGTTCCTTTTCTAGTGGCCAGTCTTCTTGCAGAAGTGACAGGCATCCGACGCTTTGTCTTTCTTCTGCTTCTTACCCTTAGTGGCTTTCTTCTGAGGCTTCTTTGCCTTCCTCTTTCTCTTGCCTGTCTTGCTAGTTTCAACAAGCATAACTACAGGCTCATCCTTTTTAATCAGTTCTTCTGCTCGTTGCAACATATTGCTGAGCTCTTGTAAGCTGACATTCAGCTTGTTCATGTTATAGTTCATGATGAACGGATTAAAGAAAGGAGGCAAAGAATTGAGGATAGCGTCTATCTAGGTCGCAAGGTCCAGCACGGATCCAAGAGCTTCATGCTCATTGATGTAGCCCATCATCCGAGGACAATGGTCATGAACTTGTTGCCCTTTGGACATTTGTGCAGTCATGAACTATTTCAAGACCTTTTGTTGAGTAGAATGATTCTGCTCTTCATTCATCGTCTTGAGACTGTCCAATATGTCCTTGGCAAGTTCGATTTGATCGAACTACCTCTGTATTGGATTGTCCAAGGAGGCAATGATGTAACACCAGGCAAGGGAGTTTTTCTCCTCCCAATCCTGATAGTATCTGCTCCAGGTCTTAGAAGCCCTATCACCCGGACACTCCGGGGTAGGATTTTTAGCCACTTTGTCTAACTTTTCAGAAGTTAGGACCATCATAAGGTTCGTATACCAGTTGGCATAGTTTGGGCCCTTCCGCTTGTTGTCATCAAGAAGCTTTGCAAATTGTTCATTTGCCATTTTCTAATAAAAGAGCAAATATCAATCCACAACCTAATTTGATTCATGTTCATTACATAGATATGGCTTTTAATCTACGTTCCATTCCCATTTATTCACCTCTGAGATTTCCCTCCCTTCTCAGTGACGGAGACTGCGAGTTGTCTCTGCAAATGTGATAAATCACTTAGGGTGCATGGAGCCAACTGTTTCAGTTGCATAACCCCACCACCTTTCTGTGAAAGATCATATCCACTCATCATATGAGCTTTCCCTTTGGCCTCTGTCAGACAAGGTTCAGAGCCATTTTTAGGTAAACCTTTCTGTCCAATGAGTGCTTACCCATCATATTCGTGAACGCCAAGGTACTGTGAGAGAGTTCCCATTTTCTGGTGAAGCCCCTCCCACATCAGTCTATGATGCCCCTATCATCTTATGAAACACTTAGACCAGCCCAATAGGAAATGGATAGCCTATTTTCTGGTACGTTTCCTCATTACTGAAGGACCCATCCACAGGCTAATGATGAAAGGCCTTTAGAGAGTTCATCATATGAATCTCCCTATCACATGCACTCATATTAGCTGGAGGGAATAGTAAATTACGCCCTAGTTTGATCTAGGTCAAACCAAAGTGGCTCCCACTGACTTTCATAAAGCCAGATTTTGGTGGGCCCAAATTGGGTAGGGTTTCACACGTAACCTCTCCATAAGGTGTGGAGCCCACCACTGAGGGAGATCATCCAATGACCTAAAGGGACACCATGGCAATGATGTGCATTCAACCCTGGTGTGCGCAAGAGCCACTATCGATTCAGCATGGGCCAAGCACTTATGGCCCATGAACATAGCACATCACACATCCATACATCACATGCAAGGAAGAACTGATCCAATCAATTAATATCTGTAAATCCCATTTTAAAGCCCATAATATTAACCATTAATTACTGATAAAAGAATAGGCAAGAATCAGTCAAATAGGGCTGTTCGCACAATCCATCCTGCAAAACAGAGGTTAGATCACAGGTTGTAGTTTTACAAACTGCAAATCGCAGATAGCAATTCTCCCATCTGCGAAATCTCCTTCTCTGCGCCACCATCTTCGATCCAAAATAAAATAAATAGAAAACCTAATTTCTATTAATAATTACATCAGATCGAATGCCTATACATTCAGTTTAAACAGTTCTAAATCCTTTACCAACCTAATTTCTATTAATAATCATGAAACTGCAAAATCGTAGGTTCCCTGCGCCGATCAAGATTTTGATCTCCATGTGTACGAACAGCCCATAAATCAAGAAAATTATAAAAAACAGTTCTAAATAATAATCAGATTTACAAAAAAATTATTTCAGATTAATCACCCATTAACTGGAAACAAATTTTCTAGAGAAACATCAAATCTGTGCAAATCGGGTAGAACACCTTCTTCCCATTTGCGCAGGTTCAGATTTGATCCAATTTGGTTCAAGACTTGAACCATGGCTCTGATACTACTGAAGGGATGAGAGATCCATCGTATGGACACCCAAACTTGCAGAATAAGGTGGGCGAATTTCAAAAAATTTCTCTCCCTTCAACTGGGAATCGCATTCCCTATTTTAGAAAATCATATTTTCAAGGATCAATCTTGAACCATAAACTGGACCAGATCTCAATAAAAGTAGTAGAGGATTATACCTGATACGAAGAAATAATATCTCCCAATGAAGGTGTTCGCGCCCAAGGAAGGATCCAAAGACTGCTCCCACTGAAGATGGCGCAGTGTAGGATGGAGCAGAATCAGCAGTGTTCTCTCCAAGAACCTAATCCTTCGTAAGAAATAGCAGGATGGCATGTGAGCATAGCTTCCTATCAGTCCCTTCACAAGGAACTGATGTCAAGATTGAATCTTGATTTCTCTCACTGAATTGGAGATCGAACTGGCAGGTGAGGCGGCAACAGGATGAAGGCGGCAAGAAAGAATTTCGCAGGATTGCTTAATTCTTCCTTTTGTGATTTCAGCTCTAAAGAGGAGCATGAATCAAATATGTACTTTATTCATTTACAATAAACTCATAATGTACATCATTCTGATTGAAGCTAAGGGCATACAAAAACTGTCTAACACCTTTCCCCCCCCTTGTGGTTTTTCTTATATACTTTTGGCAGTCAATTATGTCTCAAAATGGGTGGAAGCAAAAGCCACCAAGACTGATGATTCTAAGTGTGTTGTAGGGTATATCAAATCTAACATCTTCAATAGGTTTGGCATTCCTCGAGCCATCATAAGCGATCAAGGGACTCACTTCTGCAATAGAGCCGTCGGAGCCTTGTTGAGAAGGTATGGGGTGCATCACCGAATCGCCACTGCCTATCACCCCCAAACTAACGGGCAAGCTGAAATTTCCAATAGAGAGGTAAAATCCATCTTGGAAAAGATGATGAATCCAGGAAGAAAGGATTGGAGCCTACGTCTAGATGATACACATTGGGCATATCGAACAGCATACAAAACACCAATAGGGATGTCCCCTTATAGGTTGGTTTTTGGCAAATCATGCCACTTGCCGATCGAAATTGAACATAGAGCCTATTGGGCAATCAAATGCTGCAATATGAACATGGAAGAAGCTGGCAAGGAAAGGAAGCTCCAATTGCAAGAACTGGAAGAGTTGAGGTTAGAGACATATGAAAATTCAAGAATCTACAAAGAGAAGACCAAATTGTTCCATGATAATTTACTCTTAAGAAAACAATTTAAAATTGGACAAAAGGTCTTATTGTACAATTCTCGACTCCAACTCAAGAGGTAAGTTGCATTCCAGGTGGATGGGTCCATTTATTGCGACTGATGTGTTTCCTTATGGTGCAATAGAAATCAAAAGTCTCAACACAGGAAAGGTCTTCAAGGTGAATGGGCATCGATTGAAGTTGTTCCACGAGGATGCAAATGTCTCCTCTACGGTAGACATGTCGTTGGACATTCCTTGTTATTCATTGGGTTAAAGAAGCAAAGGAGAACATCGAGCATAACGATGTTAAACAATTGTGCTTGTGGGAGGCAACCCATTGTGTTTAGTTAATTTTGTTAGGTTTTGATTTTTGTGTTTAGCAGGAACCCAACAAGGCGAACAGGGAAGTACCCCCAAATCCTTCTACTTTATGCATAATCACATACATTGGGGACAATGTATAACTTAAGTGTCAGGGGATTCGATTAGGAAAATCTGGTGGAAATTGGGATAGCCCTAGCATGCTTCGATCATCACTTCTTGACCTTGCCCTTTGAAATTTCTTCTCCTTGGAAACCTATCCTTGAATGATTTCGACTTATCAGGAATCATGTGCTTAGGCTGAATAGATAGGATAGGATACAAGCATGACTAACTGAATTTTTTTGGCTGCATATGTTACCTCGTTATTTTAATCGATCAATAGGCAAGATGCATATAAATTGTCCGCATAAGGGCTTGATTGATTTTCACATAATTATCTGTCAGACATGGTTTTATAATTCTAGAACTTGCTATGATAGGCATGTTGAGACCACGATCGATGAGTTCATCGATCAGATGGTGATGCCTTGTGATTCGTTCTTGTGCAAAAAAAAAAAAAATCGTGACTAATGTGAGATGGAGCATAAAATGCACTCACCCTAGAACCCCAACCCCATTCTCACCTTCAGACCCTTAAAACTCATACTAAGTGGTGGAGATGTGATACATAGCAAGCGTATGGCAATAACACACCTTGTTTTGACCTAAGAAACAAAGATAGATAAATGAATCTGGCTGAATTGGTTTATTAAAGCAATGGGTACTTGTTCAATCCAAGAAGGTTCAGCCGGTGGAAGGCTTGTATCCTTGACTGTCGATTTAACTTGGGACCATGAGGAATGGTGATTTGAGATCACTCTTGGACAAGTTAAAAGGGAAAAAGGAAATGGAAAATGGGAAGGTTACCAAGTCTGGACCAAAGCATGCAATGGATTAGGCCTTATGTTGAGAGAAAGAAGATTTGAAAATCAATAGGTAGTTTGTTTTGTTATGCTTGAGTTTTGCCTTGCCCGAGGACGGGCAAAGTTTAAGTGTGGGGGGATTTGATGAGACAAAAAAGTACCCTATTTTTATCTCCTAATATTCACTCTTTTACACCAATTTAGCACTTAAATGGACTCATTACTCTTGTATTTCGATTCAGGGAAAAAATAAGGCAATTGGAAGAAAACAGGGCAATTCGGATGATTTTGCATAGTTTCGGCAACAGTCAGTAATCTAGGCATAACTCTCAATTCCGGACTCCAAATTGGACAATTCGAGAGGCATCAGAAGTATGAAAGAAAGGCCCATAAATTTCATGTTTTGGGTTTTGACAGATTCGGTCTACATCAAAGAAGAAACCGGGCCCTAAGTCGGAGCAAGTTCGCAGCAAAGCCCATTCCATAGCTGAAGCCCAATTCGCAGAAGATCCTTGTAGCAGCCTGGTGGGTGCCGAACCCAACCAAAGATAAATATTCTTGCTCTGGGTTAATAATTTGTAGATAGTGATGAGCAAGGTCATTCTCCATAGGGATCGGGTGGATTTATTTCCAAGTAGATGGATTAAGGGGGGTTGTAAAGCTAAGGAAAATAAGAAAATAGCAGAAAATAACAGAAACCAAAGATTAAATCGATGGGAGATGGCTTCCAGTTGAAGGGACAAGTTCAGCTTTGATTCATAGCATTGTTCCTTGATGCAAAGATAGATTCATATGTTTATGAATAAATTGGTTATAGCTGTTAACAAGCTCTAACAGCCAGCCTCTACTCTTATTATTCGACAACCAAAACAAGCTCTTTGATTGCTTCCCTTATTAATAGGCAGTCCTAAACAAGCTCTTAGGATTTAACCTATTAATAGCATTAAGAGGGGAGAGACCCAATTCTGGTCAGCGATCTCACAAGCTTGGACCGTTTAAACCAGATCATACATTTTCCTAACATAGATCAAAAACTTTTTTGCAATCAATTTATGTTAGTTGCCACCATGATCGAACCTATCAATCATATACGAAACTGGAGGTTCAATCGGCCATGGATTATTTCCATTGAATGAGCAAGGGGCCCTTCTTGCTTTATCAAAGAAAATAATCTTCACAGTTAATTCACAGAAAACATACGAATACCCATAAACAATGAACTGAAATAAAAATCAATTAGATCTCACAATGCGTATAGAATCAAGGCTTCCCTAACCCTTCAACCAGAAATAAAAACTTATAGACACTTCATGATGAAAACGCAGCTTCTAGATGAGAAAGGGGGGCGAACTCTTGCTTCTTCCTCCTTGGTTGCTGTTTTCCCTCTCTGAAGACTGAAGCTCTCTTGGAGGAAATTGATGCCTTGGGTGCTGGTCTGCTCCCCTTTAATAGGTTTGGGGAGAGGGTTGCTCTCCAACTCCCTTAAGGAGATTATCCTCAAACTGGGAAGTCCAAATCTAATTTGAACTTATCCTATCTAACTCTTATCTCTTATCTTTCTAGGATTACAATTTGAGAATTTAAATCTGATAAAACTCTTTTATTGAGATTACATTCAACTTCTATTCTAATGGGACTCTTGGATTTTGAATTCGAATTGGGCTTCTTTAACAACTCGGGCTTGCTTCAAGACTCTTCTGCGAAATGGGCTTCAGCTTATGAAATGGGCTTTGCTGCGAAATTACTCTGACTTTGGGCCCGAATTCGTCTTCGATGTGGACCGATTCTGCCAAAATCCAAAACATAAACGTTTTGGGTTTTTTCCTTATCTTTCCAGTGCTTCTTGAATTGTCCAAATCGGAGTCTAGAATTGAGAGTTATGCCCAGATCACTGATCAGTGCTGAAACTGTGCAAAATCTTCTAATTAGCCTTGTTTTCTTCCAATCGCCTTCTTGCTTGCCCTGAATCGAAATACAAGAGTAATGAGTCCAATTAGGTACCAATTAAGTGTAAAATACTGAATATTAAGGGATAAAGATATGACAAATTTTATTCTCATCACAGCCCAAGATATTAAGGCAGCCCACCTCGAATTAAAGAGCCAAGAGCCCCAATTTCGAATGTAACCTCTAGAAAGAGAGTCTTATTAGATTTAAATTCTTGAATGTAATCCTATCAAGATAAGAAGATTGGACCAGATCACTAGATAAGAGATATGATAGCATTAGTTCAAAACAGATTAGGACTTTCTAATTTGAGGTTAATCTCCTAGAAGGAGTTGGAGAGAGCCCCTCCTCCTAAAGCTATATAAAGGGGGGGGGGGTGAACCAGCTTTAGGAATCACTCCATCCAAGATCTTAGAGATCATTGATAGCTATGAATATATAACCCTAGCAAGTGCACTAGTTATCAAGTAGTATAAAATATCGTTCCCACGGGGATTTAACAAAATAAGTATTAGAACCACAGTCTTCACTAATTATTTGGACAATCGGAATTCAGATTTGAGCAAGAACTACTGGAAATAAAAACTAGAAAAAGAAAATAAAAGCAAGAGTGATCACTAAATGGATGAAATCGCTAAGGCTTTTAGTCCACCTAACCAATGTAATGAATATTAATGGATTCGATTAACCAAGATTATTTGTCATTCCCATAAGCTGAGGTCTTTCCTGTTAGATAGTTTTGTATGCCCTTAGCTTCAATCAGAATGATGTACTTTATGAGTTTATTGTAAATGAATAAAAGTGCATATTTGATTCATGTTCCCTAGGTATGTTTCTGTGTAATACCCTTAAACTGGACACTTAATGAGACTCGTGTTAGTTTAGAATGTTCACAGCCAGTGGGTCGGTCTGGGGAGACCTATCCTGACAATGCTGACACTGTGGTGCCACCAATTCGGTTGGGGTGGCCTATCTCAGCTGCCAGGGTGAGACCCTAGGCACATATAGTGTAGGATTAATTGAATCTATGAACTGGACCAGATTTCCAGTATTGCCCTGGACCTTGGAGATTGATGGGCAAAACTGAAAAGTTACACCCGACCCCTAGACTCGATTATGATACTGCACTAGGTGTCGGATCGGGCTGTCTTTGATGTACCAATCAGTGAGATCCTTAGCGGGGGACAAAACCTGGGTATGTTGGGACAGTCCGAGAATTCATCTGAGTGGGTGATCATAGTGACAGGATCAGCCCCTTTGTCGGACAAAGGTAATGATCGGGGATGCACTCTCACTAATGGAAACCAAGACTGCCGGCAGCCGATTTCAACTGTTGAGATTTGTTTTGCAAAGTATATTTTATATGAGATATAGAAATATATATTATGGTTTCTAAAATGTTTGCAAAAAGGTTTTAATTCCCGGGATCCAGATATGTAGAGAGTGCAACACTGTTACTTGTAGCCGAGGGAGAGGTCCTCTCTTGTCAGGCAGTATATGATCATTATGGGCTGAGAGGTTGAGTGTAAGACCATTGAGGATAATACCTGATGGGCTATTCTTGCATCTGCCCATAGTCCCTGGGTGTTACAAGGTGGCTTGGCCCAGGGACCACTTAGGCTAAGTGTTGGGCCCATAGAGCCCATTCGATGGGTTTCAGGGGGTGCACTGTCTTTAACAGTGTATTTGGCAAGGCCTTGTAACAAAGGCTGGGCCGAACCCATGTGGCTGATGTGTAGATCAATGCTTTGGTCCCACGCCATACAAGGAAGCCCAACTGGGCAGCAATTAGGAAGGTTAAGTAAGCACATAAGCTTAATGGGCCTAAAGCCCATTTCGAATTGGGCTATTCATTTAGTTAATTAAAGGGGCGAATTCTGAGATGGATTAGCAAATTGGATAGGGTCTTAATCCTATCCACTCAGAGAGTCCAGATCTGAATATGATTCAGATCTAGAATCCTCCTAATGAGATTAGGAGAAAGCTAATCTAATCTGCAGATAAGATAAGGGTTTATCCCTATCACCTAAAGAGAAGTCTTATCCAAATTTGATTTGGATAAGCTGCTCCTAATTGGATTAGGAGCTGATTTTTTAGGTTAACAAAAAGAAGGGGGTGGCAGCCTAAGAAAGACACACATCAGATTTCCTTCGGTGCAAAAAAACAAGAAGAGAGAATTCTGCACCCTGCGAATACTCTCTTGCCGCCTCCCTGTTCTTGCCGTCCTGTTTGCCAGTTCGATCTCTAGTTGTGGGAGAAGTCATGATTGGATCTTGACATCAGTTTTTTGAGAAAGGATTGAATGGAAGCTGTGCTCACGTACCATCCTGCTTATTCTTGCGAAGGACAGAGTTCTTGGAGAAGAACACTATTGATTCTGCTCCATCCTACACTGCGCCATCTTCAGTGGGAGCAGTCTTTGGATCCTTCCTTTTGCGTGAACACCTCCATTGGGAGATACTACTTCTCCGTATCAGGTATAATTCTCTCCTACTCCTTTTGGTTCAGATCTGGTTCAATTTAAGGTTCACGAATGATCCTTGAAAATATGATTTTCTAAATAGGGAATGTGATTCCCAGTTGAAGGGAGAGAAAAACTTTTGTAATTCGCCCCCTTATTCCGCAATCTTTGGGTGTCCATATGATGGATCTCTCATCGCTTTTGTGGTATCAGAGCCAGGTTCAAATCATGAACCATTTTGTTTCAGATCTGAACTTGCACTAATGAGCAGAAGGTGTTCTACCCGATTTGCGCAGATATGGGTTTTGGGAAATCCATTCCCAAAATTAATGGGTGAATAATCTGAAATTAATTTTACATAAATCTGATTATTATTTAGAATTGTTCTTTATGATTTTCTTGATTTATGAGCTATTCGTACAAGAGGAGATCGAATTCTTGGTTTGCGCAGGGAACCTGCGATTTTGCAGTTCTTGAATTATTTTGGTCTGTAAAGAATTTTTTTTATTTTCTAGACTCAATGTATAGGTATTCGATCTGATGTAATTGTTAATAGAAATAGGATTTCTATTTATTTTATTTTGGATCGTAGATGGCGCCGCAGAAAAGGAGATTTCGCAGAGAAGGAGATTTCGCAGATGGGAGAATCGCTATCTGCGATTTGTAGTTTGTGAAACTGCATTCTGTGATCTAACCTCTGTTTTGCAAGATGAGCTGTATGAACAACCCTGATTGACTGATTCTTGTTTTTTCTTTCATCAATATTTAATTTCAGATTATTTTCTTGAATTAAAGATTTAATTAAAGATCAAACCCTAGACCCATTCGAACCAAGATTGGTTCAAATAGTTTGAACCAAATCTATGGTTTAATCAAGGCTGAAAGTCAGCCCTAATTTTCCCACTAAGGGGCCTAAGGATTGGTGTTTAATTAAATGGTTAATTCGGCCCAACCTGTAAAGGCCCAGTTTTAAAAGGTTAAAATTGCTAAAAGCCCACTTGACATTTAAAGCTATATGGGTTGAACCATTCGGCCAATACACCTAGATAATATTAATGGTTAATATTATGGATTTAAAATGGGCTTCAAATGGGCCTTACAGATGATTAATTGATTGGATCAATTTATCCCTGCATGTGATGTATGGATGTGTGATGTGCTACGTACATGGGCCATAAGTACTTGGCCCATGCTCAATCGATAGTGGCTCTTGCGCACACCATGGCTGAATGCACATCATTGCCATGGTGTCCCTTTTGGTCATCGGATGACCTCCCTCAGTGGTGGGCCCCACACCTCATCAAGAGGTTACATGCGGAACCCTTGCCGTTTTAGGCCCACCGAAATCTGGCTTTATAAAAGTCAGTGGGAGCCACTTTGGTTTGACCTAAAATAAGAACTAGGGCATAATTAACTGTACCCTCTGGCAAATATAAGTGCATGTGATAGGGAGATTTATATGGGGAACTCTCTAAAGGCCTTCCATCATTAGCATGAGGATGGGTCCTTCAGTAATGAGAAAATGCACCAGAAAATGGGCTATCCATTTGCTGTTGGGCTTGTTTGAGTGTTTCATAAGATGATAGGGGCGTCATAGACCGATGTGGGAGAGGCTTCACCAGAAAATGGGAACTCTCTCACGGTACCTTGGCGTTCATGAATATGATGGGTAAGCACTCACTGGACAGAAAGGTTTACCTGAAAATGGCTATGAACCTTGTCTGGCAAAGGCCGAAGGGAAAACTCATATGATGAGTGGATATGATCCTTCACAGAAAGGTGGTGGGGTTATGCAGCTGAAACAGTTGGCTTTATGCACCCTATGTGATTTCCCACATTTCTAGAGACAACTCGTAGTCTCCATCACTGAGAAAGGAGGGAAATCTCAGAGACGAATAATGGAAATGAAACGTAGATTAAAATCCATATCTATAAACTGAACATGAATCAAATTAGGTTGTGGACTGATGTTTGCTCTTTTATCAGAAAATGGCAAACGGATCATTTGCAAAACTGCTTGATGACAACAAGTTGAAGGGCCCAAACTATGCTGACTGGTACAGGAACTTTATGCTGGTCCTAGCTTCTGAAAAGCTGGACAAAGTGGCAAACAATCCTGCCCCGGAGCGTCCGGGCGATAGGGCTTCTGAGGTCCGAAGGAGAGACTATCAAGAATGGGAGGTGAAAAACTCCCATGCCCGGTGTTACATCATTGCCTCCTTAGACAACCCGATACAGAGGCAGTTCGATCAGATCGAACTTGCCAAAGACATATTGGACAGTCTCAGGACAATATATGAAGAGCAGAATCGTTCAACTCGACAAAAGGTCTTGAAACAGTTCATGACTGCACAAATGTCCATGGGTCAACAAGTTCATGACCATTGTCTTCGGATGATGGGATACATCAACGAACTGGAGGCTCTTGGATCCGGGCTGGACCTTGCAACTTAGATAGATG
Source organism: Nelumbo nucifera (assembly GCF_055504915.1). Taxonomy (NCBI): domain Eukaryota; kingdom Viridiplantae; phylum Streptophyta; class Magnoliopsida; order Proteales; family Nelumbonaceae; genus Nelumbo; species Nelumbo nucifera. The sequence continues at coordinate 35,895,197 of NC_142656.1, read as the reverse complement.
CTATCCTTAATTCTTTCCCTCCTTCCTTTAATCCGTTCATCATGAACTATAACATGAACAAGCTGAATGTTAGCTTGCAAGAGCTCAGCAATATGTTGCAAAGAGCTGAAGAACTGATTAGAAAAGATGAGCCTGTAGCCATGCTTGTTGAAGCTGGCAAGACAGGCAAGAGAAAGAGGAAGGCAAAGAAGCCTCAGAAGAAAGCCACTAAGGGCAAGAAGCAGAAGAAAGACAAAGCATCGGATGCCTGTCACTTCTGCAAGAAGACAGGCCACTGGAAAAGGAATTGTCCTGCCTACCTGGAATTCAAGAAAGGTAAATTCGAAACTTGTGTTTTTGAAACCAATTTATTGGTAGATTCTACGTCCTGGCGTATTGACTCCGGGGCTTCAACTCATGCGTGTAACTCACTACCGGGGTTCAAAGTATGCAGAAGGCTGAGTGAAGGAGAAGTCACACTCTACTTTGGGACTAATGCAACTGTTGCAGCCGCGGCCATAGGAACCGTGGAGTTACTTTTTAGAGAATGAACACTTGTACTGAAAGATTGTCTTTATGTGCAAAATTTAAGGAGAAATTTGATTTCTGTCTCAAAACTGTGTGCAGATGGTTATTCTGTCTTCTTTAGTAATACGATTACTATTAAAAGGAATAACAGATTCATCGCATACAGGGAACTGGAGAACGGTCTCTATGTTCTACATCCTTCTCTATAAACTAACATAACCGAAACTACGTCAGCTGAAATCCCCAAGAAGAGTGCCCGTGATACAGTTAATCCCACGTGTCTGTGGCATTACCGACTTGGCCACATCGTGTTGACTGAATTACAAGGTTGGTAAAGGATGGTCCTTTGGATTTTCTAACTATAGAAGATCTTCCCACCTATGAGCCTTGCCTATAAGGCAATATGATGAAATGGCCATTTAACGGTAAGCCTGAAAGGTGTATAGGCACACTTGACCTAATACATACCGATGTATGTGGCCCCCTCAGTGTTAGGACACGGAACCAACACGTGTATTTCATCACCTTCACAGATGATTTTTCTCGATATGGTTACGTGTACCTAATGAGACACAAGTCTGAATCCTTTGAAAAGTTGAAAGAGTTCAGACAAGAGGTCAAGAAACAGTTAGGGAGAGAAATTAAAGCCCTTCTATCAGATCGAGGTGGCGAATATCTCTCTGACGAGATCAGGGACTACTTAAAGGACAATGGGATAGTATCACAATTAGCTCCTCCTGCTACACCACAACTTAACGGTGTTTCAGAGAGGAGGAATAGGACCTTATTGGATATGGTCCGGTCATTTCTCATACACTTAGAGTTATGCACATCCTTTTAGGGTTATGCATTAGACTGCGATTTACGTGCTGAATCCAGTTCCAACCAAATGGTTCTGAAAACTCCATATGAACTTTGGACCGGAAAGAAAACAAGTGTCAAACACTTGAAGATTTGGGGTTGTCCAGCATATGTTAAAAGAACGAGTGCAGACAAGTTGGAATCCAAGACCAGTCGTTACCTATTTGTAGGCTACCCAAAAGGCTCTGTATTACCTATTCTATGACCCAAGTGAGCAGAAAGTGTTCTGCAGTTGAAATGCGCAATTCCTGGAAACTGATTACATCCTGGATACCCATCGTCAAGAAATTGTTCTTGATGAGGAGAGCTCAGGAGCAGTGGGAGATGTCCCACAAGTTCCAGGTAGTGACCAACCTAGAAGATCCACTCGGGTATCCAAGCCACCAGTCCGTTATGGTTATGACCAGGATAGTTACATGGTGGAAACCTTGACTAGTGAGGAGGATCCCGTGACTTACGCAGAAGCTTTGTTGGACATAGATTCCCAGAAGTGGGTAGAGGCCATGGGAGCAGAGATGGACTCAATGGAGACCAATGGAGTCTAGACTCTAGTAGATCCGCCCTCCGGGGCAAAAGCAATCGGTTGCAAATTGATTTACAAGAGGAAGAAGGGCCCCGATGGTAAGGTTGAGACCTTCAAAGCTCGTCTGGTGGCGAAAGGGTACACTCAAAAAGAGGGCATCGATTATGAGGAAAATTTTTCGCCTGTGGCCATGCTTAAATCCATTAGGATCCTGCTAGCTGTAGTAGCATTCCATGATTTTGAGATTTGGCAAATGGATGTCAAACTGCATTCCTGAAAGGAGATCTTACTAAAGATATCTATATGCAGCAGCCGCAAGGCTTCATTGCTGCAGGTCAGGAAAACATGGTATGTAAACTTAACAGATCCATTTATGGACTTAAGAAAGCTTCTAGAAGTTGGAACATCCATTTTAACTCTGCTGTCAAATCGTTTGACTTCGAGCAGAATCCGGATGAACCCTATGTCTATAGGAAGTACAGTGGAGATAAGGTTACCTTCTTGGTTCTGTATGTAGATGACATTCTACTCATTGGAAATGATGTAGGAATGTTAACTATGGTGAAAGTATGGCTATCACAGCAATTCTCCATGAAAGATCTTGGAGAAGCCTCTTATATACTGGGTCTTCGACTCTATAGAGATAGATCGAAGTGGATAATAGGATTATCTCAATCTGTTTACATTGACAAAATAGTTAAGAGATATAGCATGGAAAACTCCAAGAAAGGAAATGTTCCTTTTAGGCATGGAGTCACTCTTTCCAAGAAGATGTCTCCCAAGACTTCTGAGGAGATTGATGACATGAAAAGACATTGCCTATGCCTCAGCCATAAGGAGCATCAGGTATGCCATGCTGTGCACCCGTCCTGACATAGCTCAGGCAGTGAGTGTAGTAAGCAGATTTCAGGCCAACCCAGGGCAGGAGCATTTGACTGTTGTGAAAAACATAAGTACCTTCGAAGGACAAAAGAGTTTTGTCTAGTATTCGATGGTAGCTCACTGCAGATCCAAGGGTATACAGATGCCGATTACCAGTCAGACCCAGATGATAGAAATTCTACAACTGGATATGTTTTCACGATAGGATCGTGTGCTGTTTGCTGGAAAAGTAGCAAACAGGGGTCCACTACAAACTCCACGACCGAGGCCGAGTACATTGCCGCAAGTGAGGCTGCCAAAGAAGCCGTGTGGATGAAGAAGTTCGTTCACGAGTTGGGAGTAGTTCCGTCCAGCACATCACCCATCCCATTGTTGTGTGACAACAATGGAGCCAATGCTTAGGCTAAAGAGCCATGAGCCCACTCGAAGTCGAAGCACATCGGGAGGAATTACCATGTACTATGGGAGATTGATGGTAGAGGGGACGTCCTGATTCAGAACGTAGCGTCAGCGGAAAACGTAGCAGACCCATTGACAAAGCCACTATCACAGAAAGTGTTTGAGAAACACACGGAAAGCATAGGACTCCAGCTAGTACCTGATTGGACCTAAGTGCAAGTGGGAGCTGTTAGAAAGTTTTGTATGCCCTTAGCTTCAATTAGATTGATGTACTTTATGAGTTTATTCTAATTGAATAAAAGTGCATATTTGATCCATGTTCCCTTGGTATGTTTCTGTGTTATACCCTTAAACTGGACAGTTAATGAGACTCGTGTTAGTTTAGAATGTTCACAGCCAGTGGGTCGGTCTGGGGAGACCTATCATGACAAGGCTGACACTGTGGTGCCACCAAGTCGGTTGGGGTGGCCTGTCTTGCGGAGGACAGAGTTCTTGGAGAAGAACACTGCTGATTCTGCTCCATCCTGCACTGCGCCATCTTTAGTGGGAGCAGTCTTTGGATCCTTCCTTGGGCGTGAACACCTCCATTGGGAGATACTACTTCTCCGTATCAGGTATAATTCTCTCCTACTCCTTTTGGTTCAGATCTGGTTCAGTTTAAGGTTCAAGAATGATCCTTGAAAATATGATTTTCTAAATAGGGAATGTGATTCCCAGTTGAAGGGAGAGAAAAATTTTTGAAATTCGCCCCCTTATTCCGCAATCTTTCGGCGTCCATACGATGGATCTCTCATCCCTTCATTTCCAATTTTATTTAATATTCTCTCTCATGATATACTAAAACTACGTCCATCAGGGAACCCTTCAATCTCTCGAGTAGAGCTCTCAAGATGGAAATGCATTAAGACCAAGAAAAACCATTAAGTTCAGATGAATCATGTATATATATCTCTATATACCATTCATATCACATTATGAATTATTCAGTCGATTATGTGAATTCCTCTCTCGATTCATTCACATAACACAAATCAATTAAGAGGTGGCCAAGCTCTTAATTGCATTAAGCACAATAATTCATAAACTATATGCAAATCACAATCTTGGATAAATCATAAAGATAAAAATATATTCATTAACATGGTTAGGCTTTTCACAGCCCTAACAAGAAACAAATCAACTCATGATAAGAGAATTAAAGTAAATAAAGGGAAAGAATGAACTCTTGAATTCGCCCATGGTGCTGAGATCTCCTCTTCTTGCCGCCATCTTCTTCTTGAAGTTTCTTGAATTCTTGATCACCTTTCCTCTGTTTCTTGACTTCTTTTCTCCTCTCTTGACTGATTGTTCAATGCAATTCGTGATACCCCTGGGCTAGTGTGCCCATCTCTCATATAGCTTACAATTTTTTTGGAGTTATCTCAAGGATGGATAATCTAGCCTTGATCCAAACTCTTCCTATCCTATCCTATCTTCTCCTCTCTCCTTATCTAAAAGCCTTTCTTAATCTTTATGGAATTACATTTAAAATTTTAAATCTAAGAGGACTCTCAAACTCTTGAATTCGAATGGGCTACTTTAATATCTTTGGCCGCCTCAATGTTCTTCTGCGAAATGGGCTTCAGCTGGGAATTGGGCCTCACTACGAAAGTACTCCATCTTTGTGTCCGGATTTGACTTCGATATAAGCCGAATCTATGAAAGCCCAAAACATGAAAGTTGTATCCGTATCTCTTATCTTTCCAGTGGATCTTGAATCAGCCTAATCGGAGCTCGGATATGAAAGTTAAGCCCGGATTACTGATCGCTGCTGAAACTGTGAAAAACCCATCCGATTAGCCTTTCTTTGCTCCTAATACAAGTGATATGAGTCCATTTAAGTACTAATTAGGTATGAAAGACAAAATATTTGGGGATAAAAATGTGATAAATTCTACCCTCATCAATCATTCAAGCAACTCAAGCTACCAAGAGAGCAGTTCGGCCACTAAGAAGTAGAGCATGGAGAGTTCGAAGATAATGAGCAGCTAAACTTCTATTTTCTGGTTCAATGGGGGGAGGTTCGATTGAGCCATTGTGAGGTTTTGTATTTAATTTAAGTTCTTGTTTTCTAATTCAAATATTTATTGATTCTTGTGCATATTTTCATTGGAGGATTAATGTTATTTAGTCTAACAAACTGAATTAATGTTGATTTTTCTACTCCTATCCATGATTCGCTGATCCGTAATTGTCACGAATAGTGGTACAAGTAGCAATTAGGTTAATAACTTTCTGGGTCAATTATTTGTGACAGCCTTTGACCAATGTATTGACATGTTTTAACCTAAAGGGAATCGATGGAACAAAATTCGATAATTGCAGCTATCTCAATTATTGTTATTTGGGTTTAACTGTTTTCACAAAGCTTAATGCTATCACTAGTTGACATGGAACGCTATCATACCCAGTCGATTAGTGATAAGTGTTGATCAAATGTTGGGTTTGGTCAGCTGATTTAGGAAAACACAAGGTTTATTATGGCTATCCTAATAAATCTAAGGTTAAATTCTTGAATTGCAAGACCACCGAAGTGTACCTATGATCGATGGCCAATTGACTAAACCAAACCCTTGAACCAGAATTCAGTAAGACTGATTACTTCTTGTTAGTTGAATTTGCTATTGCTTTCTTGTTCCTTTAATTTCAGTTATTTAGTTTTCCCACTCAGAGATAATATTATTTCGGCTGAGAGATTACTGTTAGCTCCCCATGGGATTCGACCTAGTACCACTTTTACTACAAATATTTTGTTGTGGTACTAGTACTAATTTTGAGGGCTTCGACAACCCATCAAACACATGGAAAGTCTAGGACTCCGCTTATACCAGATTGGACCTAAGCACAAATGGGAGCTGTTAGACAGTGTATGCCCTTAGCTCCAATCAGATTGATGTACATTATGACATTTATTGTAAATGAATAAAATACATATTTGATTCATGTTATAGTGGTGTGTTTCTGTGTAATACCCTTAAACTGGACACTTATGAGACTCGTGTTAGTTTAGAATGTTCATAGCCGTTGGATAAGTCTGGGGAGATTTATCCTGATAAGGCTGACACTGATGTGCCGCCAAGTGTTGGGGTGGCCTGTCTCAGCTGCCAGGGTGAGACCCAAGGTACGTGTAGTGTAGGTTTACTTGAAACCCTGAACCGGACCAGATTTCGATTATTGCCCTGGACCTTGGTGATTAGTGGGCAAAAGTAGAAAGTTACACCTGATTCCTACACTCGATTATGATACTGCACTAGGTGTTGGATAGGGATATCTTTGATATGCCAATCAGTAAGATCCTTTGCGGGGGTCAAAACCTAGGTATGTTGGGACAGTTCGAGAATTCATCTGAGTGGGTGATCATAGTGACAGGATCAGCCCCTTTGTCGGACAAAGGTATGGATCAGGGATGCACTCTCTCTTATGGAAACCAAGACTACTGGTAGCCGATTTCAATCATTGAAATTTGTTTTGCGAAATATATTTTATATACAGATATAAATATATATATTATGGTTTCAAAATGTTTGCAAAAGGTTTTAATTCCCGGGATCCATGTGAGTAGAGAGTGCAGCACTGTTCCTTGCAGCCGAGGGAGAGGTCCTCTCTTGTCGGGCAGTGTTTGATCATTATGGGTTGAGAGGTTAAGTGTAAGACCATTGTGGGTAATACCTGATGGGCTAATCTTGCATCTACCCATAGTCCCTGGGTTTTTATAAGGTGGCTTGGCCCAAGTCCTCTCTTGTCGGGCAGTGTTTGATCATTATTGGTTGAGAGGTTAAGTGTAAGACCATTGAGGGTAATACCTGATGGGCTAATCTTGCATCTACCCATAGTCCCTAGGTTTTTATAAGGTGGCTTGGCCCAGGGACCACTTATTGTAAGTGTTGGGCCCATTAGGAGTCCATGTGATGGGCTTCTGGGGGTTCACTATCTTTTCAGTGAATTCGGCCAAGCCTTGTATCAAAGGCTGGGCTGAACCCATGTGGTTGATGTGTATCAATGTTTGGGCCCCACGTCATCCATACAAAGAAGCCCAACTGGGCAGTAGGTTGAAAGCAGTTTGAGCACTTAGACTTATTGGGCCTATAACCCATTTCGAACTAGCCTAGTTTGACTAGTTAAATAAGGGGGCGGATCTGGGATTAAATCAACAGATAGGATAGGGACTTACCCTATCAACTCAGAGAGTCCAGATCTGAATTCAGATCTGGAAACCTCCTAATGAGATTATGAGAGAGCTGATCTAATCAGTAGATAAGATAAGGGCTTATCCTTATCTCTTAAATAGAACTCCTAATCCAAATATAGATTTGGATTAGGAAACTCCTAATGAGATTAGGAGCTCTCTTTATGCCTACAAAAGGAGGAGGTGGCGAACCATTCAGTTCATCCTCAACATCTCAAGCATTTCAGAGATCAGATCTCAGAGCACCCAGAGAGAAGACAACAGGGTGACTGACTGCGCCATCTTCTTCCCTGCGTTTCCTCTAGTTGCCGCCATACTGCCAGTTCGATCTCCTTTCTTTGTAGGAGCGATCAAGAGGTGCCTTGATATCAGTCTTTGGATGGACCCTTCACTGTGTCATCTTCAGTGGGAGCAGTCGTTGGAGTCATTCTTTGGGAGTGAACACCTTTGTTAGGAGATATTGCATCTTCGTATCAGGTATATCCCTCTCCTATAGTTCTGGTTCAGATCTAGTTCGGTTCTTGGTTTAAGATTGATCCTTGAAAAATGCAATTTTTCTAAAACAAGGAATGCGATTCCCACATGAGAGAGAGAAATTTTTGAAATTTCACCCTACCTTCTTGCAGGGTTTGGCCATCCATATGATGGATCTCTCATCCCTTCAGGTAGGGCAGAATTTCCAAAATTTTCTTTCTCCCATCTGGGAATCACATTCCCTGTTTTAGAAAACTGCTTTTCAAGGATCAATCTTGAACCAAGAACTGAACTAGATCTGAACAAATTCAGTAGGAGAGGGAAATACCTAAAATGAAGATGCAGTATCTCCCAACGAAGGTGTACACGCCCAAAGAAAAACTCCAAAGACTGCTCCCATTGAAGATGACACAGTGAATAGTGGAGCAGAATCAGCAGGGTCCGTCCAATGAACCGAATTCTTCAGTAAGAATTCGATGGAGGCTGATCAGCCTTTCTCCAAAGACTGATATCAAGATTCTTCTTGATCGCTCCTACGATGGAGGTCAAATTGGCTAGGGCGGGAACTGGAGGAGAACGCATGGAGAAGATGGCGCATTCACACTAGTGCTGTCTTCTCTCTATGTAAACTGAGATCTGATCTCTAGAATTAGGGATGAGCTGAATGGTTCGCCCCCCTCCTCCTTTTATAGGCTTAAAGAGAGCTCCTAATCTCATTAGGAGTTTCCTAATCCAAATCTGTATTTGGATAAGGAGTTCTCTTTAAGAGATAAGGATAAGTCCTTATCTTATCTGCAGATTAGATCAGCTCTCTCCTAATCTTATCAAGAGGTTTCCAGATTCAAATCCTTATTTGAATCTAGACTCTCTGAGTGGATAGGGATAAGACCCTATCATATCTATAGATTTAATCCTAGATCCACCCCATTATTTAACTAATCAAATTAGGTCAGTTTGAAATGGGCTTTAGGCCCAATAAGTCTAAGTGCTCAGAATGCTTCCAAACTGCTACCTAGTTGGGCTTCTTTGTATGGCGTGGGACCCAAACATTGATCTACACATCAGCCACATGGGTTCAGCCCAGCCTTTGTTACAAGGCCTGGCCGAATTCACTGAAAAGATAGTGAACCCCCTGAAGCCCATCACATGGACTCCTAATGGGCCCAACACTTACACTAAGTGGTCTCTGGGCCAAGCCACTTTATAAAAACCCAGGGACTATGGGCAAATGCAAGATTAGCCCATCAGGTATAACCCTCAATGGCCTTACACTTAACCTCTCAGCCCATAATGATAAAACACTGCCCGACAAGAGAGGACCTCTTCCTCGGTGGCAAAGAATAGTGCCACTCTTTACTCACATGGATCCCAGGAATTAAAACCTTTTTGCAAACGTTTAGAAACCGTAATATATATATGTATATCTTTATATAAATATATTTTGCAGAACAAATTTCAACGATTGATATCGGCTATCAGCAGTCTTGGTTTCCATCAGAGAGAGTGCATCCCCAATCATTACCTTTGTCCGACAAAGGGGCTGATCCTGTCACTATGATCACCCACTCAGATGAATTCTCGAACTGTCCCAACATACCTAGGTTTTGACCCCCACTTAGGATCTCACTGATTGGCATATCAAAGACAACCCAATCTGATACCAAGTGCAGTATCATAATCCAGTCTAGGGGTCAGGTGTAACTTTCCAGTTTTGCCCACTAATCACCAAGGTCCAGGGCAATACTGGAAATCTGGTCCGGTTCAAAGATTCAATTAATCCCACACTGCATGTGCCTTGGGTCTCACCCTGGAAGCTGAGACAGACCACCCCAACATTTGGCAGCACACCAGTGTCAGCCTTGGTAGGATAAATCTCCCCAGACTTAAGTGTCCAGTTTAAGGGTATTACACAAAAACACACCATAGGAACATGAATCAAATATGTACTTTATTCATTAACAATAAAGTCATAATGTACATCATTCTGATTAGAGTTAAGGGCATACAACTATCTAACAGCTCCCACTTGCACTTAGGTCGAATCTGGTACAAGACGGAGTCCCATACTTTCCACGTGTTTCTCAAACACTTTCTGTGTCAGTGGCTTAGTCAATGGGTCTGCTACATTCTCCACTGACGTTACCTTTTGAATCAGGACATCCCCTCTACCAACAATCTCCCGCAGTACGTGGCACTTCCTTTCAATGTGCTTCAACTTCGAGTGGGATTGTGGCTCCTTAGCCTGAGCAATCGCTCCATTGTTGTTGCACAACAATGGGATGGGTGATGTGTAGGATGGAACTACTCCCAATTCGTGAACGAACTTCTTCATCCATACGGCTTCCTTGGCAACTTCACTTGCGGCAATGTATTCGGCTTTGGTTGTGGAGTCTGTCGTGGACCCCTGTTTGCTGCTTTTCCAACAAAGAGCACACGATCCTATTGTGAAAACATACCAAGATGTACACTTTTTATCATCTGGATCCGATTGGTATCCATCGAATACCAGACAAAACTCTTTTGTCCTTCGAAGGTACTTGGGTATGTTTTTCACAACAGTCCAGTGCTCCTGCCCTAGGTTGTCCTGAAATCTGCTTACCACACTCACTGCCTGAGATATGTCAAGATGAGTGCACAGCATGGCATACATGATGCTCCCTACGGCTGAGGCATAGGGAACGTCCTTCATGCCCTTAATCTCCTCAGAGGTCTTGGGAGACATCTTCTTGGAGAGAGTGACTCTATGCCTGAATGGTACATTTCCCTTCTTGGAGTTCTCCATGTTGTATGTCTTGACAATTTTGTCAATGTAAGCAGATTGGGATAATCCTATTATCCGCTTCGATCTATCTCTATAGAGTCGAAGACCCAGTATATAGGAGGCTTCTCCAAGATCTTTCATGGAGAATTGCTGTGAAATCCACACTTTCACCGTAGTTAACATTCCTACATCATTCCCATTGAGTAGAATATCGTCTACATATAGAACCAAGAACGTAACCTTGTCCCCACTGGTCTTCTTGTAAACACAGGGCTCATCTGGATTTTGCTCAAAGTCAAACATTTTGATAGTAGAGTCAAATCAGATGTTCCAACTCCTAGAAGCTTGCTTAAGTCCATATAAGGTTCTATTTAGTTTACACACCATGTGTTCCTGACCTACAGCTATGAAGCCTTGCGGTTGCTACATATAGATATCTTCAGTAAGATCTCCATTCAGGAATGCAGTTTTGACATCCATTTGCCAAATCCCATAGTCATGGTATGCTGCTAGAGCTAGCAGGATCCTAATGGATTTAAGCATGGCCACAGGTGAAAAGGTTTCCTCATAATCGATGCCCTCTTTCTGAGTGTACCCTTTCGCCACCAAACGAGCTTTGTAGGTCTCAACACTACCATCGGGGCCCTTCTTCCTCCTGTAGATCCATTTGCAACCAATTGCTTTTACCTTGGGGGGTGAATCTACTAGAGTTCAGACTCCATTGGTCTCCATTGAGTCCAACTCAGCTCTCATGGCGTCTACCAACTTAAGGGAGTCTATGTCCAACATAGCTTCCGCATAAGTCACAGGATCCTCCTCACTAGTCAAGGCTTCCACCAGGTAACTATCCTAGTCATAACCAAAATAGACTGGTGGCCTGGATACCCGAGTAGATCTTCTAGGTTGGTCACTACCTAGAACTTGTGGGACACCTCCCACTACATCTGAGCTCTCCTCATCAAGAACGATTTCCTGACGATGATTGTCTAGGATGTAATCACTTTCCAAGAATTGTGCATTTCGACTACAGAACACCTTCTGCTCACTTGGGTCACTTTCCAATTTGTCCGGACTCGTTCTTTTAACCTGTGCCGGATAACCCCAAACCTTCAATTGTCATACACTTGGTTTCTTTCCAGTCCAAAGCTCATAGGGAGTCTTCGGAACTGATTTGGTTGGAACCCGGTTCTTTTAACCTGTGGGTAACTCTGAATGATTGAGAAGTGACCGGACCATATCCAATAAGGTCTTATTCCTCCTCTCTGAAACACCGTTAAGTTGTGGTGTAGCAAGAGGAGCCAACTGTGATACTATCTCGTTGACCTTCAAGTAGTCCCTGAATTCGTCAGAGAGATTCTCACCACCTTGATCTGATCGAATGGCCTTAATTTCTCTCCCTAATTGTTTCTTGACCTCTTGTCTGAACTCTTTGAACTTTTCAAAGGATTCAGACATATCTTTCATTAGGTATTCATAACCATACTGAGAATAAACATCGGTAAATGTAATAAATTAAACATGCTGGTTACGGGTCCTAACACTCAGGGGACCACACACATCAGTATGTATAAGGTCAATCGTGCCTGTACATCTTTCAGGCTTACCGTTAAATGGCCTCTTTGTCATTTTACCCTGAAGGCAAGGCTCACAAGTGGGAAGATCTTCGACAGTTAAAAAATCCAAAGGACCATCCTTTACCAGTCTTTTGATTCGGTTTAAACCGATATGACCAAGTCGGTAATGCCATAGGCACGTGGGATTAACTATATCACGTACTCTTTTCTTGGGGATATCAGTCAACGTAGTTTCGGTTATGTTAGTTTCTAGAGAAGAATGTTGAACATAGAGACCATTCTCCAGTTCCCCGTATTAGATGAATCTGTTGTTTCTTTTAATAGTAATCGTATTACTGAAAAAGACAGAATATCCATTCGCACACAGTTTTGAGACAGAAATCAAATTTCTTCTTAAATTTTGCACAAAAAGACAATCTTTAAGTACAATGGATCCTTCTCTAAAAATAACTCTACGGTTCCTATCGCCGTAGCTGCATCACTTGCAGAAGTCCCCAAGTAGAGATCACTTCTCCTTCATTCAGCCTTCAGCTTACCTTGAACCCCTACAGTGAGTTACACGCATGAGTTGAAGCCCCGGAGTCAATACACCAGGACGCAGAAGCTACCAATAAATTGGTTTCTATAACACAAGTTTCGAAGTTACCTTTCTTGGATTCCAGGTAGGCAGGACAATTCCTTTTCCAGTGAATGGTCTTCTTGCAAAAATGACAGGCATCGGATGCCTTGTCCTTCCTCTGTTTCTTAGGTTTGGCAGCCTTTTTCTGGGGCTTTCTCTTTGCCTCCCTTTTCTTGCCCGATTTGCCAGTTTCAACAAGCATGGCAATGGGCTCATCCTTTTTAATCAGGTAAACCTTTCTGTCCAGTGAGTGCTTACCCATCATATTCGTGAACGCCAAGGTACCGTGAGAGAGTTCCCATTTTCTGGTGAAGCCCCTCCCACATCGGTCTATGACGCCCCTATCATCTTATGAAACACTTAGACAAGCCCAACAGCAAATGGATAGCCCATTTTCTGGTGCGTTTCCTCATTACTGAAGGACCCATCTTCGTGCTAATGATGGAAGGCCTTTAGAGAGTTCATCATATGAATCTCCCTATCACATGCACTCATATTATCTGGAGGGAACTGATAATTACGCCCTAGTTTTATCTTTAGGTCAAACCAAAGTGGCTCCCACTGACTTTCATAAAGCCAGATTTTGGTGGGCCTAAATCGGCTAGGGTTCCGCACGAGGCCTCATGATGAGGTGTGGGGCCCACCACGGAGGGAGGTCATCCAATGACCAAAAGGGACACCATGGCAATGATGTGCATTCAGCCATGGTGTGCGAAAGAGCCACTGTCGATTGAGCATGGGCCAAGTACTTATGGCCCATGTACGTAGCACATCACACATCCAAACAACACATGCAGGGATAAATTGATCCAATCAATTAATTATCTGTAAAGCCCATTTGAAGCCCATTTTAAATCCATAACATTAACCATTAACATTATCTAGGTATATGGGCCGAGCGGTTCAACCCATATAGCTTTAAGGGTTAAGTGGGCTTTTAGCAGTTTTAACTGTTTAAAACTGGGCCTTTACAGGTTGGGCCGAATTAACCATTCAATTAAATATCAATCCTTAGGCCCATTAGTGGGAAAATTAGGGCTGACTTTCAGCCTTGATTAAACCCTAGATTCGGTCCAAATAGTTTGAACCAATCTTGGTTCGAATGGGTCTAGGGTTTGATTTTTAATTAAATCTTTAATTCAAGAAAATAATCTGAAATTAATTACTGATAAAAGAAAAGCAACAATCAGTAAATCAGGGCTGTTCGCACAATCCAACCTGCAAAACAGAGGTTTGATCACAGAATGCAGTTTCTCAAAACTGCAAATCGCCGATAGCGATTCGCCCATCTGCGAAATCTTCTTCTCTGCGAAATCTCCCTTTCTGCGCCGCCATCTTCGATCCATAATTAAAATAAATAGAAATCCTATTTCTATTAATAATTACAACAGATCGAATACCTATACATTGAGTCTAGAAAATAAAAAAAAATTATTTACAGACCAAATGTAACAAATAAATCAAGAAACTGCAAATCTTGCAGGTTCCCTGCGCAAACCAAGATTTCGATCTCCTCTTGTACGAACAGCCCATAAATCAAGAAAATTATAAAGAACAATTCTAAATAATAATCATATTTATAAAATTAATTTCAGATTATTCGCCCATTAATTTTGGGAACAAAATTTCCCAAAACCCATATCTGCGCAAATCGGGTAGAACACCTTCTGCCCATTTGTGCAGGTTCAGATCTGAAACAAAATGGTTCAAGATTTGAACCATGGCTCTGATACCACTGAAGGGATGAGAGATCCATCCTATGGACGCCCAAAGATTGCGGAATAAGGGGCGAATTTCAAAAATTTTTCTCTCCCTTCAACTGGGAATCGTATTCCCTATTTAGAAAATCATATTTTCAAGGATCAATCTTGAACCATAAACTAAACCAGATCTGAACCAAAAAAAATGGGAGAGGAATATACCTGATATAGAGATGTAATATCTCCCAATGGAGGTGTTCACGCCCAAGGAAGAATCCAAAGACTGCTCCCACTGAAAATGGCGCAGTGCAGGGTGGAGAAGAATCAGCAACGTTCTTCCAAAAGAACTTGACCCTTCTTAAGGATCAACTGGACGACTTGAGTACAGCTCCAACCAATCTTTTCCCTAAAAGATTGAAATCAAGATCCAATCTTGATTGCTCCCAAGAACTGGAGATCGAACTGAAGGAATGGCAAAAGCAGGAAGGTGGCGGCAGGAGAGAATTCGTAGTATGCAGGAAATCTCTCAATCTCTCTTTCTTCAAAGAGAAGAATTCTATGGATGTTGTTGTGTAGTAGGCTGCCGCCTCCTTCCCCTTTTATAATCTCAAAAGGGATCAGCTCCTAATCAGATTAGGAGCTGCTAATCCAAATCATATTTGGGTTAGAAGTCCCTTAGTGATAAGGGATAACCCTTATCTTATCTGCAGATAAGATCAGCTGTCTCCTAATCTAATTAGGAGGTTTCCAGATCCAAATCTTATTTAGATCATGGACTCTCTGAGTGGATAGGGTCTAAGCCCAATCCTTTTAGCTGACCCATTTCAGAATTCGACCCCTTTAAATGACTGATCAAATCAGCCTAGTTCGAAATGGGCTTAAGGCCCATTTAAGGTTATGTACTCAAAAGGCTTCCAAATTGCTGCCCAGTTGGGCTTCCTTGTATGGCGTGGGACCCAAGCATTGATCTACACATCAGCCACATGGGTTCGGCCCAGCCTTTGCTACAAGGCCTGGCCGAATACACTGTTAATGACAGTGCACCCCCTGAAACCCATCAAATGGGCTCTATGGGCCCAACACTTACACTAAGTGGTCCCTGGGCCAAGCCACCTTGTAACACCCAGGGACTGGGGGCAGATGCAAGATTAGCCCATCAGGTGTTATCCTCAATGGTCTTACACTTAACCTCTCAGCCCATAATGATCATACACTGCCCAACAAGAGAGGACCCCTCCCTCGGCTGCAAGGAACAGTGTTGCACTCTCCACTTATATGGATCCCGGGAATTAAAACCTTCTTGCAAAACAATTTAGAAACCATACATATATACTTTTATATCTCATATAAAATATATTTTGGAAAACAAATCACAACGGTTGAAATCGGCTGCCGGCAATCTTGGTTTCCATCAGTGAGAGTGCATCCCCGATCATTACCTTTGTCCGACAAAGGGGCTGATCCTGTCACTATGATCACCCACTCAGATGAATTCTCGGACTGTCCCAACATACCCAGGTTTTGACCCCCGCTAAGGATCTCACTGATTGGCACATCAAAGACAGCCCAATCCGACACCTAGTGTAGTATCATAATCGAGTCTAGGGGTCGGGTGTAACTTTCCAGTTTAGCCCATCAATCTCCAAGGTCCAGGGCAACACTGGAAATCTGGTCCAGTTCAAAGATTCAATTAATCCTACACTGTATGTGCCTAGGGTCTCACCCTGGCAGCTGAGACAAGCCACCCCAACCGACTTGGTGGCACTACAGTGTCAGCCTTGTCAGGATAGGTCTCCCCAGACTGACCCACTGGCTGTGAACATTCTAAACTAACACGAGTCTCATTAAGTGTCCAGTTTAAGGGTATTACACAGAAACATACCATGGGAACATGAATCAAATATGTATCTTTATTCATTTACAATAAACTCATAAAGTACATCATTCTAATTGAAGCTAAGGGCATACAAAACTGTCTAACAGCTCCCACTTGCACTTAGGTCCAATCAGGTACTAGCCGGAGTCCTATGCTTTCCATGTGTTTCTCAAACACTTTCTGTGATAGTGGCTTTGTCAATGGGTCTGCTACATTTTCCGCTGACGCTACCTTCTGAATCAGGACGTCCCCTCTACCAACAATCTCCCGCAGTACGTGGTACTTCCTCTCGATGTGCTTCGACTTCGAGTGGGCTCGTGGCTCCTTAGCCTGAGCAATGGCTCCATTGTTGTCACACAACAATGGGATGGGTGATGTGCTGGACGGAACAACTCCCAACTCGTGAACGAACTTCTTCATCCATACAGCTTCTTTGGCAGCCTCACTTGCGGCAATGTATTTGGCCTCGGTCGTGGAGTCTGCAGTGGACCCCTGTTTCCTGCTTTTCCAGCAAACAGCACACGATCCTATCGTGAAAACATATCCAGATGTAGACTTTCTATCATCTGGGTCTGACTGGAAATCGGCATCTGTAAACCCCTGGATCTGTAGTGAGCTACCGTCGAACACCAGACAAAACTCTTTTGTCCTTCGAAGGTACTTAAGTATGTTTTTCACAGCAGTCCAATGCTCCTGCCCTGGGTTGGCCTGAAATCTGCTTACTACACTCACTGCCTGAGCTATGTCAGGACGAGTGCACAGCATGGCATACATGATGCTCCCTACGGCTGAGGCATACGGAACGTTTTTCATGCCATCAATCTCCTCAGACGTCTTGGGAGACATTTTCTTGGAGAGAGTGACTCCGTGCCTGAAAGGAACATTTCCTTTCTTGGAGTTTTTCATGCTGTATCTTTTGACTATTTTGTCAATGTAAGCAGATTGGGATAATCCTATTATCCGCTTCGATCTATCTCTATAGAGTCGAAGACCCAGTATATAGGAGGCTTCTCCAAGATCTTTCATGGAGAATTGCTGCGAAAGCCATACTTTCACCGTAGTTAACATTCCTACATCATTCCCAATGAGTAGAATGTCATCTACATACAGAACCAAGAAGGTAACCTTATCCCCACTGTACTTCCTGTAGACACAGGGTTCATCCGGATTCTTCTCGAAGTCAAACGATTTGACAGCAGAGTTAAAACGGATGTTCCAACTTCTAGAAGCTTGCTTATGCCCATAAATGGATCTGTTAAGTTTACATACCATGTTTTCCTGACCTGCAGCAATGAAGCCTTGCGGCTGCTGCATATAAATATCTTCAGTCAGATCTCCATTCAGGAATGCAGTTTTGACATCCATCTGCCAAATCTCATAATCATGGTATGCTACTACAGCTAGCAGGATCCTAATGGATTTAAGCATGGCCACAGGCGAAAAGGTTTCCTCATAATCGATGCCCTCTTTCTGAGTGTACCCTTTCGCCAGCAGACGAGCCTTGAAGGTCTCAACTTTACCATCGGGGCCTTTCTTCCTCTTGTAAATCCATTTGCAACCGATTGCCTTTACCCCGGAGGGCGGATCTACTAGAGTCCAGACTCCATTGGTCTCTATTGAGTCCATCTCCGCTCTCATGGCCTCCACCCACTTCTGGGAATCTATGTCCAACATAGCTTCCGCGTAAGTCACGGGATCCTCCTCACTAGTCAAGGTTTCCACCAGGTAACTATCCTGGTCATAACCATAACGGACTGGTAGCCTGGATGCCCGAGTGGATCTTCTAAGTTGGTCACTACCTGGAACTTGTGGGACATCTCCCACTGCTCCTGAGCTCTCCTCATCAAGAACAACTTCCTGACGATGGGTGTCCAGGATATAGTCGGTTTCCAAGAATTGTGCATTTCGACTGCAGAACACTTTCTGCTCACTTGGGTCATAGAAAAGGTAACCTACAGAGCCTTTTGGGTAGCCTATAAATAGGCAACGGCTGGTCTTAGATTCCAACTTGTCTGCACTCGTTCTTTTAACGTGTGCTGGACAACCCCAAATCTTCAAGTGTCTGACACTTGGTTTCTTTCCGGTCCAAAGTTCATATGGAGTATTCGGAACCGATTTGGTTGGAACCCGATTCAGCACGTAAATCGCTGTCTCTAATGCGTAACCCCAAAAGGATGTGGGTAACTCTGAGTGTATGAGAAGCGACCGGACCATATCTAATAAGGTCCTATTCCTCCTCTCTGAAACACCGTTAAGTTGTGGTGTAGCAGGAGGAGCTAATTGTGATACTATCCCATTGTCCTTTAAGTAGTCCCTGAATTCGTCAGAGAGATATTCGCCACCTCGATCGGATCGAAGGGCTTTAATTTCTCTCCCTAACTGTTTCTCGACCTCTTGTCTAAACTCTTTGAACTTTTCAAAGGATTCAGACTTGTGTCTCATTAGGTACACGTAACCATATCGAGAAAAATCATCTGTGAAGGTGATGAAATACACGTGTTGATTTCGTGTCCTAACACTCAGGGGACCACATACATTAGTATGTATTAGGTCAAGTGTGCCTGTACATCTTTCAGGCTTACCGTCAAATGGCCGTTTCGTCATCTTGCCTTGTAGGCAAGGCTCACAGGTGGGAAGATCTTCTACAGCTAGAAAATCCAAAAGACCATCCTTTACCAACCTTGTGATTCGGTCAACACTGATGTGGCCAAGTCGGTAATGCCACAGACACGTGGGATTAACTGTATCACGGGCTCTCTTCTTGGGGTTTTCAACCGACGTAGTTTCGGTTATGTTAGTTTCTAGAGAAGGATGTAGAACATAGAGACCGTTCTTGAGTTCCCCGTATGCGATGAATCTGTTGTTTCTTTTAATAGTAATCGTATTACTAAAGAAGACAGAATAACCATCTGCACACAGTTTTGAGACAGAAATCAAATTTCTTCTTAAATTTTGTACATAAAGACAATCTTTTAGTACAATTTTTCCTTCTCTAAAATATAATTCCACGGTTCCTATGGCCGCGGCTGCAACAGTTGCAGTAGTCCCCAAGTAGAGTGTGACTTCTCCTTCACTCAGCCTTCTGCTTACCTTCAACCCCTGTAGTGAGTTACACGCATGAGTTGAAGCCCCGGAGTCAATACACCAGGACGCAGAAGCTACCAATAAATTGGTTTCTATAACACAAGTTTCGAAGTTACCTTTCATGGATTCCAGGTAGGCAGGACAATTCCTTTTCCAGTGGCCGGTCTTCTTGCAAAAATGACAGGCATCTGATGCCTTGTCCTTCCTCTGTTTCTTGGGTTTGGCAGCCTTTTTCTGGGGCTTTCTCTTTGCCTTCCTTTTCTTGCCCGATTTGCCAATTTCAACAAGCATGGCAATGGGCTCATCCTTTTTAATCAATTCATCGGCTCTCTGCAACATATTGCTGAGTTCCTGCAAGCTGACGTTTAACTTGTTCATGTTGTAGTTCATGATGAATGGATTAAAGGATGGAGGCAGAGAGTTGAGAATAGCATCGATCTGATTTACCAGATCCAGCCCGGATCCAAGAGCCTCTAGTTCGTTGATATAGCCCATTATCCGAAGACAATGGTCGTGAACTTGTTGGCCCTTGGACATCTGCGCGGTCATGAACTGTTTCAAGACCTTCTGCCGAGTAGAACGATTCTGCTCTTCGTACATTGTCCTAAGACTGTCCAATACGTCTTTAGCAAGTTCGATCTGATCGAACTGCCTCTGAATTGGATTGTCCAAGGAGGCAATGATATAGCAGCGGGCAAGGGAGTTTTTCTCCTCCCATTCTTGGTATTCTCTTCTTCGGGCCTCAGAAGCCCTATCTCCCGGACGGTCCGAGGCAGGATTCTTGGCTACCTTGTCCAATTTCTCAGAGGTTAAGACCAACATAAGGTTCCTATACCAGTCAGCATAGTTTGGGCCTTTCAAATTGTTGTCATCAAGTAGCTTTGCAAATGATCCGTTTGCCATTTTCTGATAAAAGAGCAAACATCAGTCCACGACCTAATTTGATTCATGTTCATTTCATAGATATGGATTTTAATCTACGATCCATTTCCATTTATTCGTCTCTGAGATTTCCCTCCTTTCTCAGCGACGGAGACTACGGGTTGTCTCTGGAAATGTGGGAAATCACATAGGGTGCATGAGCCAACTGTTTCAGCTGCATAACCCCACCACCTTTCTGTGAAGGATCATATCCACTCATCATATGAGTTTTCCCTTTGGCCTCTGTCAGACAAGGTTCAGAGCCGTTTTCAGGTAAACCTTTCTGTCCAGTGAGTGCTTACCCATCATATTCGTGAACGCCAAGGTACCGTGAGAGAGTTCCCATTTTCTGGTGAAGCCCCTCCCACATCGGTCTATGACGCCCTTATCATCTTATGAAACACTTAGACAAGCCCAACAGCAAATGGAGAGCCCATTTTCTGGTGCGTTTCCTCATTACTGAAGGACCCATCTTCGTGCTAATGATGGAAGGCCTTTAGAAAGTTCATCATATGAATCTCCCTATCACATGCACTCATATTATCTGGAGGGAACTGATAATTACGCCCTAGTTTTATCTTTAGGTCAAACCAAAGTGGCTCCCACTGACTTTCATAAAGCCAGATTTTGGTGGGCCTAAATCGGCTAGGGTTCCGCACGAGGCCTCATGATGAGGTGTGGGGCCCACCACGGAGGGAGGTCATCCAATGACCAAAAGGGACACCATGGCAATGATGTGCATTCAGCCATGGTGTGCGAAAGAGCCACTGTCGATTGAGCATGGGCCAAGTACTTATGGCCCATGTACGTAGCACATCACACATCCAAACATCACATGCAGGGATAAATTGATCCAATCAATTAATTATCTGTAAAGCCCATTTGAAGCCCATTTTAAATCCCTAACATTAACCATTAACATTATCTAGGTATATGGGCCGAGCGGTTCAACCCATATAGCTTTAAGGGTTAAGTGGGCTTTTAGCAGTTTTAACTGTTTAAAACTGGGCCTTTACAGGTTGGGCCAAATTAACCATTCAATTAAATATCAATCCTTAGGCCCATTAGTGGGAAAATTAGGGCTGACTTTCAGCCTTGATTAAACCCTAGATTCGGTCCAAATAGTTTGAACCAATCTTGGTTCGAATGGGTCTAGGGTTTGATTTTTAATTAAATCTTTAATTCAAGAAAATAATCTGAAATTAATTACTGATAAAAGAAAAGCAACAATCAGTAAATCAGGGCTGTTCGCACAATCCATCCTGCAAAATAGAGGTTAGATCACAGAATGCAGTTTCTCAAAACTGCAAATTGCAGATAGCGATTCTCCCATCTGCGAAATCTTCTTCTCTGCGAAATCTCCCTTTCTGCGCCACCATCTTCGATCCATAATTAAAATAAATAGAAATCCTATTTCTATTAATAATTACAATAGATCGAATACCTATACATTGAGTCTAGAAAATAAAAAGAATTATTTACAGACCAAATGTAACAAATAAATCAAGAAACTGCAAATCTTGCAGGTTCCCTGCGCAAACCAAGATTTCGATCTTCTCTTGTACGAACAGCCCATAAATCAAGAAAATTATAAAGAACAATTCTAAATAATAATCATATTTATAAAATTAATTTCAGATTATTCGCCCATTAATTTTGGGAACAAAATTTCCCAAAACGCATATCTGCGCAAATCGGGTAGAACACCTTCTGCCCATTTGTGCAGGTTCAGATCTGAAACAAATTGGTTCAAGATTTGAACCATGGCTCTGATACCACTGAAGGGATAAGAGATCCATCCTATGGACGCCCAAAGATTGTGGAATAAGGGGCGAATTTCAAAAATTTTTCTCTCCCTTCAACTGGGAATCGTATTCCCTATTTAGAAAATCATATTTTCAAGGATCAATCTTGAACCATAAACTAAACCAGATCTGAACCAAAAAAAATGGGAGAGGAATATACCTGATACAGAGATGTAATATCTCCCAATGGAGGTGTTCACGCCCAAGGAAGAATCCAAAGACTGCTCCCACTGAAGATGGCGTAGTGCAGGGTGGAGCAGAATCAGCATCGTTCTTCCAAAAGAACTTGACCCTTCTTAAGGATCAACTGGACGACTTGAGTACAGCTCCAACCAATCTTTTCCCTAAAAGATTGAAATCAAGATCCAATCTTGATTGCTCCCAAGAACTGGAGATCGAACTGAAGGAATGGCAAAAGCAGGAAGGTGGCGGCAGGAGAGAATTCGCAGTATGCAGGAAATCTCTCAATCTCTCTTTCTTCAAAGAGAAGAATGCTATGGATGTTGTTGTGTAGTAGGCTGCCACCTCCTTCCCCTTTTATAATCTCAAAAGGGATCAGCTCCTAATCAGATTAGGAGCTGCTAATCCAAATCATATTTGGGTTAGAAGTCCCTTAGTGATAAGGGATAACCCTTATCTTATCTGCAGATAAGATCAGCTGTCTCCTAATCTAATTAGGAGGTTTCCAGATCCAAATCTTATTTAGATCATGGACTCTCTGAGTGGATAGGGTCTAAGCCCAATCCTTTTAGCTGACCCACTTCAGAATTCGCCCCCTTTAAATGACTGATCAAATCAGCCCAGTTCGAAATGGGCTTAAGGCCCATTTAAGGTTATGTACTCAAAAGGCTTCCAAATTGCTGCCCAGTTGGGCTTCCTTGTATGGCGTGGGACCCAAGCATTGGTCTACACATCAGCCACATGGGTTCGGCCCAGCCTTTGCTACAAGGCCTAGCCGAATACACTGTTAATGACAGTGCACCCCCTGAAACCCATCAAATGGGCTCTATGGGCCCAACACTTACACTAAGTGGTCCCTGGGCCAAGCCACCTTGTAACACCCAGGGACTGTGGGCAGATGCAAGATTAACCCATCAGGTGTTATCCTCAATGGTCTTACACTTAACCTCTCAGCCCATAATGATCATACACTGCCCGACAAGAGAGGACCTCTCCCTCGGCTGCAAGGAACAGTGTTGCACTCTCCACTTATATGGATCCCGGGAATTAAAACCTTCTTGCAAAACAATTTAGAAACCATACATATATACTTTTATATCTCCTATAAAATATTTTTTGCAAAACAAATCTCAACGGTTGAAATCGGCTGCCGGCAGTCTTGGTTTCCATCAGTGAGAGTGCATCCCCGATCATTACCTTTGTCCGACAAAGGGGCTGATCCTGTCACTATGATCACCCACTCAGATGAATTCTCGGACTGTCCCAACATACCCAGGTTTTGACCCCCGCTAAGGATCTCACTGATTGGCACATCAAAGACAGCCCAATCTGACACCTAGTGTGGTATCATAATCGAGTCTAGGGGTCGGGTGTAACTTTCCTGTTTTGCCCATCAATCTCCAAGGTCCAGGGCAACACTGGAAATCTGGTCCAGTTCAAAGATTCAATTAATCCTACACTGTATGTGCCTAGGGTCTCACCCTGGCAGCTGAGACAAGCTACCCCAACCGACTTGGTGGCACTACAGTATCAGCCTTGTCAGGATAGGTCTCCCCAGACCGACCCACTGGCTGTGAACATTCTAAACTAACACGAGTCTCATTAAGTGTCCAATTTAAGGGTATTACACAGAAACATACCAAGGGAACATGAATCAAATATGTATCTTTATTCATTTACAATAAACTCATAAAGTACATCATTCTGATTGAAGCTAAGGGCATACAAAACTGTCTAACACTTGGCTAGTTCAATCTGATCGAACTACTTCTATATCGGATTGTCTAGGGAGGCAATGACATAGCAGCGGGCTAGGCAATTTTTATCCTCCCAATCTTGGAATTTCCTCCTTCTGGCCTCAGAAGCCCTGTCACTCGGACGCTCCGGGGTAGGATTTTTAACTACCTTATCCAAATTTTCAGATGTTAGGACTAGCATGAGGTTACGGTACCAATTGGCATAGTTCGGGCCCTTAAGCTTGTTGTCGTCAAGAAGCTTTGCAAATTGTCTGTTTGCCTATTTCTGGTAAAACAAAAAATATTAGTCCACAACCTAATTTGATTCATGTTCTATACATAGATATGGCTTTTAATCTATGTTCCATTTCCATTTGTTCATTTGAGATTTCCCTCCCATCTCAGTGACGGAGACAGCAACTTGTCTCTGGAAATGTGGGAAACCACATAGGGTGCATGGAGCCAACTGTTTCAGCTGCAAAACCCCACCACATTTCTATGAAGATTCATATCCACTCATCATATGAGTTTTTCCTTTGGCCTCTATCAGACATGGTTCGGAGTCATTTTCAGGTAAACCTTTCTGTCCAGTGAGTGCTCACCCATCATATTTGTGAATGCCAAGGTACCGTGAGAGAGTTCCCATTTTCTGGTGAAGCCCCTCCCACATCGGTCTATGACACCCCTATCATCTTATGAAACACTCGGACAAGCCCAACAGCAAATGGATAGCCCATTTTCTGGTGCGTTTCCTCATTACTGAAGGACCCATCTTTATGCCAATGATGGAAGGCCTTTAGAGAGTTCATCATATGAATCTCCCTATCACATGCACTCATATTTGCTGGAGGGAACGAATGATTACACCCTAGTTTGATTTAGGTCGAACCAAAGTTGCTCTCATTGACTTTCATAAAATCAGATTTTGGTGGGCCCAAATCGGCTAGGGTTCCGCACGTATCCTCTTCAGGAGGTGTGGGGCCCACCACTGAGGGTGGTCATCCAGTGACTAGTAGGGACAGCATGGCAATGATGTGCATTCAGCTATGGTGTGCTCAAGAGCCACTATCGAATCAAAATGGGCCAAGCACTTATGGCCCATGAACGTAGCACATCACACATCCATACATCACATGCAGGGAAGAATTGATCCAATCAATTATTATCTGTAAATCCCATTTTAAAGCCCATAATTTTAACCATTAATATTATCTTGGTATATGGGACAAAATTAGGGTTAATCAATTTGATCCATATAGCTTTATCTGCGAAGTAGGCTTTTAGCAGTTTTAACAAATTAAAACTGGGCCTGTACAGGTTGGGCCGAATTAAATATTCAATTAATTATCAATTCTTAGGCCCAATAGTGGGAGAATTAGGGCATGACATTCAGCCTTGATCGAACCCTAGATTCGGCCAAACCAGTTTAGACCAATTTGGTTCAAATGGGTCTAGGGTTTGATCTTCAATTAAAGATTTAATCAAGAAATTAATCTAAAATTAAATACTGATAAAAGAAAATCAATAATTAGTTAGATAGGGCTGTTCACACAATTCATCCTGCAAAATAGAGGTTAGACCACAGTCTGCAGTTTCATAAACTACAAATCGCAGATAGCGTTTTTCCCATCTACGAAATCTCCTTCCTTGCGCCGCCATCTTTGATCCAAAATAAAAATAAATAGAAAACCTAATTTCTATTATAATTACATCAAATCGACTGCCTATACATTCAGTCTAAAAAATAAAAAAAATTATTTTACAAACCAAATGTAATAAAATAATGAAGAAACTACAAAATCGTAGGTTCCCTGCACCTATCAAGATTTTGATCTCTATGTGTACGAACAACCCAAAAATCAAGAAAATTATAAAGAACGGTTCAAAATAATAATTGATGAGAATAAAATTTGTCATATCTTTACCCCTCAATATTTAGTATTTTGCACTTAATTGGTACCTAATTGGACTCATTACTCTTGTAATTCGATTCAGGGCAAGCAGATAGGCGATTGGAAGAAAACAAGGCTAATCGGATGTTTTTGCACAGTTTCGGCACCGATCAGTGATATGGGCATAACTCTCAATTCCGGACTCCGATTTGGATATTTCAAGAAGCACTGGAAAGATAAGGAAAAGGCTCACAACTTTAATGTTTTGGGTTTTGATAGAATCGATCCGCATCAAAGACAAATTCAGGCCCAAATTCGGAGCAATTTCGTAGCAAGGCCCATTTCACAAGCTGAAGCCCATTTCGCAGATGAGTCTTGAAGCAAGCCCGAATTGTTAGAGAAGCCCAGTTCGAATTCAAGATCCAAGAGTTCCATTAGAATAGAAGTTGAATGTGATCTCAATAAAAGAGTTTTATCAGATTTAAATTCTCAAATTGTAATCCTAGAATGATAAGGGATAAGAGTTAGGTAGGATAAGTTCAATTTAGACTAGGACTTTCCAGTTTGAGGATAATCTCCTTAAGGGAGTTGGAGAGCAGCCCTCTCCCCAAATCTATATAAAGGGGGGGCGGACCAGCACCCAAGGCATCAATTTCCTCCAAGAGAGCTTCAGCCTTCAGAGAGAGAAATCAGCAATCAAGGGGGAAGAAGCAAGAGTTTGTCCCTTTCTCATCTGGAAGCTGCGTTTTCATGATGAGGTGTCTGTAAGTTTTTATTTCTGGTTGAAGGGTTAGGGAAGCCTTGATTTTGTAAGCATTGTGAGATCTAATTGATTTTTATTTCAGTTAATTGTTTATGGGTATTCATATGTTTTCTGCGAATTAACTGTGAGGATTATTTTTGTTGATTAAGCAAGAAGGGCCCCTTGCTCATTCAATGGAAATAATCCATGGCCGATTGAACCTCCAGTTTTGTATATGATTGGTAGGTTCGATCATGGTGGCAACTAACATAAATTGATTGCTAAAAAGTTTTCAATCTATGTTAGAAAAATATATGATCTGGTTTAAACGATCCGAGCTTGTGAGATCGCTGACCAGAATTGGGTCCCTCCCCTCTTAATGCTATTAATAGGTTAAATTCTAAGAACATGTTTAGGACTGCCTATTAATAAGGGAAGCAATCAAGGGGATAAGCACATCTACATGCATGCACAAAATACTCTTGGAAGAAGACTCCAAACCTACAATCGGAGCCCAACGCCGATTAAATCCACCGCTGATGGAGGTAGTGAAGAAAGAAGTTTTAAAACTTCTAGATGCCGGGATAATCTATCCCATTTCAGACAGTAAGTGGGTAAGTCCGGTACAAGTAGTCCCAAAGAAAACAGGTATGACGGTGGTCAAAAATCAAGACGGTGAGTTAGTGCCTACCCGAATTCAAAATGGGTGGCGGGTGTGTATAGATTACCGGAAGCTGAATTCATTAACCCGAAAAGACCACTTCCCGCTCCCTTTTATCGATCAAATGCTTAAAAGACTAGCTGGCAAATCTCATTATTGTTGTCTTGATGGTTATTCAGGGTTTCATCAAATTCCAGTTGCACCTGAGGACCAAGAAAAGACTACCTTCACCTGCCCCTTCGGTACCTTTGCTTATCGACGCATGCCATTTGGTCTCTGCAATGCTCCCGCCACATTCCAAAGATGTATGGTTAGTATATTTTCAGATTATGTGGAAAGCATTATAGAGGTATTTATGGACGACTTCACAGTGTATGGGCATTCTTTTGATTCATGCTTATCTAACCTGACAAAGGTACTTGAAAGGTGTATAGAAAAGAACCTCATGCTGAATTATGAAAAATGCCATTTCATGGTTGACCTGGGCATCATTCTAGGGCATGTAGTCTCTTCTAAGGGAATCGAAGTTGATAAAGCAAAAGTAGATGTTATTAAGTCCCTGCCCTATCCCATGAACATTCGGGAAGTTCGCTCTTTCCTTGGACAGGCATGATTCTATCGGAGATTCATCAAGGATTTCTCCAAGATAACTCGCCCCTTATGTAATTTACTCTAGAAGGATGTGATGTTTGATTTTGATGAAGGGTGCAGGGCAGCCTTTGATAAGCTGAAAGAATTGTTGACTTCAGCCCCAGTCATCCAGCCATTGAATTGGGATCTTCCCTTCGAGATTATGTGCGATGCAAGCAATTATGCCATTGGTGTTGTTCTGGGACAGAGGGTTGGAAGAGCCGCTCATGCAATATATTATGCTTCGAGGACCCTTGATGCTGCCCAATGCAATTATTCAACAAAAGAGAAGGAACTCTTGGCTGTAGTTTTTGCCTTAGAAAAATTCCGTTCATATTTATTGGGTACTAAGGTGATTGTTTATTCTGATCATGCAGCCCTAAAATATTTGCTCACCAAGAAAGAAGCAAAGCCGAGGCTTATCCACTGGATTCTCCTACTACAAGAATTTAACCTCGAAATCTGTGACAAGAAGGGTGCAGAAAATTTGGTTGCAGACCATCTTAGTAGGCTGACTACAAGTCAAGAGGCAACCCCCTTGAAAGATGAGTTCCCAGATGAACACCTTTTCGCGATTCAAGAAGGAACTCCATGGTATGCAGATATAGTTAATTATTTGGTTACTAGAACCATACCAGGAGAATTGACAAGAGCTCAAAGTACTACATCTAGGATGACCCATATCTGTGGAAGCAATGCTCCGATCAGGTCCTTCGATGGTGCGTGCCTGACCCCGAAATCCCCTCCATTCTTCACTTCTGCCATTCATATGCCTATGGGGGCCATTTTGGCCCAAAAAGGACAGCACGTAAGATACTAGAGTGTGGATTATTTTGGCCTACCCTATTTTGTGATGCTTATATGTTCTGCAAGGCCTGTGAACAATGCCAAAAGATAGGTAATTTAAGCCATAAAGACCAAATGCCACTTACCCCTATACTGATATGTGAAATATTTGATGTATGGGGTATAAACTTCATGGGCCCATTCCCTTCCTCTTTCAGTAATGTTTACATCCTACTAGCTATGGACTATGTTTCGAAATGGGTAGAAGCTAAAGCTACCCGGACTGATCATGCTAAGGTTGTTGTAGATTTTGTCAAATCCCACATTTTCTCCAGGTTTGGAATGCCCAGGGCGATAATAAGTGTCCGAGGCACTCACTTTTGCAACCGAGTGGTGGAAGCTCTATTCAAGAAATACAATATCACCCATCGAATTTCCACTGCATACCACCCACAAACAAGTGGACAAGCCGAAGTGTCCAATAGGGAGATAAAATCCATACTTGAAAAAATGGTTGACCCTAGAAGGAAGAATTGGAGTCTAACACTCAATGATGCACTATGGGCCTACCGCACAGCCTATAAAACTCCTATAGGTATGTCTCCCTACCGTTTGGTATTCAGCAAGCCATGTCATCTCCCTGTGGAACTGGAACATAAAGCAGACTGGGCGGTCAAATAATGCAACATGTGCATGGATGAGGCAGGAGAACAGAGGAAGTTGCAGCTACAAGAACTAGAAGAGATCTGCAATGACGCTTATGAGAGCTCTCAAATCTACAAGGAAAAGACAAAAGCCTTCCATGACAAGACGATCTCAAGGAAAGATTTTGCATTTGGCCAGAAAGTTCTTCTTTTCCATTCTAGGCTTAAACTCTTTCCCGGTAAGTTGCGATCTCGGTGGGTTGGACCTTTCACTGTTACTAACATCTTACCTTATGGAGCAGTTGAGATTTAGAGTCCGACCACAGACAAAAGGTTCAAGGTAAATGGGCATCATCTAAAACCCTTCTATGAAGGATTTCAGGTATACAATGTGGAAGAGGTACCCCTCGAAAGCCCGACCTATGTAGAGTAAGGGCATGAAACTCTGTCTCCCCACCCACCTTCCACCGCATTAGGGAAGTTTGTTTCTTTTCTTTTTTTTTCTCTCCACTTGTTTTCCTTTCAGTTTCCACCTTTTATTAAGTCTTAAGTGTGGGGGGGGGGGGGGTACGGCTTTAACAGTTTCACTTCAAAAAAAAAAAAAAAAAAAAAAAAAAAAAAAAACACTCAACTCTTTTGAAATCAATTGAAACAATATTTTAGGAAAATTCTTGTGGACCCAGTAATGAGGCACAATTAAGGAGTACACGACCTTTCTGAAGCCATTCCCTTTTTAGCTGGTCCTAAATTCAGGTTTAAGTAAACAGGGCAAATACTTTACCATTGCTACAATGGTAGGATGGAGCATAAAATGCACCTACCAGCCAAGTCATCTGACAGTAGGATAGAGCATAAAATGCACCTACTGACCAAGTAATTCAAACAGTAGGATGGAGCATAAAATGCACCTACTGACCAAGTAATCCAAAAGCGAGATGGAGCATAAAATGCACTCACTTCTTCAGAAGAGAGAAAAAGAAAATAAAAAGAGAGAGAAGATAAAAAGGTTTTCCCTGATTTACTACCTGGTTTGCAGTAGTGAAAATTGGATTGACTGATGAATGAG
Organism: Nelumbo nucifera; assembly: GCF_055504915.1. Lineage (NCBI taxonomy): Eukaryota > Viridiplantae > Streptophyta > Magnoliopsida > Proteales > Nelumbonaceae > Nelumbo > Nelumbo nucifera. The sequence continues at coordinate 35,864,649 of NC_142656.1, read as the reverse complement.
TCGTGTATGGCTCGGTTGTGTTGATTTAACGGTTCACAATAATTAACCTAGAATATTTGTGGAGAAAGATGAAGGAGAGTTGAGTTTAAAAATTGGTAGGATAGCTAGTTAGTTCTTGTTCTATTTTTACTTGAATTTTGACTTGCCCGAGGACGGGAAAGGTTTAAGTGTGGGGGGATTTGATGAGAATAAAATTTGTCATATCTTTACCCCTCAATATTTAGTATTTTGCACTTAATTGGTACCTAATTGGACTCAATACTCTTGTATTTCGATTCAGGGCAAGCAGATAGGCGATTGGAAGAAAACAAGGCTAATCGGATGTTTTTGCACAGTTTCGGCACCAATCAGTGATATGGGCATAACTCTCAATTCCGAACTCCGATTTGGATATTTAAAGAAGCACTGGAAAGATAAGGAAAAGGTCCACAACTTTTATGTTTTGGGTTTCGACAGAATCGATCCGCATCGAAGACGAATTCGGGCCCAAAGTCAGAGCAATTTCGCAGCAAGGCCCATTTCACAAGCTGAAGCCCATTTCGCAGACGAGACTTGAAGCAAGCCCGAATTGTTAGAGAAGCCCAGTTCGAATTCAAGATCCAAGAGTCCCATTAGGATAGAAGTTGAATGTGATCTCAATAAAAGAGTTTTATCAGATTTAAATTCTCAAGTTGTAATCCTAGAAAGATAAGGGATAAGAGTTAGGTAGGATAAGTTCAATTTAGACTAGGACTTTCCAGTTTGAGGATAATCTCCTTAAGGGAGTTGGAGAGCAGCCCTCTCCCCAAATCTATATAAAGGGGGGGCAGACCAGCACCCAAGGCATCAATTTCCTCCAAGAGAGCTTCAGCCTTCAGAGAGAGAAATCAGCAATCAAGGGGGAAGAAGCAAGAGTTCGCCCCTTTCTCATCTGGAAGCTGCGTTTTCATCATGAGGTGTCTGTAAGTTTTTATTTCTGGTTGAAGGGTTAGGGAAGCCTTGATTTTGTAAGCATTGTGAGATCTAATTGATTTTTATTTCAGTTCATTGTTTATGGGTATTCATATGTTTTTTGCGAATTAACTGTGAGGATTACTTTTGTTGATTAAGCAAGAAGGGCCCCTTGCTCATTCAATGGAAATAATCCATGGCCGATTGAACCTCCAGTTTCGTATATGATTGGTAGGTTCGATCATGGTGGCAACTAACATAAATTGATTGCAAAAAAATTTTCAATCTATGTTAGAAAAATATATAATCTGGTTTAAACGATCCGAGCTTGTGAGATTGCTTACCAGAATTGGGTCTCTCCCCTCTTAATGCTATTAATAGGTTAAATTCTAAGAACTTGTTTAGGACTGCCTATTAATAAGGGAAGCAATCAAAGAGCTTGTTTTGGTTGTCCCTTTAACCGGAAGCCATCTCCCATCGATTTAGTCTTTGTTTTCTGTTATTTTCTGCTATTTTCTTATTTTCCTTAGCTTTACAACCCCCCTTAATCCATCTACATGGAAATAAATCCACCCAATCCCTGTGGAGAACGACCTTGCTCATCACTATCTGCAAATTATTAACCCAGAGCAAGACTATTTATCTTTGGTTGGGTTTGGCACCCACCAATAATTAGATTTATAAAATTTAATTTCAGATTAATCGCCCATCAACTGGAAACAAATTTTCCAGAAAAACTTTATATCTACGCAAATCGAGTAGAACGCCTTCGGCCCATTTGCGCAGGTTTAGATTTGATCCAATTTGGTTCAAGACTTGAACCTGGCTCTAATACCACTTAAGGGATGAGATATCCATCGTATGGATGCCCGAATCTTGTGGAATAGAATGGGCGAATTTCAAAAATTCTCTCCATCCTACTGGGATTCAAATTCCCTATTTTAGAAAAATCATATTTTTCAAAGATCAATCTTGAACCATGAACCGGACCAGATCTGAACAAAAGAAGTATGAGAGGGATATACCTGATACGGAGAAATAATATCTCCCAACGAAGGTGTTCACACCCAAGGAAGGATCCAAAGACTGCTCCCACTGAAGATGGCGCAGTGCAAGATGGAGCAAAATCAGTAGTGTTCTTCACAAGAACTTAATCCTTTGCAAGAATTAGCAGGACGGCACGTGAGCACACCTTCCTATCAGTCCCTTCACAAGGAACTGATATCAAGATCCTATCTTGATTTCTCCCACTGAACTGGAGATCGAACTGGTAGGTGAGGCAGCAGCCGGAAGGAGGCGGGAAGAAAGAATTTCGCAGGGTTGCCAAATTCTTCCTTCTGTGATTTCAGCTCTGATGAGGATGTGAATGTATCTCTACTAAAGGCTTCCACCCCCTCCTCCTTTTATAACCTTAAAGGGATCAGCTCCTAATCCCATTAAGAGTTGTTGATCCAAATCATATTTGGATCAGTATTCCCTTTAAGTGATAAGGGTAAACCCTTATCTTATCTGTAGATTAGATCAGCCTCCTCCTAATCTCATTAGGAGGTTTCCAGATCTAAATCACATTTAGACCTGGACTCTCTGAGTGGATAGGGTTAAGACCCTATCCTATCTGCTAATCCAATCCAAGAATTCGCCCCTTATTTAACTAATCAAATCAGCCCAGTTCGAAATGGGCTTTAGCCCAATAAGGTTATGTGCTCACTTAGCCTTCCAAACTGCTGTCCATTTGGGCTTCCTTGTATAGCGTGGAACCCAAACATTGATCTACACATCAGCCACATGGGTTCAGCCCAGCCATTGATACAATGCTTGGCCAAATTCACTGAAAAGATAGTGAACCCCAGAAGCCCATCACATGGACTCCTAATGGGCCCAACACTTACCCTAAGTGGTCCCTAGGCCAAGCCACCTTGTAACACTCAGGGACTGTAGGCAGATGCAAGATTAGCCCATCAGGTATTACCCTCAATGGTCTTACACTTAACCTCTCAGCCCATAATGATCAAACACTGCCCGACAAGAGAGGACCTCACCCTCGACTGCAAGGAACAGTGCTGCACTCTCTACTCACATGGATATCGGGAATTAAAACCTTTTGCAAATGTTTGGAAACCATAATATATATACTTTTATATCTCATATAAAATATATTTTGCAAAACAAATCTCAACGATTGAAATCGGCTGTCGGTAGTCTTGGTTTCCATCAGAGAGAGTGCATCCCCGATCATTACCTTTGTCCGACAAAGGGGCTGATCCTATCACTATGATCACCCACTTAGATGAATTCTCAAACTGTCCCAACATACCCAGGTTTTGACCCCGCTAAGGATCTCATTGATTGGCATATCAAAGATAGCCCAATCCGACACCTAGTGTAGTATCATAATCGAGTCTAGGGGTCTGGTGTAACTTTCCAGTTTTTTTCCATCAATCTCCAAGGTCCAGGGCAATACTGGAAATCTGGTTCGGTTCAAAGATTCAATTAATTCCACACTACATGTGCCTTGGGTCTCACCCTGGCGGTTGAGACAGGCCACCCCAACATTTGGCAGCACACCAGTGTCAATTTACGGGTATTACATAGAAACACACCACAGGAACATGAATCAAATATGTACTTTATTAATTTACAATAAATTCTTAATGTACATCATTCTGATTGGAGCTAAGGGCATACAATTGTCTACCAGTGATACTATACTATTGTCCTTTATGTAGTCCCTAAATTTGTCAAAGAGATACTCGCCATCTTGATCTAATCGAAGTGTCTTAATTTCTCTCCCTAACTATTTCTCCACTTCTTGTCTGAATTCTTTGAACATTTTAAAAGATTCAGACTTATGTCTGATTAGGTATACATAACCATACTGTGAGTAATCATCGGTAAAGGTTATGAAATAAACATGTTGGTTATGTGTCATAACATTCTGGGAACCACATACATCAGTATATATAAGGTCAAGTGCGCCTGCAGATCTTTCAAGCGTAACGGTAAATGGCCGTTTTGTCATTTTACCCTGAAGGCAAGGTTCACATGTTGGAAGATCTTCTACAGTTAGAAAATCCAAAGGACCTTCCTTTACCAACATTGTGATACAATCTACATTATTGTGGCCAAGTCAGTAATGCCACAGGCACGTGGGATTCACTGTATCATGGGTTCTCCTCTTGGGGATTATTTCTGACGTAATTTCGATAAGGTTTGTTTTTAGAGAAGGATGGAGAACATTGAGACCATTCTCAAGTTCTCTGTATGCGAGGAATTTGTTATTCTGTTTAATAGTAATTACAATACTGAATAAGATAGAATAACCATCCATGCACAATTTTGAGACAAAAATCAAATTTCTTCTTAAATTGGATACGAAAAGACAATCTTTAAGTACAATAGTTCATTTCTGAAAACTAATTATATAGTTCCTAGGGCTATAGCAGCAACTATTGAAGAAGCCCCCAAGTAGAGCATCACTTCTCCGTCATTCAGTCTTCTGCTTATCTTGAACCCCTGTAGTGAGTTACACGCATGAGTTGAAGCCCCGTAGTCAATACGCCAAGAAGTAGAAGTGACCAACAAATTGGTCAATATGATAAAAGATTCAAAATTACCTTTCTTCTTAGTCTTCAGATATTGAGGACAGTTCCTCTTCTAGTGGCCGGCCTGTTGTGGAAGTGATAGGCATCCGATGCCTTATCCTTCTTCTACTTCTTAGCTTTGCTACTTTTCTTCCGAGCCTTCCCTTTAGCCTTCTGCTTTCTCTTGCCTGATTTGCCACCTTCAACAAGCATGGCTATCGGCTTATCCTTCTTAATCAGTTCAGCAGCCCTCTCCAACATATTGCTGAGTTCCTTAAGGCTAACATTTATCTTGTTCATGTTATAGTTCATGATGAACTGATTGAAGGAGGGAGGCAGGGAATTGAGGACAACATCAGTTTTGGTGTCCTGGTCTAGTCCTGACCCGAGAGCCTCCAGTTCATTGATGTAACCCATCATCTTTAGACTATGGTCATGAACCTATTAGTTATCGGTCATAAACAACTTTAAGATCTTCTGACGAGTAGAACGGTTTGCTCCTCATACATAGTCTTCAAACTATCTAATATATCCTTGGACACTTCGATCTTATCGAATTGTCAATATATCGGGTTATCTAAAGAGCCTATAATATAACACTGGGCAAGAGAGTTTTTCTCCTCCCATTCTTGATACCCTCTTCATCTAACCTTAGAAGTCCTGTCACCCAGATGATCTGGAGCAGGGTTTTTAGCAATTTTGTCCAATTTCTCGGATGTTAGGACCAACATAATGTTTCGAAACCAGTCAGCATAATTAGGGCCCTTGAGTTTGTTGTCATCCAACAGTTTGGCGAAGTTTTCATTTACCATTTTTGGTAAAGGCAAGGTAGATTTGTATGTCCACAAACTAATTGATTCATATCATCACATAGATATGGCTTTTAATCTATGTTCCATTTCCATTTTGGGCATCTCTGAGATTCCCTTCAATCTCAATGGTGGAGATAGTTGTGTCTCTGGAAATGTGGGAAATCACATAGGGTGCATGGAGGCAACTGTTTCAGCTACATAACCTCACCACCTTCTGTAAAGGATCCCATCCACTCATCTTATGAGCTTTCCCTTTGGCCTCTGTCAGACAAGGTTCATAGCCATTTTAGGTTAAACCTTTCTGTCCAGTAAGTGCTCACCCATCATGTTCGTGAATGCCAAGGTACCATGAGAGAGTCTTCCATTTTAGGATAGGCCCCTCCCACGTCGGTCTATGACACCCTTATCATCTCATGAAGAAATCCAGCCAATTGCATTAGTAGATGGATAGCCCAATTTTATGGTGCATCCCCACCCACCAATACAGTCAACCTTTATGATGGAAGGCCTTTAGAGAATTCATCATATGAATCTCCCTATCAGACGCACTTATATTTTCAAGAGGGAACGAATAATTATGCCCTAGTTTAATTTAGGTCAAACCAAAGTGGCTCCCACAAGCTTTCAAAAAGCTAGATTTAGATGGGCCCTAAATGGCTAGGGTTCTGAATGGTTCCTCTTGGCGAGGAAGATGGTGTGGGGCCCACCATGCTGGCAGATCATCCAATGATCTTAAGGACACCATGGCAATGATGTGCATTCAGCCATGGTGTGCGTAAGAGCCACTATCGAATCAACATGGGCCAAGTGCTTATGGCCCATGAACGTAGCACATCACACTGTTAGACAGTTTTGTATGCCCTTAGCTCCAATCCGATTTGATGTACTTTTGTTATTTAGTGGAAATAAATAAAGTGCATGTTTGATTCATGTTGTTTGGTTTAATTCTGTGTAAGACCCAAAAATTGGACACTTATAGAGACTCGTGTTAGTTTTAAATATTCACAGTCGTTGGATAAGTCTGGGAAGATTTATCCTACCAAGGCTGATACTGGTGTGCCACCAAATGTCGGGATGGCCCGTCTTAGCCACCAGGGTAAGACCCAAGGCACATGCAGTATGGGATCACTTGAATCCTTGAACCGGACCAGATTTCCAGTATTGCCCTGGACCTTCGAGACAGATGGGCAAAATTGGAAAGTTACACCAGACCCCTAGACTCGATTATGACATTTAACTAGGTGTCGAATCGGGCTGTCTTTGATATGCCAATCAGTGAGATCCTTAGATGGGAATCAAAAGCTGGGTATGTTGGGACAGTCTGAGAATTCATCTGAGTGGGTGATCATAGTGACAGGATCAGCCCCTATGTCGGACAAAGGGTAATGATCGGGAATGCACTGTCTCTGATGGAAACCAAACTATCGGCAGTTGATTTCAATCGTTGGAATTTTGTTTTGCAAAATTAATATATTTATATATATATGTACGGTTTCGAATTGTTTGCAAATGGTTTTAATTCCCGGGATCCACGTGAGTGGAGAGTGCGGCACTGTTCTTTGCAGCCGAGGGAGAGGTCCTCTCTTGTCGGGCAGTGCTTGATCATTAAGGGCTGAGAGGTTATGTGTAAGACTATTTAGGGAAGTACCTGATGGGCTAATCTTGTACCTGCCCATAGTCCCTGGGTTTTTATAAGATGGCTTGGCCCAGGGACCACTTAATGTAAGTGTTGGGCCCATAGGGTCCATATGATGGGCTCAAAGGTTTACTGAGTCTTTCAGTGAATTCGGCTGGGCCTTGTATTAAAGGCTGGGCTGAACCCATGTGGATGGTGTGTAGATCAATGCTTGGGTCCCACGCCATACAAAGAAGCCCAACTCGGCAGCATATTGGAAACTAGTTAAACACTGAACATCTAATGGGCCAAAAGCCCATTTCAAGCTGGGTTGATATGATCACCCATCTATGGGGCGAATCTGAGATTAATGTTAGTAAAAGGATTGGGCCTTTAACCTTATCCACTCTAGGAGACCAAATTCAAATTAGATTTGAATCTGGTAACCTCCTGATAAGATTAGGAGTAAACTAACTTAATCTACAGATAGGATTAAGATAATCCTCTATCCAAATACAGATTTGGATTGGGATAACTCCTAATTAGGAGGTTTCTTAATCAAGAAGAAAGGAGGAGAAAAACACAAGAAAATACATCAGAATTTGAACTAGGGTTTTGGTGAAAGAAAACTCCCTGCAAATTGAGATTAGATCTCATTCATACTCCAGAGAGAAGAAAAGCAGTTCAGCCATCTTCATCCCTGGAGTTCTCCTTCTGCTGCCACCATTCACTATTGCAAGATTCAATCTTTGCAACAATAGGAAGTCAAGAAATCAATTCTTGACATCAGTCTTGCAAGAAAGACTGAAGAAGGTTCAGTGTTCAGAGTTTCCAGAGGATTCTTGTGAAGGATCCAGTGTGTAGGACGCACCCTGCTGGTTCCGTTCCATCCACAGCTGTGTCATCTTCAGTAGGAGCGGATCTTGGTTTCTTCTTTGGGCGTGAACACCAACTTTGGGAGATACTGCTTCTCCGAATCAGGTATAATCCTCCCTTTTACCTTGTGGTTCAGATCTGGTTTGATTATGGTTCAAATAAGATCCTTGAATATGGTATTCAAAATTTTGGGAATACGATTCCCAGTCGGAGGAAGGTAGGAAATTTTTGAAATTCGGCCACCCATTCCACAACCCTTTTGGCGTCCATTAGATAGATCCTACCATTCCTTCTGTGGTATCAAAGCCACAGGTTCGAATCTTGAACCCAAAGAAAATCAGATCTGACCCTGCGCAGATGGACAAAAATTGTTCTTACAAGATTTGCGCAGATTACTTTCTTTTTTTTTTTCAAGAAATGGTTTCTTGTTAAAGGCGATTGATCTAAAATTAATTTTGTTAAATCCAAAATTTATTTAGGATTGTTCTTTATTTATTTTTATTTAATGGACTGTTCGAACCTGGTGATCGCAGTGCAGATTTGGCACAGATGGTCTGCACACCCTTTTTCCTTTCTATTTATTTATTTCATTTAATTCGGTCTGTAAATAATTTTTTTTTATTTTCTAGACTGAATGTATAGGGTTTGATCAAGAATGTAATTAATTAATAGAAATAGGATTTCTGTTATTTATTTTCTTGATTAAAGAAGAAGGAAGAAGATGGCGGCGTTGGAGATTTGCAGATGGAGAAATCGCTTCCTGCGATTTGCAGTTTGTGAAACTGCAACATTGGAGATTAACCTCTATTTTGCAGGTGGTGCGAACAGTCCATAATTGATTTGTGTTTGTTTAAAATTCAGGATTATTAATTTCAGATCTTTCATGAATTAATTCTTGAATTGAAAATTAGTTTTGGACCTTTTTCAGACTAGATTGGACCAAAACTGTTTAGACCGAACCTGGGTTTCAAAGCGGACTGATTTTTCAGTCCATATTTCTCACACTTGCTGTTCCAAATCTGATGTTCAACAACAGGGATTAATTCGGCCCACCTGTAAAGCCCAGTTTTAAAAGGGTTAAAACTGCAAAAGCCCATTATTGTGAGATAAGCTGTATGGGCCGAACTGCTAATTGCGATTCAGCCCATACACCTAGTAAACATAAATTGTTAATGATTTAGTTTTTAAATGGGCTATTCGATGGGCTTTTACAGCAGTTAATTGATTGGATCAATTCCTCCTTTACATGCGATGTTTGGATGTTTGATGTGCTGCGACCATGAGCCATAAGCACTTGGCCCATGAAGACTCGTTAGTGGCTCTTGTGCACACCATGGCCGAATGCACATCATTGCCATGGTGTCCCTTAAGGTCAATAGATGACCCCTCTTTGTTTGGTGGGCCCCACAACCCTGAAAAGGGATGCGTACGGAACTCCTAGCCGATTAAGGCCCACCAGAAATCTGACTTTATGAAAGTCAGTGGGAGCCACTCTGGTTTGACCTAAACTAGAACTAGGGCATAATTTCGTTCCCTCCAGCAAATATGAATGGATGCGATAGGGAGATCCATTTGATGGACTCTCTAAAGGCCTTCCATCATTAGCACAATGATGGGTCCTTCAGTAATGAGGAAACGCACCATAAAATTGGGCTATCCATTTGCTGTTGGATCTACCAGAGTGTTTCATAAGATGATAGGGGCGTCATAGACCGATGTGGGAGGGGTTCACCAGAAAATGGGAACTCTCTCACGGTACCTTGGCGTAACCTGAAAATGATGGGTAAACACTCACTGGACAGAAAGGTTTACCTGAAAACGACTCTGAACCTTGTCTGACAGAGGCCAAAAGGGAAACTCATTTGATGAGTGGATATGATCCGTCATAGAAAGGTGGTGGGGTTATGCAGCTGAAATAGTTGGCTTCACGCACCCCATGTGATTTCCTACATTTCTAGAGACATTACGTCGTCTCCGTCACTGAGAAAGGAGGGAAATCTCAGAGATGAATAAATGGGGATGAAACATAGATTAAAATCCATATCTATGTATGTAACTTGAATCAAACTAAGGTTGTGGATTAATGTCTTTGTTGTTTTATCAGAAAATGGCAAACGGTCAATTTGCAAAGCTGCTAGACGATAACAAGCTTAAGGGCCCAAACTATGCCGATTGGTACAAAAATCTTATGATGGTCCTAACTTCCGAAAAGTTAGACAAGGTGGTGAAAAATCCTGCCCCGGAACGTCCGGGTGATAGGGCTTCTGAGGCCCGTAGGAGGGACTACCAAGATTGGGAGGATAAGAACTCCCTAGCCCGCAGTTTTGTCATTTCCTCATTAGAGAACTCAATACAGAGGCAGTTCGATCAGATCGAACTAGCCAAGGACATATTGGACAGTCTAAGAACAATGTATGAAGAGCAGAACCATTCTACTCGATAGAAGGTCATGAAATTGTTCATGACCGCGCAGATGTCCAAAGGGTAGAAAGTTCAAGACCATTGTCTTCGGATGATGGGATACATTAACGAACTAGAAGCTCTTGGATCCGGGCTAGATCTTGGCACGCAAGTGGATGCCATCCTAAATTCTTTGCCCTCTTCCTTCAATGCGTTCACAATGAACTATAATATGAATAAGCTGAATGTCAGCGTTGAGGAACTCAGCAATATGTTGCAGAGAGCCGAGGATCTACTCTAGAAGGATGAGCCTGTGGTTATGCTTGCCGAAGCTAACAAATCGGGCAAGAAAAAGAGAAAGGCAAAGAAGCCCCAGAAGAAACCTGCCAAACCTAAGAAGCAGAAGAAGAACAAGGCATTTGATGTCTATCACTTCTGCAAGCAGACCGGCCACTGGAAGAGGAATTATCCAGCCTACCTGGAATCTTAAGAAAGGTAACATCGAAACTTGTGTCATAGAAACTAATATGTTAGTTACTTCTTTGTCCTGGTGTGTTGATTCCGAGGCTTCAACTCATGTGTGCAACTCACTGTAGGGGTTCAAAGTTAGCAGAAGATTGAGTGAAGGTGAAGTGACACTATTTTTGGGAACAACTGCAAGTGTTGCAGCTGCGGCAATAGGAACCGTAGAATTAGTTTTTAGAGAAGGAGTACTTGTGCTTAAAGATTGTCTTTATGTACAGAACTTGAGAAGAAATTTAATTTATGTTTCTAAACTGTGTGCTGATGGATATACTGTTTATTTTAGTAATATGATTACTGTTAAAGGGAATAACAAATTCATCGCATGCGGGGATCTGGAGAACGGTCTCTATGTTCTACATCCTTCTTTGGAAACTAACTTAACCGAAACAATGTCAGTCAAAAATCCCAAGAAAAGGAATCGTGATACAGTAAATCCCATGTGCCTCTAGCATTACTGACTTGGCCATATCGGTGTTGACCGAATCAGAAGACTCATAAAGGATGGTCCTTTGGATTTTCTAACTGTAGAAAATCTTCCCACTTGTGAACCTTGCCTTCAAGGTAAGATGTCTAAGCGGCCATTTGACGGTAAGCCTGAAAGATCTGAAGGCACACTTGACCTAATATATACTGATGTATGTGGTCCCCTAAGTGTTAGGACATGGAATCAACACGTGTATTTCATCACTTTTACAGATGATTTTTCACGATATGGTTACGTGTACCTAATGAGACATAAGTCTGAATCCTTTGAAAAGTTCAAAGAGTTCAGACAAGAAGTCAAGAAACAGTTAGGGAGAGAAATTAAGGCCATTCGATCAGATCGAGGTGGCGAGTATCTCTCTGACGAATTCAGGGACTACTTAAAGGACAATGGGATAGTGTCACAATTAGCTCCTCCTGCTACACCTCAACTCAACGGTGTTTCAGAGAGGAGGAATAGGACCTTGTTGGACATGGTCCGGTCACTTCTCGTATGCTCAGAATTACCCACATCCTTTTGGTGATACGCATTAGAGACTACTATCTACGTGCTGAATCGGGTTCCAACCAAATCGTTTCCGAAAACTCCATATGAACTTTGGACTAGAAGGAAGCCAAGTGTAAGACACTTGAGGATTTGGGGTGTCCTACACACGTTAAAAGAACAAGTGCGGACAAGTTGGAATCTAAAACCAGCCGTTGCCTGTTTATAGGCTACCCAAAGGATTCGGTGGGTTATTTATTCTATGACCCAAGTGAGCAGAAAGTGTTCTGCAGTCGAAATGCCCAATTCTTAGAATCTGAATACATCCTGGACACCCATCGTCAGGAAATAGTTCTTGATGAGGAGAGCTCAGGAAAAGTGGGAGATGACCCACAAGTTCCAGGTAATGACCAACCTAGAAGGTCGACCCGGGTATCCAGACCACCAGTCCGATATGGTTATGACTAGGATAGTTACCTGGTGGAAGCCTTGACTAGTGAAGAGGATCCCGTGACTTACGTGGAAGATATGTTAGACATAGACTCCCAGAAGTGGGTGGAGGCCATGAGAGCTGAGATGGACTCGATGGAGACCAATGGAGTCTAGACTCTAGTAGACCCGCCCTCCGGGGTAAAAGCAATTGGTTGCAAATGGATCTACAAGAGGAAGAAGGGCCCCGATGGTAGGATTGAGACCTGAATGCTCGTTTGGTGGCAAAAGGGTATACTCAGAAAGAAGGCATCAATTATGAGGAAACCTTTTCGCCCATGGCCATGCTTAAATCCATTAGGATCCTGCTAGCTGTAGCAACATACCATGACTACAAGATTTGGCAAATGGATGTCAAAACCGCGTTCCTGAATGGAGATCTTAGTGAAGATATCTACATGCAGCAGCCGCAAGGCTTCATTGCTGCTGGTCAGGAACACATGGTATGTAAACTTAATAGATCTATATATGGACTTATGCAGGCTTCTAGGAGTTGGAACATCCGATTTGATTCTGCAGTCAAAACGTTTGACTTTGAGCAAAATTCGGATGAGCCCTGTGTTTATAGGAAATCTAGTGGGGATAAGATCACCTTTTTGGTGTTGTACGTGGACGATATCCTACTCATTGGGAATGATGTAGGAATGTTGACTTCGGTCAAGGTATGGCTATCACAGCAGTTCTCCATGAAAGATCTTGGAGAAGCTTCATACATACTGGGTCTTCGACTCTATAGAGATAGATCGAAGCGGATAATTGGATTATCCCAAGCTGCTTATATTGACAAAATTGTCAAAAGATATAGCATGGAAAACTCAAAGAAAGGAAACGTTCCTTTCAGGCACGGAGTCACTCTCTCCAAGAAGATGTCTCCCAAGACTTCTGAGGAGATTGAGAGCATGAGAGACGTTCCCTATGCCTCAGCCGTAGGGAGCATCATGTATGCCATATTGTGCACTCGCCCGAACAATGCTCAGGCGGTGAGTGTGGTAAGCAGATTCCAGGAAAACCCAGGGCAGGAGCATTGGACTGCTGTGAAGAACATACTCAAATTCCTTCGAAGGAGAAAAGTGTTTTGTCTGGTATTTGATGGTAGTTCACTACAAGTTCTAGGGTATACCGATGCCGATTTCCAGTCGGATCCAGATGATAAAAAGTCTACATTTGGGTATGTTTTCACGATAGGATCGTGTGTTGTTTGCTGGAAAAGCAGCAAACAGGGGTCCACTGCAGACTCCACAACCGAGGCCGAGTACATTGCCGCAAGTGAAGCTGCCAAGGAAGCCGTGTGGATGAAGAAATTAATACACGAATTGGGAGCGATTCCATCAAGCACATCACCCATCCCGTTGTTGTGTGACAACAATGGAGCAATCGCCCAGGCTAAAGAGCCTCGGGCTCACTCGAGGTCAAAGCACATCGAGAGAAAGTACCATGTACTGCGGGAGATCGTTGGTAGAGGGGACGTCCTAATTCAGAAGGTAGCATCAGCGGATAATGTGGCAGACCCATTGACAAAGCCACTGACACAGAAGGTGTTTGAGAAATACGTGGAAGGTAAGGGACTCTGGCTTGTACCAGATTGGACCTAAGTGCAAGTGGGAGCTGTTAGACAGTTTTTTATGCCCTTAGCTTCAATCCGATTTGATGTACTTTTGTTATTTAGTAGAAATAAATAAAGTGCGTGTTTGATTCATGTTGTTTGGTTTAATTCTGTGTAAGACACTAAAACTGGACACTTATAGAGACTCGTGTTAGTTTTAAATATTCACAGCCGTTGGATAAGTCTGGGGAGATTTATCCTACCAAGGCTGATACTGGTGTGCCACGAAATGTTGGGATGGCCTGTCTCACCCACCAGGGTAAGACCCAAGGCACATGCAGTATGGGATCACTTGAATCCTTGAACCGGACCAGATTTCCAGTATTGCCCTGGACCTTGGAGACAGATGGGCAAAATTGGAAAGTTACACCTGACCCCTAGACTCAATTATGACATTTCACTAGTTGTCGGATCGGGCTGTCTTTGATATGCCAATCAGTGAGATCCTTAGATGGTGATCAAAACCTGGGTATGTTGGGACAGTTTGAGAATTCATCTGAGTGGGTGATCATAGTGACAGGATCAGCCCCTTTGTCGGGCAAAGGGTAATGATCGGGAATGCACTCTCTCTGATGGAAACCAAACTGCTGGCAGTTGATTTCAATTGTTGGAATTTTGTTTTGCAAAATTAATATATTTATATATATATATATATGTACGGTTTTGAATTGTTTGCAAATGGTTTTAATTCCTGGGATCCATGTGAGTGGAGAGTGTGGCACTGTTCCTTGCAGCCGAGGGAGAGGTCCTCTCTTGTCGAGCAGTGCTTGATCATTAAGGGCTGAGAGGTTAAGTGTAAGACCATTTAGGGTTGTACCTGATGGGCTAATCTTGCACCTGCCCACAGTCCCTGGGTTTTTATAAGATGGCTTGGTCCATGGACCACTTAATGTATGTGTTGGGCCCATAGGGTCCATATGATGGGCTCAGGGGTTTACTGAGTCTTTCAGTGAATTTGGCTGGGCCTTGTATTAAAGGCTGGGCCAAACCCATGTGGCTGGTGTGTAGATCAATGCTTGGGTCCCATGCTATACAAAAAAGCCCAACTGGGCAGCAGATTGGAAACTAGTTAAACACTGAACATCTAATGGGCCAAAAGCCCATTTCGAGCTGGGCTGATATATCACCCATCTATGGGGCGAATCTGAGATTAATGTTAGTAAAAGAACTGGGCCTTTAACCTTATCCACTTCAGGAGACCAAATTCAAATTAGATTTAAATCTGGTAACCTCCTGATAAGATCAGGAGTAAACTAACTTAATCTGCAGATAGGATTAAGATAATCCCCTATCCAAATACAGATTTGGATTGGGATAACTCCTAATTAGGAAGTTTCTTAATCAAGAAGAAAGGAGGAGAAAAACAAGTGAAAAGACATCAGAATTCGAACTAGGGTTTTGGTGGAAGAAAACTCCCTGCAAATTGAGATTAGATCTCATTCATACTCCAGAGAGAAGAAAAGCAGTTCAGCCATCTTCGTCCCTGGAGTTGTCCTCCTGCTGCCGCCATTCACTATTGGAAGATTCGATCTTTGCAACAATAGGAAGTTAAGAAATTAGTTCTTGACATCAGTCTTGCAAGAAAGACTAAAGAAGATTCGGTGTTCAGAGTTTCTAGAAGATTCTTGCGAAGGATCCAGTGTGTAGGACGCACCCTGCTGGTTCCATTCCATCCACAGCCGTGTCATCTTCAGCAGGAGCGGATCTTGGTTTCTTCTTTGGGCGTGAACACCAACTTTGGGAGATACTGCTTCTCCGGATCAGGTATAATCCTCCCTTTTACCTTGTGGTTCAGATCTGGTTCGATTATGGTTCAAATAAGATCCTTGAATATGGTATTCTAAATTTAGGGAATACGATTCCCAGTTGGAGGAAGTTAGGAAATTTTTGAAATTCGGCCACCCATTCCTTAACGCTTTTGGCGTCCATTAGATGGATCCTACCATTCCTTCACACACATCCATACATCACATGCATGAAATCCATAATTGATCCAATCAATTAAATAACTGTAAAACCCATATGTAAAGCCCATGATGAGAATAAAATTTATCATATTTTTACCCCCTAATATTCTGTCTATTATACTGAATTAGTACTTAATTAGACTCATATTTCTTGTAATTCGGTGCAGGGCAAGGAAAGAAGTCGCAAGAAGGAAAACATGGCTAATTGGATGGGTTTGCACAGTTTCAGCAGCAGCGATCAATAATTGGGACCTAACTTTCATATCCGAACTCCAATTGGGCTGATTCAAGATCAAATTGAAAGATAAGAGAGAAAGGTAGATCTTTCATGTTGTGGGCTTTCGCAGATTCGGCCTACATCGAAGTAAAATCCGGGTCCGAATATGGAGCAATTTTGTAGTAAGGCCCAGTTCCCAACTGAAGCCCATTTCGTAGAAAAACCTTGAAGCGGCCCAAGTTATTAAAGCAGCTCATTTGAATTCAAGAATTTTGAGAGTCCTCTTAGATTTAAATTTTAAATATAATTCTAGAAAGATTAGGAAAGATTTAGATCATGAGATAGGAGATAAGATAGGATAGGATAGGAGGAGTTTGGATAAAGGCTGAATTATCCATTCTTGAGATAACTCCAAGTAATTGTAAGCTATATCAAAGCTGGGCGTACCAACCCTAAGGGTATCAAGGATCACGAATTGCATTGATCTATCTATCAAGAAAGGAGAAAACAAATCAAGAAACTTGGGGAAGGTGATCAAGAACTCAAGAAACTTCAAGAAGAAGGTGGGGGCAAGAAGAGGAGATCTCAGCACCATGGGCAAATTCATGAGTTCTTTCTTTCCCTTTGTTTGCTTTATTTCTTTCATCATGATTTGATTTGTTTTTAGCTAGGGCTGTGGAAAGCCTAACCCTGTTAATGAATATATTTTTATCTTTATGATTTATCCAAGATTGTGATTTCCATATAGTTTATGAATTATCTTACTTAATGCGATTAAGAGCTTGGCCACCCCTTAATTGATTTGGTTTATGTGAATGAATCGAGAGAGGAATTCACATAATTGACTGAATAGTTTATAGTGTGAATTGAATGGTATATAGAGATATATATACATGGTTCATCTGAATATAATGGTTTTTCCTCGGACTTAATGCACTCTCATCTTGAGAACTCTACTCGAGAGATCGAAGGGTTACCTGATGGGCGTAGTTTTAGTATATTTCAAGAGAGAATATTAAATAAAATTAGAGAGACTTCAGCTTATGGGAATGACAAATAATCTTGGTGAATCGAATCCATTAATATTCATTACATTGGTTAGGTGGACCAAAAGCCCTAGCGATTTCATCCATTGCATATTCAGTTAGTGATCACCCTTGCTTCTATTTTCTTTTCCTAATTTTTATTTTCAGCAGCTCTTACTCTTAAATCTAAAATTTGATTGTCCAAATAATAAGGGAAGGTTGTAGTTCTAATAGTTATTTTTTTAAATCCCTGTGGGAACGATATTTTTATACTACTTGATAACTAGTGCACTTGCTAGGGTTATATTTATGGCTATCAAGTTTTTGGCGCCATTGCCGAGGATTTAATCCTAAAATAATATTAGAACATGTTTACCTTGATTAATTTGGATTTTTATTTCTGATTTTATTATTTTATTTTGCTTACTTTTTTCTAGTTTGTTCGAATTCTTGCTTTGTTCAGATTTTTTTTTAGTGCATGACACACACTAGACAAGAAGGACTAGCAGAATTCGATCCTGAAATTGAGAGGACCCTTCGCTTATTGCAAAGGGCCAACAGAGGTAAAGCAAGAGAGGAGGTTGATATTGGCGAACCAGTAATAGAAATTGGGGAAGAAATGGCAAAAGCAAATCGCACACTCCTGGACTATGCTTGTCCAACCATTGATGGGGCGACTTCCACCATTTGCAAGCCCACAATTTATGCCAACAATTTTGAAATCAAGCCTGCAATAATTCAAATGATTCAGACAAGTATTCAATTTAGTGGGTTACCAAGTGATGACCCTAATGCACACATTGTTAACTTCCTAGAAATATGTGATACATTTAAACATAATGGAGTTAGTGATGATGCTATTAGGCTTAGATTATATCCATTTTCATTGCGTGATAGAGCTAAAGATTGGCTTAACTCACTCCCTGTAGGAAGTATCACCAGTTGGAATGATCTAACCCAAAAATTTCTAGCTAAATATTTTCCACCCTCTAAAACAGCAATGCTAATTAATGATATTACTACTTTTGCTCAATTTGAGAGGGAATCCTTGTATGAAGCATGGGAACGATTCAAGGAGATGCTTAGGAAATGTCCTCACCATGGGATACCAACTTGGCGTCAAATTCAGACATTTTATAATGGTATTACCCCTTCTAATCGATCTATTATTGATGTAGCTGCAGGTGGCACAATCATGAGAAAAACACTGGAGGAAGCTTATGACCTTGTAGAGGAGATGGTGTTGAACAGCTACCAGTGGAGCAATGACTGAACCAATCAGAGGGGAGTACACCACATCGATTCCCTTGCAGCCCTGTCTCCGCAACTTGCAAATCTGAATAAGAAACTTGATACTTTCAATATTGCAGCCATTAATGCATCATCTAGCATTCCATGTGATTTACGTGGTCAAATAGGACATACTAATTCTGATTGTCCATTAGGTAGTCATTTTACTTCACATGAGAATGCTAATTTTATCTCTCATACTGGCAGGCCGAATTTCAATCCCTACTCAAATACATACAACCCAGGGTGGAGGAATCATCCAAAGTTTTCATGGAGCAACAATCAACAAAAGGCACCCATGGGATTCCAACAACAGCCGCCCCCACAAGAAAAAAGAAGTAATTTGGAAGAAATGATCTCTAAGTTCATTAATCCTACGGAAGCAAAGCTCCAAGAGCATGATAAGAGGTTCTTAAGTCAAGAAGCACAGTTTTGTATGCCCTTAGCTTCAATCAGAATGATGTACTTTATGAGTTTATTGTAAATGAATAAAAGTGCATATTTGATTCATGTTCCCTTGGTATGTTTCTATATAATGTTAGACAGTTTTGTATGCCCTTAGCTTCAATCAAGAATGATGTACTTTATGAGTTTATTGTAAATGAATAAAAGTGCATATTTGATTCATGTTCCCTAGGTATGTTTCCATGTAATACCCTTAAACTGGACACTTAATGAGACTCGTGCTAGTTTAGAATGTTCACAGCCAGTGGATCGGTCTGGGGAGACCTATGCTGACAAGGCTGACACTGTAGTGCCACCAAGTAGGTTGGGGTGGCCTGTCTCAGCTGCCAGGGTAAGACCCTAGGCACATACAGTGTAGGATTAATAGAACCTTTGAACCATACCAGATTTCCAGTATTTCCCTGGACCTTGGAGATAGATGGGCAAAACTGGAAAGTTACACCTAACCCCGAGACTCGATTATGATACTACACTAGATGTCGGATTGGGCTGTCTTTGATGTACCAATCAGTGAGATCCTTAGCGAGGGTCAAAACCTGGGTATGTTGGGACAGTCCGAGAATTCATCTGAGTGGGTGATCATAGTGACAGGATCAGCTCCTTTGTCGGACAAAGGTAATGATTGGGAATGCACTCTCTCTAATGGAAACCAAGACTGCCGGCAGCCGATTTCAACTGTTGAGATTTGTTTTTGCAAAGTATATTTTATATGAGATATAAAAGTATATATTATGGTTTCTAAAATGTTTGCAAAAGGTTTTAATTCCCGGGATCCATATAGGTAGAGAGTGCAACACTGTTCCTTGCAGCCGAGGGAGAGGTCCTCTCTTGTCGGGCAGTGTATGATCATTATGGACTGAGAGGTTAAGTGTATGATCAATATGTTTCTGTATAATGTTAGACAGTTTTGTATGCCCTTAGCTTCAATCAAGAATGATGTACTTTATGAGTTTATTGTAAATGAATAAAAGTGCATATTTGATTCATGTTCCCTAGGTATGTTTCTGTGTAATACCCTTAAACTGGACACTTAATGAGACTCGTGTTATTTTAGAATGTTCACAGCCAGTGGATCAGTCTGGGGAGACCTATCCTGACAAGGCTGACACTGTAGTGCCACCAAGTCGGTTGGGGGGGCCTGTCTCAGCTGCCAGGGTGAGACCCTAGGCACATACAATGTAGGATTAATAGAACCTTTGAACCAGACCAGATTTCCAGTATTTCCCTGGACCTTGGAGATAGATGGGCAAAACTGGAAAGTTACACCTAACCCCTATACTCGATTATGATACTACACTAGATGTCGGATTGGGCTGTCTTTGATGTACCAATCAGTGAGATCCTTAGCGAGGGTCAAAAACTGGGTATGTTGGGATAGTCCGAGAATTCATCTGAGTGGGTGATCATAGTGACAGGATCAGCCCCTTTGTCGGACAAAGGTAATGATCGAGAATGCACTATCTCTAATGGAAACCAAGACTGCCGGCAGCCGATTTCTACTGTTGAGATTTGTTTTTGCAAAGTATATTTTATATGAGATATAAAAGTATATATTATGGTTTCTAAAATGTTTGCAAAAAGTTTTAATTCCCGGGATCCATATAGGTAGAGAGTGCAACACTGTTCCTTGCAGCCGAGGGAGAGGTCCTCTCTTGTCGGGCAGTGTATGATCATTATGGGCTGAGAGGTTAAGTGTATGATCAGTATGTTTCTATATAATGTTAGACAGTTTTGTATCCCCTTAGCTTCAATCAAGAATGATGTACTTTATGAGTTTATTGTAAATGAATAAAAGTGCATATTTGATTTATGTTCCATTGGTATGTTTCTGTGTAATACCCTTAAACTGGACACTTAATGGGACTCGTGTTAGTTTAGAATGTTCACAGCCAGTGGATCGGTCTGGGGAGACCTATCCTGACAAGGCTGACACTGTAGTGCCACCAAGTCGGTTGGGGTGGCCTGTCTCAGCTGCCAGGGTGAGACCCTAGGCACATACAGTGTAGGATTAATAGAACCATTGAACCAAACCAGATTTCCAGTATTTCCCTGGACCTTGGAGATAGATGGGCAAAACTGGAAAATTACACCTAGCCCCTACACTCGATTATGATACTACACTAGATGTTGGATTGGGCTGTCTTTGATGTACCAATCAGTGAGATCCTTAGCGAGGGTCAAAACCTGGGTATGTTGGGACAGTCCGAGAATTCATCTGAGTGGGTGATCATAGTGACAGGATCAGCCCCTTTGTCGGACAAAGGTAATGATCAGAGATGCACTCTCTTTAATGGAAACCAAGATTGCCGGCAGCCGATTTCAACCGTTGAGATTTGTTTTTGCAAAGTATATTTTATATGAGATATAAAAGTATATATTATGGTTTCTAAAATGTTTGCAAAAGGTTTTAATTCCCGGGATACATATAGGTAGAGAGTGCAACACTGTTCCTTGCAGCCGAGGGAGAGGTCCTCTCTTGTCAGGCAGTGTATGATCATTATGGGCTGAGAGGTTAAGTGTAAGACCATTGAGGATAATACCTGATGGGCTAATCTTGCATCTGCCCACAGTCCCTGGGTGTTACAAGGTGGCTTGGCCCAGGGACCAGTTAGGGTAAGTGTTGGGCCCATAGAGCCCATTTGATGGGATTTTAGGGGTGCACTGTCTTTAACAGGGTATTCGTCCAGGCCTTGCAACAAAGGCTGGGCTGAACCTATGTGGTTGATGTGTAGATCAATGTTTGGGTCCCACGCCAAACAAGGAAGCCCAACTAGGCAGCCGTTTGGAAGGATTTTTGAGTATATAACCTTAAATGGGCCTTAAGCCCATTTCAAACTGGGCTGATTTGATCAGTCAATTAAAAAAAAAGGGGGCGAATTCTGGAGTGGATCGGCTAATAGGATTGAGCTTAGACCCTATCCACTTAGAGAGTCCAAGATCTAAATAAGATTTAGATCTGGAAACCTCCTAATTAGATTAGGAGATGGCTGATCTGATTTGCAGATAAGATAAGGATTATCCCTTATCACTTAAAGGGACTTCTAACCCAAATATGATTTGGATTGACAACTCCTAATCTGATTAGGAGCTGATCCCTTTTAAGATTGTAAATGAAGAAGGGGGCGGCAGCCTTAAGATATATGATTCACAACATATTTTCCCTTCAGAGAAAAAAGAAAGAGAGAAAGAGAGATTTCCTGCATACTACGAATTTTCTTCTGCCGCCTCCTTCCTGTCATTGCCATTCCTTTCAGTTCGATCTCCAGTTACAGGGAGAAATCAAGATTTGATCTTGATCTCAATCTTTTGGGGAAAAGATTGCTTGGAGTTGTACCCACAAGCCATCCAGTTGATTCTTGCGAAGGGTTAAGTTCTTTTGGAAGAACGTTGCTGATTCTGCTCCATCCTACACTGTGCCATCTTCAGTGGGAGCAGATTTTGGATCCTTCCTTGGGCATGAACACCTCCATTGGAAGATATTGATTCTCTGTATCAAGTATATCCTCCCTTCTACTACTTTTGGTTCAGATCTGATTTGGTTGTTGATTCATGATTGATCCTTGAAAATATGTTTTCTGAAATAGGGAATTCGATTCCCTACAAAGATGGGAGAAATTTTTGAAATTCGCCCCATCCCTTCCGCATGATTCGGGCGTCCATGTGATGGATATCCCATCCCTTCAGTGGTATCAGAGCCAGGTTCAATTATTGAATCCATTTAATTCAGATCTGAACCTGCGCAAATGGGCAGAAGGTGTTCTACCCGATTTGCGTAGATATGGGTTTTGGGAAATTTATTCCCAAAATTAATGGGCAAATAATCTGAAATTAATTTTATATAAATCTGATTATTGTTTAGAATAGTTCTTTATGATTTTCTTGATTTATGGGCTGTTCGTACAAGAGGAGATCGAATTCTTGGTTTGCGCAGGGAACCTACAAGATTTGCAGTTTCTTGATTTATTTATTACATTTGGTTTGTAAATAATTTTTTTTTTATTTTTAGACTCAATGTATTAGGTATTCAATCTGATGTAATTATAATAGAAATTAGGTTTTCTATTTAATTTATTTTGATCGAAGATGGTGGCGCAAGGAAGGAGATTTCGCAGATGGGACATTCGCTACCTGCGGATTGATGTTTAATTAAATGGTTAATACGGCCCAACCTGTAAGGCCTAGTTTTAAACTGTTAAAACTGCCAAAAGCCCACTTCAAAGGAACAAGCTATATGGGCCGAACTGGGTAACCCTGATTCAGTCCATAGACCTAGATAATGTTAACTGTTAATATTATGAATTAAAATGGGCTTCAAATGGGCTATTACAGATAATTAATTGATTGGATCAATTCCTCCCTGCATGTGATGTATGGATGCGTGTGATGTGCTACGCTCATGGGCCATAAGAGCTTGGCCCATGCAGATTCGATAGTGGCTCTTGTGCACACCATGGCTGAATGCACATCATTGCCATGGTGTCCCTTTTGGTCATTGGATGACCTCCCTCAGTGGTGGGCCCCACACCTCATCAAGATGTTACGTTCGAAACCCTAGTCGATTTAGGCCCACCGAAATCTGGCTTTATGAAAGTCAGTGGGAGCCACTCTGGTTTGACCTAAAATTAACTAGGGCATAATTCTTGTTCTCTCCAGTAAATATGAATGCATGTGATAGGGAGATTCATATGATGAACTCTCTAAAGGCCTTCCATCATTAGCATGAGGATGGGTCCTTCAGTAATGAGGAAATGCACCAGAAAATGGGCTATCCATTTGCTGTTGGGCTTGTCTAAGTGTTTCATAAGATGATAGGGGCGTCATAGACCAATGTGGGAGGGGCTTCACCAGAAAATGGGAACTCTCTCACGGTACCTTGGCGTTCACGAATATGATGGGTAAGCACTCACTGGACAGAAAGGTTTAGTGGAAAATTGCTCTGAACCTTGTCTGGCAGAGGCCAAAGGGAAAACTCATATGATGAGTGGATGTGATCCTTCACAGAAAGGTGGTGGGGTTTTGTAGCTGAGGGCAAAGCTTCTTGACGACAACAAGCTTAAGGGCCCAAACTATGCCGACTGGTACCGTAACCTAATGCTGGTTTTAACATCTGAAAAATTGGACAAGGTAGTCAAGTCTCCTGCCCCGGAACGTCCGGGTGATAGGGCTTCTGAAGCCCGTAGGAGAGAATTCCAAGAATGGGAGGATAAAAACTCCCTAGCCTGCTGCTATGTCGTTGCTTCTTTGGACAACTCAATACAGAGGCAGTTCGATCAGATCGAACACGCTAAGGACATATTGGACAGTCTAAAAACAATGTATGAAGAGCAGAACCGTTCTACTCGGCAGAAGGTCTTGAAAATGTTCATGACTGCTCAGATGTCCAAGGGGCAGAAAGTTCACGACCGTTGTCTTTGGATGATGGGTTACATTAACGAGCTGGAAGCCCTTGGATCTGGGCTAGATCTTGGAACTCAAGTAGATGCCATTCTGAACTCCTTACCCTCTTCCTTCAATGGGTTCATATTGAACTACAATATGAACAAGCTGAATGTCAGCGTCCAAGAGCTAAGCAATATGTTGCAAAGAGCCGAGGACTTACTTAAGAAGGATGAGCCTGTGGTAATGCTTGTTGAAGCTAACAAAACAGGCAAGAAAAGGAGGAAGGCAAAGAAGCCTCAAAAGAAGACTACAAAGCCCAAGAAGCAGAAAAGGACAGGACAGCAGATGCATGTCACTTCTGCAAACAAACCGGCCACTGGAAGAGGAACTGTCCTCAATACCTGGAATCCAAGAAAGGTAATTTCGAATCTTGTGTCATAGAAACCAACTTATTAGTAGCTTCTACGTCCTGGTGTATTAACTTCGGGACTTCAACTCATACGTGTAACTCACTGCAGGGGTTCAAGGTAAGCAGAAGGCTGAATGTTGGAGAAGTGATGCTCTACTTGGGGACTTCTGCAAGCGTTGCAGCTACGGCAATAGGCACCGTAGAATTAAAATTTAGAGAAGGATATATTGTACTTAAAGATTGCCTTTTTGAGCAAAATTTAAGAAGAAATTTGATTTCTGTCTCAAAACTATGTGCGGATGGATATTCTGTCTTTTTCAGTAATACGATTACTATTAAAAGGAACAATAAGTTCATCGCATATGAGGAATTGGAGAACGGTCTCTATGTTCTACATCCTTCTCTAGAAACAAACATAGCCGAAATTACGTCGGCCGAAATCCCCAAGAAAAAGGCACGTGATATAGTTAATCCCACGTGCCTGTGGCATTACCGACTTGGCCATATTGGTATTGACCGAATCACAAGACTGGTAAAGGATGGTCCTTTGGATTTTCTAACTATAGAAGATCTTCCCACTTGTGAGCCTTGCCTTCAGGGTAAGATGACAAAGAGGCCATTTAACGGTAAGCCTGAAAGATGTACAGGCACGCTTGACCTTATACATACTGATGTATGTGGTCTCCTGAGTGTTAGGACCCGTAACCAACACGGGTATTTCATTACATTCACCGATGACTTTTCACGATATGGTTACGTATACCTAATGAGACACAAGTCTGAATCTTTTGAAAAGTTCAAAGAGTTCAGGCAAGAGGTCGAGAAACAGTCAGGGAGAGAAATTAAGGCCCTTCGATCAGATCGAGGTGGCGAGTATCTCTCTGACGAATTCAAAGACTACTTAAAGGACAATGGGATAGTGTCACAGTTGGCTCCTCCTGCTACACCACAACTTAATGGTGTTTCAGAGAGGAGGAATAGGACCTTATTGGATATGGTCCGGTCACTTCTCACCCATTCAGAGTTACCCACATCCTTTTGGGGATACGCATTAGAGACTGCGTTATACGTGCTGAATAGGGTTCCAACCAAATCGGTTCCTAAGACTCCTTATGAGCTCTGGACCGGAAAGAACCCAAGTGTACGACACTTGAAGATTTGGGGTTGTCCGGCTCACGTTAAAAGAATGAATCCGGACAAATTGGAATCAAAGACCAGCCGTTGCCTATTCGTAGGCTACCCAAAAGGCTCAGTGGGCTACCTATTCTATGATCCAAGTGAGCAGAAGGTGTTCTGCAGTCGGAATGCACAATTCTTGGAAAATGACTATATCCTGGACACCCATCGTTAGGAAGTTGTTCTTGATGAGGAGAGCTCAGGAGCAGTGGGAGATGTCCCACAAGTTCCAGTTAGTGACCAACCTAGAAGATCGACTTGGGTATCCAGGCCACCGGTCCGTTATGGTTATGACCAGGATAGTTACCTGGTGGAAACCTTGACTAGTGAGGAGGATCCCGTGACTTACACGGAAGCTATGTTGGACATAGATTCCCAGAAGTGGGTGGAGGCCATGAGAGCAGAGATGGACTCAATGGAGACCAATGGAGTCTGGACTCTAGTAGATCCGCCCTCTGGGGTAAAAGCAATTGGTTGCAAATGGATCTACAAGAGGAAGAAGGGCCCCGATGGCAAGGTTGAGACCTACAAAGCTCGCATGGTGGCAAAAGGATACACTCAGAAAGAAGGCATCGATTATGAGGAAACCTTTTCGCCCGTGGCTATGCTTAAATCCATTAGGATCCTGCTAGCTATAGCAGCTTACTATGACCATGAGATTTGGCAGATGGATGTCAAAACTGTGTTCTATAAGTTAAATAGATCCATATATGGATTAAAGCAAGCTTCTAGAAGTTGGAACATCTGATTTGACTCTACGGTCAAAAAGTTTGATTTTGAGCAAAACCCAGATGAACCCTGTCTTTACAGGAAGACCAGTGGTGACAAGGTTACGTTTCTGGTTCTGTATGTAGATGACATTCTAATCATTGGGAATGATGTACGAATGTTAACTATGATAAAAGTATGGCTATCACAGCAATTCTCCATGAAAGACCATGGAGAAGCCTCCTATATACTGGGTCTTCGACTCTATAGAGATAGATCAAAGCGGATAATAGGATTATCCCAATCTGCTTATATTGACAAAATAGTCAAGAGATATAGCATGGAAAACTCCGAGAAAGGAAATGTTCCTTTCAGGCATGGGGTCAATCTCTCCAAGAAGATGTCTCCAAAGACCTCTGAGGAGATCGAGAGCATGAAAGACATTCCCTATGCCTCAGCCGTAGGGAGCATCATGTATACCACGCTATGCACTCGTCCTGACATCGCCCAGGCAGTGAGTGTAGTAAGCAGATTCCAGGCCAACACAGGGCAGGAGCATTGGACTGCTGTGAAATGCATACTTAAGTACCTTTAAAGGACAAAAGAGTTTTGTCTGGTATTCGATGGTAATTCACTACAGATCCAAGGGTTTACAGATGCGGATTTCCAGTCGGATCCGGATGATAGAAATTCTACATCTGGATATGTTTTCACGATAGGATCGTGTGCTGTTTGCTGGAAAAGCAGCAAACAGGGGTCCACAACAGACTCCACAACCGAGGCCAAATACATTGCCGCAAGTGAGGCTGCCAAAGAAGCCGTATGGATGAAGAAGTTCGTTCATGAGTTAGGAGTAGTTCCATCCAGCACATCACCCATCCCATTGTTATGTGACAACAATGGAGCCATTCCTCAGGCTAAGGAGCCACGAGCCCACTCGAAGTCGAAGCACATCGAGAGGAAGTACCACGTACTGTGGGAGATTGTTGGAAGAGGGGACATCCAAATTCAGAAGGTAGCATCAGCGGAAAATGTAGCAAACCCATTGATGAAGCCACTATCACAGAAAGTGTTTGAGAAACACAAGGAAAGCATGGGACTCCAGCTAGTACCTGATTGGACCTAAGTGCAAGTGGGAGCTGTTAGACAGTTTTGTATGCCCTTAGCTTCAATCAAGAATGATGTACTTTATGAGTTTATTGTAAATGAATAAAAGTGCATATTTGATTCATGTTCCCTTGGTACGTTTCTATGTAATACCCTTAAACTGGACACTTAATGAGACTCGTGTTAGTTTAGAATGTTCACAGCCAGTGGATCGGTCTAGGGAGACCTATCCTGACAAGGCTGACACTGTAGTGCCACCAAGTCAGTTGGGGTGGCCTGTCTCAACTGCCAGGGTGAGACCCTAGGCACATACAGTGTAGGATTAATAGAACCTTTGAACTAGACCAGATTTCCAGTATTGCCTTGGACCTTGAAGATAGATGGGCAAAACTGGAAAGTTACACCTAAACCCTAGACTCGATTATGATACTACACCAGATGTCGGATTGGGCTGTCTTTGATGTACCAATCAGTGAGATCCTTAGTGAGGGTCAAAACCTGGGTATGTTGGGACAGTCCAAGAATTCATCTGAGTGGGTGATCATAGTGACAGGATCAGCCCCTTTGTCGGACAAAGGTAATGATCGGGGATGCACTCTCTCTAATGGAAACAAAGATTGCCGGCAGCTAATTTCAACCGTTGAGATTTGTTTTTGCAAAGTATATTTTATATGAGATATAAAAGTATATATTATGGTTTCTAAAATGTTTGCAAAAGGTTTTAATTCCCGGGATCCATATAGGTAGAGAGTGCAACACTGTTCGTTGCAGCCGAGGGAGAGGTCCTCTCTTGTCGGGCAGTGTATGATCATTATGGGCTGAGAGGTTAAGTGTAAAACCATTGAGGATAATACCTGATGTGCTAATCTTGCATATACCCGCAGTCCCTGGGTATTACAAGGTGGCTTGGCCCTGGGACCACTTAGGGTAAGTGTTGGGCCCATAGAGCCCATTTGATGGGTTTTCAGGGGGTGCGCTGTCTTTAACAGTTTGGAAGGCTTTTTGAGTACATAACCTTAAATGGGCCTTAAGCCCATTTCGAACTGGGCTGATTTGATCAGTCAATTAAAAAAAAAGGGGGCAAATTCTGGAGTGGATCAGCTAATAGGATTGGGCTTAGACCCTATCCACTTAGAGAGTCCAAGATCTAAATAAGATTTATATCTGGAAACCTCCTAATTAGATTAGGAGATGGCTAATCTGATCTGCAGATAAGATAAGGATTATCCCTTATCACTTAAAGGGACTTCTAACCCAAATATGATTTGGATTAACAACTCCTAATCTGATTAGGAGCTGATCCCTATTGTAAAAGAAGAAGGGGGCGGCAGCCTTAAGATATATGATTCACAACATATTTTCTCTTCAGAGAAAAAAGAAAGAGAGAAATAGAGATTTCCTGCATACTGCGAGAAATCAAGTTACAGGGAGAAATCAAGATTTGATCTCTAGTTACCATTCCTTTCAGTCATTGCCATTCCTGTCATTGCCATTCCTTTCAGTTCGATCTCTAGTTAC
Source organism: Nelumbo nucifera (assembly GCF_055504915.1). NCBI lineage: Eukaryota > Viridiplantae > Streptophyta > Magnoliopsida > Proteales > Nelumbonaceae > Nelumbo > Nelumbo nucifera. The sequence continues at coordinate 35,835,590 of NC_142656.1, read as the reverse complement.
AGGGAGAAATCAAGATTTGATCTTGATCTCAATCTTTTGGGGAAAAGATTGCTTGGAGCTGTACCCACAAGCCATCCAATTGATTCTTGCGAAGGGTCAAGTTCTTTTGGAAGAATGTTGCTGATTCTTCTCCATCCTACACTACGCCATTTTCAGTGGGAGCAGATTTTGGATCCTTCCTTGGGCGTGAACTCCTCAATTGAGAGATATTGATTCTCTGTATGAAGTATATCCTCCCTTCTACTACTTTTGGTTCAGATCTGATTTGGTTCTTGATTCAAGATTGATCCTTGAAAATATGTTTTCTGAAATAGGGAATTCGATTCCCTACAAAGATGGGAGAAATTTTTGAAATTCGCCCCATCCCTTCCACAAGATTCGGGCGTCCATGTGATGCATATCCCATCCCTTCATATAATACCCTTAAAATGGACACTTAATGAGACTCATGTTAGTTTAGAATGTTTGCAGCCAGTGGGTCGGTCTGGGGTGACCTATCCTGACAAGGCTGACACTGTGGTGCCACCAAGTCGGTTGGGGTGGCCTATCTCAGCTGCTAGGTTAAGACCCTAGGCACATACAGTGTAGGATTAATTGAATCTTTGAAATAGACCAGATTTCCAGTATTGCTCTGGACCTTGGAGATTGATGGGCAAAACTGGAAAGTTACACCCGACCCCTAGACTCGATTATGATACTGCACTAGGTGTCGGATTGGGCTATCTTTGATGTTCCAATCAGTGAGATCCTTAGCGGAGGTCAAAACCTGGGTATGTTGGGACAGTCTGAGAATTCATCTGAGTGGGTAATCATAGTGACAGGATCAGCCCCTTTGTCGGACAAAGGTAATGATCGGGGATGCACTCTCACTGATGGAAACCAAGACTACCAACAATTGATTTCAATCGTGGAGATTTGTTTTGCAAAGTATATTTTATATAAGATATAAAAGTATATATATTATGGTTTCTAAAAGGTTTGCAAGAAGGTTTTAATTCCCAGGATCCATATAAGTAGAGAGTGCAGTACTATTCCTTGCAGCCGAGGGAGAGGTCCTCTCTTGTCGGGCAGTGTATGATCATTATGGGCTAAGAGGTATGTGTAAGACCATTAAGGATAATACCTGATGGGCTAATCTTGCATCTGCCCACAATCCCTGGGTGTTACAAGGTGACTTGGCCCAGGGACCACTTAGGGTAAGTGTTGGGCCCATAGAGCCCATTTGATGGGTTTCAGGGGGTGCACTGTCCATAACAGTGTATTCGGCCAGGCCTTGTAACAAAAATTGGGCTGAACCCATGTGGCTGATGTGTAGATCAATGCTTGGGTCCCCCACCATACAAGGAAGCCCAACTGGGCAGTAGTTAGGAAGGTTAAGTGAGCACATAAGCTTAATGGGCTTAAAGCCCAATTCGAACTGAGCTATTTAATTAGTCAATTATGGGGTGAATTCTGAGATGTATTAGCAGATTGCATAGGGTCTTGACCCTATCCACTCAGAGAGTCCAGATCTGAATATGATTCAGATCTAGAAACCTCCTAATGAGATTAGGAGAAAGCTGATCTAATCTTCGGATAAGATAAGGGTTTATACTTGTCACCTAAAGAGAAGGCTGATCCAAATATGATTTGGATAAGCAGCTCCTAATTTGATTAGGAGCTGATCTTTTTAGGTTAACAAAAGAAAGAAGGGGGCAGCAGCTTTTGAAGACACAGATTGAGATCCTCCTGAGTGCTGAAATCACAAGAAGAGCGAATTATGCACCCTGTGAATACTCTCTTGCCGCCTCCTTACTGCCGCCACCATTACCTTCAGTTCGATCTCGAGTTCTTGGGAGAAATCAAGATCTGATCTTGATACCAATCTTTTGGGAAAAGATTGATTGGAGCTGTACTCACAAGCCATCCAGTTGATTCTTGCGAAGGGTCAAGTTCTTTTGGAGAACATTGTTGATTCTGCTCCATCCTGCACTGCGCCATCTTTAGTGGGAGCAGATTTTGGATCATTCCTTGGGCGTGAACACCTCCATTGGGAGATACTATTTCTCCGTATCAGGTACATCCTCCCTCCTACTCCTTTTGGTTTAGATCTGGTTTGGTTCATTGTTCAAGATTGATCATTGAAAAATATGTTTTTCTAAATAGGGAATGCGATTCCCAGTTGAAGGGAGAGAAAAATTTTTGAAATTCGCCCCCTTATTCCACAATATCTGGGCGTCCCTACGAAGGATCTCTCATCCCTTCAGAAGCATCAATCAAGAACTTAGAAGTCCAAATGGGGCAGATCGTGAATCTATTGTTGGAAAGATAAGAGGGACAGCTACCCAGCAACATGGAGAAGAATCCCAGAGAGCAGGTAAATGCCATAGCCTTAAGAAGTGGGAGGACAGTTAGCAAAATTCAGAAAGAAGACAAGGAAGCTGATGTGGCCAATCTGCAAAAGGTGAATGAGGGAAGCACCCCTAAACTGAATTTACATGAAATTAAACTTCCTACCCCCTACCCAAGAAGAGTCTTGAAGGCTAAATTAGCTAAGCAATCTGAAAAAATTTTGGAAGTGTTAAAAAATATTCATATTAATCTTCCTCTTCTTGATGTATTGTCACAGATGCCGAAGTATGCCAAATTCCTGAAGGAGGTAATGTCGAACAAAACAAAATGGGAAACTAAACAAACACGAGAAAATCAGTCTTACCGAATTCTGGTTCAAGGGTTCGGGTTGAATAGATTGGCCTTCGATCCAAGGTAAATTTCACCATTCTTGCCATTCAAGCATTTAACCATAGATTTATTAGGATAGCCATAATAAACCTTGTGTTTTCCTAATTTAGTTGACCAAACCCAGCATTCGAGCAACACTTATCACCACTCAACTGGGTACGATAGTGTTAGACAGTTTTGTATGCCCTTAGCTTCAATCAGAATGATGTACTTTATGAGTTTATTGTAAATGAATAAAGATACATATTTGATTCATGTTCCCTTGGTATGTTTCTCTGTAATACCCTTAAACTGGACACTTAATGAGACTCGTGTTAGTTTAGAATGTTCACAGCCAGTGGGTCGGTCTGGGGAGACCTATCCTGACAAGGCTGACACTGTGGTGCCACCAAGTCGGTTGGGGTGGCCTGTCTCAGCTACCAGGGTGAGACCCTAGGCACATACAGTGTAGGATTAATTGAATCTTTGAACTAGACCAGATTTCCAGTATTGCCCTGGACCTTGGAGATTGATGGGCAAAACTGGAAAGTTACACCCGACCCCTAGACTCGATTATGATACTACACTAGGTGTCGGATTGGGCTGTCTTTGATGTACCAATCAGTGAGATCCTTAGCGGGGGTCAAAACCTGGGTATGTTGGGACAGTCTGAGAATTCATCTGAGTGGGTGATCATAGTGACAGGATCAGCCCCTTTGTCGGACAAAGGTAATGATCGGGGATGCACTCTCACTGATAGAAACCAAGACTGCCGGCAGCCGATTTCAACCGTTGAGATTTGTTTTGCAAAATATATTTTATATAAGATATAAAAGTATATATGTATGGTTTCTAAATTGTTTGCAAGAAGGTTTTAATTCCCGGGATCCATATAAGTGGAGAGTGCAACACTGTTCCTTGCAGCCAAGGGAGAGGTCCTCTCTTGTCGGGCAGTGTATGATCATTATGGGCTGAGAGGTTAAGTGTAAGACCATTGAGGTTAATACCTGATGGGCTAATCTTGCATCTGCCCACAGTCTCTGGGTGTTACAAGGTGGCTTGGCCCAGGGACCATCAAACCCTAGACCCATTCGAACCAATATTGGTTCAAACTGTTTGGACCAAATCTAGGGTTTAATCAAGGCTAAAAGTCAGCCCTAATTTTCCCACTAATGGGCCTAAGGATTGATATTTAATTGAATGGTTAATTCGGCCCAACCTGTAAAGGCCCAGTTTTAAACAGTTAAAACTGCTAAAAGCCCACTTAACCCTTAAAGCTATATGGGTTGAACCGTTCGGCCCATATACCTAGATAATGTTAATGGTTAATATTATGGATTTAAAATGGGCTTCAAATGGGCTTTACAGATAATTAATTGATTGGATGAATTTATCCCTGCATGTGATGTATGGATGTGTGATGTGCTACGTACATGGGCCATAAGTACTTGGCCCATGCTCAATCGACAGTGGCTCTTTCGCACACCATGGCTGAATGCACATCATTGCCATGGTGTCCCTTTTGGTCATTGGATGACCTCCCTCCGTGGTGGGCCCCACACCTCATCATGAGGTCTCGTGCAGAACCCTAGCCGATTTAGGCCCACCCAAATCTGGCTTTATGAAAATCAGTGGGAGCCACTTTGGTTTGACCTAAAGATAGAACTAGGGCGTAATTATCTGTTCCCTCCAGATAATATGAGTGCATGTGATAGGGAGATTCATATGATGAACTCTCTAAAGGCCTTCCATCATTAGCATGAAGATGGGTCCTTCAGTAATGAGGAAACGCACCAGAAAATGGGCTATCCATTTGCTGTTGGGCTTGTCTAAGTGTTTCATAAGATGATAGGGGCGTCATAGACTGATGTGGGAGGGGCTTCACCAGAAAATGGGAACTCTCTCACGGTACCTTGGCGTTCACGAATATGATGGGTAAGCACTCACTGGACAGAAAGGTTTACCTAAAAACGGCCCTGAACCTTGTCTGACAAAGGCCAAAGGGAAAACTCATATGATGAGTGGATATGATCCTTCACAGAAAGGTGGTGGGGTTATGCAGCTGAAACAGTTGGCTTCATACACCTTATGTGATTTCCCACATTTCTAGAGACAACCCGTAGTCTCCGTCACTGAGAAAGGAGGGAAATCTCAGAGTTGAATAAATGGAAATGGATCGTAGATTAAAATCCATATCTATGAAATGAACATGAATCAAAATTAGGTCGTGGACTGATGTTTGCTTTTTATCAGAAAATGGCAAACGGATCATTTGCAAAGCTACTTGATGACAACAAGTTGAAGGGCCCAAACTATGCTGACTGGTATAGGAACATTATGCTGGTCCTTGCTTCTGAAAAACTTGACAAAGTGGCAAAGAATCCTGCCCCGGAGCTTCCGGGAGATAGGGCTTCTGAGGCCCGAAGGAGAGACTATCAAGAATGGGAGAAGAAAAACTCCCTTGCCCGGTGTTACATCATTGCCTCATTGGACAATCCGATACAGAGGCAGTTCGATCAGATCGAACTTGCCAAAGACATATTGGACAGTCTCAGGACAATGTATGAAGAGCAGAATCGTTCTACTCGACAAAAGGTCTTGAAACAGTTAATGACCACACAAATGTCCAAGGGTCAACAAGTTCACGACCATTGTCTTCAGATGATGGGATACATCAATGAACTGGAGGCTCTTGGATCCGGGCTGGACCTTGCAACCCAGATAGATGCTATCCTTAACTCTTTGCCTCCTTCCTTTAATCCGTTCATCATGAACTATAACATGAACAAGCTGAATGTCAGCTTACAAGAGCTCAGCAATATGTTGCAAAGAGTTGAAGAACTGATTAAAAAGGATGAGCCTGTAGCCATGCTTGTTGAAGCTGGCAAGACAGGCAAGAGAAAGAGGAAGGCAAAGAAGCCTCAGAGGAAAGCCACTAAAAGCAAGAAGTAGAAGAAAGACAAAGCATCAGATGCCTATCACTTCTGCCAGAAGACCGGCCACTGGAAAAGGAATTGTCCTGCCTACCTGGAATCCAAGAAAGGTAACTTCGAAACTTGTGTTATAGAAACCAATTTATTGGTAGCTTCTGCGTCCTGGTGTATTGACTCCGGGGCTTCAACTCATGCGTGTAACTCACTGCCGGGGTTCAAGGTAAGCAGAAGGCTGAGTGAAGGAGAAGTCACACTCTATTTGGGGACAACTGCAACCGTTGCAGCCGCGGCCATAGGAACCGTGGAATTATATTTTAGAGAAGGAAAAATTGTACTAAAAGATTGTCTTTATGTACAAAATTTAAGAAGAAATTTGATTTCTGTCTCAAAACTGTGTGCAGATGGTTATTCTGTCTTCTTTTGTAATACGATTACTATTAAAAGAAACAACAGATTCATCGCATACGGGGAACTGGAGAACGGTCTATATGTTCTACATCCTTCTCTAGAAACTAACATAACCGAAACTACGTCGGTTGAAAACCCCAAGAAGAGAGCCCGTGATACAGTTAATCCCACGTGTCTGTGGCATTACCGACTTGGCCACATCGGTGTTGACCGAATCACAAGGTTGGTAAAGGATGGTCCTTTGGATTTTCTAGCTGTAGAAGATCTTCCCACCTGTGAGCCTTGCCTACAAGGCAAGATGACGAAATGGCCATTTAATGGTAAGCCTGAAAGATGTACAGGCACACTTGACCTAATACATACTGATGTATGTGGTCCCCTGAGTGTTAGGACACGAAATCAACACGTGTATTTCATCACCTTCATAGATGATTTTTCACGATATGGTTACGTGTACCTAATGAGACACAAGTCTGAATCCTTTGAAAAGTTCAAAGAGTTTAGACAAGAGGTCGAGAAACAGTTAGGGAGAGAAATTAAAGCCCTTCGATCCGATCCAGGTGGCGAATATCTCTCTAACGAATTCAGGGACTACATAAAGGACAATGGGATAATATCACAATTAGCTCCTCCTGCTACACCACAACTTAACGGTGTTTCAGAGAGGAGGAATATGACCTTATTAGATATGGTCCGGTCGCTTCTCATACACTCAGAGTTACCCACATCCTTTTGGGGTTACGCATTAGAGACTGCGATTTACGTGCTGAATCGGGTTCCAACCAAATCGGTTCCGAATACTCCATATGAACTTTGGACCGGAAAGAAACCAAGTGTCAGACACTTGAAGATTTGGGGTTGTCCAGCACACGTTAAAAGAACGAGTGCAGACAAGTTGGAATCTAAGACCAGCCATTGCCTACTTGTAGGCTACCCAAAAGGCTCTATAGGTTACCTTTTCTATGACTCAAGTGAGCAGAAAGTGTTCTGCAGTCGAAATGCGCAATTCTTGGAAACCGACTATATCCTGGACACCCATCGTCAGGAAGTTGTTCTTGATGAGGAGAGCTCAAGAGCAGTGGGAGATGTCCCACAAGTTCCAGGTAGTGACCAACTTAGAAGATCCACTCGGGCATCCAGGCCACCAGTCCATTATGGTTATGACCAGGATAGTTACCTGGTGGAAACCTTGACTAGTGAGGAGGATCCCGTGACTTACGCGGAAGGTATGTTGGACATAGATTCCCAGAAGTGGGTGGAGGCCATAAGGGCAGAGATGGACTCAATGGAGACCAATGGAGTCTGGACTCTAGTAGATCCGCCCTCCGGGGTAAAGGCAATCGGTTGCAAATGGATTTACAAGAGGAAGAAGGGCCCCGATGGTAAAGTTGAGACCTTCAAGGTTCGTCTGGTGGCGAAAGGGTACACTCAGAAAGAGGGCATCGATTATGAGGAAACCTTTTCGCCTGTGGCCAGGCTTAAATCCATTACGATCCTGCTAGCTGTAGCAGCATACCATGATTATGAGATTTGGCAGATGGATGTCAAAACTGCATTCCTGAATGGAGATCTTACTGAAGATATCTATATGCAGCAGCCGCAAGGCTTCATTGCTGCAGGTCTGGAAAACATGGTATGTAAACTTAACAGATCCATTTATGGGCTTAAGCAAGCTTCTAGAAGTTGGAACATTCGTTTTAACTCTGCTGTCAAATCGTTTGACTTCGAGCAGAATCCGGATGAACCCTGTGTCTACAGGAAGTACAGTGGGGATAAGGTTACCTTCTTGGTTCTGTATGTAGATGACATTCTACTCATTGGGAATGATGTGGGAATGTTAACTACGGTGAAAGTATGGCTTTCGCAGCAATTCTCCATGAAAGATCTTGGAGAAGCCTCCTATATACTGGGTCTTCGACTCTATTGAGATAGATCGAAGCGGGTAATAGGATTATCCCAATCTTCTTACATTGACAAAATAGTCAAAAGATACAGCATGGAAAACTCCAAGAAAGGAAATGTTCCTTTCAGGCACGGAGTCACTCTCTCCAAGAAGATGTCTCCCAAGACTTCTGAGGAGATTGATGGCATGAAAGACGTTCCTTATGCCTCAGCCGTAGGGAGCATCATGTATGCCATGCTGTGCACTCGTCCTGACATAGCTCAGGCAGTGAGTGTAGTAAGCAGATTTCAGGCCAACCCAGGGCAGGAGCATTGGACTGCTGTGAAAAACATACTTAAGTAGCTTCGAAGGACAAAAGAGTTTTGTCTGGTGTTCGACGGTAGCTCACTACAGATCCAGGGGTTTATAGATGCCGATTTCCAGTCAGACCCAGATGATAGAAAGTCTACATCTGGATATGTTTTCATGATAGGATCGTGTGCTGTTTGCTGGAAAAGCAGCAAACAGGGGTCCACTGCAGACTCCATGACCGAGGCCGAATACATTGCCGCAAGTGAGGCTGCCAAAGAAGCTGTGTGGATGAAGAAGTTCGTTCACGAGTTGGGAGTTGTTCCGTCCAGCACATCACCCATCCCATTGTTGTGTGACAACAATGGAGCCATTGCTCAGCCTAAGGAGCCACGAGCCCACTCGAAGTCGAAGCACATCGAGAGGAAGTACCACGTACTGCGGGAGATTGTTGGTAGAGGGGACGTCCTGATTCAGAAGGTAAAGTCAGCGGAAAATGTAGCAGACCCATTGACAAAGCCACTATCAGAGAAAGTGTTTGAGAAACACGTGGAAAGCATGGGACTCCGGCTAGTACCTGATTGGACCTAAGTGCAAGTGGGAGCTGTTAGACAGTTTTGTATGCCCTTAGCTTCAATCCGGACCTAAGTGCAAGTGGGACTCCGGCATGTACTTTATGAGTTTATTGTAAATGAATAAAGATACATATTTGATTCATGTTCCCTTGGTGTGTTTCTCTGTAATACCCTTAAACTGGACACTTAATGAGACTCGTGTTAGTTTAGAATGTTCACAGCCAGTGGGTCGGTCTGGGGAGACCTATCCTGACAAGGCTGACACTGTGGTGCCACCTAGTCGGTTGGGGTGGCCTGTCTCAGCTGCCAGGGTGAGACCCTAGGCACATACAGTGTAGGATTAATTGAATCTTTGAAGTGGACCATATTTCCAGTATTGCCCTGGACCTTGGAGATTGATGGGCAAAACTGGAACGTTACACCCGACCCCTAGACTCGATTATGATACTACACTAGGTGTCGGATTGGGCTGTCTTTGATGTACCAATCAGTGAGATCCTTAGCGGGGGTCAAAACCTGGGTATGTTGGGATAGTCTGAGAATTCATCTGAGTTGGTGATCATGGTGACAGGATCAGCCCCTTTGTCGGACAAAGGTAATGATCGGGGATGCACTCTCATTGATGGAAACCAAGACTGCCGGCTGCCGATTTCAACCGTTGAGATTTGTTTTGCAAAATATATTTTATATAAGATATAAAAGTATATATGTATGGTTTCTAAATTGTTTGCAAGAAGGTTTTAATTCCCGGGATCCATATAAGTGGAGAGTGCAACACTGTTCCTTGTAGCCAAGGGAGAGGTCCTCTCTTGTCGGGCAGTGTATGATCATTATGGGCTGAGAGGTTAAGTGTAAGACCATTGAGGTTAATACCTGATGGGCTAATCTTGCATCTGCCCACAGTCCCTGGGTGTTACAAGGTGGCTTGGCCCAGGGACCTCTTAGGGTAAGTGTTGGGCCCGTAGAGCCCATTTGATGGGTTTCAGGGTGTGCACTGTCTTTAACAGTGTATTCGGTCTGGCCTTGTAACAAAGGCTGGATCGAACCCATGTGGCTGATGTGTAGATCAATGCTTGGGTCCCACGCCATACAAGGAAGCCCAACTGGGCAGTAGTTAAGAGGGTTAAGTGAGCACATAAGCTGGGCCTAAAGCCCATTTCGAACTGGGCTACTTATTTAGTTAATATAGGGGCGAAATCTGAAGTAGATGAGCTAATAGGATTGGGCTTAGACCCTATCCACTTAGAGAGTCCAAGATCTAAATAAGATTTAGATCTGGAAACCTCCTAATCAGATTAGGAGATGGCTGATCTGATCTCCAGATAAGATAAGGATTATCCCTTGTCACTTAGAGGGACTTCTAAACCAAATATGATTTGGATTAGCAACTCCTAATCTGATTAGGAGCTGATCCCTTTAAGACTATAAAAGAAGAAGGGGGCGGCAGCCTTTAGAGACACAATACAAACAGATCATCAGGTTTCTTTGGTGCTATAATCTAGAATAGAGAATTCTGCTCCCTGCAAATACTCTCTTGCCGCCTCCCTATTCTTGCCGCCCTGCTTTCCAGTTCGATCTCCACTGGTGGGAGAAGTCAAGATTGGATCTTGACATCAGTCCTTTGAGAAAGGATTGAAAGGAAGCTGTGCTCACGTGCCATCTTGCTGATTCTTGCGAAGGACAGAGTTCTTGGAGAAGAACACTGCTGATTCTGCTCCACCTGCACTGCGCCATCTTCAGTGGGAGCAGTCTTTGGATCCTTCCTTGGGCGTGAACACCTTCGTTGGGAGATATTACTTCTCTGTATCAGGTATAATCCTTCCCACTTCTTTTTGGTTCAGATCTGGTTCAGTTTATGGTTCAGAATTGATCCTTGAAAATATGATTTTCTAAATGGGGAATACGATTCCCAGTTGAAGGGAGAGAAAAATTTTTGAAATTCGCCCCTTATTCCGCAATCTTTTGGGAGTCCATAGGATGGATATCTCATCCCTTCAGATAGCATTCCATGTTAAACAGTGATAGCATTAAGATTTGTGAAAATAGTTAAACCAAAATAACAATAATTGAGATAGCTGCAATTACTGAATCTTGTTCCACCGATTGCTTTAGGTTGAACTATGTTAAAACATTGGTCAAAGGCTGTCACAAACAATTGACCCAAAAAGATATTAACCTAATTGCTACTTGTACCATTATTCATGACAATTACGGATCACCGAAATCATGGATATAAGTAGGAAAATCAACATTAATTTAGTTTGTCGAACTAATTAACATCAACATCCAAAAAATATGCACAAGAATCAATGAATACTTGAATTAGAAAGCAAGAAAATAAATTAACTATAGAACCTCACAATGACACAATCGAACCTCCCCCCTTGAACCAGAAAAAGAAGCTTAGCTGCTCATGATCTGCGCAATCTCCATGCTCTACTTCTCCATGGCCAACTACATTCATGAGTTTCTTGAGTTTCTTGATGATCTCTTGGATCTTGGGATGAGTGATGCTACAGCTGGTTCACCCCCCTCTTTATATAGCCAAAGGAGAGGGCTGATTTCCAACTCCTTCTAGGAGATCATCCTATCTTCAGGGAGTCTTGATCTTCATTGAACTAATCCTAACCTATCTCTTATCTAATGATCTAATCTCAATCTTTTTATCTCTCTAGGATTACATTCAAGACTTTATATCTGATAAGACTCTCTCCTTGGAGATTACATTCAAAATTGGGACTCTTGACTCTTGATTTCAGGTTGGGCTGCTTTGATAACTTGGGTTGTTTCAAGGTACTTCGAGTTAGGCTTTAGTTGTGAAATGGGCCTGGCTACGAACTTGCTCCAACTTCAGCCTCGTTTTCATACTCGATGCGAGCCGAATCTGTCAAAAACCAAAACATAAATCTTGTGGGTCTTCCTTTCATCTTTCTAATGCTTCTTGAATTGTCCAATTCAGAGTCCGGAATGGAGAGTTCAGCCTAGATTACTGTCTGTCACCGAAACTATGCAAAATCACCCGATTTGCCTTGTTTTCTTCCAATTGCCTTCTTTATTGCCCTGAATCGAAATACAAGAGTAATGAGTTCATTTAAGTGCTAAAGTAATGTAAAAAGATGAAAATTAGGGGACAAAAATAGGGTTCTTTTCAGTCTCATCATATCCCCCCACACTTAAACTTTGCCCGTCCTCGGGCAAGGCAAAACTCAAGCAAAACAAGAGAACCTAACTATTGAATCTCTCTTCTTTTTCTCTATACGAGGCCTGTCCAATGCATGCTTCAGTCCAGTCTTGGTAACCTTCCCCTTTTTCATCTCTTTCTCCCCTTTTACTCTTCCAAGAGTGATCACAAATCACCATTCCACATGGTCCCAAGTTAAATCGATAGTCAAGGAGACAAGCCTTCCCAAGCTGAAACTCCTTGGACTGCATGGGTGCTCATTGCTTTTAACAAACCAATTTAGCCAGATTCAATTACCTTTCTTTAAATCAAAGCAAGGTGTGCTTGTTGCCATAAGCTTGCTATGTATCACATCTCCACCACTTAGTGTGAATTCCAAGGATGTGAAAGAGAGAGCGGGGTTAGGGTTCTAGGGTGAGTGCATTTTATGCTACATCTCACCCTTGCTTTCGTATCTAGATGTGAGTGCATTTTATGTTCCATCTCACATTAGTCATGATTTTATTTTCTCTTCTTTTTTTTTTTTGCACAAGAATCACAGGGTCTCGCCACCTGATCCTGACAGATATTCATGCATCTTGCCTATTGATCGATTAAAATCATGAGGTACCATATGCAGCCAAGAACGATTTAGTTAGTCATGCTTCCATCCTATCCTATCTATGAAGGGATGAGAGATCCATCGTATGGACACCCAGATCTTGTGGAATAAGGGGCAAATTTCAAAATTTTTCTCTCCCTTCAACTTGGAATCGCATTGCCTATTTAGAAAAACATATTTTTCAAGGATCAATCTTGAACCATGAACCAAACTAGATCTGAACCAAAAGGAGTAGGTGGTAGGATGTACTTGATACTGAGAAACAGTATCTCCCAATAGAGGTATTCACGCCCAAGGAAGGATCCAAAATCTGCTCCCACTCTAGATGGCGCAGTGCAGGATGGAGCAGAATCAACAATGTTCTTCCAAAAGAACTTGACCCTTTGCAAGAATCAACTGGGTGGCTTGTGAGTACATCTCCAATCAATCTTTTCCCAAAATATTGGTATCAAGATCAGATCTTGATTTCTCCCAAGAACTGGAGATTGAACTGAATATTATGGCGGCGGCAGTAAGGAGGCAGCAAGAGAGTATTCGCAGGGTGCAGAATTCTCTCTTCTTGTGATTTCAGCACTCAAGAGGATCTAAATCTGTGTCTTCTAAAAGCTACCGCCCCTTCTTTCTTTTGTTAACCTAAAAAGATCAGCTCCTAATCCAATTAGGAGCTGCTTACCCAAATCATATTTGGATCAGCCTTCTCTTTAGGTGATAAGGATAAACCCTTATCTTATTTGAAGATTAGATTAGCTTTCTCCTAATCTCAGTAGGAGGTTTCTAGATCTGAATCACATTCAGATCTGGACTCTCTGAGTGGATAGGGTCAGGACCCTATCCTATCTGCTAATCCATCTCAGAATTTGCCCCATAATTAACTAATTAAATAGCCCAGTTCGAAATGGGCTTTAAGCCCATTAAGCATATGTGCTAACTTAATCTTCATAACTGCTGCCCAGTTGGGCTTCCTTGTATGGCGTGGGACCCAAACATTGATCTACACATCAGCCACAAGGGTTCAGCCTAGCCTTTGTTACAAGGCCCTGGCCGAATACACTGTTATGGACAGTGCACCCCCTGAAACCCATCTTTTGGGCTCTATGGGCCCAACACTTACCCAAAGTGGTCCCTGGGCCAAGCCACCTTGTAACACCCAGGGATTGTGGGCAGATGCAAGATTAGCCACCAGGTATTATCCTCAACGGTCTTACACTTAACCTCTCAGCCCATAATGATCATACACTGCCCAACAAGAGAGGACCTCTCCCTCGGTTGCAAGGAACAGTGTTGCAGTCTCTACGTATATGGATTTCGGGAATTAAAACCTTCTTGCAAACGTTTTAGAAACCATAATTTATATACTTTTATATTTCATATAAAATATACTTTGCAAAACAAATCTCAACGGTTGAAATCGGCTGCCGGCAGTCTTGGTTTCCATCAGTGAGAGTGCATCCCCGATCATTACCTTTGTCCGACAAAGGGGCTGATCCTATCACTATGATCACTCACTCAGATGAATTCTCAGACTGTCCCAACATACCCAAGTTTTGACCCCCGCTAATGATCTCACTGATTGGTACATCAAAGACAGCCCAATCCGACACCTACTACAGTATCATAATCGAGTCTAGCGGTCCGGTGTAACTTTCCAGTTTTGTCCATCAATCTCCAAGGTCTAGGGCAATACTGAAAATTTGGTCCAATTCAAAGATTCAATTAATCCTACACTGTAAGTGCCTAGGGTCTCACCTTGGCAGCTGAGGCAGGCCACCCCAACCGACTTGGTGGCACCAGTGTGTCAGCCTTGTCAGGATAGGTCTCCCCAGACAGACCCACTGGCTGTGAATCAAAGGGAACATGAATCAAAAATGCACTTTTATTCATTTACAATAAACTCATAAAGTACATCATTCTGATTGAAGCTAAGGGCATACAAAACTGTCGAACAGCTCCCACTTGCACTTAGGTTCAATCAGGTACTAGCCGGAGTCCCATATTTTCCACGTGTTTCTCAAACTCTTTCTGTGAAGTGGCTTCGTCAATGGGTCTGCTACATTTTCTGCTAACGCTATCTTCTGAATCAGGACGTCCCCTCTACCAACAATCTCCCGCAGTACGTGGTACTTCCTCTCGATGTGCTTCGACTTCGAGTGGGCTCGTGGCTCCTTAGCCTGAGCAATGGATCCATTGTTGTCACACAACAATGAGATGGGTGATGTGCTGGACGGAACTATTCCCAACTCGTGAACGAACTTCCTCATCCACACGGCTTCTTTGGCAGCCTCACTTATGGAAATGTAGTCGGCCTCGGTCGTGGAGTCTGCAGTGGACCCCTGTTTGCTGCTTTTCCAGCAAACAGCACACGATCCTATCGTGAAAACATATCCAGATGTAGACTTTTTATCATCTGGATCCGACTGGAAATCGGCATCTGTATACCCTTGGATGTGTAGTGATCTACCGTCGAATACTAGACAAAACTCTTTTGTCCTTCGAGGGTACTTAAGCATGTTTTTCACAGCAGTCCAATGCTCTTGCCCTGGGTTGGCCTAAAATCTGTTTACTACAGTCACTGCCTAAGCAATATCAGGACGAGTGCACAGCATGGCATACATGATGCTCCCTACGGCAGAGGCATAGGGAACATCTTTCATGCCATCAATCTCCTCAGAAGTCTTGAGAGACATCTTATTGGAGAGAGTGACTCTGTGCCTGAAAGGAGCATTTCCTTTCTTGGAGTTTTCCATGTTGTATCTTTTGACTATTTTGTCAATGTAAGCAGATTGGGATAATCCTATTATCCGCTTCGATCTATATCTATAGAGTCGAAGACCTAGTATATAGGAGGCTTCTCCAAGGTCTTTCCTGGAGAATTGCTGTGAAAGCCATACTTTCACTGTAGTTAACATTCCTACATCATTCACAATGAATAGAATGTCATGTACATACAGAACCAAGAAGGTAACCTTATCTCCACTGTACTTCTTGTAGACACAGGGTTCATCCGGATTTTACTCGAAGTCAAACGATTTGACAGTAGAGTCAAAATGGATGTTCCAACTTCTAGAAGCTTGCTTAAATCCATAAATGGATCTATTAAGTTTACATACCATGTTTTCCTAACCTGCAGCAATGACGCCTTACGGCTGCAGCATATTGATATCTTCAGTATGATCTCCATTCAGGAATGCAGTTTTGACATCCATCTGCCAAATCTCATAATCATGGTATGCTGCTATAGCTAGCAGGATCCTAATGGATTTAAGCATGGCCACAGGCGAAAAGGTTTCCTCATAATCGATGCCCTCTTTTTGAGTGTACCCTTTTGCCACCAGACGAGCTTTGAAGGTCTCAACCCTACCATCGGGGCCCTTCTTCCTCTTGTAAATCCATTTGCTACCGATTGCTTTTACCCCAGAGGGCGGATCTACTACAGTCCAGACTCCATTGGTCTCCATTGAGTCCATCTCTGCTCTCATGGCCTCCACCCACTTCTGGGAATCTATGTCCAACATAGCTTCCGCGTAAGTCACAGGATCCTCCTCACTAGTCAAGGTTTCCACCAGGTAACTATCCTGGTCATAACCATAACGGATTGGTGGCCTGGATTCCCGAGTGGATCTCATAGGTTGGTCACTACTTGGAACTTGTGGGACATCTCCCACTGCTCCTGATCTTTCCTCATCAAGAATAACTTCCTGACGATGGGTGCCCAGGATGTAATCGGTTTCCAAGAATTGCGCATTTCGACTACAGAACACTTTCTGCTCACTTGGGTCATAGAATAGGTAACCTACAGAGCCTTTTGGGTAGCCTACAAATAGGCAATGGCTGGTCTTGGATTTCAACTTGTCTGCACTCGTTCTTTTAACGTGCGCTGGACAACCCCAAATCTTCAAGTGTCTGGCACTTGGTTTCTTTCTGGTCCAAAGTTCATATGGAGTTTACAGAACCGATTTGGTTGGAACCCGATTCAGCATGTAAATCGCAGTCTCTAATGCGTAACCCCAAAAGGATGTGGGTAACTCTGATTGTATGAGAAGCGACCGGACCATATCCAATAAGGTCTTATTCCTCCTCTCTGAAACACCGTTAAGTTGTGGTGTAGCAGGAGGAGCTAACTGTGATACTATCCCATTGTCCTTTAAGTAGTCCATGAATTCGTCAGAGAAATATTCGCGACCTTGATCTGATCGAAGGGCTTTAATTTCTTTCCCTAACTGTTTCTCGACCTCTTGTCTGAACTCTTTGAACTTTTCAAAGGATTCAGAGTTGTGTCTCATTAGGTACACGTAACCATATCGAGAAAAATCATCTGTAAAGGTGATGAAATACACGTGTTGGTTCCGTGTCTTAACACTCAGGGGACCACATACATCAGTATGTATTAGGTCAAGTGTGCCTGTACATCTTTCAGGCTTACCGTTAAATGGCCATTTCGTCATCTTGCCTTGTAGGCAAGGCTCTTAGGTGGGAAGATCTTCTATAGTTAGAAAATCCAAAGGACCATCCTTTACCAACCTTGTGATTTAGTCAACACCGATGTGGCCAAGTCGGTAATGCCACAGACACGTGGGATTAACTGTTTCACGGGCTCTCTTCTTGAGGATTTCAGCCGACGTAGTTTCGGTTATGTTAGTTTTTAGAGAAAGATGTAGAACATAGAGACCGTTCTCCAGTTCCCCGTATGCGATGAATCTGTCGTTTCTTTTAATAGTAATCGTATTACTCAAGAAGATAGAATAACCATTTGCACACAGTTTTGAAACAGAAATCAAATTTTTCCTTAAATTTTTTACATGAAGACAATCTTTCAGTACAATCGTTCATTCTCTAAAAAATAACTCCCCGGTTCCTATTGCCGCGGCTGCAATAGTTGCATTAGTCCCCAAGTAGAGTGTGACTTCTCCTTCACTCAGCCTTCTGCTTACCTTGAATCCTGGAGTCAATACACCAGGACGCAGAAGCCACCAATAAATTGGTTTCTATAACACAAGTTTCAAAATTACCTTTCTTGGATTCCAGGTAGGCAAGACAGTTCCTATTCTAGTGGCCGGTCTTGTTGCAAAATTGACAGGCATCTGATGCCTTATCCTTCCTATGTTTCTTGGGATTGGCAGCCTTCTTCTGGGGCTTTCTCTTTGCCTTCCTTTTCTTGCCCGATTTGCCAGTTTCAACAAGCATGGCAATGGGCTCATCCTTTTTAATCAATTCTTCAGCCCTCTACAACATATTGCTGAGTTCCTGCAAGCTGACATTCAGCTTGTTCATGTTGTAGTTCATGATGAATGGATTAAAGGATGGAGGCAGAGAGTTGAGAATAGCATCGATTTGTGTTACCAGATCCAGCCCGGATCCAAGAGCCTCCAGTTCGTTGATAGAGCCCATCATCCGAAGACAATGGTCATGAACTTGTTGGCCCTTGGACATCTGCATGGTCATGAACTGTTTCAAGACCTTCTACCGAGTAGAATGATTCTGCTCTTCGTACATTGTCTTCAGACTGTCCAATACATCCTTAGCTATTTTG
Source organism: Nelumbo nucifera (assembly GCF_055504915.1). Taxonomy (NCBI): domain Eukaryota; kingdom Viridiplantae; phylum Streptophyta; class Magnoliopsida; order Proteales; family Nelumbonaceae; genus Nelumbo; species Nelumbo nucifera. The sequence goes on along the minus strand of NC_142656.1, from coordinate 35,817,474 downwards.
ATCTGATCAAACTGCCTCTGAATTGGATTGTCTAAAGAGGCAATGATATAGCAGTGCACAAGGGAGTTTTTCTCCTCCCATTCTTGGTATTCTCTTTTCTGGGCCTCGGAAGCCCTATCTCCCGGACGATCCGGGGTAGGATTCTTGGCTACCTTATCCAACTTTTCAGAGGTTAAAACCAACATAAGGTTCATGTACCAGTCGGCATAGTTTGGGCCCTTCAACTTGTTGTCATCAAGCAATTTTGCAAATGATCTGTTTGCCATTTTCTGATAAAAGAGCAAACATCAGTCCACAACCTAATTTCTCTGTGACGGAGACTACGGGTCGTCTCTGGAAATGTGGGAAATCACATAGGATGCATGGAGCCAACTGTTTCAGCTGCATAACCCCACCACCTTTCTGTGAAAGATCATATCCACTCATCATATGAGTTTTTCCCTTTGGCCTCTGTCAGACAAGGTTCAGAGCCGTTTTCAGGTAAACCTTTCTGTCCAGTGAGTGCTTACCCATCATGTTCGTGAACGCCAAGGTACCGAGAGAGAGTTCCAATTTTCTGGTGAAGCCCCTCCCACATCGTTCTATGACGCCCCCATCATCTTATGAATCACTCAGACAAGTCCAACAACAAAGGGATAGCCCATTTTCTGGTGCGTTTCCTCATTACTGAAGGACCCATCCTCATGCTAATGATGGAAGGCCTTTAGAGAATTCATCATATGAATCTCCCTATCGCATGCACTCATATTAGCTGGAGGGAACAGTTAATTACACCCTAGTTCTAATTTTAGGTCAAACCAAAGTGGCTCCCACTGACTTTCATAAAGCTAGATTTTGGTGGGCCTAAATCGGCTAGGGTTCCACACGTGATCTCTTGATGAGGTGTGGGGCCCACCACTGAGGGAGGTCATCCAATGACCAAAAGGGACACCATGGCAATGATGTGCATTCAGCCATGGTGTGCACAAGAGCCACTATCGATTGAGCATGGGCCAAGCACTTATGGCCCATGTACGTAGCACATCACACATCCATTCATCTCATGCAGGGATAAATTGATCCAAGCAATTAATCATCTGTAAGGCCCATATAGCTTTTAATGTTAAGTGGGCTTTTAGCAGTTTTAACTATTTAAAACTGGGCCTTTTCAGGTTGGGCCAAATTAACTATTTAATTAAATATCAATCCTCAGGCCCATTAGTGGGAAAAATTAGGGCTGACTTTCAGCCTTGATTAAACCCTCGATTTGGTCCAAACAGTTTGAACCAATCTTGGTTCGAATGGGTCTAGGGTTTGATCCTTAATTAAATCTTTAATTCAGTAAAATAATCTGTAATTAAATACTGATAAAAGAAAATCAAGAATTAATCAATCAGGGTTGTTCGCACAATCCATCATGCAAAACAGAGGTTAGATCACAGTTTGCAATTTCATAAACTGCAAATCATAGATTGTAGTTCTCCCATCTGCGAAATCTCCTTCTCTACGAAATCTCCTTTTCTGTGTCGCCATCTTCGATCAAAAATAAAAAAATAGAAATCCTATTTCTATTAATAATTACATCAGATCGAATACCTAAAACATTGAGTCTAGAAAATAAAAAAAAAATTATTTACAGACCAAATGTAATGAACAAATCAAGAAACTTCAAATCTTGCAGGTTCCCTGCGCAAACCAAGAATTCGATCTCCTCTTGTACGAACAACCCATAAACCATGAAAATCATAAAGAACAATTCTAAATAATAATCAGATTTATATAAAATTAATTTCAGATTATTCGCCCATTAATTTTGGGAACAAATTTCCCAAAACCCATATCTGCGCAAATCGGGTAGAACACCTTCTGCCCATTTGCACAGGTTCAGATCTGAAACAAATTGGTTCAAGATTTGAACCATGGCTCCGATACCACTGAAGGAATGAGAGATCCATCGTATGGACACCCAGATCTTGCGGAATAAGTGGGCGAATTTCAAAATTTTTCTCTCCCTTCAATTGGGAATCGCATTCCCTATTTAGAAAAACATATTTTTCAAGGATCAATCTTGAACCATGAACCAAACCAGATCTAAACCAAAAGGAGTAGGTGGGAGGATGTACCTGATACGGAGAAACAGTATCTCCCAATGGAGGTGTTCATGCCCAAGGAAGGATCCAAAATCTGCTCCCACTGAAGATGGTGTAGTGCAGGATGGAGCAGAATCAGCAATGTTCTTCCAAAAGAACTTGACCCTTCGCAAGAATCAACTGAATGGCTTGTGAGTACAACTCCAATCAATCTTTTTCCAAAAGATTGGTATCAAGATCAGATCTTGATTTCTCCCAAGAACTGGAGATTGAACTGAAGGTAATGGCGGCGGCAGTAAGGAGGCGGCACTCTCTTCTTGTGATTTCAGCACTCAAGAGGATCTCAATCTATGTCTTCTAAAAGCTGCTGCCCCTTCTTTCTTTTGTTAACCTAAAAAGATCAGCTCCTAATCCAATTAGGACCTACTTATCCAAATCATATTTGGATCAACCTTCTCTTTAAGTGATAAGGATAAACCCTTATCTTATCTGAAGATTAGATCAACTTTCTCCTAATCTCATTAGGAGGTTTCTAGATGTGAATCACATTCAGATCTGAACTCTTTGAGTGGATAGGGTCAAGACACTATCCTATCTGCTAATTCATCTCAGAATTCGCCCCATATGTGGATAGGGTCAAGCCCAATTCGAAATGGGCTTTAAGACCATTAAGCTTATGTGCTCACTTAACCTTCCTAACTACTTCCCAGTTGGGCTTCCTTGTATGGCGTGGGACCCTAACATTGATCTACACATCACCCACATGGGTTCAGCCCAGCCTTTGTTACAAGGCCCTGGCCGAATACACTGTTATGGATAGTGCACCCCCTGAAACCCATCTTATGGGCTCTATGGTTCCAACACTTACCCTAAGTGGTCCCTGGGCCAAGCCACCTTGTAACACCCAGGGACTGTGGGCAGATGCAAGATTAGCCCATCAGGTATTATCCTCAACGGTCTTACACTTAACCTCTCAGCCCATAATGATCATACACTGCCCGACAAGAGAGGACCTCTCCCTTGGCTGCAAGGAACAGTGTTGCACACTCTACTTATATGGATCCCAGAAATTAAAACCTTCTTGCAAACATTTTAGAAACCATAATATATATACTTTTATATCTCATATAAAATATACTTTGCAAAAGAAATCTCAATGGTTGAAATCGGCTGCCGGCAGTCTTGGTTTCCATCAGTGAGAGTGCATCCCCGATCATTACCTTTGTCGGACAAAGGGGCTGATCCTGTCACTATGATCACTCACTCAGATGAATTCTCAGACTGTCCCAATATACCCAGGTTTTGACCCCTGCTAAGGATCTCACTGATTGGTACATCAAAGACAACCCAATCCAACACCCAGTGCAGTATCATAATCGAGTCTAAGGGTCGGGTGTAACTTTCCAGTTTTGGCCATTAATCTCGAAGGTCCAGGGCAATACTGGAAATCTGGTCCAATTCAAAGATTCAATTAATCCTACATTGTATGTGCCTAGGGTCTCACCCTGGCAGCTGAGACAGGCCACCCTAACTGACTTGGTGGCACCACAGTGTCAACCTTGTCAGGATAGGTCTCCGCAGACCGACCCACTGGCTGTGAACATTCTAAACTAACACGAGTCTCATTAAGTGTCTAGTTTAAGGGTATTACACAGAAACATACCAAGGGAACATGAATCAAATGTGCACTTTTATTCATTTACAATAAACTCATAAAGTACATCATTCTGATTGAAGCTAAGGGCATACAAAACTGTCTAACAATCTATTCAGCCTAGGCACATGATTCCTGATAAGTTGAAATCGTTCAGGGATATGCTTCCAGGGAATAGAGTTTCCAAAAGGCAAGGTTAAAAAAATGATGATCGACGCATGCTAGGGTTATCCAACTTTCATCAGATTTCCCTAATCCCCCCCACACTTAAGTTGTACATTGTCCCCAACGTATGTGATTATGCATTAAGTAGAAGGATTTGGGGGCTACATCCCTGTTTGTCTTGTTGGTTCCTGCTAAACACAAAAAATCAAAACTTAAACAAAATAACAAAATCACAATGGGTTGCCTCTCACAAGAGCAATTGTTTAACATCGTTTTGATCGACGTCCTCCTTTTTTTTCTTTAATCGAATGAATACCGAGGAATGTCCAACGAGATGTCTATCGTAGAGGAGACATTTGGATCCTTATGGAACAGCTCTAATCGATGCCCATTCACCTTGAAGATCTTACCTATGTCGAGACTTTTGATCTCTACTGCACCATAAGGAAATACATTAGTCACTCTAAAAGGACCCATCCATCTGGAACGCAGCTTACCTGGCATGAGTTGGAGGCGAGAGTTGTACAGTAAGACCTTTTGTCCAACTTTAAATTGTTTTCTTAAGAGTACATTGTCATGGAACAATTTGGTTTTTTCTTTGTAGATTCTTGAATTTTCATATGCCTCTAACCTCAACTCTTCCTTCTCTTGCAACTGGAGCTTCCTTTCCTTCCCTGCTTCTTCCATATTCATGTTGCATCGCTTTATTGCCGAATAGGCCCTATGTTCAATTTTGACTGGAAAGTGGCAAGATTTGCCAAAAATTAACCTGTAAGGGGACATACCTATTAGGATTTTGTAAGCTGTTCGATATTCCTAGAGAGCATCATCCAAGCGTAGGCTCCAACCCTTCCTTCCTAGATTCACCTTCTTTTCCAAGATGGACTTTACCTCTCTATTGGAAATTTCAGCTTGCCCATTAGTCTGGGGTTGATAGGCAGTGGTGATTCGGTGATGCACCCCATACCTTCTCAACAAGGCTTCTACTGTTCTATTGCAAAACTGTGTCCCTTGATCACTTATGATGGCTCGAGGAATGCCAAACCTGCTGAAGATGTTAGATTTGATAAACCCTACAACACTGAAACTTTGAAAAGTGTCTGGAGCATTACACAAACCAAAGGGCACTCATCTGTAGGCAAAGATGCCGAATGGGCAAGTGAATGTCATTTTCTCTTTGTCCTCCTACGCAATAACAATATGATAATAACCTAAGAAACCATCGAGAAAACAAAAGAAAGCCTTACCTGCCAACCTCTCTAGCATTTGATCGACGAAGGGCAAGGGGAAGTGGTCCTTCCGAGTGGCTAAGTTAAGTTTTCGAAAATCTATTACCATTCGCCAGCCACTTTGTACCCTCATGGGAATTAGTTCATTATTTTGATTTTTTACTACAGTAATCCCAGTTTTCTTAGGCACAACATGAATAGGACTTACCCATTTACTGTCCGAAATTGGATAAATTATTCCTTCATCTAACAGTTTAAGCACTTCTTTCATTACTGCCTCTTTCATTACTGGGTTGAGTTTTCTTTGTGGTTCTCTAACCGGTTTGGCATCATCCTCCAAAAGGATCCTATGCATGCAAATCGAGGGGCTGACCCCCTTTATGTCAGCTAGGGTCCAGCCAATTGCCTCCTTATGGTCCTTTAGGACTTTGATGAGCCTCTCCTCTTGCTCCTCTGTCAACCCTTTTGCAATGATCACAGGCAGTGTCTCTTTTTCGCCCAAGTATGCATATTTCAGGTGATCAGGTAGGGTCTTAAGTTCCAGCTCCGGAGCTTGCAAAACAGAGGGCAGCAACCTTGTATGAGAAATTTTCAATTGAACATCAGAATTACTTACCTCTTGTTCTGGTTCCGGAGTTTCACAGGATGCATCGATCTCCTCTTCCCTGCCCGATTGTGCCTTATATTCCAGCTCATCGTCCATGTCTTCCTCTCCAAAAACTTCCTGTACAATCAAATCAATGGTATCAATAGAGCAAATCGAATGACTTTCACTAGGATATTTCATTGCTTCAAAAATATTAAATTTTATAATCTCTCCATCAAACTCGATGGAGAGGGTACCCTCATCCACATCTATTTTGGTCTTGGCCATTTTCATGATTGGCCTACCTAATAGAAGTGGGGCTGAACTCGTGGCTGTGTCTTCTTCCATCTTTAGGATATAGAAATCAGCTGGAAAGATCAAATCGTTAACCTACACCAATACATCCTCAACAATCCCTTCGGGGTAGGAATTAGAATGATCAGCTAATTGGATAACAACTCTAGTCTCTTTCAAAGGACCCAGTGTCAATGCACAGTAAATCGAGTATGGCATGATATTAATAGATGCACCTAAGTCCAGCATGGCACGCTCGATTCGTTTGTTGCCAATCACACAAGGTAGGGTAAACATACCAGGATCAACACATTTTTCTGGCAGGGTCCTTTTGATCACGGCTGAAACATTCACTCCAACTCTTACCATTTCATCAATTCGCAACCTTCTCTTGTTAGTGCATAACTCTTTAAAAATTTTTGCATATTTTGGGATTTGTTTGATTGCATCTAACAAGGGAATGTTGATCTCCACCTTCCTGAAGGTTTCTAGCACTTCTTGCTCATATTCCTCTTTCCTTGACTTGGCCAACCTGCTAGGAAAAGGTGGTACAACATTAGTAACTTTAGGAAGAGGGGGGTCAGATTTCACCTCAATGGGGCTGTCATTTGACCCTTGTCCTTCTTCTTCCTTGGCCGCCTTCGATGGTGAACTTGGTTGGGGCTGCAACTCTCTTCCACTTCTCAACACCACTGCACTTGCATTCTCTTTTGGGTTGACTACCATTTGTGATGGTAGTTTCTCGGAGTTCTACGCTTCCAACTTGCTAATGGAAGTGGCAAGTTGGCTGATTTCGTTCTCCAAATTCTGAATGCTGGCTCTTGTTTCCTGCTGAAATTGCTGAGTATTAGTAGCTAGAGTCTTGACTATATCATCTAATGACATACCTGAATTTGGGGGTTGGCCTTGTGCTATGATGGGTGTTGAAAACTGGGGCTGAGATTTCTGCTGTCCTCCTTGGTTCCCGTAGCTTAGATTTGGATGATCTCTCCACCCCGGATTGTAGTAATTGGAGTAGGGATCATACTTTCATTGGGGCTGGCCCGGGAATCCTCCTACGACACTTACTTGCTGTATCGGTCCATCCTGTAGTGATGGACACATGTCCATAGGGTGACTAGGGATCAAACAGATACCACACACCCTGACAGTTTGTAATTGTCCTGCAGCGAGTTGCTTAACCAAAGCAGTTAAGTCAGAAATCTGATTTTCTAAATTTACATGGCTTACCCCATTTGCATGCCTAATGGGACCATCTGTCCTTGCACCGAACTGCTGTGAATTTCCTGCCATGTTGGAAATTAATTCCCTGGCTGCTTCGGGTGTCTTGTTCACTAAAGCTCCTCTACTAGCTGCATCTACCATACTTCTATCCATGGGCTGGAGCCCTTCATAGAAGTATTGGATTAATAGTTGTTTGGGTATTTGGTGGTGCGGACAACTAGCAACAAGTTGTTTAAATCTTTCCCAATATTCGAATAGCGTCTCACCACCAAATTGCAGAACTCCACATATTTCTTTCCTTATATTTGCAGCTCGGGATGCAGGAAAATATTTGTCCAAAAATATCCTATTCATCTCATCCCATGTGCGTATTGAACTGGGAGGAAGAATATACAACCAATCCTTTGCTTTATCACATAAAGTAAATGGAAAGGCTATAAGTTTTACCTGGTTCTCGGTCATACAGTGGGGCTTCATGCTCGAATAGACGACATGGAATTCCTTTAGATGCTTATGAGGGTCCTCACTTGGAAAACCATGAAATATAGGCAGTAGATGAATCAAACCTGATTTGAGTTCAAAAGCTACCTCAAGAGTGGGATACGTTATGCATAAGGGTTGTTGGTTCATAATCGGTGCAGCCAACTCCCTAAATGTCCTCTCTCTGTCAGCCATTCTTTCTTCTTCTTCGAAGATGGGTAGATCACAAGTAGGTAAATCACAATCTGAGTTCACCCTTTTAGGTGAAAGATCTTTCCTTAAACGATGGGTGGTCCTCTCAATTTCGGGGTTGTACTCGAGTTCACCTCATTGAGAAGCTCGAGTCATAAAACCAGAAGGTTAACAAAAAGAAGGTAATAGCTAAGAAATTAAAGTTGCTTCCTGGCAGCGGCGCCAAAATTTTCATGGGTTGTCGAAGCCCTCAAAATTAGTACTAGTCCCACAATCAAATAATTGTAGTAAAAAGTGGCACTTGGTCGAATCCCACAGGGAGCAATTCAGTAATCTCTTAGCCGAATGGATAAAGTAATTGAGTGGGAAAATTTAATAACTAAAATTAAAAGAATAAGAAAGCAATAACAAACTAAACAAACAAGAGAAAAATCAGTCGTACCGAATTCTGGTTTAAGCGTTCGGGTTGAATCGATTGGTCATCGATCCTAGGTAAATTTCACCATTCTTGCCATTCGAGCTTGTGTTTTCCTAATTCAGTTGACCAAACCCAGCATTTGATCAACACTTATCACCACTCAACTGGGTACGATAGCGTTCCATGTTAAATAGTGATAGCATTAAGATTTGTGAAAATAGTTAAACCAAAATGACAATAATTGAGATAGCTGCAATTACTGAATCTTGTTCCATTGATTCCTTTAGGTTGAACCATGTTAAAACATTGGTCAAAGGTTGTCACGAACAATTGACCCAAAAAGATATTAACCTAATTGCTACTTGTACCATTATTTGTGACAATTACGGATCACCGAAATCATGGATAGCAGTAGGAAAATCAACATTAATTCAGTTTGTCAAACTAATTAACATCAACATCCAGAAAATATGCACTTGAATCATTGAATACTTGAACTAGAAAGCAAGAAAATAAATTAACTACAGAACCTCACAATGACACAATCGAACATCACCCCTTGAACCAAAAAAAGAAGCTTAGCTGCTCATGATCTGCGCAATCCCCATGCTCTGTGATGAGACCAAAAAGAACTCTATTTTTATCCCCTAATATTCACTCTTTTACATCACTTTAGCACTAAAGTGGACTCATTACTCTTGTATTTCGATTCAGGGCAAGGAAGAAGGCAAGTGGAAGGAAACAAGGCAAATCGGGTGAATTTGCACAGTTTCGGCTACGATCAGTGATCGGGGCATAACTCTCAATTCCGGACTCCAATTTGGACAATTCAAGAGCCATTACAAATATGAAAGGAAGGTCCACAACCTTTATGTTTTGGGTTTTGACATATTCAGTCCGCATCGAGTACGAAACAAGCTCGAAGTTGGAGCAAGTTCGCAGCTAGGCCCATTTCACAATTGAAGCCCAACTCGCAGAAGTACCTTGAAGCAGCCCATGTTTTAAAGCAACCCAACTCGAATTCAAGAGCCTAGAGTCCCAATTTCGAATGTAACCTCCAGAAATAGAGTCTTATTAGATCTAAATTTTGAATGTAATCCTATAAATATAAGAAGGTTGGGGATTAAATAAGAGCTGGGATAGGATTAGTTCAAAGAAGGTCAGGACTCCCTGAAGATAAGATGATCTCCTAGAAGGAGTTGGAAAACAGCCCTCTCCTTTGGCTATATAAAGAGGGGGCGGACCAGCTGTAGCATCACTCACATCCCAAGATCCAAGAGATCATCAAGCAACTCAAGAAACTCAAGAAAGCAGTTCGGCCATGGAGAAACAAAGCATGGAGATTGTTCAGATCATGAGTAGCTAAGCTTCTTATTTCTGATTCAAGGGGGGAGGTTCGATTGTGTCATTGTGAGGTTTTGTAGTTAATTTATTTTCTTGCTTTCTAATTCAAGTATTCATTGATTCTTGTGCATATTTTTATTGGATGTTGATTTTCCTACTGCTATCCATGATTTCGGTGATTCGTAATTGTCACGAATAGTGGTACAAGTAGCAATTAGGTTGATATCTTTTTGGGTCAATTGTTTGTGATAGCCTTTGACCAATGTTTTAACATAGTTCAACCTAAAGGAATCGCTGGAACAAGATTCAGTAATTGCAGCTATCTCAATTATTGTTATTTTGGTTTAACTGTTTTCACAAATCTTAATGCTATCACTATTTAACATGGACGCTATCGTATCTAGTTGAGTGGTGATAAGTGTTGATTGAATTCTGGGTTTGATCAACTAAATTAGGAAAACACAAGGTTTATTATGGCTATCCTAATAAATCTAATGTTAGATTCTTGAATGGCAAGAATGGTGAAATTTACCTAGGATCGATGGCCAATCGACTCAACCCGAACGCTTAAACCAGAATTCGGTACGACTGATTTTTCTCTTATTTGTTTAGTTTGTTATTGCTTTCTTATTCTTTTAATTTTAGTTATTAAATTTTCCCACTCAATTACTTTATCCATTCGGCTAAGAGATTACTGAATTGCTCCCTGTGGGATTCGACCAAGTGCCACTTTTTACTGCAATTATTTGATTGTGGGACTAGTACTAATTTTGAGGGCTTCGACAACCCATGAAAATTTTGGTGCCGCTGCCAGGAAGCAACTTTAATTTCTTAGCTATTACCTTCTTTTTGTTAACCTTCTTTTTTTATGACTCGTGCTTCTCAACGAGGTGAACTTGAATACAACCCCAAAACTGAGAGGACCACCCGTCGTTTAAGGAAGGTGGCGAAGCAAAAGAAGGATCGTTCACCTAAAAGGGTGAACCCAGATTTTGATTTACCTGGTTGTGATCTACCCATCTTCGAAGAAAAAGAAAGAATGGCTGACAGGGAGAGGACATTAAGGGAGTTGGCTGCACCGATTATGAACCAACAACCCTTATGTATAACGTATCCCACTCTTGAGGTAGCTTTGGAACTCAAATCTGGTTTGACTCCACTACTACCTATATTTCATGGTTTTCCAGGTGAGGACCCTCATAAGCATCTAAAGGAATTCCATGTCGTTTGTTTGAGCTTGAAGCCCCACGGTATGACCGAGAACCAGGTAAAACTTATAGCCTTTCCATTTACTTTACATGATAAAGCAAAGGATTGGTTGTATATTCTTCCTCCCGGTTCAATACGCACATGCGATGAGATGAATAGGATATTTTTGGACAAATATTTTCTTGCATCCCGAGCTGCAATTATAAGAAAAGAAATATGTGGAGTTTAGAAATTTGGTGGTGAGACGCTATATGAATATTGGGGAGGATTTAAACAACTTGTTGCTAGCTGTCCACACCCCCAAATACCTGAATAACTGTTAATCCAATACTTCTATGAAGGGCTCCAGCCCATGGATAGAAGTATGGTTGATGCAGCCAGTGGTGGAGCTTTAGTGAACAAGACACCCGAAGCGGCCAGGGAATTAATTTCCAACATGGCCGAAAATTCACAACAGTTCGGTGCAAGGATAGATGGTACCATTAGGCATGTAAATGAGGTAAGTCATACTAACTTGGAAAATCAAATTTCAGATTTAACTGCTTTGGTTAAGAAACTCACTATAGGACAATTACAAATAGCCAAGGTGTGTGGTATCTGTTCGATTCCTGGGCATCCTACGGACATGTGCCCATCATTGCAGGATGCATCCTACGGACAGCCCCAATACTCAGCACCCAACACTGTGCAAAGTCAACACTCAAGTTTAGGTATGTCGTTAGAGGAAATCGTTAAGGCTCTTGCTACTAACACTCAGCAATTTCAGCTGGAAACAAGAGCCAACATTCAGAATTTGGGGAACCAAATCAACCAACTTGCCACTTCCATTAGCAAGTTGGAGGCGCAGAGCTCCGGGAAACTACCATCACAAACGGTAGTCAACCCCAAGGAGAATGTAAGTGCAGTGGTGCTGAGAAGCGGGAAGGAACTGCAGCTAGAACCTACCTCACCAAGGAAGGCGGATAAAGGACATGAAGAAGAAGAGGAGGTACAAGACTCAACCGAGAGCCCCATTAAGGTAAGAGTTGGAGAGAACGTTTCAGCCATGATCAAGAGGACCTTACCAGAAAAACATGTTGATCCAGGTATGTTCACCCTACCTTGTGTGATTAGCAATAAGCGAATCGAGCATGGCATGCTAGACTTAGGTGCATCTATCAATGTCATGCCATACACAATTTACTATGCTTTGAGATTAGGTCCTTTAAAGGAAACTAGAGTTGTTATCCAATTAGCTAATCGTTCTAACACCTACCCAGAAGGGATTGTTGAGAATGTATTGGTGCAGGTTAAAATTTTAATTTTTCCAGCTGATTTTTATATTTTGAAGATGGAGGACACGATCACAAGTTCAGCCCCACTTCTATTAGGCAAGCCATTCATGAAAATGGCCAAGACCAAAATAGATGGGGATGAGGGTACCTTCTCTGTCAAGTTTGATGCGGAGACTGTTAAATTTAATATTTTTGAAGCTATGAAGTACCCAAATGAAGACCATCCAATCTATTCGGTTGACATATTGATCCAACTGTGTAGGAAAATTTTGAAAAAGATATGAATGGGGAGCTAGAATCGAGTGCACAATTGAATACCAAGGCCCCTATTTCAGATTTGAACCCGCACATGATGGATGGAAGGGGAGCACACCGAAAGCTGCATCCACAAGAATTAGAGGATCTAATCCATGATTATTAAAAATAGGGAAGTTTGTTTTTCATTTTTCTTTTTGCTTTTACTGAAGGGATGAGAGATCCATTGTATGGACGCCCAAATCTTGCGGAATAAAGGGGCGAATTTCAAAAATTTTCTCTCCCTTTCAACTGGGAATCGCATTCCCTATTTAGAAAATCATATTTTCAATGATCAATCTTGAACCATAAACTGAACCAAATCTGAAACAAAAGGATTGGAGAGGATTATACCTGATATGGAGAAAAAGTATCTCCCAATGAAGGTGTTCACGCCCAAGGAAGGATCCAAAGACTGCTCCCACTGAAGATGGCGTAGTGCAGGATGGAGCAGAATCAATAGTATTCTTCTCCAAGAATTCTGTCATTCGCAAGAAACAGTAGGATGGCACGTGAGCACAGCTTCCTATCAATTCTTTCTCAAAGAACTGATGTCAAGATCGAATCTTGACTTCTCCCACAATTGAAGATCGAATTGGATGTCTGGCGGCTGCAGGAAGGAGGCGCCAAGAATGATCTTTGCAGGGATTGCAAAAATCTTTCTTCTGTTATTTCAGCTCTGAAGAGGATCTAATTATGTGATTCTTCTAAAGGCTGCCACCCCCTCCTTCTTTTGTAAACCCAAAGGATTAGCTCCTAATCCAATTAGGAGTTGCTAACCCAAATCATATTTGGATCAGACATCCCCTTAGGTGATAAGGATAAGCCCTTATCTTTTCTACAGAGTAGATAAGCCATCTCCTAATCTCATTAGGAGGTTTCTAGATCTGAATCATATTCAGATCTGGACTCTCTGAGTGGATAGGGTTAAGACCCTATCCTATTTTCTGATTCATCTCAGAATTGGCACATATTTAACTTATTAAATAAGTCTAGTTCGAAATGGGCTTTAGGCCCATTAAGATTATGTGCTCACTTAGCCTTCCTAACTGCTGCCCAGTTGGGCTTCCTTGTATGGCGTGAGACCCAAGCATTGATCTACACATCAGCCACATGGGTTCGGCCCAGCCTTTGTTACAAAGCCTGGCCGAATACACTGTTATGGACAGTGCACCCCCTGAAACCCATCACATGGGCTCTATGAGCCCAACACTTACCCTAAGTGGTCCCTGGGCCAAGCCACCCTGTAACACCCCAGGGATTGTGGGCAGATGCAAGATTAGCCCATCAGGTATTACCTTCTATGGTCTTACACTTACCTCTCAGCCCATAATGATCAAACACTACCCAACAAGAGAGGACCTCTCCCTCGGCTGCAAGGAACAGTGTTGCACTCTTTGCTTATATGGATCCCAGGAATTAAAACCTTTTGCAAACAATTCGAAACCATAACATATATATACTTTTATATCTCTTATAAAATATATTTTGCAAAAACAAGTCTCAACGATTGAAATCGACTGCCGGTAGTCTTGGTTTCCATCAGTGAGAGTGCATCCCCGATCATTACCTTTGTCCGACAAAGGGGCTGATCCTGTCACTATGATCACCCACTCAGATGAATTCTCAGACTGCCCCAACATACCCAGGTTTTGACCCCCGCTAAGGATCTCACTGATTGGTACATCAAAGACAGCCCAATCCGACACCTAGTGCAGTATCATAATCGAGTCTAGGGGTTGGGTGTAACTTTCCTGTTTTGCCCATTAATCCCCATGGTTCAGGGCATCACCAGAAATCTGGTCCTATTCAAAGATTCAATTAATCCTACACTATATGCGCCTAGGGTCTCACCCTGGCAACTAAGACAGGCCACCCCAATCGACTTGGTGGCACCACAGTGTCAGCCTTATCACGATAGGTCTCCCCAGACCGACCCACTGGCTGTGAACATTCTAAACTAACACGAGTCTCATTAAGTGTCCAGTTTAAGGGTATTACACAGGAACATACCAAGGGAACATGAATCAAATATGCACTTTTATTCATTTAAAATAAACTCATAAAGTACATCATTCTGATTGAAGCTAAGGGCATACAAAACTGTTTAACATTTACATTCCTAGTTTAGTTTTTTCTGCCCTTTCTTTGCATTTAACCTTACATGGGGGACAATGTAAATTTTAAGTGTGTGGGAGGGAGATTTAGGTTAGAACTTAGGTTTCATTCTAAAATTTGATTTAGGTCATGTTTTTCTGCATTTGCTTTTCAAAAAAAAATCAAAACCGCAACTCTTTTGCAATCAATTGAATCAATGTTGTAGGGAAATTCTTGTGAACCTAGTAAAAAAATATGATCAAGGAGTACATGACTTATCTGAAGTCATTTTCTAGTTAAGCTAGTCCTAAATTTTGGATTAAGTAAATAGGGTAAGTACTTCACCATTGCCACAATTGGTAGGATGGAGCATAAAATGCACCTACAGGTCAAGTAATTCGATGGTAGGATGGAGCATAAAATGCACCTACTAGTCAAGTAATCCGATGGTAGGATGGAGCATAAAATGCACCTACCAGCCAAGTCATCTAATAGTAGGACGGAGCATAAAATGCACCTACTAGCTAGCAATTCAAACAGTAGGATGGAGCATAAAATGCACCTACTGACCAAGTAATCCAAAAGAGAGAGAAAAAGAAAGAGGTTTTCCCTGATTTACTACATGGTTGTGTTGATTTAACGGTTCAGAATATTTAACCTAGAATATTTGTGGAGAAAGATGAAGGAGAGTTGAATTTAAAAAAAATGGTAGGATATTTAGTTTGTTTTTGTTTGAATTTTGTCTTGCCCGAGGACGGGCAAGGTTTAAGTGTGGGGGGATTTGATGAGACCAAAAAGAACCCTATTTTTATCCCCTAATATTCACTCTTTTACATCTCAATTCCGGACTCCGATTTGCACAATTCAAGAGCCATTAAAAAGATGAAAGGAAGACCCACAACTTTTATGTTTTGGGTTTTGACATATTCGGCCCGCATCAAGTATGAAAACGAGCCCGAAGTCAGAGCAAGTTCGCAGCCAGGCCCATTTCACAACTGAAGCCCAACTCGCAGAAGTACCTTGAAGCAGCCCAAGTTTTAAAGTAGCCCAACTCAAATTCAAGAGCCTAGAGTCCCAATTTTGAATGTAACCTCCAGAAAGAGAGTCTTATTAGATCTAAATTTTGAATGTAATCCTATAAAGATAAGAATGTTGGGGATTAAATAAGAGATAGGATAGGATTAATTCAAAGAAGATCAAGACTCCCTGAAGATAAGATGATCTCCTAGAAGGAGTTGGAAAACAGCCCTCTCCTTTGGCTATATAAAGAGGGGGCGGACCAGCTGTAGCATCACTCACATCCCAAGATCCAAGAGATCATCAAACAACTCAAGAAACTCAAGAAAGCAGTTCGGCCTGAAGGGAAAGAGAAATCCATCGTATGTACGCCCAAAGATTGCGGAATAACGGGCGAATTTCAAAATTTTTTCTCTCACTTCAACTAGGAATCACATTCCCTATTTAGAAAATCATATTTTCAAGGATCATTCTTGAACCATAAACTGAACCAGATCTGAACCAAAAAGGAGTAGGAGAGGATTATACCTGATAAGGAGAAATAGTATCCCCCAACGAAGGTGTTCATGCCCAAGGAAGGATCCAAAGACTGCTCCCACGGAAGATGGCGCAGTGTAGGATGGAGCAAAATCAACAGTGTTCTTCTCCAAGAACTCTGTCTTTCGCAAGAATTAATAGGATGGCACATGAGCACAGCTTCCTATCAATTCATTCTCAAAGAACTGATGTCAAGATCGAATCTTTACTTCTCCCACAACTGGAGATTGAACTGGCAAACAAGGCAGCAAGAACAGGGAGGCGGCAAAAAAGAATTCTGCAAGGTTGCTTAATTCTTTCTTCTCTGTGATTTCAGCTCTGAAGAAAATCTGATTGTGTGTATTCTAAAGGCTGCCACCCCCTCCTTCTTTTGTTAACCTAAAAGAGCAGCTCCTAATCCAATTAGGAGCTGCTCATACAAATCATATTTGGATCAGCCTTCTCTTTAGGTGTTAAGGATAAACCCTTATCTAGAATAGCTTTCTCCTAATCTTAATAGGAGGTTTCTAGATCTGAATCACATTTAGATCTGGACGCTCTGAGTGGATAGGGTCAAGACCCTATCCAATCTGCTAATCCATCTCAGAGTTTGCCCCATTATTAACTAATTAAATAGCCTAGTTCGAAATGTGCTTTAAGCCCCTTAAGCTTATGTGCTCACTTAACCTTCCTAACTCCTGCCCAGTTGAGCTTCCTTGTATGGCGTGGGACCCAAGCAAAGATCTACACATCAGCCACATGGGTTCGGCCCAACCTTTGTTACAAAGCCTCGCCAAATACACTGTTATGGATAGTGCACACCCTGAAAACTCATCAAATGGGCTCTATGGGCCCAACACTTACCTTAAGTGGTCCCTGGGCCAAGCCACCTTCTAACACCCAGGGACTGTGGGCAGATGCAAGATTAGCCATCAGGTATTATCCTCAATGGTCTTACACTTAACCTCTCCCTCGGCTGCAAGGAATAGTGTAGCACTCTCTACTTATATGGATCCCGGGAATTAAAACCTTCTTGCAAACATTTTGCAAAACAAATCTCAACGATTGAAATCGGCTGCCGATAGTCTTGGTTTCCATCAGTGAGAGTGCATCCCCGATCATTACCTTTGTCCGACAAAGGGGTTGATCCTGTCACTATGATCACCCACTCAGATGAATTAACAGACTGTCCCAACATACCCAGGTTTTGACCCCCGCTAAGGATCTCACTGATTGGTACATCAAAGACTGCCCAATCTGACACCTAGTGCAGTATCATAATCGAGTCTACGGGTCGGGTGTAACTTTCCAGTTTTGCCCATCAATCTCCAAGGTCCAGGGCAATACTGGAAATCTAGTCTAGTTCATGGATTAAATTAATCCTACACTGTATGTGCCTAGGGTCTTACCCTGGTAGCTGAGACAGGCCACCACAACCGACTTGGTGGCACCACAGTGTCAGCCTTGTCTAGGTCTCCCCAGACCGACCCACTAGCTGTGAACATTCTAAACTAACACGAGTCTCATTAAGTGTCCAGTTTAAGGGTTTTACACAGAAACATACCAAGGGAACATGAATCAAATATGCACTTTTATTCATTTACAATAAACTCATATAGTACATCATTCTGATTGAAGCTAAGGGCATACAAAACTATCTAACAGCTCCCACTTGAACTTAGGTCCAATCAGGTACAAGTTGGAGTCCCATGCTTTCCACGTGTTTCTCAAACACTTTCTCTGATAGTGGCTTCGTCAATGGGTCTGCTACATTTTCTGCTGACGCTACCTTCTGAATCAGGATGTCCCCTCTACCAACAATCTCTCACAGTACGTGGTACTTCCTCTCGATGTGCTTCGACTTCGAGTGGGCTCGTGGCTACTTAGCCTTAGCAATGGCTCCATTGTTGTCACACAACAATGGGATGGGTGATGTGCTGGACGGAACTACTCCCAACTCGTGAATGAACATCTTCATCAACACGGCTTCTTTGGCTGTGTCACTTGCGGCAATGCACTCACCTCGGTCATGGAGTCTGCTATGGACCCCTATTTCCTGCTTTTCCAACAAACAACACACGATCCTATCGTGAAAACATATCCATATGTAGACTTTCTATCATTTGGATCCAACTGGAAATCAGCATCTGTATACCCTTGGATCTGTAGTGTGCTACCGTCGAATACTAAACAAAACTCTTTTGTCCTTCAAAGGTACTTAAGTATGTTTTTCACAGCAGTCTAGTGCTCCTGCCCTAGGTTGGCCTGAAATCTGCTTACTATACTCACTACCTGAGCAATGTCAGGACGAGTGCACAGCATGGCATACATGATGCTCCCTACGGCAGAGGCATAGGGAATGTCTTCCATGCCATCAATCTCCTCAGAAGTCTTGGGAGACATCTTCTTAAAGAGAGTGACTCCGTGCCAGAAAGGAACATTTCCTTTCTTGGAGTTTTCCATGCTGTATCTTTTGACTATTTTGTCAATTTAAACAGATTGGGATAGTCCTATTATCCGCTTCGATCTATCTCTATAGAGTCGAAGACCTAGTATATATGAGGCTTCTCCAAGGTCTTTCATGGAGAATTGCAATGAAAGCCACACTTTCACCATAGTTAACATTCCTACATCATTCCCAATGAGTAGAATGTCATCTACATACAGAACCAAAAAGGTAACCTTATCTCCACTGTACTTCCTGTAGACACAGGGTTCATCTGGATTCTGCTCGAAGTCAAACGATTTGACAGTATAGTCAAAACGGATGTTCCAACTTATAGAAGCATGCTTAAGTCCATAAATGGATCTATTAAGTTTACATACCATGTTTTCCTAACCTGTAGCAATAGAGCCTTGCGGCTGCTGCATATAGATATCTTCAATAAGATCTCCAATCAGGAATGCAGTTTTGACATCAATTTGCCAAATCTCATAATCCTGGTATGCTGCTACAGCTAGCAGGATCCTAATGGATTTAAGCATGGCCACAGGCGAAAATGTTTCCTCATAATCGATGCCCTCTTTCTGAGTGTACCCTTTCACCACCAGACGAGCTTTGAAGGTATCAACCCTACCATCGGGGCCCTTATTTCTCTTGTAAATTCATTTGAAACCGATTGCTTTTACCCCAGAGGGCGGATCTACTAGAGTCCAGCATCCATTGGTCTCCATTGAGTCCATCTCTGCTCTCATGGCCTCCACCCACTTCTGGGAATCTCTATCCAACATAGCTTCTGCGTAAGTCACGGGATCCTCCTCACTAGTCAAGGTTTCCACCAGGTAATTATCCTGGTCATAACCATAACGGACTAGTGGCCTGGATACCCGAGTGGATCTTCTTGGTTGGTCACTACCTGGAACTTGTGGGACATCTCCCACTGCTCCTGAGCTCTCCTCATCATGAACAACTTCCTAACCAATGGTGTCCAGGATATAGTCAGTTTCCAAGAATTGCGCATTTCGACTACATAACACTTTCTGCTCACATGGGTCATAGAATAGGTAACCCACAGAGATTTTTGGGTAGCCTACAAATAGGCAACGGCTGGTCTTGCATTCCAACTTGTCTGCACTCGTTCTTTTAACTTGTGCTGGACAACCCCAAATCTTCAAGTGTCTGACACTTGGTTTCTTTCCGGTCCAAAGTTCATATGGAGTATTCAGAACCGATTTGGTTGGAACCCGATTCAGCACATAAATCACAGTCTCTAATGCGTAACCCAAAAAGGATGTGGGTAACTCCGAGTGTATGAGATGCGACCGGACCATATCCAATAAGGTCCAATTTCTCCTCTCTGAAACACCGTTAAGGTGTGGTGTAGCAAGAGGAGCTAATTGTGATACTATCCCATTTTCTCTTAAGTAGTCCCGGAATTCGTCAGAGTGATACTCACCACCTCGATCTGATCGAAGGGCTTTAATTTCTCTCCCTAACTATTTCTCGACCTTTTGTCTAAACTCTTTGAAATCAAAGGATTCAGACTTATGTCTCATTAGGTACACGTAACCATATTGTGAAAAATCATCTATCAAGGTGATGAAATACACGTGTTGATTCCATGTCCTAACACTCAGGGGACCACATATATCAGTATGTATTAGGTCAAGTGTGCCTGTACATCTTTCTGGCTTACCGTTAAATGGCCGTTTCGTCATCCTGCCTTATAGGCAAGGCTCACAGGTGGGAAGATCTTCTATAGTTAGAAAATCCAAAGGACCATCCTTTACCAACCTTGTGATTCGGTCAACACCGATGTGGCCAAGTCGGTAATGCCACAGACACGTGGGATTAACTGTATCACGGGCTCTCTTCTTGGGGTGTTCAGCCGACGTAGTTTCGGTTATGTTAGTTTCTAGAGAAGGATGTAGAACATAGAGACCATTCTCCAGTTGCCCGTATGCGATGAATCTGTTATTTCTTTTAATAGTTATCGTATTACTAAAGAAGACAGAGTAACCATCTGCACACAGTTTTGATACAGAAATCAAATTTCTCCTTAAATTTTGTACATAAAGACAATCTCTCAGTACAATAGTTCCTTCTCTAAAAAGTAACTCCACGATTCCTATGGCTGTGGCTGCAATAGTTGTAGTAGTCCCCAAGTAGAGTGTGACTTCTCCTTCACTTAGCCTTTTGCTTACCTTGAACCCCTGTAGTGAGTTACACGCATGAGTTGAAGCCCTGGAGTCAATATACCAGGACACAGATGCTACCAATAAATTGGTTTCTATAACACATGTTTCGAAATTACCTTTCTTGGATTCCAGGTAGGCAGGATAGTTCCTTTTCCAGTGGCCAGTCTTCTTGTACAAGTGGCATGCATCCGATGCTTTGTCTTTCTTCTGCTTCTTGCCCTTAGTGGCTTTCTTCTGAAGATTCTTTGCCTTCCTCTTTCTCTTGCCTGTCTTGCCAGCTTCAACAAGCATACCTACAGGCTCATCCTTTTTAATCAGTTCTTCTGCTCTTTGCAACATATTGTTGAGCTCTTGCAAGCTGACATTCAGCTTGTTCATGTTATAGTTCATGATGAACGGATTGAAGGAAGGAGGCAAGGAATTAAGGATAGCATCTATCTGTGTCGCAAGGTCCAGCCTTGATCCATGAGCCTCCAGTTCGTTGATATATCCCATCATCCGAAGACAATGGTCGTGACCTTGTTGGCCCTTGGTCATTTATGCGGTCATGAACTGTTTCAAGACCTTTTGTCGAGTAGAACGATTCTGCTCTTCATACATCATCCTGAGACTGTCCAATATGTCCTTGGCAAGTTCGATCTGATCGAACTGCCTCTGTATTGGGTCATCCAAGGAGGCAATGAGGTAACACCGGGCAAGGGAGTTTTTCTCCTCCCATTCCTGATAGTCTCTCCTTCGGGCCTCAGAAGCCCTATCTCCCGGACGCTCCGGGGCAGGATTCTTTGCCACTTTGTCTAGCTTTTTAGAAGCTAGGACCAACATAAGGTTCCTGTACCAGTCGGCATAGTTTGGGCCCTTCAACTTGTTGTCATCAAGCAATTCTACAAATGATCTGTTTGCCATTTTCTGATAAAAGAGCAAACATCAATCCACAACCTTGTTTGATTCATGTTCATTTCATAGATATGGATTTTAATCTATGTTCCATTTCCATTTATTCATCTCTGAGATTTCCCTCCTTTCTCAGTGATGGAGACTACAGGTTGTTTCTAGAAATGTGGGAAATCACATAGGATGCATGGAGCCAACTGTTTCAGCTGCTTAACCCCACCAACTTTCTGTGAAGGATCATATCCACTCATCATATGAGATTTCCCTTTGTCCTCTGTCAGACAAAGTTCAGAGCCGTGTTCAGGTAAACTTTTCTGTCCAGTGAGTGCTTACCCATCATATTCGTGAACGCCAAGGTACCGTGAGAGAGTTCCCATTTTCTGGTGAAGCCCCTCCCATATCGGTCTATGACGCCCCTATCATCTTATGAAACAGTTATACAAGCCCAACAGCAAATGGATAACCCATTTTCTGGTGCGTTTCATCATTACTGATGGACCCATCCTCGTGCTAATGATAGAAGGCCTTTAGAGAGTTCATCATATGAATCTCCCTATCACATGCACTCATATTAGCTGGAGGGAACAGTTAATTATGCCCTAGTTCTAATTTTAGGTCAAACCAAATGGCTCCCACTGACATTCATAAAGCCAGATTTCGGTGGGCCTAAATCGGCTAGGGTTCCGCACGTAACCTCTTGATGAGGTGTGGGGCCCACCACTGAGGGAGGTCATCCAATGACTAGAAGAGACACCATGGCAATGATGTGCATTCAGCCATGGTGTGCGCAAGAGCCACTGTCGATTGAGCATGGGCCAAGCACTTATGGCCCATGTACGTAGCACATCACACATCCATACATCTTATGTAGGGATAAATTGATCAAATCAATTAATCATCTATAAGGCCCATTTGAAGCCCATTTTGGATCCATAGTATTAACCATTAATATTATCTAGGTATATGGGCCGAATGGTTCAGCCCATATAGCTTTAAATGTTAAGTGGGCTTTTAGCAGTTTTAACTATTTAAAACTGGGCCTTTACAGGTTGGGCCGAATTAACCATTTAATTAAATATCAATCCTCATGCCCATTAGTAGGAAAATTAGGGCTGACTTTCAGCCTTGATTAAACCCTAGATTCGGTCCAAACAATTTGAACCAATCTTGGTAATTAAATCTTTAATTCAAGAAAATAATCTAAAATTAAATACTGATAAAAGAAAGTCAAGAATCAGTCAATCAGGGCTGTTCGCACAATCCATCCTGCAAAACAGAGGTTAGATCATAGTTTGCAAATTTATAAACTACAAATTGTAGATTGTAGTTCTCCCATTTGCGAAATCTCCTTCTCTGTGAAATCTCCTTTTCTGCGCCACCATCTCCGATCCAAAAATAAAAATAAATAGAAATTCTATTTCTATTAATGATTACACCAGATCGAATACCTATACATGTTAGATAGCTTTGTATGCCCTTAGCTTCAATCAGAATGATGAACTTTATGAGTTTATTGTAAATGAATAAAAGTGCATATTTGATTCATGTCCCCTTGGTATGTTTTTGTGTAATACCCTTAAACTGGACACTTGATGAGACTTGTGTTAGTTTAGAATGTTCACAGCCAGTGGGTCGGTCTGGGGAGACCTATCCTGACAAGGCTGACATGGTGGTGCCACCAAGTCGGTTGGGGTGGCCTGTCTCAGCTACCAGGGTGAGACCCTAGGCATATACAGTGTAGGATTAGTTGAATCTCTGAACTGGACCAGATTTCCAGTATTGCCCTGGACCTTGGAGATTGATGGGCAAAACTGGAAAGTTACACCCGACCCCTAGACTCGATTATGATACTGCACTAGGTGTCGGATTGGGCTGTCTTTGATGTACCATTTAGTGAGATCCTTAGCGGGGGTCAAAACCTGGGTATGTTGGGACAGTCCAAGAATTAATCTGAGTTGGTGATCATAGTGACAGGATCAACCCCTTTGTCGGACAAAGGTAATGATTGGGGATGCACTATCATTGATGGAAACCAAGACTGCCGGCAGCCGATTTCAACCGTCGAGATTTGTTTTGCAAAGTATATTTTATATAAGATATAAAAGTATATATATTATGGTTTCTAAAAGGGTTTGCAAGAAGGTTTTAATTCCCACGATCCATATATGTAGAGAGTGCAACACTGTTCCTTGCAGCCGAAGGAGAGGTCCTCTCTTGTCGGGCAGTGTATGATCATTATGGGCTGAGAGGTTAAGTGTAAGACCATTGAGGATAATACCTGATGGGCTAATCTTGCATCTGCTCACAATCCCTAGGTGTTACAAGGTGGCTTGGCCCAGGGTCCACTTAGGGTAAGTGTTGGGCCCATAGTGCCCATTTGATGGGTTTCAGGGGGTGCACTGTCAACAACAGTGTATTCGGCCAGGCTTTGTAACAAAGGCTGGGCCGAACCCATGTGGCTGATGTGTAAATCAATGCTTGGGTCCCACGCCATACAAGGAAGCCCAACTGGGCAGCAGTTAGGAAGGTTAGGTGAGCACATATGCTTAATGGGCTATTTTATTAGTTAATAATGAGGCGAATTCTGAGATGGATTAGCAGATAGGATAGGGTCTTGACCCTATCCACTCATAGAGTCCAGATATGAATGTGATTCAGATCTAGAAACCTCCTAATGAGATTAGGAGAAAGCTAATCTAATCTGTAGATAAGATAAGGGTTTATCCCTATCACCTAAAAGAGGTCTTATCCAAATACGATTTGGATAAGCAGCTCCTAATTGGATCAGGAGCTGATCTTTTTGGTTAACAAAAGAAGGAAGGGGCGGCATCCTTTAGAAGACACACAATCAGATTTTCTTCAGTGCTGATATCACAAGAAGAGAGAATTCTGCACCCTGCGAATACTCTCTTGCCGCCTCCCTGTTCTTGCCGTCCTGTTTGCCAGTTCGATCTCTAGTTGTGGGAGAAGTCAAGATT
Source organism: Nelumbo nucifera (assembly GCF_055504915.1). Lineage (NCBI taxonomy): Eukaryota > Viridiplantae > Streptophyta > Magnoliopsida > Proteales > Nelumbonaceae > Nelumbo > Nelumbo nucifera. The sequence goes on along the minus strand of NC_142656.1, from coordinate 35,792,905 downwards.
TGATCTTGACATCAGTTCTTTGAGAAAGAATTGATAGGAAGTTGTGCTAACGTGCCATCCTGTTGATTCTTGCGAAGGACAAAGTTTTTGGAGAAGAACACTACTGATTCTGCTCCATCCTGCACTACGCCATCTTCAGTGGGAGCAGTCTTTGAATCCTTCCTTGGGTGTGAACACCTTCGTTGGGAGATACTATTTCTCCATATTAGGTATAATCCTCTCCTACTTCTTTTGATTCAGTTCTGGTTCAGTTTATGGTTCAAAAATGATCCTTGAAAATATGATTTTCTAAAATAGGGAATGCGATTCCCAGTTGAAGGGAGAGAAAAAGTTTTGAAATTCGCCCCCTTATTCCACAACCTTTGGGCGTCCATACGATGGATCTCTCATCCCTTCAATACATTCAATCTAAAAAATAAAAAAAAAATATTTTACAGACCAAATGTAACAAAATAATTCAAAAACTGGAAAATCGCAGGATCCCTGTGCAAATCTAGATTTCGATCTCCTCTTGTACGAAAAGCCCATAAATCTAGAAAATCATAAAAAATAGTTCTAAACAATAATCAGATTTATATAAAAATATTTTCAGATTATTCGCCCATTAATTTTGGGAACAAATTTCCCAAAACCCATATCTACGCAAATCAGGTAGAACGCCTTCTGCCCATTTGCGCAGGTTCAGATCTGAAACAAAATGGTTCAAGATTTGAACCTGGCTCTGATACCACTGAAGGGAATGAGAGATCCATCGTATTGACGCCCAAAGATTGCGGAATAAGGGGCGAATTTCAAAAATTTTTCTCTCCCTTCAACTGGGAATCGCATTCCCTATTTAGAAAATCATATTTTCAAGGATCATTCTTGAACCATAAACTGAACCAGATCTGAACCAAAAAGGAGTAGGAGAGGATTATACCTGATATGGAGAAATAGTATCCCCCAACGAAAATGTTCACACCCAAGGAAGGATCCAAAGACTGCTCCCACTGAAGATGGCGCAGTGCAGGATGGAGCAAAATCAGCAATGTTCTTCTCCAAGAACTCTGTCCTTCGCAAGAATCAACAGGATGGCACATGAGCACAACTTCCTATCAAATCTTTCACAAAGAACTGATGTCAAAATCGAATCTTGACTTCCCCCACAACTGGAGATCGAACTGGCAAACAGGGCGGCAAGAAAGAATTCTGCAGGGTTGCTTCATTCTTTCTTCTCTGTGATTCTAGCTCTAAAGAAAATCTGATTGTGTGTATTCTAAAGGTTGCCGCCCCCTCCTTCTATTGTTAACCTAAAAGATCAGCTCCTAATCCAATTAGAAGCTGCTTATCCAAATCATATTTGGATCAGCTTTCTCTTTAGATGATAAGGATAGACCCTTATCTTATCTGCAGATTAGAATAGCTTTCTCCTAATCTCAATAGGAGGTTTCTAGATCTGAATCACATTCAGTTCTGGACTCTCTAAGTGGATAGGATCTTGACCCTATCCTATCTCCTAATCCATCTCAGAGTTCGCCCCATTATTAACTATTTAAATAGCCCAGTTCGAAATGGGCTTTAGGCCCATTAAGCTTATGTGCTCACTTAACCTTCCTAACTGCTGCCCAGTTGGGCTTCCTTGTATGGCGTGGGACCCAAGCATTGATCAACGCATCAGCCACATGGGTTCGGCCCAGCCTTTGTTACAAAGTCTAGCCGAATACACTGTTATGGACAGTAAACCCCCTAAAAACCCATCAAATGGGCTCTATGGGCCAAACACTTACCTTAAGTGGTCCCTGGGCCAAGCCACCTTGTAACACCCAGGGACTATGGGCAGATGCAAGATTAGCCCATCAGGTATTATCCTCAATGGTCTTACAGTTAACCTCTCAGCTCATAATGATCATACACTGCCCGACAAGAGATGACCTGTCCCTCGGCTGCAAGGAACAGTGTTGCACTCTCTACTTATATGGATCCCGGGAATTAAAACCTTCTTGCAAACATTTTAGAAACCATAATATATATACTTTTATATCTCATATAAAATATATTTTGCAAAACAAATTTCAACGATTGAAATCGGCTGCCGACAGTCTTGGTTTCCATTAGTGAGAGTGCATCCCCGATCATTACCTTTGTCCGACAAAGGGGCTGATCCTGTTGATGAGAGTATAATTTATCATATTTTTATCCCCAATTATTCTGTCTTTTATACTAAATTAGCATCTAATTGGACTCATATCTCTTGTATTTTGGTCCAGGGTATGAAAGAAGGCATCAAGAGCAGAGAAAGACAAATCGGATGCTTTTTCACAGTTTCGACATTGTTTAGTGATCTGGGCCTAACTTGCGTCTCCGAACTCAGAATGGGCTGATTCAAGACCCACTAGAAAGATAAGAGAAAAATCCACAACTTGCATGTTTTGAGCTTTCACAGATTCGGCCTGCATCGAAGTCAAATCCGGGCCAGAAAGTGGGGAAATTTCGTAGGAAGGCCCAATCCGCAGCTGAAGCCCAACTCGTAGAAAAGCTTGGCTGAAGTCCAATTCGCAGAGGAGGTCTAATATGAATCCAAGAACAAGAAACTAAGAAGGATCCTTCTAGATTTAAATTCTTGATGTGATAAAAGGATTGAGTTCAAGAGATAAAGATATAGGATTAGAATGAGGATAGGACTTTCTATTTCCAGTAAAGATCAACTTCAAGAGAAAGTAGGAGACCACCCCCTCCCCTTTAATCTATTTAAAGGAGGGGGAGGACCAGCTTTAGGATCACTTGATCACTGAATCATTCAATCATTCAACTTCTGATTTGAATCAATAAGCAATGAGCAATCAGTCAAGAAGGGTTCAAGAAAGGTTCAAGAATTCATGAAACTTCAAGAAGAGGAGATCTCAGCACCATGGGCGAATTCAAGAGTTCTTTCTGTTAGACAGTTTTGTATGCCCTTAGCTTCAATCAAGAATGATGTACTTTATGAGTTTATTGTAAATGAATAAAAGTGCATATTTGATTCATGTTCCCTTGGTATGTTTCTGTGTAATACCCTTAAACTGGACACTTAATGAGACTCGTGTTAGTTTAGAATGTTAATAGCCAGTGGATCAGTCTGGGGAGACCTATCTTGACAAGGCTGACACTGTAGTGCCACCAAGTCGGTTGGCGTGGCCTGTCTCAGCTGCTAGGGTGAGACCCTAGGCACATATAGTGTAAGATTAATAGAACCTTTGAACCGGACCAGATTTCCAGTATTACCCTGGACCATGGAGATAGATGGGCAAAACTAGAAACTTACACCTAACCCCTAGACTCGATTATGATACTACACTAGATGTCGGATTGGGCTGTCTTTGATGTACCAATCAGTGAGATCCTTAGCGAGGGTCAAAACCTGGGTATGTTGGGACAGTCCGAGAATTCATCTGAGTGGGTGATCATAGTGACAGGATCAGTCCCTTTGTCGGACAAAGGTAATGATCGGGGATGCACTCTCTCTAATGGAAACAAGACTGCCGGCAGCCGATTTCAACCGTTGAGATTTGTTTTTGTAAAGTATATTTTATATGTGATATAAAAGTATATATTATGGTTTCTAAAATGTTTGCAAAAGGTTTTAATTCCTGGGATCCATATAAGTAGAGAGTGCAACACTGTTCCTTGCAGCCGAGGGAGAGGTACTCTCTTGTCGGGTAGTGTATGATCATTATGGGCTGAGAGGTTAAGTGTAATATCATTGAGGATAATACCTGATGGGCTAATGTTGCATCTGCCCACAGTCCCTGGGTGTTACAAGGTGGCTTGGCCCAGGGACCACTTAGGGTAAGTGTTGGGTCCATAGAGCCCATTTGATGGGTTTTCAGGGGGTGCACTGTCTTTAACAGTGTATTCGGCCAAGCCTTGCAACAAAGGCTGGGCTGAACCCATGTGGCTGATGTGTAGATCAATGTTTGGGTCCCACGCCATATAAGGAAGCCCAACTGGGCAGCAGTTTGGAAGGCTTTTTGAGTACATAACCTTAAATGGGCCTTAAGCCCATTTCGATCTGGGCTGATTTGATCAGTCAATTAAAAAGGGGGCAAATTCTGGAGTGGATCAGCTAATAGGATTGGGCTTAGACCCTATCCACTTAGAGAGTCCAAGATCTAAATGAGATTTAGATCTGGAAACCTCCTAATTAGATTAGGAGGTGGCTGATCTGATCTGCAGATAAGATAAGGATTATCCCTTATCACTTAAAGGGACTTCTAACCCAAATTTGATTTGGATTAACAACTCTTAATCTGATTAGGAGCTGATCCCTTTAAGATTGTAAAAGAAGAAGGGGGTGGCAGCCTTAAGATATATGATTCACAACATATTTTCTCTTCAGAAAAAAAGAAAGAGAGAAGGAGAGATTTCCTGCATACTACAAATTCTCTTCGGCCGCCTATTTCCTGTCATTGCCATTCCTTTCAGTTCGATCTCCAGTTACAGGGAGAAATCAAGATTTGATCTTGATCTCAATATTTTTGGGAAAAGATTGCTTGGAGCTGTACCCACAAGCCATCCAGTTGATTCTTGCGAAGGTTCAACTTCTTTTGGAAGAACGTTGCTGATTCTGCTCCATCCTACACTGCGCCATCTTCAGTGGGAGCAGATTTTGGATCCTTCCTTGGGCGTGAACACCACCATTGGGAGATATTGATTCTCTATATCAGGTATATTGATTCAAGATTGATCCTTGAAAATATGTTTTCTGAAATAGGGAATTCGATTCCCTGCAAAGATGGGAGAAATTTTTGAAATTCGCCCCATCCCTTCCGCAAGATTAGGGCGTCCATGTGATGGATATCCCATCCCTTCACTTTCTTCCCCTTTGTTTGTTTTAATTCTTCCATCATGAATTGATTTGTTTCTTGTTAGGGCTATGGAAAGCCTAACCATGTTAGTGAATATATTTTTATCTTCTTGATTCATCCAAGATTGTGATTTCCATATAGTCTATGAATTATTGTGCTTAATGCAATTAAGAGCTTGGCCACCTCTTAATTGATTTGGGTTATGTGAATGAATTGAGAGAGGAATTCACATAATTGACAAAATAATTCATAGTGTGAATTGAATGGTATATAGAGATATATATATACATGATTCATCTGAATTTAATGGTTTTCTTGGACTTAATGCACTTCCATCTTGAGAGCTCTACTCGAGAGATCGAAGGATTACCTGATGGGTGTAGGTTTAGTATATCTCGAGAGAGAATATTAAATATATTTGTGAAAATCTCAGCTTATGGGAGTAACAATTAGTCTTGGATAATTGGACCCATCAATATTCATTGCATTGGTTAGGTGGACCAAAAGTCCTAGCGATTCCATCATTTGCATATTCGATTAGTGATCACCCTTGTTTTTATTTTCTTCGTTCCAGTTTTTATTTTCAGTAGTTCTTGTTTCCTTAAATCTAAATTTCGACTGTCCAAATAATTAGGGAAGACTGTGATTCTAATACTTATTTTGTTAAATCCCCGTGGGAACGATATTATTATACTACTTGATGACTAGTGCACTTGCTAGGATTATATATTTATAGCTATCAAGTTTTTGGCGCCGTTGTCGGGGATTTAATCCTAAAATAATATTAGAATTTGTTAACCTTGATTAATTTTGACCTTTTATTTCTGTTTTTTTTATTATTATTCTATTTTCCTTTTATTTCTTTTTTCTGTTATTATTTTTATTTTTATTTCTTTGTTCGAATTCTTGTTAGTTCAGAATTACTAGTGCATGACACGCACTAGACAGGAAGGATTAGCTGAATTGGATCCTGAGATTGAAAGGACCCTTCGTTTGTTGCAAAGGGCCAACAAAGGAAAAGAAAGAGAAGATGTTGTCATCTGCGAACCAGCAATAGAGGTAGAAGGAGAGATGGCAGAAGGAAATCGCACCCTCTTGGATTATGCTTGTCCAAACATTGATGGGGCGACATCCAGCATTTGCAAGCCCACCATCCATGCAAACAATTTTGAAATAAAGCCTGCAATAATTCAAATGATCCAAACAAGTATTCAGTATAGTGGGTTACCAAGTGATGACCCTAATGCACACATCGTTAACTTCCTTGAAATATGTGATACATTTAAACACAATGGAGTTAGTGATGATGCAATTAGGCTTAGATTATTTCCTTTTTCACTACGTGATAGAGCTAAAGATTGTCTCAACTGACTCCCTGCAGGAAGCATCACCACTTGGAATGATTTAACCCAGAAATTTTTGGCTAAATATTTCCCACCCTCCAAAACAGCAAAATTAATTAATGACATTACTACTTTTGCTCAATTTGAGTGGGAATCCTTGTATGAAGCATGGAAAAGATTCAAGGAGATGCTTAGGAGGTGTCCTCACCATGGGATACCAATTTGGTGGCAAATAGAGACTTTTTATAATGGTATTACCCGCTCTAATAGATCCATTATTGATGCAGCCGCAGGTGGTACAATCATGAGGAATATTCCAGAGGAAGCATATGACTTAGTGGAGGAGATGGCATCAAACAGTTACCAGTGGAGCAATGATCGAACCAATCAGAGGGGAGTACACCGCATTGATTCCTTTGCATCCCTATCTGCGCAAATTGCCAACTTAAATAAGAGACTGGATAATTTTAGTATTGCAGCCATGAATACACCATCTAGCATCTCATGCGATTTATGTGGTCAAATAGGACATATTAATTATGATTGTCAATTAAACAGTCCTTTTATTTTCCATGAGAATGCTAATTTTATCTGTCATGCTGCCAGGTCAAACTACAACCCATATTCAAATACATACAACCCAGGGTGGAGGAGTCATCCAAACTTTTCATGGAGCAACAATCAGCAAAAAGCACCCATGGGATTCCAACCACATCCGCCCCCACAAGAAAAAAAGAGTAATTTGGAAGAGATAATTTCTAAGTTCATTAATGCTACTGAAGCAAGATTCTAAAGCCATGAAGCATTGATTAAAAACTTAGAAGTTCAAATGGGGCAGGTGGTGAACATGTTATCAGAGAGGAAAGAAGGAAGGCTGCCCAGCAACACAGAAAAGAATCCCAAAGAGCATGTGAACGCCATAGCCGTAAGAAGCGGGAAGGTAGTTGGCGAAATCCAAAAAGAAGACATGAAAGCTGATGTGGCTAATCTGTAAAAGGAGGATGAGGGAAGTACACCTAAACTGAATTTACATGAAATTAAACTCCCTATCCCCTACCCTAGAAGAATTTTGAAAGCTAACTTAGATAGACAATTTGAAAAATTTTTGGAAGTGTTTAAAAAGATCCATATTAACCTTCCCCTACTTGATGTATTGTCATAGATGCCAAAATATGCCAAATTCTTATAGGAGGTGATGTCAAATAAAAGGAAATGGGAGGAATGTGAGATGGTAAATTTGAATGAAGAATTCTCAGCCATCCTCCAAAATAAATTGCCCCCAAAGCTTCAGGATCCAGGGAATTTTTCTATACCTTGCACCATAGGGAGAACTGAATTTGAAAAAGCTTTATGTGATCTTGGTGCTAGTATAAATTTAATGCCCTACTCTATTTTTAAAAGGCTGGGATTGCATGAACTAACATCTACCACTATTACCCTAGAGTTGGCCGATCGAAGCATTAAATACCCTAGGGGAATAGTGGAAGATGTCTTAGTTAAAGTAGGGAATTTCATCATCCCTGTTGATTTCATTGTGTTGGATATGGAGGAGGATAGATTGTTGCCATTAATTTTAGGGAGACCCTTTCTTGCTACTAGTGATGCTTTAATTGATGTGTGAAAATGTCTACTTACCCTTAGAATCAATGGTGAAGAAGTGGTGTTCAATGTATTTAAAACCATGGAACATCCCAACACAATTGAACATAAAATTTATGCAATCAATAGCATTGATGTTGGTGCAGCTGAAATTAACACATCTAAATTAGATGACCCCTTTGAAAGCTACATTATTAATTCATGTAAAAACATGCAGGTCATGGAGGAAGAGGTAAAGAAGGCGATGAACTATTTAGAGGATGACCAAGAAGGGTTCAAGTCAAGACAAGATTATGCTCATTATATTCCTAATGAGAAACCGTTACACTCTGTTTTGCAAGCCCCTATTCCAGATCTAAACCCACCCATGATGGATGAAAGGGGAGCACACCGAAAGCAGCAACCAAGAAAGTTAGACGATCCGATTCATGATAGGGAAGTTTGTTTTTCTTTTTTCTTTTGCTTTTAGGTTATGTTTAGGTTGTGCTAACAACAAAAATAAAATAAAAAATAAAAATAAATAAAATAAAAATAAATAAAAAAAATAAATAAAAAAATAAAAAATAAAAAATAAAAATTATTTTTCCTTTTGTTACTTATGATTGTGTTTTTTTCCTTTCTTTAGACCTTAATCATAGATAGCAGGGAAGTCCTCTTAAATCTCTCTCCTTGTTCTTGCTATGTAGATTCCATACATTGAGGATAATGTAGATCTTAAGTGTGGGGGAGGATTAAGGGGTTGATAAAACTTTTTTCGAACTCTAGTATGTCTTCATCATCACTTTTTAACCTTTCCTTTTGAAATTTCTGCTCCTTAGAGACTTGTTTTTGAATGATTGTAAACCACCTTGAGTCATGTGCTTAGGCGGGATAGACAGGAAAGGATGCAGGCAAATCTAGCTGAAATTTTTGTCTATGGAAGGTATCTCAGTAGTTTGAATGATCAACAGGCAAGATGCAATACAGATTTGACCCTTGTAAGCATTTGGTTTCTAACGGACAAACAGGGGTTGATTATTCTAGAACTTGTTTTGTTGGGCATGTTGAGATCACGATAATGAGTTCATGTATTGGAACGTGTTATCCAAAAAAAAAAATTTGAAAAAAAACTCGTGTGAGATGGAGCATAAAATGCACTCACACCGAGTGAAAAAAGAGCTAGTGTGAGATGGAGCATAAAATACACTCACACTAAAAGAATAAAAGGGTGAGATGGAGCATAAAATGCACTCATCCCTAGATCCCAAACCCTAATTCACCTTTTGATGCATTGCAATCATGATAAGTGGTGGAGATGTGATACATGAGCAAGCTTATGGTAATAATATTCCTTGTTTCCTTCTGAAGAATCATGAGAGGGTATTTTTTGAATCTTACCACATGTGATTATGAAAACAAAGAGGCTTACTCTAGCCCTAAATTATTCATGCAAAGAGATGTCTGCTTCCCTTGATTGTCGATCTCACATGGGGACATGAGGATTGGCGATTTAAGATTATTCTTGGACAAGTTAAAAAGGAAAAGAAGTGGACGAAGGGAAGAAGCATGGATACTGATCAAGGCTTGCAGAAGGACAAATACCCTGTTGAGAGAAATCCAAAACAAATCTTTTAATTACTTTGTTCTTGTTTTAATTTTGTTTTGAGTTTTGTATTGCCCGAGGACGGGCAAGAGTTTAAGTGAGGGGGATTTGATGAGAGTAGAATTTATCATATTTTTATCCCCAATTATTCTGTCTTTTATACTAAATTAGCATCTAATTGGACTCATATCTCTTGTATTTTGGTCCACGGAATGAAAGAAGGCATCAAGAGCAAAGAAAGACAAATCGGATGATTTTTCATAGTTTCGACATCGTTCAGTGATCTGGGCCTAACTCGTAGCTCCGAACTCCGAATGGGCTGATTCAAGATCCACTAGAAAGATACGAGAAAAAGCCACAACTTTCATGTTTTGGGATTTCACAGATTCGGCATGCATCGAAGTCAAATCTGGGCCCATAGTTGGGGTAATTTGGTAGGAAGGCCCAATCCGCAGCTGAAGCCCAACTCGAAGAAAAGCTTGGCCTTTAATCTATATAAAGGCCTACTTCAAGAGAAAGTAGGAGACCACCCCTCCCCTTTAATCTATATAAAGTAGGGGGCAGACCAGCTTTAGGATCACTTGATCACTGAATCATTCAATCATTCAACTTCTGATTTGAATCAAGAAGCAAGGAGCAATCAGTCAAGAAGGGTTCAAGAAAGGTTCAAGAATTCAAGAAACTTCAAGAAGATGAGACCTCAGCACCATGGGCGAATTCAAGAGTTCTTTCTTCCCCTTTGATTGTTTCAACTCTTCCATCATGAACTGATTTGTTTCTTGCTAGGGCTATGGAAAGCCTAACCATGTTAGTGAATATATTTTTATCTTCTTGATCATCCAAGATTGTGATTTCCATATAGTCTATGAATTATTGTGCTTAATGCAATTAAGAGCTTAGCCACCTCTTAATTGATTTGGGTTATGTGAATGAATTGAGAGAGGAATTCACATAACTGACAGGATAATTCATAGTGTGAATTGAATGGTATATAGAGATATATATACATGATTCATTTGAATTTAATGGTTTTCTTGGATTTAATGCACTTCCATCTTGAGAGCTTTACTCGAGAGATCGAAGGATTACCTGATGGGTGTAGGTTTAATATATCTCGAGAGAGAATATTAAATAAATTTGTGAAAATCTCAGCTTATGGGAATAACAATTAGTCTTGGATAATTGGACCCATCAATATTCATTGCATTAGTTAGGTGGACCAAAAGTCCTAGCGATTCCATCATTTGCATATTCGATTAGTGATCACCCTTGTTTTTATTTTCTTTGTTCCAGTTTTTATTTTTAGTAGTTCTTGTTTCCTTAAATCTAAATTTCGACTGTCCAAATAATTAGGGAAGACTGTGATTCTAATACTTATTTTGTTAAATCCCCGTGGGAACGATATTATTATACTACTTGATAACTAGTGCACTTGCTAGGGTTATATATTTATAGCTATTACCTGTCACTATGATCACCCACTCAGATGAATTCTCAAACTGTCCCAACATACCCAGGTTTTGACCCCCGCTAAGGATCTCACTGATTGGTACATCAAAGACAACCCAATCCGACACCTAGTGCAGTATTATAATCGAGTCTAGGGGTCGGGTGTAACTTTTCAGTTTTTCCCATCAATCTCCAAGGTCCAAGGCAATACTGTAAATCTGGTCTAGTTCATGGATTCAATTAATCCTACACTATATGTGCCAAGGGTCTCACCCTGGCAGCTGAGACTGGCCACCCCAACCAACTTGGTGGTACCACAGTGTCAGCCTTGTCAGGATAGGTTTCCCCAGACCGACCCATTGGCTATGAACATTCTAAACTAACACGAGTCTCATTAAGTGTTTAGTTCGTATTACACAGAAACATACCAAGGGAACATGAATCAAATATGCACTTTTATTCATTTACAATAAAATCATAAAGTACATCATTCTGATTGAAGCTAAGGGCATACAAAACTGTCTAACATAGCAATGGAGAAGCAGAGCATGGAGATTGCGCAGATCATGAGCAGCTATGGTTCTTATTTCTGATTCAAGGGGAGAGGTTCAATTGTGTCATTGTGAGGTTTTGTAGTTAATTTATTTTTTTGCTTTCTAATTCAAGTATTCATTGATTCTTGTGCATATTTTTATTGGATGTTGATGTTAATTAGTTTGACAAACTGAATTAATGTTGATTTTCCTACTGCTATCTATGATTTCGGTGATCCGTAATTGTCACGAATAGAGGTACAAGTAGCAATTAGGTTGATATCTTTTTGGGTCACTTGTTCGTGACAGCCTTTGACCAATGTTTTAACATGGTTCAACCTAAAGAAATCGATGGAACAAGATTCAGTAATTGCAGCTATCTCAATTATTGTTATTTTGGTTTAACTGTTTTCACAAATCTTAATGCTATCACTATTTAAAATGGACGCTATCGTACCCAGTTGAGTGGTGATAAGTATTGATCGAATGCTGAGTTTGGTCAACTGAATTAAGAAAACACAAGGTTTATTATGGCTATCCTAATAAATCTAAAGTTAAATGCTTGAATTGCAAGAATGCTGAGATTTACCTAGGATCGATGGCCAATCGATTCAACCCGAACCCTTGAACCAGAATTCGGTAAGACTGATTTTCTCTTGTTTGTTTAGTTTGCTATTGCCTTCTTATTCTTTTAATTTTAGTTATTAAAATTTTTCCACTCAATTTTAGTATTCATTCAGCTAAGAGATTGCTGTTAGCTCCCTGTGGGATTCGACCTAGTGCAACTTTTACTACAAATATTTTATTGTGGGACTAGTATTAATTTTGAGGGCTTCGACAACCCGTCACTCTGCTTCTCCATGGCCGAACTGCTTTCTTGAGTTTTTGACTTTCTTGATGATCTCTTGGATCTTGGGATGAGTGATGATTGAGCTGGTTTGCCCCTCTCTTTATATATCCAAAGGAGAGGGCTGTTTTCCAACTCCTTCTAGGAGATCATCCTATCTTCAGGGAGTCTTGATCTTCTTTGAACTAATCCTATCCTATCTCTTATCTAATGATCTAATCTCAATCTTTTTATCTCTCTAGGATTACATTCAATGCTTTAGATCTGATAAGACTCTCTCCTTGGAGATTACATTCAAAATTGGGACTCTTGACTCTTGATTTCGAGTTAGGTTGCTTTGATAATTTGGGTTGTTTAAAGGTACTTCTGCGAGTTGGGCTTCAGTTGTGAAATGGGCGTGGCTGCAAACTTGCTCCGACTTCGGCCTCATTTTCTTACTCGATGCGGGCCATATCTGTCAAAACCCAAAACATAAAAGTTGTGGACCTTCCTTTCATCTTTCTAATGCTTCTTGAATTGTCCAATTTGCAGTCCGGAATAGAGAGGTAAGCCCAGATTACTGTCTGTCAACGAAACTATGCAAAATCACTCGATTTGCCCTATTTTCTTCCAATTGCTTTCTTTATTGCCCTGAATCAAAATACAAGAGTAATGAGTTCATTTAAGTGCTAAAGTAATGTAAAAAGATGAAAATTAGGGGACAAAAATAGGGTTCTTTTCAGTCTCATCACCCTGCAACTAGCTGATTGAAGCATTAAATATCCTAGGGGAATAGTAGAAGATGTTTTAGTCAAAGTGGGTAATTTCATCATTCCTACAGATTTCATTGTGTTGGATATGGAGGAAGATAAGACAATGCCGTTGATTCTAGGGAGACCCTTCCTTGCTACGGGTAATTTTTTAATTGATGTAAAAGAAGGTCTACTGTTAGACAGTTTTGTATGCCCTTAGCTTCAATCAGAATGATGTACTTTATGAGTTTATTGTAAATGAATAAAGATACATATTTGATTCATGTTCCCTTGGTATGTTTCTGTGTAATACCCTTAAACTGGACACTTAATGAGACTCGTGTTAGTTTAGAATGTTCACAGCCAGTGGGTCGGTCTGGGGAGACCTATCCTGACAAGGCTGACACTGTAGTGCCACCAAGTCGGTTGGGGTGGCTTGTCTCAGCTGCCAGGGTGAGACCCTAGGCACATACAGTGTAGGATTAATTGAATCTTTGAACTGGACCAGATTTCCAGTATTGCCCTGGACCTTGGAGATTGATGGGCAAAACTGGAAAGTTACACCCGACCCCTAGACTCGATTATGATACTACACTAGGTGTCGGATTGGGCTGTCTTTGATGTACCAATCAGTGAGATCCTTAGAGGGGGTCAAAACCTGGGTATGTTGGGACAGTCCGAGAATTCATCTGAGTGGGTGATCATAGTGACAGGATCAGCCCCTTTGTCGGACAAAGGTAATGATCGGGGATGCACTCTCACTGAAGGAAACCAAGACTGCCGGCAGCCGATTTCAACCGTTGAGATTTGTTTTGCAAAATATATTTTATATAAGATATAAAAGTATATATGTATGGTTTCTAAATTGTTTGCAAGAAGGTTTTAATTCCCGGGATCCATATAAGTGGAGAGTGCAACACTGTTCCTTGCAGCCAAGGGAGAGGTCCTCTCTTGTCGGGCAGTGTATGATCATTATGGGCTGAGAGGTTAAGTGTAAGACCATTGAGGATAATACCTGATGGGCTAATCCTGCATCTGCCTACAGTCCCTGGGTGTTACAAGGTGGCTTGGCCCAGGGACCACTTAGTGTAAGTGTTGGGCCCATAGAGCCCATTTGATGGGTTTCAGGGGGTGCACTGTCATTAACAGTGTATTCGGCCCGGCCTTGTAACAAAGGATGGGCCGAACCCATGTGGCTGATGTGTAGATCAATGCTTGGGTCCCACGCCATACAAGGAAGCCCAACTGGGCAGCAATTTGGAAGCCTTTTGAGTACATAACCTTAAATGGGCCTTAAGCCCATTTCGAACTGGGCTGATTTGATCAGTCATTTAAAGGGGGCGAATTCTAAAGAGGGTCAGCTGAAAGGATTGGGCTTAGACCCTATCCACTCAGAGAGTCCAAGATCTAAATGGGATTTAGATCTGGAAACCTCCTAATTAGATTAGGAGACAGCTGATCTTATCTGCAGATAAGATAAGGGTTATCCCTTATCACTAAGGGACTTCTAACCCAAATATGATTTGGATTAGCAGCTCCTAATCTGATTAGGAGCTAATCCCTTTTGAGATTATAAAAGGGGAAGGGGGCGGCAGCGTACTACACAACAACATCCATAGCATTCTTCTCTTTCAAGAAAGAGAGATTGAGAGATTTCCTGCATACTGCGAATTCTCTCCTGCCGCCACCTTCCTGCTTTTGCCATTCCTTCAGTTCGATCTCCAGTTCTTGGGAGCAATCAAGATTGGATCTTGATTTCAATCTTTTGTGAAAAGATTGGTTGGAGCTGTACTCAAGTCATCCAGTTGATCCTAACGAAGGATCAAGTTCTTTTGAAGAACGTTGCTGATTCTGCTCCACCCTGCACTGCGCCATCTTCAGTGGGAGCAGATTTTGGATCCTTCCTTGGGCATGAACACCTCCATTGGGAGATAGTATTTCTCCGTATCAGGTATAATCCTCTCCCACTCCTTTTAGTTCAGATCTGGTACAGTTTATGGTTCAAGATTGATCCTTGAAAACATGATTTTCTAAATAGGGAATACGATTCCCAGTTGAAGGGAGAGATAAAATTTTTGAAATTCGCCCCTTATTCCGCAATCTTTTGGGCGTCCATAGGATGGATCTCTCATCCCTTCAGTGGTATCAGAGCCAGGTTCAAATCTTGAACCAGTTTGTTTCAGATCTGAACCTGCGCAAATGGGCAGAAGGTGTTCTACCCGATTTGCGCAGATATGGGTTTTGGGAAATTTTGTTCCCAAAATTAATGGGCGAATAATCTGAAATTAATTTTATAAATCTGATTATTATTTAGAATTGTTCTTTATGATTTTCTTGATTTATGGGCTGTTCGTACAAGAGGAGATCGAAATCTTGGTTTGCGCAGGGAACCTGCAAGATTTGCAGTTTCCTGATTTATTTATTACATTTGGTCTGTAATTTTTTTTTTCTTAGACTCAATGTATAGGCATTGGATCTGATGTAATAATTAATAGAAATAGGATTTCTATTTTTTTTTATTTTGGATCGAAGATGGCGGCGCAGAAAGGGAGAAATCGCAGAGAAGAAGATTTCGCAGATGGGAGAATCGCTATCTGCGATTTGCAGTTTATGAAACTGCATTCTGTGATCTAACCTCTGTTTTGCAGGATGGATTGTACGAACAGCCCTGATTGACTGATTGTTGTTTTTCTTTTATCAGTAATTAATTTCAGATTATTTTATTGAATTAAAGATTTAATTAAAAATCAAACCCTAGACCCATTCGAACCAAGATTGGTTCAAACTGTTTGGACCAAATCTAGGGTTTAATCAAGGCTGAAAGTCAGCCCTAATTTTCCCACTAATGGGCCTGAGGATTGATGTTTAATTAAATTGTTAATTCGGCCCAACCTGTAAAGGCCCAGTTTTAAATAGTTAAAACTGCTAAAAGCCCACTTAACCCTTAAAGCTATATGGGTTGAACCGTTCGGCCCATATACCAAGATAATGTTAATGGTTAATATTATGGATTTAAAATGGGCTTCAAATGGGCTTTACAGATAATTAATTGATTGGATCAATTTATCCCTGCATGTGATGTATGGATGTGTGATGTGCTACGTACATGGGCCATAAGTACTTGGCCCATGCTCAATCGATAGTGGCTCTTTCGCACACCATGGCTGAATGCACATCATTGCCATGGTGTCCCTTTTGGTCATTGGATGACCTCCCTCCGTGGTGGGCCCCACACCTCATCATGAGGTCTCGTGCGGAACCCTAGCCGATTTAGGCCCACCAAAATCTGGCTTTATGAAAGTCAGTGGGAGCCACTTTGGTTTGACCTAAAGATAAAACTAGGGCGTAATTATCTGTTCCCTCCAGATAAGATGATAGGGGCGTCATAGACCGATGTGGGAGGGGCTTCACCAGAAAATGGGAACTCTCTCACGGTACCTTGGCGTTCACGAATATGATGGGTAAGCACTCACTGGACAGAAAGGTTTACCTGAAAACGGCTCTGAACCTTGTCTGACAGAGGCCAAAGGGAAAACTCATATGATGAGTGGATATGATCCTTCACAGAAAGGTGGTGGGGTTATGCAGCTGAAACAGTTGGCCTCATGCACCCTATGTGATTTCCCACATTTCCAGAGACAACCCGTAGTCTCCGTCACTGAGAAAGGAGGGAAATCTCAGAGATGAATAAATGGAAATGGATCGTAGATTAAAATCCATATCTATGAAATGAACATGTATCAAATTCGGTCGTGGACTGATGTTTGCTCTTTTATCAGAAAATGGCAAATGGATCATTTGCAAAGCTACTTGATGATAACAAGTTGAAAGGCCCAAACTATGCTGACTGGTACAGGAACCTTATGTTGGTCTTGACCTCTGAGAGATTGGACAAGGTAGCCAAGAATCCTGCCCCGGACCGTCCGGGAGATAGGGCTTCTGAGGCCCGAAGAAGAGAATACCAAGAATGGGAGGAGAAAAACTCCCTTGCCCGTTGCTATATCATTGCCTCCTTGGACAATCCAATTCAGAGGCAGTTCGATCAGATCAAACTTGCTAAAGACGTATTGGACAGACTTAGGACAATGTACGAAGAGCAGAATCGTTCTACTCGGCAGAAGATCTTGAAACAGTTCATGACCGCGCAGATGACCAAGGGCCAACAAGTTCACGACCATTGTCTCCGGATGATGGGGTATATCAACGAACTAGAGGCTCTTGGATCCGGGCTGGATCTGGTGACTCAGATCGATGCTATTCTCAACTCTCTGCCTCCATCCTTTAATCCATTCATCATGAACTACAACATGAACAAGCTGAACGTCAGCTTGCAGGAACTCAGCAATATGTTGCAGAGGGCCGAAGAATTGATTAAAAAGGATGAGCCCATTGCCATGCTTGTTGAAACTGGCAAATCGGGCAAGAAAAGGAAGGCGAAGAGAAAGCCCCAGAAAAAGGCTGCCAAACCCAAGAAACAGAGGAAGGACAAGGCATCAGATGCCTGTCACTTCTGCAAGAAGACCGGCCACTGGAAAAGGAATTGTCCTGCCTACCTGGAATCCAAGAAAGGTAACTTTGAAACTTGTGTTATAGAAACCAATTTATTGGTAGCTTCTGCGTCCTGGTGTATTGACTCCGGGGCTTCAACTCATGCGTGTAACTCACTGCAGGGGTTCAAGGTAAGCAGAAGGCTGAGTGAATGAGAAGTCACACTCTACTTGGGGACTACTGCAACTGTTGCAGCCGCGGCCATAGGAACCATGGAACTATATTTTAGAGAAGGAATAATTGTACTTAAAGATTGTCTTTATATACAAAATTTAAGAAGAAATTTGATTTCTGTCTCAAAACTGTGTGCAGATGGTTATTCTGTCTTCTTTAGTAATACGATTACTATTAAAACAAATAACAGATTCATCGCATACGGGGAACTGGAGAACGGTCTCTATGTTCTACATCCTTCTCTAGAAACTAACATAACCGAAACTACGTCGGTTGAAAACCCCAAGAAGAGAGCCCGTGATATAGTTAATCCCACGTGTCTGTGGCATTACCGACTTGGTCACATCGGTGTTGACCGAATCACAAGGTTGGTAAAGGATGGTCCTTTGGATTTTCTAGCTGTAGAAGATCTTCCCACCTGTGAGCCTTGCCTACAAGGCAAGATGACGAAACGGCCATTTGACGGTAAGCCTGAAAGATGTACAGGCACACTTGACCTAATACATACTGATGTATGTGGTCCCCTGAGTGTTAGGACACGAAATCAACACGTGTATTTCATCACCTTCACAGATGATTTTTCACGATATGGTTACGTGTACCTAATGACACACAAGTCTGAATCCTTTGAAAAGTTCAAAGAGTTTAGACAAGAGGTCGAGAAACAGTTAGGGAGAGAAATTAAAGCCCTGGGTGTTACAAGGTGGCTTGGCCCAGGGACCACTTAGTGTAAGTGTTGGGCCCATAGAGCCCATTTGATGGGTTTCAGGGGGTGCACTGTCATTAACAGTGTATTCGGCCCGGCCTTGTAACAAAGGATGGGCCGAACCCATGTGGCTGATGTGTAGATCAATGCTTGGGTCCCACGCCATATAAGGAAGCCCAACTGGGCAGCAATTTGGAAGCCTTTTGAGTACATAACCTTAAATGGGCCTTAAGCCCATTTCGAACTAGGCTGATTTGATCAGTCATTTAAAGGGGGCGAATTCTAAAGAGGGTCAGCTGAAAGGATTGGGCTTAGACCCTATCCACTCAGAGAGTCCAAGATCTAAATGGGATTTAGATCTGGAAACCTCCTAATTAGATTAGGAGACAGCTGATCTTATCTGCAGATAAGATAAGGGTTATCCCTTATCACTAAGGGACTTCTAACCCAAATATGATTTGGATTAGCAGCTCCTAATCTGATTAGGAGCTGATCCCTTTTGAGATTATAAAAGGGGAAGGGGGCGGCAGCCTACTACACAACAACATCCATAGCAATCTTCTCTTTCAAGAAAGAGAGATTGAGAGATTTCCTGCATACTGCGAATTCTCTCCTGCCGCCACCTTCCTGCTTTTGCCATTCCTTCAGTTCGATCTCCAGTTCTTGGGAGCAATCAAGATTGGATCTTGATTTCAATCTTTTGTGAAAAGATTGGTTGGAGCTGTACTCAAGTCGTCCAGTTGATCCTAACGAAGGATCAAGTTCTTTTGAAGAACGTTGCTGATTCTGCTCCGCCCTGCACTGCGCCATCTTCAGTGGGAGCAGATTTTGGATCCTTGGGCGTGAATACCTCCATTGGGAGATAGTATTTCTCCGTATCAGGTATAATCCTCTCCCACTCCTTTTGGTTCAGATCTGGTTCAGTTTATGGTTCAAGATTGATCCTGGAAAACATGATTTTCTAAATAGGGAATACGATTCCCAGTTGAAGGGAGAGATAAAATTTTTGAAATTCGCCCCTTATTCCACAATCTTTTGGGCGTCCATAGGATGGATCTCTCATCCCTTCATCTACTTACTCTTAGAATCAATGGTGAAGAAGTGGTGTTTAATGTATATAAAACCATGAAATGTCCCAACACAATTGAACATGAAATATATGCAATTGATTGCATTGATGAAGTAGATACATCTAAATCAGAAGACACGCTGAAAGTTGCACTTAACAATAGTCCTAATCAATTGCAAGAAGCAGAGCAGAAGTTTGTACTGAAATCAAAATTGCAAAATTTGACTTCTAAGCTAGACTCTTTTGAAATTACAACTCATAATGCATCTTTTATTAGTTTACATCCATCTCACACAAAACTCCTCCCATCTATTGTTCTGATAGATCCTGGCTTTCGTGCTTTGGTGGGTCGTCCGAGATCCTTTCGATGACCTATGTTGTGTTGAAGGGATATCTATATGATCCGATCGATTGCATAAGGCCCGCGGTAGCAAGGGAACCGGGGAAAGTATACAGAAAAGACAGTTCTTTTCTATTATATTAGTATTAGTTAGTGATCCCGGCTCGGTGAGTCCTTTCTTCCGTGATGAACTGTTGGCACCAGTCCTACATTTTGTCTCTGTGGACCGAGGAGAAAGGGGGGCTCAGCGGGAAGAGGATTGTACCATGAGAGAAGCAAGGAGGTCAACCTGTTTCAAATATACAACATGGATTCTTTTCTCCTTGTTCTTGTTATGCATATTCCATACATTAAGGACAATGTATATCTTAAGTGTGGGGGAGGATTAAGGGGTTGATAAATTTTTTTTTGGACTCTAGCATGCTTTGATTATCACTCTCTAACCTTTGCTTTCAAAATTTCTGCTCCCTAGAAACTTGTTTTCGAATCATTGCAAACCACCATGAATCATGTGCTTAGGTGAGATAGACAAGAAAGGATGCAAGCAAATCAAGCTGAAATTTTTGGCTATGGAAGGTACCTCAGTAGTTGGAATGATCAAACGAGCAAGATGCAATACAAATTTGACCCCTATGAGCATTTGGTTTATGACCGTCAAACATGGTTTGTTTATTCTAGAACTTGCTTCAGTAGACATGTTGAGATCATGGTAGTGAGTTCAAGGATTGGTATGAAAATGGTGATGCCCTTTTTCGAAAAAAAAAGGGAAAGGGAAGAGGAGAAGAAATAAAGTGTAGTGTGAGATGGAGCATAAAATGCATTCACACTAAAAGCATAAGAAAAAGGTGAGATGGAGCATAAAATGCACTCACACTAAAAGCATAAAAAAAGGGTGAGATGGAGCATAAAATGCACTCATCCTTAGCTCCCAAACCCCTTGTCACCTTTTGATGCAATGAACTCATGCTAGTGGTGGAGAGTGATACATGAGCAAGCCTATAGTAATAACATTCCTTTTTTTGACTTATTCAAAAAAATATATATATTTTATTATTTGAATCTTGCTGCATTTTGATTATGAAAACAATGAGTGCTTACATTAGTCCTAAAATGGTTTATGCGACAAAATGCCTGCTCCCATTGATTGTTGATTTCACTGGGGAACATGAGGATTGGCGATTTAAGATGATTCTTTGACAAGTTAAAGAGGAACAAGAAGTAGACGAATGAAAGGATCATTAAATACTGAATCAAGGCATGCAAGACGGTGAACATCCTGTTAAGAATGACCTCCGAAAATTTTAGTAGTTAGTCAACTTGTCTTGTTTTAGTTTTGCTTCAGTTTTGTCTTGCCCGAGGACGGGCAAGAATTCAAGTGTGGGGGATTTGATGAGAATAAAATTTATCATATTTTTACCCCCTAATATTCTGTCTTTTATACTGAATTAGTAGTTAATTAGACTCATATTTCTTGTAATTCGGTGCAGGGCAAGGAAAGAAGTCGCAAGAAGGAAAACAAGGCTAATCGGATGGGTTTGCACAGTTTCGGCAGCGATCGGTAATCTGGGCATAACTTTCATATCCGAGATCCGATTGGGCTGATTCAAGATCCACTGGAACAATAAGAGAGAAAGCTACATCTTTCATGTTGTGGGCTTCGCAGATTTGGCCTACATCGAAGTCAAATCCGGGCCGAAGATGGAGAAATTTCGTAGTGAAGCCCAGTTCCCAACTGAAGCCCATTTCGCAGAAAAACCATGAAGCGGCCCAAGTTTTTAAAGCAGCCCAATCGAATTCAAGAATTTCGAGAGTCATCTTAGATTTAAATTTTAAATGTAATTCTAGAATTATTAGGAAAGATTTAGATCATGAGATAGGAGATGAGATAGGATAGGATAGGAGGAGTTTGGATAAAGGCTGAATTATCCATTCTTGAGATAACTCCAAGTAATTGTAAGCTATATCAGAGCTGGGCGTACCAACCCTAAGAAATCAAGGATCACAAATTGCATTGAGCTATCTATCAAGAAAGGAGAAAACAAATCAAGAAACTTGGGGAAGGAGATCAAGAACTCAAGAAACTTCAAGAAGAAGGTGGCGGCAAGAAGAGGAGATCTCAGCACCATGGGCGAATTCATGAGTTTTTTCTTTCCCTTTGTTTGCTTTAATTCTTTTATCATGAATGATTTGTTTTTAGCTAGGGCTGTGGAAAGCCTAATCCTGTTAATGAATATATTTTTATCTTTATGATTTATCCAAGATTGTGATTTCCATATAGTCTATGAATTATCTTGCTTAATGCGATTAAGAGCTTGGCCACCCCTTAATTGATTTGGTTTATGTGAATGAATCGAGAGAGGAATTCACATAATTGACTGAATAGTTCATAGTGTGAATTGAATGGTATATAGAGATATATATACATGATTCATCTGAATATAATGGTTTTTCCTCGGACTTAATGCACTCCAATCTTGAGAACTCTACTCGAGAGATTGAAGGTTTACCTGATGGAAGTAGTTTTAGTATATTTCGAGAGAAAATATTAAATAAAATTGGAGAGACTTCAGCTTATGGGAATGACAAATAATCTTGGTTAATCGAATCCATTAGTATTCATTATATTGGTTAGGTGGACCAAAAGCCCTAGCGATTTCATCCATTGCATATTCGGTTAGTGATCACCCTTGCTTCTATTTTCTTTTCCTAGTCTTTATTTTCAGTAGCTCTTATTCTTAAATCTAAAATTCAATTCATCAACTCCTGGACCCATATATGAAATTTTAGGGCTGAGAACAGCCCCCATTGAACCATAGATTTGGTTCAATCTGGTTCAAATGGGTCTAGGGTTTGCTATTTAATTCAAGATCAATTTGTAAGACTGCTACCTTGCAAGACAAAGATGAGATCACAGTATGCAGTTTCCAAAACCGCAAATTGCAGATGACTGAACCCAAATCTGTGAAAATTTCTCCTCTGCACTTTTTGCTTCATCATTGAATGAAATAAAATAGAAAACCTATTTTTTTATTAATATTACATCAGATTTAAATTCCTATAACATGAATAAGCTAAAATTGATGCTATCCTCAAATCCTTGCCTCCCTCCTTCAATCAGTTCATCATGAACTATAACATGAATAAGCTAAACGTTAGCCTTCAAGAACTCAGCAATATGTTGCAGAGGGCTGAAGAATAAATTAAGAATGATAAGTCAATAGTCATGCTTATTGAAGGTGGAAAATCAGGCAAGAGAAAGCAGAAGGCTAAAGGGAAGGCTCAGAAGAAAAGTAGCAAAGTTAAAAAGCATAAGAAGGATAAGGCATCGGATGCTTGTCACTTCTGCAAGCAGACCAACCACTGGAAGAGGAATTGTCCTCAATTTCTGGCGACTAAGAAGAAAGGTAATTTTGAATCTTTTATCATAGAGACCAATTTGTTGGTCACTTCTGCTTCCTAATGTATTGACTTCGGGGCTTCAACTCATGTGTGTAACTCACTACAGGGGTTCAAGATAAGCAAAAGACTGAGTGATGGAGAAGTGACGCTCTACAATGGGGACTTTTGCAACAGTTACAGCTACAACCATAGGAACTACAGAATTAGTTTTCAGAGAAGAAACTATTGTACTTAAAGATTGTCTTTTCGTACCCAATTTAAGAAGATATTTGATTTCTGTCTCAAAATTGTGCGTGGATGGTTATTCTATCCTATTCAGTAATGTGTATTACTATTAAACGGAACAACAAATTCCTCGCATATGGAGAACTTGAGAACGATCTCTATGTTCTCCATCCTTCTCTGGAAACAAATCTTACCGAAACTACGTTGGAAATAATCCCCAAGAAGAGGACTCGTAATACAGGTAATCCCACGTGCCTATGGCATTACCGACTTGGCCACATTAATGTAGATCGTTTCATAAGATTGGTAAAGGATGGTCATTTGGATTTTCTAACTGTAGAAGATCTTCCAACCTGTGAACCTTGACCTTATACATACTGATGTATGTGGTCCCCTAAATGTTAGGACACATAAACAACATGCTTATTTCATAACCTTTACCAATGATTACTCACCATAAAGTTATGTGTACCTAATGAGTCATAAGTCTGAATCTTTTAAAAAGTTCAAATAATTCAGACAAGAAGTCGAGAAACAGTTAGGGAGAGAAATTAAGACCCTTCAATCAAATTGAGGCAGTGAGTATCTCTCTGACGAATTCAGGGACTACATAAAGGATAATGGAATAGTATCACAACTACCTCCTCCTACTACACCACAATTAAACGGTGTGTCAGAAAGAAGGAATGAGACTTTATTGGATATGGTCCGATCACTTCTCGTACACTCGGAACTACCCACATCCTTTTGGGGTTACGCATTAGACTGCGATATACATACTGAAGTAGCACATGTTAAATGAACTAGTGCTGACAAATTGGAATCCAAGACCAGTCGTTGCCTATTTATAGGCTACCCCAATGAATCTATGGGTTACTTATTCTATGATCCAAAAGAGCAAAAGGTGTTTTGTAGACGAAATACCCACTTCTTAGAAGATTACATCCTGGATAATCATCATCAGGAAGTTATTCTTAATGAGGAGAGCCTAGGGGTAGTGGGAGATGTCCCACCAGCTCCAGAAAATAACTAACCTAGTTGATCTACCTGGGTTTCCAAGCCTCCAACTCATTACAGCTATGACCAAGAAAGTTACATGGTGGAAGCCACGACCAATGAGGAGGATCCTGTGACTTACACGAAAACTATGTTAGACATAGATTCCTTGAAGTGGGTAGATGCCATTGGAGCTGAGATGGACTCAATGAAGACCAATGGAGTCTGGACTCTAGTAGATCCACCCTCTGGGGTAAAGGCAATTGGTTACGAATGGATCTATAAGAGGAAGAAGGGCCCCGATGGTAAAATTGAGACCTACACGGCTCGTCTTGTGGCGAAAGGGTACACTCAGAAAGAGGGAATCGATTATGAGAAAACCTTTTCACCTGTGGCCATGCTTAAATCGTTTAGGATCCTGCTAGCTGTAGCAGCTTACCACCAAGTTGGTTGGGGTGGCTTGTCTCAGCTTCTAGGGTGAGACCTGAGGAACATGTAATGTGGGTTTTCTTGAAACCCTAAACCGGACCAAAATTTCAGTATTACCTTGGACCTTGGAGTTAGAAGGGCAAAACTAGAATGTTATACCTGAACCCTAGACTCGATTATGGTACTGCAATGGGTATCGGATTGGGTTGTCTTTGATATGCCAATCAGTGAGATCCTTAGAGGGGGTCACAACCTGGGTATGTTGGGACTGTTCGAGAATTCATCTGAGTGGGTGATCATAGTGATAGAATCAGCCCCTTTGTCGGACAAAGTGAATGGATGGGGATGCACTCTCTCTAATGGAAACCTAAACTACCGGCAGTTGATTTCAACCGTTGAAATTTGTTTTGCAAAATATATTTATATAAAGATATATATATACATTATGGTTTCAAAATGTTTGAAAATGGTTTTAATTCCCAAGATCCATGTGAGTAGAGAGTAAAGCACTGTACCTTGCAACCGAGGGAGAGGTCCTCTATTGTCGAGTAGTGTTTGATCATTATGGCTTGAGAGGTTAAGCGTAAGACCAATGAGGGTAATACCTGATGGGCTAATCTTGCATCTGCCCATAGTCCTTGGGTTTTCATAAGATGGCTGGACCCAAGGACCATTTAGTGTAAATGTTGGGCCTAGTAAGAGCCCATGGTGATGAATTCAGGGGTTCACTGTCTCCTACAGTGAATTCGGCCTGGCCTTGTGACAAAGGCAGGGCTGAACCCAAGTGGCTAATGTGTAGATCAATGTTTGGGTCCCATGCCATACAAGGATAGACAATGGGGTAGTAAGTTAAGAGGTTAAGTGATCACATAGACTTAATGAGCCTAAAGCCCATTCGAACCAGCTTAATAAGATAAATTAAATAAGGGGTGGTTCTGGGATTTGGATCAACAGATAGGATAAGGGATTATCCCTATCCACTTAAGGAGTCCAGATCCAAATAAAGATTTGGATCAGGAAACTCCTAATTTGATTAAGAAGGTTGATCTTTATCTATAGATAAGATAAGGGATTATCCTTATCACTTGAAGAGAGTTCAGATCCAAATAAAAGATTTGGATTAGGAAACTTCTAATAGGATTATGAGATTCTCTCTTTAAGGCTATAAATAGGAGAGTAGGGTGGACCTCCAAATAAACCCACAATCTGGTAAATTAAGAGAGAAGAGAACTCACAATTTGACTGCTTCTGTCTTCTACTCTTTTCTTCCTATTCTTGCTGCCCCTACCCAGTTCGATCTCCACCTGTAGGAGAGATCATGAACCATTCTTGATATTGCTTCTTTCTAGAAGAGGCAATCTAAAGTTGTTGATGAGAATAAAATCTATCATATTTTATCCCCTAATATTCTATATTTTATACTGAATTAGTACATAATTAAACTCATATTTCTTGTATTTCGGTTCAGGGCATGAAAGAAGGCATCAGGAGCAAAGAAAGGCAAATCTGATGATTTTTCATAGTTTCGGCACCGTTCAGTAATCTGGGACTAACTTGCGTATCCAAACTCCGATTAGGCTGATTCAAGACCCACTGGAAGGATAGGAGAACAAGCCACAACTTTCATGTTTTGGGCTTTCGCAGATTCGGCTTGCATCGATGTCAAATCCGGGCCCGAATTCAGAGAAAATTCGTAGGAAGGCCCAATCCGCAGTTGAAGTCCAATTCGTAGAGGAGGTTTAATACGAATCCAAGAACAAGAAACTAAGAGGAGTCCTCCATATCTAAATTCTTGATGTAATCTTAGAGAGATAAAGGGATTGAATTCATTAGATAAAGAGATAAGAGTAGAATTAGGATAGGACTTTCTATTTTTGTAAGATCAACTTCAAGAGGAAGTAGGAGACCACCCCCTCCCCTTTAAGCTATATAAAGGAGGGGGCGGACCAGCTTGAGCATCATCACTCAATCTCTGGAGGGGATCACGAATTGCATTGAGCAATAAGTCAAGAGAGGAGAAAAGAAGTCAAGAAACAGAGGGAAGGTGATCAAGAATTCAAGAAACTTCAAGAAGAAGGTGGCGGCAAAGAGAGGAGATCTCAGCACCATGGGAAAATTCAAGAGTTATTTCTTTCCCTTTGTTTGCTTTAATTCTCTTATCATGAACTGATTTATTTCTTGCTAGGGCTGTGGAAAGCCTAACCATGTTAATGAATATATTTTTATCTTTATGATTTATCCAAGATTGTGATTTCCATATAGTCTATGAATAATTGTGCTTAATGCAATTAAGAGCTTGGTCACCTCTTAATTGATTTGTTTTATGTGAATGAATCGAGAGAGGAATTCACATAATCGACTGAATAATTCATAGTGTGAATTGAATGGTATATAGAGATATATATACATGATTCATCTGAATTTAATGGTTTTTTTGACTTAATGCACTCCCATCTTGAGAGCTCTACTCGAGAGATCGAAGGGCTACCTGGTAGGCATAGGTTTAATATATCTCGAGAGAGAATATTAAATAACATTGGAAAGACCTCAGCTTATTTGAATGACAAATAATCTTGGTTAATCGAGTCCATTAATATTCATTACATTGGTTTGGTGGACCAAAAGCCCTAGTGATTTCATCCATTGCATATTTGGTTAGTGATCACCCTTGCTTCTATTTTTCTTTTTTTAGTTTCTATTTCCAGTAGTTCTTACTCAAATCTGAATTTCGAACGTCCAAATAATTAAGGAAGACTGTGGTTCTAATACTTATTTTGTTAAATCCCCGTGGGAACGATATTTTTTATACTACTTGATAACTAGTACACTTGCTAGGGTTATATATTCATAGCTATCAAGTTTTTGGCGCCGTTGCCGGGGATTTAATCCTAAAATAATATTGGAACTTGTTAACCTTGGTTAATTTGGATTTTTATTTTTGTTTTGTTCCTTATTTTTTTATTTTTATTTTATTTTATTTGTTCGAACTCTTGTTGTGTTCAGATTTATTAGTGCATGACACACACTAGAAGAGAAGGACTAGCAAGATTCGATCCTGAAATAGAAAGAACCCTTCTTTATTTAAAGATATGCTTAGGGAGTATCCTCACCATGGAATACTAGTTTGGTATCAAAATCAGACCTTTTATAATGGCATTACCCCCCTAATCGATCTATTATTGATGCAGCCGCAGGTGGCACTATCATGAGAAGAACACCAGAGGAAGCCTATGACCTAGTAGAAGAGATGGTGTCAAACAGCTACCAATGGATTAATGATCGAACCAATCAAAGGAGAGTACACCATATCGATTCCTTTGCTACTCTATCGGCTCAACTTGCTAGTCTGAATAAGAAACTTGATACTCTTAATATTGCAGCAATAAATACATTATCTTGCCGAAGAGCCATGGGTTCTCTCCAAAAATTTTGTTCTTGGAGAGAATTTTGCTAGAAGAGGCAAGAATTTTGTTCTTGCAGGGTGGAGCAGAATTAGTAGTGTTCTCTCCAAGAACCTAATCCTTCGCAAGAAGTAGCAGAATGACATGTGACCACAAATTCCTATCAGTCCCTTCACAAGGAACTGATGTCAAGATCGATTCTTGATTTCTTCCACTGAACTGGAGATCGAACTGGCAGGGTAGGCGGCAATAGGAAGCAGGCGGCAAGAAAGAATTTCGCGGGATTGCTTAATTCTTCCTTCTGTGATTTCAGCTCTAAAGAGGATGTGAATAATGTATTTTCTAAAGGCTGCCGCCCCCCCTTCTTTTTTAACCTTAAAGGGATCAGCTCCTAATCCCATTAGGAGTTGCTGATCCAAATCATATGTGGATCAGACATCCCTTTAGTTGATAAGGATAAACCCTTATCTTATCTGCAGATTAGATCAGCCTTCTCCTAATCTCAATAGGAGGTTTCCATATCTGAATCACATTCATATCTGGACTCTCTAAGTGGATAGGGTTAAGACCCTATACTATCTGCTAATCCATTCCAGAATTCGCCCCATATATAACTAATTAAATTAGCCCAGTTCGAAATGGGCTTTAGGCCCATTAAGGTTATGTGCTCACTTAGCCTTCCGAACTACTGCCCAGTTGAGCTTCCTTGTATGGCGTGGGATTCAAACATTGATCTACATATCAGCCACATGGGCTCGGCCTAGCCTTTGTTATAAGGCCTGGCTGAATACACTGTTATGGACAGTGCACCCCCTAAAACCCATCACATGGGCTCTATGGGCCCAACACTTACCCTAAGAGGTCCCTGGGCCAAGCCACCTTGTAACACCCAGGGACTGTGGGCAGATGCAAGATTCGCCCATCAGGTATTACCTTCTATGGTCTTACACTTACCACTCAGCCCATAATGATCAAACACTGCCCAACAAGAGAGGACCTCTCCCTCGGCTGCAAGGAATAGTGTTGCACTCTTTGCTTATATGGATCCCGGGAATTGAAACATTTTGCAAACAATTCGAAACCATAACATATATATACTTTTATATCTCTTATAAAATATATTTTGCAAAAACAAGTCTCAATGATTGACATTGACTGCCGGCAGTCTTGGTTTCCATCAGTGAGAGTGCATCCCCGATCATTACCTTTGTCCGACAAAGGGGCTGATCCTGTCACTATGATCACCCACTCAGATGAATTCTCAGACTGCCCCAGCACACCCAGGTTTTGACCCCCGTTAAGGATCTCACTGATTGGTACATCAAAGGCAGTCAAATCCGACACCTAGTGTAGTATCATAATCGAGTCTAGGGGTCGGGTGTAACTTTTCAGTTTTGCCCATTAATCTCCAAGGTCCACGGCAATACTGGAAATTTGGTCCAGTTCAATGATTCAATTGATCCTACACTGCATGTGCCTTGGGTCTCACCCTGGCGGCCGAGACAGGCCACCCCAACCGACTTGGTGGCACATCAGCGTTAGCCTTATTAGGATAGGTCTCCCCAGACCAACCCACTAGTTGTGAACATTCTAAACTAACACGAGTCTCAATAAGTATCTAGTTTAAGGGTATTTCACAGAGACACACCAAAGGAACATGAATCAAATATGTACTTTATTCATTTACAGAAAACTAATAATGTACATCATTCTGATTGAAGCTAAGGGGATACAAAAACTGTCTAACAGCTTCCACTTGCACTTAGGTCCAATCTGGTACCAGCTGGAGTCCCATGCTTTCCACGTGTTTCTCAAACACTTTTATGATAGTGGCTTCGTCAATGGGTTTGCTACATTTTCCGTTGACACTACCTTCTGAATTAGGACGTCCCCTCTACCAACATTCTCCCGTAGTACGTGGTAAATCCTTTCGATGTGCTTTGACTTCGAGTGGGCTCATGGCTCCTTAGCCTGAGCAATGGCTCCATTGTTGTCACACAACAACGGGATGGGTGATGTGCTGGACGAAACTACTCCCAACTCATGAACGAACTTCTTCATCCACACGGCTTCTTTGGCAGCCTCACTTGGGGCAATGTATTCAGCTTCAGTCGTGGAGTCTGCAGTGGACCCCTATTTGCTACTTTTCCAGCAAACAGCACACGATCCTATCGTGAAAACATATCCAGATGTAGACTTTCTATCATCTGGATCCGACTGGAAATCGGCATCAGTATACCCCTGGATCTGTAGAGAGCTACCATCGAATACCAAACAAAACTCTTTTGTCCTACCCTGGGTTGGCCTGAAATCTGCT
Organism: Nelumbo nucifera; assembly: GCF_055504915.1. Lineage (NCBI taxonomy): Eukaryota > Viridiplantae > Streptophyta > Magnoliopsida > Proteales > Nelumbonaceae > Nelumbo > Nelumbo nucifera. Next base: position 35,762,394 of record NC_142656.1, on the reverse strand, counting down.
TACCACACTCACTACCTGAGCAATGTCGGGCCGAGTGCACAGCATGGCATACATGATGCTCCCAACGACAGAGGCATAAGGAACGTCCTTCATTCCCTCAATCTCCTCAAAGGTCTTGGGAGACAACTTCTTGGAAAGAGTGACTCCGTGCCTGAATGGAACATTTTTTTTCTTGGAGTTCTCCATGCTTTATCTTTTGACTATTTTGTCAATGTAAGCAGATTGGATAATCCTATTATCTGCTTCGATCTATCTCTATAGAATCGAAGACCTAGTATATTGGAGGCTTCTCCAAGATCTTTCATGTAGAATTGCTGTGAAATCCATACTTTCACCATAGTTAACATTCTTACATCATTCCCAATGAGTAGAATGTCATCCACATACAGAACTAAGAAGTTAACCTTATCCCCACTAGATTTCCTATAAACACAGGGCTCATCCGAATTCTGCTTGAAGTCAAACGATTTGACAGCAGAGTCAAAACGGATGTTCCAACTTCTATAAGCTTGCTTAAGTCCATAAATGGATCTATTAAGTTTACATACCATGTTTTCCTGACCCGCAGCAATGAAGCCTTGCGGCTGCTGCATATAGATATATTCAGTAAGATCTCCATTCAGGAATGCAGTTTTGACATCCATCTGCCAAATCTCATAATCATGGTATGCAGCTACAGCTAGCAGGATCCTAATGGACTTAAGCATGGCCACAGGCGAAAAGGTTTCCTCATAGTCGATGCCTTCTTTCTGAGTGTACCCTTTTGCCACTAGACGAGCCTTGAAGGTCTCAATCCTGCCATCGGGGCCCTTCTTCCTCTTGTAAATCCATTTGCAACCGATTGCTTTTACCCCAGAGTGTGGATCTACTAGAGTCCAGACTCCATTGGCCTCCATTGAGTCCATCTCTACTCTCATGGCCTCCACCCACTTCTGCGAATCTATGTCCAACATAGCTTCCGCGTAAGTCACGGAATCCTCCTCACTAGTCAAGGTTTCCACCAGGTAACTATCCTGATCATAACCATAACGGACTAGTGGCCTGGATGCCTGAGTGGATCTTCTAAGTTGGTCACTACCTGGAACTTGTGGGACATCTCCCACTGCTCCTGAGCTCTCCTCATCAAGACAACTTCCTGACGATGGGTGTCTAGGATATAGTCGGTTTCCAAGAATTGCGCATTTCGACTGCAGAACACTTTCTGCTCACTTGGGTCATAGAAAAGGTAACCTACAGAGCCTTTTGGGTAGCCTACAAATAGGCAATGGCTGGTCTTAGATTCCAAATTGTCTGCACTCGTTCTTTTAACGTGTGCTGGACAACCCCAAATCTTCAAGTGTTTGACACTTGGTTTCTTTCCGGTCCAAAGTTCATATGGAGTATTCGGAACCGATTTGGTTGGAACCCGATTCAGCACGTAAATCGCAGTCTCTAATGCGTAACCCGAAAGGGATGTGGGTAACTCTGAGTGTATGAGAACTGACCGGACCATATCTAATAAGGTCCTATTCCTCCTCTCTGAAACACCGTTAAGTTGTGGTGTAGCAGGAGGAGCTAATTGTGATACTATCCCATTGTCCTTTAAGTAGTCCCTGAATTCGTCAGAGAGATATTCGCCACATCGATCTGATCGAAGGGCTTTAATTTCTCTCCCTAACTGTTTCTCGACCTCTTGTCTAAACTCTTTGAAGTTTTCAAAGGATTCAGACTTGTGTTTCATTAGGTACACGTAACCATATCGTGAAAAATCATCTGTGAAGGTGATGAAATACACGTGTTGATTTCGTGTCCTAACCCTGAGGGGACCACATACATCAGTATGTATTAGGTCAAATGTGCCTGTACATCTTTCAGGCTTACCGTTAAATGGCCGTTTCGTCATCTTGCCTTGTAAGCAAGGCTCACAGGTGGGAAGATCTTCTACAGCTAGAAAATCCAAAGGACCATCCTTTACCAACCTTGTGATTCGGTCAACACCGATGTGGCCAAGTCGGTAATGCCACAGACACATGGGATTAACTGTATCACGGGCTTTCTTCTTGGGGTTTTCAACCGACGTAGTTTCGGTTATGTTAGTTTCTAGAGAAGGATGTAGAACATAGAGACCGTTCTCCAGTTCCCCGTATGCGATGAATCTGTTGTTTCTTTTAACAGTAATCGTATTACTAAAGAAGACAGAATAACCATCTACACACAGTTTTGAGACAGAAATCAAATTTCTTCTTAAATTTTGTACATAAAGACAATCCTTTAGTACAATTATTCCTCCTCTAAAATATAATTCCACGGTTCCTATGGCCGCGGCTGCAATAGTTGCAGTAGTCCCCAAGTAGAGTGTGACTTCTTCTTCACTCAGCCTTCTGCTTACCTTGAACCCCTGTAGTGAGTTACACGCAAGAGTTGAAGCCCCGGAGTCAATACACCAGGACGCAGAAGCTTCCAACAAATTGGTTTCTATAACACAAGTTTCGAAGTTACCTTTCTTGGATTCCAGGTAGGCAGGACAATTCCTTTTCCAGTGGCCGTTCTTCTTGTAGAAGTGACAGGCATCTGATGCTTTGTCTTTCTTCTGCTTCTTGCTTTTAGTGGCTTTCTTCTGAGGCTTCTTTGCCTTCCTCTTTCTCATGCCTGTCTTGCCAGCTTCAACAAGCATGGCTACAGGCTCATCCTTTTTAATCAGTTCTTCAGCTCTTTGCAACATATTACAGAGCTCTTGTAAGCTGACATTCAGCTTGTTCATGTTATAGTTCATGATGAACAGATTAAAGGAATGAGGCAAAGAGTTAAGGATAGCATCTATCTGGGTTGCAAGGTCCAGCCCGGATCTGAAGACAATGGTCATGAACTTGTTGACCCTTGGACATTTGTGTGGTCATGAACTGTTTCAAGACCTTTTGTCGAGTAGAACGATTCTGCTCTTCATACATTGTCCTGAGACTGTCCAATATGTCTTTGGCAAGTTCGATCTGATCGAACTGCCTTTGTATCGGATTGTCCAAGGAGGCAATGATGTAACACCGGGCAAGGGAGTTTTTCTCTTCCCATTCTTGATAGTCTCTCCTTCGGGCCTCAGAAGCCCTATCTCCCGGATGCTCCGGGGCAGGGTTCTTTGCCACTTTGTCAAGTTTTTCAGAAGCAAGGACCAGCATAAGGTTCCTATACCAGTCAGCATAGTTTGGGCCCTTCAACTTGTTGTCATCAAGTAGCTTTGCAAATGATCCGTTTGCCATTCTCTGATAAAAGCGCAAACATCAGTCCACAACCTAATTCGATTCATGTTCATTTCATAGATATGGATTTTAATCTACGATCCATTTCCATTTATTCATCTTTGAGATTTCCCTCATTTCGTAGTGACAGAGACTACGGGTTGTCTCTGGAAATGTGGGAAATCACATAGGGTGCATGAAGCCAACTGTTTCAGCTGCATAACCCCACCACCTTTCTTTGAAGGATCATATCCACTCATCATATGAGTTTTCCCTTTGGCCTCTGTCAGATAAGGCTCAGAGCCGTTTTCTGGTAAACCTTTCTGTCCAGTGAGTGCTTACCCATCATATTCGTGAACGCCAAGGTACCGTGAGAGAGTTCCCATTTTCTAGTGAAGCCCTCCCACATCGGTCTATGACGCTCCTATCATCTTATGAAACACTTAGACAAGCCCAACAGCAAATGGATAGCCCATTTTCTGGTGCGTTTCCTCATTACTGAAGGACCCATCCTTGTGCTAATGATGGAAGGCCTTTAGAGAGTTCAACATATGAATCTCCCTATCACATGCACTCATCTTATCTGGAGGGAACAGATAATTACGCCCTAGTTCTATCTTTAGGTCAAACCAAAGTGGCTCCCACTGAATTTCATAAAGCCAGATTTAGGTGGGCCTAAATCGGCTAGGGTTCCACACGAGAGCTCATGATGAGGTGTGGGGCCCCCCACTGAGTGAGGTCATCCAATGACCAAAAGGGACACCATGGCAATGATGTGCATTCAGCCATGGTGTGCAAAAGATCCACTGTCGATTGAGCATGGGCCAAGTACTTATGGCCCATGTACGTAGCACATCACACATCCATACATCACACGCAGGGATAAATTGATCCAATCAATTAATTATCTGTAAAGCCCATTTGAAGCCCATTTTAAATCCATAATATTAACCATTAATATTATTCAGGTATATGGGCCGAATGGTTCAACCCATATAGCTTTAAGGGTTAAGTGGGCTTTTAGCAGTTTTAACTGTTTAAAACTGGGCCTTTACAGGTTGGGCTGAATTAACCATTTAATTAAATATCAATCCTTAGGCCCATTAGTGGGAAAATTAGGGCTGACTTTCAGCCTTGATTAAACCCTAGATTCGGTCCAAACAGTTTGAACCAATCTTGGTTCGAATGGGTCTAGGGTTTGATCTTTAATTAAATCTTTAATTCAAGAAAATAATCTGAAATTAATTACTGATAAAAGAAAAACAACAATCAGTAAATCAGGGCTGTTCACACAATCCATCCTGTAAAACAGAGGTTAGATCACAGAATGCAGTTTCACAAACTGCAAATCGCAGATAGCGATTCTCCTATCTGCGAAATCTTCTTCTCTGCGAAATCTCCCTTTCTGCGCCGTCATCTTCGATCCATAATTAAAATAAATAGAAATCCTATTTCTATTAATAATTACATCAGATCGAATACCTATACATTGAGTCTAGAAAATAAAAAAAATTATTTACAGTCCAAATGTAATAAATAAATCAAGAAACTGCAAATCGTGCAGGTTCCCTGCGCAAACCAAGATTTCGATCTCCTCTTGTACGAACAGCCCATAAATCAAGAAAATCATAAAGAACAATTCTAAATAATAATCAGATTTATATAAAATTAATTTCAAATTATTCGCCCATTAATTTTGGGAACAAATTTCCCAAAACCCATATCTGCGCAAATTGGGTAGAACACCTTCTGCCCAATTGCGCAGGTTCAGATCTGAAACAAACTGGTTCAAGATTTGAACCATGGCTCTGATACCATTGAAGGGATGAGAGATCTATCCTATGGACGCCCAAAAGATTGCGGAATAAGGGGCGAATTTCAAAAATTTTTCTCTCCCTTCAACTGGGAATCGTATTCCCCATTTAGAAAATCATATTTTCAAGGATCAATTCTGAACCATAAACTGAACCGGATCTGAACCAAAAAGGAGTGGGAAGGATTATACCTGATACGGAGAAGTAATATCTCCCAACGAAGGTGTTCACGCCCAAGGAAGGATCCAAAGACTACTCCCACTGAAGATGGCGCAGTGCAGGTGGAGCAGAATCAGCAGTGTTCTTCTCCAAGAACTCTGTCCTTCGCAAGAATCAGCAAGATGGTACGTGAGCACAGGTTCCTTTCAATCCTTTCTCAAAGGACTGATGTCAAGATCCAATCTTGACTTCTCCCACAAGTGGAGATCGAACTGGCAAACAGGGCGGCAAGAACAGGGAGGCGGCAAGAGAGTATTTGCAGGGAGCAGAATTCTCTCTTCTTGATTTCAGCACTAAAGAAAACCTGATGATCTGTGTGTCTTTTAGGCTGCCGCCCCCTTCTCCTTTTATAATCTTAAAGGGATCAGCTCCTAATCAGATTAGGAGTTGCTAATCCAAATCACATTTGGGTTAGAAGTCCCTTTAAGTGATAAGGGATAATCCTTATCTTATCTGGATATCGGATCAGCCATCTCCTAATCTGATTAGAAGGTTTCCAGATCTAAATCTTATTTAGATCTTGGACTCTCTAAGTGGATAGGGTCTAAGCCCAATCCTATTAGCTGATCCACTTCAGATTTCGCCCCTTTATTAATTAAATAAACAGCCTAGTTCGAAATGGGCTTTAGGCCCATTAAGCTTATGTGCTCACTCAACCCTCTTAGTTGCTACCCAGTTGGGCTTCCTTGTATGGCGTGGGACCCAAGCATTGATCTACACATCAGACACATGGGTTCGGCCCAGCCTTTGTTACAAGGCCTGGCCGAATACACTATTAAAGACAGTGCACCCCCTAAAACCCATCAAATGGGCTCTACGGAACCAACACTTACCCTAAGAGGTCCCTGGGCCAAGCCACCTTGTAACACCCAAGGACTGTGGGCAGATGCAAGATTAGCCCATCAGGTATTATCCTCAATGGTCTTACACTTAACCTCTCAGCCCATAATGATCATACACTGCCCGACAATAGAGGACCTCTCCCTCGGCTGCAAGGAACAGTGTTGCACTCTACACTCATATGGATCCCGGGAGTTAAAACCTTTTGCAAACATTTTAGAAACCATATATATACTTTTATATCTTATATAAAATATATTTTGTAAAACAAATCTCAATGGTTGAAATCGGCTGCCGGCAGTCTTGGTTTCCATCAGTGAGAGTGCATCCCCACTCATTACCTTTGTCCGACAAATGGGCTGATCCTGTCACTATGATCACCCACTCAGATGAATTCTCGGACAGTCCCAACATACCTAGGTTTTGACCCCCGCTAAGGATCTCACTGATTGGTACATCAAAGATAGCCCAATCCGACACCTAGTGTAGTATCATAATCAAGTCTAGGGGTCGGGTGTAACTTTCCAGTTTTGCCCATCAATCTCCAAGGTCTAGGGCAATACTGGAAATCTGGTCCAGTTCAAAGATTCAATTAATCCTACACTGTATGTGCCTATGGTCTCACCCTGGCAGCTGAGACAGGCCACCCCAACCGACTTGGTGGCACCACAGTGTCAGCCTTGTCAGGATAGGTCTCCCCAGACCGACCCACAGGCTGTGAACATTCTAAACTAACACGAGTCTCATTAAGTGTCCAGTTTAAGGGTATTACACAGAAACATACCAAGGGAACATGAATCAAATATGTATCTTTATTCATTTACAATATACTCATAAAGTACATCATTCTGATTGAAGCTAAGGGCATACAAAACTGTCTAACAGACACAGGGTTCATCCGGATTCTGCTCGATGTCAAACGATTTGATAGCAGAGTTAAAACGGATGTTCCAACTTCTAGAAGCTTGCTTAAGTCCATAAATGGATCTGTTAAGTTTATATACCATGTTTTCCTGACCTGTAGCAATGAAGCCTTGCGGCTACTGGATATAGATATCTTCAGTAAGATCTCCATTCAGGAAAGTAGTTTTGACATCCATCTGCCAAATCTCATAATCATGGTAGGCTGCTACAGCTAGCAGGATCCTAATGGATTTAAGCATGGCCACAGGTGAAAAGGTTTCCTCATAATCGATGCCCTCTTTCTGAGTGTACCCTTTCACCATCAGATGAGCTTTGAAAGTCTCAACCCTACCATCAGGGCCCTTCTTCCTCTTGTAAATCCATTTGCAACCGATTGCTTTTACCCCGGAGGGCGGATCTACTAGAGTCCAGACTCCATTGGTATCCATTGAGTCCATCTCTGCTCTCTTGGCCTCCACCCACTTCTGGGAATCTATGTCCAACATAGCTTCCGCGTAAGTCACAGGATCCTCCTCACTAGTCAAGGTTTCCACCAAGTAACTATCCTGGTCATAACCATAACGGACTGGTGGCCTGGATACCCGAGTAGATCTACTAGGTTGGTCACTACCTGGAACTTGTGGGACATCTCCCACTGCTACTGAGCTCTCCTCATCAAGAACAATTTCCTATTGATGGGTGTCCAGGATATATAATTGGTTTCCAAGAATTGCACATTTCGACTGCAGAACACTTTCTGCTCACTTGGGTCATAGAATAGATAACCTACAGAGCATTTTGGGTAGCCTACAAATATGCAACGGCTAGTCTTGGATTCCAACTTGTCTGTACTCAGTCTTTTAACGTGTGTTGGACCAACCCCAAATCTTCAAGTGTCTAACACTTGGTTTCTTTCCGGTCCAAAGTTCATATGGAGTATTCGGAACCGATTTGGTTGGAACCCGATTCAGCACGTAAATCACAGTTTCTAATGCGAAACCCCAAAAGGATGTGGGTAACTCTGAGTCAAGTTCAAAGATTCAATCGATATTACATCTCCAAGGTCCAAGGCAATACTAGAAATCTGGTCAAGTTCAAAGATTCAATCGATCCTACACTGCATGTACCTTGGGTCTCACCCTGGCGGCTGAGACAGGCCACCCCAACCGACTTGGTGGCACATCAGTGTCAGCCTTATCAGGATAGGTCTCCCATGACCGACCCACTGGCTGTGAACAATCTTGATGAGACCAAAAAGAACCCTACTTTTATCCCCTAATATTCACTCTTTTACATTTGTTTAGCACTTAAATGGACTCATTACTCTTATATTTCGATTCAGGGCAATAAAGAAGGCAATTGGAAGAAAATAGGGCAAATCGGGTGATTTTGCACAGTTTCGGCGGTAGTTAGTAATCTAGGCCTAACTCTCAATTCCAGACTCCGAATTCGACAATTCAAGAAGCATTACAAAGATGAAATGAAGGCCCATAACTTTTATGTTTTGGGTTTCAACAGATTTGAAGGGATGAGAGATCCATCCCATGGACGCCCAAAGATTGTAGAATAAGGGGCGAATTTCAAAAAGTTTTCTCTCCCTTCAACTGGGAATCACATTCCCTATTTAGAAAATCATATTTTCAAGGAACTTTCTTCAACCATAAACTGAACCAGATCTGAACCAAAAGGAGTAGGAGAGAATTATACCTGATACGGAGATGTAATATCTCCCAACGAAGGTGTTCACGCCCAAGGAAGGATCCAAAGACTGCTCCCACTAAAGATGTCGCAGTGCAAGATGGAGCAGAATCAGTAGTGTTCTTCACCAAGAACTCTATCCTTCGCAAGAATCAGTAGAATGGTATATGAGCACAGCTTCCTTTCAATCCTTTCTCAAAGAACTGATGTCTAGATCCAATCTTGACTTCTCCCACAACTGGAGATCGAACTGGCAAACAGGGTGACATGAACAAGGAGGTGGCACGAGAGTATTCGCAGGGTGCAGAATTCTCTCTTCTTGTTTTCACCACTAAAGGAAATCTGATGTTTTTCTCTTATGCTGCCGCCCCCATCTTTTGTTAACCTAAAAGATCAGCTCCTAATCCAATCAGGAGAAGCTTATCCAAATCATATTTGGATAAGACTTCTCTTTAGGTGATAGGGATAAACCCTTATCTTATCTACAGATTAGATTAGCTTTCTCCTAATCTCATTAGGAGGTTTCTAAATCTGAATCACATTCAGATCTGGACTCTCTGAGTGGATAGGGTGAAGACCCTATCCTATCTACTAATCCATCATAGAATTTGCCCCTTTATTTAACTAAAAGAATAGCCCAATTTGAAATGGGCTTTAGGCCCATTAAGCTTATGTGCTCACTTAACCTTCCTAATTGCTGCCCAGTTGGGCTTCCTTGTATGGCGTGGGACCCAAGCATTGATCTACACATCAGCCACATGGGTTCGGTCCAGCCTTTATAACAAGGCCTAGCCGAATACACTGTTAAAGATAGTGCACCCCTTGAAACCCATCGAATGGCCTCTATGGGCCCAACACTTACCCTAAGTGGTCCCTGGGCCAAGCCACCTTGTAACACCCAGGGACTGTGGGTAGATGCAAGATTATCCCATCAGGTATTATCCTCAATGGTCTTAAACTTAACCTCTCAGCCCATAATGATCACACACTGCCCTACAAGAGAGGACCTCTCCCTCGGCTGCAAGGAACAGTGTTGCACTCTCCACTTATATGGAACCCGGGAATTAAAACCATTTTCAAACATTTTAGAAACTAAAATATATAAATACTTTTATATCTCATATAAAATATACTTTGCAAAACAAATCTCAACGGTTGAAATTGGCTGCCGGCAGTCTTGGTTTCCATCAGTGAGAGTGCATCCCCGATCATTACCTTTGTCCGACAAAGGGGCTGATCCTGTCACTATGATCTCCCACTCAGATGAATTCTCGGACTGTCCCAACATACCCAGGTTTTGACCCCCGCTAAGGATCTCACTGATTGGTACATCAAAGACAGCCCAATCCGACACCTAGTGCAGTATCATAATCGAGTCTAGGGGTCGGGTGTAACTTTCCAGTTTTTCCCATCAATCTCCAAGGTCCAGAGTAATACTGGAAATCTGGTCCAGTTCAGAGATTCAATTAAACCTACATTGTGTGTGTGCTTATGGTCTCACCCTGGCAGCTGAGACAGGCCACCCCAGCCGACTTGGGGGCACCATAGTGTCAGCCTTGTCAGGATAGGTCTCCCCAAACCGACCCACTGGCTGTGAACATTCTAAACTAACACGAGTCTCATTAATTGTCCAGTTTAAGGGTATTACACAGAAACATACCAAGGGAACATGAATCAAATATGCACTTTTATTCATTTACAATAAACTCATAAAGTACATCATTCTGATTGAAGCTAAGGGCATACAAAATTGTCTAACAAGATTCGGCTCGAATCGTGTAAGAAAACGAGCCCGAAGTTGAAAAGTTCACAGCCAAGCCCATTTCACAACTTATGCCCAACTCAAGTACCTTGAAGCAGCCCAAGTTTTAAAGCAGCCCAACTCGAATTCAAAGAAGATCAAGACTCCCTAAAGATAAGATGATCTCTTAGAAGGAATTGGAAAACAGCCCTCTCATTTGGCTATATAAAGAGGGGGGTGAACCAGCTCTAGCATCACTCATTCCAAGATCCAAGAGATCATCAAGAGGCCAAGAAGCTCAAGAAAGCAGTTCAGCTATGGAGAAGAAAGGCATGGAGATTGCGCACAGATCATGAGTAGCTAAGCTTCTTTTTCTGGTTCAAGGGGGGAGGTTCGATTGTGTCATTGTGAGGTTCTGTAGTTACTTTATTTTCTTGCTTTCTAATTAAAGTATTCATTGATTCTTGTGCATATTTTTATTGGACATTGATGTTAATTAGTTTGACAAACTGAATTAATGTTGATCTTCCTATTGCTATCCATGATTTCGGTGATCCGTAATTGTCATGAATAATGGTACAAGTAGAAATTAGGTTGATATCTTTTTGGGTCAATTGTTCATGACAGCCTTTGACCAATGTTTTAACATGGTTCAACCTAAAGGAATCAATGGAACAAAATTCAGTAATTGCAGCTATCTCAATTATTGTTATTTTGGTTTAACTGTTTTCACAAATCTTAATGCTATCATTGTTCAACATGGAATGCTATCGTACCCAGTTGAGTGCTGATAAGTGTTGATCAAATGCTGGGTTTGGTCAACTGAATTAGGAAAACACAAGGTTTATTATGGCTATCCTAATAAATCTAAGGTTAAATGCTTGAATTGCAAGAATGCTGAAATGTACCTAGGATCGATGGCCAATCGATTCAACCCGAACCCTTGAACCAGAATTTGGTAAGACTGATTTTCTCTTGTTTGTTTAGTTTGTTATTCATTTAATTTTAGTTATTAAATTTTCCCACACAATTACTTTATCCATTCGGCTAAGAGATTACTGATTTTCTCCCTGTGGGATTCGACCAAGTACCACTTTTACTACAAATATTTTATTATGGGACTAGTACTAATTTTGAGGGCTTCGACAACCTGTCAAAATTTTGGCGCCGCTACAGGGGAGCAACTTTAATTTCTTAGCTATTACCTTCTTTTTGTTAACCTTCTTGTTTTATGACTCATGCTTCTCAACAAGGTGAACTCGAGTACAACCTCGAAATTGAGAGGACCACCCGTCGTTTAAGGAAGGAGGCGAAACAAAGGAAGGATTGTTCACCTAAAAGGGTGAACTCAGATTGCGATTTATCTGCTTGTGATCTACCCATTTTCGAAGAAAAAGAAAGAATGGCTGACAGAGAGAGGACATTAAGGGAGTTGGCTGCACCGATTATGAACCAACAACCCTTATGCATCACGTATCCCACTCTTGAGGTAGCCTTTGAACTCAAATCTGGTTTGATTCAACTATTGCCTATATTTCATGGTTTTTTAGGTGAGGACCCTCATAAGCATCTAAAGGAATTCCATGTCATCTGTTCGAGCATGAAGCCCCAAGGTATGACCGAGGACCAGGTAAAACTCATAGCCTTTCCATTTACTTTAAGAGATAAAGCAAAGGATTGGTTGTATATTCTTCCTCCCAGTTCAGTACGCACATGGGATGAGATGAATAGGATATTCTTGGACAAATATTTTCCTGCATCCCGGGCTGCAAATATAAGAAAAGAAATATGTGGAGTTTGGCAATTTGGTGGTGAGACACTATATGAATATTGGGAAAGATTTAAACAACTTGTTGCTAAATGTCCACATCACCAAATACCCAAACAACTATTAATCCAATACTTCTACGAAGGGCTACAGCCCATGGATAGAAGTATGGTCGATGTAGCCAGTGAAGGAGCCTTGGTGAACAAGACACCCGAAGCAGCCAGGGAGTTAATCTCCAACATGGCCAAAAATTCACAGCATTTCGGTGCAAGGATAGACGGTACCATTAAAAGGGTTAATGAGGTAAGCCATGTAAATTTAAAAAATCAGATTTCTGACCTAACTGCTTTGGTAAGACAACTCGCTGCAGGACAATTTCAAACTGCCAGGGTGTGTGGTATCTGTTCGATTCGTGGACATCCTACAGACATGTGTCCATCACTATAGGATGGATTGATTCAGCAAGTGAGTGCCATAGGAGGATTCCTGGGCCAGCCCCAACGAAAGTATGATCCCTACTCCAATTATTACAATCCGGGGTGGAGAGATCACCGAAACCTAAGCTACGGGAACCAAGGAGGACAACTGATGAGGGTAGAATTTATCATATTTTTATCCCCAATTATTCTGTCTTTTATACTAAATTAGCATCTAATTGGACTCATATCTCTTGTATTTTGGTCCAGGGTATGAAAAAAGGCATCAAGAGCAAAGAAAGACAAATCGGATGATTTTTCACAATTTTGACATCATTCCGTGATTTGGGCCTAACTCGCGTATCCGAACTCTGAAAGGGCTGATTCAAGATCCACTGGAAAGATAAGAGAAAAAGCCACAACTTTCATGTTTTGGGCTTTCGCAGATTCGGCCTACATCGAAGTTAATTCTGGGCCCGAAATTGCAGCAAATTCATAGCAAGGCCCAATCCGCAGCTGAAGCCCAACTCGCAGAAAAGCCTGGCTGAAGCCCAATTTGCAGAGGAGGTCTATTACGAATCCAAGAACAAGAAACCAAGAAGAATCCTTCTAAATTTAAATTCTTGATGTAATCTTAGAGTGATAAAAGGATTGAGTTCAAGAGATAAAGAGATAGGATTAGAATTAGGATAGGACTTTCTATTTCTTGTAAAGATCAACTTCAAGAGAAAGTAGGAGACCACCCCCTCCCCTTTAATCTATATAAAGGAGGGGGCGGACCAGCTTTAGATCACTTGATCACTGAATCATTCAATCATTCAACTTCTGATCTGAATCAAGAAGTAAGGAGCAATTAGTCAAGAAGGGTTCAAGAAAGGTTCAAGAATTCAAGAAACTTAAAGAAGAGGAGATCTCAGCACCATGGGCGAATTCAAGAGTTCTTTCTTCCCCTTTGTTTGTTTTAATTCTTCCATAATGAACTGATTTGTTTCTTGCTAGGGCTATGGAAAGCCTAACCACGCTAATGAATATATTTTTATCTTCTTGATTTATCCAAGATTATGATTTCCATATAGTCTATGAATTATTGTGCTTAATGCAATTAAGAGCTTGGCCACCTCTTAATTGATTTGGGTTATGTGAATGAACTGAGAGAGGAATTCACATAATTGACAGAATAATTCATAGTGTGAATTGAATGGTATATAGAGATATATATACATGATTCATTTGAATTTAAGGGTTTTCTTGGACTTAATGCACTTCCATCTTGAGAGCTCTACTCGAGAGATCGAAGGGTTACCTATGGGCGTAGGTTTAGTATATCTCGAGAGAGAATATTAAATAAATTTGTAAAAATCTCAGCTTATGGGAATAACAATTAGTCTTGGATAATTGGACCCATCAATATTTATTACATTGGTTAGGTGGACCTAAAGTCCTAGCGATTCCATCATTTGCATATTCGATTAGTGATCACCCTTGTTTTTATTTTCTTTGTTCCAGTCTTTATTTTCAGTAGTTCTTGTTTCCTCAAATCTAAATTTTGACTGTCCAAATAATTAGGGAAGACTGTGATTCTAATACTTATTTTGTTAAGTCCCCGTGGGAACGATATTATTATACTACTTGATAACTAGTGCACTTGCTATGGTTATATATTTTTAGCTATCAACAGCAGCAATACCAGCCCCATTTTTTCAGTCGACAGCCTCAGTTTTCAACACCCATCACAGCGCAAGGCCAACCCCCGAATTCAGGTACGTCATTAGAAGATATAGTTAAGGCTCTAGCTACTAATATTCAGCAATTTCAGCAGGAAACAAGAGCCATCATTCAAAATTTGGGAAATCAAATCAGCCAACTTGCCACTTCCATTAGCAAGTTGGAGGCGCAGAGCTCTGGAAAACTACCATCACAAACGGTAGTCAACCCCAAGGAGAATGTAAGTGCAGTGGTGCTAAGAAGCGGGAAGGAACTGCAGCTAGAACCTACCTCACCAAGGAAGGTGGATAAAAGACAAGAAGAAGAGGAGATACAGGACTCAAACGAAAGCCCCATTAAGGTAGGAGTTGGAGAGAAAGTTTCAGCCATGATCAAGAGGACCTTATCAGAAAAACATGCTGATCCAGGTATGTTCACCCTACATTGTGTGATTGGCAATAAGCAAATCGAGCATGTCATGCTAGACTTAGGTGCATCTATCAATGTCATGCCATACTCGATTTACTATGCTTTGAGATTAGGTCCTTTAAGGGAAACTAAAGCTATTATCCAATTAGCTGATTGTTCTAACGCCTACCCAGAAGGGATTGTTGAGAATGTAATGGTGCAGGTTAACGATTTAATTTTCCCAGCTGATTTTTACATTCTAAAGATGGAGGAGAACACGATCAAAGGTTCAGCCCCACTTCTATTAGGCAGGCCATTCATGAAAACGGCCAAGACCAAAATAGATGTGGATGAGGGTACCCTGTCCGTCGAATGTGACGGAGAGACTGTTGAATTTAATATTTTTTAAGCTATGAAGTACACAATTGAAGACCATTCGATCTATTCGGTTGACACTTTTGATCCAACTGTGCAGAAAATTTTTGAAAAAGAGGAGTTAGAATCGAGTGCACAATTGGATACGAAGGCCCCTTTTCCAGATTTAAACCCGCCCATGATGGATGGAAGGGGAGCACATCGGAAGCTGCAACCATGAGAGTTAGGGTAGCAAGGGAGAACGTCAAACATAACGATGTTAAACAATTGCGCTTGTGGGAGGCAACCCATTGTGTTTAGTTAATTTTGTTATTTTGTTTGGTTTTGATTTTTGTGTTTAGCAGGAACCCAACAAGACAAACAGGGAAGTACCCCCAAATCCTTCTACTTTATGCATAATCACATACATTGGGGACAATGTATAACTTAAGTGTGGGGGGATTAGGGAAATTTGATGGAAATTTGGGATACCTTACCTTCTTGAAATTTTTGCTCCCGGAAACTTATCCTTGAACGATTTCAACTTATCAGGAATCATGTGCTTAGGCTGAATAGATAAGATAGGATGCAAGCATGACTAACTGAATCTTTCTTGGCTGCATATGGTACCTCATGATTTTAATCGATCAATAGGCAAGATGCATAAGGGTTTGATTGATTTTCACATAATTATCTGTCAAACATGGGTTGATTATTCTAGAACTTGCTGTGTTAGGCATATAGAGACCACGATCAATGAATTCATGGATCAGGCAATGAAACCCTGTGATTCTTGTAAAAAGAAAAAAAAAAGGAGTTTGAAACTAAAATCGTGACTAATGTGAGATGGAGCATAAAATGCCTCACATCTAGAAACAAAAACGAGTGTGAGATGGAGCATAAAATGCACTCACATGTAGAAACAAAAAAAAGTGTGAGATGGAGCATAAAATGCACTCACATCTAGAAATAAAAGTAAGTGTGAGATGGAGCATAAAATGCACTCACATCTTGAAAAGAAGGCAAGGGTGAGATGGAGCATAAAATGCACTCACCCTAGAACCCCAACCCCATTCTCACCTTCAGATCCTAGGAATTCACACTAAGTGGTGGAGATGTGATACATAGCAAGCTTATGGCAATAAGCACACCTTGTTTCGATTCAAAGAAAAATAATTGCATCTGGCTGAATTGGTTTGTTAAAAGCAATGAGCACCCGTGCAGTCCAAGGAGTTTCAGCCCTGGAAGGCTTGTCTCCTTGACTATCAATTTAACTTGGGACCATGAGGAATGGTGATTTGCGATCACTCTTGGACAAGAAAAAGGGGAGAAAGAGATAAAAAGGGAAAGGTTACCAAGTCTGGACTAAAGCATGCAATGAACCAGGTCACATGTAAAGAAAAAGAAAGATTGAAAATCAGTAGTTGGTTTCTTTTGGGTTACTTGAGTTTTTGCCTTGCCCGAGGACGGGCAAAGTTTAAGTGTGGGGTGATTTGATGAGACCAAAAAGAACCCTATTTTTATCCCCTAATATTCACTCTTTTACATTTATTTAGCACTTAAATGGACTCATTACTCTTATATTTCGATTCAGGGCAATAAAGAAGGCAATTGGAAGAAAACAGGGCAAATCGGGTGATTTTGCACAGTTTCGGCGACAGTGAGTAATATGGGCCTAACTCTCAATTCCAGACTCCGAATTGGACAATTCAAGAAGCATTAGAAAGATGAAAGGAAGGCCCACAACTTTTATGTTTTGAGTTTTGACAGATTCGGCTCGAATCGAGTAAGAAAACGAGCCCGAATTCGGAGCAAGTTCATAGCCAGGCCCCTTTCATAACTTAAGCCCAACTCAAGTACCTTGAAGCAGGCCAAGTTTTAAAGCAGCCCAACTCGAATTCAAGAGTTAAGAGTCCGAGTTTCAAATGTAATCTCCAAGGATAGAGTCTTATCAGATATAAAGTCTTGAATGTAATCCTAGATAGATAAGAAGATGGAGATTAGATCATTAGATAAGAGATAGGATAGAATTAGTTCAAAGAAGATCAAGACTCCCTAAAGATAAGATGATCTCCTAGAAGGAGTTGGAAAATAGCCCTCTCCTTTGGCTATATAAAGAGGGGGGCGAACCAGCTCTAGCATCATTCATTCCAAGATCCAAGAGATCATCAAGAGGCCAAGAAGCTCAAGAAAGCAGTTCGGCTATGGAGAAGAAAGGCATGGAGATTGCGTAGATCTTGAGTAGCTAAGCTTCTTTTTCTGGTTCAAGGGGGGAGGTTCGATTGTGTCATTGTGAGGTTCTGTAGTTACTTTATTTTCTTGCTTTCTAATTCAAGTATTCATTGATTCTTGTGCATATTTTTATTGGACATTGATGTTAATTAGTTTGACAAACTGAATTATTGTTGATCTTCCTATTGCTATACATGATTTCGGTGATCCATAATTGTCACGAATAATGGTACAAGTAGCAATTAGGTTGATATCTTTTTGGGTCAATTGTTCGTGACAGCCTTTGACCAATGTTTTAACATGGTTCAACCTAAAGGAATCGATGGAACAAAATTCAGTAATTACAGCTATTTCAATTATTGTTATTTTGGTTTAACTGTTTTCACAAATCTTAATGCTATCGTACCCTGTTCAGTGGTGATGAGTGTTGATTGAATACTGGACTTGGTCAACTGAATTAGTCAAACACAAGGTTTATTATGGCTATCCTAATAAATCTAAGGTTAAATGCTTGAATTGCAAGAATGCTGAAATGTACCTAGGATCGATGGCCAATTGATTCAACCCGAACCCTCGAACCAGAATTCGGTAAGACTGATTTTCTCTTATTTGTTTAGTTTGTTATTCATTTAATTTTAGTTATTAAATTTTCCCACACAATTACTTTATCCATTCGGCTAAGAGATTACTGATTTGCTCCCTGTGGGATTCGACCTAGTACCACTTTTACTACAAATATTTTATTGTGGGACTAGTACTCATTTTGAGGGCTTCAACAACCCATCAGTTCTAAACTAACACAAGTTTCAATTAGTGTCCAATTTAAGAGTATTACACAGAAACACACCAAAGGAACATGAATCAAATATGTAATTTATTCATTTACAATAAACACATAATGGACACCAAAATTATTGTGGAATGGATGGGCGAATTTCAAAAATTTTCTACCTACCTTCCAACTAGGAATCGTATTCCCTGATTTTAGAATCAAGATTCAAGGATCCTATTTGAACTAGAACTGAACCAGATCTGAACCAAAAAGAAGGGAGTGATTATACCTGATCCAGAGAAATAATATCTCCCAAAGTTGGTGTTCACGCCCAAAGAAGACACCAAGATCTGCTCCTGCTGAAGATGACACAGCAACTGTGCAACAGAACCAGCAGAGTGTGTCCTACACAGTGAATCCTTCACAAGAATCTTTTGGAAGCAATGAGCACTGAACTGAATCAGCCTTTCAACGAAGACTGATATCAAGAACTCTTTCTTGATATTTCTCTGACAGAGAAATCGAACTGCAGTAGGTGGTGGTGGATGCAGAAGGAGATAAATAGAGAAGAAGATGGCGAACTGCTTTTTTTTGTAGGGTTTCTGAGATCCTATCTCAAAACTGCTGGGTGTTCTGTATAAATCCCTTGGGTTCGAATTCATATAATTTGAATAGGGTTTCCTCTAGTTGCTTAATGATTAAGAAAACCTTCGAATCATATCTGGAGTTGCCCTTATCCAAATCTGTATTTGGATTAAAACTCTTCTTAATCTTATTTGCAGATTAGATAAGCTTTCGGGCTCATCCTAATCTCAGATCCACCCCCTATTAATGACTGATCAAATCAGCCCTGTTTCAAAATGGGCTTTAGGCCCAATAAGAATCAAGTGCTCAAAAGTCTTCCAAACTGCTGCCTAGTTAGGCTTCTTTGTATGGCGTGGGACCCAAGCATTGATCTACACACCAGCCACATGGGTTCAGCCCAGCCTCTGTTACAATGCCTAGCCGAATTCACTGGAGAGCCCAGTAAACCCCTTGAGCCCATCACATGGACCCTATGGGCCCAACACTTAAACTAAGTGGTCCCTGGGCCATGCCATCTTATAAAAACCCAGGGACTGCGGGCAAGTGCAAGATTAGCCCATCAGGTATTATACCAAAGGGCCTTACACTTAACCTCTCAGCCCATAATGATTAAGCACTGCCTGACAAGAGAGGACCTCTCCCTCGGCTGCAAGGAACAGTGCTGCACTCTCTACTCACATGGATCCCGGGAATTAAAACCATTTGCAAATATTTTGAAACCATACTTAGGTATATATCATATATATAACTTTTGCAAAACAAAATTCCAACGATTGAAATCAACTGTTGGCAGTTTGGTTTCCATTAGAGAGAGTGCATCCCCGATCATTACCTTTTTTCGACAAAGGGGCTGATCCTGTCACTATGATCACCCACTCAGGTGAATTCTCAGACTGTCCCAACATACCTAGGTTTTGACCCCCGCTAAGGATCTTACTGATTGGCATATCAAAGACAATCCAATCCGACACCTAGTGCAGTACCATAATCGGGTCTAGGGGTCAGGTGTAACTTGACAGTTTTGCCCATCAATCTCCAAGTCCAGGGCAATACTGGAAATCAGGTCCAGTTCAAGGGTTCAAGTAATCCTACACTGCATGTGCCTTGGGTCTCACCCTGGCGGCTGAGACAAGCCACCCCAACAGTTGGCAGCACACCAGCGTCAACCTTGACAGGATAAATCTCCCCAAACTTATCCAACGGCTGTGAACATTTAAAACCAACACAAGTCTCATTAAGTGTCCAATTTTAGGGTCTTACATAGAAGAATACCACACAACATGAATCAATCATGTACTTCATTTATTTACATTAAATATCAAAAGTACATCAGAATTGATTGAAGCTAAGGGCATACAAAAACTATCCAACAAAATTTGTTTTTGCAAAATATATTTATATAGAGATATACATTTATATATATATATATATATTATGTTTTCAAAATGTTTGCAAAAGGTTTTAATTCCCGGGATCCATGTGAGTAGAGAGTGCAACACTATACCTTGCATCTGAGAGAGAGGTCCTCTCTTGTCAGGCAATGTTTGATCATTATGGGCTGAGAGGATAAGTGTAAGACCATTGTGGGTAATACCTGATGGGCTAATCTTGCATTTGTCCACAGTCCTTGGGTTTTCATAAGGTGGCTGGACCCAATGAGCATTTAGAGTAAATGTTGGGCCCATTAAGAGCCCAAGCTGATGGACTCAGGGTTTCACTGTCTCCTATAGTGAATTCGGCTAGGCCTTGTAAGAAAGGCTGGGCTGAACCCATGTGGCTGATGTGTAGATCTATGTAAGGGTCCCATGCCATACAACGAGAGCCAACTGGGCAGCAGATTAAGGAGTAAATGAGCTCATAAGCTTAATGGTTCTAAAGCCCAATTCGAACTAGGCTTAAGTTACTTAATTAAAAAGGGTGGAAGATATGATTTATAATCTGATTAGGATTAGCTGAAGGATAAGATAAGTCTTATCCATTCTAGAGTCCAGATCCAAATATTAGATTTGGATCATGAAACTCTCTCCTAATTAGATTAGGAGGCTGATCCTGAGAAGGCTATTAATAGGAGGCGAATTCCTCAGTTTTAACATACAACAATCTGCAGAGTTCTCCCCTGTTTTTGCCGCCCCTACCTAGTTCGATCTCCTCTTGTAGAAGTGATCAAGAAGTGTTCTTGATATTAATTTTTGGTACAAGAAGCAATCTGAAGTCGTGCTCACCAGCCCCTGTTCAATTCTTGCTGAAGAATCCTGGTTCTTGCTCCTACTGATCCTACTTCAACATGCATTGTGTCATCTTCAGTGGAAGCGGGTTTTCATTTTCTCCTTGTACGTGAACACATTCATTGGGAGTTACTGCTACTTCGTATCAGGTATATCCCTGACTTCCTAATGGTTTCAGATCTGGTCCGATTTTGTTTCAAGAATGATCCTTGAAACTGAAGTTTCCTAAAATAGGGAATGCGATTCCCAGATGGGAGAGAGAGAAATTTTTGAAATTTCGCCCAACCTTCCTGCAGGGTTCGGCCATCCATATGATGGATCTCTCATCCCTTCATGTAATATATTGCAAGTGTTCAGAGAAAGCAGAAGGCTGAATGACGACAATGTGATTCTTTACTTGGGGACTTCTCCAACAGTTGCAACTACAATAGGAACTATAGATTTAATTTTTAGAGAAGACAATGTAACGCTTAAATATTGCCTTTATGAATCATTACTTAGAAGAAATTTGATTTCAGTTTCAAAATTTTGTAAGGATGGTTATTCTATTATATTTAGTGATAAGATTACTATTAAATTGAATAACAAATTCATTACCTATGGAGAACTTGAGAATGGTCTTTATGTCCTCCATCCTTCTCTAGTATTGAACATAACCAAAACTACGTCAGAAATAATCACCAAGAAAAGAACATGTGATACGGTTAATCCCATGTGCTTGTGGCATTACGGACTTGGATATATCAATATAGATCGTATAACAAGGTTGGTAAAGGGTGGTTCTTTGGATTATCTAGCTGTACAAGATCTTCCAACTTGTGAACCTTGCCTTCAGGACAAGATGATGAAACAAGCATTTGAAGGGATGGGAGATTCATTATATGGATGGCCGAACCATGCAGAGTGGCTGGGCAAAATTTCAAAAATTTCTTTCTTCCATTTGGAATCCTATTCCCTGATTTAGAAAAACTACAATTTTCAAGGTTCGTTCTTGAAACAAACTGGACCAAATCTGAAACCAAGATTAGGGAGAGGAATACCTGATACGGAATCCATGCAAAAATCTCCTCCCAACGTAGGTGTTCACACCCAAAGAGAGTACAGAATGCTTCATCAATTGAAGATGGCATATCTTTGGGTGAGGCAGGATCAGTAAGTTGTTCTTCAACAAGAACCTCAGATTCTTCAGCAAGAATCGAATAGGGTAGTGAGCACAACTTCAAATTTGTTTCTTCCACCAAGAAACAATATCAAGATCGAATCTTGATCACTCTAAGAGGTGGAGATCAAATAGGGTAGGGCAACAAGAGTAGAGAGAGAGAACTGGAAGCAGAAAGTAGTAGAATTGTGTAACCCTTTTCCAGTTCTTCCACCTCCTTTATATAAATCTTAAAGAGTCAATCTCCTAATCTGATTAGGAGTTTCTTGATCCAAACCTTTATTTGGATCTTGACTATTTAAGTGATAAGGCTTATCCCTTTATTTATTTGCAAATCAGGATCAGCTTCTCCTAATCTAATTAGAAGTTTCCTAATCCAAATCTTTATTTGGATCTAGACACTTTAAGTGGATAAGAGTTATTCCAAATTTACCCCCTATTTAGTTAATCATATTAAGCCTAGTTCGAATTAGGCTTTAGGCCCATTAAGCTTTTAGGCTCACTTCCTTTAATGCAGGCTAGCTTGACTATCTTTGTATGGCATGGGACCCTATTATTGATCTCCACATAAGCCACATGGCCTCAGTCTAGCCTTTGTTACAAGGTGAGAGAGTTATGCTCCATCTACAACACGGCGCCGAAACTGAGTAAAATGACCCGATTAGCCTTGTTTCTCACCTAATGCCTCCTTTCATGCCCTAAACCAAAATATGAGAATTATGAGTGCATTTGGGCATAAAATAAATATAAAAGACTAGATATTAAAGGAGAAAAATATGATATTTTTCATTCTCATCAAATCCCCCCACAATTAAACCTTGCCCATCCTCGGGCAAGACGAAACTTTAGCCACTAAGAAAACTATTCTACCAAAGTTAAACTCAACCTTCCTTCATCGTTTTCCACAAATATTCTAGGTTAACTGATGCAAACCATTAAATCAACATAACCAAGTTATACACGACTCATCCATCCACCAATCCAATTTTTTACTACTACAAATCAGGTAGTAAACTAGGGAAAACATTTCTTTTTGGAGGAAGTGAGTGCATTTTATGCTCCATCTCACTTTTAGGACTTCGTCAGTGGGTGCATTTTATGCTCCATCCCACTGTTATGATTACTTGGTCAATAGGTGCATTTTATGCTTCGTCCTACTGATTGAATTGCTTGGTTGGTAAGTGCATTTTATGCTTCATCCTACTATTGAATTGCTTGGTTGGTAGGTGCATTTTATGCTCCGTCCTACCATTGAATTGCTTGGTTGGTAGGTGCATTTTATGCTTCATCCTACTATTGAATTGCTTGGTTGGTAGGTGCATTTTATGCTCTGTACTACCAATTGAATTGCTTGGTAAAATATTTACCCTATTTACTTAAACCTGGATTTAGGACTAGCATAAAAAGGGAGTGGCCTCAGGTGAATCCTGTATTCCCTAATCATATTTCTTTACCAAATTCACAAGAGTTGTTCTAGAACACTGTTTTAATTGATTTCAAAAGAGTTGAGTTTTTTTTTTTTTTTGATATATGCAGAAAAACGCAATCAAATTTTAAAACGCACACTAAATTCTAACCTAAATCCCCTCCCCGACACTTAAAACTTACATTTTCCCCAATGTAAAGTAAAATGCAAAGAAAGATGGAAATAACTAAACTAAAAATGCAAAAACAAAAAGAAAAAGCAAACTTCCCTATTTTTAATAATCATAAATCGGGTCCTCTAGCTCTCGTGGTTGCAGCTTTCAATGTTCTCCCCTTTCATCCATCATGGGTAAGTTCAAATCTGGAATAGGGGCCTGCAAAACAGAGGGTAATAGTCTCCCATTAGAAATCGACAACATAATATAAGGAGCATTATCTGACTGTTATAACTCTGGAGAACCATTCAATGTTGCAATCGTTTCCTACAAATAAGCATTCAACATTGGCCCCTCTTTCTCAAGATGCTCACTAATGGCAATCTCCAACCCATCCTTCCCATCAATTTTAAAAGCTTCCTGTGCTAAAGAATCAATCATATCAACAGAATAAACAGGATTATCATTAGTAGGATATTTCACGGCATCATAAATATTAAACTTAACAGTCTTACCATCAAATTCCATGGTGAGTGTGCCACTATAAACATCTATATTAGTTTTGGATGTTTTTAAGAATGGTCTTCCTAGCAAAATAGGAATGATTTGATCACCATTATCCATATCAAGCACATAAAAATCAACAGGAAAAACCAAATCATTTACTTTCACAAGAACATCCTCAACTACACCCTTAGGATATGCATTCGATCTATCAGCCAACTGAATCACTACACCAGTCTTATTCAAAGGTCCAAGTTTCAATGAAGCATATATAGAATATGGCATGACATTAATAGAAACTCCTAAGTCTAACATGGCCTTCTCACTTCTAGTGTTACCTATCATGCAGGGGATACTGAACATACCTGGATCCTTGCACTTTGTAGGGAGTTTGCTTTGAATGACTGATGAGACTAAAAAGTACCCAATTTTTATCCCCAAATATTCACTATTTTTCATTAATTTATCACTTAATTGGACTCATTACTCTCGTATTTCGAGTCAGGGCAAGCAAGAAGGCAATTGGAAGAAAACAAGGCAAATCGGATGTTTTTGCACAGTTTCGGCACCATTCAGTAATCTGGGCATAACTCTCAAATCCAGACTCCGATTTGGAAAATTCAAGAGGCATCAGAAAGATGAAAGAACGGCCTACAATTTTTATGTCTTGGGTTTTGACAGAGTCGGTCCACATCGAAGATGAAACTGGGCCCAAAGTTGGAGCAAGTTCGCAGCAAAGCTCATTTCACAGCTGAAGCCCAATTCGCAGAAGAGCCTTGTAGCAGCCCAAGATATTAAAGCAGCCCAACTCGAATTCAAGAGCCTAGAGTCCCAATTTCGAATGTAACCTCCAGAAAGAGAGTCTTATTAGATTTAAATTTTTGAATGTAACCCTATAAATATAAGAAGATTGGATTAGATCACTAGATAAGATATAGGATAAGATTAGTTCAAAATAGATCAGGACTTTCTAACTTGAGGTTAATCTCCTAGAAGGAGTTGGAGAGAGCCCCTCCTCCACGAAATCAAGGGGGGGGGGGGGACCAGCTTTAGGCATCACTCAATTAGCCACGAAATCAAGCATCAAGCAACTCCATCAAGAAATATCAGTTCGGCCTTCTGAGAAGCAAAGCCTGAAGGATTCGAAAATCATGAGCAGCTAAGCTTTTCTTTCTGGTTCAAGGGGGGAGGTTCGATTGTATCATCGTGACGTTCTGTATTTAATTCAAGTTCTTGCTTTTTAATTCAAGTATTTGTTGATTCTTGTGCTTATTCTCTACGGATGTTAATGTTAATTAGTCTGACAAATTAATTAATGTTGATTTTCCTACTACTATCCATGGTTCAATGATCCGTAATTGTCATGAATAGTGGTACAAGTAGCAATTAGGTTAATATCTTTCTGGGTCAATTGTTCGTGACAGCCTTTGACCAATGCATTGACATGTTTTAACCTAAAGGGAATCAATGAAATAAGATTCGATAATTACATCAATCTCAATTATTGTTATTTTGGTTTAACTATTTTCACAAAGTTTAATGCTATCACTAGTTAATATGGAGCGCTATCGTACCCAGTCGATTAGTGATAAGTGTTGATCGAATGTTGGATTTGGTTAGCTGAATTAGGAAAACACAAGGTTTATTATGGTTATCCTAATAAATCTAAGGTTAAATGCTTGAATTGCAAGACTACCAGAGTCTACCTATGGTCGATGGCCAATTGACTAACCCGAACCCTTGAACCAGAATTCGGTAAGACTGATTTCTCTTGTTTGTTTAGTTTGCTATTACTCTCTTTTAATTTCAGTTATTTAATTTTCCCACTCAGCGATAATATTCATTCGGCTGAGAGATTACTGTTAGCTCCATGTGGGATTCGACATAGTGCAACTTTTTACAAATATTTTATTGTGGGACTAGTACTAATTTTGAGGGCTTCGACAACCCGTCAATGACTACAGAAACATTCTCTCCTACTCTCACCTTTTCGCATCCTTTTAGTTTCTATTTCCTCTTATGTGTGCACAATTCTTTAAGGAATTTAGCATAACGAGGTACTTGTTGAAGGGAGGGAGAGATCCATCACATAGACGCCCAAAACTTGAGGAATAGGGCGGGCGAATTTCAAAATTTTTCTCCCTTCAACTAGGAATCGTATTCCCTATTTTAGAAAAATCATATTTTTCAATGATCAATCTTGAACCATAAACCGAACTAGATTTGAAACGAAACAGTAGGAGAAGGATATACCTGATACAGAGAAATAGTATCGCTCAATGGAGGTGTTCACGCCCAAAGAAGATCACCAAAGACTACTCCCACTGAAGATGACACAGTGGATGGAGGAGCAGAATCACGAGGGTCCGTCCCACGAACCAAACTCTTCAGGAAGAATCCAATGGAGGCAGTGAGCACAACTTCCTATCAGCCTTTCTCCAAAGACTGATATCAAGAACACTTCTTGATCTTCTCCCACCAAGGAGATCGAACTAGCAGTGAGGTGGCAACTAGAGGAGAACGCAAGAGCAGAAGATGGCGTAGATGTCTCCTTTCTTGGTTATCTGAGATTTGATCTATGGATGCTTGGATGATATGGATGGTTTGCCCCCACCTGTTTTTATAGGTTTAAAGAGATCAGCTCCTGATCCTATCAGGAGTTTCCTAATTCAGATCATTATTTGAATTTGGACTCTCTTTAAGTGATAAGGATAAGACCCTTACCTTATCTTTAGATTAGATCAGCCTTCTCCTGATCTTATCAGGAGGTTTCCAAATCTGAATTCAGATCTGGTCTCTCTGAGTGGATAGGGTAGGACTCTATCCTATCTGCTAATTTAATCCCAGATCTGCCCCCTCTATTTAACTAATTAAAATAGGCCAGTTTGAAATGGGCTTTAAGCCCAACAAGTCTATGTGCTCAAACTGCTTCCAAACTGCTGCCCAGTTGGGCTTCTTTGTATGGCGTGGGACCCAAGCATTGATCTTGATGAGACTTAGAAGAACCTTATTTTCTCACCTTAATTTCATCCTTTTACACTATTTTAGCACTTAAGTGCACTCATTACTCTTGTATTTCGATTCAGGGCAATAAAGAAGGCAATTGGAAGGAAATAGGCCAATTCGGGTGATTTTGCACAGTTTCGGCGACAGTCAGTGATCTGGGCCTAACTCACAATTTCGGACTCCGAATTGGGCAATTCAAGAAGCATTAGAAAGAAAAAAGAAAGACCCACAACTTTTATGTTTTGGGTTTTGACTGATTCGGTCCGCATCGAGTACGAAACCGGGCCTGAAGTCGGAGCAAGTTCGCAGCCAGGCCCATTTAACAGCTGAAGCCCAACTCGCAGAAGAACCTGGAAGCAGCCCAAGTAGCAGAGAAGCCCAACTCGGATGCAAGAGTCTAGAGTCCTAATTCGAATGTAATCTCCCAAGAGGGAGAGAGTCTTATTAGATCTAAACTTTGAATGTAATCCTATAAGGATAAGAAGGTTGGGGATTAGATAAGAGATAGATAGAATTAGTTCAAAGAAAATCAAGACTTCCTAAAGATAAGATGATCTCCTAGAAGGAGTTGGAAAACAGCCCTCTCCTTTGGCTATATATAGATTTTTGAAAACTCAACTTGGCCACTCGAAAGAACCATTTTCGCCTACCTTTCATTGATCAGATGCTAGAGAGGCTGGCAGGTAAGGCTTTCTTCTGTTTTCTCGATGGATTCTCCGGGTATTATCAGATTGTTATTGCGCAGGAGGACCAAAAGAAAACGACATTCACTTGTCCATTCGGCACCTTCGCCTACAGACGAATGCCCTTTGGTTTGTGTAATGCTCCAGGCACTTTTCAAAGATGCATGATGAGCATATTTTCTGATTTTATTGAAAAATGCATTGAAGTGTTCATGGATGATTTTATTGTTTATGGTGATTCGTTTGATGACTGCTTGAATAGTTTAAGTAAAATTCTAAATAGGTGTGTGGAAACAAATCTTGTCTTAAACTATGAAAAATGTCATTTTATGGTGAAGGAGGGTATTGTGTTGGGACATGTAGTTTCAGTCAGAGGAATAGAAGTCGACAAGGCAAAAATTGATTTAATTATGAGTTTACCTTACCCTACAAATGTTAGGGAGGTTCGTTCTTTTCTTGAACATGCAGACTTTTATCGTAGGTTCATCAAAGATTTTTCAAAAATTGCCCTGCCATTGTCCAGATTGCTGCAAAAAGATGTGCCTTTTGATTTTGATGATGAGTGCAAGGAAGCATTTAACAAGATTAAAAATTTATTAAACATTGCACCCATCATTCAACCACCCGATTGGAACTTGCCTTTTGAGATCATGACGGATGCAAGCAATTATGCAGTAGGGGCTGTTCTAGGGCAGCGAATAAATGGGAAGAGCCATGTCATTCACTATGCTTCCAAAACGTTGAATGCTGCACAGAGCAATTACACAACCACTAGAAAAGAGCTATTAGCTATTGTGTTTGCTTTAGACAAATTTAGGTCATATTTGCTTGGCTCTAAAGTGATTGTTTTTTCTGACCATGCAGCTTTGAGATACCTACTAGCAAAGAAGGAGTCGAAACCGAGGCTGATAAGGTGGATACTCTTGCTCCAAGAGTTCGATCTAGAAATCAAGGATCGAAGGGGAGCTGAAAATTCGGTGGCTAATCACCTAAGTAGGTTGGTGAAAGACGAGGACTTCTCTCCCATCTATGAGTTGTTTCCTGATGAGTAGTTGTTCCACATGAGAGGTATGACTCCATGGTATGCTGACATTGTGAATTACATGGCCACGAGAATTTTGCCTAATGACCTTAGCAGACCCATAAAGAATAAAATCAGGTATGAGGCAAAATATTATGTATGGGACGAACCCTACCTATGGAAATTTTGTTCTGACCAAATGATTAGGAGATGTGTCCTTGAGGAGGAGCAGATATCGATTCTAAGGTTTTGTCATAATTATGCTTGTGGGGGCCATTTTGGGCCAAAGAGGACTACTCGAAAAGTCATGGATAGTGGGCTCTATTGGGCCACCCTATTTAGAGATGCCTACTTGTTTTGTAAAAACTGTGAAAGATGTCAACAAACAGGTACACTATCTTGCAGGAATGAGATGCCCCAAACCCCCATTCTTATATGTGAAATATTTGATGCTTGGGGCATTGGTTTCATGAGACCCTTTCCCCCCTCTTGTGGTTTTTCTTACATACTTTTGGCAATTGATTATGTCTCAAAATGGGTGGAAGCCAAAGCCACCAAAACTGATGATTCTAAATGTGTTGTAGGGTTTATAAAGTCTAACATCTTCAGTAGGTTTGGCATTCCTCGAGCTATCATAAGCGATCAAGGGACCCATTTTTGCAATAGAACAGTTGAAGCCTTGTAGAGAAGATATGGGGTGCATCACCGAATTGCCACTGCTTATCACCCTAGACTAACGGGCAAGCTGAAATTTCCAATAGAGAGGTAAAGTCCATCTTGGAAAAGACGGCGAATCCAGGAAGGAAGGATTGGAACCTATGTCTAGATGATGCTCTCTGAGCATATTGGACAGCTTACAAGACCCCAATAGGTATGTCCCCTTACAGGTTAATTTTTGGCAAATCTTGCCACTTGCCGATGGAAATTGAACATAGGGCCTATTGGGCAATCAAGCAATGCAACATGAATATGGAAGAAGTAGGGAAGGAAAGGAAACTCCAGTTGCAAGAGCTGGAAGAGTTGAGGTTAGAGGCATACGAGAATTCAAGAATCTACAAAGAAAAGACCAAATCGTTCCATGACAATGCACTCTTAAGAAAACAATTTAAAATTGGACAAAAGGTCTTATTGTATAATTCTCGACTTCAACTCATGCCAGGTAAGCTGCGTTCCAGGTGGATGGGTCCGTTTACTGTGACTAATGTTTTTCCTTATGGTGCAGTAGAGATCAAAAGTCTCGACACAAGTAAGATCTTCAAGGTGAATGGACATCGATTGAAGTTGTTCCACGAGAATGCAAATGTCCCCTCTACAGTAGACATCTCGTTGGACATTCCATGGTATTCAATGGATTAAAGGAGCAAAAGGAGGATGTCGAGCATAACAACATTAAACAATTGCGCTTCTGGGAGGCAACCCATTATGTTTAGTTAATTTTGGAATTTTGTTTGGCTTTGATTTTTATGTTTAGCAGGAACCTCAAAAAGCGAACAGGGAAGTACCCCCAAATCCTTCTACTTTATGCATAATCACATACATTGGGGACAATGTATAACTTAAGTGTGGGAGGGGATTAGGAAAATCTGATGGAAATTTGGGACACCTTACCTACTTGAAATTTCTGCTTCCTAGAAGCTTATCCTTGAATGATTTCAACTTATCAAGAATCATGTGCTTAGGCTGAACAGATAAGATAGGATGCAAGCATGACTAACTGAATCTTTCTTGGCTGAATATGGTACCTCATGATTTTAATCGATCAATAGGCAAAATGCATAATGGATTTTCACATAATTATCTGTCAAACATGAGTTGATTATTCTAGAACTTGTTGTGTTAGGCATATTGAGACCACGATCAATGAATTCATGAATCAGGCGGCGAAACCCTATGATTTTTGTGCAAAAAAAAAAAAAGAATCGTGACTAATGTGATATGGAGCAGAAAATGCACTCACATCTAGAAACAAAAGCAATGTGAGATGGAGCATAAAATGCACTCACATCTAGAAACAAAAGCAAGGGTGAGATGGAGCATAAAATGCACTCACCCTAGAACCCCAACCCCATTCTCACCTTCAGATCCTAGGAATTCATACTAAGTGGTGGAGATGTGATACATAGCAAGATTATGGCAATAAGGACACCTTGTTTTGGCTTAAGAAACAAAGAAAGGTAAAAGAATCTGGCTGTATTGGTTTGTTAAAAGCAATGAGTTCCCGTTCAGCCAGGGAGTTTCAGTCGAGAAGGTTTGGCTCCTTGACTGTCAATTTATCTTGGGACCATGAGAAAGGGTGATTTGCGATCACTCTTGGACGAGAAGAAAGGGAGAAAGAGATGAAAGAGGGAAGGTCACCAAGTCGGAACTAAAGCATGAAATGAACCAGGCCTCATGTAGAGAAAAAGAAAGAATGAAAATCAATAGTTAGTTACTTTTGTGAATACTTGAGTTTTTTGCCTTGCCCGAGGACGGACAAAGTTTAAGTGTGGGGGGATTTGATGAGACTTAGAAGAACCTTATTTTGTCTCCTTAATTTCATCCTTTTACACTACTTTAGCACTTAAATGCACTCATTAGTCTTGTATTTCGATTTAGGACAATAAAGAATGCAATTGGAAGGAAACAGGCCAATTCGGGTGATTTTGCACAGTTTCGGCGACAGTCAGTGATCTGGCCCTAACTCACAATTCCGAACTCCGCATTGGGAAATTCAAAAAACATTACAAAGAAGAAAGAAAGGCTCACAACTTTTGTGTTTTAGGTTTTGACTGATTCGGTACGCTTCGAGTATGAAACCGGGCCTGAAGTCGGAGCAAGTTCGCAGCCAGGCCCATTTAACAGCTGAAGTCCAACTCGCAGAAGAACCTGGAAGCAGCCCAAGTAGCAGAGAAGCCCAACTCGGATGCAAGAGTCTAGAGTCCTAATTCGAATGTAATCTCCCAAGAGGGAGAGAGTCTTATTAATCTAAACTTTGAATGTAATCCTATAAGGATAAGAAGGTTGGGGATTAGATAAGAGATATGATAGAATTAGTTCAAAGAAGATCAAGACTCCCTATAGATAAGATGATCTCCTAGAAGGAGTTGGAAAACAGCCCTCTACTTTGGCTATATAAAGAGGGGGGCGAACCAGCTCTAGCATCACTCACTCTCAGATCCAAGAGATCATCAAGAAGACCAAGAATCTCAAGAAGGCAGTTCGGCTATGGAGAAGAAAAGCATGGAAATTGCGCAGATCATGAGCAGCTAAGCTTCTTTTTCTAGTTCAAGGGGGGATGTTCGATTGTGTCATTGTGAGGTTCTGTAGTTACTTTATTTTCTTGCTTTCTAATTCAAGTATTCATTAATTCTTGTGCATATTTATATTTGATGTTGATGTTAATTAGTTTGACAAACTGAATTAATGTTGATCTTCCTACTGCTATCCATGATTCCAGTGATCCATAATTGTCACGAATAATGGTGCAAGTAGCAATTTGGTTGATTTCGTTTTGGGTCAATTTTTCGTGACAGCCTATGACCAATGTTTTAACATGGTTCAACCTAAAAGGAATCGATGGAACAAGATTCAGTAATTGTAACTATCTCAATTATTGTTATTTTGGTTTAACTGTTTTCACAAATCTTAATGCTATCACTGTTTAATATGGACGTTATCGTATCCAATTAAGTGGTGATAAGTGTTGATTGAATGCTGGGTTTGGTCAACTAAATTAGGAAAACACAAGGTTTATTATGGCTATCCTAATAAATCTAAGGTTAAATGCTTGAATTGCAAGAATGCTGAAATTTACCTAGGATCGATGGCCAATCGATTCAACCCGAACCCTTGAACCAGAATTCGGTAAGACTGATTTTTTCTTGTTTGTTTAAAAGTTGCTATTTATTTACTTTTCTTTTAATTTCAGTATTTAAATTCTCTCACTCAATTACATTACCCATTCGGCTAAGAGATTATTGATTTGCTCCCTGTGGGATTCAACCTAGAACCACTTTTACTGCAAATATTTTATTGTGGGACTAGTATTAATTTTGAGGGCTTCGACAACTCGTCAGATCTACACATCAGCAACATGGGTTCGGCCCAGCCTTTGTTACAAGGCCTGGCTGAATACACTGTTGTGGATAGTGGACCCCCTAAAATCCATCACATTGGCTTCTATTGGGCCCAACACTTACATTAAGTGGTCCCTGAGCCAAGCCACCTTATAAAAACCCAAGGACTGTGGGCAGATGCAAGAATAGCCTATCAGGTATTACCCTCAGTGGCCTTACACTTAACCTCTCAGCCCATAATGATCAAACACTACTCGACAAGAGAGGACCTCTCCCTCGGCTGCAAGGAACAGTGTTGCACTCTCTGCTTATGTGGATCCCAGGAATTAAAACCTTCTGCAAATATTTTACAAACCATAATATATATACTTTTATATCTCATATAAAATATATTTTGCAAAACAAATCTCAACGATTAAAATCGGCTACCGGCAATCTTGTTTTCCATCAAAGAGAGTGCATCCCCGATCATTACCTTTGTCCGACAAAGGGGTTGATCCTGTCACTATGATCACCCACTCAGATGAATTATCAGAGTGTCCCAACATACCCAGGTTTTGACCCCTGCTAAGGATCTCACTGATTGGCATATCAAAGACAGCCCAATCCGACACCTAGTGTAGTATCATAATCGAGTCTAGGGGTTAGGTGTAACTTCCAGTTTTGCCCATCAATCTCCAAGGTCTAGGGAAATACTGGAAATCTGGTCCAGTTCAAGGATTTAATTAATCCTACACTGCATGTGCCTTGGGTCTCACCCTGGCGGATGAGATAGGCCACTCCAACCGACTTGGTGGCACATCAGTGTCACCCTTATCAGGATAGGTCTCCCCAGACCGACCCACCGGCTGTGAACATTCTAAACTAACACGAGTCTCATTAAGTGTCCAGTTTAAGGGTATAACACAAAAACAAACCACAAGAACATGGATCAAATATGCACTTTATTCATTTACAATAAATGTCAAAAGTACATCATTCTGATTGAAGCTAAGGGCATACAAAGACTGTCTAACACTTGTTTAATAGCTGACAGGTTGTCGAAGCCCTCAAAATTAATTTTAATCTCACCTTACAACAAAATTGTAGTAACAGTGGTACCAAGTCGAATCCCACAGGGAGCCAGTAATTAATTTCTCAGCCGAATGCACAATTTAATGAGTGGGAAATTTGAATAATTAAAATTTGAAAATAACAAAAGATCAAATAACAACTAACAATGAATATTCAGTCTTACCAACTCTGATCCAATGGTTCGAATTGAGTCGATTGGTCATCGATCATAGGTAAAAGTTAGCAGCTTTGCAATTCAAGCATTTAACCTTCGGATTTATTAGGATAGCCATAATAAAACTCGTGTTTTCCAAATTTAGTTGACCATACCCAGCACTCGATCAACACTTATAATTGACCGACTGGGCACGTTAGCGTTCCATATCAATTAATGATAGCAATAACCTTCGTGAAAATAGTTAAACCAAAATAAAAATAATGGAGATAGCTTCAATTATTAAATCTTGTTCCGTTGATTCCCTTTAGGTTAAAACATGCCAATACATTGGTCAAAAGTAGTTACAAACAATTGACCCAAAAAGATATTAACCTAATTGCTACTTGTACAACTATTCATTACAATTACGGATCATCGAATCATGGATAGCCGTAGGAAGATCAATATTAATTAATTTGTCAGATTAATCAACATCAACTTCCATAAAAATATGCATAAGAATCAACGAATACTTGAATTAAAAGAAAAAATTAAATTAAACACATAACCTCATGATGACACAATCAAATCAACAATTCCCCTTGAATTAGAAAAGAAAAGCTCAGCCGCTCATGGTTGTCGACTTCTTCTTACTTTGATTCCAAGATGGATAGACTGATTCTTTGCTTGATTGCTTGATTTTTTGATTGATTGATTGATGCCTAAAGCTGGTCCCCCCTCCCTTTATATATAGCTTTAGGAGGAGGGGCTCTCTCCAACTTCTCTTAGGAGATTATCCTCCAAAATACAACGTCCTAATCAGTTTTGATGTAATCCTATCCTATCTCTTATCTAGTGATATCAATCCTCTTATACTTCTAGAATTACATTTGAAATTTAAGTCTGATGGGACTCTTTATTCTTGAATTCGAGTTGGGCTTCTTCAAAAAATTGGGCTGCTACAAGGCTCTTTTGCGAATTGGGCTTCAGCTGTGGGCTAGGCTTCTCTAAGAATTTACTCTGAATTTGGGCCCGATTTTGACCTTGATGTAGACCGAATCTGTGAAAACCCAGAACATGAAAGTTATGTAGTTCTCCCTTATCTTTCCAGTGCATCTTGAATCATCCCAATCAAATTCAGGGTTTAAGAGTTACGCCTAGATTACTGAATGGTGCTGAAACTGTACAAAATCGTTCGATTAGCCTTGTTTTCCTCCTATCGCCTTCTTGCTTGCCCTGAATCGAAATACAAGAGTAATGAGTCCAATTAAGTGCTAATTTAATGTAAAATCATGAATATTTTTGGATAAAAATATGATACTTTTTATTCTCATCAAATCCCCCCACACTTAAACCTTGCCCGTCCTCGAGCAAGACAAAATTCAAGCAAAAATAGAACAAACTAACTACCCTACCAATTTTTAAACTCAACTCTCCTTCATCTTTCTCCACTAATATTTCAGGTTAATTATTGCAAACCGTTAAATCAACACAACCAAGTCCTACATGACTCATTCATCAGTCAATCCATTTTTTGCTACTGCAAACCAGGTAGTAAATTAGGGAAAATCTCTCTTTTATTTTGTTTTTATATTTTTTTTCTTTTTTTTTCCGAGAGTGAGTGCATTTTATGCTCCGTCTCACTTTTGGATCACTCGGCTAGTAGGTGCATTTTATGCTCCATCCTACTATTGCATTACTTGGTTGGTAGGTGCATTTTATGCTCCGTCCTACCAATTGTAGCAATGGTAAAACACTACCCCATTTACTTAAACCTGAATTTAGGACTAGCTTAACTGGAAATGGCTTCAGATGAGTCATGTACTCCTTGATCGTACCTCATTACTAGGTTCACAAGAATTTCCTTAGAACATTGTTTCAATTGATTTCAAAAGAGTTGAGGTTTTGATATTTTTTTTTACTTGAAAAGAAAATGCAGAAAAACACGACCTAAATCAAATTTTAAAACGCAACATAAATTCTAACCTAAATCCCCTCCCCCACACATAAAACTTACATTGTCCCCACGATGAGACCAAAAAGAACCCTATTTTTATCCCCTAATCTGGGCAATTGGAAGAAAACAGGGCAAATCGGGTGATTTTGCACAGTTTCAGAGACAGTCAGTAATCTGAGCCTAACTCTCAATTCCGAGCTCCGAATTGGACAATTCAAGAAGCATTAGAAAGATGAAAGGAAGGCCCACAACTTTTATGTGTTTGGTTTTAACAGATTCGGCCCGAATCGAGTAAGAAAATGAGCCCGAAGTCGGAGCAAGTTCGCAGCCAGGCCCATTTCACAACTTAAGCCCAACTCGCAGAAGTACCTTGAAGCAACCCAAGTTTTAAAGCAGCCCAACTCGAATTCAAGAGTTAAGAGTCCGAATTTCGAATGTAATCTCCAAGGATAGAGTCTTATCAGATCTAAAGTTTTGAATGTAATCCTAGAGAGATAAGAAGAGTGAGATTAGATCATTAGATAAGAGATAGGATATGATTAGTTCAAAGAAGATCAAGACTCCCTAAAGATAAGATGATCTCCTAGAAGGAGTTGGAAAACAACCGTCTCCTTTGGCTATATAAAGAGAGGGGCGAACCAGCTCTAGCATCACTCACTCCAAGATCCAAGAGATCATCAAGAGATTCAAGAAACTCAAGAAAGCAGTTCGGCCATGGAGAAGCAGAGCATGGAGGTTTCGCAGATCATGAGCAACTAAGCTTCTTTTTCTGGTTCAAGGGAGGAGGTTCGATTGTGTCATTGTGATGTTTTGTAGTTAATTTATTTTTTTGCTTTTTAATTCAAGTATGCATTGGTTCTTGTGCACATTTTTATTGGATGTTAATGTTAATTAGTCTGACAAACTGAATTAATGTTGATTTTCCTACTGCTATCCATGATTTCGGTGATCCGTAATTGTCACGAATAGTGGTACAAATAGAAATTAAGTTAATATCTTTCTGGGTCAATTGTTCGTGACAGCCTTTGACCAATATATTGACATGGTTTAACCTAAGTGGTCCCTGGGCCAAGCCACCTTGTAACACCCATTCTTCTTCTGCTTCTTAGGCTTGGCGGCTTTCTTTTGGGGCTTCTTTGCCTTTCTCTTTTTCTTGCTTGATTTGTTAGCTTCAGCAAGCATAACCAGAGGCTCATCCTTCTTAAGTAAATCCTTGGCCCTCTGCAACATATTGCTGAGTTCCTGGACACTGACCTTCAGCTTGTTCATGTTGTAGTTCATTGTGAATGCATTGAAGGAAGAGGGCAAAGAATTTAGGATGGGATCCACTTGCGTGCCAAGATCTAGCCCGGATCCAAGGGCTTCAAGTTCATTAATGTAGCCCATCATCCGAAGACAATGGTCATAAACTTTCTGCCCTTTGGACATCTGCGCGTTCATGAACAGTTTCAGGACCTTTTGACCAATAGAACGATTCTGCTCTTCATACATTGTCATTAGACTGTCCAATATGTCCTTGGCGAGTTCGATCTGATCGAACTGCCTCTGTATTGAGTTGTCTAGTGAGGCAATGACAAAGCAGCGGGCTAAGGAGTTTTTATCCTCCCAATCTTGGTAGTCCCTCCTATGGGCCTCAGAAGCCCTATCACCTGGACGCTCCGGGGTAGGATTTTTCACCACCTTATCTAACTTTTCGGAAGTTAGGACTAGCATAAGATTTTTGTACCAGTTGGCATAGTTTGGGCCCTTAAGTTTGTTATCGTATAGAAGCTTTGCGAATTGACCGTTTGCCATTTT
Source organism: Nelumbo nucifera (assembly GCF_055504915.1). Taxonomy (NCBI): domain Eukaryota; kingdom Viridiplantae; phylum Streptophyta; class Magnoliopsida; order Proteales; family Nelumbonaceae; genus Nelumbo; species Nelumbo nucifera. Next base: position 35,724,534 of record NC_142656.1, on the reverse strand, counting down.
CTGATAAAACAGCAAAGACGTTAGTCCACAACCTTAGTTTGATTCATGTTACCTACATAGATATGGTTTTTAATCTATGTTCCATTCCCATTTGTTCATCTCTGAGATTTCCCTCCATTCTCAGTGACGAAGACGGCGAAATGTCTCTGGAAATGTGGGAAATCACATAGGGTGCATGGGGCCAACTGTTTCAGCTGCAAAACCCTACCACCTTTCTGTGACGGATCATATCCACTCATCATACGAGTTTTCCCTTTGGCCTCTATCAAACAAGGTTCAAAGTCGTTTTCAAGTAAACCTTTCTGTCTAGTGAGGGCTCTCCCATCATATTCAGGTTATGCAAAGGTACTGTGAGAGAGTTCCCATTTTCTGGTGAAGCCCCACCCACATCGGTCTATGACGCCCTATCATCTTATGAAATACTCTGACAGATCCAATAGCAAATGGATAGCCCAATTTTATGGTGTGTTTCCTCATTACTGAAGGACCCATCATTGTGCTAATGACGGAAGGACTTTAGAGAGTCCATCATATGGATCTCCATATCACATGCACTCATATTTGCTAGAGGGAACCAAATTACGCCCTACTTCTAATTTTAGGTCAAACCAGAGTGGGTCCCACTAACTTTCATATAGTCAGATTTCTGGTGGGCCATAATCGGCTAGGGTTTCCATACGCATCCCTTTTCAAGGTTGTGGGGCCTACCAAGTTAGCAGGGGTCATCCAATGACCTTATGGGACACCATGGCAATGATGTGGATTCAGCCATGGTGTGCGTAAGAGCCACTAATGAGTCATCATGGGCCAAGTGCTTATGGCCCATGGTCGCAGCACATCCAACATCCAAACCTCACATGTAAAGGAAGAATTGATCCAATCAATTAACTGTTGTAAAGCCCATTGAACAGCCCATTTAAAATCCATAACATTAACAAATAATGTTGACTAAGTATATGGGCTGAATCGCAGTTAGCAGTTCGGCCCATACAACTTTTCTCACAAGAGTGGGCTTTTGCAGTTTTAACCATTTAAAACTGGGCTTTACAGGTGGGCTGAATTAATCTCTGTAATTGAACATCAGATTTGAAACAGCAAGTGTAAGAAAAATTGGACTGAAAATAGTCCCTTTCGAACCCTAGATTCGGTCCAAATAGTTTTGGTCCAATCCAGTCCGAAATTGTCCGAAACTGATTTTCAATTCAAGAGTTAATTCATGAAAGATTTGAAATTAATAATTCTAATTTTAGACAATCACAAATCAAATATGGACTGTTCGCACCACCTGCAAAACAGAAGTTAATCACTAGGGTTGCAGTTTCACAAACTGCAAATCGCAGAAAGCGATTTCTCCATCTAGAAATCCCCAGCGCCGCCTTCTTCTTCCTTCTTCTTCAATCAAGAAAATAAAAAGAAACAGAAATCCTATTTCTATTAATTAATTACATTCTTGATCAAATCCTATACATTCAGTCTAGAAAATAAAAAAAAAAAAATTATTTACAAACTGAATTGAATGAATAATAATAAAAAAAAAAGGTTGCATAGACCATCTGCGCCAAAACTTCACTGTGATCTCTAGGTTCGAACAGTCCACTAAATCAAAATAAATAAAGAACAGTTCTAAATAAATTTTGGATTTAACAGAAATTAATTTCAGATCAATCGCCCTTAACAAGAAACAATTTCTTGAAATAAAGAAAATAATCTGCGCAAATCTTGGTAGAACATCTTTTGTCCATCTGCGCAGGTTCAGATCTGATTTTCTTTTGGTTCAAGATTCGAACCTGGCTCTGATACCACTGAAAGAATAGTAGGATCCATCGTATGGACACCAAAAGGGTTGCAGAAAGGGTGGGCGAATTTAAAAAATTTTTCCTTCCTTCTTCCAACTAGGAATCATATTCCCTAAATTTAGAATACAATATTCAAAGATCCTACTTGAACCATAATTGAACCAGATCTGAACCAAAAGACAAAGAGGGAATTATACCTGATCCAAAGAAATAGTATCTCCCAAAGTTGGTGTTCACACCCAAAGAGGACACCAAGATCCGCTCCTGTTGAAGATGACACAGCTGTATGTGGAACGAAACTAGTAGAGTGTGTCCTACACACTGAATCCTTTGCAAGAATCCACTGGAAACTCTGAGCACCAAATCTTTTCAGTCTTTTCTGCAAAACTGATGTCAAGAACCAATTTCTTGATTTCTTTCTACTTCAAAGATCGAATCTTGTAAGAAAGAATGGCGGCGGCTGGAGGAGAACTCCTGAACTGAAGATGGATGAATTGCTTCTCTTCTCTCTAGAGTGTGTATGAGATCCAATCTCAATTCGCAGGATGATTTTCCCTAGGTTTGAAATCTGATTATGATCACTTAGGGTTTCTCCACTTTTCTTCTTGATTAAGAAACCTCCTAATTAGGAGTTATCCCAATCCCAATCAGTATTTGGATAGGGGATGATCTTAATCCTATCTGCAGATTAAGTTAGCTTACTCCTGATCTTATCAGAAGGTTACCAGATTCAAATCAGATTTTGAATTTGGTCTCCCAGAATGGATAAGATTAAAGGCCCAATCCTTTTGCTAACTTTAATCCCAGATTCACCTCATAGATGGGTGATCATATCAGCTCGAAATGGGCTTTTGGCCCATTAAGTGTTCAGTGCTTAACTAGTTTCCAATCTGCTGCCCAGTTGGGCTTCTTTGTTTGGCATGGGACACACTAGCTGCATGGGTTCGGCCTAGCTGAATTCACAGAAAAGCTCAGTGAACCTCTGAGCCCATCACATCGACCCTATGGGCCCAACACTTACAATAAGTGGTCCCTAGGCCAAGCCATCTTATAAAAACCCAGGGACTGTGGGCAGGTGCAAGATTAACCCATCAGGTACTATCCTAAATGGTCTTACATTTAACCTCTCAGCCCATAATGATCAAGCACTGCCCAACAAGAGAGGACCTCTCCCTCGGCTATAAGAAACAGTGCTGCACTCTCTACTCACATGGATCCCAAGAAGTAAAACCATTTGCAAACATTTTGAAACCTTATGTATATATTTATATATCATATATAAATTTTGCAAAACAAAATTCCAACGATTGAAATCAACTACCGGCAGTTTGGTTTCCATCAGAGAGAGTGCATTCCTGATCATTAACTTTGTCCGATGAAGGGGCTGATTGTTAGACAGTTGTATGCCCTTAGCTTCAATCAGAATGATGTACATTATGAATTTATTGTAAATGAATAAAGTACTCATTTGATTCATGTTCTTGTGGTGTGTTTCTATGTAATACCCTTAAACTAGACACTTAATGAGACTTGTGTTAGTTTAGAATGTTCACAGCCATTGGGTAAGTCTGGGGAGATTTATCCTGCCGAGGCTGACCCTGATGTGCGGCCAACTGTTGGGGTGGCTTGTCTTAGCTACCAGGGTGAGACCCGAAGCACATGCAGTGTAGGATTAATAGAACCTCTAAACTAGACCAGATTTCCAGTATTGCCCTGGACCTTGGAGATAGATGGGCAAAACTGGAAAGTTACACTTGACCCTTAGACTCGATTATGATACTACACTAGGTGTTGGATTGGGCTATCTTTGATGTACCAATCAGTGAGATCCTTAGCGGGGGTCAAAACCTACGTATGTTGGGACAGTCCGAGATTTCATCTGAGTGGGTGATCATAGTGACAGAATCAGCTCCTTTTTCGGACAAAGGTAATGATCGGGGATGCACTCTCTCTGATGGAAACCAAGACTACCGGCAGCCGATTTCAGTTGTTTAGATTTTGTTTTGCAAAATATATTTATATATAAAGATATATATATATATATATATATGTTATGGTTTCGAAATGATTTGCAAAAGGTTTTAATTCCTGGGATCCATGTAAGCGGAGAGTGCAACACTGTTCCTTGCAGTCGAGGGAGAGGTCCTCCCTTGTCGGGCAGTGTTTGATCATTATGGGCTGAGAGGTTAAGTGTAAGAAGACCATTGAGGAAAATACCTGATGGGCTAATCTTGCATCTGCCCATAGTCCCTGGGTGTTACAAGGTGGATTGGCCCAGGGACCACTTAGGGTAAGTGTTGGGCCCATAGAGCCCATAAGATGGGTTTCAGGGGGTGCACTGTCCATAACAGTTATTCGGCCAGGCCTTGTAACAAAGGCTGGGCTGAACCCATGTGGCTGATGTGTAGATTAATGTTTGGGTCCCACGCCATACAAGGAAGCCCAACTGGGCAGCAGTTTGGAAGGCTAAGTGAGTACATAACCTTAAATGGGCCTTAAGCCCATTTCGAACTGGGCTGATTCGATCAGTCAATTAAAAGGGGCGAATTCTAATATGGCAGCAGATAGAATTAGGCCTAGACCCTATCCACTGAGAGAGTCCAAATCTAAATGAGATTTAGATCTGGAAGCCTCCTAATTAGATTAGGAGATAGCTGATCTAATCTGTAGATAAGATAAGGGTTATCCCTTATCACTTAAAGGGACTTCTAATCCAAATATGATTTGGATTAGCAGCTCCTAATGGAACTAGGAGCTGATCCCTTTTAGATTATGAAAGAAAGAAAGGGGCGATACAGCTAGTGATTGATGTTCAATTCTCTTCAGAGCTGAAAATCACAAGAAGAGAGATTTCTGCACCCTGCGAATTCTCTCTTGTCGCCTCCTTCCTGCCGCCGCCATCACCTTCAGTTCGATCTCTAGTTCTTGGGAGAAATCAAGATCTGATCTTGATTCCAATCTTTTGGGAAAAGATTGGTTGGAGCTGTACTCACCCGCGATCCAGTTGATTCTTGCAAAGGGTAAAGTTCTTTTGGAAGAACATTGCTGATTCTGCTCTATCCTGCATTGTGCCATCTTCAGTGGGAGCAAATTTTGGATCCTTCCTTGGGCGTGAACACCTCCATTTGGAGATACTGTTTCTCCGTATCAGGTACTTCCTCCCTCCTACTACTTTTGGTTCAGTTCTGATTTGGTTCTTGGTTCAAGATTGATCATTGAAAATTTGTTTTATAAAATAAGGAATTCGATTCCCTGCAAAAATGGGAGATTTTTTTTTTTGAAATTTGCCCAGTCTATTCCGCAAGACTCTGGCATCCATGTGATGGATATCCCATCCCTTCAATGGTATCAGAGCCATGGTTCAAATCTTGAATCAATTTATTTCAGATCTGAACCTGCGCAAATGGGCAGAAGGTGTTCTACCCGATTTGCGCAGATATGGGTTTTGGGAAATTTGTTCCCAAAATTAATGGGCAAATAATCTGAAATTAATTTTTTATAAATCTAATTATTGTTTAGAATAGTTCTTTATGATTTTCTTGATTTATGGGCAGTTCGTACAAGAGGAGATCGAATTCTTGGTTTGCGTAGGGAACCTGCAAGATTTGTAGATTTGCAGTTTCTTGATTTATTCATTACATTTGGTCTGTAATTAATTTTTTTTATTTTTAGACTCAATGTATTAGGTATTCGATCTGATGTAAATATAATAGAAATTAGGTTTTCTATTTATTTTATTTTTGGATCGAAGATGGCAGCGCAAGGAAGGAGATTTCGCAGATGGGACATTCGGTACCTACGATTTGCAGTTTGTGAAACTGCATTCTATGATCTAACCTCTATTTTGCAGGATGGATTGTACGAACAGCCCTGGATTGATTGATTCTTGTTTTCTTTTATCAGTTCTTTAATTTCAAATAAATTTCTTGAATTAAAGATTTAATTAAAAATCAAACCCTAGACCCATTCGAACCAAGATTGGTTCAAATTGTTTGGACCGAATCTAGGGTTCGATTAAGGCTGTATATCAGCCCTAATTTTTGTTCAAATGGGCCTAAGGATTGATAATTATTGGAAATTTAATTCGGCCCAATTTTAAATTGTTAAAACTACCAAAAGCCCACTTCAAAAGAACAAGCTATATGGGCCGAACTGGGTAACCCTAATTCAATCCATATACCTAGATGATATTAATTGTTAATGTTATGGATTAAATGGGCTTCAAATGGGCTTTTACAGATAATTAATTGATTGGATCAATTCTTCCCTGCATGTGATGTATGGATGTGTGATGTGCTACGTTCATGGGCCATAAGTGCTTGGCCCATGCAGATTCGATAGTGGCTCTTGCGCACACCATGGCTGAATGCACATCATTACCATGGAGTCTGATGAGACTTATAAGAACCTTATTTTGTCCCCTTAATTTCATCCTTTTACACTACTTTAGCACTTAAATGCACTCATTACTCTTGTATTTCGACTCAGGGCAATAAAGATGGCAATTGGAAGGAAACAAGCCAATTCGGGTGATTTTGCATAGTTTCGGCGACAGTCAGTGATCTGGGCCTAACTCACTGTTCCGGACTCCGAATTGGGCAATTCAAGAAGCATTAGAAAGAAGAAAGAAAGGCCCACAACATTACTGTTTTGGGTTTTGACTGATTCGGTCCGCATCGAGTACAAAACCGGGTCCGAAGTCGGAGCAAATTCGTAGTCAGGCCCATTTAATAGCTGAAGCCCAACTCGCAGAAGAACCTGGAAGCAGCCCAAGTAGCAGAGAAGCCCAACTCGGATGCAAGAGTCTAGAGTCCTAATTCGAATGTAATCTCCCAAGAGAGAGAGAGCCTTATTAGATCTAAACTTTGAATATAATCCTATAAGGATAAGAAGGTTGGGGATTAGATAAGAGATAGGATAGGATTAGTTCAAAAAAGATCAAGACTCCCTAAAGATAAGATGATCTCCTATAAGGAGTTGGAAAACAGCCCTCTCCTTTGGCTATATAAAGAGGGGGGCGAACCAGCTCTAGCATCACTCACTCCAAGATCCAAGAGATCATCAAGAGGCCAAGAAGCTCAAGAAAGCAGTTCGGCTATGGAGAAGAAAGTCATGGAGATTGCGCTCATGAGTAGCTAAGCTTCTTTTTCTGGTTCAAGGGGGGAGGTTCGATTGTGTCATTGTGAGGTTCTATAGTTAATTTATTTTCTTGCTTTTTAATTCAAGTATTCATTGATTCTTGTGCATATTTTTATTGGATGTTGATGTTAATTAGTTTGACAAACTGAATTAATGTTGATTTTCCTACTGCTATCCATGATTTCGGTGATCCGTAATTGTCACGAATAATGGTGCAAGTAGCAATTAGGTTGATATCTTTTTGGGTCAATTGTTCGTGACAGCCTTTGACCAATGTTTTAACATGATTCAATCTAAAGGAATCGATGGAACAAGATTCAGTAATTGCAGTTATCTCAATTATTGTTATTTTGGTTTAACTGTTTTCACAAATCTTAATGCTATCACTGTTTAATATGGAATGCTATCGTACCCAGTTGAGTGGTGATAAGTGTGGATCGAATGCTGGGTTTGGTCAACTGAATTAGGAAAACACAAGGTTTATTATGGCTATCCTAATAAATCAAAGGTTAAATGCTTGAATTGCGAGAATGCTGAAGTGTACCTAGGATCGATGGCCAATCGATTCAACCCGAACCCTTGAACCAGAATTCGGTAAGACTGATTTTCTCTTGTTTGTTTAGTTTGTTATTCTTTTAATTTTAGTTATTTAATTTTCCCACACAATTACTTTACCCATTCGGCTAAGAGATTATTGATTTGCTCCCTGTGGTATTCGACTTAGAACCACTTTTACTGCAAATATTTTATTGTGGGACTAGTAATAATTTTGAGGGCTTCGACAAACCCGTCAGAGTCCCTCTTGGTCATTGGATGACCTCCCTCAATGGTGGGCCCCACACCTCTGGAAGAGGTTACGTGCGGAACCCTAGCCTATTTAGGCCCACCGAAATCTGGCTTTATGAAAGTCAGTGGGAGCCACTTTGGTTTGACCTAAAATAAACTAGGGCGTAATTCTTGTTCCCTCCAGTAAATATGAGTGCACGTGATAGAGAGATTCATGTGATGAACTCTCTAAAGGCCTTCCATCATTAGCATGAGGATGGGTCCTTCAGTAATGAGGAAACGCACCAGAAAATGGGCTATCCATTTGTTGTTGGGCTTATCTAAGTGTTTCATAAGATGATAGGGGCGCCATAGACCGATGTGGGAGGGGCTTCACGAGAAAATGGGAACTCTTTCACGGTACCTTGGCGTTCACGAATATAATGGGTGAGCACTCTCAGGACAGAAAGGTTTACCTAAAAACGGCTCTGAACCTTGTCTAACAGAGGCCAAACGGAAAACTCATATGATGAGTGGATATGATCCTTTGCAGAAAGGTGGTGGGGTTTTGCAGCTGAAACAGTTGGCTCCATGCACCCTATGTGGTTTCCCACATTTTTAGAGACAAGTCGCTGTCTCCATCCCTGAGAAGGAGGGAAAAGTCAGAGATGAACAAATGGGAATGGAACTTAGATTAAAATCCATGTCTATGATTTGAACATGAATCAAATAAGGTTGTGGACTGATATTTGCTGTTTTATCAGAAAATGGCAAACGGACAATTTGCCAAGCTTCTTGATGACAACAAGCTTAAGGGCCCAAACTATGCCGACTGGTACCATAACCTAATGCTGGTTTTAACATCTAAAAAATTGGACAAGGTAGTCAATTCTCCTTTCCCGGAACGACCGGGTGATAGGGCTTCTGAAGCCCGTAGGAGAGAATTCCAAGATTGGGAGGATAAAAACTCCCTAGCCCGCTGCTATGTCGTTGCTTCTTTGGACAACTCAATACAAAGGCAGTTCGATCAGATTGAACTCGCTAAGGACATATTAGACAGTCTGAAAACAATGTACAAAGAGCAAAACCGTTCTACTCGGCAGAAGGTCCTGAAAATGTTCATGACCGCTCAGATGTCCAAGGGGCAGAAAGTTCATGACCATTTCTTCGGATGATGGGATACATTAACGAGCTGGAAGCCCTTGGATCCGGGCTAGATCTTGGCACTCAAGCAGATGCCATTCTGATTTCCTTGCCCTCTTCCTTCAATGGGTTCGTATTAAACTACAATATGAACAAGCTGAATGTCAGCGTCCAAGAGCTGAGCAATATGTTGCAAAGGGCCGAGGACTTACTTAAGAAGGATGAGCCTCTAGTGATGCTTGTTGAAGCTAACAAAATGGGCAAGAAAAAGAGGAAGGCAAAGAAGCCTCCGAAGAAGACTACCAAGCCCAAGAAGCAAAAGAAAGACAGGACAACAGATGCATGTCACTTCTGCAAACAAACCGGCCACTGGAAGAGGAACTGTCCTCAGTACTTGGAATCCAAGAAAGGTAATTTTGAATCTTGTGTCATAGAAACTAACTAATTCGTGGCTTCTGCATCCTGGTGTATTGACTCCGAGGCTTCAACTCATGCGTGTAACTCACTACAGGGGTTCAAGGTAAGCAGAAGGCTGAATGATGGAGAAGTGATGCTCTACTTGGGGACATCTGCAAGCGTTGCAGCTGTGGCAATAAGCACCGTAGAATTAAAATTTAGAGAAGGAAATATTGTACTTAAAGATTGTCTTTTTGTGCAAAATCTGAGAAGAAATTTGATTTCTATCTCAAAACTGTGCGGATGGATATTCTGTCTTTTTCATTAATACGATTACTATTAAAAGAAACAATAAATTCATCGGATATGGGGAACTGGAGAATGGTCTCTATGTTCTACATCCTTCTCTAGAAACTAACATAGTCGAAACTATGTCGGCCAAAATCCCCAAGAAAAGAGCATGTGATACAGTTAATCCCATGTGCCTATGGCATTACCGACTTGGCCATATCGGTATTGACCGAATCACAAGACTGGTAAAGGATGGTCCTTTGGATTTTCTAACTGTAGAAGATCTTCCCACTTGTGAGCTTGCCTTCAGGGTAAGATGACAAAGAGGCCATTTATCAGTAAGCCTGAAAGATGTACAGGCACGCTTGACCTTATACATACTGATGTATGTGGTCCCCTGAGTGTTAGGACCCGTAACCAACACGTGTATTTCATTACATTCACCGATGATTATTCTTGGTATGGTTACGTGTACCTAATGAGACAAGAGGTCGAGAAACAGTTAGGGAGAGAAATTAAGTCCCTTCGATTAGATCGAGAAGGTGAATATCTCTCTGACGAATTCAGGGACTACTTGAAGATAAACGGGATAGTATCATAGTTAGCTCGTCCTGCTACACTACAACTTAATGGTGTTTCAGAGAGGAGGAATAAAACCCTATTTAGATATGGTCCGGTCACTTCTCATCCATTCAGAGTTACCCACATCCTTTTGGGGATACGCATTAGAGACTGTGATATACGTGCTGAAATCGGTTCCAACCAAATCGGTTCCTAAGACTCCCTATGAGCTTTGGACCGGAAAGAAACCAAGTGTGCGACACTTGAAGATTTGGGGTTGTCTGGCTCACGTTAAAAAAACGAATCTGGACAAATTGGAATCCGAGACCAGCCGTTGCCTATTTGTAGGCTACCCAAAGGGCTCAGTGGGATACCTATTCTATGATCTAAGTGAGCAGAAGGTGTTCTGCAGTTGGAATGTGCAATTCTTGGAAAATGATTACATCCCAAACAATCTTCATCAGGAAATTGTTCTTGATGAAGAGAGCTCAGGTGCAGTGGGAGGTGTCCCATAAGTTCCAGGTAGTGACCAACCTAGAAGATCTACCCGGGTGTCCAGGCCTTCGGTCCGTTTTGGTTACGATCAGGATAGTTACCTAGTCGAAACCTTGACTAGTGAAGAGGATCCCGTAACTTATACGGAAGCTATGTTGGACATAGACTCCCTTAAATGGGTAGATCCCATGAGAGCTGAGATGGACTCAATGGAGACCAATGGAGTCTGGACTCTAGTGGATCCACCCTCTAGGGTAAAAGCAATTGGTTTCAAATGGATCTACAAGAGGAAGAAGGGCCCCGATGGCAGGGTTGAGACCTACAAAGCTCGTCTGGTGGCGAAAGGATACATTCAGAAAGAAGGCATCGATTATGAGGAAACATTTTTGCCTAAGGCCATGCTTAAATCCATTAGGATCCTGCTAGCTGTAGCAACTTACTATGACTATGAGATTTGGCAGATGGTTGTCAAAACTGCGTTCCTGAATGGAGATCCTACCGAAGATATCTATATGCTGCAACCGCAAGGTTTTGTAGCTGCGGGTCAGGAACACATGGTTTGTAAGTTGAATAGATCCATATATGGACTCCAGCAAGCTTCTAGAAGTTGGAACATCCGATTTGACTCTACGGTCAAAAGGTTTGATTTTGAGCAAAATCTGGATGAACCCTGTGTTTACAGGAAGACCAGTGGTGACAAGGTTACGTTTCTGGTTCTGTATGTAGATGACATTCTGCTCACTGGGAATGATGTAGGAATGTTAACTATGATAAAAGTATTGCTATCACAGCAATTCTCCATGAAAGACCTTGGAGAAGCCTCCTATATATTGGGTCTTTGACTCTATAGTGATAGATCGAAGTGGATAATAGAATTATCCCAATCTACTTACATTGACAAAATAGTCAAGAGATACAACATGGAAATCTCCAAGAAAGGAAATGTTCCTTTTAGGCACGGAGTCACTCTCTCCAAGAAGATGTCTCCAAAGACCTATGAGAAGATCGAGAGCATGAAAGACGTTCCATATGCCTCAGCCGTAGGGAGCATCATGTATAACATGCTGTGCACTCCTCCTAACATCGCCCCGGCAGTGAGTGTGGTAAGCAGATTCCAGGCCAACCCAGGGCAGGAGCATTGGACTGCTGTGAAATGCATACTTAAGTACCTTCGAAGGACAAAAGAGTTTTGTCTAGTATTCGATGGTAGTTCACAATAGATCCAAGGGTATACAGATGCGGATTTCCAGTCGGATCCAGATGATAGAAAGTCTACATCTGGATATGTTTTCACGATAGGATCGTGTGCTGTTTGCTGGAAAAATAGCAAACAAGGGTCCACAGCAGACTCCACAACTGAGGCCGAATACATTGCTGCAAGTGAAGCTGCCAAGGAAGCCGTGTCGATGAAGAAGTTTGTTCACGAATTGGGAGTAGTTCCGTCCAGCACATCACCCATCCTATTGTTGTGTGACAACAATGGAGTGAATGCTCAGGCTAAGAAACCACGAGCACACTCGAAGTCGATGCACATCGAGAGAAAGTACCACGTACTCTGGGAGATTGTTGGTAGAGGGGAAATCTTGATTCAAAAGGTAGCATCAGCAGTGAATGTAGCAGATGCATTGACTAAGCCGCTGACACAGAAAGTGTTCGAGAAACACGTGGAAAGTATGGGACTCCGGCTTATACCAGATTGGACCTAAGTGCAAGTGGGAGCTGTTAGACAGTTGTATGCCCTTAGCTTCAATCAGAATTATGTACATTATGAATTTATTGTAAATGAATAAAGTACTCATTTGATTCATGTTCTTGTGGTGTGTTTATGTGTAATACCCATAAACTGGACACTTAATGAGACTTGTGTTAGTTTAGAATGTTCACAGCCATTGGGTAAGTCTAGGGAGATTTATCCTGCCAAGGCTGACACTGATGTGCGGCCAACTGTTGGGGTGGCTTGTCTCAGCTACCAAGGTGAGACCCGAAGTACATTCAGTGTAGGATTAATAGAACCTCTGAACCAGACCAGATTTCTAGTATTGCCCTGGACCTTGGAGATAGATCGGCAAAACTGGAAAGTTACACCTGACCCCTAGACTTGATTATGATAATGCACTAGTTGTTGGATTGGGCTGTCTTTGATGTACCAATCAGTGAGATCCTTAGCGGGGTTCAAAACCTGGGTATGTTGGGACAGTCCGAGAATTCATCTGAGTGGGTGATCATAGTGACAGGATCAGCCCCTTTGTCGGACAAAGGTAATGATCGGGGATGCACTCTCTCTGATGGAAACCAAGACTGCCGGCAGCCAATTTCAGTTGTTGAGATTTTGTTTTGCAAAATATATTTATATATAAAGATATATATATATATATTATGGTTTTGAAATGATTTGCAAAAGGTTTTAATTCCTGGGATCCATGTAAGCGGAGAGTGCAACACTATTCCTTATAGTCGAGGGAGAGGTCCCCCCTTATCGGGCAGTGTTTGATCATTATGTGCTGAGAGGTTAAGTGTAAGACCATTGAGGATAATACTTGATGGGCTAATCTTGCATCTGCCCACAGTCCCTGGGTGTTACAAGGTGGCTTGGCCGGGGGACCACTTTGGGTAAGTGTTGGGCCCATAGAGCCCATAAGATGGGTTTCGGGGTGTTCACTGTCCATAACAGTGTATTTGGCCAGGCCTTGTAACAAAGGCTGGGCTAAACCCATGTGGCTGATGTGTAGATCAATGTTTGGGTCCCACGCCATACAAGGAAGCCCAACTGGGCAGCAGTTTGGAAGGCTAAGTGAGTACATAACCTTAAATGGGCCTTAAGCCCATTTCGAATTGGGCTAATTCGATCAGTCAATTAAAAGGGGCGAATTCTAATATGGATCAGTTGATAGGATTGGGCCTAGGCCCTATCCACTTAGAGAGTCCAAGATCTAAATGAGATTTAGATCTGGAAGCCTCCTAATTAGATTAGAAGATGGCTGATCTGATCTACAGATAAGATAAGGGTTATCCCTTATCACTTAAAGGGACTTCTAATCCAAATATGATTTGGATTAGCAGCTCCTAATGGGATTAGGAGCTGATCCCTTTAAGATTATGAAAGAAAGAAAGGGGCGATACAGCTAGTGATTGATGTTCAATTCTCTTCAGATCTGAAAATCACAAGAAGAGAGATTTTTGCACCTTGCGAATTCTCTCTTGCCGCCTCCTTCCTGCCGCCGCCATCACCTTCAGTTTGATCTCCAGTTCTTGGGAGAAATCAAGATCTGATCTTGATTCCAATCTTTTGGGAAAAGATTGGTTGGAGCTATACTCACCAGCGATCCAGTTGATTCATGCAAAGGGTCAAGTGAAGGGATGAGAGATCCATCCCATGGACGCCCAAAGATTGCGGAATAAGGGGCGAATTTCAAAAATTTTATCTCTCCCTTCAACTGGGAATCGTATTCCCGATTTAGAAAATCATATTTTCAAGGATCAATCTTGAACCATAAACTGAACCAGATCTGAACCAAAAGGAGTGGGAGAGGATTATACCTGATACGGAGAAATACTATCTCCCAATGGAGGTGTTCACGCCCAAGGAAGGATCCAAAATCTGCTCCCACTGAAGATGGCGCAGTGCAGGGTGGAGTAGAATCAGCAACGTTCTTCAAAAGAACTTGATCCTTCGTAAGGATCAACTGGACGGCTTGTGAGTACAGCTCCAATCAATATTTTTCCAAAAGATTGAAATCAAGATCCAATCTTGATTGCTCCCAAGAACTGGAGATCGAACTGAAGGAATGGCAATGGCAGGAAGGTGGCGGCAGGAGAGAATTCACAGTATGCAGGAAATCTCTCAATCTCTCTTTCTTTAAGAGAAGAATGCTGTTGATGATGTTGCTAATCAGATTAGGAGTTGCTAATCCAAATCATATTTGGGTTAGAAGTCCCTTAGTAATAAGGGATAATCCTTATCTTATCTACAAATCAGATCAGCTGTCTCCTAATCTAATTAGGAGGTTTCCAGATCTAAATCTTATTTAGATCTTGGACTCTCTGAGTGGATAGGGTCTAAGCCCAATCCTTTTAGCTGACCCACTTCAGAATTCGCCCCCCTTTAAATGACTGATCAAATCAGCCCAGTTCGGAATGGGCTTAAGGCCCATTAAGGTTTATGTACTCAAAAAACCTTCCAAATTGCTGCCCAGTTGGGCTTCCTTGTATGGCGTGGGACCCAAGCATTGATCTACACATCAGCCACATGGGTTCAGCCCAGTCTTTGTCACAAGGCCTGGCCGAATGCACTGCTGAAGACAGTGTATCCCCTGAAACCCATCAAATGAGCTCTATGGGCCCAACACTTACACTAAGTGGTCCCTGGGCCAAGCCACCTTATAACACCCAGGGACTGTGGGCAGATGCAAGATTTGCCCATCAGGTATTATCCTCAATGGTCTTACACTTAACCTCTCAGCCCATAATGATCATACACTGCCCGACAAGAGAGGACCTCTCCCTCGGCTGCAAGGAACAGTGTTGCACTCTCCACTTATATGGATCCCGGGAATTAAAACCTTCTTGCAAACAATTTAGAAACCATACATATATACTTTTATATCTTATATAAAATATATTTTGCAAAACAAATCTCAACGGTTGAAATCGGCTGCCGGCAGTCTTGGTTTCCATCAGTGAGAGTGCATCCCCGATCATTACCTTTGTCCGACAAAGGGGCTGATCCTGTCACTATGATCACCCACTCAGATGAATTCTCGGACTGTCCCAACATACCCAGGTTTTGACCCCCGCTAAGGATCTCACTGATTGGTACATCAAAGACAGCCCAATCCGACACCTAGTGTAGTATCATAATCGAGTCTAGGGGTCGGGTGTAACTTTCCAGTTTTGCCCATCAATCTCCAAGGTCCAGGGCAATACTGGAAATCTGGTCCAGTTCAAAGATTCAATTAATCCTACACTGTATGTGCCTAGGGTCTCACCCTGGCAGCTGAGACAAGCCACCCCAACCGACTTGGTGGCACTACAGTGTCAGCCTTGTTAGGATAGGTCTCCCCAGACCGACCCACTGGCTGTGAACATTCTAAACTAACACGAGTCTCATTAAGTGTCCAGTTTAAGGGCATTACACAGAAACATACCAAGGGAACATGAATCAAATATGTATCTTTATTCATTTACATTAAACTCATAAAGCACATCATTCTGATTGAAGCTAAGGGCATACAAAACTGTCTAACATCAAGTTCTTTTGGAAGAACATTGCTGATTCTGCTCGATCCTGCACTGCGCCATCTTCAGTGGGAGCAAATTTTGGATCCTTCCTTGGGCGTGAACACATCCATTGGGAGATATTGTTTCTCCGTATCAGGTACATCCTCCCTCCTACCCCTTAAAAATTTATTTTCTAAAATAGGGAATTTGATTCCCTGCAAAGTTGGGAGAATTTTTTTTTTTTTGAAATTTGCCCAGTCCATTCCGCAAGACTTGGGCGTCCATGTGATGGAAATCCCATCCCTTCACTGATCCTGTCACTATGATCATCCACTCTGATGAATTCTCAGACTGCCACAACATGCCCAGGTTTTAACCCTCTCTAAGGATTTCACTGATTGGCGTATCAATGACAGCCTAATCCAATACCTAGTGAAGTATCATAATCGAGTCTTGGGGTCAGGTGTAACTTTCCAGTTTTTCCCATTCAAGTAATCCCATACTGCATGTGCCTTGGGTCTTACTCTGGTGGCCGAGACAGGCCATCCCAACACTTGGTGGCACACCAGTATCAGCCTTGGCAGGATAAATCTCCCTAGACTTATCCAATGGCTATGAACATTTAAAACTAACACGAGTTTCATTAAGTGTCCAGTTTTAGGGTCTTTCACAGAATTATACCAAACAACATGAATCAAACATGCACTTTATGTATTTATACTAAATATCAAAAGTACATCAAATCGGATTGAAGCTAAGGGCATACAAAACTGTCTAACAGCTCCCACTTGCACTTAGGTCAAATCCGTTACAAGCCAGAATCCCACACTTTCCATGTGTTTCTCAAACACCTTCTGTGTCAGTGGCTTAGTCAATGGGTCTGCCACATTATCTGCTCATGCTCCCATCTGAATTAGGACGTCCCCTCTACCAACGATCTTCCGCAGTACGTGGTACTTCCTCTCGATGTGCTTTGACTTCGAGTGGGCCCGAGGCTCTTTAGCCTGGGCAATCGCTTTGTTGTCACACAACAATGGGATGGGTGATGTGCTGGACAGAATCACTCCCAATTCGTGTATTATTTTCTTCATCCACACGGCTTCCTTGGCAGCTTCACTTGTGGCAATGTACTCGGCCTCGGTTGTGGAATCTGCAGTGGACCCCTGTTTGCTGCTTTTCCAGCATACAACACACGATCCTATCATGAAAACATACCCAGATGTAGACTTTCTATCATCTAGATCCGATTGGAAATCGGCATCAGTATACCCTAGAATTTGTAGTGAACTACCATCGAATACCAGACAAAACTCTTTTGTCCTTCGAAGGTATTTGAGTTTGTTCTTCACACTAGTCCAGTGCTCCTGCCCTGGGTTGGACAAGAATCTGCTTACCACACTCACCACCTGAGCAATGTCTGGGCGAGTGCACAACATGGCATACATGATGCTCCCTACGACTGAGGCATAGGGAACGTCTCTCACGCCCTCAATCTCCTCAGAAGTCCTGGGTGACATTTTCTTGGAGAGAGTGACTCCGTGCCTGAAAGGAACCTTTCCTTTCTTGGAGTTCTCCATGCTGTATCATTTGACAATTTTGTCAATGTAGGCTGCCTGGGATAATCCAATTATCTGCTTCGATCTATCTCTATAGAGTCGAAGACCCAGTATATATTAAGCTTTTCCAAGATCTTTCATGGAGAACTGCTATGATAGCCATCCCTTGACCGGAGTCAACATTCCTACATCATTCCCAATGAGTAGGATATCGTCCACGTACAACACCAAGAAGGTGATCTTATCCCCACTGGACTTCCTATAAACACAGGGCTCATCCGGATTCTGCTCAAAGTCAAATGTTTTGGGGGCATAATCGAAATGGATGTTCCAATTCCTAGAAGCGTGCTTAAGTTCATATATGGATCTATTAAGTTTACATACCATGTATTCCTGACCAGTGGCAATAAAGCCTTGCGGCCGCTGCATGTAGATGTCTTCAGTAAGATCTCCATTCAGGAATGCGGTTTTGACATCCATCTGCCAAATATCGTAGTCATGGTATGCTGCTACAGCTAGCAGGATCCTAATGGATTTAAGCATGGCCATAGACGAAAAGAATTCCTCCTAATCGATGCCTTCTTTCTAAGTATACCCTTTCGCCACCAAATGAGCTTTGTAGGTCTCAATCCTGCCATCGGGGCCCTTCTTCCTCTTGTAGATCCATTTGCAACCAATTGCTTTTACCCCGGAGGGTGGATCTACTAGAGTCCAGACTCCATTGGTCTCTATCGAGTCCATTTCAGCTCTCATGGCCTCCACCCACTTCTGGGAATCTATGTCTAACATAGCTTCCGCATAAGTTACGAGATCCTCCTCACTAGTCAAGGCTTTCTCCAGGTAACTATCCCGGTCATAACCATATCGGGCTAGTGGTCTAGATACCTGAGTGGATCTTCTAGGTTGGTCACTACCTGGAACTTATAGGACATCTCCCACTGCTCCTGAGCTCTCCTCATCAAGAACTATTTCCTGATGATGGGTGTCCAGGATGTATTCGGTTTCTAAGAATTGGGCGTTTCGACTACAGAACACTTTCTGCTCACTTGGGTCATAGAATAGATAACCCGCCGAATCTTTTGGGTAGCCTATAAATAGGCAACGGCTGGTTTTGGATTCCAACTTGTCTGCACTTGTTCTTTTAACGTGTGCAGGACAACCCCAAATCTTCAAATGTCTTACACTTGGCTTCCTTCCGGTCCATAGTTCATATGGAGTTTTCAGAACCGATTTGGTTGGAACCCGATTCAGCACGTAGATAGCAGTCTCTAATGCATATCCCCAAAAGGATGTGGGTAAGTCTGAGCGTACGAGAAGTGGCTGGACCATGTCCAACAAGGTCCTATTCCTCCTCTCTAAAACACCGTTGAGTTGAGGTGTAGTAGGAGGAGCTAATTGTGACCCTATCCCGTTGACCTTTAAGTAGTCCCTGAATTCGTCAAAGAGATACTCGCCACCTCGATCCTGTTGAAGGGCCTTAATTTTTCTCCCTAACTGTTTCTCGACTTCCTGTCTAAACTCTTTAAACTTTTCAAAGGATTCAGAGTTGTGTCTCATTACGTACACATAACCATATTGTGAAAAATCATCTGTAAAGGTGATGAAATACACATGTTGATTCCGTGTCCTAACACTCAGGGGACCACATACATCAGTATGTATCAGGTCAAGTGTGCCTATACATCTTTCAGGCTTACCATCAAATGGCCGTTTAGTCATCTTACTTGTGATTTGGTTAACACCGATATGGCCTAGTCGGTAATGCTAGAGGCACGTGGGATTTACTGTATCACGAGTCCTTTTCTTGGGTTTTTCGGCCGACGTAGTTTCGGTTAAGTTAGTTTCCAGAGAAGGATGTAGAACATAGAGACCAGTCTCTAGTTCCCCGCATGTGATGAATTTGTTACTCCGTTTAACAGTAATCATATTACTAAAATAAACAATATATCCATCAGCTCAAAGTTTAGAAATAGAAATTAAATTTCTTCTCAAGTTCTGTACATAAAGACAATCTTTAAGTACAAGCACTCCTTCTCTAAAGACTAATTCTATGGTTCCTATTGCCGCAACTACAACACTTGCAGTCATTCCCAAGAATAGTGTCACATCGCCTTCACTCAATCTTCTGCTAACATTGAACCCCTGCAGTGAGTTACATGCATGAGTTGAAGCCCCATAGTCAACACACCAGGACACAGAAGTAACTAACATATTAGTTTCTATGACACAAGTTTCGACATTACCTTTCTTAGATTCCAGGTAGGCAGGACAGTTCCACTTCTAGTGGTCGGTCTGCTTGCAGAAGTGACAGACATCAGATGCCTTGTTCTTCTTCTGCTTCTTAGGCTTGGCAACTTTCTTCTAGGCTTCTTTGCCTTTCTCTTTTTCTTGCCTGATTTGTTAGCTTCAGCAAGCATAACCACAGGCTCATCCTTCTTAAGTAGATCCTCAGCCCTTTGCAACATATTGCTGAGTTCCTGGACGCTGACATTTAGGATGGCATCCACTTGCGTGCCAAGATCTAGCCCGGATCCAAGGGCTTCGAGTTTGTTAATGTAGCCCATCATCCGAAGACAATGGTCATGAACTTTCTGACCTTTGGACATCTGCGCGTTCATGAACAGTTTCAGGTCCTTCTGTCGAGTAGAACGATTATGCTCTTCATACATTGTCTTTAGACTGTCCAAAATGTCCTTGGCTTGTTTGATCTGATTGAACTGCCTCTGTATTGAGTTGTTTAGTGAGGCAACCACAAAGCAGTGGGCTAAGGAGTTTTTATCCTCCCAATCTTGGTAGTCCCTCCTAAGGGCCTCGGAAGCCCTATCACCCAGACGCTCCGAGGCAGGATTTTTCACCCCCTTATCTAACTTTTCGGAAGTTAGGACCAGCAAAAGATTTTTGTACCAGTCGGCATAGTTTGGGCACTTAAGCTTGTTAAGACCAGCATAAGGATTTCTGGTGAAGCCCCTCCCACATCGGTCTATGATGCCCCTATAATCTTATGAAACACTTCGTCAGATCCAACAGCAAATGGATAGCCCAGTTTTATGGTGCGTTTCCTCATTACTAAAGGACCCATCATTGTGCTAATGACGGAAGGCCTTTAGAGAGTCCATCATATGGATCTCCCTATCACATGCACTCATATTTGTTGGAGGGAACCAAATTACGCCCTAGTTCAAATTTTAGGTCAAACTAGAGTGGGTCCCACTAACTTTCATAAAGTCCGATTTCTAGTGGGCCTTAATCAGCTAGTGTTTCCGTATGCATCCCTTTTTTAGGGTTGTGGGGCCCACCAAGTTAGGAGGGGTCATCCAATGACCTTATGGGACACCATGGCAATGATGTGCATTCAGCCATGGTGTGCGGAAGAGCCACTAACAAGTTATCATGTGCCAAGTGCTTATGGCCCATTGTCGCAACATATCCTACATCCAAACATCACATGTAAAGGAAGAATTGATCCAGTTAATTATCTGCTATAAAGCCCATTGAATAGCCCATTTAAAATCCATAACATTAACAATTAATGTCGACTAGGTATATGGGCTGAATCGCAGTTAGAAGTTCGGCCCATACAACTTTTCTCACAAGAGTGGGCTTTTGCAGTTTTAACCATTTAAAACTGGGCTTTACAGGTGGGCCGAATTAATCCCTGTAATTGAACATCAGATTTGGAACAGCAAGTGTAAGAAAAATTGGACTGAAAACAGTCCCCTTCGAACCCTAGATTCGGTCCAAATAGTTTTGGTCCAATCTAGTCCGAAATTGTCTAAAACTGATTTTCAATTCAAGATTTAATTCATGAAAGATCTGAAATTAATAATTTTAATTTTAGACAATCACAAATCAAATATGGACTGTTCGCACCACCTGCAAAATAGAGGTTAATCACTAGGGTTGCAGTTTCACAAACTGCAAATCGCAGAAAGCGATTTCTCCATCTGAAAATCTCCAGTGCTGCCTTCTTCTTCCTTCTTCTTCAATCAAGAAAATAAAAAGAAACAAAAATCCTATTTCTATTAATTAATTACATTCTTGATCAAATCCTATACATTCAGTCTAGAAAATAAAAAAAAAATTATTTACAGACCGAATTGAATGAATAATAATAATAAAAAAAAAGGTTGCACAGACCATCCTTGGAAAAACTGCACTACGATCTCCAAGTTCGAACAGTCCATTAAATCAAAATAAGTAAAGAACTGTTCTAAATAAATTTTGGATTTAACAAAATTTAATTTTAGATCAATCGCCCTTAACAAGAAACAATTTCTTGAAATAAAGAAAAAAATCTGCACAAATCTTGGCAGAACATCTTCTGTCCATCTATGCAGGTTCAAATCTGATTTTCTTTTGGTTCAAGATTCGAACCTGGCTCTGATACCACTGAAAGAATGGTAGGATCCATCGTATGGACGCCAAAAGGGTTGCGGAAAGGATGGGTGAATTTCAAAAATTTTTCCTACCTTCATCCGACTGGGAATCATATTCCCTATATTCAGAATACAATATTCAAGGATCCTACTTGAACCATAATTGAACCAGATCTGAACCAAAAGACAAGGAGGGAATTATACCTGATCTAGAGAAGCAGTATCTCCCAAAGTTGGTGTTCACGGCCAAAGAGGACACCAAGATCTGCTCCTGCTGAAGATGACACAGCTGTATGTCGAACAGAACCAGTAGAGTGCATCCTACACACTGAATCCTTCACAAGAATCCACTAGAAACTCTGAGCACCAAATCTTTTCAGTCTTTTCTGCAAAACTGATGTCAAGAATTAATTTCTTGATTTCTTTCTACTTCAAAGATTGAATCTTGTAAGAAAGAATGGTGGCGGATGGAGGAGAACTCCTTAAGTGAAGATGGCTGAATTGCTTCTCTTCTCTCTAGAGTGTGTTTGAGATCCAATCCCAATTCGCAGGATGATTTTCCCTAGGTTCGAAATCTGATTATGATCACTTAGGGTTTCTCCTCTTTTCTTTTTGATTAAGAAACCTCCTAATTAGGAGTTATCCCAATCCAAATCAGTATTTGGATAGGGGATGATCTTAATCCTATCTGCAGATTAAGTTAGCTTACTCTTGATCTTATCAGGAGGTTACCAAATTCAAATCTGATTTGAATTTGGTCTCCCCGAGTGGATAAGGTTAAAGGCCCAATCCTTTTGCTAACTTTAATCCCAGATTCGCCTCATATATGGGTGATCATATCAGCCCAGCTTGAAATGGGCTTTTGGCCCATTAAGTGTTCAGTGCTTAACTAGTTTCCAATCTGCTGCTCAGTTGGGCTTCTTTGTATGGCGTGGGACCCAAGCATTGATCTACACACCAGCTACATGGGTTCGGCCCAGTCTTTATCACAAGGCCCAGCCGAATTCACTGAAAAGCTCAGTGAACCCTTGAGCCCATCACATGGATCCTATGGGCCCAACACTTACATTAAGTGGTCCCTGTGCCAAGACATCTTATAAAAACCCAGGGACTGTGGGCAGGTGCAAGATTAGCCCATCAGGTACTATCCTAAATGGTCTTACTGTTAACCTCTCAGCCCATAATGATTAAGCACTGCCCGACAAGAGAGGACCTTTCCCTCGGCTGCAAGGAATTGTGCTGCACTCTCCACTCACATGGATACCGGGAATTAAAACCATTTGCAAACATTTTGAAACCATATATATATATATATATATATATATATATATATATATATATATATATATATATATCATATATAAATTTTGCAAAACAAAATTCCAACGATTGAAATCAACTGCCAGCAGTTTGGTTTCCATCAAAGAGAGTGCATTCCCGATCATTACCCCTGTCCGACGAAGGGGCTGATCCTGTCACTATGATCACCCACTCAGATGAATTTTTAGACTGCCCCAACATGCCCAAGTTTTGACCCCCTCTAAGGATCTCCCTGATTTGCATATCAAAGACAGTCCGATCTGACACCTAGTGAAGTATCATAATCGAGTCTAGGGGTCTGGTGTAACTTTTCAATTTTGCCCATCTGTCTCCAAGGTCCAGGGCAATACTGGAAATCTGGTCCGGTTCAAGGATTCAAGTAATCCCATACTGCATGTGCCTTGGATCTTACCCTTGTGGCCGAGACAGACCATCCCAACACTTGGCGGCACACCAGTATCAGCCTTGGCAGGATAAATCTCCCCAGACTTATCCAATGGCTATGAACATTTAAAACTAACACGAGTCTCAATAAGTGTCCAGTTTTAGGGTCTTTCACAAAATTATACCAAACAACATGAGTCTAACATGCATTTTATTTATTTACACTAAATATCAAAAGTACATCATATCAGATTGAAGCTAAGGGCATACAAAACTGTCTAACATCCTCCACTCTGGGTTGTATGTATTTGAATATGGGTTGAAGTTTGGCCTGCTAACATGAGAGATAAAAGTAGCATTCTCATGGGAAATAAAAGGACTATTTAATTGACAATCAGAATTAGTATGTCCTATTTGACCACATAAATCGCATGAGATGCTAGATGATGCATTAATAGCTGCAACATTAAAAGTGTCAAGTTTCTTATTCAGATTAGCAAGTTGAGCCGATATGGCTGCAAGGGGATCGATATGATGTACTCCCTTTTGATGGGTTCGATCATTACTCCATTGGAAGCTATTTGATTCCATTTCTTCCACTAGATCATAGGCTTCCTCTAGAGTTTTCCTCATAATTGTGCCACCTGCTACTGCATCAATAATGGAGTGATAGGATGGAGTAATACCATTATAAAAAGTTTGAATTTGATGCCAAACTGGTATTCCATGGTGACGATACTTCCCAAGCATATCTTTAAATAAAAAAAGAATTCGAACAAAAATAAGAAAAAAAATAAACAAAATAAAATAATAAAAACAGAAATAACAATCCAAATTAATCAAGGTTAACAAGTTATAATATTATTTTAGGATAAATCCCCGACAACGGCGCCAAAAACTTGATAGCTATGAATATATAACCCTAGCAAGTGCACTAGTTATCAAGTAGTATAAAAAATATCGTTCCCACGAGGATTTAACAAAATAAGTTTTAGACCACAGTCTTCCCTAATTTTTTGGACAATCGAAATTCAGATTTGAGCAAGAACTACTGAAATTAAAAACTAAAAAAAGAAACTAGAAGCAAGGGTGATCACTAATCGAATATGCAATGGATGAAATCGCTAGGACTTTAGGTCCACCTAACCAATGTAATGAATATTAATGGATTCGATTTACCAAGATTATTTGCCATTCCCATAAGCTGAGGTTTTTCCAAATTTATTTAATATTCTCTCTCGAGATATATTAAAACTATGTCCATCAAGTAATCCTTCGATCTCTCGAGTAGAGCTCTCAAGATGGAATTGCATTAAGTCCAAGAAAAACCATTAAATTCAGATGAATCATGTATATATATATATATATCATTCAATTCACACTATGAATTATTCAGTCGATTATGTGAATTCCTCTCTCGATTCATTCACATAACACAAATCAATTAAGAGGTGGCCAAGCTCTTAACTGCATTAAGCACAATTATTCATAGACTATATGGAAATCACAATCTTGGATAAATCATAAAGATAAAAATATATTCATTAACATGGTTAGGCTTTCCACAGCCCTAGCAAGAAACAAATCAGTTCATGATAGAAGAATTATAGAAAACAAGGGGAAAGAAAGAATTCTTGAATTCGCCCATGGTGCTGAGATCTCCTCTTCTTGCCACCACCTTCTTCTTGAAATTTCTTGAATTCTTGATAACCTTTCCTTTGTTTCTTGACTTCTTTTTTCTTCTCTTGACTGATTTCTCAATGCAATTTGTGATTCCCTCTAGAGATTGAGTGATGCCTAAAGCTGGTCCACCCCCACCTTTATATAGTTAAAAGGGGAGGGGGTGGTCTCCTACTTCCTCTTGAAGTTTATCTTACAAGAATAGAAAGTCCTATTCTAATCCTACTCTTATCTCTTTATCTAATGAACTCAATCCCTTTATCTTTCTAAGATTACATCAAGAATTTAGAACTGGAAGGACTCCTCTCAGTTTCTTGTTCTTGGATTTGTATTAAACCTCTTCTGCGAATTGGGCTTCAGCCAGGCTTTTCTGCAAGTTGGGCTTCAACTATGGATTGGGCCTTCCTATGAATTTTCCCCGACATCAGGCCCGGATTTGACTTCGATGCAGGCCGAATCTGTGAAAGACCAAAACATGAAAGTTGTGGATTTTGCTCTTATCTTTCCAGTGGGTCTTGAATCAGCCCAATCAGAGTTCGGATACATGAGTTAGGTCCAGATTACTAAATAGTGCCGAAACTGTGAAAAATCATTTGATTTGCCTTTCTTTGCTCCTGATGCCTTCTTTCATGCCCTGAACCGAAATACAAGAGATATGAGTCCAATTAAGTACTAATTAGGTATGAAAGACAAAATATCTGGGGATAAAAATGTGATAAATTCTACTCTCGTCAATACCTGATGGGCTAATCTTGCATTTGCCCACAGTCCCTGTGTGTTACAAGGTGGCTTGGCCCAGGGACCACATAGTGTAAGTGTTGGGCCCATAGAGTCCATGTGATGGGCTCAACGGGTTCACTGGGCTTTCTAATGAATACGGCTAGGCCTTGTAACAAAGGTTGGGCTGAACCCTTGTGGCTGATGTGTTGATCAATGCTTGGGTCCCACGCCATACATGGAAGCCCAACTGGGCAGCAGTTTGGAAGGCTAAGTGAGCACAAACTATTAATGGGCCTAAAGCTCATTTCGAACTGGGCTGATTTGATCAGTTAAAGAAGGGGCAAATCTGAGATTAGATAAGTGATGAGACTTAGAAGAACCTTATTTTGCCCTTTAATTTCATCCTTTTACACTACTTTAGCACTTAAATGCACTCATTACTCTTGTATTTCGATTCAGTGCAATAAAGAAGGCAATTGGAAGGAAACAGGCCAATTCGGGTGATTTTGCATAGTTTCGGCGACAGTCAGTGATCTGGGCCTAACTCACTGTGCCGGACTCAGAATTGGGCAATTCAAGAAGCATTAGAAAGAAGAAAGAAAGGCCCACAACTTTACTGTTTTGGGTTTTGACTTATTCAGCCCGCATCGAGTACGAAACCAGGCCCGAAGTCGGAGCAAATTCGCAGCCAGGCCCATTTAATGGCTGAAGCCCAACTCGCAGAAGAACCTGGAAGCAGCCCAAGTAGCAGAGAAGCCCAACTCGGATGCAAGAGTCTAGAGTCCTAATTCGAATGTAATCTCCCAAGAGGGAGAGAGTCTTATTAGATCTAAACTTTGAATATAATCCTATAAGGATAAGAAGGTTGGGGATTAGATAAGAGATAGGATAGGATTAGTTCAAAAAAGATCAAGACTCCCTAAAGATAAGATGATCTCCTAGAAGGAGTTGGAAAACAGCCCTCTCCTTTGGCTATATAAAGAGGGGGGCGAACCAGCTCTAACATCACTCACTCCAAGATCCAAGAGATCATCAAGAGGCCAAGAAGCTCAAGAAAGCAGTTCGGCTATGGAGAAGAAAGGCATGGAGATTGCGCAGATCATGAGTAGCTAAGCTTCTTTTTCTGGTTCAAGGGGGGAGGTTCAATTGTGTCATTGTGAGGTTCTGTAGTTAATTTATTTTCTTGCTTTTTAATTCAAGAATTCATTGATTCTTGTGCATATTTTTATTGGATGTTGATGTTAATTAGTTTGACAAACTGAATTAATGTTGATTTTCCTACTACTATCCATGATTTCGGTGATCCGTAATTGTCACGAATAATGGTGCAAGTAGCAATTAGGTTGATATCTTTTTAGGTCAATTGTTTGTGATAGCCTTTGACCAATGTTTTAACATGATTCAATCTAAAGGAATCGATGGAACAAGATTCAATAATTGCAGCTATCTCAATTATTGTTATTTTGGATTAACTGTTTTCACAAATCTTAATGCTATCACTATTTAACATGGAACGCTATCGTACCCAGTTGAGTGGTGATAAGTGTTGATCGAATGCTGGGTTTGGTCAACTGAATTAGGAAAACACAAGGTTTATTATGGCTATCCTAATAAATCTAAGGTTAAATGCTTGAATTGCGAGAATGCTGAAGTGTACCTAGGATCGATGGTCAATCGATTCAACCCGAACTCTTGAACCAGAATTCGGTAAGACTAATTTCCTCTTGTTTCTTTAGTTTGTTATTCTTTTAATTTTAGTTATTTAATTTTCCCACACAATTACTTTACCCATTCGGCTAAGAGAATATTGATTTGCTCCCTGTGGGATTCGACCTAGAACCACTTTTACTGCAAATATTTTATTGTGGGACTAGTAATAATTTTGAGGGCTTCGACAACCCATCAAAATTTTGGCGCCGTTGCCGGGGAGCAACGTTAATTTGTTAGCTATTACCTTCTTTTTGTTAACCTTCTTGTTTTATGACTCGTGCTTCTCAATGAGGTGAACTCGAGTACAACCCCGAAATTGAGAGGACCACCCGTTGTTTAAGGAAGGAGGCTAAGCAAAGGAAGGATCGTTCACCTAAAAGGGTGAACTCAGATCTCGATCTACCCACTTGTGATTTTCCCATCTTCGAAGAAGTAGAAAGAATGGCTGACAGAGAGAGGACATTAAGGGAGTTGGCGGCACTAATTATGAACCAACAGCCCTTATGCATCACGTACCCCACTCTTGAGGTAGCCTTTGAACTCAAATCTGGTTTGATTCAATTATTGCCTCTGTTTCATGGTTTCCCAGGTGAGGACCCTCACAAACATCTAAAGGAATTTCATGTTGTCTGTTCAAGCATGAAACCCCACAGTATGACTGAGGACCAGGTCAAACTCATAGCCTTTCCATTTACTTTAAGAGATAAAGCAAAGGATTGGTTGTATATTTTCCCTCCCGGTTCAGTACACACATGGGATGAAATGAATAGGATATTTTTAGATAAATATTTTCCTGCGTCCCGGGCTGCAAATATAAGAAAAGAAATATGTGGAGTTCGGTAGTTTGGTGGTGAGACATTATATGAATATTGGGAAAGGTTTAAGCAACTTATTGCTAGTTGTCCCCACCACCAAATTCCTGAACAATTGTTAATCCAATACTTCTATGAAGGGCTTCAGCCCATGGATAGAAGTATGGTCGATGCAGCCTGTGGAGGAGCTCTAGTGAACAAGACACCTGAAACGGCCAGGGAATTAATCTCCAATATGGCCGAAAATTCTCTGCAATTTGGTACAAGGACAGAAGGTACCATTAGAAGGGTTAACGAGGTAAGCCATGCAAATTTAGAAAGCCAGATTTCTGATTTAACTGCCTTGGTTAAGTAGCTCGTAGCAAGACAGTTACAAACTGCCAGGGTGTGTGGTATCTGTTCGATCCCTGGACATCCTACGAACATGTGTCCATCACTACAAGATGGCCCAATGCAGCAAGTCAATGCCGTGGGACAATTCCCAGGCCAGACTCAACGAAAGTATGATCCTTACTCCAATCTTTACAATCCGGGGTGGAGAGATCATCCAAACTTTAGCTACGGGACCCAAGGAGGACAGCAGAAATATCAGCCCCAACTTTTCAGTCGACAGCCCCAGTTTTCAACACCCATCACAGTGCAAGGCCAACCCCCAAATTCAGGTATGTCTTTGGATGGAATAGTTAAGGCTCTAGCTACTAATACTCAGCAATTTCAAAAGGAAACGAGAGCTAGCATTCAGAATTTGGGGAACCAAATTACCCAACTTGCCACTTCCATCAGCAAGTTGGAGGCACAGAACTCCGGGAAATTACCCTCACAAACGATAGTTAATCTGAAAGAGAATGCAAGTGCAGTGGTGTTGAGAAGCGGAAGAGAGTTGCAGTCCCAACCAAGTTCACCATCGAAGGCAGCCAAGGAAGAGGAAGGACAAGGGTCAAACATGTTAGACAGTTTTGTATGCCCTAAGCTTCAATCAGAATGATGTACTTTATGAGTTTATTGTAAATGAATAACGATACGTATTTGATTCATGTTCCCTTGGTATGTTTTTGTGTAATACCCTTAAACTGGACACTTAATGAGACTCGTGTTAGTTTAGAATGTTCACAGCCAGTGGGTCGGTCTGGGGAGACCTATCCTAACAAGGCTGACACTGTGGTGCCACCAAGTCGGTTGGGGTGGCCTGTCTCAGCTGCCAGGGTGAGACCCTAGGCACATACAGTGTAGGATTAATTGAATCTTTGAACTGGACCAAATTTCCAGTATTGCCCTGGACCTTGGAGATTGATGGGCAAAACTGGAATGTTACACCCGACCCCTAGACTCGATTATGATACTACACTAGGTGTCAGATTGGGCTGCCTTTGATGTACCAATCAGTGAGATCCTTAGCGGGGGTTAAAACCTGGGTGTGTTGGGACAGTCCGAGAATTCATCTGAGTGGGTGATCATAGTGACAGGATCAGCCCCTTTGTCGGACAAAGGTAATGATCGGGGATGCACTCTCACTGATGGAAACCAAGACTGCCGGCAGCCGATTTCAACCGTTGAGATTTGTTTTGCAAAATATATTTTATATAAAATATAAAAGTATATATGTATGGTTTCTAAATTGTTTGCAAGAAGGTTTTAATTCCCAGGATCCATATAAGTGGAGAGTGCAACACTGTTCCTTGCAGCCGAGGGAGAGGTCCTCTCTTGTCGGGCAGTGTATGATCATTATGGGCTGAGAGGTTAAGTGTAAGACCATTGAGGTTAATACCTGATGGGCTAATCTTGCATCTGCCCACAGTCCCTGGGTGTTACAAGGTGGCTTGGCCCAGGGACCTCTTAGGGTAAGTGTTGGGCCCGTAGAGCCCATTTGATGGGTTTCAGGGGGTGCACTGTCTTTAACAGTGTATTCGGCCAGGCCTTGTAACAAAGGCTGGGCCGAACCCATGTGGCTGATGTGTAGATCAATGCTTGGGTCCCACGCCATACAAGGAAGCCCAACTGGGCAGCAGTTAAGAGGGTTAAGTGAGCACATAAGCTTAATGGGCCTAAAGCCCATTTCGAACTGGGCTGTTTATTTAGTTAACAAAGGGGCGAAATCTGAAGTGGATCAGCTAATAGGATTGGGCTTAGACCCTATCCACGTAGAGAGTCCAAGATCTAAATAAGATTTAGTTCTGGAAACCTCCTAATCAGATTAGGAGATGGCTGATCTGATCTCCAGATAAGATAAGGATTATCCCTTATCACTTAAAGGGACTTCTAAACCAAATATGATTTGGATTAGCAACTCCTAATCTGATTAGGAGCTGATCCCTTTAAGACTATAAAAGAAGAAGGGGGTGGCAGCCTTTAGACACAATACACACAGATCATCAGGTTTCTTTGGTGCTCAAATCTAGAAGAGAGAATTCTGCTCCCTGCAAATACTCTCTTGCCGCCTCCCTGTTCTTGCCGCCCTGCTTTCCAGTTCGATCTCCACTGGTGGGAGAAGTCAAGATTGGATCTTGACATCAGTCCTTTGAGAAAGGATTGAAAGGAAGCTGTGCTCACGTGCCATCTTGCTGATTCTTGCGAAGGACAGAGTTCTTGGAGAAGAACACTGCTGATTCTGCTCCACCTGCACTGCGCCATCTTCAGTGGGAGCAGTCATTGGATCCCTCCTTGGGCGTGAACACCTTTGTTGGGAGATATTACTTCTCCGTATCAGGTATAATCCTTCCCACTTCTTTTTGGTTCAGATCTGGTTCAGTTTATGGTTCAGAATTGATCCTTGAAAATATGATTTTCTAAATGGGGAATACGATTCCCAGTTGAAGGGAGAGAAAAATTTTTGAAATTCGCCCCTTATTCCGCAATCTTTTGGGCGTCCATAGGATGGATCTCTCATCCCTTAAGTGTTATCAGAGCCATGGTTCAAATCTTGAACCAGTTTGTTTCAGATCTGAACCTGCGCAAATGGGCAGAAGGTGTTCTACCCGATTTGCACAAATATGGGTTTTGGGAAATTTTGTTCCCAAAATTAATGGGCGAATAATCTGAAATTAATTTTACATAAATCTGATTATTATTTAGAATTGTTCTTTATGATTTTCTTGATTTATGGGCTGTTCGTACAAGAGGAGATCGAAATCTTGGTTTGCGCAGGGAACCTGCAAGATTTGCAGTTTCTTGATTTATTTGTTACATTTGGTCTGTAAATAATTTTTTTTATTTTCTAGACTCAATGTATAGGTATTCGATCTGATGTACTTATTAATAGAAATATGATTTCTTTTTATTTTAATTTTGGATCGAAGATGGCGGCGCAGAAAGGGAGATTTTGTAGAGAAGAAGATTTCGCAGATGGGAGAATCGCCATCTGCGATTTGCAGTTTGTGAAACTGCATTCTGTGATCTAACCTTTGTTTTGCAGGATGGATTGTGCGAACAGCCCTGATTTACAGATTGTTGCTTTTCTTTTATCAGTAATTAATTTCAGATTATTTTCTTGAATTAAAGATTTAATTAAAAATCAAACCCTAGACCCATTTGAACCAAGATTGGTTCAAACTGTTTGGACCAAATCTAGGGTTTAATCAAGGCTGAAAGTCAGCCCTAATTTTCCCACTAATGGGCCTAAGGATTGATATTTAATTGAATGCTTAATTCGGCCCAACCTGTAAAGGCCGAGTTTTAAACAGTTAAAACTGCTAAAAGCCCACTTAACCCTTAAAGCTATATGGGTTGAACCGTTCAGCCCATATACCTAGATAATGTTAATGTTTAATATTATGGATTTCAAATGGGCTTCAAATGGGCTTTACAGATAATTAATTGATTGGATCAATTTATCCCTGCATGTGATGTATGGATGTGTGATGTGCTACGTACATGGGCCATAAGTACCTGATGGGCTAATCTTGCATCTACCCACAGTCCCTGGGTGTTACAAGGTGGCTTGGCCCAGGGACCTCTTAGGGTAAGTGTTGGGCCCGTAGAGCCCATTTGATGGGTTTTAGGGGGTGCACTGTCTTTAACAGTGTATTTGGCCCGGCCCCCCCCCCCCCCCCCCCCCCCCCCCCCCCCCCCCCCCCCCCCCCCCCCCCCCCCCCCCCCCCCCCCCCCCCCCCCCCCCCCCCCCCCCCCCCCCCCCCCCCCCCCCCCCCCCCCCCCCCCCCCCCCCCCCCCCCCCCCCCCCCCCCCCCCCCCCCCCCCCCCCCCCCCCCCCCCCACCCCCCCCCCCCCCCCCCCCCCCCCCCCCCCCCCCCCCCCCCCCCCCCCCCCCCCCCCCCCCCCCCCCCCCCCCCCCCCCCCCCCCCCCCCCCCCCCCCCCCCCCCCCCCCCCCCCCCCCCCCCCCCCCCCCCCCCCCCCCCCCCCCCCCCCCCCCCCCCCCCCCCCCCCCCCCCCCCCCCCCCCCCCCCCCCCCCCCCCCCCCCCCCCCCCCCCCCCCCCCCCCCCCCCCCCCCCCCCCCCCCCCCCCCCCCCCCCCCCCCCCCCCCCCCCCCCCCCCCCCCCCCCCCCCCCCCCCCCCCCCCCCCCCCCCCCCCCCCCCCCCCCCCCCCCCCCCCCCCCCCCCCCCCCCCCCCCCCACCCCCCCCCCCCCCCCCCCCCCCCCCCCCCCCCCCCCCCCCCCCCCCCCCCCCCCCCCCCCCCCCCCCCCCCCCCCCCCCCCCCCCCCCCCCCCCCCCCCCCCCCCCCCCCCCCCCCCCCCCCCCCCCCCCCCCCCCCCCCCCCCCCCCCCCCCCCCCCCCCCCCACCCCCCCCCCCCCCCCCCACCCCCCCCCCCCCCCCCCCCCCCCCCCCCCCCCCCCCCCCCCCCCCCCCCCCCCCCCCCCCCCCCCCCCCCCCCCCCCCCCCCCCCCCCCCCCCCCCCCCCCCCCCCCCCCCCCCCCCCCCCCCCCCCCCCCCCCCCCCCCCCCCCCCCCCCCCCCCCCCCCCCCCCCCCCCCCCCCCCCCCCCCCCCCCCCCCCCCCCCCCCCCCCCCCCCCCCCCCCCCCCCCCCCCCCCCCCCCCCCCCCCCCCCCCCCCCCCCCCCCCCCCACCCCCCCCCCCCCCCCCCCCCCCCCCCCCCCCCCCCCCCCCCCCCCCCCCCCCCCCCCCCCCCCCCCCACTTGTAACAAAGGCTGGGCCGAACCCATGTGGCTGATGTGTAGATCAATGCTTGGGTCCCACGCCATACAAGGAAGCCCAACTGGGCAGCAGTTAAGAGGGTTAAGTGAGCACATAAGCTTAATGGACCTAAAGCCCATTTCCAATTGGGCTGCTTATTTAGTTAACAAAGGGGCGAAATCTGAAGTGGATCAGCTAATAGGATTGGGCTTAGACCCCCTATCCACTTAGAGAGTCCAAGATCTAAATAAGATTTAGATCTGGAAACCTCCTAATCAGATTAGGAGATGGCTGATCTGATCTCCAGATAAGATAAGGATTATCCCTTATCACTTAAAGGGACTTCTAAACCAAATATGATTTGGATTAGCAACTCCTAATCTGATTAGGAGCTGATCCCTTTAAGACTATAAAAGAAGAAGGGGGCGGCAGCCTTTAGACACAAACACAGATCATCAGGTTTCTTTGGTGCTCAAATCTAGAAGAGAGAATTCTGCTCCCTGCAAATACT
Organism: Nelumbo nucifera; assembly: GCF_055504915.1. Lineage (NCBI taxonomy): Eukaryota > Viridiplantae > Streptophyta > Magnoliopsida > Proteales > Nelumbonaceae > Nelumbo > Nelumbo nucifera. The sequence goes on along the minus strand of NC_142656.1, from coordinate 35,690,576 downwards.
CTCTTGCTACCTCCCTGTTCTTGCCACCCTGCTTTCCAGTTCGATCTCCACTGGTGGGAGAAGTCAAGATTGGATCTTGACATCAGTCCTTTGAGAAAGGATTGAAAGGAAGTTGTGCTCACGTGCCATCTTGCTGATTCTTGCAAAGGATAGAGTTCTTGGAGAAGAACAGTGCTGATTCTGCTCCACCTGCACTGCGCCATCTTCAGTGGGAGCAGTCTTTGGATCCTTCCTTTGGCGTGAACACCTTCGTTGGGAGATATTACTTCTCCGTATCAGGTATAGTCCTTCCCACTTCTTTTTGGTTCAGATCTGGTTCAGTTTATGGTTCAGAATTGATCCTTGAAAATATGATTTTCTAAATGGGGAATACGATTCCCAGTTGAAAGGAGAGAAAAATTTTTGAAATTCGCCCCTTATTCCGCAATCTTTTGGGCGTCCATAGGATGGATCTCTCATCCCTTCAAAACAACAGCCCCATTGAGGTAAAATCGGACCCCCCCTCCCTAATGTTACTAATGTTGTACCACCTTTTCCTAGCAGGTTGGCAAATTCAAAGGAAGAGGAATATGAACAAGAAGTGTTAGAAATCTTCAGGAAGGTGGAGATCAACATTCCCTTGCTAGATGCAATAAAACAAATCCCTAAATATGCAAAATTTTTGAAAGAGTTATGCACTAACAAGAGGAGGCTGCGAATTGATGAAAAGGTAAGAGTGGGAGAGAACGTTTCAGCCGTGATCAAGAGGACCCTACCAGAAAAGCATGCTGATCCAGGTATGTTTACCCTACCCTGTGTGATTGGAAATAAACGAATCGAGCGTGCCATGCTGGACTTAGGTGCATCTATTAATGTCATGCCATACTCGATTTACTGTGCATTGAGACTAGGTCCTTTAAAAGAGACTAGAGTTGTTATTCAATTGGCTGATCGTTCTAATGCATACCCAGAAGGGATTGTTGAGGATGTATTAGTGCAGGTTAATGATTTGATCTTTCCAGCTGATTTTTACATCCTGAAGATGGAAGAAGACACAGCCACGAGTTCAGCCCCTCTTCTATTAGGTCGGCCATTCATGAAAACGGCCAAGACCAAAATAGATGTGGACGAGGGTATCCTCTCCGTCGAGTTTGATGGAGAGTGTAAAATTTAATATTTTTGATGCAATGAAATATCCTAGTGAGTGTCATTCGATCTACTCTATTGATACTATCGATTCGATTGTGCTGGAAGTCTTTGGAGAGGAGGACATGGATGATGAGCTAGAATATAAGGCATAATCGGATAGGGAGGAGGAGATCGATGCATCCTATGATACTCTGGAACCTAAACAGGAGGTAAGTATTTCTGATGTTCAATCGAAGGGTTCTCACACAAGGCTGCTGCCCTCTGTTTTGCAGGCTCCGGAGCTAGAACTAAAGACCCTACCTAATCACCTAAAATATGCCTACTTGGGCGAAAAAGAGACACTGCCTGTGATCATTTCAAAAGGGTTGACTGAGGAGCAAGAGGAAAGGCTCATCAAAGTCCTAAAGGACCATAAGGAGGTGATTGGCTGGACCCTAGCCGACATAAAAGGGGTCAGCCCCTCGATTTGCATGCATAGGATCATTTTGGAAGATGATGCCAAACCGGTTAGAGAACCACAAAGGAAACTCAACCTGGTAATGAAAGAGGTGCTTAAACTATTAGATGAAGGGATAATTTATCCAATTTCAGACAGCAAATGGGTAAGTCCAATTCATGTTGTGCCTAAGAAAACTGGGATGACTGTAGTAAAAAATAAAAATAATGAACTAATTCCCATGAGGGTACAAGGTGGCTGGCAAATGGTAATAGATTTTCGAAAACTCAACTTGGCCACTCGAAAGGACCATTTTCCCCTACCCTTCATTGATCAAATGCTAGAGAGGCTGGCAGGTAAGGCTTTCTTTTGTTTTCTCGATGGATTCTCCAAGTATTATCAGATTGTTATTGCACAGGAGGACAAAGAGAAAATGACATTCACTTGTCCATTCGGCACCTTCGCCTACAGATGAATGCCCTTTGGTTTGTGTAATGCTCCGGGCACTTTTCAAAGATGCATGATGAGCATATTTTCTAATTTTATTGAAAAATGCATTGAAGTGTTCAGGGATGATTTTACTGTTTATGGTGATTCGTTTGATGACTATTTGAAAAGTTTAAGTAAAATTCTGAATAGGTGTGTGGAAACAAATATTGTCTTAAACTATGAAAAATGTCATTTTATGGTGAAGGAGGGTATTGTGTTGGGACATGTAGTTTCAGCCAGAGGAATAGAAGTCGACAAGGCAAAAATTGATTTGATTGTGAGTTTACCTTACCCTACAAATGTTAGGGAGGTTCATTCTTTTCTTGGACATGCAGGCTTTGATCGTAGGTTCATCAAAGATTTTTCAAAAATTGCCCTGCCATTGTCCAATTTGCTGCAAAAAGATGTGCCTTTCGATTTTGATGATGAGTGCAAGGAAGCTTTTAACAAGCTTAAAAATTTATTAACTATTGCACCCATCATTCAACTACCCGATTGGAACTTGCCCTTTGAGATCATGATAGATGCAAGCAATTATGCAGTAGGGGCTGTTCTAGGGCAGCGAATAAATGGGAAGAGCCATGTCATTCACTATGCTTCCAAAACGTTGAATGCTGCATAGAGCAATTACACAACCACTGAAAAAGAGCTATTATCTATTGTGTTTGCTTTAGACAAATTTAGGTCATATTTGCTTGGCTCTAAAGTGATTGTTTTTTCTGACCATGCAGCTTTGAGATACCTACTAGCGAAGAAGGAGTCGAAACCGAGGCTGATAAGGTGGATACTCTTGCTCCAAGAGTTCGATCTAGAAATCAAGGATCGAAGGGGAGCTGAAATTCAGTGGCTGATCACCTAAGTAGGTTGGTGAAAGACGAGGACTCCTCTCCCATTTGTGAGTTGTTTCCTAATGAGCAGTTGTTCCACATGAGAGGTATGACTCCATGGTATGCTGACATTGTGAATTACTTGGTCACGGGAATTTTGCCTAATGACCTTAGCAGATCCATAAAGAATAAAATCAGGTATGAGGCGAAATATTATGTATGGGACGAACCCTACCTATGGAAATTTTGTTCTGACCAAATGATTAGGAGATGTGTCCCTGAGGAGGAGCAGATGTCGATTCTAAGGTTTTGTCATAATTATGCTTGTGGGGGCCATTTTGGGCCAAAGAGGACTGCTCGAAAAGTCTTGGATAGTGGGCTGTATTGAGCCACCCTATTTAGAGATGCCTACTTGTTTTGTAAAAACTATGAAAGATGTCAACAAACAGGTACACTATCTAGCAGGAATGAGATGCCCGAAACCCCCATTCTTATATGTGAAATATTTGATGTTTGGGGCATTGATTTCATGGGACCCTTTCCCCCCTCTTGTGGTTTTTCTTACATACTTTTGGTAGTCAATTATGTCTCAAAATGGGTGGAAGCCAAAGCCACCAAAACTGATGATTCTAAATGTGATGTAGGGTTTATAAAGTCTAACATCTTCAGTAGGTTTGGCATTCCTCGAGCCTTCATAAGCGATCAAGGGACCCATTTTTGCAATAGAACAGTTGAAGCCTTGTTGAGAAGATATGGGGTGCATCACCGAATTGCCATTGCTTATCATCGCCAAACTAACGGGCAAGCTGAAATTTCCAATAGAGAGGTAAAGTCCATCTTGGAAAAGACGATGAATCTAGGAAGGAAGGATTGGAACCTACGTCTAGATGATGCTCTCTGGGCATATCGGACAGCTTACAAGACCCCAATAGGTATGTCCCCTTACAGGTTAATTTTTGGCAAATCTTGCCACTTGCCGGTGGAAATTGAACATAGGGCCTATTGGGCAATCAAGCAATGCAACATGAATATGGAAGAAGCAAGGAAGGAAAGGAAGCTCCAGTTGCAAGAGCTGGAAGAGTTGAGGTTAGAGGCATACGAGAATTCAAGAATCTACAAAGAAAAGACCAAATCGTTCCATGACAATTCACTCTTAAGAAAACAATTTAAAATTGGACAAAAGGTCTTATTGTATAATTCTCGACTTCAACTCATGCCAGGTAAGCTGCGTTCCAGGTGGATGGGTCCGTTTACTGTGACTAATGTTTTCCCCTATGGTGCAGTAGAGATCAAAAGTCTCGACACAGGTAAGATCTTCAAGGTGAATGGACATCGATTGAAGTTGTTCCATGAGGATGCAAATGTCCCCTCTACGGTAGACATCTCGTTGGACATTCCACGGTATTCATTGGATTAAAGGAGCAAAAAGAGGACGTCGAGCATAACGACGTTAAACAATTGCACTTCTGGGAGGCAACCCATTATGTTTAGTTAATTTTGTTATTTGGTTTTGATATTTGTGTTTAGCAGGAACCTCAAAAAGCGAACAGGGAAGTACCCCCAAATCCTTCTACTTTATGCATAATCACATACATTGGGGACAATGCATAACTTAAGTGTGGGGGGATTAGGGAAATCTGATGGAAATTTGGGATACCTTACCGTCTTGAAATTTCTGCTCCCGGAAACTTATCCTTGAACGATTTCAACTTATCAGGAATCATGTGCTTAGGCTGAATAGATAAGATAGGATGCAAGCATGAGTAACTAAATCTTTCTTGGCTGCATATGGTACCTCATGATTTTAATCGATCAATAGGCAAGATGCATAAGGGTTTGATTGATTTTCACATAATTATCTGTCAAACATGCGTTGATTATTCTAGAACTTGCTGTGTTAGGCATATTGTTAGACAGTTTTGTATGCCCTTAGCTTCAATCCGATTTGATGAACTTTTGTTATTTAGTGGAAATAAATAAAGTGCATGTTTGATTCATGTTGTTTGGTTTAATTCTGTGCAAAACCCTAAAACTAGACTTTTATAGAGATTCGTGCTAGTTTTAAATGTTCACAGCCATTGGATAAGTCTGGGGAGATTTATCCTGCCAAGGCTGATACTGGTGTGCCACCAAGTGTTGGGATGGCCAATCTCAGCCACCAGGGTAAGACCCGAGGCACATGCAGTATGGGATTACTTGAATCCTTGAACCGGACCAGATTTCCAGTGTTGCCCTGGACCTTGGAGACAGATGGGCAAAACTGGAAAGTTACACCTGACCCCTAGACTTGATTATGACACTTCACTAGGTGTCGGATCAGGCTGTCTTTGATATGCCAATCAGTGAGATCCTTAGATGGGGATCAAAACCTGGGTATGTTGTGGCAGTTTGAGAATTCATCTGAGTGGGTGATGAAAGTGACAGAATCAGCCACTTTGTCGGACAAAGGGTAATGATCGGGAATGCACTCTCTCTGATGGAAACCAAACTGCTGGCAGTTGATTTCAATCGTTTGAATTTTGTTTGCAAATGGTTTTAATTCCCAGGATCCATATGAGAGGAGAGTGCGGCACTGTTCCTTGTAGCCGAGGGAGAGGTCCTCTCTTGTCGGGCAGTGCTTGATAATTAAGGGCTGAGAGGTTAAGTGTAAGACCATTTAGGATAATACCTGATGGGCTAATCTTGCACCTGCCCACAGTCCCTGGGTTTTTATATGATGGCTTGGCCCAGGGACCACTTAATGTAAGTGTTGGGCCCATAGGGTCCATGTGATGGACTCAAGCGGTTCATTGAGTTTCTTAGTGAATTCGGCTGGGCCTTGTATTAAAGGCTGGGCCGAACCCATGTGGCTAGTGTGTAGATCAATGCTTGGGTCCCACGCCATACAAAGAAGCCCAACTGGGCAGCAGATTGGAAAGTATTTAGACATTGAACACTTAATGGGCCGAAAGCCCATTTCGAGGTGGGCTGATATGATCACCCATCCATGGGGCGAATCTGAGATTAATGTTAGTAAAAGGATTGGGCCTTTAGCCTTATCCACTCTTGGGGACCAAATTCAAATTAGATTTGAATCTGATAACCTCTTGATAAGATCAGGAGTAAGCTAACTTTATCTGCAGATTGGATTAAGATAATCCTCTATCCAAAAACTGATTTGGATTAGGATAACTCCTCATTAGGAGGCTTCTTAATCAAGAAGAAAGGAGGAGAAACCCTAAGAGAGAGAAATCATCAAATTTCGAACCACCTTTTGAAGAGATATAGGATATCTCCTGCAATTTGAGATAGGATCTCATTCATACTCCAGAAAAGGAAGAAGAAGCAGTTCAGCCCTTTTTCACTCTTGGAATTCTCCTCCTGCCGCCGCCATCTACCCTTCCAAGATTTGATCTTTGCAGAAAAGGAAAGTCAAAAAATCTGTTCTTGACATTAGTCTTGCAACAAAGACTAAAAGATTCAGTGTTTAGTGTTTCCAGAGGATTCTTGTGAAGGATCTAGTGTGTAGGACGCACCCTGCTAGTTCTGTTTCATCCACAACTGTGTCATCTTCAGCAGGAATGGTTCTTGGTGCATTCTTTGGGCGTGAACACCAACTTTGGGAGATACTGCTTCTCCGGATCAGGTATATTCCTCCCATTTGTCTTTTGGTACAGATCTGGTTTGATTATGGTTCAAGTAGGATCCTTGAATATTGCATTCTAAATTTAGGGAATATGATTCCCAGTTGAGAGAAGGTAGGAAAATTTTTGAAATTCGCCCACCCATTCCGCAACCTTTGTGGCGTCCATTAGATGGATCCTACCATTCTTTCAGTGGTATCAGAGCCACAGGTTCGAATCTTGAACCAAAAGAAAATCAGATCTGACCCTATTTTTTCAAGATTTGCGCAGTTTGTTTTTCTTTATTTCAAGGAACTGTTTCTTGTTAAGGGCGATTGATCTGAAATTAATTTTTGTTAAATCCAAAATTTATTTACAAATGTTCTTTATTTATTTTGATTTAATGGACTGTTCGAACCTGGAGATCGCAGTGCAGATTTGGTGCAGATGGTCTGCGCACCCTTTCTCTTTTGTATTTATTTATTTCATTTAATTTGGTCTGTAAATATTTTTTTTTATTTTTATTTTAGATTGAATGTATAGGATTTGATCAAGAATGTAATTAATAGAAATAGGATTTCTGTTATTTTTTTTGATTAAAGAAGAAGGAAGAAGATGGCGGCGCTGGAGATTTGCAGATGGAGAAATCGCTTTCTGCGATTTGCAGTTTGTGAAACTGCAACACTTGTGATTAACCTCTGTTTTGCAGGTGGTGCGAATAGTCAATAGATTGATTTGTGATTGTTTGAAATCAAAATTATTAATTTCAGATCTTTCATGAATTAATTTCTTGAATTGAAAATCAGTTTTGGACCTTTTCAGACTAGATTGGACCAAAACTGTTTGGACCGAATCTGGGGTTCGAAAGGGACTATTTTTCAGTCCTATAGTCCATATTTCTCACACTTGCTGTTCCAAATCTGATGTTCAATTACAGGGATTAATTCGGCCCACCTGTAAAGCCCAGTTTTAAAGGGTTAAAACTGCAAAAGCCCATTACAGTGAGATGAGCTGTATGGGCCGAACTGCTAACTGCGATTCAGCCCATACACCTAGTAGACATTAATTGTTAATGACTTAGATTTTAATGGGCTATTCAATGGGCTTTACAGTAGTTAATTGATTGGTTCAATTCCTCCTTTACATATGATGTTTGGATGTTTGATGTGCTGCGACCATGGACCATAAGTACTTGGCCCATGAAGACTCGTTACTGGCTCTTGCGCACACCATGGCTGAATGCACATCATTGCCATGGTGTCCCTCAAGGTCATTGGATGACCCCTCTTTGCTTGGTGGGCCCCACAACCCTGAAAAAGGGATGCGTACGAAACCCCTAGCCGATTAAGACCCACCAGAAATCTGACTTTATGAAAGTCAGTGGGAGCCACTCTGGTTTGACCTAAATTAAAAATAGGGCGTAATTTCGTTCCCTCCAGCAAATATGAATGCATGTGATAGGGAGATCCATATGATGGACTCTCTAAAGGCCTTCCGTCATTAGCACAATGATGGGTCCTTCAGTAATGAGGAAACGCACCATAAAATTGGGCTATCCATTTGCTGTTGGATATATTAGAGTGTTTCATAAGATGATAGGGGCGTCATAGACCGATGTGGGAGGGGCTTCACCAAAAAATGGGAACTCTCTCACGGTACCTTGGCATAACCTGAATATGATGGGTGTGCACTCACTGGACAGAAAGGTTTACCTGAAAACGGCTCTGAACCTTGTCCGACAGAGGCCAAAGGGAAACTCATTTGATGAGTGGATATGATCCGTCACAGAAAGGTGGTGGGGTTATGCAGCTGAAACAGTTGGCTTCACGCACCCCATGTGATTTCCCACATTTCCAGAGACATTTCGTCGTCTCCGTCACTGAGAAAGGAGGGAAATCTCAGAGATGAACAAATGGGAATGGAACATAGATTAAAAGCCATATCTATGTAGGTAACATGAATCAAACTAAGGTTGTGGACTAATGATTTTGTTGTTTTATCAGAAAATGGCAAACAGTCAATTTGCAAATCTTCTAGATGATAACAAGCTTAAGGGCCCAAACTATGCCGACTGGTACAAAAATCTTATGCTGGTCCTAACTTCCGAAAAGTTAGGCAAGGTGGTGAAAAATCCTGCCCCGGAACGTCTGGGTGATAGGGCTTCTGAGGCCCGTAGGAGGGACTACCAAGATTGGGAGGATAAGAACTCCCTAGCCCGCTGCTTTGTCATTGCCTCATTAGACAACTCAATACAGAGGCAGTTCGATCAGATCGAACTAGCCAAGGACATATTGGACAGTCTAAGAATAATGTATGAAGAGCGGAACCATTCTACTCGACAGAAGGTCCTGAAATTGTTCATGACTGCGCAGATGACCAAAGGGCAGAAAGTTCATGACCATTGTCTTCGGATGATGGGATACATTAACGAACTTGAAGCTCTTGGATCCGGGCTAGATCTTGGCATGCAAGTGGATGCCATCCTCAATTCTTTGCCCTCTTCCTTCAATGTGTTCACAATGAACTATAATATGAATAAGCTGAATGTCAGCGTCCAGGAACTCAGCAATATGTTGCAGAGAGCCGAGGATCTACTCAAGAAGGATGAGCCTGTGGTTATGCTTGCCGAAGCTAAAAAATCGGGCAAGAGAAAGAGAAAGGCAAAGAAGCCCCAGAAGAAAACTACCAAACCTAAGAAGCAGAAGAAGAAAGGTAAGAAAGGTAATTGTCTGTCACTTCTGCAAGCAGACCGGCCACTGGAAGAGGAATTGTCCTGCCTACCTGGAATCTAAGAAAGGTAACATCGAAACTTGTGTCATAGAAACTAATATGTTAGTTACTTCTGTGTCCTGGTGTGTTGACTCTGGGGCTTCAACTCATGCATGTAACTCACTGCAGGGGTTCAAAGTTAGCAGAAGGTTGAGTGAAGGTGAAATGACACTATTCTTGGGAACAACTGCAAATGTTGCAGCTGCGGCAATAGGAACCATAGAATTAGTTTTTAAAGAAGGAATACTTGTACTCCAAGATTGCCTTTATGTACAAAACTTGAGAAGAAATTTAATTTCTGTTTCTAAACTGTGTGCTGATGGATATATTGTTTATTTTAGAAATATGATTATTGTTAAATGGAATAACAAATTCATCGCATGCAGGGAACTAGAGAACGGTCTCTATGTTCTACATCCTTCTCTGGAAACTAACTTAACCGAAACTACGTCGGTCAAAAATCCCAAGAAAAGGAATCGTGATACAGTAAGTCCCACATGCCTCTGGCATTACCGACTTGGCCATATCGGTGTTGACCGAATCACAAGGCTGGTAAAGGATGGTCCTTTGGATTTTCTAACCATAGAAAATCTTCCCACTTGTGAACCTTGCCTTCAAGGTAAGATGTCTAAGCGGCCATTTGACGGTAAGCCTGAAAGATCTGAAGGCACTCTTGACCTAATACACACTGATGTATGTGGTCCCCTGAGTGTTAGGACACGCAACCAACACGTATATTTCATCACCTTTACAGATGATTTTTCACGATATGGTTAATGTACCTAATGAGACATAAGTCTGAATCCTTTGAAAAGTTCAAAGAGTTCAGACAGGAAGTCAAGAAACAGTTAGGGAGAGAAATTAAGGCCCTTCGATCAGATCGAGGTGGCGAGTATCTCTCTGACGAATTCAGGGACTACTTAAGGGACAATGGGATAGTGTCACAACTAGCTCCTCCTGCTACACCTCAACTCAACGGTGTTTTAGAGAGGAGGAATAGGACCTTGTTGGACATGGTCCGGTCGCTTCTCGTACGCTCACAATTACCCACATCCTTTAGGGGATATGCATTAGAGACTGCTATCTACGTGCGGAATCGGGTTCCAACCAAATCAGTTCTGAAAACTCCATATGAATTTTGGACAGGAAGGAAGCCAAGTGTAAGACACTTGAAGATTTGGGGTTATCCTACACACATTAAAAGAACAAGTGCGGACAAGTTGGAATCTAAAACCAGCCGTTGCCTGTTTATAGGCTACCCAAAGGATTCGGTGGGTTATCTATTCTATGACCCAAGTGAGCAGAAAGTGTTCAGCAGTCGAAACGCCCAATTCTTAGAATCCGATTACATCCTGGACACCCATCATCAGGAAATAGTCTAATTAGAAGTTTCCTAATCCAAATCTTTATTTGGATCTAGACACTTTAAGTGGATAAGAGTTATTCCAAATTTACCCCCTATTTAGTTAATCATATTAAGCCTAGTTCGAATTAGGCTTTAGGCCCATTAAGCTTTTAGGCTCACTTCCTTTAATGCAGGCTAGCTTGACTATCTTTGTATGGCATGGGACCCTATTATTGATCTCCACATAAGCCACATGGCCTCAGTCTAGCCTTTGTTACAAGGTGAGAGAGTTATGCTCCATCTACAACACGGCGCCGAAACTGAGTAAAATGACCCGATTAGCCTTGTTTCTCACCTAATGCCTCCTTTCATGCCCTAAACCAAAATATGAGAATTATGAGTGCATTTGGGCATAAAATAAATATAAAAGACTAGATATTAAAGGAGAAAAATATGATATTTTTCATTCTCATCAAATCCCCCCACAATTAAACCTTGCCCATCCTCGGGCAAGACGAAACTTTAGCCACTAAGAAAACTATTCTACCAAAGTTAAACTCAACCTTCCTTCATCGTTTTCCACAAATATTCTAGGTTAACTGATGCAAACCATTAAATCAACATAACCAAGTTATACACGACTCATCCATCCACCAATCCAATTTTTTACTACTACAAATCAGGTAGTAAACTAGGGAAAACATTTCTTTTTGGAGGAAGTGAGTGCATTTTATGCTCCATCTCACTTTTAGGACTTCGTCAGTGGGTGCATTTTATGCTCCATCCCACTGTTATGATTACTTGGTCAATAGGTGCATTTTATGCTTCGTCCTACTGATTGAATTGCTTGGTTGGTAAGTGCATTTTATGCTTCATCCTACTATTGAATTGCTTGGTTGGTAGGTGCATTTTATGCTCCGTCCTACCATTGAATTGCTTGGTTGGTAGGTGCATTTTATGCTTCATCCTACTATTGAATTGCTTGGTTGGTAGGTGCATTTTATGCTCTGTACTACCAATTGAATTGCTTGGTAAAATATTTACCCTATTTACTTAAACCTGGATTTAGGACTAGCATAAAAAGGGAGTGGCCTCGGGTGAATCCTGTATTCCCTAATCATATTTCTTTACCAAATTCACAAGAGTTGTTCTAGAACACTGTTTTAATTGATTTCAAAAGAGTTGAGTTTTTTTTTTTTTTTGATATATGCAGAAAAACGCAATCAAATTTTAAAACGCACACTAAATTCTAACCTAAATCCCCTCCCCGACACTTAAAACTTACATTTTCCCCAATGTAAAGTAAAATGCAAAGAAAGATGGAAATAACTAAACTAAAAATGCAAAAACAAAAAGAAAAAGCAAACTTCCCTATTTTTAATAATCATAAATCGGGTCCTCTAGCTCTCGTGGTTGCAGCTTTCAATGTTCTCCCCTTTCATCCATCATGGGTAAGTTCAAATCTGGAATAGGGGCCTGCAAAACAGAGGGTAATAGTCTCCCATTAGAAATCGACAACATAATATAAGGAGCATTATCTGACTGTTATAACTCTGGAGAACCATTCAATGTTGCAATCGTTTCCTACAAATAAGCATTCAACATTGGCCCCTCTTTCTCAAGATGCTCACTAATGGCAATCTCCAACCCATCCTTCCCATCAATTTTAAAAGCTTCCTGTGCTAAAGAATCAATCATATCAACAGAATAAACAGGATTATCATTAGTAGGATATTTCACGGCATCATAAATATTAAACTTAACAGTCTTACCATCAAATTCCATGGTGAGTGTGCCACTATAAACATCTATATTAGTTTTGGATGTTTTTAAGAATGGTCTTCCTAGCAAAATAGGAATGATTTGATCACCATTATCCATATCAAGCACATAAAAATCAACAGGAAAAACCAAATCATTTACTTTCACAAGAACATCCTCAACTACACCCTTAGGATATGCATTCGATCTATCAGCCAACTGAATCACTACACCAGTCTTATTCAAAGGTCCAAGTTTCAATGAAGCATATATAGAATATGGCATGACATTAATAGAAACTCCTAAGTCTAACATGGCCTTCTCACTTCTAGTGTTACCTATCATGCAGGGGATACTGAACATACCTGGATCCTTGCACTTTGTAGGGAGTTTGCTTTGAATGACTGATGAGACTAAAAAGTACCCAATTTTTATCCCCAAATATTCACTATTTTTCATTAATTTATCACTTAATTGGACTCATTACTCTCGTATTTCGAGTCAGGGCAAGCAAGAAGGCAATTGGAAGAAAACAAGGCAAATCGGATGTTTTTGCACAGTTTCGGCACCATTCAGTAATCTGGGCATAACTCACAAATCCAGACTCCGATTTGGAAAATTCAAGAGGCATCAGAAAGATGAAAGAACGGCCTACAATTTTTATGTCTTGGGTTTTGACAGAGTCGGTCCACATCGAAGATGAAACTGGGCCCAAAGTTGGAGCAAGTTCGCAGCAAAGCTCATTTCACAGCTGAAGCCCAATTCGCAGAAGAGCCTTGTAGCAGCCCAAGATATTAAAGCAGCCCAACTCGAATTCAAGAGCCTAGAGTCCCAATTTCGAATGTAACCTCCAGAAAGAGAGTCTTATTAGATTTAAATTTTTGAATGTAACCCTATAAATATAAGAAGATTGGATTAGATCACTAGATAAGATATAGGATAAGATTAGTTCAAAATAGATCAGGACTTTCTAACTTGAGGTTAATCTCCTAGAAGGAGTTGGAGAGAGCCCCTCCTCCACGAAATCAAGGGGGGGGGGGGACCAGCTTTAGGCATCACTCAATTAGCCACGAAATCAAGCATCAAGCAACTCCATCAAGAAATATCAGTTCGGCCTTCTGAGAAGCAAAGCCTGAAGGATTCGAAAATCATGAGCAGCTAAGCTTTTCTTTCTGGTTCAAGGGGGGAGGTTCGATTGTATCATCGTGACGTTCTGTATTTAATTCAAGTTCTTGCTTTTTAATTCAAGTATTTGTTGATTCTTGTGCTTATTCTCTACGGATGTTAATGTTAATTAGTCTGACAAATTAATTAATGTTGATTTTCCTACTACTATCCATGGTTCAATGATCCGTAATTGTCATGAATAGTGGTACAAGTAGCAATTAGGTTAATATCTTTCTGGGTCAATTGTTCGTGACAGCCTTTGACCAATGCATTGACATGTTTTAACCTAAAGGGAATCAATGAAATAAGATTCGATAATTACATCAATCTCAATTATTGTTATTTTGGTTTAACTATTTTCACAAAGTTTAATGCTATCACTAGTTAATATGGAGCGCTATCGTACCCAGTCGATTAGTGATAAGTGTTGATCGAATGTTGGATTTGGTTAGCTGAATTAGGAAAACACAAGGTTTATTATGGTTATCCTAATAAATCTAAGGTTAAATGCTTGAATTGCAAGACTACCAGAGTCTACCTATGGTCGATGGCCAATTGACTAACCCGAACCCTTGAACCAGAATTCGGTAAGACTGATTTCTCTTGTTTGTTTAGTTTGCTATTACTCTCTTTTAATTTCAGTTATTTAATTTTCCCACTCAGCGATAATATTCATTCGGCTGAGAGATTACTGTTAGCTCCATGTGGGATTCGACATAGTGCAACTTTTTACAAATATTTTATTGTGGGACTAGTACTAATTTTGAGGGCTTCGACAACCCGTCAATGACTACAGAAACATTCTCTCCTACTCTCACCTTTTCGCATCCTTTTAGTTTCTATTTCCTCTTATGTGTGCACAATTCTTTAAGGAATTTAGCATAACGAGGTACTTGTTGAAGGGAGGGAGAGATCCATCACATAGACGCCCAAAACTTGAGGAATAGGGCGGGCGAATTTCAAAATTTTTCTCCCTTCAACTAGGAATCGTATTCCCTATTTTAGAAAAATCATATTTTTCAATGATCAATCTTGAACCATAAACCGAACTAGATTTGAAACGAAACAGTAGGAGAAGGATATACCTGATACAGAGAAATAGTATCGCTCAATGGAGGTGTTCACGCCCAAAGAAGATCACCAAAGACTACTCCCACTGAAGATGACACAGTGGATGGAGGAGCAGAATCACGAGGGTCCGTCCCACGAACCAAACTCTTCAGGAAGAATCCAATGGAGGCAGTGAGCACAACTTCCTATCAGCCTTTCTCCAAAGACTGATATCAAGAACACTTCTTGATCTTCTCCCACCAAGGAGATCGAACTAGCAGTGAGGTGGCAACTAGAGGAGAACGCAAGAGCAGAAGATGGCGTAGATGTCTCCTTTCTTGGTTATCTGAGATTTGATCTATGGATGCTTGGATGATATGGATGGTTTGCCCCCACCTGTTTTTATAGGTTTAAAGAGATCAGCTCCTGATCCTATCAGGAGTTTCCTAATTCAGATCATTATTTGAATTTGGACTCTCTTTAAGTGATAAGGATAAGACCCTTACCTTATCTTTAGATTAGATCAGCCTTCTCCTGATCTTATCAGGAGGTTTCCAAATCTGAATTCAGATCTGGTCTCTCTGAGTGGATAGGGTAGGACTCTATCCTATCTGCTAATTTAATCCCAGATCTGCCCCCTCTATTTAACTAATTAAAATAGGCCAGTTTGAAATGGGCTTTAAGCCCAACAAGTCTATGTGCTCAAACTGCTTCCAAACTGCTGCCCAGTTGGGCTTCTTTGTATGGCGTGGGACCCAAGCATTGATCTTGATGAGACTTAGAAGAACCTTATTTTCTCACCTTAATTTCATCCTTTTACACTATTTTAGCACTTAAGTGCACTCATTACTCTTGTATTTCGATTCAGGGCAATAAAGAAGGCAATTGGAAGGAAATAGGCCAATTCGGGTGATTTTGCACAGTTTCGGCGACAGTCAGTGATCTGGGCCTAACTCACAATTTCGGACTCCGAATTGGGCAATTCAAGAAGCATTAGAAAGAAAAAAGAAAGACCCACAACTTTTATGTTTTGGGTTTTGACTGATTCGGTCCGCATCGAGTACGAAACCGGGCCTGAAGTCGGAGCAAGTTCGCAGCCAGGCCCATTTAACAGCTGAAGCCCAACTCGCAGAAGAACCTGGAAGCAGCCCAAGTAGCAGAGAAGCCCAACTCGGATGCAAGAGTCTAGAGTCCTAATTCGAATGTAATCTCCCAAGAGGGAGAGAGTCTTATTAGATCTAAACTTTGAATGTAATCCTATAAGGATAAGAAGGTTGGGGATTAGATAAGAGATAGATAGAATTAGTTCAAAGAAAATCAAGACTTCCTAAAGATAAGATGATCTCCTAGAAGGAGTTGGAAAACAGCCCTCTCCTTTGGCTATATATAGATTTTTGAAAACTCAACTTGGCCACTCGAAAGAACCATTTTCGCCTACCTTTCATTGATCAGATGCTAGAGAGGCTGGCAGGTAAGGCTTTCTTCTGTTTTCTCGATGGATTCTCCGGGTATTATCAGATTGTTATTGCGCAGGAGGACCAAAAGAAAACGACATTCACTTGTCCATTCGGCACCTTCGCCTACAGACGAATGCCCTTTGGTTTGTGTAATGCTCCAGGCACTTTTCAAAGATGCATGATGAGCATATTTTCTGATTTTATTGAAAAATGCATTGAAGTGTTCATGGATGATTTTATTGTTTATGGTGATTCGTTTGATGACTGCTTGAATAGTTTAAGTAAAATTCTAAATAGGTGTGTGGAAACAAATCTTGTCTTAAACTATGAAAAATGTCATTTTATGGTGAAGGAGGGTATTGTGTTGGGACATGTAGTTTCAGTCAGAGGAATAGAAGTCGACAAGGCAAAAATTGATTTAATTATGAGTTTACCTTACCCTACAAATGTTAGGGAGGTTCGTTCTTTTCTTGAACATGCAGACTTTTATCGTAGGTTCATCAAAGATTTTTCAAAAATTGCCCTGCCATTGTCCAGATTGCTGCAAAAAGATGTGCCTTTTGATTTTGATGATGAGTGCAAGGAAGCATTTAACAAGATTAAAAATTTATTAAACATTGCACCCATCATTCAACCACCCGATTGGAACTTGCCTTTTGAGATCATGACGGATGCAAGCAATTATGCAGTAGGGGCTGTTCTAGGGCAGCGAATAAATGGGAAGAGCCATGTCATTCACTATGCTTCCAAAACGTTGAATGCTGCACAGAGCAATTACACAACCACTAGAAAAGAGCTATTAGCTATTGTGTTTGCTTTAGACAAATTTAGGTCATATTTGCTTGGCTCTAAAGTGATTGTTTTTTCTGACCATGCAGCTTTGAGATACCTACTAGCAAAGAAGGAGTCGAAACCGAGGCTGATAAGGTGGATACTCTTGCTCCAAGAGTTCGATCTAGAAATCAAGGATCGAAGGGGAGCTGAAAATTCGGTGGCTAATCACCTAAGTAGGTTGGTGAAAGACGAGGACTTCTCTCCCATCTATGAGTTGTTTCCTGATGAGTAGTTGTTCCACATGAGAGGTATGACTCCATGGTATGCTGACATTGTGAATTACATGGCCACGAGAATTTTGCCTAATGACCTTAGCAGACCCATAAAGAATAAAATCAGGTATGAGGCAAAATATTATGTATGGGACGAACCCTACCTATGGAAATTTTGTTCTGACCAAATGATTAGGAGATGTGTCCTTGAGGAGGAGCAGATATCGATTCTAAGGTTTTGTCATAATTATGCTTGTGGGGGCCATTTTGGGCCAAAGAGGACTACTCGAAAAGTCATGGATAGTGGGCTCTATTGGGCCACCCTATTTAGAGATGCCTACTTGTTTTGTAAAAACTGTGAAAGATGTCAACAAACAGGTACACTATCTTGCAGGAATGAGATGCCCCAAACCCCCATTCTTATATGTGAAATATTTGATGCTTGGGGCATTGGTTTCATGAGACCCTTTCCCCCCTCTTGTGGTTTTTCTTACATACTTTTGGCAATTGATTATGTCTCAAAATGGGTGGAAGCCAAAGCCACCAAAACTGATGATTCTAAATGTGTTGTAGGGTTTATAAAGTCTAACATCTTCAGTAGGTTTGGCATTCCTCGAGCTATCATAAGCGATCAAGGGACCCATTTTTGCAATAGAACAGTTGAAGCCTTGTAGAGAAGATATGGGGTGCATCACCGAATTGCCACTGCTTATCACCCTAGACTAACGGGCAAGCTGAAATTTCCAATAGAGAGGTAAAGTCCATCTTGGAAAAGACGGCGAATCCAGGAAGGAAGGATTGGAACCTATGTCTAGATGATGCTCTCTGAGCATATTGGACAGCTTACAAGACCCCAATAGGTATGTCCCCTTACAGGTTAATTTTTGGCAAATCTTGCCACTTGCCGATGGAAATTGAACATAGGGCCTATTGGGCAATCAAGCAATGCAACATGAATATGGAAGAAGTAGGGAAGGAAAGGAAACTCCAGTTGCAAGAGCTGGAAGAGTTGAGGTTAGAGGCATACGAGAATTCAAGAATCTACAAAGAAAAGACCAAATCGTTCCATGACAATGCACTCTTAAGAAAACAATTTAAAATTGGACAAAAGGTCTTATTGTATAATTCTCGACTTCAACTCATGCCAGGTAAGCTGCGTTCCAGGTGGATGGGTCCGTTTACTGTGACTAATGTTTTTCCTTATGGTGCAGTAGAGATCAAAAGTCTCGACACAAGTAAGATCTTCAAGGTGAATGGACATCGATTGAAGTTGTTCCACGAGAATGCAAATGTCCCCTCTACAGTAGACATCTCGTTGGACATTCCATGGTATTCAATGGATTAAAGGAGCAAAAGGAGGATGTCGAGCATAACAACATTAAACAATTGCGCTTCTGGGAGGCAACCCATTATGTTTAGTTAATTTTGGAATTTTGTTTGGCTTTGATTTTTATGTTTAGCAGGAACCTCAAAAAGCGAACAGGGAAGTACCCCCAAATCCTTCTACTTTATGCATAATCACATACATTGGGGACAATGTATAACTTAAGTGTGGGAGGGGATTAGGAAAATCTGATGGAAATTTGGGACACCTTACCTACTTGAAATTTCTGCTTCCTAGAAGCTTATCCTTGAATGATTTCAACTTATCAAGAATCATGTGCTTAGGCTGAACAGATAAGATAGGATGCAAGCATGACTAACTGAATCTTTCTTGGCTGAATATGGTACCTCATGATTTTAATCGATCAATAGGCAAAATGCATAATGGATTTTCACATAATTATCTGTCAAACATGAGTTGATTATTCTAGAACTTGTTGTGTTAGGCATATTGAGACCACGATCAATGAATTCATGAATCAGGCGGCGAAACCCTATGATTTTTGTGCAAAAAAAAAAAAAGAATCGTGACTAATGTGATATGGAGCAGAAAATGCACTCACATCTAGAAACAAAAGCAATGTGAGATGGAGCATAAAATGCACTCACATCTAGAAACAAAAGCAAGGGTGAGATGGAGCATAAAATGCACTCACCCTAGAACCCCAACCCCATTCTCACCTTCAGATCCTAGGAATTCATACTAAGTGGTGGAGATGTGATACATAGCAAGATTATGGCAATAAGGACACCTTGTTTTGGCTTAAGAAACAAAGAAAGGTAAAAGAATCTGGCTGTATTGGTTTGTTAAAAGCAATGAGTTCCCGTTCAGCCAGGGAGTTTCAGTCGAGAAGGTTTGGCTCCTTGACTGTCAATTTATCCTGGGACCATGAGAAAGGGTGATTTGCGATCACTCTTGGACGAGAAGAAAGGGAGAAAGAGATGAAAGAGGGAAGGTCACCAAGTCGGAACTAAAGCATGAAATGAACCAGGCCTCATGTAGAGAAAAAGAAAGAATGAAAATCAATAGTTAGTTACTTTTGTGAATACTTGAGTTTTTTGCCTTGCCCGAGGACGGACAAAGTTTAAGTGTGGGGGGATTTGATGAGACTTAGAAGAACCTTATTTTGTCTCCTTAATTTCATCCTTTTACACTACTTTAGCACTTAAATGCACTCATTAGTCTTGTATTTCGATTTAGGACAATAAAGAATGCAATTGGAAGGAAACAGGCCAATTCGGGTGATTTTGCACAGTTTCGGCGACAGTCAGTGATCTGGCCCTAACTCACAATTCCGAACTCCGCATTGGGAAATTCAAAAAACATTACAAAGAAGAAAGAAAGGCTCACAACTTTTGTGTTTTAGGTTTTGACTGATTCGGTACGCTTCGAGTATGAAACCGGGCCTGAAGTCGGAGCAAGTTCGCAGCCAGGCCCATTTAACAGCTGAAGTCCAACTCGCAGAAGAACCTGGAAGCAGCCCAAGTAGCAGAGAAGCCCAACTCGGATGCAAGAGTCTAGAGTCCTAATTCGAATGTAATCTCCCAAGAGGGAGAGAGTCTTATTAATCTAAACTTTGAATGTAATCCTATAAGGATAAGAAGGTTGGGGATTAGATAAGAGATATGATAGAATTAGTTCAAAGAAGATCAAGACTCCCTATAGATAAGATGATCTCCTAGAAGGAGTTGGAAAACAGCCCTCTACTTTGGCTATATAAAGAGGGGGGCGAACCAGCTCTAGCATCACTCACTCTCAGATCCAAGAGATCATCAAGAAGACCAAGAATCTCAAGAAGGCAGTTCGGCTATGGAGAAGAAAAGCATGGAAATTGCGCAGATCATGAGCAGCTAAGCTTCTTTTTCTAGTTCAAGGGGGGATGTTCGATTGTGTCATTGTGAGGTTCTGTAGTTACTTTATTTTCTTGCTTTCTAATTCAAGTATTCATTAATTCTTGTGCATATTTATATTTGATGTTGATGTTAATTAGTTTGACAAACTGAATTAATGTTGATCTTCCTACTGCTATCCATGATTCCAGTGATCCATAATTGTCACGAATAATGGTGCAAGTAGCAATTTGGTTGATTTCGTTTTGGGTCAATTTTTCGTGACAGCCTATGACCAATGTTTTAACATGGTTCAACCTAAAAGGAATCGATGGAACAAGATTCAGTAATTGTAACTATCTCAATTATTGTTATTTTGGTTTAACTGTTTTCACAAATCTTAATGCTATCACTGTTTAATATGGACGTTATCGTATCCAATTAAGTGGTGATAAGTGTTGATTGAATGCTGGGTTTGGTCAACTAAATTAGGAAAACACAAGGTTTATTATGGCTATCCTAATAAATCTAAGGTTAAATGCTTGAATTGCAAGAATGCTGAAATTTACCTAGGATCGATGGCCAATCGATTCAACCCGAACCCTTGAACCAGAATTCGGTAAGACTGATTTTTTCTTGTTTGTTTAAAAGTTGCTATTTATTTACTTTTCTTTTAATTTCAGTATTTAAATTCTCTCACTCAATTACATTACCCATTCGGCTAAGAGATTATTGATTTGCTCCCTGTGGGATTCAACCTAGAACCACTTTTACTGCAAATATTTTATTGTGGGACTAGTATTAATTTTGAGGGCTTCGACAACTCGTCAGATCTACACATCAGCAACATGGGTTCGGCCCAGCCTTTGTTACAAGGCCTGGCTGAATACACTGTTGTGGATAGTGGACCCCCTAAAATCCATCACATTGGCTTCTATTGGGCCCAACACTTACATTAAGTGGTCCCTGAGCCAAGCCACCTTATAAAAACCCAAGGACTGTGGGCAGATGCAAGAATAGCCTATCAGGTATTACCCTCAGTGGCCTTACACTTAACCTCTCAGCCCATAATGATCAAACACTACTCGACAAGAGAGGACCTCTCCCTCGGCTGCAAGGAACAGTGTTGCACTCTCTGCTTATGTGGATCCCAGGAATTAAAACCTTCTGCAAATATTTTACAAACCATAATATATATACTTTTATATCTCATATAAAATATATTTTGCAAAACAAATCTCAACGATTAAAATCGGCTACCGGCAATCTTGTTTTCCATCAAAGAGAGTGCATCCCCGATCATTACCTTTGTCCGACAAAGGGGTTGATCCTGTCACTATGATCACCCACTCAGATGAATTATCAGAGTGTCCCAACATACCCAGGTTTTGACCCCTGCTAAGGATCTCACTGATTGGCATATCAAAGACAGCCCAATCCGACACCTAGTGTAGTATCATAATCGAGTCTAGGGGTTAGGTGTAACTTCCAGTTTTGCCCATCAATCTCCAAGGTCTAGGGAAATACTGGAAATCTGGTCCAGTTCAAGGATTTAATTAATCCTACACTGCATGTGCCTTGGGTCTCACCCTGGCGGATGAGATAGGCCACTCCAACCGACTTGGTGGCACATCAGTGTCAGCCTTATCAGGATAGGTCTCCCCAGACCGACCCACCGGCTGTGAACATTCTAAACTAACACGAGTCTCATTAAGTGTCCAGTTTAAGGGTATAACACAAAAACAAACCACAAGAACATGGATCAAATATGCACTTTATTCATTTACAATAAATGTCAAAAGTACATCATTCTGATTGAAGCTAAGGGCATACAAAGACTGTCTAACACTTGTTTAATAGCTGACAGGTTGTCGAAGCCCTCAAAATTAATTTTAATCTCACCTTACAACAAAATTGTAGTAACAGTGGTACCAAGTCGAATCCCACAGGGAGCCAGTAATTAATTTCTCAGCCGAATGCACAATTTAATGAGTGGGAAATTTGAATAATTAAAATTTGAAAATAACAAAAGATCAAATAACAACTAACAATGAATATTCAGTCTTACCAACTCTGATCCAATGGTTCGAATTGAGTCGATTGGTCATCGATCATAGGTAAAAGTTAGCAGCTTTGCAATTCAAGCATTTAACCTTCGGATTTATTAGGATAGCCATAATAAAACTCGTGTTTTCCAAATTTAGTTGACCATACCCAGCACTCGATCAACACTTATAATTGACCGACTGGGCACGTTAGCGTTCCATATCAATTAATGATAGCAATAACCTTCGTGAAAATAGTTAAACCAAAATAAAAATAATGGAGATAGCTTCAATTATTAAATCTTGTTCCGTTGATTCCCTTTAGGTTAAAACATGCCAATACATTGGTCAAAAGTAGTTACAAACAATTGACCCAAAAAGATATTAACCTAATTGCTACTTGTACAACTATTCATTACAATTACGGATCATCGAATCATGGATAGCCGTAGGAAGATCAATATTAATTAATTTGTCAGATTAATCAACATCAACTTCCATAAAAATATGCACAAGAATCAACGAATACTTGAATTAAAAGAAAAAATTAAATTAAACACATAACCTCATGATGACACAATCAAATCAACAATTCCCCTTGAATTAGAAAAGAAAAGCTCAGCCGCTCATGGTTGTCGACTTCTTCTTACTTTGATTCCAAGATGGATAGACTGATTCTTTGCTTGATTGCTTGATTTTTTGATTGATTGATTGATGCCTAAAGCTGGTCCCCCCTCCCTTTATATATAGCTTTAGGAGGAGGGGCTCTCTCCAACTTCTCTTAGGAGATTATCCTCCAAAATACAACGTCCTAATCAGTTTTGATGTAATCCTATCCTATCTCTTATCTAGTGATATCAATCCTCTTATACTTCTAGAATTACATTTGAAATTTAAGTCTGATGGGACTCTTTATTCTTGAATTCGAGTTGGGCTTCTTCAAAAAATTGGGCTGCTACAAGGCTCTTTTGCGAATTGGGCTTCAGCTGTGGGCTAGGCTTCTCTAAGAATTTACTCTGAATTTGGGCCCGATTTTGACCTTGATGTAGACCGAATCTGTGAAAACCCAGAACATGAAAGTTATGTAGTTCTCCCTTATCTTTCCAGTGCATCTTGAATCATCCCAATCAAATTCAGGGTTTAAGAGTTACGCCTAGATTACTGAATGGTGCTGAAACTGTACAAAATCGTTCGATTAGCCTTGTTTTCCTCCTATCGCCTTCTTGCTTGTCCTGAATCGAAATACAAGAGTAATGAGTCCAATTAAGTGCTAATTTAATGTAAAATCATGAATATTTTTGGATAAAAATATGATACTTTTTATTCTCATCAAATCCCCCCACACTTAAACCTTGCCCGTCCTCGAGCAAGACAAAATTCAAGCAAAAATAGAACAAACTAACTACCCTACCAATTTTTAAACTCAACTCTCCTTCATCTTTCTCCACTAATATTTCAGGTTAATTATTGCAAACCGTTAAATCAACACAACCAAGTCCTACATGACTCATTCATCAGTCAATCCATTTTTTGCTACTGCAAACCAGGTAGTAAATTAGGGAAAATCTCTCTTTTATTTTGTTTTTATATTTTTTTTCTTTTTTTTTCCGAGAGTGAGTGCATTTTATGCTCCGTCTCACTTTTGGATCACTCGGCTAGTAGGTGCATTTTATGCTCCATCCTACTATTGCATTACTTGGTTGGTAGGTGCATTTTATGCTCCGTCCTACCAATTGTAGCAATGGTAAAACACTACCCCATTTACTTAAACCTGAATTTAGGACTAGCTTAACTGGAAATGGCTTCAGATGAGTCATGTACTCCTTGATCGTACCTCATTACTAGGTTCACAAGAATTTCCTTAGAACATTGTTTCAATTGATTTCAAAAGAGTTGAGGTTTTGATATTTTTTTTTACTTGAAAAGAAAATGCAGAAAAACACGACCTAAATCAAATTTTAAAACGCAACATAAATTCTAACCTAAATCCCCTCCCCCACACATAAAACTTACATTGTCCCCACGATGAGACCAAAAAGAACCCTATTTTTATCCCCTAATCTGGGCAATTGGAAGAAAACAGGGCAAATCGGGTGATTTTGCACAGTTTCAGAGACAGTCAGTAATCTGAGCCTAACTCTCAATTCCGAGCTCCGAATTGGACAATTCAAGAAGCATTAGAAAGATGAAAGGAAGGCCCACAACTTTTATGTGTTTGGTTTTAACAGATTCGGCCCGAATCGAGTAAGAAAATGAGCCCGAAGTCGGAGCAAGTTCGCAGCCAGGCCCATTTCACAACTTAAGCCCAACTCGCAGAAGTACCTTGAAGCAACCCAAGTTTTAAAGCAGCCCAACTCGAATTCAAGAGTTAAGAGTCCGAATTTCGAATGTAATCTCCAAGGATAGAGTCTTATCAGATCTAAAGTTTTGAATGTAATCCTAGAGAGATAAGAAGAGTGAGATTAGATCATTAGATAAGAGATAGGATATGATTAGTTCAAAGAAGATCAAGACTCCCTAAAGATAAGATGATCTCCTAGAAGGAGTTGGAAAACAACCGTCTCCTTTGGCTATATAAAGAGAGGGGCGAACCAGCTCTAGCATCACTCACTCCAAGATCCAAGAGATCATCAAGAGATTCAAGAAACTCAAGAAAGCAGTTCGGCCATGGAGAAGCAGAGCATGGAGGTTTCGCAGATCATGAGCAACTAAGCTTCTTTTTCTGGTTCAAGGGAGGAGGTTCGATTGTGTCATTGTGATGTTTTGTAGTTAATTTATTTTTTTGCTTTTTAATTCAAGTATGCATTGGTTCTTGTGCACATTTTTATTGGATGTTAATGTTAATTAGTCTGACAAACTGAATTAATGTTGATTTTCCTACTGCTATCCATGATTTCGGTGATCCGTAATTGTCACGAATAGTGGTACAAATAGAAATTAAGTTAATATCTTTCTGGGTCAATTGTTCGTGACAGCCTTTGACCAATATATTGACATGGTTTAACCTAAGTGGTCCCTGGGCCAAGCCACCTTGTAACACCCATTCTTCTTCTGCTTCTTAGGCTTGGCGGCTTTCTTTTGGGGCTTCTTTGCCTTTCTCTTTTTCTTGCTTGATTTTTTAGCTTCAGCAAGCATAACCAGAGGCTCATCCTTCTTAAGTAAATCCTTGGCCCTCTGCAACATATTGCTGAGTTCCTGGACACTGACCTTCAGCTTGTTCATGTTGTAGTTCATTGTGAATGCATTGAAGGAAGAGGGCAAAGAATTTAGGATGGGATCCACTTGCGTGCCAAGATCTAGCCCGGATCCAAGGGCTTCAAGTTCATTAATGTAGCCCATCATCCGAAGACAATGGTCATAAACTTTCTGCCCTTTGGACATCTGCGCGTTCATGAACAGTTTCAGGACCTTTTGACCAATAGAACGATTCTGCTCTTCATACATTGTCATTAGACTGTCCAATATGTCCTTGGCGAGTTCGATCTGATCGAACTGCCTCTGTATTGAGTTGTCTAGTGAGGCAATGACAAAGCAGCGGGCTAAGGAGTTTTTATCCTCCCAATCTTGGTAGTCCCTCCTATGGGCCTCAGAAGCCCTATCACCTGGACGCTCCGGGGTAGGATTTTTCACCACCTTATCTAACTTTTCGGAAGTTAGGACTAGCATAAGATTTTTGTACCAGTTGGCATAGTTTGGGCCCTTAAGTTTGTTATCGTATAGAAGCTTTGCAAATTGACCGTTTGCCATTTTCTGATAAAACAGCAAAGACGTTAGTCCACAACCTTAGTTTGATTCATGTTACCTACATAGATATGGTTTTTAATCTATGTTCCATTCCCATTTGTTCATCTCTGAGATTTCCCTCCATTCTCAGTGATGAAGACGGCGAAATGTCTCTGGAAATGTGGGAAATCACATAGGGTGCATGGGGCCAACTGTTTCAGCTGCAAAACCCTACCACCTTTCTGTGACGGATCATATCCACTCATCATACGAGTTTTCCCTTTGGCCTCTATCAAACAAGGTTCAAAGTCGTTTTCAAGTAAACCTTTCTGTCTAGTGAGGGCTCTCCCATCATATTCAGGTTATGCAAAGGTACTGTGAGAGAGTTCCCATTTTCTGGTGAAGCCCCACCCACATCGGTCTATGACGCCCTATCATCTTATGAAATACTCTGACAGATCCAATAGCAAATGGATAGCCCAATTTTATGGTGTGTTTCCTCATTACTGAAGGACCCATCATTGTGCTAATGACGGAAGGACTTTAGAGAGTCCATCATATGGATCTCCATATCACATGCACTCATATTTGCTAGAGGGAACCAAATTACGCCCTACTTCTAATTTTAGGTCAAACCAGAGTGGGTCCCACTAACTTTCATATAGTCAGATTTCTGGTGGGCCATAATCGGCTAGGGTTTCCATACGCATCCCTTTTCAAGGTTGTGGGGCCTACCAAGTTAGCAGGGGTCATCCAATGACCTTATGGGACACCATGGCAATGATGTGGATTCAGCCATGGTGTGCGTAAGAGCCACTAATGAGTCATCATGGGCCAAGTGCTTATGGCCCATGGTCGCAGCACATCCAACATCCAAACCTCACATGTAAAGGAAGAATTGATCCAATCAATTAACTGTTGTAAAGCCCATTGAACAGCCCATTTAAAATCCATAACATTAACAAATAATGTTGACTAAGTATATGGGCTGAATCGCAGTTAGCAGTTCGGCCCATACAACTTTTCTCACAAGAGTGGGCTTTTGCAGTTTTAACCATTTAAAACTGGGCTTTACAGGTGGGCTGAATTAATCTCTGTAATTGAACATCAGATTTGAAACAGCAAGTGTAAGAAAAATTGGACTGAAAATAGTCCCTTTCGAACCCTAGATTCGGTCCAAATAGTTTTGGTCCAATCCAGTCCGAAATTGTCCGAAACTGATTTTCAATTCAAGAGTTAATTCATGAAAGATTTGAAATTAATAATTCTAATTTTAGACAATCACAAATCAAATATGGACTGTTCGCACCACCTGCAAAACAGAAGTTAATCACTAGGGTTGCAGTTTCACAAACTGCAAATCGCAGAAAGCGATTTCTCCATCTAGAAATCCCCAGCGCCGCCTTCTTCTTCCTTCTTCTTCAATCAAGAAAATAAAAAGAAACAGAAATCCTATTTCTATTAATTAATTACATTCTTGATCAAATCCTATACATTCAGTCTAGAAAATAAAAAAAAAAAAAATTATTTACAAACTGAATTGAATGAATAATAATAAAAAAAAAAGGTTGCATAGACCATCTGCGCCAAAACTTCACTGTGATCTCTAGGTTCGAACAGTCCACTAAATCAAAATAAATAAAGAACAGTTCTAAATAAATTTTGGATTTAACAGAAATTAATTTCAGATCAATCGCCCTTAACAAGAAACAATTTCTTGAAATAAAGAAAATAATCTGCGCAAATCTTGGTAGAACATCTTTTGTCCATCTGCGCAGGTTCAGATCTGATTTTCTTTTGGTTCAAGATTCGAACCTGGCTCTGATACCACTGAAAGAATAGTAGGATCCATCGTATGGACACCAAAAGGGTTGCAGAAAGGGTGGGCGAATTTAAAAAATTTTTCCTTCCTTCTTCCAACTAGGAATCATATTCCCTAAATTTAGAATACAATATTCAAAGATCCTACTTGAACCATAATTGAACCAGATCTGAACCAAAAGACAAAGAGGGAATTATACCTGATCCAAAGAAATAGTATCTCCCAAAGTTGGTGTTCACACCCAAAGAGGACACCAAGATCCGCTCCTGTTGAAGATGACACAGCTGTATGTGGAACGAAACTAGTAGAGTGTGTCCTACACACTGAATCCTTTGCAAGAATCCACTGGAAACTCTGAGCACCAAATCTTTTCAGTCTTTTCTGCAAAACTGATGTCAAGAACCAATTTCTTGATTTCTTTCTACTTCAAAGATCGAATCTTGTAAGAAAGAATGGCGGCGGCTGGAGGAGAACTCCTGAACTGAAGATGGATGAATTGCTTCTCTTCTCTCTAGAGTGTGTATGAGATCCAATCTCAATTCGCAGGATGATTTTCCCTAGGTTTGAAATCTGATTATGATCACTTAGGGTTTCTCCACTTTTCTTCTTGATTAAGAAACCTCCTAATTAGGAGTTATCCCAATCCCAATCAGTATTTGGATAGGGGATGATCTTAATCCTATCTGCAGATTAAGTTAGCTTACTCCTGATCTTATCAGAAGGTTACCAGATTCAAATCAGATTTTGAATTTGGTCTCCCAGAATGGATAAGATTAAAGGCCCAATCCTTTTGCTAACTTTAATCCCAGATTCACCTCATAGATGGGTGATCATATCAGCTCGAAATGGGCTTTTGGCCCATTAAGTGTTCAGTGCTTAACTAGTTTCCAATCTGCTGCCCAGTTGGGCTTCTTTGTTTGGCATGGGACACACTAGCTGCATGGGTTCGGCCTAGCTGAATTCACAGAAAAGCTCAGTGAACCTCTGAGCCCATCACATCGACCCTATGGGCCCAACACTTACAATAAGTGGTCCCTAGGCCAAGCCATCTTATAAAAACCCAGGGACTGTGGGCAGGTGCAAGATTAACCCATCAGGTACTATCCTAAATGGTCTTACATTTAACCTCTCAGCCCATAATGATCAAGCACTGCCCAACAAGAGAGGACCTCTCCCTCGGCTATAAGAAACAGTGCTGCACTCTCTACTCACATGGATCCCAAGAAGTAAAACCATTTGCAAACATTTTGAAACCTTATGTATATATTTATATATCATATATAAATTTTGCAAAACAAAATTCCAACGATTGAAATCAACTACCGGCAGTTTGGTTTCCATCAGAGAGAGTGCATTCCTGATCATTAACTTTGTCCGATGAAGGGGCTGATTGTTAGACAGTTGTATGCCCTTAGCTTCAATCAGAATGATGTACATTATGAATTTATTGTAAATGAATAAAGTACTCATTTGATTCATGTTCTTGTGGTGTGTTTCTATGTAATACCCTTAAACTAGACACTTAATGAGACTTGTGTTAGTTTAGAATGTTCACAGCCATTGGGTAAGTCTGGGGAGATTTATCCTGCCGAGGCTGACCCTGATGTGCGGCCAACTGTTGGGGTGGCTTGTCTTAGCTACCAGGGTGAGACCCGAAGCACATGCAGTGTAGGATTAATAGAACCTCTAAACTAGACCAGATTTCCAGTATTGCCCTGGACCTTGGAGATAGATGGGCAAAACTGGAAAGTTACACTTGACCCTTAGACTCGATTATGATACTACACTAGGTGTTGGATTGGGCTATCTTTGATGTACCAATCAGTGAGATCCTTAGCGGGGGTCAAAACCTACGTATGTTGGGACAGTCCGAGATTTCATCTGAGTGGGTGATCATAGTGACAGAATCAGCTCCTTTTTCGGACAAAGGTAATGATCGGGGATGCACTCTCTCTGATGGAAACCAAGACTACCGGCAGCCGATTTCAGTTGTTTAGATTTTGTTTTGCAAAATATATTTATATATAAAGATATATATATATATATATATATGTTATGGTTTCGAAATGATTTGCAAAAGGTTTTAATTCCTGGGATCCATGTAAGCGGAGAGTGCAACACTGTTCCTTGCAGTCGAGGGAGAGGTCCTCCCTTGTCGGGCAGTGTTTGATCATTATGGGCTGAGAGGTTAAGTGTATTTGTATCTACAGTCTTTAGTACATAATATCTAGTTGGGTGGGTTTCTTGGGTTATGTATGGCCCGACTTAGGTGCAAATTTTCCAGCTGATTTACCCTGTCTGACGTGGAGTGATATTTTAAGTACCTTGTTGCCCTCCTTGAATTTTCTGAGCTTTACTAGTTTGTTGAAGTTAGAAGCCATGATTTGTTTGTATTTGATTTGTTTCTACAATGACTTCTCTCTTCCTTCTTCTAGGCATTCTAGCTTGTTGCTGAGCAATTGGTTCACCTCCTTTTTTCAGAAATGTTTTCCTATTACTTAGGCTGCTCGGATGGACACTATTTGTATCTCTGCTGGTAGGACAGCTTCCTGCCCATATACTAAGGAGCAGGTTGTTGCGTGTTTGCTTTTTCTAAATGTTTTGCGATATGCCCAAAGTGTTTCAAACAACTTCTCTACCCAATTCATTTAGTTTCTACTACCATTTTACTCAACATCTTCAACAAGGTCTTATTGGTCACCTCTGCTTGTTCATTCCCTTATGGGTAATAGGTTGTAGATGTGCCTAGTCTTGCCCCATAATGTCCCAATAGGTCCCAGACTTCCTTATTCTTTATAGATAACCCATTATCTATCAAAATCCTCATGGGGACTCTAAATCGATAGACTATATGTTGCCTAAGGAAGTTTGCAATGTTTTCTGCACAAATTCTTCTTTGGGGTAAGGCCTCTGCCCACTTTGTGAAATAATTTGTGGCTACTATAATGAAATAGTATCCCTAGGAAAGTGGGTGTATTTTGCCTATCAAGTCTACTCCCTATGTGTGGAAAGGCCACGGTGTGATGATGGGATGGAGGTCATTGGCTGGTCGGTGTATCCTTTTGGCATGTACTTGGCTTTTGTAACTCCTTCGTACATGCTTTTGGGTATCTTCCAGCATTGTAGGCTAGTAGAAGCCTAAGTGCAAGATGTGGTTATGTAAAGCTAGTTGTCCCTGGTGTGGAGCTGGTTCAGAGCTATGGGCTACATCTAATGCTTCTTCTATTTCCTCATCGGCTAGGTATCGTAGAGGTTTCCTAGTGTAAGGCTTTGTATAACACTCCCTCGTGAAGGTAGAACCTTTTGACCTTTGCTAAGAGTTTTATCTTCATAACTAGGTCAGTGAGTATGGTGTTGTTCTCAATGTAAACTATGTACATGGTTCTCTAGTCTGCTTCTCCCATTGTAAGGCATTCATTTTTGTCTACTTCTGGGATGCACTTCTCATAGTCGTTCTACATCTTGGCTGCATCTGTTTTCATCTCTGGCTAGTAGTACCCCAACCCTTGCAGTCTTTTGTATAATGTACTGGTTATATCTCCATAGTAAATTTTGTGGGTTTCACTCAAGACCACTATTGCCTCTTTAGGCCCTAAGCGTCTTGCCCTAACTCTGTCTTCTAATCTATGGTATAGTACCCTATTCACTAGTTGGAACCTTAATAGTACTTTTCCATCTTGCATTGCCTCTATTGGGTTACGCAACTTCTGTATGATGCCATATATCCAATTAGTTGTTGTTATGTCATCCTTCTTTTCTACCTAGTGTCCCAATATTTCTGTTGATGATTCATAGTGCATCTAAATGGTAATGTTGGTTGGGTTTTTACTTGGCTATATTTTTTATCCCAATGTGGCTAATGCATTAGCGTACCTATTTTTGGCTTTGTTCTATTTCTCATAGGTTACTTTCAGGTCCCTAATTAACCTTTGGATCAATGTCCTATATGACAAGATTGTCAATTCCTTCATCGTGGTGCTGCTATCTATCTGCTTGATTACCAATTTAGAGTCTCATATCACTTTGACTTTCTTTGCTCCAGAGTCCCTTGCTACTGTCAGGCCCAATACTAATGCCTCATACTCAGGTATGTTATGTGAATAGAGAAATTGTAACTTGAAAGAGTAGGCTGAGGTGGCTCTATTAGGTGAAGCCCATGTGACTCCAGCTCCGATAGAGGTGTTGGTACTACTACCGTCAAAGGTAAGGGTCCACTCTCCATCGTCTACTATTGCAATGATAGGTAGTTCTCTGGGTACTTCTTTAGAGATGGGAAAACTATCATTGATGGGAAAGGTAGCAAGGAGATCTGCAATTTTTTGGCGCTTAATTGCCTTTAGCTAGGTATACTCGATGTTGTATTCATTCAACTGCATCATTAACTTAACCAATCTTCCTAAGAGTGGAGGTCTATCTATGAAGTACTTGATGGGATTGCTCCTTGCGATTAACTTCACCTTTCAACATAGGATTTAGTGTCTGAATTTCTGTATTGCAAATACTAACGCCAAACACTATTACTACATGTGGGAGTAAATCTTCTCTGCTAGTTTCATGGTTCTATTGGCATAGTATGTTAGACACTCAACGCCCTTAGCAATGCAGCCTTAAAATTACACTGATCATAGAGATCCTTCCCATCTCAAGATCATCCCTAATAGAATTAGTCAAGCACCCTGCTTCCAGAATTCTAAAACTCTATATAGATCGGTTTTGGGCTTAAGGGGTAAAACTGTCTTACTTTGAATATTATCAAAACATGGCCTAAAAATCTTTATATACCCTTCCATTTGCAGACTGTCTTGATAAGCTGAGATTGATTTTTAAATTCAGACATGTATTCTTATCATTTTTTGACAGTGGATTTCTACCCCTAAACTTGATTTGCAGACTTATTTCTATTGTTACCTGATAGCTATAAATATATAACCCTAGCAAGTGCACTAGTTATCAAGTAGTATAATAATATCGTTCCCACGGGGATTTAATAAAATAAGTATTAGAATCACAGTCTTCCCTAATTATTTGGACAGTCAAAATTTAGATTTGAGGAAACAATAACTACTGAAAATAAAGACTAGAACAAAGAAAATAAAAACAAGGGTGATCACTAATCGAATATGCAAATGATGGAATCGCTAGGACTTTAGGTCCACCTAACCAATGTAATGAATATTGATGGGTCCAATTATCCAAGACTAATTGTTATTCCCATAAGCTGAGATTTTCACAAATCTATTTAATATTCTCTCTCGAGATATACTAAACCTACGCCCATCAGGTAACCCTTCGATCTCTCGAGTAGAGCTCTCAAGATGGAAGTGCATTAAGTCCAAGAAAACCATTAAATTCAAATGAATCATGTATATATATCTCTATATACCATTCAATTCACACTATGAATTATTCTGTCAATTATGTGAATTCCTCTCTCAATTCATTCACATAACCCAAATCAATTAAGAGGTGGCCAAGCTCTTAATTGCATTAAGCACAATAATTCATAGACTATATGGAAATCACAATCTTGGATAAATCAAGAAAATAAAAATATATTCATTAACATGGTTAGGCTTTCCACAGCCCTAGCAAGAAAACAAATCAGTTCATAATGGAAGAATTAAAACAAAGAAAGGGGAAGAAAGAACTCTTGAATCCGCCCATGGTGCTGAGATCTCCTCTTCTTGAAGTTTCTTGAATTCTTGAACCCTTCTTGACTGATTGCTCCTTGCTCCTTGATTCAAATCAGAAGTTGAATGATTGAATGATTCAGTGATCAAGTGATCCTAAAGCTGGTCTGCCCCCTCCTTTATATAGATTAAAAGGGAGGGGGTGGTCTCCTACTTTCTCTTGAAGTTGATCTTTACAAGAAATAGAAAGTCCTATCCTAATTTTAATCTTATCTCTTTATCTCTTGAACTCAATCCCTTTATCACTCTAAGATTACATCAAGAATTTAGATCTAGAAGGATTCTTCTTAGTTTCTTGTTCTTGGATTCATAATAGACCTCCTCTGCGTATTGGGCTTCAGCCGCGGATTGGGCCTTCCTACGAATTTGCCCTGACTTTGGGCCCGGATTTGACTTTGATGCAGGCTGAATCTGTGAAAGCCCAAAACATGAAAGTTGTGGATTTTTCTCTTATCTTTCCAGTAGGTTTTGAATCAGCCCATTCGGAGTTCGGAGACGCGAGTTAGGCCCAGATCACTGAACGATGTCAAAACTGTGAAAAATCATCCGATTTGTCTTTCTTTGCTCTTGATGCCTTCTTTCATGCCCTGAACAGAAATATGAGTCCAATTAGGTGCTAATTCAGTATAAAAGACAGAGTAATTGGGGATAAAAATATGATAAATTCTACTCTCATCAGAGATCGTTAAAGGATTGCCCATGGAAGTTACAAACTTCAATGGCATTGCATCTGTCACAAAGGGGTCGATCGAGTTATCAGTGGCTATTGGACCGTTCTACATCAACCAGGAGTTCTAGGTGATTTCTGGAAAAACAGCATATCACGCCCTGTGGGGCAACCCCTGATACACAGCTTGACACTGGTCTTGTCCACATATCACCAATGCGTAAAAGCCAAGCCCAAAGCCCACATTGTTAGAATCCTAGCCACCAACATCCCATTCGATAGAACAGAGACCCATCTCTAGGACGGAGCTTGCTGAGAAAGGGGAGACTAGAGTAACCAAGGTGGAAAGCGTCCAACTGTCGAACCCAGTGAGTGAGCCTCCAACTAGGGGTGGATTCGAGCTGAATACTTGGCTATTCGAGCTCAGCTCTCTCAAACTGTGTTAGGCTTAAGCTCGATTCGAGCTAGAAACTTGAGCTCGAGCTCGGCTTGGTTCAAAGCTCACAAGTTCGAGCTTGACTACAAGTCAATTTAAAAAAAATAAAAAATATACATATAAAAATATTTTTTATTTTACATACAAAAAATTAAGAACTATAAAAATTATTTATTATTATACATATAAAAAAAGGTATACATAAAAAATGCTTTTATTATACATACAAAAAATCATAATTATAAAATTATTTACTTATTATACATAAAAAATAAAAATGTTATATATAAAACATTATTATATAAAATAAAAATTATCTATTATTTATATTTATATGTATATGTATGTATGTATGGATATGTGTATGTATTAATAAAAATATTTATTTACTATACTAGGCTCGCAAGCCTCACAAGCTGAGCTTCACTAGGCTCAAGCTCGACTCAATTAGAAAATGAGCCTATATATCAAGCTTGAGCTTGGATCGAAGCTCGGTTTAAACCAAGTCGAGCTGAGCTCGAATGGCTTGTGAGAAGCTCAACTCGTGGCCACACCTACCTCCAACAGCCCTAGAAAGAAAGAAATGATCCAGATGTGTACGAGTGACTGATGAGAACGGGGATAACTACTACACAATCGTGGAGGAGTATGATGATGCCCAACCACTAAGAAAGTCATCCTAGAGGTATGAATTGTTTTATTATTACATGCTTTAGCTTTTAGAAATTGGATAATCAATGTAATCTTCATGTTTTAACAAAAAGAAAAGAAAAGTATACATGTTCTAAATCTTGTCCCAATCATAACTACTATACCATGACATCTTCATTCAATGATATCGTGATGATCTCATTGCAAGTAGACTCTGAACAAACAAAACAAAATTCAATAGACTTGATGGTACAATATAACATACTTAAACATACAATTAGCGATAAGAAAAAAAATACTGAAATTACGTCGGCAATAGGAACACAGCAAAGACATTGTGGAATATTACAATGAAGTCCATGCGTCCCCTAGGCGCATGCAAGACACCAATGGCACTATGGAAGAACCCCTAGAGGAAATTAATCTGGCCACTAAAGGCACAGAGGAAAGGCCGTTGTATGTGTTAGCCAGATTAGAACCCGAAGAAAGAAAGAACTTGT
Organism: Nelumbo nucifera; assembly: GCF_055504915.1. Taxonomy (NCBI): domain Eukaryota; kingdom Viridiplantae; phylum Streptophyta; class Magnoliopsida; order Proteales; family Nelumbonaceae; genus Nelumbo; species Nelumbo nucifera. The sequence goes on along the minus strand of NC_142656.1, from coordinate 35,654,752 downwards.
TGGATCCCTTAAGAGGTACAAAAACTTTCTTTTCTCCAATTGCAAACTAGAATACAGGACGAATGTAACTTTATGAGGTACCACAGGGGACGTGTGGTAAGGATCTTGGCAACACATGTCCCTTTTGATAAATCAAAGGCTTATCTGCAGGATGCAATCTACTACACTAAGTTGGTTGATGAGGGAGAAATAAGAGTGGACAAGGTAGAAGGTGTGTAGTTGTCGAACCCTATGAACAAACCCCCTATCGCATTGGAAAGGAAAAAGAGAATGAGATGCATACGACTTACCAGCGATGACAGGAAGAGTTACTACACCATCATAGAGGAGTACGAGGATGATGGTGCACCAGCCACTAAGAAAGCCATCCCTAAGGTATGACTTTACGATTAATGTTTGTTACATATCGTCAAATGATCACTGTAGGCTATACTACCATCGCCAAAGTTGAAGTAACCATTGTGCTTGATATTTTCCATATGTACATCATCGAATACTTGCTTCAAGCTATACTACCATCATCGAGTTAAAACAACCACTGTACATGCATCTTTTACTGAAACCAAAATTGCCATACACTCATTGCTTGAACCAAAATATCATTGTGCATATATAATACAAATATATCTCCATCATTGTACACATGCATCTTGAATGAGAATGGTTACTGTACTCTCAGGTATGTATATACCTCCATGCACTCATTTCGAGTGGTGTTTCAACTAGAACTATTTCTCCACATCATCTTCACAAACAGACATCACGATGATCTCATCATAGAAGGACAATGAACAATCCAAACAAAACCCACTAGAATCAAAGGTACGACACACTGAATAAATATATACAATTAATAACAAAGCCAAGGATACTAAAATCTACCCAAAATAATAGGGACAGAAAGGAGGAACCATAGAGTACTATGATGAGGTCCACGCACCTCCTAGACAGGTGCAAGATTCCATTGGTGCGGTGGAAGAACCACTATAAGAAATAAACATAGCCACAGAAGGAGCATAAAAAAGGCCATTATACATCTAGCTAAGCTAGGATCCGAGGAGAAATAGAAATTACTTGACCTACTAAAAGGTAAAGAAACCTTTCCTCATCGCAAATATTAGGCTTTTGTCAGAAGTAAAACTTATCTAAATTTTCGTTCACAGAGTACCAGGATGTCTTTGCTTGGTTGTACAACCAAATGTCGGGATTAGATTTGGCCCTTGTCAAATATTCTTTGTAAATAGATCCAAAATTCATACCGATGAAACAACCACAAAGGATCTTCAATCCGAAAATAGCTCTAAAAATTAAGGAGGAGGTCGAACGACTTCTGAAAGTAGGATTCATCATGCCCATCACACATCTGCAATGGTTAGCTAACGTGGTTCCAGTTGAGAAGAAGAATGGATAACTAAGGTCAGTATTCAAACTCTAGAACACTATCTTTCGGTTATCAGAGCAAAATAAGTGTACTAACTTCCCCCACCCCTACCTTAGGTGCTACGTCAATTTTAAAGATTTGAACAGAGTGAAGGGATGACAGATCCATCATATGGATGGCCGAACCCTGTAGGAAGGTTGGGCGAAATTTCAAAAATTTCTTTCTCTCCCACGTGGGAATCACATTCCCTATTTTAGAAAATTGCATTTTCAAGGATCAATCTTGAACCTAAACCAGACCAGATCTGAAACCAAAAGGGAGTGGAGGGTTATACCTAATACGAAGTAACAATAACCTCCAATGAAGGTGTTCATGCCCAAGGATAGATCCAAAGACTGCTTCCACCGAAGATGACACGGTGCAGGATGAAGCAGAATCAGCAGGATGGGTCTTCAGCAAGAACCTAATTCTTCAGCAAGAATTTGATGGAGGGCTAGTGAGCACGACTTTTGATTACCTTTTCTACCAAAAGTTAATATCAAGAACCCTTCTTGATTGCTCCCACAGTGGAGATCGAACAGGTATGGCGGCAATAGCAGGAGAGAGCAAGAGTAGAAAACAGAAGCAGTCAAACTGTATGTTGTCCTCTCTCTTAAATCAGTAAATTGATGGAAGATTTGGAGGTTCGCCCTGCTCCTTTATTTATAGCCTTAAAGAGAGGTTATCCTAATCCCATTAGGAGTTTCCTAATCTAAATCTTGTATTTGGATCGAGATTCTCTTTAAGAGATAAGGATAATCCCTTATCTTATCTACAGATAAAGATCAACCCTCATAATCTAATTAGGAGTTTCCTGATCCAAATCTTTATTTGGATCTGGACTCTCTGAGTGGATAGGGACAATTCCTTATCCTATCTGCTGATCTAAATCCCAGGACCACCCTTCTTTAATTAATCTCATTAATATAGTTCGAATTGGGCTTTAGGCCCATTAAGTATATGTGCTCACTTATCCTCCAAACTGCTACCTAGTTGGATATCCTTGTATGGCGTGGGACCCAAACATTGATCTACACATCAACCATATGGGTTCAGTCCAGCCTCTGTTACAAGGCTTGGCCAAATTCACTGTAGGAAACAGTGAACCCCTGAGTCCATCACCATGGGCTCTTAATGGGCCCAACATTTACACTAAATGACCCCTAGGTCAAGGCACCTTATAAAAATCCAAGGACTGTGGGCAGATGCAAGATTAGCCCATCAGGTATTTCCCTCAATGGTCTTACACTTAACCTCTCAGCCCATAATGATCAAACACTGCCCGACAAGAGAGGACATCTCCCTCGGCTACAAGGTACTGTGCTGCACTCTACTCACATGGATCCCGGGAATTAAAACCTTTTGCAAACATTTTGAAACCATAATATATATATATATATATGTATATCTCTATATAAATATATTTTGCAAAACAAATTTCAATGGTTGAAATCGACTGCCAGCAATTCTGGTTTCCATCAAAGAGAATTCTGGTTTCCATCAAAGAGAGTGCATCCGCGATCATTCACTTTGTCCGACAAAGGGGCTAATCCTATCACTATGATCACCCACTCAGATGAATTCTCGAACTGTCCCAACATACCTAGGTTTTGACCCCCTCTAAGGATCCCACTGATTGGCAATATCAAAGACAGCCCAATCCAACACCTAGTGTAGTATCATAATCGAGTCTAGGGGTCAGGTGTAACATTCCAGTTTTGCCCATCTATCTCTAAGGTCCAGGGCAATACTGGAATTCTGGTCCGGTTTAGGGTTTCAAGAAAACCCACATTGCATGTACCTCAGGTCTCACCCTAGCAACTGAGACAAGCCACTCCAACCAACTTGGCAGCACATCAGAGTCAGCCTTGGCAGGATAAATCCCCCCAGATCTATCCAATGACTGTGAAGATTCTAAACTAACACAACTCTCATATGTGTCCATTTTAAGGGTATTACACAGAAACACACCATAATAACATGAATCAAATATGTACTTTATTCATTTACATTAAATGTCATCATGTACATCATTCTGATTGGAGCTAAGGGCATACATCATATAACACAGAGCTTGCCCCAAAGATGAGTTCCCTCTACCAAACATGGATATCTTGATAGACTTAATAGCGGGAAACCAACCATTCTCCTTCTTAGATGCCTACAACGAATACAATCAGATATTTATGGACCCTGTAGATGCACCACATACAACAATCCAAACTTCAATAGGGAATTTTTGTTACAAGATGATGCCCTTGGCCTAAAGAATGCCAAAGCCACGTACCAAAGGGCGATGATGAGCATATTCCATGACATAATGCGTAAGGAGATAGAGTGCTAAGTTGATGACATAGTCATCAAGGCAAAGAAGAGGGAAGATCATTCTGAAGCGCTTAGGAAAGTCTTTGATAGATGTAGAACATTTAACCTAAGACTCAATCCTTTGAAATGTGCATTCGGAGTGCAGTCCGAAAAGTTCCTAGGCTACAGAGTAGACCAGACTGGGATTCATCTAGATGAGGTTAAGGTGAAAGAAGTTCTAGACCTTTCCCCTCTAAGCACTGAGTCTCAACTAAAGACCTTCCTAGGTAAAGTCTCCTACCTTAGAAGGTTTATCCCAGGACTAGCACACGTAGTGATGCCACTGCTAAAATTGACCAAGAAGTCTACAGAGCATAAGTGGTCAACGGAGCATCAGGATGCCTTCAACCAATTGAAAAGGACTTTGGCCAAAGCCCCAACTGTGTCACCACCCAAGAGTGGCTGAGAGTTCAAGGTGTACACCGCATCGAACTCAAAAGCCGTAGGATGCCTATTAGCCCAAGACAATGATGAGGGCATTGAGTTTCTGATATACTATGCCAACACAACCCTAAAAGCAACAAAGGAGAATTACTCACACATGGAACATCAGTGTTTGGCATTAATGTTCACGACACAAAAATTCAGACACTACATCCTAGGCCAAAAGGTAAAGCTGATCGCAAGGAGCGATCCCATTAAGTACTTCATAGGCAGGCCTCCACTCTCAGGAAGATTAGTTAAGTGGATGATGCAGTTGAATGATTACAACATTGAGTACACCCAACCAAAAGCCATTAAGTGTCATGCAGTTGCACACCTCCTAGCCGCCTTTCCCACCGATGACAGTTTCCCCATCTCCGAAGAAGTACCCGGAGAATTACCCATCATTACAGTAGGGGAAGATGGAGAGTGAACCTTGACCTTTGATGGAAGCAGTACTAGTATCTCAGCGAGAGCCAGAGTCACATTGACTTCGCCTGTCGGAGACACCTCAACCAATTCCTTTAAATTGCAGTTCCCTTGTTCACATAACATAGATGAGTATGAGGCATTAGTATTGGGCGTGATAGTTGAAAGAGATTCTAGAGCCAAGAAGGTTAAAGTAGTAGAAGACTCCAAATTGGTGATTGGGCATATGGATAGAAGCACCAAGTTAAGGAACTAACAATCTTTCTGTATAAGACACTAATCCAAAAGTTAACCAGGGACCTAGGGGTAACCCACGAGCACCATAATGGAGCTAAAAATAGACAAGCCGATGCACTAGCCACTTTGGGATAAAAAATATAGCCGAGTGAAAGCCCAATCAATATCATCATTCAGATGCACCATGAACCATCAACAAAAAGATTGGAACACTAGGTAGAAAAGAAGGATGACATAACAACAAATGATTGGAGATACGGTATCATACAGAAGTTGAACAACCCAATAGAGGCATCGCATGGCAAAAAGACACTATTAAGGTTTCAACTGGTGAACGGAGTACTATACAATAGATTGGCAAATGGAGTTAGGACAAGATGATTAGGGCCCAAAGAGGTAAAAATAGTCTTGAACGAAAACCACAAAACCTACTATGGAGCTATAACTAGCACATTGTACAGAAGACTGCAAAGGTTGGGGTACTATTGACCAGAGATGAAAACAAATCCGACCATGATCCAGAACGACTATAGGAAGTGCATTCCAGAAGCAGATAAAAATGGATGCCTTTCAGTGGGTGAAGCAGACTAGAAGACTATCCATTGAGAATAACACCACACTCATCGACCCTGTTATGAAGAGAAAACTCTTAGCTAAAGCCAAAAGGTTCTACCTTCACGACGGAGTGCTATACAAAAATTCTTACACTGGAAAACCTCTGTGATACCTAACAGTGAAGAAATAAAAGAAGCATTAGATGTAGCCCACAGCTCTGAACCAGCCTTGCACTAGGGACAGCTAGCCTTACATACCCATCTCCTGCACCTAGGTTTGTATTGGCCCACAATGATGGAGGATACAAAGAAGCATGTACGGCGATGCCACAAATGCCAAGTACATGCTGAAAGGATACATCGACCAGCCAATAACATCCACCCCATCATCACACCATGGCCTTTCCACACCTGGGGTAGATCTAATAGGAAAAATACACCCACCTTCCCAGGGATACTACTTCATCATAGTGGCCTTTCTACACCTTCCCAGGGATACGCCCCTAAGAAGAATTTGTGCAGAAAACATCGCAAACTTTCTCAAGCAGCGCATAGTCCACCGATTTGAGGTACCCATGGGGATTTTGACAGATAATGGGTTATCCATAAATAACTAGGAAGTCCAATACTTGTTGGGACAATATGGGGCAAGACTAGGCACATGTACAACCTATTACCCATAATGGAATGGATAGGCAGAGGGAACCAATAAAACCTTGCTGAAGATGCTAAGTAAGATGGTAGCAAAAAACCAAAAAGACTGGTCAAAAAAGTTTCCTAAAACACTTTGGGCTTATCACACAACAATTAGAAAAAGCACACAGGCAACACCGTACTCATTGGTACGGCCAAAAAGTTGTTCTACCAACGGAGATACAAACAGTATCTGCTCGAGTAGCCTACGCAATTGGAAAACAGTTTCGAACAGAGGAGATGAACCATTTGCTCAATAACAAGGTAGAATGCATAGTGGAAGAAAGAGAGAAGCCATTGTAGAAATAGATCAAATACAAACAAATCATGGCTTCAAACTTCAACAAACTAGTGAAGCCCACAAAATTCAAAAAGGGCGACAAGGTACTTAAAACAGCACTCCATTTCAAGCAGGGTAAATCTGCTAGAATATTTGCACCTAACTAGGTCGAACCATACATAATCTAAGAAGCTCACCCAATCAGGTATTATGTGCTAAAGACTGCAGATACAAATAAACAAGATGAGACTATGAATGGTCATTGGTTGAAACGAAATCATGATTAATGATGCAAATTTGTAACTCTAAAGTTTTAGCATGTCATATGTCTTCAGTACTTATACTCAAAATAGAGCATGTTATGAATTTTGATTGTACAATTCTGAAGGAAAGCCTATAATATGTTTTGTACAAGTAAAGTATGTAGTATTCGAAACAAACATGTTGTGAATCCATTGTACACATTCTCAATCTTGAATAAAAGCATGTTACATTTTGTGCACATAGTTGTTTTCACATCGTATGAAACTCCTTCCTATTTATGTCTACTATATATACCCTGGCAACCCCAAGAAGGCCCTAGCAACCCCAGGTGCGAGCTTAAATACCCTAGCAACACCAGACACGATCTTGCATACCTTGGCAACCCCAAGAAGGCCCTGGAAATCCTAGGCATGATCTTACATACCCTGGCAACCCCAGGAAGGCCCTGGAAACCCCAGGAATGATCTTATAAGACACATGGCAACCCCAGGAATCATCCTTGAGATATCTCATAAGACACATGGCAAAACCCTAGAAGTGTTCCCTGACAACTGACACTGAATCCAAGATTCTCTTTCCTAATGGGAATCAAACACTTTTGGTTCATTCCTTTTGAGACCTCGGGATCTCTCCCTACAAATGGGGGCCCAACTCATAACGAGATAATGATTCTATCACTGGATTTGCCCAAGCCTTTAGCCTATCTCCTGCACTCGGCTTTCCTTTGTCCTTCAAGAAGACCCCCATACGTAGCCTCACCACCTCACTCATAAATGGAAAACATTGCTTTATGATGTGCCAAAGGTGGAAAAATCATATGTAGTAGAAAACTCATATGCTATAAAAAGGATAAACATCTACTAGTAGCGAAAAACACTGATTTGTGATTTTCCAAAGGCGGAAAATCCATGTGCTATAAAGCGAAGAGACATGTCCTAATAGCAGAAAGCATTGCTTTGTGATGTGCCAAAGGCGGAAAACTTGTGTGCTATAAAGAAGAAAATTTTGATTTATGATGTGCTAGATGACGGAAAATTTATGTGCTATGCAATAGAAAATCTGATTTTTGATGTACCAAAGTGGTGGAAAATCATGTGTTATGCAGTGGAAAGTCTACTTTGTGATGTGCCAAAGTGAAAAAAAAGCCATGTGCTATGCAGCGGAAAATTCCTAATTCAAGATGTGCTTGTGATGCATTAAACTCAATAAACTAATGCGCTATAAAGAGAAAAGATAGTTGATAGGGACAATAATGTGCGAAGAGCGAAAAAAACTGGTGACCCAATTAAACAACAAAGTCAACGATGTAATTAAAAACTGCAATTCACAATTAGAATAATGCAATTATTATGATGGAAACCAAAATTTGCAATGTATTGCACAATAACGAAGGCATGAGACTAACACAAAATCACAAAAATGATGAAAATTATGACAAAACTAAAATTTCAAAAATGCCAATAATATGTCAGATGTAATGCATGCAACATGCGATAAAAATTCAAGAACTATCATCTCAACAAATTTGATTTAATTTAATTGCCATTTCTCACTTGATCATTCTTCTTCTTAGGATTCATTTCTTTATACATTGTTACCACACTTTGCACTTTTCTTTTTATTACTTATCTTTTTTTTTATTTTTTATTCTTTTATTTATAAAATTTTTTGGTGCACAATGACCAACTGAATTCCTTTTTGAAAGTCTTTTGTAGGTGTAGGTAGGGGTGGTTAGGCTATGTAGGAATGGTCTCCTTGATGGACAAAGGAAGACCAGGAGTATAGAATCAACCGAAAAGGCTAGGGCAAGAAAGGAGAGTGATGAGATGGCTAAACAGGGAATCCTATGATTGAGTGTATTAATGGTCAAATTAATAATCTTCATTATGGGGAGGATTCTCATTTATAAGAAGGGAGGTCCTAAAAGGAAGGAGCCAAAAGTGCTCGATTCCTAATGGAAAGGAGAACATTAGATTTGCTGTCAGTCATCAAGGAGCACTACTAGGGTTTCGCCACGTGTCTTATGAGATCTCTCAAAGGCTGACTTTCCTTTCGCCCAAGGATTCTCATAATCCACGTGTACTACTTCCTTTCACATCCTACTTAACCGACGTGGCGCAGGTGAAGTCATTATTTGGTAGGCACATCTTCACTAAACTTACGTGACGCCTTATTTTGTACGCAATTTAAAGTCACACGTGTAATCGATATTTCAGCCTGGTTCTCAATGTCCTGCGGCTCTATAAAGGTCTCGGGTTTATCGCAAGACCACATTCTCCCAAAGTTCATCACAGAACCGCATAGTTTGAGGTTTATCACAAAGTCATGCACGTTCAGGCTTCATCATAGAACTGCACACGTATAAAATTCATCGCGGGTTTAACTGAAACATGTTTTAGGTTCGTATCAGGTGCAAGTCCATCACGAACATGCAATGAATAGTATGTTTATCACGAGCATGTGATGCATTATAAGTCCATTGCAAGTGACCGATGAACTACAATCGCACAAGCGTCCATATGGTATCAATTTGGTGTCTTCCATACTCTAAAGGGGTGAGCGAGCACTATGTACCTACATTAAGTCCCCTGCTTATCGGTAAGTGGAATCTTATTGATAAGCATTTTGTCCTCTGATTTGTCTTGGAGTTGAGGTGAATTGATGTGTTGGATCTAGAGATTGACCCTATTTGATAGTTTGCCTCATTTGCATCTCATCCAAATGAGAAAAGAAAGAAATCCATTTTAGGTTCTTGTCAGCCCCCCTGCCTATTGACAAGTTGGGGGTAGGGCCACTAGGCAATCGTGTGCCTTGCCTATTAATGGCTTTAGGCAAGAGTTGGATGTTACTTCTAGATTAGTTTTTACTCGTTATATGATTTAGCCCCTTGTCTTTTGATAATTTTCTTTCCGTCAGTGGGTAAACCTTAATTGAATTTGCGAATTTCAGCCCCTCTGCTCACTAGCAGGAAGGGAATTATCAAAAGACAAATGAGGCGCTCTTTAAGTGTGGGCGTTCAGCCCCCCTGTGCATCAGGACACTAGTTTTGTACCAGGTTAGCCTCTATTCGAGTGCTTGGTGTCCTTTCGTATGTTGTTACCATTAAGGGATGGGGAAGATAATCAGGGATTGATGATGTGGCAACCATCATTACCACCTTTCTTAACCGTCACATCTCTTAAATGCGACCTGTTCGTGCGTGTACCCTGAATATGATTATTACCTTTTAAGATAGTGATTCCTGATATGGCACCTCTTTTAAAATTGACTCGCCATTTATCCCGCCTTTTGGAGGGTATTTTGGTAAACCTCTACTTTGCTTTTTCGTTAAGCATCGGCAGAGGACTGCAATCATGTGTGTCCATCTTCACCAGCGCCGTTTGTCATTCCCGACACGTGAGAGCTGTATATAAAAGGACATAAGGCCTCATCGACTCTCTACTTCGTCTTCTTGCTATTGTCTCTCTTATTCGCTTTATGTGTCTTCTTTGTTTGCCCTACAACCCTCTTTGTGCTCTCTTTCTTGTTTCCCATCCTAGTTATTGTCTATCAATCATGGCTCCTCGCTAGAAGAAGATTGAGTGTCCTTTTGTCGACTTCGTCAGGGAGGTGGATACAACAAAATTGCTGTTAGAGCGTGAATTGGCCATGGTGGCCGATGGGAGACGGGGGTTTTGGCCTCCAATGCCCGTGGCTAGGGGTGTAGGTGGTGCATTTGACGTCGTCAACGGCACCAAGTTGATGTGTCTCTGTGGCCGGCCAGATCGGTCGGTATCGTATAAATGTCAGGAGCCTAGGACCGACAACTTGAAGTCGCCTAATAGCTATAGTGCCTGGGCAGAGTTTGTACTTGAAAACCTGATATATTGTTGGATGTTGTAGGATGCCGATCTTCTCCAGTTTGTGGACTGCTACACAAATCTCTCCAGTAGAGAAGGGGTGAAATATGTTGGAGCATTGGTGTTGTCATACCCACACGTTCGTGGGCGCGTTTAGGGAGTTCACCACTACTGTTGAGGATGTGGTTGCCTTATTGGTGTTGCCCATCGGGGGCTTTGTATCTACTCAGGTGTTAGACAGTTTTGTATGCCCTTAGCTTCAATCATTTTGATGTACTTTTGTTATTTAGTGGAAATAAATAAAGTGCATGTTTGATTCATGTTGTTTGGTTTAATTCTGTGTAAAACCCTAAAACTGGACATTTGTAGAGACTCATGTTAGTTTTAAATGTTCACAGCCGTTGGATAAGTCTGGGGAGATTTATCCTGCCAAGGCTGATACTGGTGTGCCACCAAGTGTTGGGATGGCCTGTCTCAGCCATCAGGGTAAGACCCGAGGCACATACAGCATGGGATTACTTGAATCCTTGAACCGGACCAGATTTCCAGTCTTGCCCTGGACCTTGGAGATAGATGGGCAAAACTGGAAAGTTACACCTGACCCCTAGACTCGATTATGACACTTCACTAGGTGCTGGATCAGGCTGCCTTTGATATGCCAATCAGTGAGATCCTTAGTGGGGATCAAAACCTGGGTATGTTGGGGCAGTTTGAGAATTCATCTGAGTGGGTGGTCATAGTGACAGAATCATCCACTTTGTCGGACAAAGGGTAATGATCGGGAATGCACTCTCTCTGATGGAAACCAAACTGCCGGCAGTTGATTTCAATCGTTGGAATTTTGTTTTTGCAAAATTAATATATTTACATATATATGTACGGTTTCAAAATGTTTGCAAATGGTTTTAATTCCCGGGATCCATGTGAGAGGAGAGTGCGGCACTGTTCCTTGCAGCCGAGGGAGAGGTCCTCTCTTGTCGGGCAGTGCTTGATCATTAAGGGCTGAGAGGTTAAGTGTAAGACCATTTAGGATAATACCTGATGGGCTAATCTTGCACCTACCCACAGTCCCTGGGTTTTTATAAGATGGCTTGGCCCAGGGACCACTTAATGTAAGTGTTGGGCCCATAGGGTTCATACGATGGACTCAAGGGGTTCATTGAGATTTTCAGTGAATTTGGCTGGGCCTTGTATTAAAGGCTGGGCCGAACCCATGTGGCTGGTGTGTAGATCAATGCTTGGGTCCCACGCCATACAAAGAAGCCCAACTGGGCAGCAGATTGGAAACTAATTAAACACTGAATACTTAATGGGCCAAAAGCCCATTTCGAAGTGGGCTGATATGATCACCCATCAATGGGGCGAATTTGAGATTGAAGTTAGCAAAAAGGATTGGGCTCTTAGCCTTATCCACTCTTAGAGACCAAATTCAAATCAGATTTGAATCTGGTAACCTCCTGATAAGATCAGGAGTAAGCTAACTCTATCTGGGAAAGGGATTAAGATTATCCCCTATCCAAATACTGATTTGGATTGGGATAACTCCTAATTAGGAGATTTCCTAATCAAGAAGAAAAGATAGGAGATTTTCGAATGAACCAAGACAGGGAAATCAGATTTCGATCCAAGAGGTTCTGGTAAGCAAGAAAGGTTCCTGCGAATTGAGATTAGATCTCATTCTCTCCAGAAAAGAAAACAGTTCAGCCTTTTCGTTTCTGGAAATCTCCTCCTGCCGCCGCCATCTGCATTGTTGCAAGACTTGATCTTTGCAGGAGAAGAAAGTCAAGAAACCAGTTCTTGACATCAGTCTTGCAAGAAAGACTGAAAGAATTCAGTGTTTAGTACATCCAGGGGATTCTTGTGAAGGATCCAGTGTGTAGGACGCACCCTGCTGGTTCTGTTCCATCCACAGCTGTGTCATCTTCAGCAGGGACAGATCTTGGAGCATTCTTTGGGCGTGAACACCAACTTTGGGAGATACTGCTTCTCCGGATCAGGTATAATCCTCCCATTTATCTTTTGGTACAGATCTGGTTTGATTAGGGTTCAAGTAGATCCTTGAATATTGTATTCTAAATTCAGGGAATATGATTCCCAGTTGGGAGAAGGTAGGAAATTTTTGAAATTCGCCCCACCCATTCCGCAACCTTTATGGCGTCCATTAGATGGATCCTACCATTCTTTCAGTGGTATCAGAGCCACAGGTTCGAATCTTGAACCAATAGAAAATCAGATCTGACCCTGCGCAGATGGATAGAAGGTGTTCTTTCAAGATTTGCGCAGATTGTTTTCTTTTTTTTCAAGAAACTGTTTCTTGTTAAGGGCGATTGATCTGAAATTAATTTCTATTAAATCCAAAATTTATTTGGAATTGTTCTTTATTTATTTTGATTTAATGGACTGTTCAAACCTGGAGATCGCAGTGCAGTTTTAGCGCAGATGGTCTGCGCACCCTTTTTCTTTTCTATTTATTTATTTCATTCAATTCGGTCTGTAAATAATTTTTTTTATTTTTAGACTGAATGTATAGGATTTGATCAAGAATGTAATTAATAGAAATAGGATTTCTGTTATTTTTCTTGATTAAAGAAGATGGAAGAAGATGGCGGCGCTGGAGATTTGCAGATGGAGAAATCGTTTTCTGCGATTTGCAGTTTATGAAACTGCAACCCTTGTGATTAACCTCTGTTTTGCAGGTGGTGCGAACAGTCCATAATTGTTTTGTGTTTGCTAGAAATCAAAACTATTAATTTCAGATCATTCAATAATTAATTCTTGAATTGAAAATCAGTTTTGGACCATTTCGGACTAGATTGGACCAAAACTGTTTGGACCGAATCTGGGTTTCGAAAGGGGCTGTTCTCAGTCCAATTGTCTCACACTTTTGTTCCAAATCTGATGTTCAATTACAGGGATTAATTCGGCCCACCTGTAAAGCCCAGTTTTAAAGGGTTAAAACTGCAAAAGCCCATTATTGTGAGATAAGCTGTATGGGCCGAACTGCTATCTGCGATTCAGCCCATACACCTAGTGGACATTAATCGTTAATGACTTCGTTTTTAAATGGGCCGTTGAATGGGCTTTACAGCAATTAATTGATTGGATCAATTCCTCCTTTACATGTGATGTTTGGATGTTTGATGTGCTGCGACCATGGGCCATAAGTACTTGGCCCGTGATGACTCGTTAGTGGCTCTTGCGCACACCATGGCTGAATGCACATCATTGCCATGGTGTCCCTGAAGGTCATTGGATGACCCCCTCTTTGCCTGGTGGGCCCCACAACCCTGAAAAGGGATGCGTACGGAACCCCTAGCCGATTAAGGCCTGCCAGAAATCTGACTTTATGAAAGTCAGTGGGAGCCACTTTGGTTTGACCTAAATTAGAACTAGGCCGTGATTTTGTTCCCTCCAGCAAATATGAATGCAAGTGATAGGGAGATCCATATGATGGACTCTCTAAAGGCCTTCCGTCATTAGCACAATGATGGGTCCATCAGTAATGAGGAAACGCACCATAAAATTGGGCTATCCATTTGCTGTTGGATCTGTTAGAGTGTTTCATAAGATGATAGGGGCGTCATAGACCGATGTGGGAGGGGCTTCACCAGAAAATGGGAACTCTCTCACGGTACCTTGGCGTAACCTGAATATGATGGGTGTGCACTCACTGACAGAAGGGTTTACCTGAAAACGGCTCTGAACCTTGTCTGACAGAGGCCAAAGGGAAACTCATTTGATGAGTGGATATGATCCGTCACAGAAAGGTGGTGGGGTTATGCAGCTGAAACAGTTGGCTTCACGCACCCCATGTGATTTCCCACATTTCCAGAGACATTTCGTCGTCTCCGTCACTGAGATAGGAGGGAAATCTCAGAGATGAACAAATGGGAATGGAACATAGATTAAAAGCCATATCTATGTAGGTAAACATGAATCAAACTAAGGTTGTGGACTAATGATTTTGCTGTTTTATCAGAAAATGGCAAACGGTCAATTTGCAAAGCTTCTAGACGATAACAAGCTTAAGGGCCCAAACTATGCCGACTGGTACAGAAATCTTATGCTGGTCCTAACTTCTGAAAAGTTAGACAAGGTAGTGAAAAATCCTGCCCCGGAACGTCCGGGTGATAGGGCTTCTGAGGCCCGTAGGAGGGACTACCAAGATTGGGAGGATAAGAACTCCCTAACCCGCTGCTTTGTCATTGCCTCATTAGACAACTCAATACAGAGGCAGTTCGATCAGATCGAACTTGCCAAGGACATATTGGACAGTCTAAGGACAATGTATGAGGAGCAGAACCGTTCTACTCGACAGAAGGTCCTGAAATTGTTCATGACCGCGCAGATGACCAAAGGGCAGAAAGTTCATGACCATTGTCTTCGGATGATGGGATACATCAACGAACTTGAAGCTCTTGGATCCGGGCTAGATCTTGGCACGCAAGTGGATGCCATCCTAAATTCTTTGCCCTCTTCCTTCAATGCGTTCACTATGAACTATAATATGAATAAGCTGAATGTCAGCGTCCAGGAACTCAGCAATATGTTGCAGAGGGCCGAGGATTTACTCAAGAAGGATGAGCCTGTGGTTATGCTTGCTGAAGCTAACAAATCGGGCAAGAGAAAGAGAAAGGCAAAGAAGCCCCAGAAGAAGACTACCAAACCCAAGAAGCAGAAGAAGAACAAGGCATCTGATGTCTGTCACTTCTGCAAGCAGACCGGCCACTGGAAGAGGAACTGTCCTACCTACCTGGAATCTAAGAAAGGTAATATCGAAACTTGTGTCATAGAAACTAATATGTTAGTTACTTCTGTGTCCTTGCCTCATTAGACAACTCAATACAGAGGCAGTTCGATCAGATCGAACTTGCCAAGGACATATTGGACAGTCTAAGGACAATGTATGAGGAGCAGAACCGTTCTACTCGACAGAAGGTCCTGAAATTGTTCATGACCGCGCAGATGACCAAAGGGCAGAAAGTTCATGACCATTGTCTTCGGATGATGGGATACATCAACGAACTTGAAGCTCTTGGATCCGGGCTAGATCTTGGCACGCAAGTGGATGCCATCCTAAATTCTTTGCCCTCTTCCTTCAATGCGTTCACTATGAACTATAATATGAATAAGCTGAATGTCAGCGTCCAGGAACTCAGCAATATGTTGCAGAGGGCCGAGGATTTACTCAAGAAGGATGAGCCTGTGGTTATGCTTGCTGAAGCTAACAAATCGGGCAAGAGAAAGAGAAAGGCAAAGAAGCCCCAGAAGAAGACTACCAAACCCAAGAAGCAGAAGAAGAACAAGGCATCTGATGTCTGTCACTTCTGCAAGCAGACCAACCACTGGAAGAGGAACTGTCCTACCTACCTGGAATCTAAGAAAGGTAATATCGAAACTTGTGTCATAGAAACTAATATGTTAGTTACTTCTGTGTCCTGGTGTGTTGACTCCGGGGCTTCAACTCATGCGTGTAACTCACTGCAGGGGTTCAAAGTTAGCAGAAGGCTGAGTGAAAGTGAAGTGACACTGTTCTTGGGAACAACTGCAAGTGTTGCAGCTGCGGCAATAGGAACCGTAGAATTAGTTTTTAAAGAAGGAGTCCTTGTACTTAAAGATTGTCTTTATGTACAGAACTTGAGAAGGAATTTAATTTCTGTTTCAAAATTGTGTGCTGATGGATATACTGTTTACTTTAGTTATATGATTACTGTTAAACGGAATAATAAATTCATCGCATGCGGGGAGCTAGAGAACGGTCTCTATGTTCAGCATCCTTCTTTGGAAACTAACTTAACCGAAACTACGTCGGTCGAAAATCCCAAGAAAAGGACTCGTGATACAGTAAATCTCACGTGCCTCTGGCATTACCGACTTGGCCACATCGGTATCGACCGAATCACAAGACTGGTAAAGGATGGTCCTTTGGATTTTCTAACCGTAGAAAATCTTCCCACTTGTGAACCTTGCCTCCAAGGTAAGATGACTAAGCGGCCATTTGACGGTAAGCCTGAAAGATGTGCAGGCACACTTGACCTAATACATACTGATGTATGTGGTCCCCTGAGTGTTAGGACACGGAATCAACACGTGTACTTCATCACCTTTACAGACGATTTTTCACGATATGGTTACGTGTACCTAATGAGACATAAGTCTGAATCATTTGAAAAGTTCAAAGAGTTCAGACAGGAAGTCGAGAAACAGTTAGGGAGAGAAATTAAGGCCCTTCGATCAGATCGAGGTGGCGAGTATCTCTCTGACGAATTCAGGGACTACTTAAAGGCCAATGGGATAGTGTCACAACTAGCTCCTCCTGCTACACCTCAACTCAACGGTGTTTCGGAGAGGAGAAATAGGACCTTATTAGACATGGTCCGGTCACTTCTCGTACGCTCAGAATTACCCACATCCTTTTGGGGATACGCATTAGAGACTGCTATCTACGTGCTGAATAGGGTTCCAACCAAATCAGTTCCGAAAACTCCATATGAGCTTTGGACCAGAAGGAAGCCAAGTGTGAGACACTTGAAGATTTGGGGTTGTCCTGCACACGTTAAAAGAACAAGTGCGGACAAGTTGGAATCTAAAACCAGCCGTTGCCTGTTTATAGGCTACCCAAAGGATTCGGTGGGTTATCTATTCTATGACCCAAGTGAGCAGAAAGTGTTCTGCAGTCGAAACGCCCGATTCTTAGAATCCGATTACATCCTGGACACCCATCGTCAGGAAATAGTTCTTGATGAGGAGAGCTCAGGAGCAGTGGGAGATGACCCACAAGTTCCAGGTAATGACCAACCTAGAAGGTCCACCCGGGTATCCAGACCACCAGTCCGATATGGTTATGACCAGGATAGTTACCTGGTGGAAGCCTTGACTAGTGAAGAGGATCCCGTGTCTTACGCGGAAGCTATGTTAGACATAGACTCCCAGAAGTGGGTGGAGGCCATGAGAGCCGAGATGGACTCAATGGAGACCAATGGAGTCTGGACTCTAGTGGATCCGCCCTCCGGGGTAAAAGCAATTGGTTGCAAATGGATCTACAAGAGGAAGAAGGGCCCCGATGGCAGGATTGAGACCTTTAAAGCTCGTTTGGTGGCGAAAGGGTATACTCAGAAAGAAGGCATCGACTATGAGGAAACCTTTTCACCGGTGGCCATGCTTAAATCCATTAGGATCCTGCTAGCTGTAGCAGCGTACCATGATTACGAGATTTGGCAAATGGATGTCAAAACAGCGTTCCTGAATGGAGATCTTAGTGAAGATATCTACATGCAGCAGCCGCAAGGCTTCATTGCTGCTGGTCAGGAACACATGGTATGTAAACTTAATAGATCCATATATGGACTTAAGCAGGCTTCTAGGAGTTGGAACATCCGTTTTGATTCTGCAGTCAAAACGTTTGACTTTGAGCAGAATCCGGATGAGCCCTGTGTTTACAGGAAATCCAGTGGGGATAAGATCACCTTTTTAGTCTTGTACGTGGACGATATCCTACTCATTGGGAATGATGTAGGAATGTTGACTTCGGTCAAGGTATGGCTATCACAGCAGTTCTCCATGAAAGATCTTGGAGAAGCTTCATACATACTGGGTCTTCGACTCTATAGAGATAGATCGAAGCGGATAATTGGATTGTCCCAGGCTGCTTACATTGACAAAATTGTCAAAAGATACAGCATGGAAAACTCCAAGAAAGGAAACGTTCCTTTCAGGCACGGAGTCACTCTCTCCAAGAAGATGTCTCCCAAGACTTCTGAGGAGATTGAGAGCATGAGAGACGTTCCCTATGCCTCAGCTGTGGGGAGCATCATGTATGCCATGTTGTGCACTCGCCCGGACATAGCTCAGGCGGTGAGTGTGGTAAGCAGATTCCAGGCAAACCCAGGACAGGAGCATTGGACTGCTGTGAAGAACATACTCAAATACCTTCGAAGGACGAAAGAGTTTTGTCTGGTATTCGATGGTAGTTCACTGCAAGTTCTAGGGTATACCGATGCCGATTTCCAGTCGGATCCAGATGATAGAAAGTCTACATCTGGGTATGTTTTCACGATAGGATCGTGTGCTGTTTGCTGGAAAAGCAGCAAACAGGGGTCCACTACAGACTCCACAACCGAGGCCGAGTACATTGCCGCAAGTGAAGCTGCCAAGGAAGCCGTGTGGATGAAGAAATTCATACACGAATTGGGAGCGATTCCATCCAGCACATCACCCATCCCGTTGTTGTGTGACAACAATGGAGCGATCGCCCAGGCTAAAGAGCCTCGGGCCCACTCGAAGTCAAAGCACATCGAGAGGAAGTACCATGTACTGCGGGAGATCGTTGGTAGAGGGGACGTCCTAATTCAAAAGGTAGCATCAGCGGATAATGTGGCAGACCCATTGACCAAGCCACTGACACAGAAGGTGTTTGAGAAACACGTGGAAAGTATGGGACTCCGGCTTGTACCAGATTGGACCTAAGTGCAAGTGGGAGCTGTTAGACAGTTTTGTATGCCCTTAGCTTCAATCATTTTGATGTACTTTTGTTATTTAGTGGAAATAAATAAAGTGCATGTTTGATTCATGTTGTTTGGTTTAATTCTGTGTAAAACCCTAAAACTGGACATTTGTAGAGACTCATGTTAGTTTTAAATGTTCACAGCCGTTGGATAAGTCTGGGGAGATTTATCCTGCCAAGGCTGATACTGGTGTGCCACCAAGTGTTGGGATGGCCTGTCTCAGCCATCAGGGTAAGACCCGAGGCACATACAGCATGGGATTACTTGAATCCTTGAACCGGACCAGATTTCCAGTCTTGCCCTGGACCTTGGAGATAGATGGGCAAAACTGGAAAGTTACACCTGACCCCTAGACTCGATTATGACACTTCACTAGGTGCTGGATCAGGCTGCCTTTGATATGCCAATCAGTGAGATCCTTAGTGGGGATCAAAACCTGGGTATGTTGGGGCAGTTTGAGAATTCATCTGAGTGGGTGGTCATAGTGACAGAATCATCCACTTTGTCGGACAAAGGGTAATGATCGGGAATGCACTCTCTCTGATGGAAACCAAACTGCCGGCAGTTGATTTCAATCGTTGGAATTTTGTTTTTGCAAAATTAATATATTTACATATATATGTACGGTTTCAAAATGTTTGCAAATGGTTTTAATTCCCGGGATCCATGTGAGAGGAGAGTGCGGCACTGTTCCTTGCAGCCGAGGGAGAGGTCCTCTCTTGTCGGGCAGTGCTTGATCATTAAGGGCTGAGAGGTTAAGTGTAAGACCATTTAGGATAATACCTGATGGGCTAATCTTGCACCTGCCCACAGTCCCTGGGTTTTTATAAGATGGCTTGGCCCAGGGACCACTTAATGTAAGTGTTGGGCCCATAGGGTTCATACGATGGACTCAAGGGGTTCATTGAGATTTTCAGTGAATTTGGCTGGGCCTTGTATTAAAGGCTGGGCCGAACCCATGTGGCTGGTGTGTAGATCAATGCTTGGGTCCCACGCCATACAAAGAAGCCCAACTGGGCAGCAGATTGGAAACTAATTAAACACTGAATACTTAATGGGCCAAAAGCCCATTTCGAAGTGGGCTGATATGATCACCCATCAATGGGGCGAATTTGAGATTGAAGTTAGCAAAAAGGATTGGGCTCTTAGCCTTATCCACTCTTAGAGACCAAATTCAAATCAGATTTGAATCTGGTAACCTCCTGATAAGATCAGGAGTAAGCTAACTCTATCTGGGAAAGGGATTAAGATTATCCCCTATCCAAATACTGATTTGGATTGGGATAACTCCTAATTAGGAGATTTCTTAATCAAGAAGAAAAGATAGGAGATTTTCGAATGAACCAAGACAGGGAAATCAGATTTCGATCCAAGAGGTTCTGGTAAGCAAGAAAGGTTCCTGCGAATTGAGATTAGATCTCATTCTCTCCAGAAAAGAAAACAGTTCAGCCTTTTCGTTTCTGGAAATCTCCTCCTGCCGCCGCCATCTGCATTGTTGCAAGACTTGATCTTTGCAGGAAAAGAAAGTCAAGAAACCAGTTCTTGACATCAGTCTTGCAAGAAAGACTGAAAGAATTCAGTGTTTAGTACATCCAGGGGATTCTTGTGAAGGATCCAGTTTGTAGGACGCACCCTGCTGGTTCTGTTCCATCCACAGCTGTGTCATTTTCAGCAGGGACAGATCTTGGAGCATTCTTTGGGCGTGAACACCAACTTTGGGAGATACTGCTTCTCCGGATCAGGTATAATCCTCCCATTTATCTTTTGGTACAGATCTGGTTTGATTAGGGTTCAAGTAGATCCTTGAATATTGTATTCTAAATTCAGGGAATATGATTCCCAGTTGGGAGAAGGTAGGAAATTTTTGAAATTCGCCCCACCCATTCCGCAACCTTTATGGCGTCCATTAGATGGATCCTACCATTCTTTCAACCCACACGTTCGTGGGCGCGTTTAGGGAGTTCACCACTACTTTTGAGGATGTGGTTGCCTTATTGGTGTTGCCCATCGGGGGCTTTGTATCTACTCAGGATGTTCAACACATCGAATCCATTCGTTCTGATTTGAGGGGGATCTGTGATGAACTCATCGGTGAGATTGCTGCATTCAAAGCCCAAGTGGATCAGTCTACCGCCTGGGGAAAGATGCCATTGGAGCATTGGTTGGAGTACTGGTTCAAGTCCCATGGCAAGGGTAACGTAATGGTGCGGGGTGCAGATAGCCAATGCCACCTCACTACCTTCATTTTGTATATTACTTCCCGCTTCCTTTTCTCGGGACTTCCTGAATATGGCTTGTGCACGGTTTTGGTCCCCCTCACCTTTCTAGCTGCCAGTGGCCACTAGCTACCCTTGGCCTCTATGCTCTTGGGTTATTTGTATGAATAGATGGACGACACCGTCCAGTAAATAATGGATCCAAGTTGCAAGAGGCATATCAGCTACATCTGTGCTCCCTTCCTATGGATGTTTTTGTGTGAACGCTTTGACTTCAACATCACACCTCGTCCTCTTTCTCCGATGCGCATTGCCATTGCTACCAAGGAGGGGGACGAGTCTAAAGAGAAGGTGATCGAGGTCTGCCAGGGAAAACGCTGGCTCCAAGCTAGCAGGTACAAGCAATTCAAAATGAGCGAAATGGATATGAAGTTGGCTTCTCTCAATGGATTTGTATGGATGCCGTATACTCAAGCTATGTGTCACGCAATGTCATTCTGTGTCGGCATTTCAGTTCCCGAAGATGGTGACCAATAGTGTGCCACGGGGATCAAGAGTCCAGTTGCAGGCGTAGCATGACTGATAACTTGGCCTGGTATCATAGCATATCTTGATCGCACCAGCGAAGCTCAGCTGGTCATTTACCGTCCAAATCAGGTACTCTAGCAGTTTGGTTATGATGACACGGGTGTCCAATTTTTATGATCCTTGGGAGAGGACATTTTCTGGGTCCAGCGCAATGATCGTGCATTTTCTGGGTGTTCGTGACTCCCTATCGTGGGATATTCAAGGGTTCAAAGTGGCAAGTCCCTCCACTTTGCCTATGTGCCACGTCTTGCCTCCTCTTGAAGGTCATGCGGATAACCTGGGTCAGAGTCCAGTCGTTCCTCCATCGCATTCTCCAAGGAAAGGGAGCACGAGGCATGAGGGAAAATGCCCCATTATCGAGGAGGGGGAGAGTAGGACCCCCCCCCCCCCCTCCAGTAGCGAAGAAGCCAAGGACAGTGAGGGTATATCGTGCAACTAACCCATCTACTATGCCACATGCTCCTGTCTCAAATGTAGCCTCATCACGGGTGGAGGAGATCCGAAATAAACACTCGCGACCGCCAGTCCGGGAAGAGGTCGAGCAAAACCCTCCTGCCCCAAAACCGGCGGTGAAGAATGCGCCTGACACATCAGCAGTGCTTGTTCCTGCTGATAGGGTTATTTCCGTTCTTACCAGAGTCAGCGCAATCTGGTAAGAACTTATTCACTGGTATATTTACACTATTCTGATTGCAACTAGTTTTGCTTTGCTCTTGTTACTAACTTGTTTGCATTCGTTCATTCTGAAGCATGTGGAATTAGAAATCGCACAGCCCAGTGTGGAGGCCCCACAGGTCCCCAGCGAGGACGCTGTGGGTGATAAGGTATCTGTAACTTTCTGTTTACTGATCGTTGTCGTTTGTGTTAGCCTTGTATTGCAATTAAGATGTGTACTGATTGTTTGTAATTTTCTATTTTTATCACAGATGCCTTTTGATGTAGATTCTTGTACAGTACCAGTCTTGCCTATTATCAGGTGGCTGGTGCAAGACTTGCAGTCATCACAGCCCCCAAATCAAGGCCAGGAGGCTACTGAAAGCGCTGGTGCCGATGGCGTTTGCCAGCCCCCGTCACGCAGGAAGAACGAGTTCCCACGGAGGTACCGAGGGAGGTGCATACGAAAACCGATTCCTGGGGTCACAACTGCTCTGAAAGATCTGTTAAACAGCGGAGCACCTGAACCACCCATCTCAAGGCTGCCTCAGAGTGACATCAAAGTACAGATAACTACTATGGATGAGTTCCACGCTGAGGCACCACGTGAAACACAAGTGCCCGAAGCTCATCGCGAAGAAGAGGCTACACCAGCTGATACTGTTTAGGCTGAAGTTCCTGTCAACACAGAAGTTCAGCCTAAGAGTGAAGCCACGGGATCCAGAGCAGTATCGCCAGTTGAAGGGTTGTCCTATGACAAGGAGCTTGCGCTGGTCCGGAAGGATCTCAAGGAGTATTGCAACAAGAATGATATTGCCCCCTAGGTTACGGAACTACAAATCCCATCCATATCCAGGGGCTTCGCAGGAACGAAAAGTACTCTATGTCAAGCTCAGTAGCGAAATTTGCTGCAGCCGTCATTCAGAGTGGTTAGTTAACGTCTACTAACCTTCCTCCGATAGTCGTAGGGCCAGCCTTGAACATTGTTGCGACGATGATGGACCACATCATGAACCAGCCCAGCGACAAACTTTCGTGGCCAGAATTTGCTTAATTGGTGTGATCCGGAGCATGTCATTAAACACTTCAGAACACCAGTTTAATTATTTGTAAATTTTTTCGACTCTCAAACAACTACTAACACAGTAAAGTGATGAGAACGGATAGTATGCACAGGGAAGCGAGGGAAAAATAATAATGTACTAAGATCCGTGAGAAGAGAACGCAAGTGGGAGTTGCAAAAATATAAAGTTAATTAATTAAAAAGAAAAAAATGGAATTCATTAAAACCAAATTCAAATAGTACTGGTAATAACAAATTCATAAAAATAAATAACAGAAACAAATAAATAAAAAGAACAAAATAAAAATATCTGAGAATTCAATCAGAGGTAGCAGTCTCCAGATCTCTCCTTTGACCCTCAAACTTCTCGAGCTAGGCCTTTCATCTTACCTGCCCGAATTTCAGATCTACGAAAAAGAAATAAAACACAAATTAAATCTAATAAAAATAAATTTCAAGAAGGAAATAAATTAAACTAGAAATTAAGAACAGAAAGTAATTCTAAAAATGAAGAAAAATGGTTGGGATTCAAATCCAGATGTGGCAGTAGTGATGTTGGCGAACATCAAAGATAGCCCAATCCGACACCTAGTGCAGTATCATAATCGAGTCTAGGGGTCGGGTGTAACTTTCCAGTTTTGCCCATCAATCTCCAAGGTCTAGGGCAATACTGGAAATCTGGTCCAGTTCAAAGATTCAATTAATCCTACACTGTATGTGCCTAGGGTCTCACCCTGGCAGCTGAGACAGGCCACCCCAACTGACTTGGTGGCACCACAGTGTCAGCCTTGTCAGGATAGGTCTCCCCAGACCGACCCACTGGCTGTGAACATTCTAAACTAACATGAGTCTCATTAATTGTCCAGTTTAAGGGTATTACACAGAAACATACCAAGGGAACATGAATCAAATATGTATCTTTATTCATTTACAATAAACTCATAAAGTACATCATTCTGATTGAAGCTAAGGGCATACAAAACTGTCTAACAGCTCCCACTTGCACTTAGGTCCAATCAGGTACTAGCCGGAGTCCCATGCTTTCCACGTGTTTCTCAAACACTTTCAGTGATAGTGGCTTTGTCAATGGGTCTACTACATTTCCGCTAATGCTACCTCTTTACACTATCCTCCCGTAGGTCCAGCGTTGTCATACAACAGTGGAATGGGTGATGTGCTGAATTCCAAATTCAGGAATGAACACCTTTATTCATAAGGCAGCCTCACTCACGGCAATGCTTTCGGCTTGGGTTGTGGACTATTAATTTGCTACTTAGGACCCCTGTATGCTGACATTCAGGAAACAACACACGATCCTATCGTGAAACCATATCCAGATGTAGACTTTCTATCATCTGGGTCTGACTGGAAATCGGCATCTGTAAACCCCTAGATCTGTAGTGAGCTACCGTCGAACACCAGACAAAACTCTTTTGTCCTTCGAAGGTACTTAAGTATGTTTTTCACAGCAATCCAATGCTCCTGCCCTGTGTTGGCCTGAAATCTGCTTACTACACTCACTACATGAGCAATGTCAAGACGAGTGCATAGCATGGCATACATGATGCTCCCTACGACAGAGGCATAGGGAACGTCTTTCATGCCATCAATCTCCTCAGAAGTCTTGGGAGACATCTTCTTGGAGAGAGTGACTCCGTGCCAGAAAGGAACATTTCCTTTCTTGGAGTTTTCCATGTTGTATCTTTTGACTATTTTGTCAATATAAGCAGAGTGGGATAATCCAATTATCCGCTTCGATCTATCTCTATAGAGTCGAAGACCCAGTATATAGGAGGCTTCTCCAAGATCTTTCATGGAGAATTGCTGCGAAAGCCATACTTTCACTGTAGTTAACATTCCTACATCATTCCCAATGAGTAGAATGTCATCTACATATAGAACCAAGAAGGTAACCTTATCTCCACTGAACTTCCTATAGACACAGGGTTCATTCGGATTCTGCTCGAAGTCAAACGATTTGACAGCAGAGTCAAAACGGATGTTCCAACTTCTAGAAGCTTGCTTAAGTCCATAAATGGATCTATTAAGTTTACATACCATGTTTTCCTGACCTACAGCAATGAAGCCTTGTGGCTGCTGCATATAGATATCTTCAGTAAGATCTCCATTCAGGAATGCAGTTTTGACATCCATCTGCCAAATCTCATAATCATGGTATGCTGCTACAGCTAGCAGGATCCTAATGGATTTAAGCATGGCCACAGGCGAAAAGGTTTCCTCATAATCGATGCCTTCTTTTTGAGTGTACCCTTTCGCCACTAGACGAGCCTTGAAGGTCTCAATCCTGCCATCGGGGCCCTTCTTCCTCTTGTAAATCCATTTGCAACCGATTGCTTTTACCCCGGAGGGTGGATCTACTAGAGTCCAAACTCCATTGGCCTACATTGAGTCCATCTCTACTCTCATGGCCTCCACCCACTTTTGGGAATCTATGTCCAACATAGCTTCCGCGTAAGTCACGGGATCCTCCTCACTAGTCAAGGTTTCCACCAGGTAACTATCCTGATCATAACCATAACGGACTGGTGGCCTGGATGCCCGAGTAGATCTTCTAAGTTGGTCACTACCTAGAACTTGTGGGACATCTCCCACTGCTCCTGAGCTCTCCTCATCAAGAACAACTTCCTGACGATGGCTGTCCAGGATATAATCGGTTTCCAAGAATTGCGCATTTCGACTGCAGAACACTTTCTGCTCACTTGGGTCATAGAAAAGGTAACCTACAGAGCCTTTTGGATAGCCTACAAATAGGCAACGGCTGGTCTTAGATTCCAACTTGTCTGCACTCGTTCTTTTAACGTGTGCTGGACAACCCCAAATCTTCAAGTGTCTGACACTTGGTTTCTTTCCGGTCCAAAGTTCATATGGAGTATTCGGAACCGATTTGGTTGGAACCCGATTCAGCACGTAAATCGCAGTCTCTAATGCGTAACCCCAAAAGGATGTGGGTAACTCTGAGTGTATGGGAAGCGACCGGACCATATCTAATAAGGTCCTATTCCTCCTCTCTGAAACACCGTTAAGTTGTGGTGTAGCAGGAGGAGCTAATTGTGATACTATCCCATTGTCCTTTAAGTAGTCCCTGAATTCGTCAAAGAGATATTCGCCACCTCGATCTGATCGAAGGGCTTTAATTTCTCTCCCTAACTGTTTCTCGACTTCCTGTCTGAACTCTTTGAACTTTTCAAAGGATTCAGACTTGTGTTTCATTAGGTACACGTAACCATATCGTGAAAAGTCATCTGTGAAGGTGATGAAATACACGTGTTGATTTCGTGTCCTAACACTCAGGGGACCACATACATCAGTATGTATTAGGTCAAGTGTGCCTGTACATCTTTCAGGCTTACCGTTAAATGGCCGTTTCGTCATCTTGCCTTGTAAGCAAGGCTCACAGGTGGGAAGATCTTCTATAGCTAGAAAATCCAAAGGACCATCCTTTACCAACCTTGTGATTCGGTCAACACCGATGTGGCCAAGTCGGTAATGCCACAGACACGTGGGATTAACTGTATCACGGGCTCTCTTCTTGGGGATTTCAGCCGACGTAGTTTCGGTTATGTTAGTTTCTAGAGAAAGATGTAGAACATAGAGACCGTTCTCTAGTTCCCCGTATGCGATGAATCTGTTGTTTCTTTTAATAGTAATCATATTACTCAAGAAGACAGAATAACCATCTACACACAGTTTTGAGACAGAAATCAAAATTCTTCTTAAATTTTGTACATAAAGACAATCTTTCAGTACAATTATTCCTTCTCTAAAACATAATTCCACGGTTCCTATGGCCGCGGCTGCAACAGTTGCAGTAGTCCCCAAGTAGAGTGTTACTTCTCCTTCACTCAGCCTTCTGCTTACCTTGAACCCCTGCAGTGAGTTACACGCATGAGTTGAAGCCCCGGAGTCAATACACCAGGACGCAGAAGCTACCAACAAATTGGTTTCTATAACACAAGTTTCGAAGTTACCTTTCTTGGATTCCAGGTAGACA
This sequence comes from Nelumbo nucifera, assembly GCF_055504915.1. NCBI lineage: Eukaryota > Viridiplantae > Streptophyta > Magnoliopsida > Proteales > Nelumbonaceae > Nelumbo > Nelumbo nucifera. Next base: position 35,627,212 of record NC_142656.1, on the reverse strand, counting down.
GGACAATTCCTTTTCCAGTGGCCGGTCTTCTTGCAGAAGTGACAGGCATCCGATGATTTGTCTTTCTTCTGCTTCTTGCTTTTAGTGGCTTTCTTCTGAGGCTTCTTTGTCTTCCTCTTTCTCTTGCTTGTCTTGCCAGCTTCAACAAGCATGGCTACAGGCTCATCCTTTTTAATCAGTTCTTCAGCTCTTTGCAACATATTTCTGAGCTCTTGTAAGCTGACATTCAGCTTGTTCATGTTATAGTTCATGATGAACGGATTAAAGAAAGGAGGCAAAGAGTTAAGGATAGCATCTATCTGGGTTGCAAGGTCCAACCCGGATCCAAGAGCCTCCAGTTCGTTGATGTATCCCATCATCCGAAGACAATGGTCGTGAACTTGTTGACCCTTGGACATTTGTGTGGTCATGAACTGTTTCAAGACCTTTTGTCGAGTAGAACGATTCTGCTCTTCATACATTGTCCTGAGACTGTCTAATATGTCTTTGGCAAATTCGATCTGATCGAACTGCCTCTGTATCGGATTGTCCAAGGAGGCAATGATGTAACACCGGGCAAGGGAGTTTTTCTCCTCCCATTCTTGATAGTCTCTCCTTCGGGCCTCATAAGCCCTATCTCCCGGACGCTCCGGGGCAGGGTTCTTTGCCACTTTGTCAAGTTTTTCAGAAGCAAGGACCAGCATAAGGTTCCTATACCAGTCAGCAAAGTTTGGGCCCTTCAACTTGTTGTCATCAAGTAGCTTTGCAAATGATCCGTTTGCCATTTTCTGATAAAAGAGCAAACATCAGTCCACGACCTAATTCGATTCATGTTCATTTCATAGATATGGATTTTAACCTACGATCCATTTCCATTTATTCATCTCTGAGATTTCCCTCCTTTCTTAGTGATGGAGACTACGGGTTGTCTCTGGAAATGTGGGAAATCACATAGGGTGCATGAAACCAACTGTTTCAGCTGCATAACCCCACCACCTTTCTGTGAAGGATCATATCCACTCATCATATGAGTTTTCCCTTTGGCCTCTGTCAGATAAGGTTCAGAGCCGTTTTCAGGTAAACCTTTCTATCCAGTGAGTGCTTACCCATCATATTCGTGAACGCCAAGGTACCGTGAGAGAGTTCCCATTTTCTGGTGAAGCCCCTCCCACATCGGTCTATGACGCCCCTATCATCTTATAAAACACTTAGACAAGCCCAACAGCAAATGGATAGCCCATTTTCTGGTGCGTTTCCTCATTACTGAAGGACCCATCCTCGTGCTAATGATGGAAGGCCTTTAGAGAGTTCATCATATGAATCTCCCTATCACATGCACTCATATTATCTGGAGGGAACAGATAATTACGCCCTAGTTCTATCTTTAGGTCAAACCAAAGTGGCTCCCACTGACTTTCATAAAGCCAGATTTTGATGGGCCTAAATCGGCTAGGGTTCCGCACGAGACCTCATGATGAGGTGTGGGGCCCACCACTGAGGGAGGTCATCCAATGACCAAAAGGGACACCATGGCAATGATGTGCATTCAGTCATGGTGTGCGAAAGAGCCACTGTCGATTGAGCATGGGCCAAGTACTTATGGCCCTTGTACGTAGTACATCACACATCCATACATCACATGTAGGGATAAATTGATCCAATCAATTAATTATCTGTAAAGCCCATTTGAAGCCCATTTTAAATCCATAATATTAACCATTAATATTATTCAGGTATATGGGCCGAATGGTTCAACCCATATAGCTTTAAGGGTTAAGTGGGCTTTTAGCAGTTTTAACTGTTTAAAACTGGGCCTTTACAGGTTGGGCCGAATTAACCATTTAATTAAATATCAATCCTTAGGCCCATTAGTGGGAAAATTAGGGCTGACTTTCAGCCTTGATTAAACCCTAGATTTGGTCCAAACAGATTGAACCAATCTTGGTTCGAATGGGTCTAGGGTTTGATCTTTAATTAAATATTTAATTCAAGAAAATAATCTGAAATTAATTACTGATAAAAGAAAAACAACAATCAGTAAATCAGGGCTGTTCGCACAATCCATCCTGCAAAACAGAGGTTAGATCACAGAATGCAGTTTCACAAATTGCAAATCGCAGAAAGCGATTCTCCATCTGCAAAATCTTCTTCTCTACGAAATCTCCCTTTGTGCGCCGCCATCTTCGATCCAAAATAAAAATAAATAGAAATCCTATTTCTATTAATAATTACATCAGATCGAATACCTATACATTGAGTCTAGAAAATAAAAAAAAATTATTTACAGACCAAATGTAATAAATAAATCAAGAAACTGCAAATCTTGCAGGTTCCCTGCGCAAACCAAGATTTCGATCTCCTCTTGTACGAACAGCCCATAAATCAAGAAAATCATAAAGAACAATTCTAAAAAATAATCAGATTTATATAAAATTAATTTCAGATTATTCGCCCATTAATTTTGGGAACAAATTTCCCAAAACCCATATCTGCGCAAATTGGGTAGAACACCTTCTGCCCAATTGCGCAAGTTCATATCTGAAACAAACTGGTTCAAGATTTGACCCTGGCTCTGATACCACTGAAGGGATGAGAGATCCATCCTATGGACGCCCAAAAGATTGCGGAATAAGGGGCGAATTTCAAAAATTTTTCTCTCCCATCAACTGGGAATCGTATTCCCCATTTAGAAAATCATATTTTCAATGATCAATTTTGAACCATAAACTGAACCAGATCTGAACCAAAAAGGAGTGGGAAGGATTATACCTGATACGAAGAAGTAATATCTCCCAACGAAGGTGTTCACGCCCAAGGAAGGATCCAAAGACTGCTCCCACTAAAGATGGCGCAGTGCAGGTGGAGCAGAATCAACAGTGTTCTTCTCCAAAAACTCTGTCCTTCGCAAGAATCAGCAAGATGGTACGTGAGCACAGGTTCCTTTCAATCCTTTCTCAAAGGACTGATGTCAAGATCCAATCTTGACTTCTCCCACAAGTGGAGATCGAACTGGCAAACAAGGCGGCAAGAACAGGGAGGCGGCAAGAGAGTATTTGCAGGGAGCAGAATTCTCTCTTCTTGATTTCAGCACTAAAGAAAACCTGATGATCTATGTGTAGTGTATATATAAAGGCTGCCACCCCCTTCTTCTTTTATAATCTTAAAGGGATCAACTCCTATTCAGATCAGGAGTTGCTAATCCAAATCACATTTGGGTTAGAAGTCCCTTTAAGTGATAAGGGATAATCCTTATCTTATCTGGAGATCAGATCAGCCATCTCCTAATCTGATTAGGAGGTTTCCATATCTAAATCTTATTTAGATCTTGGACTCTCTAAGTGGATAGGGTCTAAGCCCAATCCTATTAGCTGATCCACTTCAGATTTCGCCCCTTTATTAACTAAATAAACAGCCCAGTTCGAAATGGGCTTTAGGCCCATTAAGCTTATGTGCTCACTTAACCCTCTTAACTGCTGCCCAGTTGGGCTTCCTTGTATGGCGTGGGACCCAAGCATTGATCTACACATCAGCCACATGGGTTCGGCCCAGCCTTTGTTACAAGGCCTGGCCGAATACACTGTTAAAGACAGTGCACCCCCTGAAACCCATCAAATGGGCTCTACGGGCCCAACACTTACCCTAAGAGGTCCCTGGGCCAAGCCACCTTGTAACACCCAGGGACTGTGGGCAGATGCAAGATTAGCCCATCAGGTATTATCCTCAATGGTCTTACACTTAACCTCTCAGCCCATAATGATCATACACTGCCCGACAAGAGAGGACATCTCCCTCGGCTGCAAGGAACAGTGTTGCACTCTCCACTCATATGGATCCCGGGAATTAAAACCTTTTGCAAACATTTTAGAAACCATATATATACTTTTATATCTTATATAAAATATATTTTGCAAAACAAATCTCAACGGTTGAAATCGGTTGCCGGTAGTCTTGGTTTCCATCAGTGAGAGTGCATCCCCGATCATTACCTTTGTCCGACAATGGGGCTGATCCTGTCACTATGATCACCCACTCAGATGAATTCTCGGACTGCCCCAACATACCCAGGTTTTGACCCCCGCTAAGGATCTCACTGATTGGTACATCAAAGATAGCCCAATCTAACACCTAGTGCGGTATCATAATCGAGTCTAGGGGTCGGGTGTAACTTTCCAGTTTTTCCCATCAATATCCAAGGTCCAGGGCAATACTGGAAATCTGGTCCAGTTCAAAGATTCAATTAATCCTACACTGTATGTGCCTAGGGTCTCACCCTGGCAGCTGAGACAGGCCACCCCAACCGACTTGGTGGCACCACAGTGTCAGCCTTGTCAGGATAGGTCTCCCCAGACCGACCCACTGGTTGTGAACATTCTAAACTAACACGAGTCTCATTAAGTGTCCAGTTTAAGGGTATTACACAGAAACATACCAAGGGAACATGAATCAAATATGTATCTTTATTCATTTACAATAAACTCATAAAGTACATCATTCTGATTGAAGCTAAGGGCATACAAAACTGTCTAACAAATTTTAACACTATAGACAAAAATCAACTGAAAACTATATACGGATATACATATATATATTATGGTTTCAAAATATTTGCAAAAAATTTTAATTCCCGGGATCCATGTGAGTAGAGAGTGCAACACTGTTCCTTGCAGCCGAGGGAGAGGTCCTCTCTTGTCGGGCAGTGTTTGATCATTATGGGCTGAGAGATTAAGTGTAAGACCATTGAGGGTAATACCTGATGGGCTATTCTTGCACCTACCCACAGTCCCTGTGTTTTTTATAAGGTGGCTTGGCCTAGGGACCACTTAGTGTAAGTGTTGGGCCCATTAAGAGGCCATGGTGATGGGCTCAGGGGTTCACTACCCATAACAGTGAATTCGGCCAAGGAAATCCAACTGGGCAGTAGTTTGGAAGGTTAATGAGCACATAGACTTATTAGACCTAAAGCCCATTTTGAACTGGTCTAATTTGATTAGTTAAAGAATGAGCGGATCTGGGATTTGGATCAGCAAATAGGATAGGGAGTTATCCCTATCCACTCAAAGAGTCTAGATCCAAATAGAGATTTGGATCTGGAAAGCTCCTAATGAGATTAGGAGGGTTGATCTAATCTACAGATAAGATAAGGGTTTTTCTTATCTCTTAAAGAGAGTCAAAATCCAGTTAAGGATTTGGATCAGGAAACTCCTAATGAGATTAGGAGCTCTCTTTAAAGCTATAAAAGGAGGAGGAGGGCGAACCTCCAAAGACATCAAATCATTAGATCTTAGATGATAGAGAGAGAAGACCGCAATAGTGTGACTGCACCATCTTCTCCCTGCGTCCTCCTCCTGTTGCCGCCATTGCCAGTTCGATCTCCACCATAGGAGCGATCAAGAAAGGTTCTTGATATCAGTCTTTGGAAAAAGGCTGATCTGAAGTTGTGCTCACAGTCTCCATCGAATTCTTGCTAAAGAATTCGGTTCTTGGGAAGAACACTATTGATTCTGTTCTACCCTACACTGTGTCATCTTCAGTGGGAGCAGTCTTTGGAGATTTCTTTGGGCATGAACACCTTCATTGGGAGTTATTGCTACTCTATATCAGGTATATCCTATTAGACAGTTGTCTGCCCTTAGCTCCAATCAGAATGATGTACATTATGAATTTATTGTAAGTGGATAGAGTACATATTTGACCCAAGTGAGCAGAAGGTGTTCTACAGTCGAAATGCACAATTCTAGGAAAATGATTACATCCTGAACAATCATCGTCAGGAAATTGTTCTTGATGAGGAAAGCTCGGATGTAGTGGGAGATGTCCCACAAGTTCCAGGTAGTGACCAACCTAGAAGATCTACCCGGGTATCTAGGCCACCAGTCCATCTTGGTTATGACAAGGATAGTTACCTGGTGGAAGCCTTGACTAGTGAGGAGGATCCCGTAACTTATGCGGAAGCTATGTTGGACATAGACTCCCTTAAGTGGGTAGGTGCCATGAGAGCCGAGATGGACTCAATGGAAACCAATGGAGTCTGGACTCTAATAGATCCTCCCCCCGGGGTAAAAGCAATTGGTTGCAAATGGATCTATAAGAGGAAGAAGGGCCCCGATGGCAGGGTTGAGACCTATAAAGCTCGTTTGGTGGTGAACGGGTACACTCAGAAAGAGGGCATCGACTTTGAGGAAACCTTTTCACCTGTGGCCATGCTTAAATTCATTAGGATCCTACTAGCTGTAACAGCATACCATGACTACAAGATTTGGCAAATGGATGTCAAAACTGCGTTCCTGAATAGAGATCTTACTGAAAATATCTATATGCAGCAGCCATAAGGCTTCATAGCTACGGGTTAGGAACACATGGTATATAGATCCATTTATGGACTTAAGCAAGATTTTAGTTGTTGGAACATCCGGTTTGACTCAACTATCAAAAAGTTTGACTTTGAGCAGAATCCGAATGAGCCCTATGTTTATAGGAAGTCTAGTGGGGATAAGGTTACATTTCTGGTTCTGTATGTAGACAACATTCTACTCATTGGGAATGATGTAGGGATGTTGACTACGGTGAAAGGGTGGCTTTCACAGCAATTCTTCATGAAAGATCTTGGAGAAGCCTCCTATATACTGGGTCTTCGACTCTATAGAGATAGATCGAAGCGGATAATAGGATTATCCCAATCTGCTCACATTGACAAAATTGTCAAGAAATACAACATGGAGAACTCTAAGAAGGGAAATGTTCCTTTCAGGCACGGAGTCACTCTCTCTAAGAAATTGTCTCCCAAGACCTCTGAAGAGATTAAGGGCATGAAGGACGTTCCCTATGCCTCAGCCGTAGGGAGCATCATGTATGCCATGTTGTGCACTCGTCCTGACATTGCTCAAGCAGTGAGTGTGGTAAGCAGATTTCAGGCCAACCCACGGCAAGAGCACTGGACTGCTGTGAAAAACATACTTAAGTACCTTCAAAGGAAAAAAGAGTTTTGTCTGGTATTTGATGGTAGCTCATTACAGATCCAGGGGTATACTGATGCCGAATCGGATCTAGATGATAGAAAGTCTACATCTAGGTATGTTTTCACGATAGGATCGTGTGTTGTTTGCTGGAAAAGCAGCAAATAGGGGTCCACGGTAGACTCCACAACCGAAGCCGAATACATTGCCGCAAGTGAAGTTGCCAAGGAAGTCGTGTGGATGAAGAAGTTCATTCACGAATTGGGAGTAGTTCCATCCAACACATCCAACACGAGCCCACTCGAATTCGAAGCACATCAAGAGGAAGTACCATGTACTGCGAGAGATTGTTGGTAGAGGGGACGCCCTGATTCAGAAGGTAGCTTCAGCAGAGAATGTTGCAGACCCATTGACTAAGCCACTGACACTGAAAGTGTTTGAGAAACACGTGGAAAGTATGGGACTCCGGTTTGTACCAGATTGGACCTAAGTGCAAGTGGGAGTTGTTAGACAGTTGTATGCCCTTTGCTCCAATAAGAATGGTGTATGTTATGAATTTATTGTAAATGAATAAAGTACATATTTGATTCATGTTCATGTGGTGTGTTTCTGTGTAAAACCCTTAAACTGGACACTTATGAGACTCGTGTTAGTTTAGAATGTTCACAACCGTTGGATAAGTCTGGGGAGATTTATCCTGCCAAGGCTGACACTGGTGTGCTGACAAATGTTGGGGTGGCCTGTCTCAGCCACCAGGGTGAGACCCAAGGCACACGTAGTGTAGGATTAATTGAATCTTTGAACCGGACTAGATTTCTAGTATTGCCCTGGACCTTGGAGATTGATGGGCAAAACTGGAAAGTTATACCTAACCCCTAGACTCGATTATGATACTGCACTAGGTGTCGGATTGGGTTGTCTTTGATATGCCAATCAGTGAGATCCTTAGCGGGGGTCAAAACATGGGTATGTTGGGACAGTTTGAGAATTCATCTGAGTGGGTGATCATAGTGACAGGATCAGCCCCTTTGTCAGACAAATGTAATGATCGGGGATGCACTCTCTTTGATGGAAACCAAGATTGTCGGCAGCCGATTTCAATTGTTGAGATTTGTTTTGCAAAATATATTTTATATGAGATATAAAAGTATATATATTATGGTTTCCAAATGTTTGCAAAAGGTTTTAATTCCTGGGATCCATGTGAGCAGAAAGTGCAGCACTGTTCCTTGCAGCCGAGGGAGAGGTTCTCTCTTGTCGGGCAATGTTTGATCATTATGGGCTGAGAGGTTAAGTGTAAGATGCATCTGCCCACAGTCCCTGGGTGTTACAAGGTGGTTTGATTCAGGTACCACTTAGGGTAAGTGTTGGGCCCATAGAGCCCATGTGATGGGTTTCAAGGGGTGCACTGTCCATAACAGTGGGCTGGGCTGAACCCATGTGGCTGATGTGTAGATCAATATTTGGGTCCCACGCCATACAAGGAAGCCCAACTGGGTAGTAGTTTGGAGGGCTAAGTGAGCAGATAACCTTATTGGGCCTAAAGTCCATTTCGAACTGGGCTGATTTGATCTGTTAAATAAGGGGCGAATTCTGAGATTAAATTAGCAGAAGGCTGATCTAAATGTGATTAAGAGAGGGCTGATCTAATCTGCAAATAAGATAAGGGTTTACCCTTATCACTTAAAGGGAATTCTGATCCAAATATGATTTGGATCAGCAACTCCTAATGGGATTAGGAGCTGATCCCTTTAAGGTTATAAAAGGAGGAGGGGGCGGCAGCCTTTAGAAGACACATATTCACATCCTCTTCAGAGCTGAAATCATAGAAGAAAGAATCTAGCAACCCTGCGAAATTCTTTCTTGCCGCCTCCTTCCTACCGCCGCCTCACCTGCCAGTTCGATCTCTAGTTAGGTGGGAGAAATCAAGATTGGATCTTGATATCAGTTTCTTGTGAAGGGACTGATAGGAAGCTGTGCTCACGTGTCGTCCTGCTGATTCTTGCGAAGGATCAGGTTCTTGGGAAGAACACTGTTGACTCTGCTCCATCCTGCACTGCGCCATCTTCAGTGGGAGCAGTTTTTGGTTCCTTCCTTGGGCGTGAACACCTCCATTGGGAGATACTATTTCTCCATATCGGGTATATCCCTCTCCTGCTGTTTCTATTCAGATTTGGTTTGGTTCATGGTTCAAGATTGATCCTTGAAAAATATGATTTTTCTAAAACAGGGAATTCGGTTCCAGTATGATGGAGAGAAATTTTTGAAATTCGTCCATTCTATTCCACAAGATTCAGGCATCCATATAATGGATATCTCGTCCCTTCATATCCCTCTCCTACCTTTTGTTTTCAGATATGCTTTGGTTCTTGGTTCAAGATTGATCCTTGAAAATGCAGATTTTCTAAAACAGGGAATGTGATTCTCAGATGGGGAGAGAGAAATTTTTGAAATTTCGCCCAACCTAATTGTAGGGTTCGGCCATCCATATGATGGATCTCTCATCCCTTTACACACTTCAATGGGTTGAGTCTTAGGTTGCAAGCTCTGCACCGACTAAACATATTTCTCAATACATTAGGATGATCTTCCTTCTTCTTTTCCTTGACCACTACATCATCCACATAGCACTCAATCTCCTTGTGCATCATGTCATAGAAGACACTCATCATTGCCCTATGGTATGTGGCCCCGTAATTCTTCAGGCCAATGGGAATCGTCTTGTAATAGAAATTTCCAATAGGCGTTCTAAAGGATGTATGAGGTGCATTTGTGGGGTCCATGAAGATCTGGTTGTACCCACTATAGGCATCTATGAAGGAGAAGAGCTAGTTCCCCGTCGTCGAATATATAAGAACCTCCATGTTCGGCAGGGGAAATTCATCCTTGGGGTAGGCTTTATTTAGGTCTCTAAAATCAACACAACACCTGTAATAAGGTTGGGAGGGGTTAGTTTTTAGTGATGCGCTAAGGATAGGTAGCTAAACTTAAGGTACTAACCTGAGTTTTATGTTCTTCTTTAGTGGCACTATATTAGCTAGCCGTTGAGGGTGTGCTATGGGTTTGATGAACCTTACTTTTAGAAGCTGCTCAACTTCTTCTTTGATGTTCAAAGCTACTTCTGGCTTAAAAACCCTTTGGGGCTACTTTACGGGCTTGACCTTAGGATCTATACATAGGGAGTGTATGACAAGGACCAAGTCCAAACCTAGCATTTGGTTGTACAACCAAGCAAAAACATCTTGGAATTCTATGAAAGTGTACACAGATTAGTCTCTTTTAAACGGGTTTTAGTGTTTTGCAATAAAGAAAGGTTCTTACCTTTCAGCAATGTGATCAACTTTTCTCTATACTATGGTCCTATTTTGGTCGATATGTACAATGGCCTTTTCTCCACTGTCTCTGTGTCCATGTTGATCTCTTCTAAGGGTTCCTCCACCGCATTGGTGGAATCCGTCATATACTTGGGAGGTGCTTGGATCTCATCACAATATTCTAAGGTATCTTCTTTCTATTCCCGTTATCGCAAGTGAGTCTTAGTGTTTCTTGTTTTGATTATTAGTTACGTACTTAGTGCATTTTATCATCATACCTTTAATGTTTTCAATACTTGTTCAGGTCGCGATGCATCCATTTGTGACGAGACTACTATGATGTCCTTTTGTGGAAATGATCCATTGAAATGGTTTTGGTTGAAACATCATTTGTAGGTACAATTTCATTAAGAGAAAGTTACAATTTCTTAAAGCATGTGATTTGAAGATGATTCTGGGTACACCCAAAAACATATATATCTTGGAAACTACTTGGTGATAACATTTACAACTTGTGATTAAGTCACTCCTTTATTCTAGCAAGCAAATATCATAAGACGAATCAACTACAAAATCATACCTTAGGGATGGCTTTCTTGGATTCCGATGATTTGTCGTCCTTGTAGTCTACGACGATGGTGAAGTAATTCTTCTCGTCATCGGCAATCATCCACACACACCTGCTCCTTTTTCTCTTTTTCAGCATAGCTGAAGACTCATTCTCCGTGAGGCTCAATAATTGCAGCCCCTACATCTTGGCTATCATCATTTCTCATTCGTCGGCCAATTCAGTATAGTAAATTGCATCTTGAAGATGGGCCTTTGATTTCTCGAAGGGAACTCTAGTCGTCTGGATCCTTATTATACGCCCTTTATGTTTAGCCTTTATGCACTGGTGGCACGTTGATGGAACTAGGGCCAAGCCATGTATCAGCGGCCGCCCCGGCAGAGTATGATACACAGTTCTTCTAGAGATTACCTAGAACTCTTGCATGATCAAGAATGGTCCAATTGTGAGCTGTAGTTCGATGGATCCTTGTATTACAGATGAGTTCCCGTTGAAGTCAGTCACCTCCATAGGCAAGCCCTCGACTGTCTCTTGTTGTATATTCATCAATTTCAGTGTATGGATGGAAATTAAGTTGACAGAACTTCCAAGGTCGACCATGGATCTTCTCATCCCGTTGAAGTTCGTGGCTAGCATGTCCTCTGGCGTGAATTCTACACTGGTTTGATCGAGTCGGTAAGGTTCCAAAGGCCTCCTGAAGACTTCCACTAGAGCTCTGATGGCTAGCTTCCTCGTCGAAGTGCTTGCTAAAAAGTGTTGAAGCTCCAGGCTTGGCTCAAGTTTCTCTATAAGCATGTCTGGCTGGTACTGACCCAGTGCCCCTACTACGTTAATGCTCCCTCCTTAGGCATGAGCCAGGAAGGGGTCAATTTCTACTCACACGGGGTTACGCTTTACAAATTCATCCAATTTCACCTTTTGTACAAATAGTCTTCTCAAAGAAAAGTAGTCCATCAGGTCATGGTGCAGGGACTGGTGATAATTGCACCACCTTCCCCCACGCCTATTTTTCTCCAGGTCTACCCCCACTGGTGGTGCTAGCAGGTTGATTACCCTATCCTCAATTAGTTTGTTCATTATTATTATTACCTCCTCATTAGTGCAGGGAAAAAGAGGAGGGATCGGAAAATTGCTTCTCCTACCTTGATTGTTGTTCTGGTAGTAAGACCCTGGTCCAGGCCCTAGGTTGTTGCGGGGCCTGCGATCAACTACATAGGCCTTGTTCCTACCAAATTGCCCTAATATCAACGTGGATTGGGCCGCAGTGTTCTTCACTGTGCACGTTGTCCTCTCCACGCACTACCACATAGGCTGAACATCTTCACTTCTACATTTTCGATGCCTATTCTATAGGCAGCTTACATTCCTTGTACACACTACTCGACAAAGCCTTTTTCTGTGACGTGCTCATTGAAGACAGAGAGAGTCAATTTTTTGAACCTCATGACGTATGCCAAAAGGTCCTCTCCTAAATGCTGCTCCATGCTTCTCATGTCAACCATCATCAATTTCCTTTCCAGGGAAAACCACTTGGATAGAAATCTCTTGTCCAGTTCGGCCCACGAATCAATGCTTCCAGCAATAAGGTTGACAAACCATGTGTACGCTAGCCCCATCAAAGACTTTGAGAATTATCGGACCTTTAGGTCACCGTCGAGGGAGAAGGACCCCAAAGGATCTTCATACTTGCTTATGTGCTCTTCCAGGCTTCCCCTCTATCCATCATAATATGGCCACTGTTGCAGAGGAATGTAGCCGGCGGGGTAAGGTTTGTATAAGATCCGGCCGAAGTAGGGTTTCTGTAGGACAATTGAAGCCAAAATCATTTGTTTTCTACTAGGAAAGAGAATATTATATTCATTTCCGGCCATTAAGGAGCATTGCTAGGGTTTTTCCGCATGTTTCTATGAGATCTCTTGAAGGTTGACATTCTTTTCACCAGAGGATCCTCATAACTCACGTGTACTAGCATTTCGCACCTTACTTAACCAACGTGGAACTAGTGATGTCATTACATAGTGGGTAACCTTTTATTAAACCTACGTGGTGCCTTATCATGCACGCCACTTAAAACTACACATGTGGTCAGTATTTAAGGCTGGTTCTTAATGAACTGGGGTTCCATAGTGGTTACGGGTTTATCGTAAGACCGCGCTCCTCCGAAGTTCATCGTCGGACTGCGTGTATCTGAGATTTATCACAGAGTCGCATGCGACCAAGGTTCATCGCATAACCGCGTGTGTATAAAATTCATCGCAGGTTTAACTAAAACCTGTTTTAGGCCCGTATCAAGCACAAGTCCATTGCGAATGTAAGATGAACTATGTGTTTATCATGAGCATACAATGCATTATAAGTTCATCGCAAGCGACCAATGAGCTATAAATTAATCGCAAGCATCCATATGGTATTAATTTAGTGCTCCCTATACTCTAAAGGACTGAGCAAGCACTATTTACCTATAGAATTCATCACACCTTATTTACAGGCGAAGTATGTTAGATATAGTCATATAAAAACTTGCAAGATTTTCAAAAAAAATGTGGGTGATGCATTCGATACATTCATATTTAAAGAAAATACATGTAACAGTCATAACACATCTTATACAATTTTATTCGAAGTAGGGCTTCAACCAATTGCCATTCACCATCTCATCTTCCTCCCTAGTGTCTGCGGTTTTTAGCATCTAATAGCTAGACGGGTGAGCTTCTTTGATCACGTATGGTCCATCCCAAGTAGGAGCAAATTTTCAAGTAGATTTGCCTTATCTAACATGGAGTGTTGTCTTAAGGACTTTGTCTCGTTCTCTAAATTTCCTGGGTTGCACTAATCTGTTAAAGTTTGTGGCTAAGGCTTGTTTGTACTTGATTTGTCTTTGTAATGCCTTCTCCTTTTCCTCATCAATACCTTCTAACTTTTCATCGAGTAGTTGATCCATGTCCTCTGTTTTGAAACTCTTCCCCATCGCAAAGGCCACACGGGCGGAGACCGTCTGTATCTCTATTGGTAGCATTACTTCTTGACCATATATACCAGGGAATAAGGTGTTGCCTGCATACTTTTTCTAATTGTTGTCCGATAAGGCCAAAGGGTTTCTGATAACTTTTCTGACCAGTCCTAATTGTCAACCACCATCTTTCTCAACATTCTCAGTAAAGTCTTGTTAATGGCTTCTACTTGCCCATTCCCCTGCGGGTAATATGTCATAGATGTGCCTAATCATGCTCTGTGTTGCCCCAAAAGGTCTTGGACTTCCTGATTCTTAATGGACCAGTTGTTGTCTGTCAAAATCCTCATTGGAACTCCGAATCAATGAACTACATGTTGTCTAAGGAAGTTTTCTATGTTCTCCACACAGATTCTTTGTAAAGGTGCAGTCTCTGCCCACTTGGTGAAATAGTCTATGGCCAGTATGATGAAGCAGTATCCCTGGGAAGGTGGGTGGATTTTGCCCATGAAGTCAACTCCCCTGGTGTGAAAAGGCTAGGGAGTGATGATGGGGTGGAGGTTGTTGGCAGGTCAGTGTATCCTCTCGGTATGTATTTGGCACTTATGGCATCTACGCACATGTTCCTGGGTGTCTTCTACCATAGTGGGCCAGTAGAAACCTAGGTGCAAGATGTGATTGTACAAGGCCACTTGCCCCAAATGTGGGGCGGGTATAAAGCTATGGGTCGCTTCTAATGCTTCTTCTACCTCTTCACCAGCTACGCATCGCAAAGGCTTTCCAGTGTAAGACTTCCTATACAACATTCCTTCCTGAAGATAGAACCTCTTGGCCCTCGATAAAAGTCTTCTCCTCATCGTTGAGTCAATGGGCAACATGTTGTCTTCCAGGTAATTAATATACATACTCCTCTAGTCTACCTCTCCCACCGCGAGGCATTCTCTCCCATTTACTTACAGGACGGACTTCCCACTATTGTTTTGTACCCTCCCAATAAGAAAAAACATCTCTAGCGGCAATTTTTGAAGGGGCTAAACAGTGTCAGCCGCTAAAAGTATTGGTCTTTGGCGGCAGTCAATTAAAACTGACGCTAAAGATAAATCCTGTAAAACAAGTGCGAATTGAGACTAGGGTTTCCTCCTTGCATCTCTTCCTCTCTACATTCCATTCTCTTCTTGCACTCTCTATATATCTCCTCTCTCAGTCGTCCCTTTCTCTTTATCTTTCTCAGTCGAATTTCAGACCATCGTCGTCTACTTCTCAGCCGATCTTAACACCACCAAACGACATCTAAACATTGGTGAATCTCTCTCTCTCTCTCTCTCCATCCCTCGGCTTTCTCTTCAATCTCTCCATACGCCCTAACCACACACCGGATCCCTTTCCACCGATGCAATTTATTGCAGTGACCTATCAAAGGCGGTGGTTGAATCGTTTCCTGCTGATCTTCCTCACCATTCTCATTTAAACTTGAATTCTTTACACTTGAATTCTTAGGTGCGTCCCCTGTCTCCTGTCAAATCTAAGTCATGATCTCTCTTTACACTTGGCACAGACCTCTACGTATATCATTTAAACTTGAAATCATGCCATCATATCTACACACCCAACTCAGATTTCACTAAACATAAGCAGTTTCGTCTTCTATGAATTGTTCCAGGCATATCAATTTATCAAAACCAACGCCTGGTTGTTCGAAGATAGGCAACTCATTGCAAGAGTCAACTGGAATTCCCTGCTTCATCTATCGAACCAACCCAAAATCCAACCAGGTAAGATATGATATTGCTTCGTTTGTGTTTTGTTTTTACTTTATTTTTCTTGTTTCTTGTTTCATTTTCCCTTTTTCTGTTGTGTAATCGGGATCTAGGAGGGAGAGGAAGAGCCAACGTGTAAGCCCCTATTATCGACCCAATCCCATTGTCGTTTTCCTCTTGGACTTATTGACCATGCCACCAGCAGTACTGATATTGCTTCCTCTATATTTTTTCAATTCTTGCAGCCTATAGTCTATTAAACTCTCCTTAACTATGATATTATTCTGTGCAGGTCAGACATGAACTCTTGGCATCAATTGGGCCATTCTATTCGTTCCAACCGATCCCAACATTGGGGCATTAGGCGTAAGCCTAAGACCATATTATTCAAAGAACTTAAACTAACATCTTGCAAAGGAGTTGTCCATGATGATGATTTGAGCCTAGAGAAAATTGTAGATGGTTGGGAAGAAACTTCTCCTGATGATAGACCATGCCAAAACAACGCAGATGCTTCTCCAAGTGGCATTTGGAAATCTAGTAGGTCTAGGCAACTCTTGTAGTTTGATAAGAACTATAGGCCAGAATTTTATGATATTTGGTCGAGGAAAAGGTATTTGTCCTATTTCTTGGATTGGTTATTTAGTACATAAGATAATTTTTTAAAAGCTAAACCTTCATTAACACTACTAGAGAGAGTTGTATCACTGCCTAGTATGCATAGGAAGGTGGGATCTACAAGTTGTTTCACCTGTGATGTTGTGTATGGCAATGGAATTGTCCAATGCTTTTTGTCTTATTTTTCTGCTTCTAGGTCTTCAAGTTGTTTAACCTAGTTTGATTATATCTGCTTGTTAGCCATGTTGTTGGGCCACGCCATCCCTTTAAGAAGGATCCAAATTTGTACTATGAAGTTGATAGTGATGAAGAATGAGAGGAGGTATAATTCCTCACTTCTGTATGCAAACAAAATTACTAGCAACCAGGACATCAGTTTTTGATGTTCTACATATGCCAGAGGACCCTGGTGAAAGCATCTCAGACTATGACAAAGATGATGAAGAGGATGGTTTAGTAAGGGACTCTAAAAAGTAAAAACTGATGAAGAAGATGGAAGTGAAGATGGTTTCCTTATACCTGATGGCTATCTATCACAAAAAGAGGTGCTTAATTAATGTCTTTCCTCTTAGATGTCTTGGAGCTACATGGTATCTTAACTTGATTTATGTTTGGATTTAATGGAGATAAGTAGTTCTTTAAACTTGCCATCAACATATGAGTTGGCCCTGTGTCAGAGAATTATAACAAAAGATGTATTCATACAATGAGAATCCTATTGTTCACACTGAAAGTCCTTTTAAAACGATTCCATGCCATTGTCATGTTACTGGTTTAAAATAACTTGAATGATTTGTTTCAGATCCTTAAGTCTCATAGCTTTAGAACAGCTTTTAGGAACTCATATTTCCTACCTAGAATCCACCTACAAAAGCATGACCATCATTCCATCACTTTATTTTATTTTATTTTATTTTATATGGTGATACACAATGGGAGGTAGCCCATCCCCCAAATCCATAACCACCTAACCCTGATGTAGGCAGGATTTGATCCCAAGTCTCTACTACAACCAGCCAGGGACCTTACAAATTAGCCAATTCGCACCATACAACATCATTCCATCACCTGCATCCTAAGTATAATTAATTTTTGAAATCCATATAAACCTTATTGAATCACTCTTATCTGTTATTTCAAGCTAAATTATGAACAACTCCATTAAAGAATTTTGGTTATCAGTGTTTAGGTGACAATATTTAGTCTCATGTCATGCTGTCTTTTCATGACTCCTGGCAGGTTACTCAAATTCCGACAAAGAAAGGGGATGAAAAATGTATATTATAGCATTGGCCCTTGATTCTGCAGAGTCTTGAGGTTCTTCTTTCTGAACCATTAAGTTGGTCATTAGTATTGTAAGCCTGCTTATTGGGACTTGACATGTTGTGGACGTGTTCGTTGGAAAGAAGTACCACCGCTGGCAGCAGTAGTGATGAGGTGTCCTCATCAGATTATCTAGCTAGTCACAGTTCATCTTATCTATCTTATCTTATCTTATCTGTTTCTTACCTTATCTATTCCAATAAGGATTAGTAGAAGATTAGTAGGAGTCTGATTTATCTTAGGGAGTCTTATCTTTCTTAAGTTAGGAGTCTTATCTATAAGCAGTCGAATTCAACAAGGAGTCTTCCTACAAGGAGGACTCTACCTGTTGTAATCTCCTATTTAAGGAGCTGCGATTATGGAATAAAGCATCCAATTCAGTCAAGAAAGAAAGTAAGGGAGAGTTAGGGTGATCTCTTGAACAAATCACCCCCTTCAGGTCGCCACGATAGGGTCTACACGAAAAGGGAGGGGCAAGGGGAAACTAGAGGTTTTCCCCGTGGACCGACCCGTGACGAGATCCTATTCTCGGGCCCATAACATTTTGGTATCAGAGCCAAACATCATGGGCGATCTGGAGCAGCTGATGTCTAGGGTCCATGAATTGGAGCACCGGTCATGGAGAACAACGCAGAGGTACGTGAAGTCAATGACGATGTTCGAGAGCTACGACGCTTGCTGGAGTCGTATTTCTCTAACAAGGAGAAGATCCCTGAAGGAACTGCAACCACCAAAATCCGCCGACCAGATTTGGCGGAATCGTCCGACGAACAACAGATCGTCGCCCTGGTAGCCATTGTTGCCCCCAAGTACAGTAGGCTGGAGTTCCCTTCGTACAACGGCAGCGGAGATCTACTGGGATGGCTATACCGTTGTGAACAATTCTTTCGCAATCAGCATACGGAAGACACAGATAAGGTTAGTCTGGCCACATTCCATCTAACGGAAGAAGCACAACTCTGATTCTACCGAGTAGAGCAGGAGGAACCCGGGCTCAGCTGGGGCCAATTTAAGTCCTACTGCCTCCTCAGGCTTGGCCCCCCATTGACGAGCAACCCGCTAGGTGAATTGATCAACCTCAGGCAGACAGGTACCGTGGCTGAATACCAGCGCCAATTTCAGACCCTCCTTGCCAGAGCAGCCTCGGTACAACCGGATCAGCAGGTGGACATGTTCACCGCCGGATTAGCGGAACCCCTGAGGGTGGATGTGGAGATGCAACATCCTCCCAACCTGGTCACCGCCATGAACCTAGCTCGCGCCTTCGAACGTAAGCTACAGCTCAGCCACGGGACCTTCAGTATGGGTCGACCGACGACATCATGGACACCCCCGAAGTCAACCGGGGTGGCCCCTTCTTCGGCAACCAGCAGGGAACAAAAACATCACACAGGTATCGTTCCCAGGTCGGCATCAAGCACAGGAAGCAGCATGACGGCACCCCCCATCAAATGTTTATCCAGAGCCAAGATGGCAGGTCGCCGGGCAAGGGGGCAATGCTTCAACTGCGATGAGCGATATTCGGCGGGGCGCAGATGCAAGAGGCTATTCTGCCTTCTGGTGGATGAACAGGAGGAAGACGAGGATAAACCCACAGCATTAGAACCTGAGATCTCCCTCCACGCAATCACCAGGATAAAGGCCTCTCAAACTATGCAATTGTGGGCGCAGGTGACAGGGAAACCAGTACGTATCCTCGTAGATTCGGGAAGCACGCACAATTTTGTAAGTGAGAAAGCTGCCCTTCAGCTGAAACTACCTATGGAAATCAGACCGCAACTGCAGGTAGCCGTCGCAAACGGAGAGAGGGTTCACAGTCCCAGAATCTGTAAGAACATCCAAATACAAGTCGAATCCGAACCCTTCTCTGTTGATTGATTACCCTAGGTCCTATGCTATGGGATTTCAGCGCCCTAACAATGTAATTTTGCCAGAATGGAAAACAAGTTGCTTGGCAGGGAACCAGAGTAAAGGCAAAAAAACCGCAGGTACATACACTTCAAGGCGAAACTATGCACACAGTAGATATGGAAAGACTCCTCACCGACTTCTCAGATATATCCCAAGAACCCAAGGAACTTCCACCCACCCGAGCTTGCGACCATCGGATCCCTCTGATAACGGGTTCAAAGCCGGTCGTCGTCCAGCCATATAGCTACCCACATCTGCAGAAGGACGAGATAGAGAAGCAGTGTACGGACATGATGAAACAAGGAATCATCTGTCTTAGTTGCTCCCCCTTCTCCTCGCCAGTTTTATTGGTGCCAAAGCGAGACGGTACTTGGAGATTTTGTGTGGACTACAGAGAGATCAATAACAAAACCGTCAAGGATAAATTCCCTATCCCCGTGGTGGACGAGTTGTTGGATGAACTCCATGGAGCCTAGTACTTCTCGAAACTGGACCTCAGATTGGGATATTTTCAGGTCTGGATGGCCCCCGAGGATGTGGAGAAAACAGCCTTCCGAACGTATCATGGTCACTTTGAATTTCTAGTTATGCCGTTCGGTCTCACCAACGCCTCATCCACATTCCAGTCTCTGATGAACGAGGTATTTCAGTCCCACCTTCGCAGATTCGTCTTAGTGTTCTTTGACGACATCCTCGTCTACAGTAAATCATGGATAGAAAACGTGCATCATCTACGGACTGTTTTTGAACTTCTGCGCCAACACAAGCTCTTCCTGAAGCGGTCCAAATGTTCTTTTGGGGAGCACCAGATTCTTTATCTGGGACATATAATCAGTGGGCAAGTTGTCACGGTGGATGGTTCCAAAATTCAAACAATCCAGGAATGGCCCAAACCTCAATCCGCCAAGGCTCTCCGTGGGTTCCTAGGACTGACAGGGTACTACCGCAAGTTTGTACAAAATTATGGACTATTGGCTGCCCCATTAACCAATATGCTAAAGAAGAATGCCTTCCAGTGGGATGATGCAGCCGACGTCACCTTTGCAAACGTAAGGGATGCCCTCTCCTCCACACCAGTTCTGCAATTGTCGAATTTTGACCTAGAATTTACGATCAAATGCGATGCATCTGGTGTAGGTATTGGAGCTGTATTGCAGCAGCAAGGACACCAAATTGCCTTCTTTAGCTGCAAATTGGCGGACCGACATCTAAAATTACCCGCCTACGAGCGCGAATTGATTGGGTTAGCTAAAGCAGTGCAACACTGGAGGCCATACTTGTGGAGAAGGTCCTTCGTCGTCAAGACTGATCACTACAGCCTCAAGTATCTATTGGAGGAGTGGCTTACCACTCCACCTCAACAACATTGGGCTAGCAAACTGCTCGGATTTGATTTCCGGGTAGATTACAAGGCGAGATCCCTAAATCGGGATGCAGATGCCTTGTCTAGACGTGACGAAGATGCTATGCTCCTTTGTGCAATTTCACGGCCCCGAGTCACCCTGTTAGAAGGCATTAGGAGCACGCTGCCCCAATCACCAGAATGGAGGGACCTTTTTCAAAAAATACGTCCAGAACGACCAACTCGAATTGGTCCTTTCACAACGGGCTGGTGCTATACAAAGGACGGATATACCTCCCAGCCGACTCTTCTTTAATTCCCTCTGTCATCTCCAGTATACATAACTACACCCGTGAAGGCATTCAAAAGACATTGCATCGCGTCCGAGCCGATTTCCATTGGCCAGGCATGAAGACTTCTATTCGGGACTTCATCCAGAACTATTCCAATAAGGATTAGTAGAAGATTAGTAGGAGTCTGATTTATCTTAGGGAGTCTTATCTTTCTTAAGTTAGGAGTCTTATCTGTAAGCAGTAGAATTCAACAGGGAGTCTTCCTACAAGGAGGACTCTACCTCTTGTAATCTCCTATTTAAGGAGCTGTGATTATGGAAAAAAGCATCCAATTCAGTCAAGAAAGAAAGTAAGGGAGAGTTAGGGTGATCTCTTGAACAAATCACCCCCTTTAGGTCGCCACGATAAGGTCTGCACGAAAAGGGAGGGGCAAGGGGAAACTAGAGGTTTTCCCCGTGGACCAACCCGTGACAAGATCCTACTCCCGGGCCCATAACATGACATCAGCTCTCTGTCTTTTGGAAACTGCAACAGACACTGGTATCATCTGTAATCATGTCATTAATGACTTCTGTTACTAGTAGAAAGTGACATAGTTGTATAAGCTTAACAACCAATTGAGGATTGGGCCAATTTGGACTTGGAAAGACTCAACAATCTATCTGGAAACTGGTAAAAGAATCTAGAAACTCAAATTTCCTTGAATAAGGTACAACACATCATATGTTGTTTAGTAGTTTATGTCAAGTTCAAGCTAAGAGGAACATTGTGAAATGATGGTAAATGGTAAAAGAATCTTGTATAAAAGTTTAAAGCTTAAAACATATGTTATTTTAATGTGTTAAAAGTATAGTGTAATGGTGAGTAATGTTAGCTATCATGTGAGCAACCAATTTTCAAAGAACGAATCAATAAGAATGCAATTTAATAGGAGTTAAATACTTGAGTAAATCGAAGATGATAGAGATTTGTAGCATTAAAATGGGAAGTTGTTCCCCAGTTACTATTGATGGATTTTCTTCTTTGTTCTCTTGTCTTCTGCTAGCTTGATCTTCACAGTGAAAATGGTTGGGGATAGAAGAGGTAGGATGGTCATTGGAGGAAGCATCAATTGTTGGTTATCCTAATTCTGAAGGATTGCTTCTCATAAGAACTAGAGAAAATAAAGGTTTGTGGAGAAATCTAAGGCTTGTTTCAGATATATGCTTAGGTTCAGATCACACAGACCTGGATCAGATTTAGATTTAATTCAAATCTACTTTATATTTCTTTAAAAAATTAAAAAATGAAAAAAAAAAGTTAATTTCTTTTTAACTTATACAAACATACATACAGGCATGCATGACAGTTACTTGGGTCATTCCAGTCCTCTTCTATATTGTACACTTGTACAATATATGGAGGGTCAAGACCCAACCATGACCAGGTTTCTTGCCAAAACACTAGTAAAGGAAAAAAAAACTGATTAGATTATCCACTATATTATTTCTAATTCAAAAACTGGACTTCATGGAACTCATAAGGAGACTACTATTTGCAATACAGAAATAATTCAGGGATCATATATGGTATAATTTATCTTGCTGATTTTTGTCCATATGATCATAACTTTTCTGTGATGATTTATGGGAATGTGAGTACATTTACGGATGATTTTTTTTTTTAATTCTTTGTGCTATCATATTTTACTGAATCTTTTATTTGCTTGATAAATGGTAATCAATACTAATCAGTTCGAAGAATCCAAGTTATCCAACCTTGGCTAAAAATGAAATATAGCTACATATTTGGAATTTTTTGAATCCAGATTTAGGAAGGGTTCCTTGCATAAAGGGCCACTTATTTATTGTTAGATTGGAATCTTAGGTACCATTTCTTAAAACTTCAAAGAATGCTTCTGGTGTTTCAAGAACAAGAAAACAACTTTCTTGTGCTCCTTGGAACACCAGAAATGTTCTAAAGGACTGTAACAAACCCTATTCCTAATTGGCTGGTAAAAGAGCATACCTCATGCAAGGGACCACTTAATGAAGCACAACCCCTTTCGGGAAATTGGCATTATTAGTCTTAAATTAACTTCTTAATTAAGAAGGCATATGTTATGGTTAGTTTCAGAAAACAATCTAAACAAAACCCATTAATGCAGGTTTAAGCTTGGATTGGAGAAGCCAGAGCCAAGAAGAGCAAGGGAGAGTGCACTCACAATTGCCATTGCCTATGCTTTGGGTGGCCTGGTCCCTCTCATCCCTTACATGTTCATTTGAGTTGCACAGAAGGCAGCCATGATGTCTGTGGTCGTTACAATAATTGCACTGTATAAATTTCCATAACCTGGTAACATTTGGACTCAAGATACACAAGGATATTTATGCAGGCCTGATTTGGCTCCATAGCTGTCAGGACAGAATAGATAGAGAAAGAATTACAGCATTGAGAGAGGAGATTAGGTTTGTGGGAATTCAAGAAGGCAGAGATGTGCTTGTCTCCATCTTGAGAGCCGTTGTATCAGATCCATGTTAGATTTGATTAATTAGTTACAAGAATGTGATTCCATTTAATGGATGATGAAATTTGTATTAAAGAATTTATCAATTAGAAACTAGATGTAGTAATTTGTGATTCAAATCTTTTGATTGGAGAATAGAATTTTAAATTGCATTTGTAATTGATGTTATGATTTTTGTATTTCATTCCAATGTAGATGAATGTATAGATAATAGGTTATTTCAAGCAAAATAGGAATGAATAGATTTAGCGGCAGTCATGACTGCCGCTAAAACAATGTCTTAGACTTATAGTGACAGTTGGTTGATCTTTTAGCGGCAGTTGTGACTACCGCTAAAAATAGTTTCAGCGGCAGTCATTCGCTTTTATCAGCCGCCACGAAAACTGCCGCTAGAATTTCTAGCGACACTTATTTTAGCGGCATTTTTCTGACTGCCGGTAAAACTTTTAGCTGCAGTTTTAGGAAAAGTCATTTTTCCTATAGTGCCTGGCCGTGCCTGTATTCATCGTAGGCTAGTAGTACCCCAACCTTTGTAGCCTTCTGTATAGTGTGCTAGTTATATCTTCACAGTAGGTTATGTGGGTTTCACTAAGGCCATCTCCGCCTCCTTTAACCCTAAGCACCTCGTTCTGAGCCCATCTGCCACCCAATGGTACAATACCCCATTCACCAGCTGGAATCTCAGAACTACCTTGTTGTCCTGTGTCACCACATTTGGGTTACTAAGCTTTTGTATTAAGTTGTGTCTCCAATCGTCCGCCGTGATTTCGTCTTCCTTTTCTACCCAATGCCCCAATCTATTGGTTGACGGTTCGCAAGTGTTTGAATGGTAATGTTGATCGGGTCTTCGTTGGGTTGGATTTTTTATCCCAGGGTGGCTAGTGCATCGACAAATCTATTTTTGGCACTGCTCTGGTGTTCGAAGGCTACTCCTAGGTCGTGGGTTAGTCTTTGGATCAAGGTCCTATATGGTAGGATTGTTAACTCTTTGATTGTGGTGCTTCCATCTAGCTAACCGATCACCAACTTAGAATTCCCCGTCAACCTAATCTTTTTTGCCCCGAAATCCCTTACTACGGTCAACCCCAGGACCAAGGCTTCATACTTAGCTATGTTATGGGAACAGGGAAACTGGAATTTGAACGAGTAGGCAAAGGTGTTGCCGGCGAGCGAAGTTAATGTGATCCCGACCCCGGATGAGGTGCTAATGCTACTCCCATCGAAAGTCAAAGTCCATTCTCCTTCTTCAACCACTGCGATCATGGGCACCTCTCCAGGGACTTCTTCTAATATAGTGAAATCGTCGTTGGTGGGGAAGGCGACTAGGAGGTCTACCGCTACTTGACACTTGATATCCTGGGGTTGAGTGTATTTGATCATATATTCACTAAGTTGCATCATCCACTTAACCAATCTATCGGAGAGAGGAGGTCTGTCCATGAAGAACCTGATCGGGTCACTGCGTCTAATGAGTCTCACCTTTTGACCTAGGATGTAATGCCTAAACTTTTGCACAGCAAATACCAGTGCTAGAAACTGTTGTTCCATGTGAAAGTAGTTCTTCTTAGCTAGTTTGAGGTTTCTACTAGGGTAGTATATCGAAGATTCAACTCCTTCAGCATCCTCTTGTGCTAGCAAACATCCTATCGCTTCTAAGTTCAATGTGATGCATACTTTAAATTCTCGGTCTTTTCTGGGTGGGGACATGGTTGGGGCCTTAGCCTAGGTAATCTTCAACTGTTTAAAGGCTCTTTGGTGCTGTTCTGTCCATTTAAACTCCACAGATTTTTTAACCAACTTCATCAATGGCATTGTCGTATGTGCAAGGCCAGTGATGAACCTCCTAATGTACGAGACTTTTCCTAAAAGGATCTTCAACCGGGACTCGTTACTTGGAGGCGGGAGGTCTAGGACTGCTTTCACTTTGTTCTCATCCAGATGAATTCCGGTCTGGTCCACTCTATATCAAGGTTTTCAAAAATGAACTGGAAATAGAACTGGTCAAGGGACTAGTTTTCGGTTAAGCAATTTAATCATCCACGTCAAACAGTTCGACCCGTGATGTCATAAATAAATTAAAATAAAAAATATATTTATAAATAATAAAAAATAGTATAAAATTAAATAAAAACAGAAAAAAATATAGGAAAATACAAAAAAAAAATTATCTAAATACAAAAACAACAAAGTATATAACAAATAGAAAATAATAAAAGTACAGAATTGTCCTCTTTGTTCTTCCGTCTTCTTCTTCATTGCGATAAAGAGTAGAGCTGACAGTCTGTTCTAAATATGGAGAAAGTTAAAAACACAATAAAATCAATAAATTAAAAAAAATAAAAGAAAGAGTATAAGGGAGAATGAGAATGAGAACAAGAATCAGGGAAAATAAATGCAGAAATGGAAATGGGAGGAGGAGCAGTGACACTATTCTCGCGAAGCGGAGTAGATGTGCTCCTTCAAAAACAAAAGCAATAGTTTTGAGAGAACTTATGTAAAATTGTCAGTCGCCACTACAAAATCGTCGGCCACCATTGCTTTTGTTGCTCCTTCTTGATGCTGATGACAGAAAAAGTAAATCCGTTGTTGCTCCTTGTTGCTCACCGCCGTAGATGAAGCCCTTTTGAGGAAGGAAATCTGGACAACAGTCGCCGGTCGTCGTGATTCACCACTGGTTGACATCGGTCGTAGCTGCCACATGTCATTGGTTGTGGCTGCCGTAGGTCGTAGGTCGTGCCGTTGGAGTATGAGAAGGAAGGCTAGAACTTGGAAGGGTTAGAAGTTAGAACGAAAATGAACTTCCGTTCTAACCCTAACTCGTAAGGGAGAATTGTGGGATATGAATGGAATTTTTTTTTTAAATCGGACGAAAATAAATTTTGTCTACCTACGAACTGTTGCTCAGGTCGAACGGTTTAGCGGTTCGACCGCCTGAGTTAGCAGTTTTTGACTTTTTCAACGGTTATTACTAAATAACGGTTTACAGTATAACCGGACCCGGGGGGCTAAATTGTTACCAGTTTTTCTAGTCTGACCGTCCAGTCCGGTCCGATTTTGAAAACCATGCTCTATATCAAAATTTCTCAGACTGTACTCCGAATAAACACTTTAAGGGGTTAAGTCTCAGGTTGAAAGTTCTACATCGATTGAAAACTTTTCTTAACACATCAAGGTGATCTTCCTGCTTCCTTGCCTTGACCACTATGTCGTCCACAAAACACTCAATCTCCTTATGCAATATGTCATGGAAGACAATTGTCATTAACCTCTGGTATGTGGCCTTGTCATTCTTCAAGCCAAAGGGCATCATCTTGTAATAGAAATTCCCAATTGGTGTTCTAAAGGTTGTATGGGTGTGTCTGCAAGGTCCATAAAAATCTTATTGTACTCGTTGTAGACATCTAGGAAGGAGAAAAGTTGATTCCCTGCCGTCGATTCTATCAGAACCTCCATGTTTGGCAAGGGAAACTCATCTTTGGGGTAGGCTCTATGTAGGTCTCTAAAATCGACACATCATCTGCGATAAGGTTGGAAGGAGTTAGTTTTCAGCGATGCACTAAGAGTTTGGCCAACTAAACTTGAGGGACTAACTTGAGTTGTCTTGTTCTTCTTCTTGACTAGCACTATGTTGGCTAGCCATTGAGGGTTTGGTATAGGTTTGATGAACCCTACTTGTAGGAGTTGTTCGACTTCTTCTTTAATCTTTACGGTTACTTATGGTTTAAAGACCCTTTGAGGCTACTTCACGGGCTTGAACTTGGGATCTATACATAAAGAGTGCCTGACAAGGGCCAAGTCTAATCCTAGCATCTAGTCGTACAACTAAGTGAAGACATCTTGGAATTCTATGAAAATGCACACAGATTAGTCCATTTTTCAAACAGGTCATAGTATCTTGCAATAAAGAAAGGTTCTTACCTTTCAGTAATGTGATCAATTTGTCCTTTTCTTCGGGTTCTAGTTTGGCTGATATGTACAATGGCCTTTTCTCTGTTCCCTCTGTGATCATATTGATCTCTTCTAAGGGTTCTTGCACCGTGTCGAAGGAATTCATCATACACTTGGGAGGTTCTTGGATTTCATCGCAATATTCTAAGGTCTCTTCCCTTTGTTCCTGTTATCGCAATAAGGCTTAGCATTTCTGGTTTGATTATTAATTACGAATTCAATAAATTTCACTATCGCACCTCTAGTGTTTGCAATACTTGTTCGGGTTATGATGCATCTTTCTATGATGAAACTACAGCAATGTCTTTTTGTGAGAATTGTCCAATGAAGTAGTTCTAGTTGAAGCATTACTTAAAGTTTTATTAAAAGAAATTTACAATTGTCCAATGTAGGAATGTTGACTTCGGTCAAGGTATGGCTATCACAGCAGTTCTCCATGAAAGATCTTGGAGAACTCCAAGAAAGATACAACATGGAAAACTCCAAGCTGCTTATATTGACAAAATTGTCAAAAGATACAACATGGAAAACTCCAAGAAAGGAAACGTTCCTTTCAGGCACGGAGTCACTCTCTCCAAGAAGATGTCTCCCAAGACTTCTAAGGAGATTGAGAGCATGAGAGACGTTCCCTATGCCTCAGTCGTAGGGAGCATCATGTATGTCATGCTGTGCACTCGCCCAGACATTGCTCAGGCGGTGAGTGTGGTATGCAGATTCCAGACAAACCCAGGGCAGGAGCATTGGACTACTGTGAAGAACATACTCAAATACCTTCGAAGGACAAAAGAGTTTTGTCTGGTACTCGATGGAAGTTCACTACAAGTTCTAGGGTATACCGATGCCGATTTCCAGTCGGATCCAGATGATAGAAAGTCTACATCTAGGTATGTTTTCACGATAGGATCGTGTGCTGTTTGCTGGAAAAGCAGCAAACAGGGGTCCACTGCAGACTCCACAACCGAGGCCGAGTACATTGCCGCAAGTGAAACTGCCAAGGAAGCCATGTGGATGAAGAAATTCATACACGAATTGGGAGCGATTCCATCCAACACATCACCCATCCCGTTGTTGTGTGACAACAATGGAGCGATCGCCCAGGCTAAAGAGCCTCGGGCTCACTCGAGGTCAAAGCACATCGAGAGAAAGTACCATGTACTGCGGGAGATCGTTGGTAGAGGAGACGTCCTAATTCAGAAGGTAGCATCAGCGGATAATGTGGCAGACCCATTGACTAAGCCACTGACACAGAAGGTGTTTGAGAAACACGTGGAAAGTATGGGACTCCGGCTTGTACCAGATTGGACCTAAGTGCAAGTGGGAGCTGTTAGACAGTTTTGTATGCCCTTAGCTTCAATTCGATTTGATGTACTTTTGTTATTTAGTGGAAATAAATAAAGTGCATGTTTGATTCATGTTGTTTGGTTTAATTCTATGTAAGACCCTAAAATTGGACACTTATAGAGACTCGTGTTAGTTTTAAATATTCACAGTCGTTGGATAAGTCTGGGGAGATTTATACTACCAAGGCTGATACTGGTGTGCCACCAAATGTTGGGATGGCCTGTCTCCCCAGACTTATATGCTCTTGTGGGCTTCCTCTCTACCCATCGTACTATGGCCACTGTTGTGGAGGAGTGTAACCTACGGGGTTGGGCTTGTACAAGATTCGGTCGAAGTATGGTTTTTGCAGGATAACTGAATCTTGGGCCTAGTTACGACTTTCTACCACCAGCCCATGGACATATTCTCTCAAGTCATCCCAATTGAGTGGGGCCTTCATTCCTAGATCTGCTTGGAGGAGGATTTTGGACTATCCGACGGGGTGTTACACTGCTTGCACGGGCACGGAATTAGCCATGATAGGCTATTCTAGTGTGGTAGGATTCGAGTTGGAGGCGTGATGGTTGGCGGAGATGGTTACGAGAGCGGCGGCGAGAGTGAAGGGAGATTGTTCGGTCCGGCCCATCTCTTCGAGGACCACCCATTTTTTAGAGGAAATGGAGTCACCACCCAATTTTTAAAGGAAATGGGCCCTCATTTTTAGGTTTAAAAAGCTCGATTTAAGTCTTTGATAGTGACTCCGTTTTCCATGGGAAAGGCATACAACCAAGAGATTTTAGGTCCCTAGGATTGGGAAAAGGAAGGTATTAGGCACCCCTCTCTCCAAGCTGCTTTAGCATCCCGATACGGGAGTTATTCAGTATCAGTTTCTTTCGGAGAGAAATAAAAATGGTTGCAAGAATTTCTTAAATCTAGAGGAGCATGCTTTCAACTCCTCCTAAAACCGATTTTGAAGTGATGCTATCGGGTCTTAGGTACTGATTTCCCAAAGACCCTCGCCTCTCTGCCTCTACTCTCAGTCAAGAAGAAATTGAAAACAATGGTTTTCCAACATTTCAGAACTTCAAGTAACCTAGAAAAAGTAAAGAAGACTTACCTTTCGTATATTCCTTGACGGGAGTTTTCCAACAGGTAGGGATGTAACAGAACGAAGTTTAGATGGGTTCTTGAGCTAGGGAATATTTTTGGTTGCAGAAGCCTCTGCTTGAAGGTGGAGGAGAGGAGTTTAGAATCTGATGTTCAGAGCACCTCCGGATTTGGATGAGCAAGAGGTAGCATACGGTTTGGGAGAAAGCTTTATTCTCTCTCTTTTTCTCTCTACGAGCCTCTCTTGGGTTTTCTTCCTCTCTCTTTCTCTTTTTTCTCCTGGTCCCCCCTCTTTGAGCTCGGATTAGATCCGTATTTATAGAGAATGGGAGGGGGGTCAGGTCTGAATTCATTCAGCTACAGTGCCTGGGATTTAACAGAGGTTTTACACACAAATAAGCAATGATTCTTCAAAGAAAATCATGTTCAATCAAGCTTTCTTGTTTGGTGAAACTCTTTCTTCGATTTGGGGGTGGTTTTCATGGGTTTTGCGTGTCTAATGGGAGCTTGGGGCGTGTCATACATTGCAGCCCCGTATTTGGGGCAGACAGTGGCAGAAAAGGTAAATTTGATGAACTTTTTAAAGCTATTTTGTCTTTTCTTGGTCTTAAGTAGGGGTATGTTTGGTATTTTGAGATTTTTGGGTCTATTAGGCTTTGTTTGATTGGTCCAAGTGTTCTAATGGGTCAAGAATGGTTTTGACATCAGCGAAAATCCTTTTAAGGCTTCAGGTTGGCCAAAATGATGCGGCAATTTAATCAGGTGTGTCAAAGTGGTATCTTTCTAGTTTAACGGTCAAATGAATGAGTTTGGTCACAAAATTTGGCATCCCAGGGTTTTTTGGGTCTCTAAACATAGTGGTGAGGTTTGATCGGACAAATGGGGTCAGGATGATTGAGATCTATGACTGACAAGTTTGGATCAACAAGATTTGCTGAAACAAAATCTTTGTTTGATGAAGGATCAAACGAGGGAATTTTGGGATGAAATTTGGTGGGTTGGTGGTGTGTCCAAAAGTGTGTCATTAACGACTTCGAAACACCACTTTAATATTTATAAATTTTTTTCGTTTCTCAAACAACTACTGACATAGTAAATGGGTGAGAACGGGTCGTATCCACAGGGAAACAAGTGAAAAGTTAATATATACTTAGATCTGGACAAGAGAATGCAATCGGGAATGGCAGAAAATATGAAAATAAAATCTATTATTGCTGAAATTAAATGTTTCGAATTTAAACAAGACAATAAATAAAAATCAGAATTTAATAAAGTATGGAATCAACAAAGGAAATAAAAGAAATAAATAAAAAAATGATCCAGAATCCAGATTCGGTGCGGTAGTTGTAGATCGGCTAGACAAATTGCAGAAACCCCTCCTGATAAGAACCGGGCGTCCCTCCTTTCTACAGCCCTCGAACCCCTCGAAACACCTTAGCCTTGAACCAAACAAATTCAAATCTGCAAAACAGAGAAATGAACAAGAATTAAATCTAAAAGATTGCAGAAATAAAAATAACAAAAAAGAAAATAAAGAAAAGGAAAGAATGATTGACCAGATCCAGTGGCGGTAGTTGTAGAATGGTTGAACAGCTTGCAGAAACCCCTCCTGGCAAGATCTGGGCGTCCTCCCCTTCTACAACCCTTGAACTCCTTAAGAAACCCTAGCCTTGTTAACTGGGTGAATTGACCAACCCCTTCTCTAGGGCCCCTGGGGTCCTTTTTATAGAGAATGGTGGATATAACTGGAATTAGAGAGAAAGAGGGGGCGACAGTTGGGATTTAGCAAAGTTAGAGACACCCTAGGGTTTCTAATTGATGGCTAAGATGGTTTTGGGGTGATCTTATGGCTGAAAATAAAAGGAGAGGGCGCCCAACATTATGTAGGGCTGAGATTTGGGTGCCCAGAAATGGAGGGTGTAGATTAGAACATCTAGGGTTGAAGGGTTAAGATTAAAAGAATAGGTGGTGCCTTATATTGAATGGTTGGATATAAGATGGAGGGAGTGGCTGAGATTTAATGATAGGGAGTTGAATGGTAAGGATTAGCATAATAGGTGGCGCCCTAGGGTTTAAAATATACAAAGGAGAGCCCTAAAATGAGTGGTTGAGATTAAAAGAGGTGGAGGGTGGAAATTAAACACCTAGAGGCGGCTAGGGTTTGCTAAGAGTGAAAAGATTAGGTTAAAAAGGCTCCCTAGGGTTTGCTAATGAGAGGGGAGCATGGTAACACAATAGGATGGGCGCCAACTGGGTTTAGTAGATAGGAGGCACCCTCTTGTTTTCAGTTCTTTACAGAAACACCCCCTCTTTCAACTGGACTTCACACCAACTTCCCAAAAACTGCATTCCAGCCATGAAAACTTTCTAGTTTTCTACATAATTTGCACAGAGACCCTCAAAGGTCACATAATTGATTTTAACTGGGAAAATGACACATTTTGACTTTTTTAAGGCCGAAAATACCCTTGAATTGATGTCCTTAAGGCATCGAAATGTAGGGTTATCAGTTGGCACTTTTGATCATCCTGAATCTAGTGGAAGTGATGGATCTTAGATCATAGGTGTAGATTGATTGATTTAGTTCAGATCATGGTCTTAGCTTATGGTTTTCCAATCAATGAGAGGGTTCGAAATGGAATCTTACTTTTTTAATGGTCAAACGGAGGTGTTTGGTCGTGATATTTGACATGCAAAGGTTTTTTAGGTCTCCAAACACAGTGGTAAGGTCTGATTTGTCATGTGAAGTTGGGATGATGGATGGTAGGCTCTAATTAATGAGATTTTTTGGAATTGGATCTAGGCTTGATGGGGGCTTAAACGAGGGAATTTTGAGCTGAAATTTGGAAGGTAGGCATGGATTAGGGTGAGGAGTCAAGTGGATGGTTCTGGTCTGAGAAATATATGGTCGAACTTGGTAATCATTCAGGGCCATCCAAATGGGATCTTGATGTTTTTGCGGTTAGTTGTTGAAGACTCGTGGTGGGATTTGCTACTTGATTATTTCCTAGTGATCTTGGGTAATGGATATGTTGGATTTAATTTTGGAGGAGTTAGTATTTGGATATCGCATAGATCGTGGCCGTTAGAAAGGAAGTTGGCGTGATGAACAGTGGATCTTTAGAGTTTAGTCATTAAACTGATGTGCAACTAAGTTATAGTTTTTCAAGTGTAGGGATGATGTCTAACCAAGGTTCTTGTTTGTCCTGTAGGTTGTGTCAATGGAGGGTTTTTTTGGGTTTGGAAAGTCTCAAGTTGATCTGGTTGTGTTTCAAGTTTTTGGAATGCAAAAGGGGAGTACAAAGAGGTAGGGTGAAGGGACACAACAAAAATTGGGTGCTAATTGCTGCCCCTCTTTGTTGGAGGTAGCAAGCTACCGAACAACAAAGAAAAAGAAGCACACGAAGATTTTTGTGAGGGTCAAGAGTTTAGAGGAGGAGATTTTGCTGCTAGAATTTCAGTCAAGGTTAAAGTTGATGTAATGTAAAACCATTACCTGGAAGGTGTTGTACCGTCCCAAGCCTTGGAAGGCAATTGCAACTGTCAAACAAACACGAGAAAACATAGTGGTGTCATCCTAAAAATAGCTAGCATTAGTTGATGTTTGATTTTTGTTATGTTTTCTTGCATATGTTTTGAAGAATTTGATATTTTTTAATATGGGATGAAGCTCATTAAGTTATTTTTTTATGGATTTCTAAATTGTTATTTGTTGGATGTCTATAGTTTAAGTTTGTGTGGCTTTGACCTTTTTCTGTTGTGGCATTTAAATTGATAATTTGATAAAAGCCTATAAATTTCTTATTTGATTTGATTTTTTTTTACTAACTTAGGTTTTTGAAGATCGAATTTGTTATTTGATTCAAATGTTTTATGAAATTTTACTAAGTTGATATGGATTTTGAATCTTTATTTGAGTTTTTTACAGGTCTTGATTTTGATTTAAATATTTGATGAATTTTTAATTTTCACAGGTTTTGATTTTTTGAAAATATTTGATTTTTTTTGCAGGTTTCATTTAATTTAAATATTTGATGGACTTTGGCTATCGATTTTGATTTTTGAATTTGGCTATTTCATTTGAATATTTTATGGTTTTTGAATTTTTATGGGTTTTCATTTTTGAAAATATTTGATTTTTACGGGTTTTATTTGATTAAAATATTTAATGGGCTTTGGCTTTTGATTAGTTATTTGATTTGAATATTTAATGGTTTTTGACTTTTGATTTGAATTTTTATGGGTTTTGATTTTTCAAAATATTTGATTTTTTACAGGTTTTATTTGATTTAAATATTTGATGGACTTTGGCTCTTGATTTTGATTTTTGAAATTGGTTATTTGATTTGAATATTTTATGGCTTTCTGAATTTTTATGGGTTTTGATTTTTGAAAATATTTTATTTTACAGGTTTTATTTGATTTAAATATTTAATGGTCTTTGGATTTTTATTAGCTATTTGATTTGAATATTTGATGGTTTTTGACTTTTGATTTGAATTTTTATGGGTTTTGATTTTTGATAATATTTCATTTTTTATGGGTTTTATTTGATTTAAATATTTGATGGACTTTGGCTTTTGATTGTTTATTTGATTTAAAAATTTGATGGTTTTGACCTTTGACTTGAATTTTTATGGGTTTTGATTTTTGAATTTAATTTGAATATTTAATGAAATTTGGCTTTTGATTGACTATTTGATTTGAATATTTGATAGTCTTTTACCTTTGACGGATTTTGGCTTTTGATTAGCTATTTGATTTGCATATTTTATGGTTTTTTTACCATTGATTTGGATTTTTATGGGTTTTAATTTTTTTAAATTTGATTTGAATATTTGATGGATTTTGACTCATGATTTGAATTAGTTGTTTGATTTATGGATTTAAAATATTTGATGGAAGTTTACCAACTTAATATGGATTTTGATTTTTTTTATTTGAGTTTTTTAGGGGTTTCGATTTTTGAATTCAGTTATTTAAAATGTTTGACGGAAGTTTATGGATTTTGATTTTCCCCCTTTTTTTGGGTTTGTTTTGATTTTTGAAAACATTTGATGGAAGTTTAATATGGATTTTGTTTTGGGTTTTTATGGGTTTTTAATTTTTTTTTGTTTTTTTTTTATGTATTTTGATTTTTGTTTTGGGATGGATTTTGATTTCTATTTTGGGTTTTTATAGGTTTTGATTTTGAACATATTTTAAGGATTTTGATTTTTGTTTTGGGCTTTTTACAGGTTTCAATTTTTAAAATTAGTTATTTGATTTTGAGTTTTTATAGGTTTTGATTTTTGAAAATATTTGATGAAAGTTTAATATGGATTTTGATTTTTTTATGGGTTTTGATTTTTAATGTTTGATTTTGACATCATTTTAGAAAATCATTTTAAAAACTTAACAAAGGTCCTATGATTGATATAGCATGTGTTGTCATTCTGAGAGGTAATAAGATCCCTTTAGATAGGAGTTACTTGCGCATTAAAACTTTGATAATCTAGGTGATGAAAACTGTGTAGTGCAAAGTGTACAATATTAAAGTAAGTCCAATGCCCCAGCAACGGTTTAGATTTCATAAAAGGTAGTTTGAAGATAAGGTGGTTTGGTTATAACTTATCAAGCTTTCTATGCTTCTGGACATACTGCCACGCATCGGGGCAAAAAGATCTTTGAATTCTACAATTGATCACAGGAATGATCAAACTAAAATTTTTTTCTCTTCTTTGAGTGATTTTCTGGAAGGTATCTCACATGGGATTTTTTTTGGATTAGGCCAAGTGACTGCTTTTGATTGACTCCAAGATTTTGCATGAAGGCAAACCACACAAGGTGATAAATTTTGATGGTAAGAGATTATGCCAGAGAGATTTTGATGAATTTGGATGGGTATTTGATTATGCCCAAAGGAGAAGTGCAGAAAGTGAGAAATTTTGATGATTTTTTATGGGTATTCAATTATGCCCGAAGGCAGATCGCACAAAGCGAGAGATTTTGATGATATTCGATGGGTATTCAATTATGCCCGAAGGCGGATCACATAAAGCGAGAAATTTCGATGATATCTGATGGGTATTCGATAATGCCCAAAGGCGGATCACACAAAACAAGAAATTTCGATGATATTCGATGGGTATTCGATTGTGCCCAAAGGTGAATCGCACAAAACGAGAGATTTTGATGATATTCGATTATGCCCAAAGGCGGATTGCACAAAGCGAGAGATTTTGATGATATTTTATGGGTATTCAATTATGCTCGAAGGCAGATCGCACGAGGCGAGAAATTTCAGTGATATTTGATGGGTATTCGACTATGCCCGAAGACAGATCGCACAAAGCGAGAAATTTCAATGATTTTCGATGGGTATTCAATTATGCCCATAGGTAGATCACATAAGGTGAGAGATTTCGATGATATTTGATGGGTATTCGATTATGCTCAAAAGCAGATCGCACAAAGCAAGAGATTTCGATGATATTCGATGGGTATTCGATTATGCCCGAAGGCAGATCGCGCAAAGAGAGAAATTTCGATGATATTCGATGGGTATTGGATTGTGCCCGAAGGTGAATCGCACAAAGCGAGAGATTTTGATGCTATTCGATGATGCCCAAAGGTGGATCGCACAAAGCGAGAAATTTTGATAATATTTGATGGGTATTCGATTATGCCCGAAGGCGGATCGCACAAGGTGAGAAATTTCGGTGATATTTGATAGGTATTCGATTATGCCCGAAGACAGATCGTACAAAGCGAGAAATTTCATTGATTTTTTATGGGTATTCGATTATGCCCATAGGCAGATCGCACAAGGTGAGAGATTTCGATGATATTTGATGGGTATTCGATTATGCTCGAAAGCAGATCACACAAAGCAAGAGATTTCAATGATATTCGATGGGTATTCGATTATGCCCGAAGGTGAATCGCAAAAACAAGAAATTTTGATGATTTTCGATGGGTATTCGATTATGCCCGAAGGCAGATCACACAAAGTAAAAATTTTTGATGATATTTGATGGGTATTCGATTATGGCCATGGGCAGATCACACAAGGCGAGAAATTTCGATGATATTTGATGGGTATTTGATTATGCTCAAGGGCGGATCGCACAAAGTGAGAAATTTCGATGATATTTGATGGTATTCGATTGTTCCCGAAGGCGGATCGCACAAAGCGAGAGATTTTGATGATATTTGATGGGTATTCGATTATGCTCGAAAGTGGATCACACAAAGTAAGAAATTTCAATGATATTTAATGGGTATTCGATTATGCCCGAAGGCGGATTGCATAAAGCGAGAAA
The DNA here is from genome assembly GCF_055504915.1 of Nelumbo nucifera. Classification (NCBI taxonomy): domain Eukaryota; kingdom Viridiplantae; phylum Streptophyta; class Magnoliopsida; order Proteales; family Nelumbonaceae; genus Nelumbo; species Nelumbo nucifera. The sequence continues at coordinate 35,590,019 of NC_142656.1, read as the reverse complement.
TTTTGATGATATTTGATGGGTACTCGATTATGCCCGAAGGCGGATGGATTTGGATGATTTAAATGAAAGAAAGTTGGATGATTAATGACTTTTGGATTTAGATAAAAGCAACTTGCATTGAAGGATTATGAAGATGATGAAAGATTTTTGAATGATGGAGATATGTATGAAAATTTTTGGATGATTGGAATAAAAGATTCTTGAATTTTCTGGAAAACATTTGGGTGCTATTAAGTTTTTCGCTATGCAATGATTCAAGAATTTTTTTTTGCCACAAGAGACTTTGATGCCATGAAGAACTTTGATGCCACGAGGGACTTTAGTGCCATGAGGGACCTTAGTGCCACAAGGGACTTTAGTGCCATGAGGGATTTTAATGCCACGAGGGACTTTGATGCCACGAGGGACCTTAAAACAAATTCGATGATCAAACAATGATTTTTATGCCATAGTGTAAGAAATGATATGCCAATCTAGAAGCTTGATGATTTTAAAAAGCATGGTAAATGGGTGAGAGCCCTTTTCTTCTTTTCCTGTAATGATTGGCCATTTTGAAACATTTGGCTAAAGAAAAGGATAATGTGTATGATGTCGGCTAGGAAGATGATGACAAGAGGTGGAAAAGGATTAAGCTTACTTCTGACAAAACAATGACACTCAAAAGAGCATGCTTACCCTTAATGTGGCATAAGATTTTATGACAACAACATTGTTGGTTTCAGAGACATGTGTCTTAGAAATGTTAGTGGCCAATTGGAAATTCACTTCAGGAAAATGTTCGAGCAAGAGATAGTTGCCCCCTCACATAGAGATTGAAATGTACCATTCTCTTTTTCTTTTTATTGCCCTTTTTGCCCCTAGTTTAGTGTTTCCAGGTCTGATTTCTTTTTTTTTCTTCTTCTTCTTCTTTTCTTCTTTTTTTTTTTTTTGCTTAGCGTGCCTACACTTGATTCCATCATTGTCAGCGGGAAAATGTGTGTCCAAGGTCAACTTGCTAATTTCTCAAAGACCGAGGAGGTCTTATTAGATGGGACGGAACGTGGCTTAGAACATGGTTCAAAATCAAAAGATAAGAGGCTCAAATATTCTTTTGATGCAGGTTTCAGATGTTTAAATTGACAAATGGGGCCTTTAACACTTTTCTGGATTTTCTTATTTTCCTTTTTTTCTCTTTTTCTTATTCCCTTTGGATGAGAAATGCTTTTCATGCCTTTCAATGCAATGAGCCATACATTTAACTTGATTCAGGAGGACTTTTCATTGGGGTGGAGAGTGGGGTTAAGATGAAATTGGAAATAAATGTTTTATCTCAGTTGCCCCAGTTTTTTATTTTTCTCTTTTTTTTTTCAAAATTGCACTTAGCTGACTTAGTTTTTCCTCTTTTTTTTGACTTGTTGGAAGGGTATTCAAATATTTGACATCTGTCTCTTGAGAAAGGGGGTTTAATCAACGAAGAGGTTCAGAGGATTGGTTAGTGGATCATAGACGAGGTGAAACGATTGATAGATGGCCTCCCTTTGTCTCTTGAATGTATCTATGACTTATGAAATGAAATACATGTTAAGCTCATCCCCAATTGATCTTTTAAGGGAGAAGTATTATTCTTTGACAATGTGGGGCCTTTGAGTGAACTTGCCCCTAGTTCCTTTTGCCTTTTTCTTCATGCTTTTTTATCTTTTTTTTTTCTTCGTCTTTTTTTGGCCCCTTGTTTTTTATTTTGATTCAAGCATCTTGGGAAAGTTATGGGTTTTGTCAAATAAAGGTTTAGATGAAAGGCTTAAATGGGATGACTAGCATCTAAAATGAATGATAAGGGACTGAGGAAATGATCAACCGAAAATGGCCTCTAGTTCTTTCTTTGATTGATCAACAATTGACAGTGGATTTGATGACTTGATGCTGACTTAGGAGTAGCCATTGTGAGTTAACTCCATTGCCCTTATGCCTTCAGTTCTTTTACTACCTAGGGTTGTCCCCTTCTCTAAACATTTCATTTTTTGAATTTCCACTCAGCAACCAACTTTTCTCAACAACATATCGATGAAACTTGTTGCAAGTTTTTGATCATCAAATCTGGATACAATAAAAGGATAAATTGGGCCAATTGAATTTGTTGATTTGTTGGGATATAGCATTGGGACACAAACATAGATTGATAAAAGGCACAAAATGAGATTTCATTAAGTAAAAACTGAGTACATTGAGCTTTTAAGGTGCAAAGAAAAACAAAGTTTAATGTAACTGTGTTTAGATGGCAGCATGTCCATAAGCTTGAGCCCTAGGGTTGTATTGGCCATCATCAATGAGAAATTGATAGCATACTTCAATTGCCAGCATTCATTGGTTTCATGTCTTGGTCCTTGATGCTAGGTACAGTAAGCCTTCTGGTTGAAATTCTTTGGATCCGTAGGAGGCTTCCAAGGCAATAAATGAAAGTATCCTTTTCCGACCAAGATGGGCAAAAGCTTAGAAGGTTGGCAAGGTAGCAGACTGAACTTCTTCACTTCTTTCTTAGATGGTTGAGAAGGTAACATACGATTCCAAAAAATTAGTAGTGTTACCCCTGTGTGGGAAATTAGCCAATCAACTTTGAAGGTTAACAGGTCCACTACTTTTCAAAGTTCTTCGATCTCTTGTTGGATATTGACTTGATCCTTGGTAGGTGAGGTCATCTTTCCTGTTGGAAGCATTAGACTTCAAATGAAATGCAAACATGCATGAAATGAATGCAAAGATGATGCAAGCAATCCCTAGACTATTTGGGTTGGTACTTAGAGGGTGTCTAGGTAGAAAACCTAGGGTTTTAGGTGTATTTGAGGGTCCTAAGGTTTCATTATTTTTACTTGGTTATCCGAGTCACACATAAGCGCCAATGCCTAGGCTAGCTACGTAACCCTTGTGAGGGATCAGACCAGTCGTAGTTCTTGAAAAGGTTGTGTCAGCACTCGATTTTTGCTCAATCCGCTACCTGAACTTCCAATTCACCCCAAACACCTGATCAGACCCTTCCAACCTCTCCAAAACATCCAAAAACTCAGAAAACCTAAATTTTACCCCGAGAGTCCTTAGATCCAGTGTTAAACATGTCCGATACCTATCTGATGGCCCTGATTGACCCTCACTTACACCTCAACCACTAAATCAGACATGACCATCAGACCTGGAACATCCCGAAGCACATACCCATGAAATTTGAACTCAAGATTCCTCCATTCACCTCTCTATCAAGCAAAGAATCCATTTCGACCATTCTCACACCCACAACCCATATTCGCTTGATCCAAACACATCTAAACCAATCAAACTTTCCCAATCACTCCGGAATATCCAAAAACCCCTCCATATGAAATTCCAGTCCAAATCACCTCCATTTACCCTCGATTACAAAAAGATTATATTTCAAGGCTCCAGACTAACCGAATTCTGAATCTGCTCAGTATGGGCCCAATTTGCTCAATTTGATTTTACCAGCCACCTCAAGACCACCAAGAACCCCACCCTACAAAATTTCAGCCAAAACTTCCCTCCTTAACCCTTATATCCAAAAAGATTCCATTTCGACTAATCCTATCAGCCGACACACAAACCCACTCTCAGTGATCAGACCCATCTCAACTTTCCATCTTTCGACTCGAGACCACCCATCATTGAACCGAGAACACGGTTTGACCCTCCTAAACCCGCTTTAACCCGGCGTTCTGAAAATTACCAAAATACCCCATTTGACTCAATATTACGAAAATGCCTCGCTTCCCATATAAATTCAACGTAAACTCCTCATTCGCCCTGATCCGGAAGAACCGAAGAGGTTAAGGGGGGATACACTATTCATCGTCTTTCCCACTCGAACTTGTGGCGGAGCGGCGGCACCTCCTCTCAGCTACTCTCGTTCTTTGTCTCCTCTTCTTCCTCTACCTTTTCTTTCTTTCTTTCTTTCTTTTTCTTCTTCTTCCTCCTCCCCCTGTTTCATCAGTCACCGCCGCTACAACTTCAGGCAGAGGCGATTTTTCCGCCCACTAGCTTCCCTTCTCTCTCTTGCTCTCTTTTTCTTTTTTCTTCTCCTCCTCTTTCACCATCTTCTCTCTCACCGGTGAACCACGGTCTGCCTTCTTCTCAGACGAAAACAGAGTAGTTACAGCATAGAGTTGCAGCAGTGGTATCGGTAGTATTGTCACTTCCTTCCCGACGGCTCCAACATCGGCTCTAATATCCGTCCTCCTTAGAACTGGAGCTTCATTGGATCTGCTTAGACAGTTTGCAGTCGTTAATCTCATCCGAACAAAACACACAGAACCCCTATAAGCTCCGACGTTCCCCCAAGGCATCGTTTCTCAGCCCGCAATCCCGATTCGGCATTCATTTTCTGGCCAACATAAGCCTAGGTATCACCGATCTAGCGCAAATCTCCCTACAGCGCCTATCGTCTAAAGGCCGAAACATCTCAGCATTCGTTTGCAGTCTTCTTGACCTCGGGCGATGCTTTCACTCAGCAGAACCATTTATCTATAAGTTCTTTTGCCAATCTTGGGTTCTGTAATGAAATTCTTAAGGCCTGAATATTAGAATTAATGATGAATCTCTGCACATGGATTCGGTGAGGGTACATCTGTATAGATTTGATGATAAATCGATTGCTCTTAGTTGTTTTGTTTTTCTTCGATGTTGCTAATGATATAACTATTGTTCTTAATGTTGTTTCCTTTTTTATTTCTCTTTAAACATTAGTCTAGCTGAATAAGTAAGCTGTTGAGTTGCAAGTTTTCATGAATCTCTCATCTGATTGTTTAGTGATAGATGGTTGTAGTTTCACTGAGCAGAGATGAAAAATTTCTAGGTCGGTGAACTATTGTTGCAGTGCTAAGATTGCTAGTTTAGTATTTGGGTCACTATGGAATAATGGCAAAGATCGGGTAGCCGAAGCTAGTGGTGAGGCTCCTACCGACTTGATTCTGTGAAGTCTGAAACCAGCTAACGGAGGATATTTTGTGTTTGTTTTCTTGAGACAAATTGTCTATTAATTGCATAATTGTCTATGTGTTTGTTTTCTTGATACCCTATATGGGCCCCACCTATTGGACCCGGGAGAGGGGTGCCTAATCCCTTCCCTCTCCCATCCGAGACCTATCCAACCTGGTTAAATCGGTGCCTTTAGGCTATTAGAGTCACTATTGAACCAAAACAATTTTGATACCATTCTCGGAGGTCCCATCATCTCCATTTCTTAATCTGATGGGTGACGATTCCATTCGTAGCCTAAGTGGCAAAGTGAACCGATTTTTCCGATGTTCATAGACTGGCAACTCCACTGGGGACGCTCTTGGGCCATAGGTGGCGCCCACATGGGCCCATTTGGCCTAGATTGCTCTTTTATGCTTATGTATGCATTCATTTTACTTTATGATAATTGCTCACGTTATGATGCTTAGTTGATAATTGCTTGCTATTTACTTGATGTTTTATTTCCATTATTGCATGCTTGATTCACTCATTCTCTTGTACACACCATTTGCATTAGTTCTATCATCCTATGTCCCATTAGGAGAGGGGTCACTAAGTGGTCAAGACGCGATGGACTCTGCTCCCCGCGATCGCACCTAAAACCCCCAAAGCAGCCACCAACCAGAGAAACCTATTTGTCCAATGGGTGGAGGTTTGAAGGCTGGCTACCTTGTTGGAGCCTCGTGTCTAGAAATGAGCTGGGTCAGCCCATGCATTCTCACCTAGAGTCTGCATTTTGAGTCTAAGAAAGGAGTAAGGGGAAGTTACCCTAGAATTCTAGGATAGGACACGGATGTGTGCTGATCACTTTGTGGATAACTGAATAAAATAAAAGAAAACAAAAAAAAAGAAAAAAGGGAAGAAAGCGGAAAATGAAAAGTATGAGTGATAAATAAAATTGAGATTCAAAGAGGACTTAAATTGCTTGGAATTTGTCTCAGGAAAATGGATGAAGGCATACGGCTGAGTAAAAAAAAAAAGGGTAAAAAAATGTTAACTAAGTAATTGAAATAAAAAAAAATAAGCAAAAACATTGGGTCCCCTCTCTTTCAAGTCTTGAGAGGCAAGCTGAAGGTGTCAAGTATAGTTGCAATGTCAATCCTTTTAAGTTTCTTGTCTTTTTCTTTCTCCTCTTTAAGTCGTTGGGTCTAGTCCTGTGGTGTCGGTAGTAAGGTTTTCCCCATCTCCAATCATCCCATCTTGAAGTCTTGCCCTCATTAATCTCCATTCATTGGTTTGCATCTAATCTGTTGTACAGAAAAGTTAAACCCATCGAAATCTCCTTTGGGTTTGATTATCTCACCGTGTAGCTCATGCCTTGTCCTCTGTAGTGCTGCCAATTTAGTCACGTCTCTGGGACCATTAGTGTTTCCACTTCTGTTAGGTATAAAAGGTTTCATCTCTGTAGAGTTTGGCTACCTTAAAGCCTGTAGATAAATGGTGTCAGCCTGCCTAGGGATTTGCTATCTATCATGCGTAGTTCGATGATGTCTCAGGAGATCATATTTGAGTGGTGTCAAGTTGCTTGGGGATGTACCGACCATTGGTTGCGGTTTTAAGGTGTTTAAATAGCCCGAAACTTAGAGATGGGTTCAAACAATTATTTTTGTGTCTTTTTCAAGTCTTTTTTGCCAGAGCTTGCCATCCTTAAGAGTTCAGGATGCCTTTTTTTTATCTCTGAGTTTCCCTCTTGGGAGCGTGTAACAATTAAAGGTTCACAATCAGTCTAAGAAATTAGGTTTAAGCTTCTGTGTAGCGGTGCAGGTTAGAACTTGTTTACAGTTTTTTTAAGGAATTCAGAAGCTTAGGAGAGCCTAGAGTGTGCAATCCATCCATCGTCCCCAAGCTACATCAGCATTGGCAAATTTGTAAATGCAAGTGTTTGGCATTAGTATCTTTGTCTTCCTTTCTTCTATATTCTCTAGAGAATTCTAAGGAGAAATGCCTAGCCTGGATAAAGCTTTACCAGCCTCATGTTGTCAAGATCAGGCCCATTCAGTATTCTGTTGTCTGAAATGATGAGAAATCATCATATGTATGGCTGAATCCTACAGGATGGTTGGGCGAAATTTCAAAAATTTCTCTCTCATCTATGAATCGCATTCCCTATTTTAGAAAACTGCATTTTCAATGATCAATCTTGAACCAAACCGAACCAGATCCGAAACCAAAAGGGAGAAGAGGGATATACCTGATACGAAGTAGCAATGACTCCCAATGAAGGTATTCATGCCCAAAAAGATAACCAAAACCCGTTTCCACTGAAGATGACACAGTGTGTGGTGAAACAGGATCAACAAGATGGCTCTTCAGCAAGAACTGAATTCTTCAACAAGAATGAAGTAGAGGGTTGGTGAGCATAACTTCATATTACTTCTTCTACCAAGAAGCAATATCAAGAACAATTCTTGATCACTCCCTCAAGTGGAGATCGAATTGGGTAGGGGCGACAAGAACAGGGAAGAACTCTGCAAATTGTTGTGTTGTATAACTAAGGAATCTGCCCCCTTTATTTATAGCCTTCTCAGGATCAGCCTCCTAATCCAATTAGGAGAGAGTTCCTCAATCCAAATCTGATATTTGGATATGTACTCTTGAATGGATAAGACTTATCTTATCTTTCAACTAATCCTAATCAGATTATAAATCATATCTTGCATCCATTTAATTAACTAACTTAAGCCCAGTTCGAATTGGGCTTTAGCCCATTAAGTTTATGTGCTCACTTAACCTCTTAACTTCATCTCCAATTGACTCTCTTTGTATGGCGTGGGACCCAAACATTGATCTACACATCAACCACATGGGTTCAGCTCAGCCTTTGTTACAAGGGCTGGCTGAAATCACTATATAAGATAGTGAACCCCTGAGTCCATCACTATGGACTCTTAATGGGCCCAAAATTTACACTAAAAGGTCTTTGGGTCCAACCACCTTATGAAAACCCAAGGACTGTGGGTAAATGCAAGATTATCCCATCAGGTATTACCCTCAATGGTCTTACACTTAACCTCTCAGCCCATAATGATCAAACATTGTTCGACAAGAGAGGACATCTCCTTCGGTTGCAAGGAATAGTGTTGCACTCTCTACTCACATGGATCTCGGGAATTAAAACATTTTGCAAACATTTTGAAACCATAATATATATATATATATATGTATGTATGTATATATATATATATGTTTGTATGTATATCTCTATATAAATGTATTTTGCAAAAAACAAATTTCAACAGTTGAAATCAACTGCTGGTAGTTTAGGTTTTCATCAAAGAAAGTACATCCCCGATCATTCACTCTGTTCGACAAAGGGGCTGATTCTATCACTATGATAACCCACTCAGAAGAATTCTTGGATTGTCCCAACATACCCAGGTTTTGACGCCCTCTAATGATCTCACTGATTGGCATATCAAAAACGGTCCGATCTGACACTTAGTGCAGTACCATAATCGAGTCTAGGGGTCAGGTGTAACATTCCAATTTTGCCCATCTATCTCCAAGGTCCAGGGCAATACTGAAATTTTGGTCCAATTTAGGGTTTCAAGAAAACCTACACTGCATGTACCTCAGGTCTAACCCTAGAAGCTGAGACAAGCCACCTCAATCAACTTGGCGGCACATCAGTATCAGCCTTGGCAGGATATATCTCCCCAAATCTATCCAACGGCTGTGAAGATTCTAAACTAACACGAGTCTCATAAGTGTCCAATTTAAGGGTATTACGCAGAAACACACCACAATAACATGAATCAATTATGTACTTTATTCATTTACAATAAATGTCAAAAGATACATCAATCTGATGGGAGCTCAGGGCATAACTGTCCAACATTGTCAAGATTGGGATTTAGTACCGCTAAAAAATATGTCATTCATTTGTCAAAAGATCCTTCCCCGACAGTTTCATTTCCAGTGGTGTCATTGCTTATCGTTTGTTGTCAAGGATTTGAGGGTAATAGAAAGTTCTTGGAGTTGGGTGATATCAGCTCACCTGTTCTTTTTCTCTAACCACTTGTCTTTTAGAGTCTGGAGTCTTTTAGGAGTTACACCTGGCTGATTCTGGTTTACATATGACTATATTAATTCTCATTCTCAGCTTGAACCAATTTAGGAACTCATCAAAAGTATGGACTAAACCACCTATTCAGAATTTCAGTGGTACCCACATGGGTTCACAATATGTGTTGAAGAAAAAAAATAAATAAATAATAATAATAACAATAAAATAAAATGCAAACAAACAAAGCGAACAAAAAAAAAACAAAAAAAAATGATAAAGAAAAGAAAAGTGAAAGGAGAAATAAAAGAGGGACTACAGTGTACTAAGAAGATCGTATACGTATGATAATAAGGGATTGAAATATGCTAAGTGCTCGACTTGTCCATGCAATGACAAATTTTGCCTTTATCCTTTAGAAATCGTATGGGTCCTGAAATGTATGAATGTGAAGGGTGCCACCCGGAATTAGCTGATCAAATTTGAGGACAAGCTCAGTGTTAGACAGTTTTGTATGTCCTTAGCTTCAATCAGAATGATGTACTTTATGAGTTTATTGTAAATGAATAAAAGTGCATATTTGATTCATGTTCCCTTGGTATGTTTCTGTGTAATACACTTAACGAGACTTGTGTTAGTTTAGAATGTTCATAGCCAGTGGGTCGGTCTGGGGAGACCTATCTTGACAAATCTGACACTGTGGTGCCACCAAGTTGGTTGGGGTGGCTTGTCTCAGCTGCCAGGGTGAGACCCTAGGCACATACAATGTAGGATTAATTGAATCAATGAACTGGACCAGATTTCCAGTATTGCCCTAGACCTTGGAGATTGATGGGCAAAACAAGAAAGTTACACCCGACCCCTAGACTCGATTATGATACTGCACTAGGTGTCGGATTGGGCTGTCTTTGATATACTAATCAGTGAGATCCTTAGCGGGGGTCAAAACCTAGGTATATTGGGACAGTCCGAGAATTCATCTAAGTGGGTGATCATAGTGACAGGATCAGCCCCTTTGTCAAACAAAGGTAATGATCGGGGATGCACTCTCACTGATGAAAACCAAGACTACCGGCAACCGAATTCAACCGTTGAGATTTGTTTTGCAAAGTATATTTTATATGAAATATAAAAGTATATATGTTATGGTTTCTAAAATGTTTGCAAGAAGGTTTTAATTCCCGGGATCCATATAAGTAGAGAGTGCAACATTGTTCCTTTCAGCCGAGGGAGAGGTCTTTTCTTGTCGGGCAGTGTATGATCATTATGGGCTGAGAGGTTAAGTGTAAGACCATTGAGGATAATACCTGATGGGCTAATCTTGCATCTGCCCACAATCCTTGGGTATTACAAGGTGGCTTGGCCCAGGGACCACTTAGGGTAAGTGTTGGGCCCATAGAGCCCATAAGATGGGTTTCAGGGGGTGCACTGTTCATAATAGTGTATTCGACCAGGCCTTTTAACAAAGGCTGGGCCGAACCCATGTGGTTGATGTGTAGATCAATGTTTGGGTCCCACGCCATACAATGAAGCCTAATTGAGCGGCAGTTAGGAAGGTTAAGTGAGTACATAAGCTTAATGGGCCTAAAGCCCATTTCGAACTAGGCTATTTAAGTAGTTAATTATGGGGCGAATTCTGAGATAGATTAGCAGATAGGATAGGGTCTTGATCCTATCCACTCAGATGGTCCAGATCTGAATGTGATTCAGATTTAGAAACCTCCTAATGAGATTAGGAGAAAGCTAATCTAATCTGCAGATAAGATAAGGGTTTATCCTTATCACGTGAAGAGAAGGCTGATCCAAATATGATTTGGATAAGTAGCTCCTAATGGGATTAGGAGCTGATCCTTTAGGATTAACAAAAGAAGGGGGCGACAGCCTAAAGAAGACACACATTCAGATCCTCTTGAGTGCTGAAATCACAAGAAGAGAGAATTTTGCACCCTGCGAATACTCTCTTGCTGCCTCCTTATTGCCGCCGCCATTACCTTCAGTTCGATCTCCAGTTCTTGGGAGAAATCAAGATCTGATCTTGATACCAATCTTTTGGGAAAAGATTGATTGGAGCTGTACTCACTAGCCATCTTGTTGATTCTTGCGAAGGGTCAAGTTCTTTTGGAAGAACATTGCTGATTCTGCTCCACCCTGCACTGTGCCATCTTCAGTGGGAGCAGATTTTGGATCATTCCTTGGGCATGAACACCTCCATTGGGAGATACTGTTTCTCCGTATCAGGTACATCCTCCCTCCTACTCCTTTTGGTTCAGACCTGGTTTGGTTCATGGTTCAAGATTGATCCTTGAAAAATATGTTTTTCTAAATAGGGAATGCGATTCCCAGTTGAAGGGAGAAAAATTTTTGCAATTCGCCCCCTTATTCCGCAACATCTGGGCGTCCATACAATGGATCTCTCATCTCTTCACTCAGGATATCTTGGACTTAATCGGCACTATCACGTGGGGAAATGTTATACACCTGGCTTGGGTTGAGTTGCATTGGCCGTTGTTGAGAGCCGCATTTAGATGTTGGGATTTTGAGAAGGTGGTCTTTTGTTTTGGCTATAATCAATTATGTCCGACCCTAGAAGAAATAGCTTATTTGCTATGCATGTACCTTGGAGATGACATCTTTATACCAGTTTACAAACAAGGGTATCGAACTGAGCTGTCAAAGTATCTTCAGTGCAAAGCCCATCAATTGGAGGTATCGGACAATCACTTGGTTCCTCTCCCTTATCTTCTCAAACAAAGCACCACCCAATATAGTCTAGCCAACGAAGAAATAGGACAGAAGAATGCGTTGCTCATGGCCATTGTCGAACATTTGTTGTTTCCTTGGGACCGAGAGCATGTGCATGCCTGTTTGACCACAGTCCTGTCTCGTATACACCCACTCGAAGAAACTTCAGGAGTTGCACGCACTACGCTAGTTCCCATGATACTGGCAAAAATACTGAGGGGGTTATCATTGCTCCAAGCCGAGAAGAGATGGTCATTCCAGTGATCTTTACAAATATTACAGCTATGGCTCATCAGTCATATTCCTTCATTGGTAACCCCGGGACTAGGCATATCATAGAGACCTCCCTTTCGAGTTGTGCAAATTTTATATGCACACCCTCGGTTTAAGCTTTCCATGGAACAACAATATCATACCACTCTTCGACAAGTTTCGGAGAAGGAGATAGAATGGAAGTTGGACATTCGGCTTCAAGAAGGATCAACCCAACCCCGATTGACTGCGGAGCATAGACAGAGTATTGTTTTGGCTGGAGCCTATGGATCCGCTCCCTATGTTCCAGTGAGAGTATTAAGGCGGTTTGGCTTCAAGCATATGATTCCTAACGTCGAAAACATGGAGGCAGACCTTGTCCATTTTACAAGATCAAATGCTAGCACGCAAAAGTCATTGGATGTCGAGCAAGAGGGAATGGTTAACACTGGTGCAAACCAAACAACCTTCTTGTGAACCTACGTACTATCAGTGGTTGCGGCAGCCTATGGATCCACCACTGCCATACCCCGAGCTCCCCACGCCAGTGAGGTCTCCCTCCAAGGGGACCATCTCAAGATTTGCCTTATGACGCACTTTGGAAGATTTGAATTCGCGTGTTTTTTTTAGCTTCAATCCTGGAAGAGAAAGGAGTTAGAAGTCAAAGGATCGAATCATCAAAAAAGGGAGCCTAATTGAAGGAGTCATAGCATGAAGAAAAGGTTAGAACCTACAAGAGATGTAGACCGGGTTATAGTTTTCTCGTCCTTGTCATTGGGTTTTTGCCCTTCTTTGTAAATACATAATGTTATCCAAAGAAAATTTTGGAAGGTCTATTTCTTTTCTTTAAGTCTATCCGCATTATGCTTCATTAAAAAAAAAAGAAGAAAAAAGAAGGAAAGAAGAAAAAAAAGAAAGAGAGAGAGAGAGGGAGAAGAAGAGAAGGAAAAGAGAGAGGAAGAAAAGTTGCAGATTACAAATAATTTGTCATTGCAAGCATAAGTCTCGAGCAAAAAAAATAAAGTAATAAATAAAAACAATAAAAGAAATACAAATATATAATAAAATAAATAACAAATAAAATAATAAATAAAATAAAAATAATATATATAAAATAATAATAAAAAAGAGAAAAAAGAAAAAAGAAAAGGGAAGAGATGATTAACTACTAATTCAGTTTTATTGGTAATCAGAGAACCATTGGGAATCCTAGGCCTGCAACTCGGCGTATAATTACAAGGTCTGTTGCGAGAGCAATGGCACAAGAATTGCATCAGAATGACAGCACCATACTCCCATCTTCCTCAGGTTCAGCTACTCCGTCAGACTCGAGGATACCAAGTTTGGTCCCATACACTGAATACATCAAATTTCAAGAGCAACTGGAAGATGTAAAAGCTCAGTTTGCAGCTTTTCGCAGAGTACATAGCCAATCAGTGCCACCTCCACTTTCACAACTTCGTCCCAACAATCCTCGCCCCAATCATCCTTTAACTCTACACCTCCGCCCCCACCCACATTTAGCTCCGCAGAGCAAACGTATCATCAGCCTTTTTCTCAGTCATCTTTTACTGAACAATCTTACCAACCCCCACTGCAGCCTTCCTTTAGCTTCCTAGGACAAGCTTATACCCAACCCTCCCCAACTCTTTTTGGGGAGGAGGAACTCAAATTCTCTATGCCACCTCCCCTATTTCAATCCCCTCTAAAGGATGATGTAGAAAAATTGAAAGAGGAGATGAGACAAGTGAAAGGAGTGCATAATTTAGGGGCCACAAACTTTAAAGAGTTATGTCTTTACCCCTATGCTAAGCTGCCTGAGAAGTTTAAGATCCCGGATTTTGAAAAATATGATGGTAAGAGTTGCCCTCAAACTCATTTAAAAATCTTCTATGGAAATCTGTTTTAGTATGGGTCCGACGAAAGTTATTGATTTAGATGTTCCAAAAAAGTTTGACTGGTAGTGCAAGAACATGGTTCGCTAACCTGGAGGAGGACAAAAAGAAATCATGGAAAAAAGGTCTCAGAGGCATTCCTTGACCATTTTTCTTACAACATGGAGTTGGTACTGGATCGAGCCGATCTGGAGCTGATGAGTCCGAAGTCAGGGGAATCATTCCTGGACTATACTTACCGCTGGCATGAGGTGGCAGCCAAGCTCCGCCATCCCCTACCTAAAGAGGAAATGGTTAGGTCCTTCATTAGGACCCTGAAGGATCCCTACCACACACTATTAGTGGCCCAACCATTGAAGGACTTCAGTGATGTTGTCAAGGGTGCTGTGAGGATAGAAGAGTCTATGTGTCACAGGCGCATGAATTCTGTCATATCTGGGGTAGGAAACCCGACTAACTTTACTCCTTGACCGAAGAGACCTTCACCCAGGCCGAAGGTTGAAACTGAGATCCATGCAGTCTCCATCTATCCCCTTCTACAAATTGGCTTTGTAGCCACCGTTCATGCTCAACCTGCACCTTCTAGACCACCTTTGGTAATGAACCCTCCACTTAGACCGCAACCACCGAACCCGATGATCCCCTACCAACCCGAACTTATAGTAAACCCCCAACATCCCCCTCCTAGGTACAACAACGTGCCTTATATCTGTCCCCCAATGGCTCCTCCTCGTCCCCGCAGGGAATGGATAGAACTCACCCAGGTCCCGTATCCTCATTCTCAGTTATTGTCTACCTTGGTCTAAGAAGGATACATGAAACTATTGAAGTGTAAGCCGCCTCAAGAGCCCAAACCTAAGCATTATGATGAGAATGCATATTGTGCATTTCACCAAGGGCCCGACCATACCACAGATCATTGCATAACATTGAAGTCCACTATCCAGGATTTGATTGACAAGAACCTGATTACCTTCAATCCAGTATCAAACCCCCCACCACAACCAGGTATAGGCATAACACAAAACCCTCTTCCTAATCACAAAGCCGGTCCCAGTTCGTCCATCAACTTCATAGAATGTGGAATAGAGATCTTTGTTAATCCAAAATAAGGAGAAGAAGAATCCCATCATCGGCTTGGCTTAGAGCTTTATAATGGTAATGTTTGCGAGATTGACTAAGATGACCATGTTGATCCAATGCATCTAATCCGCCCATGAGAGGTTACCAGTTGGAGCGCCTGCCCCATAGTGTTGGGAGCCGACACTTAGTTTTGATCATTTTCTCAGGTTTGAATTGTAATGTCAGAATGGGGAGTCAATGCTTTCTGCCCCACTTCTATTCATATTGAGAGTTTCTTATGTAAATAGTTAAAATACAATAATGTTTTATGTCATTCCATGACACTAGCGGAACTACGTCCAGCCTGATCCCATTTCACAAGGGTATGTAGTGCAGCCCATATCACGAGTACAACCCCTATCGTAAGTATTTCTTATTTCCCCTCATTACTTTCTTGTTCTAGGAATTCACACTTGAGTTGTACAATTTTGATATTGAGTTGGACTTCACCTTCATTGGCATTGAACAAGAAGATCCTAGTGTGGAAATTCTGAAGGAGCTTCTTGATCAAATAGAGTGATTTGGAGAGAATAATCCGAAAGTCGAATCTGAGGCCATAAATTTGGGTACTGAGGGTGAGCCAGAGGAAGTATCGAATGAAGTAGACTTGTCCCATGAGCAAAGAGCGAGCTTAATGGAAACAGTGATATTTCTGTAATGGGATTATAGAGATATGCCTAGTTTGGATACTGATATAATGATTCACGGTTATTCTGATGCAAAACCAGTCAATGCAAAAAAAAGGGATAAAAGAGATAAAATAAAATAAAAACAGGCAAATTCAAAATAAAAAGAAGGAAGAAAAAAAATCAAATCCAAAATTCAAAAGGAAAGGTGTAAGAATGCTTTGACCTAGACCCGTAACCCGACATATATTGCTAGGTTAGTTATCGAGTAGTGGCACAAAATTCTTTCCATCACTTCTCAGCTAGCAAATCTGATTGTTTCCTCCTTAATGAGGCCCAGTTCCATTTTGAACTACGTCCGACCTGATCCCTTTCAAAGGGGGTACATAGAGCAGTCCATCTCATGGTTCCGGCCACTTCCATAAATAAAATATTATTTTTCCCCTATTTTTCTTTCCCTTGCCTGAGAAGCTTATTCATAAGAGAGTGATTGGTCCGTTTAGGACTATTTTCCCGTAGAAGAAGGTAGTGTTATCCCCTCTCAAAGTCCCAAAAGAATGCTTGAGGAAGGTTGGTTGTTGATCAAGAGCTCTATAGTTGAACTTATTGTTAACCTCCCAACCCGTAATCAAGCCATCCTTCTTGTCCAAACTGGAGCAAAATTATAGCTCCCAAAACATAGTCCATTCCCCTTGAATATTGCCTGAGCCGGCATAGAACAAAGGCACCACCCTAAGCTAGTGCTCTGTTGATTAATCAAAGAAAGGACTAGAGGCCATCCTCGGTCGTTCATCTTCCCTCATTAACCCCTTGAATTCATAAAAGTCACTAGTTAACCAGTTCAGCTTATACATTAGACCTTTTTTTCGATAAACTAGCCAAACCCACAGAATGCACCTCAGGGATCATCAAAGGGTTGAAAAAAAAAACCACAAAAAAGAGAAAAAAAAAAGAGAAAAGAGAAAAGAGAAAAAGAGGATGGAGAATGCCCCAGGGGGGCTTTGCTCGACATATGATTCTTCAATATGCAACGTGTAGTCGATAATGAAATGAAGGGAGGCCATCCTTAGTCGTTTGTTTGACCTTAGGCATTCAATCCTAATAGTATGTAGTAAAATCACTTAGTGGGCCCTTTGAGCCTCTTGTTGGCCTTTTCTTCATAATAAACACTTTCCAACGAGTGGGTGTCAAAACAAGCAGAATACAATTACAGCAATCGAGCAAGAGCTCAAAAAAAAGAGAAAAGAAAAAAGGAAGAAAAAATGAAAATAAATAGAAGAGAAAAGTGTACAAAGGAAGAAAAAAAAAAGGAAAAGGGAATGAAATTTTGATAACTCTGTTGATAATGAATGTGGGGCAATTATCACGAAGGATCAATGAAGGGGCAAGTGATGAATGCTGAAATACTTAGAAGAAATTAGGGCAGTTAAGGTGATTTTATTGCTATGGGATCTTTCATGATGACACCCACATGCCAGTTTTAATTTTCCTACCCACTTACATTTCGTCCCAAAATAAACTCCCCCTTGATCAATAAGAATGCACAATTCATGTTGAGGAAGAATGTGAAGAGCAATCTCTAGCATATGGCTATGAAGAAAGCCTTGATAAAAAGATACTATAAATAAAAGGTGAAAAAATAGAGAAGAACAAAAAGAGAAGGATGAAAGAGTGATGAGGAAAGTAGACCCTGAATCAATTTTCCTAAGAGATAATCCATGCATCTGATGTCTCCCATTAATGGTTATTTGGGCCATTTAACCCACCATTTGTAACCTCCATCCCATACCACGTTTCGTCCTTATGAGCAAGACCTCCTCAATCTTTGAAAAATCGACAAATCAGCATTGGACAGACCTATTTGGTCGGCAATGAAGGATCATAATTATCATTCGCTCCATTAAAGTATCAACTTCACAACCCACCTTTTTTTTTGTTCACCAAAAGAGGAAAAAAAAACTGGGGCAGACCCCCTGTGATAAGGTTGTTCTTACAGTGAATCCCTGGTTCAACAATTTACAATTCCATCACGCATGCTTTTGAGTTCAATGAATTTTGAGTAGTAACCAGATATACACTCTCATTTGATGTGAACCAGACATGAACTTTTTGGACATAATTACTCTCATATGAGTTAAGGTTGAAGGCACTTTTGCCCTTGAGTTTTGAGGTTTTCCCTTCTTATAATTCTGATATATCATGTCCTTGTGCTCTACTCAATAATTGAATGCTTGTGCCACAATTTGAGATACTTGACCTTTTCAGGGCGTACTCTACTTCTATCTTGGCTTTACCATCACATTATAGTCTTTCGCGTATCCATCCATCGGTCATGTCAGCCTTTATGCCTTGACCCGCGTTAGAAATCCCATTTGTAAATCTCCTTCATTTGACCAATACTAATTTTAATTGAGTAAATAGAGATGATATAAATAATGAAAGTAAAAAAAAAAAAAGATAAGAATAATGTCTGAAACTTTGTCAAATCTTCCAAAATGTTCTAAAAAAAAGAAGAAAGAAAAAAAAGCTAAAAAAATATTTGTTGGTGTTTTGTGATTGATTTGTTTGTCTCTAACATGTTTTTCTTAGTGGTAGATTTACTTTCATCCAGTTTTTGCATATCCAGATGTACTTTAAGCCAGTTTTTCACAAATCTAGATTTTGCATTAATCCAAATTTTGCAAATTTTCTTCATCTAGTTTTCACAGTTTTATCCCAGGTCTAGTTTTCACAGATGTACTTTAATCCAATTTTCATAGTTTTATCCTAGATCTAGATTTCACAGATTTACTTTAATGCAGTTTTCACAGATCTAGATGTACTTTAATCCAGATTTACTTTGTCTAGTTTTCACATTTTTATCCCAGATCCAGATTTCCCAGATTTACTTTAATCTAGTTTTTTTGCAATTATTTTCCTAGATCCAGATTTCCCAAATTTACTCTGATCCAGTTTTTCACAGATTTCCCAAATCTAGATTTCACAGATCTACTTTAATCCAGTTTTTCACAGATTTTCCAAATCCATATTACATAGATTTACTTTAATCCAGTTTTCACAGATCCAGATGTACTTTAATCCAGATTTACTTTGTCCAATGTTGACAATTTTATCACATATCCAGATTTCCCAGTTTTACTTTAATCCATTTTTTTGCAGTTGTTTTCCCAGATCCAGATTTCCTAGATTTACTTTAATCTAGTTTTTTGCAGTTGTTTTCCCAGATTTACTTTGATCCAGTTTTTCACAGATATCCCAAATCTAGATTTCCTAGATTTGCTTTAATCAATTTTTTCACAGATTTCCCAGATCTACTTTAATCCAGTTTTTCAAAATATTCCAGATCCAGATTTCACAGATTTACTTTAATCCAGTTTTCATAGATTCAGATATACTTTAATCCAGATTTACTTTGTCTAGTTTTCACAGTTTTATCCCAGATCCAGATTTCCTAGATTAACTTTAATCCAGATCTCTCTTCTCTGATTTTTCTTGAGTTTTCACCATGACCATGCGTGGCTAAACTCTGATACTTGGTTGAAGGAAACAGAAGCCTCAGAATCAACAAAGCTGTGAGATCTAATTTGATTTTCATTGTTTGATTTATACTTTGAATATCGAATGTTCTTCTATGTTTATGTTCATGATTGTTTCGTCTGATTGCTAGGAGGCCTACTAGTTTATTATTCGTTGCAATTTACTACTAGGTTAGATATTAGATCCGTAATTGTTTGATCCCTCTAATCTGCGAAGCAACTAGGGTTTAATGATTTGCTGCGTCAGAAATAGTTAGATCTTAGGAAGAACACTCGACTGAATTAAATGCAACCGCTTGTGCTTGTGTTGTTTAGCTTCATCGATCTCTAATGCTTAAGGCTACTAATGGATTAAATCTTTAACGCTTGTTTAGGGGTTGTTCAGTAGTAAGGGTTAAAAGGATCGCTTGTTTTTTGGTTAACTGAGATTAGGGAGATGCAGAAAAATAATTTCAACGATGAATATTCAATTTCTGAATTGATTTATCTATGCATCGATAAGCAGTAGTGAAATTCTGATGGTCGATGTTGACTTAGACCAAGACTCATTCTTTTGATTAATTTTAGTACTTTGAATTGCATTGTTTCTCATTTTATTTTTGTTCTTTTTAATTCTGATTTTCTTTCTTTTTAATTCTGGTTCATTACATACAACCCACCCCCCTCCATCTTTGTTATGCAGCACACAAACTAGGTTAGATACTCTCTGTGGGAACGATCCTTACTCGCACTACTGCATTTATTTTCAGGAGTATAGGTTTTATTTTTGGGTGCCTACGACAGCACAGCAAATTTTGGTGCCGTTGCCGGGGAGTTTTTCTAATCGGTTTTTATGCTTATTGTGA